>NC_139387.1:66600000-67850000 GCF_054392235.1 Sus scrofa
GCTTAATAGATTCAGACCAAATTAAACCTTAATGATCTGACTGCACCCAGAGTCACCTCAGTTTTAATTGAATGGCCCATAATGATACAATCTTCTTCCCTATTAAAAAGTATAACTTGTTTTTCCCTTGCTGACTAGTAGGAAAAAAAAATTAAAGGCTGAGTAAAGTTAGCGTTGGTTGTTTTTACTCATCTGAATGCCATAAGGTTCTAGTAACCTGATTACATTTTTTAGGGGACATCTTGTATATTCTTCAGTCATTTTATGAAACAATTACAGAATAGTATCAAAATATGTCTGATAGGTGGCATGTCATCTTTTGAAAAAAATAGGCTGTATGCGTCATTAAATTAGGAACTACTTCTGGCTCATATAAAAGTGTTATGTTTCTCCATGTGCCTCCATGATGCTTCTGTAATGGAAATTCTGCAATAAGTAAGGAGAAGGTCCTTTTCAGCAGCCAGCTAGTCAGTATTCACAGGTTCCCGTTAACTCTTTCCATAGCTGACATCTGTGTGCTTCCATCTGCCCGGCTTTTTCTCCCTTGCAGCCTTGTTACTTTAGTGTTCCAACATTCAGGAACTTCTCACATCCTTCCAGGAATTCCAGTTCTTCATTTGGGGGTAACACCCTTACCACAGGCCAGATTTGAGCTCTCTACACCTCTGTGATCCCCAGTGTGTGAAGGGAACAAGGATCAATATAGGAGGGGGCTTGCTGTGAGTTCCACCACATTTGACTGAGGGTCAAGAGACGGAGGAGGCCAGGGAGAGCCTGAGCTGGGATCAGCTGAAACAGTCCTAAAGAGAAAGAGAAATGGGGCCAGAGCTTTTTCTGGAGAGTAGTCATGTTTTCCTGCCAATGCACACATCCTACTCACTGACAAATGACAACCAATCTAAGCGTCAAATAAGATCGTTAGCCTTAGGAATCAATCCATGTAACACCATTTTAACAGGAGGCCTCATTCTTCTTTTCTTATCCAGAACTAAGAGGAAAAAAATGAATATGGTTTTTGCTCACAGAATGGATAACAACAAGCTGCCTTTGGTCGTTCCCACGCTTCTGGTGCCCCTGCAAAACCACAGCTGCACGGAGATGGCTGCCCCTCTGCTGAGCCGGGACCTGGCGGCACTGTCTGGGGAGCCTGGCTGGATGGGCAACGGGACAGATCTGCAGCCTGGACCGCGCCCCGGGGAAGTGGCCACAGCCAGCATTTTCTTTGGGGCCCTGTGGTTGTTTTCTGTCTTTGGAAACTCCCTCGTGTGCCTGGTCATCCACCGGAGCAGGAGGACTCAGTCCACCACCAACTACTTTGTGGTCTCCCTGGCATGTGCGGACCTCCTGGTCAGTGTGGCCAGCACGCCTTTCGTCCTGCTGCAGTTCGCTGCTGGCCGCTGGACACTGGGCAGCGCCATGTGCAAGGCTGTGAGGTATTTTCACTATCTCACCCCCGGCGTCCAGATCTATGTTCTCCTCTCCATCTGCATAGACCGATTCTACACCATTGTCTACCCTCTGAGCTTCAAGGTATCCAGAGAAAAGGCCAAGAAGATGATTGCAGCCTCATGGATCTTTGATGCGGCCTTTGTGACCCCTGTGTTCTTTTTCTATGGCTCCAACTGGGACCATCATTGTAACTATTTCCCCCCTTCCTCTTGGGAAGGAACTGCCTATACTGTCATCCATTTCTTGGTGAGCTTCGTGATTCCCTCTGTCCTCATAGTCTTGTTTTACCAGAAGGTCATCAAGTACATTTGGAGAATAGGCTCGGATGGCCGAACCGTGAGGAGGACCATGAACATCGTCCCAAGGACAAAAGTGAAAACTGTCAAGATGTTCCTCATCTTAAATCTACTGTTTTTGCTCTCCTGGCTGCCTTTTCATGTCGTCCAGCTGTGGCATCCCCATGAGCAAGACTCTAAGAAAAGTTCCCTGGTTTTCACAGCTATCACGTGGATATCCTTTAGTTCCTCGGCCTCTAAACCTACTCTGTATTCAATTTATAATGCCAATTTTAGGAGGGGTATGAAGGAGACTTTCTGTATGTCCTCGATGAAGTGTTACCGAAGCAATGCCTATACCATCACAACTAGTTCAAGGATGGCCAAAAAAAACTATGTTGGCATCTCTGAAATCCCTTCCACGGCCAAAACTATATCCAAAGACTCCATCTATGATTCATTCGACAGAGAAGCCAAGGAGAAAAGGCTTGCTTGGCCCATTAATTCAAATCCACCAAATACTTTTGTCTGATTTCTCAGAATTCTTTCAATTATTGTCATGCACCTGTGATTAAAAAGTTTATAAAAACAGAAGCTACTTACATTTTTTTTCAATCAACTTTCTGAGAGAAATGTTTTATTTTGTAAAGTGCACTCACTATGATTTTGTGGATTTTATTTTAGTTGCTTTTTGTTTTAGAGGAAGCTTTCACCTTGAGCTTATGGTCTGTCAGCAGTCCCTTTACTATGTTAGTTACATACATTAAAAGAAAGAATGCTTTCTTACTTTTTATTTACCATTTGGTCCAAAAAGTATAAACCATGTACATGATCTTTGATTAATGATTCAAAACCTGGCTTTATTCTGTTTCCTTTTTCTCCTTCCTACTGAAATTTTGTAACTTCTGTTCCAAATGAAATCTCCTATGTGACACACTTCAGAGACTTGTATTTTTTCTCCTAATCAACACTTAGGAAGTGTTAATATTGTATATGTTTTTACATTACCTTCATCCAAGTAACCACTGTCTGGATCTGTTAATGGAGAGCACTCCATATATTAGAATATACTGAAGCTTGCTGGGTGGTCTTCTGTGAGTGAATTTTAATCAGAATTCTTAGAGAAAAGAGCTAATAAGAGTTGCCTAATTTCTGTTTCTGTCTCTTTTTCTCTCTCCCTCCCTCATTTTCATTTTCCTTTGCCAGCGGATGATTCTTTGAAAACATTTGAAATCGCCGTGGTGTTTTCCTCACATCTCTGTTCCATCTAGGCCGTGTCTAGGATGTTTACCTCCCTTCTGAGTTCAACTCAAGCAAATGAGTAGGTACCCTTGCTGGGCAAGCCCAGAAAATGCCAAAGGAGAAGTGCAGATGGCATCTCTGTGCTCTGCAATTCAGACAGGCGCTCTGGCTGCCCCTGTGCTGGGACAGCACAGGCAAGGAGCATTTCCTTCTTTCTCTGGACTCTCAGACGTGAGGCCCTTTCTGCAGCCAGTGCTTCCTGCCCCTCATTTCTCTCCAGGATAACGTCATTATACCCTCTGGAAGCTCAAACTCTTCTTTGGCTCTGGTAGCTCAAGATTTTCTTCTCTGGTTGCCAGGTTGACTGGTGTGCATTTTCACACCCTACTTAATAAGAATTGCAAATACTAATTCCAATTGCTCAGCAATTCTACCTGTATTATGTTATACTCTTACAAATTCTGTCATATCCTCATTATCATGTTTTATAGATGAGCAAACTGGAACTCAGAGTTATGTGACTTGCCTAAGTCAGAGGGCAATGGAGCTAGTTTTCATACCAAAGTCCCCTAACTGCAAGTCTGTCACTCTTTTCTTGACATGACAGGTACCTCTCTATGGCACACAGGAGTAGCCAGACCCATCCAGGCCTCCATGGGCCTCCTGGCTGCTGCCTGGGTGGAAATCTGAGGTCTACGAGAGCAAGGCATTCTTAACAGGAGAGTCCAGAAATGCAGCAAGCTGGTCCTCACCTCTTCCTTGGCCGTGGCTGGGGTCCTGGGCTTGTGCTGAACATCTGACATAGGAAAGAAGCCCATATATCCCACCTCACAGACATAGGGAGACAAGATTGGGCTTAGTATGTGGGGCACGGAACAGAGCAATAGAATATTCCATCCACAAAATATCTGCAGAGCTGATGGGTTTAACTAGAGGTGCTTCCTTCAATCAACCAAGTGAAAAAAAGAGTGTCTTGTATTTTTCTTCCTTTTCTTTCTCCTCCACATATCCTTCCTTTACCCTGTCAACCCATGGCTCTAAAATGACAAATTGAGTCAGATGTTGATGTCATCAGGCCCTTGAATTTTATTGTTAAAAAAATAGAAGAGACCTCTGCAGTACTTTGATTTTTTAATTTATTTAAGTTAGATTATAAAAAGTAGAATTTAATTTGATTTTATTTATATGTGTATTTTAGGTCTCAGTTTAAACCAAAAAGGCTAGATGATTACTTCATTCTTTTTTTTTTTTTTTTTTGGTGTTTTTAAGGCCACACCCATGGCATATGGAGGTTCTCAGGCTAGGGGGTCTGATCGGAGCTGTAGCCACCAGCCTATACCACAGCCACACAGGATCCCAGCCGTGTATGTGACCTACACCACAGCTCATGGCAATGCCAGATCCTCAACCCACTGAGTTAGTCCAGGGGTGGAACCTGTGTCCTCATGGATGCTAGTCAGATTCGTTTCTACTGAGCCATGAAGGGATCTCCCACTAAGCTTCATTCTAACAATCTGTGAGTTTACCCCAGTGGGTGGAAATTCAGCAAGACAATCTCATACAAACTCTTTTTTTTCTTTTTAGGGCCACACCTGTTGTATATGGAAGTTCCCAGGCTAGGGGTTGAATCAGAGCTGTAGCTGCTGGCCTACAACATAGCCACAGCAACACAGGATCTGAGCCATGTCTGTCTGTGGCCTGTGCCACACACAGCTCATGGCAACGCCGGATCCTTAACCCACTGAGGGAGGCCAGGGATCAAACCTGTGTCCTCATGGATACTAGTCAGGTTCTTAACCCGATGAGCCACAATAGGAACTCCTCATACAAACTCTTTTTATTGAGGTTAGTTTTTTAAGAAATCCCCCCCATAATGACAAATTAAGAGTGTTAATCAAAGCACAAAGGAGAGAGCGCTAAAGTCTTATGACCAATGATAATTCAACTATATTTTCCCAGCATGTTGATAATTCACATTTTTTTTTTTTAGTTTAGTTTAATATTTAGGATTCCTGCTGTCTTACTTGATTTTGAACTTGGAGGAAACTTGATGTAATGCACAGACTGGTGACGATTTGCTTAAGTCTTAGCAATACAAGAATACAATTCACTGTAACTCACACTTACCTGCTGAGCACCAGAGTTAGGTCCCAGGGAGGCAGGCTGCTGGAGGGGAATAAGAAAACGACTCCAATCTTCTTATTAGGCACACAGTGAGGTGCATCCTAATGTGGATTCATGTAGCCTCCAAACAGGAGTTCAAGAAAGGTAATGGGGAGTTCCTGCTGTTGGCACAGTGGGTTGATGCTCTGGCTTGTCTCTTTGGGGACACTGGTTTGATTCCCAGCTGGGCACAGTGAGTTAAGGATCCAGTGTTGCTGCAGCAAGCCTCAGATTCAGTCCCTGGCCTGGGAATTTCCATGTGCCATGGAAGCGGCCAAAAAAGAAAAACAAGCTAACAGTGGGGAGCAGGGTTCAGAGGAGAGCAACTACCCTACCTAGCTCTAGATGCCCCTAGATCTTCAGAGGAGGGCATAGGCATGCAGCCTTTGAGGTGGCATTTGAATTTTCCCTTTTCTAATCTTCAGAGAAAAATGCTGATCCCACCAGCCTGTTGCTCAAAGCTCATCAGCACATCCTGTTTGGATGCACTTCCCCATGGACCTTCCATCACAGGTCTCCCCAAGATGCCTGGAGCTGATGCGCTGGGCCAGAGCTCTCAGCAAGGACTACATTACCCCCAGGGTCCTCCCCCAAGCTTGTGGGGAGCAGTCATTTGCCAGATAAGGGTGGCAATTTGCCTCTTCTGGTGGACACAGGGCTTTGCTTCACCTCCCCGCACCGTCTGCCTCCCCAGTCTTGCTGCCACCTGCCAGACTCACTTTGAAGCAACAGAAGCAAGTTGTGTTGGAGTTGCTGGGCCAGGACCAGCTCAAGGTTACGCTCTTCTCTAAGAACCATGTGTAAAAGAAGCAAAGAATTAGACTGAGAAGGGCAAGAGGCGAGATGCTGGGAGACCTAACCCAAGCAAACCCCTCATTGTTTGGTAGAGGAAATTAAGTCCAAGAGGTCATATTAGGGGGTCACATAAAATGCCTTCTACCAACCAGTCCAGCATTCTTTAACTCTGTCATTCTGCTGGTTGCGGCATGATTCATTGATTGGAGGGTAAAGAAAAATCCTCACTGTGTTCAGAAGAATTTGAACAGAATAAACCTTTCCCCACTGTTCAGTGAACTTGCTGATTCCTCTGGAACAGAGACAGCCTTAGAGGGCTGTGACGTGAGAGCCATGGAAACAGACTTCGTCCAGCTGTTCGCAGAGCGACCGCGTGGTGGCACTGTGGCCAGCAGGCAGAGTCCATCTGTTCATACCTGAGGTTTCCAGGAGGTCTTGTCTCATAGCAACAAGATAGTGGAAATCGCTGAGCACCAGAAGCAGCTATGGACTAAGGAATCAGTGTGTTCAGAACACCAATCATCTGGAGTTCTCTTGCGGTGCAGCGGGTTAAGGATCCCGCATTGTCATTGCAGCAGCTTGGGTCACTGCTATGGTTCCTTGGCCCAGGAACTTCCACATGCTGTGGGTGTGACCAAAACCAAAACAAAACATAAAGCATCTGAACATCAGAAAAAATTCCAAATAACAAACACCCTTTAGAGGCATGAAATCACTAGTCAAAATATTATTTTAAACCCATTTTACAAATGGTAGGATTTTCCCAAAACCCCAACATGTCACCAAACTCACAGTTGTGCCATCCACACTTACCAGGGCCTCTCTTTTCTCCATTTATTATTTGACTCTGAGAATTCATGGACTTTCCATAGCAGTGTAATTTAGACTTTGCCTAAAGGTTCCTGTGTTCCTGGTAAACAGACAGTTACGTTTATTTTAGGTTAAATTCATTTTTGGCCCATCTCATTTCCATCAGACCCTCTAATTTTTGAGACCCTTTAATCTGGGCCATTCTGAACTTTTTGCTCAGCTGAACACTTATGTTCAAAAGCTCTGTCTTCATTCTCAGAAGAAGCCTCTTATTATTACTATTATCATTATTATTTTAATTGAAGGATAGTCGAGTTACAATGTTGTGTTAGTTTCAGATATACAGCAAAGAGCTTCAGATATATATTCTTTTTCAGATTCTTTTCCCATCTAGGTTATTGTAGAACATCGAGTTCAGTTCTCTGTGCTCTACAGTAGGGCCTTCGTGGTTAACTACTTTATATATAGTAGTGTGCATGTGTTAATCCCAAACTCCTAATTTATCCCTCCCACTCCTTTCCCATTTGGTAACCATGCATTTATTTTCTGTGTGAGCCTGTTTCTGTTTTGTAAATAATTTCATTCGTTTCTTTTTTTTAGGTTCTTCATATAAACAATTTCACATATTTATCTTTTTCTGTCTGACTTACTAGAATAAGCCTCTTTAAAAATATTGCTTTAGGAGTTCCCGTTGTGGTTCAGTGGTTAATGAACCTAACTAGTATTCATGAGGGTGGGTGTTTGATCCCTGGCCTCGCTCAGTGGGTTAAGGATCTGGTGTTGCCATGAGCTGTGGTGTAGGTCACAGATGCAGCTCCAATCCTGTGTTGCTGTGGCTGTGACATAGGCTGGCAGCTGCAGCTCTGATTCGACCCCTAGCCTGGGATTTCCATATGCAGCAGGTGTGGCCCTAAAAAGGCCAGGTGGGGGGTGACCTTCCAAAAAAAAATAAATAAAAGTATTGCTTAAAAACTCTCCATCAACCCTAATTGAGTTATACAATTAGGATTCACCTGTGATTTGGAGAATGTGTGATTTTACTTCTGCAGGAAAATGGCCCCCAGAATTGCTGGTGACAAGCGTGTGTGTATCTGGTTTCAGGATTGCAGGGCTGGGAGCTTGAGAACATCATCTGCTTTTAAGTCGCCAGACAGTCAATAAAGCAGTTCCAGCTGTTGGCTCACAACAGCTGGATATGGGAGATGAAAACTTTAAGGGAATTTTGAATGAATCCTCTATTCTGCTTTCCTGCCATAGCTTTCAAAGAACAGTCTCCCCCCCCCCTTTTTTTCCTTTTTTAGGAGCATATGGAAGTTCCAGGTGAGGGGTCGAATCAGAGCTATAGCTGCCAGCCTACACCACAGCCACAGCAACGTGGGATCCAAGCCATGTCTGCAACCGACACCACAGCTCACAGCAATGCTGGATCCTTAACCCACTGAGCGGGTGTGGTAGGAATTGAACCTGCATCCTCATGGATACTAGTCGGATTTGTTACTGCTTAGCCACAACAGGAACTCCTCCCAGTCTCTTTAAAGGGCTTACATTCCATTAGCAGGACCCTGAGTGTGCTGGATAAGACCCTGGCATGGAGACCAGGGCAGCTAAAAAGTAGACTGGAAGAGCTGTATGGCCGAGAGGATGGGCAGCACAGAGACTGAGAGGAGTGGATTTATACTCTGTTTATCAGCCCAAATTGATTTAAACTTCCGTGCTGATTCTCCAGGCAGATGCGCTGTACTTGGATGACCCTAAAAACTGGGCACAAGACTCCAGTGGTACCTCCAGGCAACTAAGTTTTCTTTAGTCACAGATAGTATGACTGTTGTTTTTAGGGGTTCTGGAATCAACTTCTTATCACCTATCTAACCAAATTATTCTCAAGGCCCATCTTCTTCTCTATTTTTAAAGTGGGGAAAATAACATGCCCACCTGTATTAGGGTTTTGCAGGAAAAGCAGAACCAATAGGACATAGATGATAGCTAGATGGACAGATGACAATATTTTAAGGAACTTGATCTTGTGATTGAGGGGGTCCAGCAAGCTTGAAATCTGTAGGGCAGATTGGCAGGCTAGAAACTCAGGTAGTTGCTATAGTCTTGAGTTTGAAATCTATAGGGCAGTCCAGCAGGCAGGATTTGATTCTACAGTTGTGAGGCAGAATTTCTTCTTAGGGAAATCTTATTTTTTTGCTCTTAAGGCCTTTAACCAATAAGTCCCACCCATATTATCAAGGATAATATCCTTTATTTAAAGTCACCTGCGAATGTCCATGACAGATGATTGGATTAGGAACATGTGGTATATATACACAATGGATACTACTCAGCCATAAAAAGAACAAAGTAATGCCATTTGCAGCAACATGGATGAAACTAGAGACTCTCATACTGAGTGAAGATAAGTCAGAAAGAGAAAGAAAAATACCATATATCGCTTATTTCTGGAATCTAATATACAGCACAAATGAATCTTTCCACATGGACTTGGAGAATAGACTTGTGGTTGCCAAGGGAGAGGGGGAGGGAGTGGAATGGATTGGGAGCTTGGGGTTAATAGATGCAGCCTATTGCCTTTGGAATGGATTAGCAATGAGATCCTGCTGTGTAGCACTGGGAACTATGTCTAGTCACTTATAATGGAGCATGATAATGTGAGAAAAAAGATTGTATACTTGTATGTGTAACTGGGTCACCATGCTGTATAGTAGAAAATTGACAGAAAAAAAAAGGTGGAAAAAATCAAGTCTTCTGGTTGTACTTGTTTGGCACGTCTGCAAAATACTTTCACTGCAACACCTAGATTGGTGTTTGATTAAATAACTGGGTATTCTAGCTTAGCTAGGTTCACCTGTAAGCCTGTCACACCGCCCGATAGGATTGTTGTAGTAATAAAATGTGCCCAAATCCATGTAAATCATTCATTCAGGGCATTACCAAACACACAGGAAGCCCTCAAAAAAGGTTTCTTATTGCTATTTTAATTCAGTCTTTGCTAGCTCAATGGATTTTTTCATTTTCAAATTACTTAGCACTGATTGTCATGTGCTAACACTGATAGAAACAGGTTTTTAATACCACTCTCAAATCGTGGCACTGTTTTTCTTCTTTACCTTTTTTTTTCCTTTTTTCTTTTTTATAGTTCTGCTAAGATTCTGTAGACTCAAGGTGGAAGGAACAATTGGGAGCAGGAACTGGAATGGAAGGTGGTAGAGCTACTTATAGTCACTCACCCCCAAGGGGACCTTTTCCCCCTCGAAATATTCCTTATAAAGGAATGGTCTAAATTCAGGATATGAAAATCCTTCTGAATGTAGACTTTTATCATCTTGCTTATACTGGGATTTCTACTCATATGATAGAAAGAACTGGTGGGGGAAAATCAGTTTCAACTGTTAATTTTAGGTGTTCATTCTAGTAGAATATGAAGAACCAAGGAAATGGGACTTAAGTCACCTTTGGCTGTAGTTAATTCTAGTCTATTCTAAAAATATGTAACCATTGTGTATTTTCAGTTGAACCATAGATGAAGTTGTTCTTTTGATTTTTGTGTTTTTTTGAAGCTACTTGGTAATTGGAGTGAAAGGGCAAAGAAACACAACGAAAAGCCAAAGATTCAAACTTATGAACACAAGTATTGCAAGGAACTACAATTTTTTGTTTTGTTTTGTTTTGTTTTGTTTTGTTTTTTTTGACTTTTGTCTTTTTGTTGTTGTTGTTGTTGTTGTTGTTGCTATTTCTTGGGCCGCTCCCGCGGCATATGGAGGTTCCCAGGCTAGGGGTCGAATCGGAGCTGTAGCCACCGGCCTACACCAGAGCCACAGCAACGCGGGATCCGAGCCGCATCTGCAACCTACACCACAGCTCAAGGCAACGCCGGATCGTTAACCCACTGAGCAAGGGCAGGGACCGAACCCGCAACCTCATGGTTCCTAGTCGGATTCGTTAACCACTGCGCCATGACGGGAACTCCAGGAACTACAATTTTAAAGAAAAAAAAAATTTTTTTTTTTTTTTTGCTTTTTTAGGGTTGCGCGTTCACGGCATATGGAAGTTCCCAGGCTAGGGGTCTCATTGGAGCTGTAGCTGCCGGCCTATGCCAGAGCCACAGCAACGCCAGATCCAAGTGGCGTCTGCAAACTACATCACAGCTCACAGCAACGCTGGATCCTTAACCCACTAAGTGAGGTAAGGGATTGAACCTGCATCCTCATGGATCCTAGTTGGGTTTGTTACCGCTGAGCCATGACTGGAATTCCTAAAGAAAAATTTAAACCAGCAAAATGGTTTACGGCTTTTTTCTTTTTTTTTTTTTGTCTTTTTGCTATTTCTTGGGCCGCTCCCGCGGCATATGGAGGTTCCCAGGCTAGGGGTCGAATCGGAGCTGTAGCCACCAGCCTACGCCAGAGCCACAGCAACCCGGGATCCGAGCCGCGTCTGCAACCTACCCACAGCTCACGGCAATGCCGGATCGTTAACCCACTGAGCAAGGGCAGGGACCGAACCCGCAACCTCATGGTTCCTAGTCGGATTCATTAACCACTGTGCCACGACGGGAACTCCCGGTTTACGGCTTTTTTAAAAAAAACGTGTGAGTATACTGTTTGGAGGACAAAGAGGGAAAATGATGCTTATCTTTAAGAAGATTATCAGTTTTGTGGTTTAAAGAAACCCTCAACTAAAAAAGGTAACATATTAAAACTCATATTTAATTCATTGACTAAACAGAGATCTGTAATAAAACCTGGGTTTTTTTTTTTTTGGTTTATATGAGCTGTCACATCTTGTGGAAGGTAAAAGTGGGACCTTGCCCCATGACAGCGAAGATCCCCAGACAGGATGTACAGGCATCCATCACTTGGCCTCTGCCAATGTTCTTAGTGGGATTATCCCAACCTGGCCCACCTGGCCCAGAGTTGATCCCATAGACCAGCGTTAACGCGCCTCTCTCCCGTCATCCTCATAGGAGATTGAAGTAATTAACCAGAGGGCCAATGTATTGATTTACAAGGTGATCTATTCTTTTCCAATGACCAAAATGTATAGATTACTTATTTAGGGCACATTCTTACTAATTTAGGAAAAATTGGGAGCCTGGAAGTATAATCTGGAAGTTGGTTGGTGAATATGGAATCTGAAAAGAGGAGTGTGGTCACTGTTGTTTTTGTTGTTGCTATTTTGGAAGATATTTTAAACTACTTTATTTTTATAAATTGAATATGAAATGTGTATTTCATATGAAAAAAATGAAAGTTGTTATTAGTTATCTATTATTGCATATTACCCCCAAATTTGGCAGCTTAAAGTAACACTTTTTTTTTTTAATTTTATTTATTTATTTATTGTCTTTTTGCCATTTCTTGGGCCGCTCCTATGGCATATGGAGGTTCCCAGGCTAGGGATCTAATCGGAGCTATAGCCGCTGGCCTACGCCAGAGCCACAGCAACGCAGGATCCGAGCCGCATCTGCGACCTACACCACAGCTCACGGCAACGCCGGATCGTTAACCCACTGAGCAAGGGCAGGGATCGAACCCGCAACCTCATGGTTCCCAGTCAGATTCGTTAACCACTGCGCCACCACAGGAACTCCATAACACATTTTTTTAAATTTTTATTTTATTATTATTATTATTATTATTTTTTGTCTTTTGTTGTTGTTGTTGCTATTTCTTGGGCCGCTCCCGCGGCATATGGAGGTTCCCAGGCTAGGGGTCGAATCGGAGCTGTAGCCACCGGCCTACGCCAGAGCCACAGCAACCCGGGATCCGAGCCGCGTCTGCAACCTACACCACAGCTCAAGGCAACGCCGGATCGTTAACCCACTGAGCAAGGGCAGGGACCGAACCCGCAACCTCATGGTTCCTAGTCGGATTCGTTAACCACTGCGCCACGACCGGAACTCCCCATAACACATTTTTTAATCTACTAATTTACGTGGGTCAGGAATCTGGACACAGCTTGCCTGTATCCTCTGATTGGCAAGGCTGCAACCAAGGTGTTAGCCAGGGCTAGGGCCTCATCTGAAGGTTCAGCTGAGGTAGGATCTGCTTCCAAGCTCTCATGGTTGTTGTTGGAATTCAACTCATTAAGGGCTTTTGGTTTGAGGGCCATATTATTTACTTTTTGTCATAAATCCTACACCTTCTTTTCTTGTGTTATCGGCAAGCATGGTCTTCATTCCATTGAAATGGTAAAATCCAGAACTCAGAGTGGGCTTGGGATGGCCTTTAGGCCTGTGGTTCTGAGTTATGCAGGCCTACCTATGGGAGGCACAGGAGTAATTTCTAGCCTGCTGATTTGATTCCGTGCTGGGTTTGGGGTGTACAGTGCTTGTCAGGCATTGTTTTCCTTCTCAAGAAAGGGGCACTGACGTATGGCAGGATTGAATTGGGTTCTGTTGGGTCTCAGGAAGTTTTTCCTGCTCAAATATTTCTCTTACTACAAGGTCAAAATGGCCTGTAAGCCAGAGCTTACTGTCCAACTCCAGCCCAACTCCTAGCCCAGGACGTTTGGAAGACTGTGTCACAAAATGATAGGTAAATTAGTTGTGTCCACTCTGATCAGAATTCAGCTGATGTACCTCCTCGTCATTTCTAGAGCTGAGCTGCATATTTCTCTGCAACCTCTAACGGTTTCTGAGTCACAACCATCATCTGTCTTGTAACCTGAATTTGACATGGATCGCCAACTTTGACCTGCAAGCTGCCTACAGACTTAGAAAAAGAGTCCCTCTAGCTCCATGTGTCCTCCAATCACGTATTTTTGGGGCCTCAATGTGCCTGCTCTGGTCAGGGCCATTCTAGCCTACACTAGGCCTTTTTCAGTCATTTGCTGGAAACTGACTCTGGCAGGGGAGGGGAATCCCTGATATGTAGCATTTACTGATTTCTGTGGTATCAATACTCCCATCATTGCTAACTAAAAGCTGATGACACTCAGCATGGAGTTGGGAGAAATGCACACAACTGACCTTCCTCTGCAGCCAGCAATACGCCAGAGGCAGCATACCATTGTTTTGCGAGTTTTATACAAGGCACCCTCCCCATAGAGGGATTAAGAAAAGTCTCCTTTCTGGGCAGACCTGTGCCATATATATGCCCTGGTGAGCAACAGCAGGTGTCCTTTCCTCTGCACATGGTGGGTTGAAGGGAACATGGGCTCAATTTTAGACCCGCCCATTCTCCTGCTCAACTGGGTGCCTTTATGCAGTGCACCCATGGCTCAACTTTACACATCAGTCCTGGCTTTGATTCATGATACTCTGTAAGTAAGATGGATAGAATAAGGGAAAAGAGAACCAGGTTACCCAGCAGCCTGAAAACCTGCTTTATGCAGATGATAGGAATTTTGCCAGGTGGAACTTTAACTGATCTTAAAATCAGTCTAATTAATAGAAGGCTATTATTGCTAAAAAGAGCCTCCGGCTACACTATTCCAGAGACAGAGATTAATGATGCCCTAAAAAGACTTCAGAAACATGATACCTACAACACTACATATTTAGATTCCTGCCCATTAAATAAATATATTTACCCTTAGTAACGTAAATCTTAACAACAGGTATATGTGAATATTTTAATGTAGTTCTTTACTACTTAAGAAGCAGTTTCTCATAACCCCTTTTTTACAGATGAGGAAGCAGGATGAGAGATTAAATAATTCAGTAACTCAGAAAATGGATACAAGACCAGGTCTTCTGCCTAAATCTCACTTTCTTCTTTTATGCTTATATAGACATATTTAGTAGTATAAAACAGACAACTTGAGATATCTCTGGTGAAGATATTTTATTTTTCATAAAAATATAATTGTACAAGGCTCTTCAGAGAAAGAAAAATTCCTTCAATGTCCCCAAATACCATGTGGTCTAGTAGTAATTTCCCCCTTTTAAAACTAAAAATGTAATTGATAATATGCAAGTGACTTATAATGAAATGTCACATTTGTTTTTAAATTTTATTTGCTTTTATTTTAACTAAAAGTTCAGTTTAAACCTATGCTTTTTTTAATGAGCCAAATCAAGCCTATCACAATTCAAAGATGACAATATAAAATGCTAAATGGTGATGCTGATAAATACTGTCAATTAGCTGGTAAACAGTGACATGAATTTGCTGCAGCGAGACAGATTCTGATTTAGATATATTAGATTTCAGATAAAAGAGACAAAAATTTTTAAGAACTTCAACTAAAACTTGACCTAGTCAAACTTATTCCATATTATACTCAGTTGCTCTAATTTACAGCAGGTCTATGCTAAATTAATGACAGAATATGATTGGTCTAAATACATAAATATATTTCCCCCGTTATTTTCCTTTCTTTGGAAAAAAAGAAAAAAAAAAAAAAGGAAACATTACTCTGTCTACTCAGAGAGCAAGGAGAACAGCAGAACAGGGCCAGGGGCACTGAGCTCACTGACTCTCCCATCCTCCTGTGTCCTCTCTCAGCTGTGTTGTCCTTATAGGTAAGTGAGAGATGCTAGGATTTCAGTGTGATGCCCTGTCACTGGAATGGGGGAAGAAATGCTCAAGCTGTTTTCATCAGTGATGTTTATTAACATGCTTCAAGTGGCCAAAGCGTGCAGCTAGCACAATACCTAAAGCAATCTTAACATTCCTTTTTAAGACCAAGGAACTTTCTCTTGGTCTCATCTACTCCAAATACCAAATAGATAGGTTCAGGAATAAACTCAAATAAATTGTAATTTACTTCCATCTAAAATTACACATTCTCTACCTGAGGATAAAGTCGCTGCTTTTATAAAGGTACTGGGCAGGGGGTGGGGGTGGGGGAGTAGCTCAAATGAGCCTGTAATTTGAAATCACAACCAAAGAAGAAACACTTCAAGCACAATGAAGACATTCCATTGAAGAGCCACATTCATTTGGAATGTTTGCTTTGAAAACAACTCTTCTGAGGAATTCAAAAGATACTGAACAAAGCAACACAGAGTAAGTCTTGGGTTGTTTTGCAAAATAAAAATATACATTTGAGTAGACCAGATGGCAAAAACATACCCATTAAAATCTGGACATTATATCTAAAACACTTAAATTCTGAAGGCCTGAATATTAACAATCTTTAACCTATCTACATTTGTGACTGTAAAAACACATTAAATACCCTTAAACCCCCAGTCCTCCAAAACACAGAGAGACCCAACAGACTGGGCTAGTGGTTTATCAGTCGTCACGCAAAACTAGACTAAAGATCTGAATCTGTGACCCAAGCACAACAGATCTTTAGGAACTCAGGCTAAGGGGAGGCACTTAATTCTAACACATGGCCTAAGAAGAAGGGGAAGTACCCTGTCACCTGAAACTACGTGGTCCATCTCCTGTTCCACCTCATAGACAATCTAGACTATGATGCCTCCTCTTAAACTGCTATTTCATAACACAAAATATTTTGTTTGGAAGCCAAATGTTTGCTTCATTAGCACAAAGGGAAATTATAATTTAGCAGCAACAGAGAACACAACTCCTGATTCAACTATGGGAAAGAGAAAAGAGTGATAAAGTGTCTCAATGGGGAAATCGAAAGATTCCCAGGTCTGAGTGTATCATATTATGAGCGTGGATCCTCAGCCATCACTCCATTTGGCAGCCAGGAAGAAAGCAAAAGCAGCTGTGATGGGAGCTAGAGAGAACTCTGCCCTTTGCCACTCCTGCCAGGCCCACAAGGGGCGGTGCTGTGTGCGCCTCTGGCTCCAGTGCTTCACTCCAGAGAGAAGGCACAGCCAGGGCTGAACCCAACGCACACCCACAGTGTGTTTCTTTCTGGCTCAGAATACATTCATCAGGAAACTCAAGTCAGGGAAGAAACGAAGTGTTCCGGTGGTTATGGCTATAGCCATTAGATCTACCAGCAATCTGTCCCTCATTTCGTTCCAGATCTCTTGAGGCAGAAACTCCATCTCAGCAGCTAATTTCATCCTATTTTCTTTAGAAAAATTCTCCAAGTTAGTTGACCACACAATGAAATGTGTGTGAATATTCACTCCGGCCCTCCCCATACACACATATATATAGACATACAATAGAAACACATACATATATTTGTACTCTGGGTTGTCAAGATGATGTATGCTGCTGAAATGCCTAACAGGTTACTTCTTGTTTAAAAATAAAGTTTGATTAATGATTCTCCAAGTATGGATTAGGCCCTAGCAAACTTTTAAAAATACAGTTTTAGAAGACAGCAAAAAAAGTTTTAAATAGAGGCTATCTTAAGGGCTTTCTTGATGGATTTGGTTAAAGTGTACATTATTTAAAATAGGCATATCATTATGGATTATAAAAATAGAAATGTATATATTTGTTAATACATATTCACAGCTTATGCTGGAATGGCTCACAGGAGAAATCATGGTTATGCAGAAAATAAACATTACTCAAGTAAATATTAAGAAATAAGATTAGGTCCATAAAGGCTAAGAACTTACAGTCAGTAATCAGCCCATTTGGTTTCTCTTTGTAGGGGAATCAAAAACATGAAAGGAGGTGACACCTAAACACACATACACATACAATTACATGAATTACATGGAAAGAATATAAATTAACCAATAAAGCAATGTGGAGTTGAGGTGCAAAAATACAATCTTCACCCATTCTCTCTACTCCTGTGCTTTCAAGCATTGCAACATGTTAAATGCCATGGGTGGCAATACCAGCAAGAACAGGTCTGAATGTTTGTAAATTTTTAAGTGTTGAAGATTAAAGCAAAATCCTTTGAGATCTATGATCGCACATTTTGGTAGAAACTGCAGATTTACAGAGATGACTAGGCAGTAGGTAGTAAATGGAGCCAAGGAGTAATCTTGCCCATCCATCCTCCTTAGGAATCAGAATATTGGCTTCAACCACCAACTCATCATTTTATATGATCTTCACCCTGAAAAATACAGTTACAAATGTAACAATGTTTTCAAAGTCAATGAAGTTTGGTTAATCTGTTTTAAAATGCATAAATTAAAAAAAAAATTAGTGTCCATGGGGAGGCTCTTTTTTTTTTTTTTTTTTTTTTTGGGCCACACCAGGGCATACAGAAATTCCCAGGCTAGGAGTTAATTGGAGATGGAGCTGCAGGTGCCAGCCTACACCACAGCCACGCCAGGTCTGAGCCGTGTCTGCGACCTACACCACAGCTCATGGCAATGTGGGATCATTAACCCACTGAGCAAGGCCAGGGATGGAACCTGCAGCCTTATGGATACTAGTCAGATTCGTTACTGCTGAGCCACAACAGCAACTCCTAGGGGAAGGCTGTTTTTAAGTAAAGAGTGAAAGAAAACAACTGAATTGGCTTTTTTTCATTGTCAATTTAGATTAATGCAGATGTTATAAGTTAGGAAAAAGCCAATCCTACAAATTTATAAAAATTTTTTAAAAGATAAAAAATTTGTAACATTTCCTTATAATTATTTCAAGTGCTCCCAAAGCAATCGCAATGATGAAGAAATCAATACATGACACTTCATTCTAAAATCTTTACAGCCTCTTTAACAAATGATGATAGATGTTATTCTATATAGAAAATTTTCACGCCATACAGAAAAATTAACTCAATAGATTAATGATCTAAATATAAGACCTAAAACAAAGAGCTTTGCTTAGAAGAAAGCATAGGGGCAAATAAAATCTTCATGACCTTGGATTTGACAATAGAGTGTTAGATATGACACCCAAAGCATGAACAGCAAAATCAAAAATAGATAAAATCGACTTCCTCAAAATTAAGTTTTGTGCACCAAAGGACACTATCAAGAAAGTGAAAAGACAAGCTACAGAATGGGAGAAATATCTGTAAATCATATATCTGATAAAGATCCGGAATCCAGAATATATGACGAACTCTTCTTACAAGTTAACAAAATGAAAAACAACTCAATTAAAACATGGGCAAGGGACGTAAAGATACAATTCTTCAAAGAAGATACACGAATGGCCAAAAAGCACACGAAAAGCTGCTCAACATTAGTCATCAGGGAAATCCAAATCAAAACCACCATCTGATGCCACTGGGAAGGCTATAGTTTTCAAAAATGGAAAATAAAAAGTACTGGCAGGATATAGAGAAATACTTTGGTGGTAATGCAGAACATTTCAGCCACTGTTTGTGGTTCCTCTAAAGTTAAATATCAAATTACCATGTGACCCAGCAATTCCACTTCTAGGTATATACCCCAAAGAACTGGAAACAGGTACTCAAATACATTAAGTGTATATGTGTGTTTATAGCAGCACTGTTTGCAACAGCACAAAGGTACCCATCAGTAGATGAATGGGTAAACAAATTGTGGTCTACATATACAATGGAATATTATGCAGTCATAAAATAGAAAGTACTAATATATGCTACAAAGTGGATGAACCTCAAAAACATTATGCTAGATCAAAGAAGCCAGATACAAAAAGTCACACTCTGTATGATACCATTTATATGAAATATATAGAATAGGTAAATCCACAGAGACAGAAAGCAGATTCACAGTTACCAGGGGCTAGAGGGAAGGGATTAAGTAAGTAATGCTTAATGAGTCTAGAGCTTTCTTTTGGGGTGATGAAATGTTTTCTAACTAGGTAGAAATGGTAGTTGTACAACACTGGGAGTGTTCTAAATGCCTCAGAATTGCCACTTTAAAACGATTAATTTTATGTTATGTGAATTTCTCCTTAAAAAAAAAAATCCTTATAGTGATGGGCTACTGAACTAGGACAGAACCTGAACTAGGGGAGGACAGGGTCTACTGTTATAGCTGTGTGACCCTGAGCACCTTACTGAGCACCTCTGCTATTTCTTCATTTATAAAATGAAAAGTATAATTATACTTAACACAATTATTGGAAGAAATAATTAAGATAAATATAAGTGAAAGTACTTTGTAAACCAAAATACAAATAAAATGTATTATTATTAACAGTAATTAGAATGGTACACTTATTTATTAGGTCTACTTTTAAAAATTTCCATGAATATATCAGTTGCTCTTTCTACACCCCATTTAAAACACATCTCGATATTCTAAATCTTAACACCATTTCACTTGCTTATTAATGTATTACAAATGACATCAACATTTTATTTGAAGACATACCAAGAAAAGTGGTTAATAGAAACCCTACTTTATGGTGTTCCCATTGTGGCTCAACAGGTTAAGAACCTGACATAGTGTGAGGATGCAGGTTCGATCCCTGGCCTTGATCAGTGGGTTAAGGGTCAGGTATTGCTGCAAGCTGCAGCACAAGCCTCGATGTGGCTTGGATCTGGTGTTGACATGGCTGTGGCCAGCAGCTGCCGCTCCAGTACAACACCTAGCCTGGGAACTTTCATATGCTGTAGGTGCAACCCTAAGAAGAGGAACAAAAAAAAAAAAAAAAAGGGAAACCCTACTTTAAATCATTCCTCTAAATATAAATTCTCCCATGTACTGTACTCACAGGAATTGCTGTTAGCTTCTGTCTTCCCAGCTTTCATGTGCCTGTTTGAGTTCTGCTGAGATTTGCTCTGCTCTTCTCCAGTGAGTAGGGCCTTTATTTCAGAAGGGATTTTTCCTTGGTCCATTGCCATGCACCACTGCTTGTACTGAAACGTGTAAAATATATTTAAGTAAAATTTTACTAGTCAGAGTTCCACAACCACAGGTAGAAATCCTAGACATAAGAACTCCCATAACCAATGGTCCAATGGCTGCTGGGAATTCCACCTCCTATTCATAACCCAGGACATGGCTGAGGCCTGTGTCTTCAGAAGTGGGTGAAAAAACATGGCTGCATCTTTCTTGTGATGTTTGGCTCATATTAAAAAGGCCCTCTGGCTAAAAGAGTTATCTCCCCAGTTGTACCACTCATTAGAATTCATTTCCTTTTGGGGGTTCCCTTCGTGGCACAGTGGAAACGAATCCATCTAGCATCCATGAGGATGCAGGTTTGATCCCTGGCCTTGCTCAGTGGGTTAAGGATCTGACGTTGCCCTGAGCTGTGGTGTACGTCGCAGATGTGGCTCAGATCTGGCGTTGCTGTGGCTGTGGCATAGGCTAGCAGCTGTAGCTCTGATATTCGACCCCTAGCCTGGGAACTTCTATATTCTGCAGGTGCGGCCCTAAAAAAGCAAAAAAAAAAAAAAAAAAGAATTCATCACTTTTTGCTGTCACATTATTTCTGCTCCTAAAATAAATAATTTTGTAATTTCCTTTCTCTATTTCATAAATATTCACTAAATATCTACTTTCTACCAGGGTGCATACCATGGACTTTGGGGATATAAAAGATTAATCATTCCATAGACTATGTCCTCCAGTGGCTTACACTGCAGAAGCTGAGAAATAATTTATAAGTCAAACTCAATGTATTTTAAAAAAAGTCTACTGAGGGAGTTCCCGTCATGGCTCAGTGGTTAACGAATCCGACTAGGAACCATGAGGTTGTGGGTTTGATACTGCCCTTGCTCAGTGGGTTAAGGATCCGGCGTTGCCGTGAGCTGTGGTGTAGTCTGCAGACACGGCTCGAATCCCCACGTTGCTGTGGCTCTGGTGTAGGCCTGTGGCTATGGCTCCGACTGAACCCCTAGCCTGGGAACCTCCATATGCTGCAGGAACGGCCCAAGAAATGGCAAAAAAAAAAAAAAAAAAAAAAAAAAGACAAAAAAAATGGCATAAAAGATAAAAAAGTCTACTGAATAATGTATAACTGGACTTTCTTCATGCCCCAACTTTATCTCCTTGCCCTCTAACAAGCTGGGAGAGCCTGCCCCAGTTTTGTAATGATCATGGTAGTATTACCTCCTTCTTTTCCAACTTGTCACCTCCTTTCCTAAACTAATGGTAAGGGGCTTTCTAGTCTCTTTCACCTATTCTCTTTTATAGTCTACAGCCACTACCCAAAGTCTACATGAAAGAATGAATGAACACAGGTCAAATAAATAAATAAATATCAAACACAAATGGTACAATACTATGCATAGTGTTACATATTATACTGCTTTTTCCACTTAGCAATATAGTGTAAATGTGTCTCTAATCAGTAAACATATGTGTGCATTGTGATTTCTATTGGATGCAAAGTCATCCAATATATGAATGTAGTATATTTAATCCATCCCCTATTATTGAACATTTGGGTTATTTTCCTTGTTTGTTTTTAAATCATAAACAATCCTCAATGAAATAGTCACTTTCTCCTCCCACCAGCAGTGTATGAACTGCTTATCTGTCTATGTGCTGGCTAACAGATTAATATTTCTTTTCCATGTTTTTCAACTGGATAGGTGAAAACTGGTGTCTTCATGTTTTAATGTAGCTTAGGTTGATTGTTTCGCGCATTTATTGACAGACTTTCTCACCATTTCCAGTTCCTCTCTGAGGGCACAAATGGCTCTTTCCCGACTGGATACCAACTCTTCCAAATACTGGTACCTCAGTTTTTTCCTGGCCCGACACTCTCTTGCACTCTGTCGGCTCCTCTCGAGTTTGGCCTTCAAGTCGATTTTGGCTGGCTTTCGACCGCGTTTGCCAGGCTTCTTCACTTTGCCTCCAACCACCTTCGAGAGAGAGAAGTAGGCATTTTTTCCCTTAGTTCTGGGTCTAGGAAAGTGAATGTGGCTGCATATGAGCAAGGAAAACGTTTTCAAGTAATAAACAGAGCCTGTGGAACTAAGAAAGCATAATTCCATCAAATGCCTTATGATTCTTTGCTTCCTATTTTTTTCCCTGATACTTTTTCTTTTTGTCTTTTTAGGGCCGCACCCGCGGCATATGGAGGTTCCCAGGCTAGGGGTTCAGTTGGAGCTGTAGCTGCCGGCCCACAGCCACAGCAACTTGGGATCCGAGCTACGTCTATGACCTACACCACAGCTCATGGCAACGCCAGATCCTTAACCCACTGAGCAAGGCCAGGGATCGAACCCAAAACCTCATGGTTTCTAGTTGGATTCATTAACCACTGAGCCATGACAGGAACTCCTCTCCTGCTACTTCTGATACCATGAATGTGAGAGAAGCAATAATATAAGTTTTCATTATTTCTTTAAATAATAAACTTTTTCTAATAATAACCTTTACATAGCTTAATAGTAAACTTTATGAACCATATGTAGCTGGATAATAAAAAACTAAAAGATTGCCACTAAATATTTGTTCACAAAGAATTTTTATTGACTTAAGAAAATAAGTAAAAAAAAATCAATATTTGGAATCGTAAGTTCAGTATGATCTCAATCATAAAACAACACTTAGAAGAAAGGATGTCAACAAAAGGTCAGTGAGGATTTCTCTGTTAAGTGTGATGATAAATAGCTTTTTTCTAATGTGTAATTTTATAATTGTTAAATATTTACCATTAGAAAAGTATAAATTTATATATAAAATTGTGTACATATATAAATAAATAAATCCATATCCTAAGAAATTTGGCTATTGATTCCCTCTTCAAATTTGCTGAGCCCAAAGGAACATACAGGAAGTCCCTGAAATCCGCAGGATAATTCTCTCCTGCCTTTCAAAGTCTATAATTATAACCCTAGACTGTCTCGGGAGATTTCTAACTGCTCCCATTTGTATCAGAAACATCCTCTCAATATCCTTGTTATTTATTTACCTGTATAGGCACAAGTTTTTGGTGACTGGCAGAGTAATTTGATCTTCTTCATTGTTTAGCTTTGGAATGTCCTCAAGTGCTTATACAAGATGTAATTTTGAGATAAAGATAATGAATTTTAAAATAAATGAACCTGAACTTATACATCAAATGAATTTCCTTTAAAGGAGTCATCTTGAAAGGGGTACCTTTTTCCAATGAACAAGCTTTCTTGGAAGCTGCTTTTGGAGCCAGTTTCTTTTTTTTTTTTTTTTTTTTTTTGGTCTTTTTTTTGTCTTTTTTGTTGTTGTTGTTGCTATTTCTTGGGCCGCTCCCGCGGCATATGGAGGTTCCCAGGCTAGGGGTTGAATCGGAGCTGTAGCTACCGGCCTACGCCAGAGCCACAGCAACGCGGGATCCGAGCCGCGTCTGCAACCTACACCACAGCTCAAGGCAACGCCGGATCGTTAACCCACTGAGCAAGGGCAGGGACCGAACCCGCAACCTCATGGTTCCTAGTCGGATTCGTTAACCACTGCGCCACGACGGGAACTCCGGAGCCAGTTTCTTACAAGCCACAACACAATGTGCCACATTACTTTCTAGTGATACATTATTCTTTAAATTCCCAAACAACCTAATTGTCCACTTTATCTGATGAGGTTCTGAATGATGTCTAGTTCTTTCTGAAAATTACTCTCAGAGAATAAAAATGTCATTAACTTCAGTATACTGAAAAGAATAATGCTGAGTCTTTAAAGGCAATTAAAAGAGAAGATGCAAAACTCAAATACTGGCAAGTCACTGGAATAAACATAGAAGCCTCACAGGTAATAAAACTAAAAGGATCAATATTTATTTGGATATAGAAAAACTCTGATCTGTTTGTTTGAAATCACTATTAATACCATACACCAACAGTACCCGGTACCATATAAAGATCAGATCATTATGCAGTATGATAGTTAGGTCAGGAAAGCCAAACTTCAAATGGGAACTAGCTATATTTACCAAAGCCTGTGTCACAATATGATGGCTAGCTACTGCATCTAGCATTTTAAGGGGGTTCTGAAATGAGATCGAATACTCTGAGGCTCTGAGAAAATATCTTTTCTTTACACCACCATCTTAAACGCTAGCTGCTTGAGTACTATTCCCAAATTAGTTGCAACTTTTCAAAAACTGGTATTTTAAAGCTTTCCTATTCTGCATCATCACATTTCCCCCCCAAATAATAATATACACCTCAAGAAACTTTTCTTCAGAGTCGAATATATAATTAGCAATTGTAGGATGACTAGTGGACCAAATATTACCATGGACTAAATTTTAAATTATCCTTACATTACATCAACTGTAAAATTGTAATAAAATATTTTGAAATCACCCTACATTAGAATAAAGTGTATTTGCTACTGACGTAGTTTTTAAGAAGCACTATATTTACCTAAACTGCATCAGGGAAGAATCCTTATCTCTGGCTTGGTTTCCACATAGTTTTTGTGAAACTAAATTCCACTTTCAAAAAATCGTAAGGACAAGCAACTGTCAAACCAGACTGAAATTTAATAAGATTTCTTGTCACCTTAACTACATGACAGATCTCTTGTCCCAGTTCCTTTCTTCAAAAAAACCTTATGTGGAAAGGGAAAGGCCAGAAATTTCTTTGGCAAACAATTCCATCCCTAGCAATCTGTGTGTGACTGCGCTGCTTCAAGTACAGTCATGTCTAAACTCATGTCTATAGTGAAATAAACAGTAATCACATCTATTCTTTAGGCATTAAAATGAGTCATCAATCACACCCTGCTATAATCTAATATCTCATATACTGCTGCTTTTAATTAATTCAGGAATGGAATTCAGGAATGGCTGCCTTTCAGAAGCCAGTGAGAGGACACAGTGTACTTCAAAGATTTCATTGATTTTTTTATACAAACCTAGCATAGTCATAAAAATCAAATAAAAGTTATAACCCTTTGTTTAGTTTTCATGGTAGCAAAATACTTAAATTGGAAGTGTTTTATTACTTTTTTTTTAAAGTAGGAAGGCAACCCAGGGCTCTTGCATTTTATGTCATCTGTAAAGTTACATTTAAAACCACCACTACTCTAGCTTAATATTTCCTCAGTAATAAACTGAATTTTTGGCTTCTGGTGCTAGCTAAAATCTGATTAGTGTACCGGTTTCCAAGAGTCAAGCACATCACAGCATTTCTGTAAATCTTAGGTAAAATAATGTATGAAAGCACTTTGTAAAAAGAAAGAGAGTATTATACAAATGTAGCTTAGTATACTAAGTTGTCCTAACAAATGAATTTTATATATTTCATAAGCCATAAAGACTGGGGGACAGATAAGGGAAGTTAATTAGAAATTAGGAACCAGAAACTAAAACTGAAATCAACCTCACAAATTCCTTAAAGATCTCTGAGCCACAAGTTAAGTCTTACCAGTGTTTCTTAAAATTTTCACAAACTCGGTAATAACCACATTTTCTTTTTCACCCCCCCCCCCGCTCTCCTATGTCTTCTGTGAGGAAGCACATTATTGTAGCTAAAGAAAAGTACTGATTTTTATGCACCAACACAAACTCCAAAGAAAACTATGAAAATAACCCCCAAATTTATTTTCTGTTCTAATTTTATTTCTCCTGACATAAAGCGATATGAAATTTTAAACAGCTATTTTTACAACAATGTACCTCTTTATTGGCTATCCATGTTACCTCCTGTTCCTCCCCAAAACACACTTGTGAGCTGGGGACCAAAGGTACAAAGGGAAACACAAGGCCTGTCCACCTAACCCCAACTGCTAAGAAAAGAAACCTGCCAGCCATTGATTTTGTCTTGCCCTGCACAGAGAACGTACTTCACAAAGGTAGGATATTAGAGATGTTAGATTTCAGTAGGGCCTCTGTAATACTAAGTCTGTCTTCATTAGATATTAAAAATGTTAAAGTCTATTTATCATAAGCAAGTAAGAATGAAAATCTACTTTTCTGCTAACTTTTTTAACACTTTCTCCTTTGAAATAAGTTAAAAACTACAGATCATGATTTTCAGAAAGTAAGCACCAGGGACTTGGTCACATATATTTTATCTTAGTACACAATAAGTATTTAATAAATATGACAGATTAAAAAAAAGACATTCCTAAATAACCAATGAGTCATAGAAGAGCTCATAAGGGAAATTTAAAAAATACTTTAAGATGAAGGAAAAGGAAAACATACCAAAACTTTATGAGATAAAGCTAAAGCAGTGCCCAGGAGCTATAAACATCTAAATAAAGAAAGAAGTAATATTTTAAAACCAATAACCTAATTTTCTACTTTAAGAAACTAGGGGAAAAAAGAGCAAATTAAACCCAAAGCAAGTAGATGAAAGAAATAATATTAGAGTAGAGATAAATGAAACAGAGACTAGAAAAACAACAGGAAAAAAAAAACACCACCTGGTTCTTCTGAGAGACCAAAAAAATTGACAAACCTTCACCTAGACTGACCAAGAGAAAACATTCAAAACTCTAAAATCAAGACTGAGAGAGAAGTCATCACTATTAACTTCACCAAAGTAAAAATGGTTATATGGGAATACTATGAAAAATTACATGCCCCAAAACTAGATAACGTGGTTGAAATTGACAAATTTCTGGAAAGTCACAAAGTAGTAAGACTGACTCAAGAAGAAATAGAAAATCTAAAAGGACCTATAACAAAGAAACTGGAAAAGTAATTAAAAATTTTTTCATAGAGAAAGTCAGGGTCCAGGTGACTCCAAACATTTGAAGAATTCTCCAAACATTTGAAGAATTAACACTAATTCTTTAGAAACTCTTTCAAAAGACAAGAGAGGAAAGAACATTTCCCAGTTCATCCTATGAACCAATTATCAGCCTGATACCAAAACCAAAGCTGCCATAAGAAAAGAAAATTAAACACCCAAATGAGGAATAGAAGGGAACTTCTTCACCCCGATAAAGGGCATCTATGAAAAAAATCCACAGCAAATGTCATAAAGGTGAAAGACTGAATGCTTCCCCCCAAAGGTCAGAAACGAAGGATCTTGTCAACATTGTATTGGAAGTTCTAGCCACAGCAAGAAGGCAAGAAGAAGAAAGAGAAGGCATTCAGATTAAAAAGGAAAAAGTAAAACTATTTCTATTTAAGGATGATATATATGATCATATACATAGAAAATTCTAAGGAATCCAGAAAAAACTATTAGAGCTGATAAATGAGTTAAGCAAGGTTGCAAATACAAGATCAATATATAAAAATCAGTTGTGTTTCTATACACAATGAATAAGCTGAAAACAAAATTATGAAAACATTCCATTTAGGAGAGCACAGAAAAGAACACAATACTTAGGAACAAATGTAATAAAACAAATACAAAACTTAAACACTTGAAAACCATTAAAAATCACTGTAAGGAATTAAAGAAGATCTAATAAAAGAAAGATATTCCAGGAGTTCCCATCGTGGCGCAGTGGTTAACGAATCCAACTAGGAACCATGAGGTTGCGGGTTCGGTCCCTGCCCTTGCTCAGTGGGTTAACGATCCGGTGTTGCCGTGAGCTGTGGTGTAGGTTGCAGACGCGGCTCGGATCCCGCGTTGCTGTGGCTCTGGCGTAGGCCAGTGGCTACAGCTCCGATTCAACCCCTAGCCTGGGAACCTCCATATGCCGCGGGAGCGGCCCAAGAAATAGCAACAACAACAACAACAAAAGACAAAAAAAAAAAAAAAGATATTCCAAATTAATGAATTGGCAGACTTAATATTAAAATGACAATACTCCCCAAATTGAGCTACATATTCAACACAATCCCTATCAAAATTCCATCTAACTTTTTGCAGAAACTGACAAGATAATCCTAAAATTCATATGGAAATATAATGGAACCAAAATAGCCAACGCAATCTTGAAAAAGAACAAAGGTGGAGGGGTCATACCTTCTGATTTCAAAATTTTTTAGAAAGCTACAGTAATCAGGATAGTGTAATACTGGCACAAGAACAGATATAAAGATCAATGGAAAATAATTGAGAATCCAGAATTAAACCCTTATGTTTATGGTCAACTGATTTTTTTTTCCCAACTGATTTTCAACAATGTACCAGAACAAGAGAGAATTGGGGAAAAAATAGTCTTCTCAATAAATGGTGCCGGGAGAACTGGATAGCCACAGAGAATTAAGTTGGACTCCTACAACATGCTATATATAAAAATTAACTCAGAATAAAAGGCTGAATTTATTAAAGAGAGACAGCTACAGACCCCTTAAGAGGAAAACATAAGAATAAATTTTTGTGACCTTGGATGAGGCAATGATTTCTTTTTTTTTAATTAATTTATTTTGCTTTTTAGGGCCACACCTGTGGCACATGGAGGTTCCCAGGCTAGGGGTCAAATCAGAGCCACAGCAAGGCAGGATCAGAGCCATGTCTGAGACCTACACCACAGCTCGCGGCAATGCCAGACCCTTTACCCACTGAGTGAGGCCAGGGATCAAACCCGCAACCTTGTGGTTCCTAGTCAGATTCGTTTCCGCTGCACCACGACAAGAACTCCAGCAATGGTTTCTTATATATATGACATCACAAGCATAAGCAACAAAAAAAAAAATAAACTGGACTTCACAAAATTAAAAATTTTCTGTTTCAAAGGACACCATCAAGGTGAAAAGACAATTCACTGAATGGGAGAAAATATCTGTAAATATTTGTAAATCATATCTATGACAAGGGAGTTAGATCCAGATACATAAAGTACTCTCACAACTCAACAATAAAAAGATAAATAATCCAATTAATATGAAGGGAAGTGGAGTTCCTGTTGTGGCTCAGCGATAATGAACCCGACTAATATCCATGACAACTTGGGTTTGATCCCTGGCCCTGCTCATTGGGTTAAAGGATATGGCATTGCCATGAGCTGTGGTGTAGATCACATCATAGACGTAGCATGGATCTGGTGTTGCTGTGGCTGTGGTATAGGCCAGCAGCTGCAGCTCCAATTCACCCCTAGCCTGGGAACTTACACATGCTGCAGGTACAGCCCTAAAAAGCAAAAAAAAAAAAAAAAAACAAAAACAAAAAAGGAATGAGGGCAAAGTACCTGAATAGAGATTTCTCCAAAGAAGATATACAAATGGCCAATAAGCATATGAAATAATGCTCAACATCATCGTCATTAGAGAAATGAGATTCAAAATCATGGGATTATCACTTTAAACCCACTAGGATGGCTATAGATTTACGGCAAAATGCCAATAACAAGTGTTGGTATAGGTGTTATATTCCTACATTGCTTGTGGGAATATAAAATAGTGCCCACTTTGGAAAATAGTTTCGCAGTTCCTCCAAAATATTAAACATAGAATTACCATACGACTTAGCAATTTTACCCCTAAGTATATCCTAAAAAGAAATGAAAACATATGTCCACATAAGAACTTACACACAGATGTTCATAGTACTATTATTCACGATAGCTAAAAAGTGGCAACAGCCTAAATGTCCATCAACTGATTAATGGATAACAAAATGCAGTGTATCCATAAAATGGAACATCAATCAGCCATAACAACGAATGGAGTACTGATACATGGTACAACATCGATGAACCTTGAAAACATTATGCTAAGTGAAAGAAGCCAAACACAAAAGGCCACATACTATAGGATTCTATTTATAATGGAATGTCTAGAATAGGCAATCTATAGCAATATAAAGTAGATCAGTGGTTGCTTAAGGCTGGGAAGGGGAAGGAGAGAATGGCGAGTGACTGCTAGGGTTTTTTCTTTTTTCTTTTTTTTTTTGGCCATACCCACAGGATCTGGAAGTTCCAGGGCCAAGGAAAGAACCCACGCCACAGCTGTAACCAGAGCCACAACAGTATCAATGCCAGATCCTTAACCTGCTGTACCACAGGGAACTCCTTTTTTCTTTTTTAAAAATTAATAGACTTTATTTTTTAGAGCTCATTTTGGTTTACAGGAAAATTCAGCAAAAAAATGGAAAAAAATAATTTTTTAAAAAAATTACAGAGTTCCCATATAGTCCCTCTCTCTCTGCCTCCATGGTTTCTCCTACTAGCATCTCATACTGGTATGGCACATTCACTACAACTGATGAACCAAATGTTGATGTATTACAAATAAGCAAAGTCCATTGTTTACATTAGGCTTCACTCTTTGTATGGTACAACTCTATGGGTTTTGACAAATGCATCATGTCATGTAACTGCCATTACAGAAGCATACAGAATATTTTCCCTGCCTTAAAACCTTGGCAATCATTGACTTTTTTTTTTTTTTTTACTTCTGTACATCTTTGCCTTTTCTAGGATGTCATATAGTCAGAATCATATAATATGTAGCCTTTTCAAACTGGCTTCTTTCACTTAGCAATATACGTTTAAGTTCTTCCACATCTTTTTGTAGCTTAATAGCTTGTTTCCTTTTATGGCTAAATAATAAGAACACTACTCCACTATATGGACATACTACAGTTTGTTTATAAGGGTTTATTTTGGGGGTGATAATATTCTGGAATTACATGGTGCTGATCATTGTACAACTGTGAGTACACTAAAATATCACAGAATTATATACTTTAAAAGCATGAATTATTGGTATGTGAGTTATTTTTCAATAAAGCTTTTTAAAAATATGGCTATTATAAGATGACAGGAACCTTAGAGAGCAGAAAGAGTAGTAGCAAAGGAAGAATCAAGGTGGCACAGAGACACAAGCTGATGAGGAGGAAGAACATTACGGAGGGGAGGGGCATAGCATAAAGGGTCTAATTTTTGAGTTTAAAAAGGCTGAGAATGAAGAAGAAACTACTGCATTTAGCCAAGACAGAGCTCCCGATGCCATAGTCTCCCCAGGCAACGGGTTTAACTTCTGCAGGAAGAGTGGGTGTGAGGCTGTTTAGGGTGTACACTCTTTAGGGGCTTCCTCAAGTGAGAAAGACACTAGTGTCCAGGTTAAATTCTATCCCAAAGATTCTTGGATCATTTTACTTCTAGCTTTTTAGGAACAAACAGCTGAAACAAATTCAGGGCTGAATCAGGGAGTGCAAGGAGGGAGCTCTTAGGGTGGGCAAGGCCTTGAGCCAGGCCCCCCACAGTCAGCTCCTGCTACTTCACACCACCTCAGGGGAGGCGAACACTATCATCCTCATCTTCTTCAGGTAAAGAGGGGAAAATTAATTTATTTAACAACCTTTTGTTGAACACCCACTATGCCCCCAACACTGTCAAATTCCAGGAATATTAATGTATGATAGGTTCTTTACTTTTAATATATTCAGACTAATGAAATGCAGCAGATATGAAAAACAACATTATAAAGGGCAGGATATCAGTATATACAAGAGTGCTGACATACAGGGATGCTTTCACACGCACACACACACACACTGACACACACCTCTTTATTTCATAGATGACACAGTTTTAGTTCAGAGATCTTCAATATCAGAGCAGAGCCTAGTACCAAAGTCCCCTGATTTGCATCACAGCAGCTTGTCAAAGGTAACTCATTCTCATCAAGCATGATTATTTCCCTTCCACATTTCTAGGGTAGGACTCATTAACCTGAACATAGAATTCTCGGCAGGAGTTCCCGTCATGGCTCAGTGGTTAATGAATCTGAGTAGGAACTATGAGGTTGCAGGTTCGATTCCGGGCCTTGCTCAGTGGGTTGACAATCCGGCGTTGCTGTGAGCTGTGGTGCAGGTTGCAGAATGGCTCGGATCCTGCGTTGCTGTGGCTCTGGTGTAGGCTGGCGGATACAGCTCCGATTGGACCCCTAGCCTGGGAACCTCCATATGCTGCGGGAGTGGCCCAAGAAATGGTAAAAAGACAAAAAAAAAAAAAAAAAAAAAAAAAAGAATTCTCGGCAAAGGCTCTCAAATGGACAGGTGCTTTATATGCACTGCTATATTAATGCAATATAGTCATTCATTTAATGACTGGATTCACTGTGACATCAGTCGCTTGATGGAGGACAATGGTGAGGAGGTTAACAAACTTTTTCATTTTTGCTTCTTTGAAATTTCCTTCTACTATTGTGACTCTCCGTGCCCAACCCCTGAAGTCATGCCAGTTTACTCCTTTACAACATCTCTGATTTGTCTCTTCCTCTCTATTCCTACTACCTACATTACTCTGGGCCTGACTTACAGATGTAATAGGTTCCCAGTGGGTCCCCCCTCAGCCCTCCTTTTCCATCCTTACTTCCCTAGGTAATTTACCTTACAAAGAGCTGCCAAATTAACCTTTCTTTTCAGCCTGTTAAAATATCTTGAGTGCGTTTTTCTTTATTGTAAAAAAGCAATACCTGATCATCACAGAAAGAATAAACTTTAAGGGCCCTTTGGCCACGTCACGCTCTAGTTCTGGAGAAGACCAGTGTCAGTACCTAAGTCATCACATCTAGTATGTTAGTTTCCTGTGCCTGCTGTGACAATTACCACAAACTTGGTGGCTTAAAACAACAAATTTATGCTCTCTGTTCTGGAGGCCAGAAGGTTGGCAGCCCTGAACTCCCTCTAGAAGCCTTAGGGGAGAAGCCATCCTTTGCTTCTTCCAGCTCCTGGTAGCGACGACATTTAATCCTTCATTTGTGGCCACATCAACCCCATCTCGGCCTCTGTGGTCACACTGCCTCCACATCGTCTGCCAAATCTCCCTCTACCTCAGTCTTAGGACACTTGTCATTAGATTTAGGGCTCAGTAGTAATGTGAGCACCATAGATACAGAAGCTGTGTTTTTCATTTCTTTTCCAACACTCACTGTATCTGGCCCAGAACCAGGCATTTAAGACACGATTATTAAAAGACTGATAATTAAATGAGAAAATGAAAAGCAAAATTAGCAGTATCTTGCAGTCTATTTAAATTGGTATCACTAAGACCATGACTACCACCAGCTTACAGAAGGATGGATGGACAGAAGGAAGGGAGAGAAGGAAGGAAGTCAAACCTCCATCATAAGGGATATAAAAATCTGAAACACCAATCAAGAACTCTCATTATTTTACCACCCTTTTTGCACTTATTTACATCCTACTGCTCTAATTCTTAAGGCAACTCAAAAATTTCAGGTTTTTAAGTCTAAGAGAATTATTGCATTTACATGAAGTGGTAGTGTCAGCCCCAGCTAAAAAGGAAAATGGCAGGAGAACTTGTCTCACTTTTCTTTTGAAAACAAAGAGAAACTTTATTTTCCATCGATTAAAGAAAAATATGATAGAAATGAATGTGCCCGGCCACTGCTCTTTACCACTTTAAAGGAAAAAAACAAGCAGCTACACTTTCATTTGGTGTTAAGGTCCCCATAACTTCCTTCACAGCTGTTGCTTTGGCTTTTTGTCTTACTTATCCTATCTTCAGAAAGAAAGAAAGTCTAATTACATCTTCCTGCTGCTAACTTTTCTGCCAGGTTTTTCTAGTCAGCAAAGAAGAAAGGAGATAAAGCAGCCTTCTCTGACAGAGAGTTGACTCCCACCTCTTCCCTCCCTCCGCCAGCTAAATATAATACTGCCTGAATATTTAATATTTTAGCCCTGCCTGAAACTTACAAACTAATTCCCTGAGTGGTCTAAAGGCACATTTCATTTTATTGTACTTCATTTTGTTACACTTTTTACAAACTGAAGGTTTATGGCAACCCTGCATTGCCAGATAAGGGTTAGCATTTTTTAGTACTTTTTGTTTTTTTATCTTTTGTCTTTTGTCCTTTTAGGGCCGCACCCGCAGCATATGGAGGTTCCCAGGCTAGGGGTCGAATCGGAGCTGTTGCTGCCAGCCCACGCCACAGCCACAGCCACGCCAGATCTGAGCCACATCTGCGACCTACACCACAGCTCACAGCAATGCTGGATCCTTAACCCACTAAGCAAGGCCAGGGATCAAACCCGCAACCTCATGGTTCCTAGTGGGATTCATTTCTGCTGTGCCACAACGGGAACTCCAGTACTATTTTTTAATTTAAGTATGTACATTGTTTTTTCTAGATATAATGCTATTACACAGTTAACAGACTACAGTATAGTGTAGGCTTAACTTTTATACACACTGGTATACCAAAAATTTTGTGACTCACTTTATGGTAAAATTCACTTTACTGCATTAGTCTGGAACCAAATCCCATTATCTCTGAGGTTTGCCTATATACTTAACTCTCTTTGCTTCTTTCCCACCCATCTCTTCCCCAATTGTTACATTTTGGCTTCTGCCAGATCACTTCACTGAAACTTCTCTCCTGGGTTCATAAACAGTCTCCTATTTTCCAAGCGCAAAGATTACTTTTTCACTACTTACTTTACTTGATCTTTTTTTGTTGCATCTCTTATTGTAGACTAAATCCACACTTCAAAATTTTCTTTTTCCTTAGATGGCACAACAGCCTTTCCTTCCTTCCCTCCTTTCCTTCTTTCTCTCTCTCTCCCTCCCTTTTTTTCTTTTTTCTGATTCTTCTATATCACTAAGCTCTCCTTTTCAGTTTATTTTGCTGAGTCCTACTCCTCGGCCTCTTCTGATCATTTTAGGGTTTTCCGGCATTCTGTCTCTTTAGCTTTCTATTATGTCCACTTTCTTCATCCTGCAAGTATTTTTGTGCATGCCACACCCACTTCATCCTACATGGTAATGGTCACTAGCATGATCTTCAGCTCAGGCCTTTCTTCTGAGCAATCTAACCAAGCTAGTGAGGAATCACAGAGGACTTGTGTTTATTTTGAATCCATTATGTGCTAAGTTCTTTTAACACTAACTCAATAAGGTTTTATTAACACATCCACCTTATAGATAAAGAAACACAGTTCTGAAGAGATTAAATAATCTGTTCAACATAAATCACAGCAATATTTCCTTAGATCAGTCTCCCAAAGGCAAAAGGAAATAAAAGCAAAAATGAGCAAATAGGATGTAATCAAACCTAAATGCTTCTGAACTGCAAAGGAAAAACCATAAACAAAACTAAAAGACAGCCTACAGAATGGGAAAAATGTGCAAATGATATGAGTGACAATATCCAAACTGTACAAATAGGTCAAACAACTCAAAAGCAAAAACAAAACAAAACAAAACAACAAAAAACAAAAAAAAAAGCACCCAAAAAACTCAATCAAAAAATGGGCAGGTGACCTAGATATTTCTCCAAAGAAGACATACAGATGGCCAACAGGCACATGAAAAGATGCTCAACACCACTAATTATTAGAGAAAAGCAAATCAAACTACAATGAGGTTATCACCTCACACTGGTCAAAATGGCCAACATCAAAAAATCTACAAGTAATAAATGCTGCAGAGCGTGTGGAGAAAGAGAACCTTCCTACACTGTTGGTGGGAATGTCAACTGGTGCAGCCACCATGGAAAACAGTATGGAGGTTCCTTAAAAAAAACAAAAATGGAGTTATCAAATAATCAGACAATCCCACTTTTGGGTATATATCTGGAAAAGATGACAATTCTAATTCTAAAAGATATATGCACTCCAACATTTAGCAATAATATTCACAATAGCCAAGACATGAAAACAACCCAAGTGCCCATCAGCAGTATTGGACTTAGAAAGATTTTATATATATATATATATATATAAAATGAAATATTACTCTGCCATAAAAAAGAATGAAATAATGCCATCTGCAGCATTCTCTATGGATGGACCTAGAGAATATTATACATAATACTTAGAGAAGAAAGTCAGAGAAAGACAAATATTATATGATATCGCTTAACGTGGAATCTGAAAAATAATACAAATGAACCTATATACGAAACAGAAACAGACTCACAGACATAGAAAACAAACTTAAAAGTTACCAAAGGGGAAGGGGTCGGGGGAGGGATAAATCAGGAATGTGTGATTAATAGATACACACTTATTTATATAAAATAGGTAACAAGGACCTACTATGTAGCACAGAGAACCATATTCAATATCTAGTAATAACCTATAATGGAATAGAATCTGGAAAAAAGTATGTAACTGAACCACTCTACTGTTCACCTGAAACTAATACAATATTATAAATTAATTATAGTTCAGTAAAAAAATAATAATAATCTGTCCCAAATCATAATAACTTGAAAGTGGTAGAAATGAGATTTGAAATCTTGCTATATGCCACAATCCCTATTCTTTCCTAATTGGACCATCTGCTTCTAGTCTTTCCCCAGTTCCTACATCTTTACCCTTAACTGGTCTTCATATAGCCTTTAGCATTTTTCTTCAAAAATACAAATCTGATATTGTCAGCTTTGTTTTTTTTTTTTTGTCTTTTGTCTTTTTTGTTGTTGTTGTTGCTATTTCTTGGGCCACTCTCGCAGCATATGGAGGTTCCCAGGCTAGGGGTTGAGTCGGAGCTGTAGCCACTGGCCTACGCCAGAGCCACAGCAACGCAGGATCCGAGCCGTGTCTGCAACCTACACCACAGCTCACGGCAACGCCGGATCCTTAACCCACTGAGCAAGGGCCTGAATCGAACCCGCAACCTCATGGTTCCTAGTCGGATTCGTTAACCACTGCGCCACGACGGGAACTCCTGATATTGTCAGCTTTGATTTAAAATTCTTCAATAGCTCCCTGACATCTGTGGCCTTGGTTGTCAAGCAAAATTCAAATTCCCAGGTCCCATTTCTCAGAATTCTGATTCAGCAAGTGTCTTCTTTATTCCAAACTTTGAGAAATACTGACCAAAATTTCTTAGCTTAACTTGCCAAGCAAATCATGATCTGTACCTTAATTCATCTTTCCATCCTTATCTCTGCCCACACCCCTACTTAGGCCTTATGCTCTAGCTCAGGGAGCAGCAAACTACAGCCCAGCTGGCAAGCCAAAGACACCTGTTGCTTGTTTGGGGAAATAAAGTTTTATCAGAACATAGCCTACAGCTGCTTTCATGCTACATTTGCAGAATTGAGTAACTGCACCAGAGATCACATGGTTCACAAATATTTACTCTCTGGCCCTTTAAAGAAACTCCCCACTTCCTGCTCTAGCTCCTACCAAAATACTTATCTTCCAGTGCAATATGCTTTTGTATAGGACAGCTCCTCTTTCCCATTTTGAGGGACGCCCATTCTTCCTTACAGATTCATTCCTACTGTCTGAACCTATGTGTCACATACCCAGTTAGGCATCCGTTCTTAGTGCCCCCAAAGCATTCTACCTCTACTGCCCTTTATTTCTTTGTTGTTGTATTTTGGTTTTTTTGGCCACAGCCATGGCATGCAGAAGTTCTGAGGCCTGGGATTGAACCAAAACCACTGCAGTGACAGACAATACCAGATCCTTAACTGCTAGGCCACTAGGGAATTCCAGCTGCTCTCATTTCTTACCTCACTGCACTGTAATTATGTTTCTATATGTCTACCTAGCTCACTTAAATGAAAGCTCCTAAGAATATTTATAAACTCTTATTCATCTTTGTATCTCTGCTGTCTAGCACATCTGGTACATATTAGGTGTCCAATAAATTACCATTAATGAATTAATGGACAAATTTTATAAAAACCTTAAAGAGCAAAACATTCTAAATGAGGTTAATTACACTTAAATTTCAACTGATATCTGTAGCATTCAATTACTTCTTAGGGTTAAATTATCTGTAGAGGTACCCTATTTAAAAAGTACACATAACCCACACAGGAAAGGAAAGCAGGTTAAAACATTAATATTTACTGTCAGAGATTAGTAAATGAGTTGACTCTTCTGTCTTGGTCTTGTGGAAAGCATTGATGGAGCAAGAAAATAGAAAAGGCAGAAATTTTCTGAGCCTTGTGCCATTGTCCAAGGAGGGTAGTTCCAACTGCAGTGAAGGATGGCTAAGGGGCCAACAGGAGGGACTTCAGGGCCAAAGGACAGCTCTGGGAACGTCAAAGAGATTTTTGGCCACGTTAAAATCTTTGTGATAATCAGCACTACTCAGAACAACTGACTGGAACAAAAGACCTAAGGGGTAATGAAGGTATAAGAAACCTCATTATCAGGTAATCTCAGTATAAGTTGTGGAGTACAGGTGGAAAGGAAGTATGGAGAGTCGCAGTCCTTATTAGCCACTGGCTGACCCCCTCTCTCACCAGTCCCTCAGCTGGAACTTGATGCTCCTAAACTGGCAGGAAGACTGGGCAATACAGAATGGTGGTCTCTTACCAGCTTGGTCTGCAGCAGGAGAACATTTGATCTAGGATATTTTAAGTTGCTCATTCGTTCCTTCAATAAACATGAAAGTCAATTATAAAAACAAGAAATAATAATCTTCTGTCTGTGATCAAAGCCCCTGAAAATAACACATTTCGATTTTCTTTGTAAATGAATGGAGCAGGTTAGGGAGCAGAGGCTTTCATAAAAACAAGCACTTTTTCACCCGCAGGTGGTGGGCTCAGGAGACTACCTTTCTCTGTGACACAGTTAAGGGCACAGTTTAAGTTCATTTCACATCCCATCTTACTGTCCCTATCTCATTTGGGGGCATAGTTAGGAGCAGAGGGTAGTGTGGGCCAAACACAGCTGCAAATGTCATGCGGCCTCGAATCACCATTAACCAGTACTCTATCATGTACAAGGCACACTGCTAGACCCTTGGGAGGCAAAGCTGCACCCCCATTCAAATCTGTCCTGCTCTCCAGAAAACTAGATGGCAGAATGTGAGGAGCTCTTGGCAAACTCATTTATCACCTCTGATGAAACAACTCAGAATACAGAATCTTTGTAACAGGAGGTGCTCACATCATCATCATATTTCCTGACCTGCTCATTCAAATGCTGCTGCTCCTGCCCACTCTGTCCTGTTCTTGTTGCCCTGGCCTTGCTGTCACCCAGTTTGTCATCTTTTATTCTCTCACCAGCACAAGCACCATACTTCGAAGCTCCAACCCTCATCCTCCCTTACACGGGGAAAATGGAACCTGAGACTCCATCACCCGTACACAATGCAAGGGAAAAGAGTGTTTTGTGTGTGAGTATGTATGTGTAAACTAGGAAGACAATACAATTATGCAGGACTGTAAACTAGAGCACAGGGTAAGGCAGGACTGGAAGGCTTTTTTAAGGGCCATTTCATACTACTGCACTGCTGAAAGCAGTCCAGTCCAGCTGTACATGGCATTTAAATATTACTCATCACAGCTACATATTTTCAGAGTGAAAGTAGTGTATTCACAGAGGCACTATCCATCCAGAGACACCTGAAAGGGATTTTCTTTTCCATAATCATTAAAGATCAAAGAAACTGCTGGTTTCTAAAGACTGTCACAAAAACAATGACTTAATAAATGAGAACTGAATTCATTTTGCTTAGCTGTGACCCTCCTAAGAAGTAAGTTATGAATAGCCTACCCCCTCCCCCAAATGTAATTTCACTCTAGGCAAAACAGTAACACTTTATACCCCCCACTACAGTTTGCTTGTTTTAGAAATAAGTTCTATGTGATTTTATAGGAAGGTAAAATAATTCAAAATCCAATGTATTTCTGGTGAATTTACTTGCAATTACTGAAGACTCTGAGAAAGTTATTTAATGTCTCAAAGGTTTGAAAAAAGAAACAACTCAAAATTAGTAAATATACCAGGAGAGTCTCAAATTAAGGAAATTAAAGAATACTTTTCTTCAGCATCCTTTCCCAGCCATATCCAGGGAAGATAATGGATATAGTACTCAGATTTAATTTTAATATTAACACTGAAAGATCAAGCTGACAAAGGTTGTTATGAGACATTATCTTCTGATTTTTCTGTAAAACTTTCAGAACTCCACCTTTTTGTTTTGGCAATGGTATTTCCTATTAGGAGGGGTTTGCTATTTCACAAGCAAACTGTTCCTCTAGCGAGTCCCAATTCCAGAGTAGAGCGTTAAGCTTTCTCTGCTATCACTTTCCTCAGTGCCTTCAGCAGGAACAGGAAGAGGAGATAACATAGAACCACACAGGCCGCACAGAGAAGATGGAAAATTTTCCATTATCTCTAGGATGAGTGAAACAAAAACTTGATAGTAGCCAAGTGTTATTGGTTAGGTGAAAGGGGGAAATGAAGGAAAAAGCTACCACAAGCAGCATGCCAGAGACTGTGGAAAGTAAGACCTGTGGAAAGCAGAGGGAACTGAGTGTCTACTTTGAAAACTGGCAAATTCTAGAAGTCTGATTCCTTAAAAAAAACAACAGCAAACCCAACTTCCTAAACATTCTAGAACATCAATAAGCTGATGATCAACAAACTGACCATCACTATCCTCACGAAATATAACGGGACAACACTGCTGTGTTCAGACAGAAAGGTTATATGTAAACTGTAGGAATTAACCAATATTGTTTGTGACCTTATCTTCATAGGGATAAATGATGTGGATAGGGAAAGAGGGATGGGGATGGAATATTAAGACAGATTAACAAGAAGAAATTCACCCCTTTTCTTGGAGAAGGCTTTCGAGAAGAGGTTAGATTCCAGACTCTGGACGAATAGCAACAGGAGCTTAGCAGTGCGTTCCAACCAACCACAGGAAAATAGCTCAGAGGGGAGTGAACCGAATATATGAATGGGGCATTGAGTAAGCGAGCCTGAGAGGAGAAAGGGAGACCGTCGAGGGGAACAGGGCCGGTTCAGGGTGCCCTAGTGAAAGGGCTCCCAAGTGGAGAAAAGCTGGGAGGCGGCAAGGGAAGGAACAGAGAAGGCACAGTAGTTTCTTCACTTATCTCGGGAGGCAAGTCAAGGACTAAGGTTGGAAAAGCTGACCAACCCGTTGGCCTTGGGTGTGAACATTTTCCAGAGGAGTGGGCCCTTGCTGGAAAAACGCAGGCCGCTCTTCCCTGAATTCCTGCCAGGGTACCTGGGGTCACAGCTGGAGGCGCAAGGATGCCTAAGGCAGGTGTTTCTCGGGTGTTGGCGTGGACTACGGAGTGAGGCTCGGCTGCTGGACGAGCACTTAGCGACAAGCAGGCGGCGGCGCTGCGCGTGCAAACCCCAGGACTTACCTTACTGTCATCCATCTCGGCAGACAGGCCGGCCCGGTCGGGCGCTCCCTCCCCCGACCCTCCCTCTGCTCAGCCGGTCTGGCCCGGCCCGGCCCCGCCCCGGGGGAAGAAGGGGATATGGTTCTGACTGCCCCCTTCTCTCGCCTAACAGTTCCCTTCCCTGATGCCACAGTCACGGGAATGAGGGACCAGTTCAGGAATGGCAGAGCGGACCCTGGAGGCGGCCCAGAACGCCTCCCTTCGCCGCCACCGCCTCCTCCTCCCCCTCCATGACAGGCTCTGGCTGTGTTTACAGACGCCCTGGAGAGCGGCCCGGACCAGAGGGTAGGCGGGAGCGCGGCGCGCGGATTGGCCGCTTCGGCTGCCGTTGCGCCGCGGGATTCTGGGGATTGTAGTTTTCCTTAACGTAGTCTCTGCATGGCTAACTAGGAAGGAAACTACAATGTCCACAGAGCCTCAGCATGGCGTCTGTTTTCCGGACGGGGAGCGCTGTGGAGGAGGGGCCGAAACTACCTTTCCCACAGTGCAGGCGGGGGGGTGTTTGGGCCCCCGGTTCCCGCGGCCTGGGCGCTGGGAGGAGACCGTTGGGGCTCCGTAGGGGCGGCCCTGGGAGCGGGCCGTTTTTAGGGACACCGAGGAAACTCTGAAGGTTATTTTAAAAATTAAAAAAAGAAAACAAACCCTTAGAATGTAAAATGGTACAGCTTCTTGGAAAAAACATTTGGGAGTTAGTCTCAGTATTAGACGTGGAGCTACCACATGGCCAACAATTGCATCAGAAATGACACTCTGTGTCCCCACGAAGACTTGTGCAGTAATGTTCTGTCCTAGCAGAGTTATTCATAATGTCGGAAGGTGGAAATAACCCAAATGTTCAACAGGGGATGAATGGATAGGCCAATTGTATTTATATACAAAGGAATATTATTAGTCCATGAAAAGGAACACATGCTGCAATGTAGATGAGCCTTGAAAACATGCCAAGTGAAAGAAGCCAGACACAAAAGGCCACATATTATAGATTCCATTTAGAATGCAATTTTTTAGAATAGTAACATTTAAAGAAGAAGAAGTTGACGGGTGGTTACCAGGGGCTAGGGCTGGGGAGCAGCAGGAGGGAGGAGGCAGGGAATGGGGAGTGGTTGTTAACGGGTACTAGGTTTCTTTAAAGGCAGTGAAACTTCTAAAATGTATTTAGTGGTGGCTGCACAACTCTATTCTAAAAATCACTGAATTGTGTACTTTAAATGAGTGAACATTATGGTATGTGAATTACATCTCAATCATTAATAATGAAGAGTGTTTTGTCATCCTGATTTAATAGAGTCAGTGAGCTTCTTGTTTTGGCCTATGTTAGGCCATTGAGAATTTGACAAAGTTTGTGTGTTCATTAACGTTCTTCTGGAGAGCCTTTTGACTCCTTTTCAGACTCCTAAAGTGCTTTGTTAAACTCTTCCAAAATTCAGCTGAGGTAGAGTTCTCAGATTTAGCAATAAATATATAGGACATTCACATTTGAATTTCAGGCAAACAAATACCCCTTTAGTACAAGTATGTCCATATAATACTTGAGACACACTTTTACTTTTTAAGAAATGCTGCTTATCTGAAAGTCAGATTTAACCAAGTGTCTTCTGTTTTAACTGGCAACTCCAAATTGAGGAAGAGCAATAAAGGAAAGTTGAATCATCTCTGTCCGATCTATACAACACTTCAGAGGAACTAAAGCCAGTCAGTTCCTCAAAAGTAAATGCCACCAGAATTCCTGCTGTGGCACAATGGAATTGGCAGCATCTTGGGAGCACTGGGAAGCAGATTTGATCCCTGGTCCAGCACAATGGGTTAAGGATCGGGTGTTGCCACAGCTGCGGCTTAGATAGCAGCTATGGCTTGGATCTGATCCCTGACCTGGGAGCTCCATATGACAAAGGGCAACCAAAAAAAAAAAAAAAGTAAATACCACATGGTCAAGTCATGTTGTGAGGTTTCGACCTCCTGCCCAGCAAGGGGATGGAGGCATTGGTAACCTCCAAACTGCATTCCAGGGGGTCTCAGAGACCCTAGCCACATCCTCGCTGAAGATCAGGGAAGCAAAGGTCTGTGCTCCTGCAGGCTCTCCTCCTCCCTCACCTAAACCACTTTTGTTTGATTCTTCCACGAGCCCCCTCCACCTCCTGCTAGTCTCCTCTTCTGATGCCCTATCTCTCCTCCCCAGCTACGCTGCTAAGCCCTCATCTTTTGGCTGGAACTGCCTCTCCCCCAGGGTTTGTCCTCTGCCACTCTCTCTGCATCCCTGCTGACAAAGTCTTTCTGCCTCTCTGTCACCAGATTCAATCACCCAGCCCTCAGGAAGAAGGACTAAGACCTTTTGAACCAGGTAGTGAAACTCTGAACATATGCCAGACAAGTAGTATGTACACCAGCTTCAGGAGAGCAGTTTTTTCCTAGGGAAGGAGAGAGAGGAATGGGATGGAGAGGGTCTTGGGGTGGTTAGCTGTATATTTAACTTTTAAAGAGGTGAGGCAAATACGTAAAATCTCATGGTGGAGAGTGTGGTGTATTGTTTTCTTTGCATTTCTGTACATTTGAAATACCACACAGTTAAAATAGGACTTTATATTAAAAACAAACAAACAAACCTATAAGCAGGTTCACTTTAGAAAGTGTGGAAATACTTTAGTTATTTATTAAAAATATAATGTATAAAGATAAACCATAATCACATCATAAATTAAGACTTAGTAAAGGGAAGAAAATCTTATGAAGAAGTATTGTGTAGTCATATGGCAACCATTTGCTGAGAAGTACCCAGAATTGGTAATAAAGAGGTGAGGAAGAACAAAAGAAAGTATTCGTATAAATCTTCAAGGTGTCTGTAACCCAGGAAGGAGAAATTCACACATACAGGAGACTAGGAACAATCACTAAATGATACAGGTCAAGTTTAATATCTATGTGCTAAGTTGTTCAGAGTGGGTAGCCAGAACCGAACATCAGACTGATTCAAGGGAAAGGAAAAGTGGATACAGCTTTTTGGGGTTTTTTTGTTTGTTTGTTTTTGTTTTTGTGACTGCTCCACAGTATATGGAGCTCCCAGGCCAGGGATCAGATCCAAACTGTAGTTGCAACCCACACTGAAGCTGCAGCCACCCTGGATCTTTTAATCCACTGTACAGGGCCAGGGATCAAACCTGCATCCTGGTCTTGTAGAGATGCCGCCTATCCCATTGTGCCACAGCAGACACTCCCACAGCAATTTTTTTTTACTGGTGGGAAGAAGCTTAGATGAAGCATATACCCTTGAAGAGTTCCTGTTGTGGTTCAGTGGAAGTGAATCCGACTAGCATCCATGAGGACACAAGTTTGATCCCTGGCCTCACTCAGTGGGTTAAGGATCTGGTGTTTCTGGGAGCCGTGGTGTAGGTCGCAGATGCAGTTCAAATCCCGCATTGCTGTGGCTGTTGTATAGGCCAGCAGCTGCAGCTCCAGTTTGACCCCCTAGCCTGGGAACCTCCATATGCCCCAGGTGTCACTCTAAAAAGCAAAATAAATAATAAATAAATAAATAAAATACCCTTGGGGTCCTGGGCATATTTTGTATCCACAGTTTTCAATCTTTTCTTCCTATATTGCCTTCTCAAAGGAAACCGCTGAAGCATGCAAATCCTTTTAAAAATGCATATAATTTTCCCCTCCCTCTCTCCCCCCAACCTCTCCCTCCCCAACCCACACAGAAGCGCATTTTATGTGCTTTCAGGCACCCCACATAGAGGCACTTTTGGCCTGTGATGCATCAAATCTCTGCTGTTGCTGTGTGGTTTCTTGTAGTAAATTCCTAAGCAGCATGGCACACACCCACTCCCACTGGATCTGCATGCCTTCCATGCTCTCAACTCTCTTTCTTCTATTCCCCTTACCGCTTGGCTAAAAGAGCACAGGTGTCTAAACAGGGCCAAGATGATCATGTTACTCCCTGGGCCACATGGGTCTGCTTGGCACAGAGCCCCTGGGGAACATCAGAGAGAAAGGAAGCTCATTAAAATAGCTTGCAAGGCTCCAGCTGGCTTTCCATGAAGTTTGACACATAAGAGTCTAAGAGTTTAAAAATGATCCAGCCCTTTCCAAATGTTCAATGGAAATGAATATTGATTCAATGCTAGTCTGCAAATTTTTGCTAGACGCACCTCCTTTAAAAACAAAACCTGCTAAGAAAGCAGCAAAGGTGGCCGTGAAATCTCCCACAGTGGCTTCTGCCCCACCTTCACACACACCATACATTTGGGGAAGAAGTCTCCTGGAGTCACCCCAGAAGTGACCCGTCGTTGCTTCTCTGTCCCTGGCTTGTCTTTTCAAAGAGTTGATCCTCTGTGGTTGAGTGATAAAAATGTTTAAAACTCAGCATGATTGTACAGTGAATTTGTGGATAGTTCTGATTATGACACAGAGAGCAAGAAAGAAAAGGAGGAAAACTATTCCAAGAAAAAAAACAAACCACTGATTGAAGAGAGGTAGGGGGTGGCATGAGATTAAGTGAGGAGGGTAAGGGAACAAAATTAACCTTCTTTAGAAACCACAAACAAGGGGAACAGTACAATATTCTACATTCAGAAATGCCATGGCTACGTTGATATGTAAATCTGGCAGTCAAACAACAGAGTATTCTTGCTGCTGATATGGTAATCTTCAGAGGTACCGAGAAAAAGTGGGTGGGTCATGTGAAATTCATGAAATGCTTGAGGTGAATTCACTGTTGAAGTATTAGTCATGTTTTGTTTTGTGTGTGTGTGTGTGTTTTTCCCAACGTATTTCATAGATAAGTATTCCTCTGTCCTTTTTCTTTTTGAAAAGTTTAGCTTATTGTCATGAGGCTATAAAAGATTCCATCTCAAAGGTTTGGTTCTGTTCTAAAGGCATTTTGCAAAATGCCCCCCGCCCCTTTGGCCTACACGGGCAAATATGCCTACATTTGCATCCAGCACAGTACCTATTTACTCTCTGCACTGGCTAGAAAGTTCAGAGGCAAGAGCCCAAAAGGACATTTTCAGAATGAGCACATAATTCAGCTTCCAGCTTGTCAGCAGGAGCAAAATAAATAAATAATGCTAAAAAGGACTAAAACAGCCTGTTGACCAGGAAGGAAAAAGAAACCTGATCAGCATAAAAATAAGGAAGAGAAAATGAAGCTCAAGGAACGGAAAAACCTTCCATGTTCAAACTTTCCCTTATCTCTTCCCCTTCACCAACACACTGAACGCGTCACCTCCAACTCAGCAATGGCTTTTCTCAATGTTGTCCTAACTACTGTTCCTACTGAAAATTCTAAGCCATATATATATATAACTCATCCAGGAGGAAAGACTAAAGTGTGCCCTTATTTGAGGAAATAATAGGAGTTAACTTACTTATCTGATAAGCTATTGTTTAAAACTGAACAACTATTTATAAGAGATGGCTTGTTAAGCATTACTATTAGTCATTTACACTTTAGTATGAATGTGCTTTTTTTCTCCTTAAATTCTTGTACTTATTACCTAAAGACTAGGTTTAGTTAGGGAGAAAAGAGAACGATGTATATGGTTTTGAAGGATAGGTGTTCTGAGGCGGAGAGAGACCTGGGTAGATCTGATTGCTCTGCTGGGGCTTTGAAAATTTAAAGAGCTGTCAAGGAGTTCCTGTTGTGGCTTAGTGGAAACAAATCCAACTAGTATTCATGAGGATGTGTGTTCCATCCCTGGCCTCATTCAGTGGGTTAAGGATCCAGCGTTGCTGTGAGCTGCGGTGTAGGTCACAGACGAGGCTGAGATCCAGTGTTTCTGTGGCTGTGGCCTAGGCCGGCAGCTGTAGCTCCAATTCCACCCCAAGCCTGGGAACTTCCATATGCTGCAGGTTTGGCCCTAAAAAGTTTAAAAAAAAAGAGCTGCCAAATAGACACTGGATGCCCATGAAGGTTAGGGCAGGGGAGATAGGAGAGAGATGAAGGAGGATTAACAAGTGACAAGGTATCTGCTTTCAAAATTCTCTTGAGAGTTTACCCAACAGACACACACAAGACAGGCACATTTCATTCTACTGACTCAGACCTGAAGAATCTTAAACTTACCATGATACTTGTGATGGAGTAAGTACCAAACTCAGCCTGCATTTTCATTTAGAAACCCTTCTTTCAAAGCAGCTTCCTTCCATCAAAGCTCACTGTTGAGTTCCCATCGTGGTGCAGCAGAAAGGAATCCGACTAGGAACCATGTGGTTGCGGGTTCGATCCCTGGCCTCGCTCAGTGAGTTAAGGGTCTGGCAGTGCCATGAGCTGTGGTGTAGGTCGCAGACACAGCTCAGATCTGGCATTGCTGTGGCTCTGGTGTAGGCCAGCGGCAACAGCTCCAATTAGACCCCTAGCTTGGGAACCTCCATATGCCATGGGTGCAGCCCTAAAAAGACAAAAGACAAAAAAAAAAAAAAAAAAAAAAAAAAAAAAAGTTCACTGTTGAGATTGTTCCCAGTGTAATTTTTGATAAACCCAGAGTTGTTTGTCAAATGAAAATCTGACAGGCGCTCCTCTTCCAGATCTTTTTTTTTTTTTAATTTTCTTGCCTCGCCCACAGCATTTGGAAGTTCCCAGACTAGGAATCAAACACAAGCCAGAGCAAGCTACAGCAGTGATAATGCCAGACCCTTAAGTGCTAGGCCACCAGGGAACCCCCAGATCTTGAATTTTTTCTTTTTTTTTTTAATGGCCATACTTGGGGCATATGGAAGTTTCCAGGCCAGGGATTGAATCCAAGCTGCAAATTTGACCTATGCCACAGCTTCAGCAATGCTGGATCTTTAATCTAGTGCACCAAGCCAGGGATTGAACTTGTGCCTCTCCAGTGACCAGAGCTGCTGCAGTCTGAGTCTTTTTTTTTTTTTTTTTCCCTTTCCGTTTCACTGCTGAACCTGCAGCATATGGAAGTTTCCAGGTTAGGGGTCAATTCAGAGCTGTAGCCACCAGCCCACACCACAGCCATAGCAACGCCAGATCCAATCTGCATCTGTAACCTATGCTGAGCTTGTGGTGATGCCAGGTCCTTAACCCACTGAGCAAGGCCAGAGATCACACCCCATCCTCATGAATACTAGTTGGGTTCTTAACCTGCTGAGCTACAATGGGAACCCATGCAGTTGGATTCTTAACTCACTGCACCATGGCTAGAACTCTCCAGATCTTGCATTTTTAAGGGACAAATGACTGAAATCCCGAGTTATCCAAAGGAAGGATGGTTTTGGTACCTGTGACTTTAAGAGAGCAGAAAGGGACGCATTTCTCATTTTATGAATAACCTTAACTCCTTCAAATTTTGCCTCAATCTTCTCCACTTCTAAGGGGAAATAAATGCAATCTAAAATTTACTATTTGGGGAGTTCCCACTGTGGCTCAGTAGGTTAAGAACCCCATATAGTATCCATGAGGATTCGGGTTCAATCCCCGGCATCGACCAGTGGGTTAAGGATCTGACGTTGCCACAAGTTGCACAGTAGTTTGCAGATGCAGCTCGGATCTGGCATTCCTGTGGCTGTGGCATAGTAGGCCAGAAGCTGCAGCTCCAATTCAGTCTCTAGCCTGAGAACTTCCACATGCTATAGGTGTGGCCTTAAAAAGAAAAATAAATAAATAAAATAAAATGAAACTTACTATTTAGGGCCCTATTAGACTTAGGACCCTCAAGATATTTTCAAAAAGCTGCAAACAATATTGATGAGAATGTGTTAATACTTCCTGCCTCTATGTGTTATCTATTGCTAGATGTAAGCACTTTTGATTTTTTCTTTCTGGCATTACTTTTCTATTTTTTTTTGTGACTGAAGCTGTAGCATATGGAAGTTCCCAGGCTAGAGGTTGAATCAGAGCTGCAGCTGCAGCCCTTCACCACAGTCACAGCAAAAGCAACACCAGATCCAAGCCACATTGGCAACCTACACCGCAGCCTGGGGCAACACCAGATCCTTAACCCACTGAGTGAGGACAGGGATGGAACCTGCGTCCTCGCAGACACTATGTCAGGTTCTTAACCCACTGAGCCACAATGGGAGCTCCATTGGCGTTACTTTTAACATTATGGATAGTCTGATTTTTCCATTTGGTGTCACGTATTTTCATTTATTTTTGGACATATATCTTCATTTATTGTAGACATAGCTCCATTTATTTTCAATTCCTTTCAATTCCTTCCTCACCTGCATAAGAAGTCTTCCATTCCCTGATACAGCTTTAAACCTTTTTATAACCTTCTTATACATAGAATTGTTCCAAAAACATTCAAGTCTGAAAGTAGTTAATGTCAGTCTTCTTTAGTCAACACGATGTTACTTGAATGGTATAGCACCTCATCATTTGTGAGATAAAATACAATATTAGTATTAGTAAATCACTTAGTTTCCAAAACTACTTGCGTGAAATTTATCTCAGAGGAATGCAGGTATGGCCACATGGAATCTGACTGTGCTAATGGAATTTGTCACCCACACAGTCCTTTAGTAGAACAGCATGATTGTCCTAAAAATTTAGGTAGCATTGCTCCGCTGAGTCACCATTTCTGTTTCTGCCACTCATAAACGTGTCCAAGTCATTTAAAGATTTTCTTTTCTAAAAAAAAAAAAAAAAAAAAAAGATTTTCTTTTTTGCTTGCTATGTGAAATAGTTCCTTAAAAATATGTATGGTAAGTGTATCTCAAGATTCAGGAGTTCCCATCGTGGCTCAGTGGTTAACGAATCTGACTAGGAACCATGAGGTTTCAGGTTTGATCCCTGGCCTCGCTCAGGGAGGATCCGGTGTTGCTGTGAGCTGTGGTGTAGGCTGGCGGCTACAGCTCGGACTAGACCTCTAGCCTGGGAGCCTCCATATGCCACAGGAGCAGCCCTACAAAAGGCAAAAGACAAAATAAATAAATAAATAAAAATAAGATTCAAAGGACATCCTTTGATCCTTATTTTATAAATAAGCCATGTTGATTCTGCCCTCAAAGTTTATGGTCTTCAGAGACTCATGCCATGCTATTTCTCAGCCTTCACATATCCAAGATAAACTGCTTTTTCCCCCCCTTTTTGACTGCCCTGCAGCATATGGAGTTCTCAGGCTGGGGATCAGATCCGGGCTGTGCCATGGCTGTGACCTAAGTCGCAGCTGCTGCAGCACTCCATCTTTAACCCATTGTGCCAGGCAGGCTGGGTTGAACCTGTGTCCAGGCACTCCTCAAGATGCCGCCCAGCCCCTTGCACCACAGTGGGAACTCCTGAACTTTCCTCATGCCTGAGCCCTGTCAAGTTGTGCAGTGGCCTTTTCTGAACAGTTTCTGATACTGTCACCTCCCTTTGCAGCAGCAGTCACAGAACAGCCTCAGTACCATCTCCCGTGGGTGTGGATGTGTGTGGAGGAACCACAGTCCTGCTTGTCTGTATTTTGTCTTTTTTTTTTTTTTTTTTTTTCATTTCTTGGGCCGCTCCCGCGGCATATGGAAGTTCCCAGGCTAGTGGTCTAATTGGAGCTGAAGCTGCTGGCCTACACCAGGGCCACAGCAACGCTGGATCCGAGCCGCGTCTGCAACCTACACCACAGCTCACGGCAACGCCGGATCGTTAACCCACTGAGCAAGGGCAGGGATCGAACCCGCAACCTCATGGTTCCTAGTCGGATTCGTTAACCACTGCGCCACGACAGGAACTCCCCTGCTTGTCTGTATTTTAATCCGAGTGCGATAATTATCCTCTTTTCATTTCTGTTCTGCATTTTTTTTTTGCTGCCCAACATTTTCTGTGGTCTTCTACTTTTGGTGGACATAACCACAGCAATCTACAGGAACTTTGTCTAGGCATGTACATATTTTCCACACAAATACTGAGCTCTTTGTGCCTTTCATTTTTGCCTTTTAAGTCAGCTCTTTATTTCTGTTTCTTTTTGTCTTTTTCCAGGGCCGCACTCAAGGCACATGGAGGTTGCCAGGCTAGGAGTAGCCGCCAGCCTACGCCAGAACCACAGCAACATGGGATCCAAGCCGAGTCTGTCACCTACACCACAGCTCATGGCAACGCCCGACCCCCAACCCACTGAGCGAGGCCAGGGATTGAACCCGCAACCTCCTGGTTCCTAGTCGGATTCGTTAACCACTGAGCCACGACAGGAACTCCTTAAGTCAGCTCTTTAGACAGTCACTTTGTCTCCCCAACAAGATAGTACCTATTATTGAAACTGAGAGTTTACACACCTGGCCAGTTTTGTTACAGGACTCATTTTATATGCAGTGAAGTCATGTCTTCATGTCTTAAAGAGTTCAGTACTGCAGCCATTCCTCACTCCCGTGCTGCTCTCACAATGATGAGCTTCAAAACACAAGTAGCAACCCATTCCTTCCACTTTTTACCAGGAGTACATGGATGTCATTTTGAATTTTACAGATTTACTTCACATTTCAGCTCCAGCCTCTAGATAGTTTTCTAAATGAGAGAGAGAAAAGTCATTTTGTCTTGTGTAATGCTGCCTTCCTCCAACAAGCCTGGCGCCTTGTACTGTTGCCAGTTCAAGACAGCCGTGTGCTGGCTGATGCATGTGCCCTTAGGGGTTGGGCAAGAAATGTTGGTCTTGGAGTTCCTGTCGTGGTGCAGTGGTTAACAAATCCAACTAGGACCCATGAGGTTGCAGGTTCGATCCCTGGCCTTGCTCGGTGGGTTAAGGATCCGGCGTTGCCCTGAGCTGTGGAGTAGGTTGCAGACGTGGCTCTGGCGTAGGCCGGCGGCTACAGCTCCAATTCAACCCCTAGCCTGGGAACCTCCATATGCTGCAGGAGCAGCCCCAGAAAAGGCAAAAAGACAAAAAAAAAAAAAAAAAAAAAAAAAAAAGGAAAAAAAAAGAAAAGAAATGTTGGTCTTTTGCCGCAGTGTTTGGCCCCTCTGACTTCAGCCTGGGCTCTCTTGCCCCTTCCTCTGTGCCTCATCCTCTTTCTTTTTCAGAGGGTTCTTGTCTTCTGCTCTGTTGTTCTTATTGTTTTATGTTTTCCGTCAGTGAATCCTGGGAGGGGATTATCCTTTCCCTAAACCTCTATGATTTTCTCCAGTTTGTTTTGTCTGGGAAAACCTCCTTTCCCACTCAGCATGGAATTTTACTGTTGACAGTTTTACTCTGGCTGCTGCAGCAAGCATGCTTACAGGCATGCTCCCTTCCTGCCAGGTCCCAGCTTCTAGGAACCCCTCTCTCCCCACTCCTCTCCCCTCTCCTCTGCAGGGTCCCAGAGGTGACATGGGAGTGGTACTAGCTGCCCAGTTTCCTGCCCTACTATTGTGTTTCTCCACCTTCCCATCCCTCCTCTCATTCAGGCTTCTTTTCTCCCTTGTTTCTGCTCCTAAATCAAGACCCACTTCTCTCCTTGCCACTGATGCAGAGCTGGACAGCCTCTCCAGCTCCTCCGTCCTTGAGGTTTGGGAAAAGCTACCTGTGCAGTATCTCCAGGTTCGGGCAGGGCAGCTCAGGCTCCCACCAACCAAACGGCTGCTCTCTTGTTTCCACCTGTGCTGTCGCCCAGCTTAGAAGAGGCAGTTTGCTGGCGGGGGAAGAGGCTGGTTATGGAATTCTTCAAGGGAGCTGCCTCCCCATATTTCCCTCTTTAATGTTTTCAGCAAACAAGTGGTCACACCACTGGTAGTAAATTCCTGGATATTTTTACCCAACTCCCCATCAACACAATGTTATTGGACATGCTGTACAACCAGGCATATTGAGTAATGTCCTCATTAATCAATTTGCCAAGAAAGCAGGTTAGCCAACCAGTTAAGGATCTGGCATTGTCACTGCTGTGACTCTGGTTCTATCCCTGGCCTGGGAACTTTCGCAAGCCATGGGTGTGACTTAAAAAAAAAAAAAAAAAAAAAAAACCACTGGGAGAACTTGGTTTTTCTCATGCAGGTGGCAGCTCCTCAGCATCTTTTATTTTATTTTGTAGTATTTTATATCATGTCATAATGTATTCATGCTATACAGTGGTATGGTATTGGTACGTGGAATTTAATATTATAGTCTAAGGGGTTAGCATATATTAAGCTCTTACTAATATCTGATAACTAGATGAAGACTAACACAGTCTCTCATTCTTGCTCAGATGCCAGTGATCCTGGCAGGAGCACAGGCCAAGCCTCTGGACTCCCTTTCCCTGCCAGCTCTGTCTATCACACACAAGCAGCAGGTGACAGGAGCTACTGGGATGTCTTCATAGGTGTGCATTTCAGCCACATGACAATGTCTAATACAGGTTCCAGAAATTTTCTTAATCCCTCCCTCACCCAGAATTTTCATTCAACCCATTGTAATATCTATGGGAAAGGACATCAAGTTTCAAAATATTAGCGAGACATAGAACTCACTCTAGAGAAGCTTTTTGTTTTCAAATTTGTTTGACTATGTCTTACACAAGGTGACAGACTAAAAATTCTCAGTGCCTTCCATTCCCCATGCCATGCCTATAACAAATATCAAGAATAGGAGGATGCGCAGATGGAGGGATGCTAGACAGAGAGACCAAATTTAGAATCTTCTATTTATTCAATGGAGTTGAACATGTATTATTTAAGAGAGGTGAAAAAGAAAATTCGATGTTGTCTACAGAAAACTTCCTTCACCAGATGGAATTTCTCTTTTTCACTTGTAGAAATTAAAAAAAAAAAGTAGCTTTTTAATTTCAAAAGTAATATGTACCCATGGTAAGACATTCCCACAGCAAAGAAGGTTGTAAGATAAAAAGTAAAGCCTCTGGACTTACTCCCCAGATTCAACCACTGTGTAGCTTCCAGAAATGTGGGACGCATAACAAGGATATAGGTATCCCACTCTCATCTTTACACAATTTGTGTTAAATGACACACACTGTGTGCATTTTTTTCAATTGGCAGTATGTACTGGAATTAAGTTCCAAATCATTGTATATGGAACACTCTCCTTCCTTCAGTGTTGTTTTTCTTTTTTCAGTCTACTTTTTGTTTTACTTTTTATTTTTACTAGCTAAACAATGCAAAGCTACACAACAGTGATTATACATCTTTCTGTGCTTGTATGATTTTATAGGACAGATTCCTAGAAAAACCTCTAGCTTAAGTATATGTGTACTTGAATTTTGGCAGATATTGCCAAACTTTCCTCCAAAAGAGTTACAAAATATGTATTTCTACCAGTAGTGTATGTTTCCCCACTTGCCAGACAATATGGATTCCTAAAGATTTGCCAATGTGATACATTATAAATGATATCTTGTCGATATTTTAATTGGCATTTATTGAATTAGCGGTGAGGTGGAGTATTCTTTGCATATGCAGTGGGACGTTCATATTTCTTTTTCTGAACTACCAGTTCATATTCTTTGTTCATTTTTTTATACATGATTGGTCTTTTTCTTATAGATTTCTAAAAGTTCCACATATATTAAAGGAATTAGTGCCGACATCATATGTATTAACCATTTATTCCCAGATTGTTTGTCTTTGACTTTGTTGATTTTTTAATCAGCAAATTCCATTTGTTAGTCATAATTATTGATCTTTAACTTCTGGATTTTATGTCACACCTAGAAAAAGCTTTCTCCATGACAAGATTATATAAAAATTCATTGTTTTATTCTAGTACTTTAATGATTATTTATTCATTTATGGATTTATTTTTGCTTTTTTTTTTTTTTTAGGGCTGTACCCACGGCATATGGAGGTTCCCAGGCTAGGGGTCTAATCGGATCTGTTGCCTCTGGTCTACGCCAGAGCCACAGCAACTTGGGATCCGAGCCTCGTCTGCGACCTACACCACAGCTTACGGCAACGCTGGATCCTTAACCCACTGATCAAGGCCAGGGATTGAACCTGAAACCTTATGGTTCCTAGTAGGATTCGTTTCCGCTGAGCCACAAAATGAACTCCGATGATTTCATTTTTATGTTTGCTTTTTGTCCACTTGGAATTTACTTTTAATGTGCAGAGAAAAATATAGCTCTGCTTTTATCTTTTTCCTGAAAGACTAACCCTGTATCCCAACACCGATTTTTGAATATTTTTCCTCCTGTTTTGTATGCTCCTTTTAGTATAAACTTTGTTTGCACTTGGGTCCGTATCTGGACTGACTACCTTCTTCCATTGATCTGCCTATTTCAGCATTACTATTAATTAATGTAGCTTTAGATGTTTAAGAATCTAATGGCGTTAAGGCGGTGAAAATAATCTGCATGATATTATAATGATGGATATATGTCATTATACATTTGTTCGAACCCATAGAATGTACAACACTAAGAGGGAACTCTGAGATACAGAAAGTATGAACATTGAGTGATTATGATGTGTCGATGTAGGTTCATCCTTGGTTAAAAAAAAAAAAAGAAAAAAGAAAGAAAGGAAGATACCCTTCCAGAGAGTGATATTGACAGTGGGGGAGGCTATGCATGCGTGGGGGTCGGGATACGTGGCAAATCTCAGTACCTACCCCTCAAGTTAAAAACCTAAAGCTGCTCTAGAAGAACAAAGTCTTTTTAAAAATAAAGTAAATGTAGGGAGTTCCCATCGTGGCTCAGCGGTAACGAAGCCGACTAGAATCCACGAGGACGCAGGTCTGATCCCTGGCCTCGCTCAGTGGGTTAGGGGGACCCAGCATTGCCGTGAGCTGTGGTGTAGGTTTGTAGGTCGCAGATGTGGCTCGGATCTGGTGTTGCTGTGGCTGTGGTGTAGGCTGGCAGCTGTAGCTCCAATTTGACCCCTAGCCTGGGAACCTCCATATGACACAGGTGCGGCCTTTAAAAAAAAAAAAAAAGCAAAAGTAAATTTAAAACTAACCAAACCAATTTTCTCTCACCACTCTATTCTTGTTCTTGTATTTCCAGGTCTGTACTCAACTGCCAATAAAAAAAATTTAACTGTATGCTGTGTTTGTAAACATAACAATGTATGGTAACTTTTCTTTTTTTTTTTTTTTTTTGTCTTTTGCCTTTTTTTTTTTTAAGGGCTGCATTTGCGGCATACAGAGGTTCCCAGGCTAGGGGTCTAATCGGAGCTGTAGCCACCAGCCTACACCACAGCCACAGCAATGCCTGATCTGAGCTGCGTCTGTGATCTACACCCCAGCTCACGGCAGTGCCGGATCAGCAACTCACTGAGCAAGGCCAAGGATCAAACCCGCAACCTCATGGTTACTAGTCAGGTTCGTTTCCGCTGAGCTACAATGGGAACTCTCTGGTAAGATAATTTGACTCAATAGCTGCTATGATTTTTATTGTTGTTTTCCTTTCCAGCATTGCAGTGGAAACAACTTTGATTCATATCTATTTTTCTGATTTGTTCACACAAATGATAATTCCTTCTTGTGCTTCCCCAAGATAAATTTTTGGCTGAGAACTACATGACAGTGTCCCAGTGTTTATTCAGTTACCATATCGAACCCTTTAAAGTGCATAAAAACAGACAGTGCCTATTGAAAACTGAACACACTAGACCTGAGCTAGAATGTGGGTAAAAAACTCATGTCATCATGCCTTTCTTCCCACAAGCTCAGTGAGGGCAGGGTCCCAGAATCAGCCTTTACTATCTTTTCTTCCATATCAGGGATCTCCTATCTATGTATTTAGAGATAGAACTTTTCAGTCTTGGAGAAAGAGAGATTTACCAAAAGCATTAAGGAAACATTTGGAATCTTACTTAGTAACTGTAGCCATGATGGCTGAATTCTAACCCTTATGTGGTTTACCAGAGACTACATCCTTTCCTTTAACTATGCTTCCTCCTTTTCTTTTTCTTTCTTTCTTTTTTTTTTAAATTTTTGTCTGCACCCACGGCATTTCGACGTTCCTGGGCCAGGGATCGAACCCGTGACACAGCAGTGACTCAAGCCACTCCAGTGACAACGCAGGATCCTTAACCCACTGCACCACAAAAGAACTCCCTGCCTCTCTTTCTTGACATCCACAGGCATTTTGAAGGTTTCTTGAAAGAAGTGAATCACGGGTAGAAGGTTTAGAAATGAAAAGCCAGAAAGTTCAGAAATTACAGTGAGAAGGAAATGATCAATGGCTTGTTGGCAAACTCTGTCCTTCCCCATCATCATTTTCACCCCTACTCCCTCTCCCAGAGGAGATGTGAAAGTTCAAAGCTAGGCATCGCCTCTGTAGGACCTGCCAAGAGAAATTTCTCAATTAGGCTTCTAACTTTTTTTTTTTTTTTTTGTCTTCTTAGGGCAGCACCCAAGGCATATGGAGGTTCTCAGTCTAGGGGTCTAATAGGAGCTGTAGCCACCGGCCTATATCACAGCCACAGCAACACTGGATCCAAGCCACGTCTATGACCTACACCACAGCTCACAGCAACATTAGATCCTTAACCTGCTGAGTGAGGCCAGAGATCGAACCTATGTTCTCATGGATGCTCGTCCGGTTCACCACAAGAACTCCTAGACTCCTAACTTCTAATGCTCCATCTTGAAGCTGTAGGTGGATACTATTTTAACCACCAGCCACAGAAAACCTGGGAAATAGGAACTGATAGACTCCCTCATGAAACAGAATAGAAGTGGCCTTAACTGGTTTATGTGACCACACAACAGACTAGAGCTGGTTACCCTGTGAAATCATGGGCTCTTCCTTTGATGACCTTCTGCCTTAGACAGACTTCCTGAATTGGGCTAGTGAATGGACTGAAAGACCCTTGGGTTGGGCTGTGTGTGAGACATAGAAAGCTTCCCCAAGGAAGTGGCTGCTGAGCCAAATCTAAAATGAGATTCAGGAGTTCCCGTTGTGGCGCAGTGGTTAACGAATCCGACTAGGAACCATGAGGTTGCAGGTTCGGTCCCTGCCCTTGCTCAGTGGGTTAAGGATCCGGCGTTTCTGTGAGCTGTGGTGTGGGTTGCAGACACGGCTTGGATCCTGCGTTGCTGTGGCTCTAGCGTAGGCTGGCGGCTACAACTCCAACTAGACCCCTAGCCTGGGAACCTCCATATGCCACGGGAGCGGCCCAAGAAATGGCAAAAAAAAAAAAAAAAAAAAAAAAAAAATTGAGATTCAAAGAGGCACAAAAGGGAGAGAAGAGAAAACAGCATTCCAGATAGAGGGAAGAATATAAACAAAGGCATAGCAGGAGTTACAAATAATTCAAAACTGCGTCTTCACAGTATTAAATGCCAGGTAAGGAGTTCTTGCTGTGGCGCGGTAGGTTAAGAATCTTACTGCAGAGTTCCCATCATGGCTCAGTGGGTTACATACCGGACTGGTATTCATGAGAATGTGGGTTCAATCTCTGGCCCTACTCATTGGGTTAAGGATCCGGTGTTGCTGTGAGCTATGGTGTAGGTTGCAGACGCAGCTGGTATCTGGCCTTGCTCTATCTGTGGGGTAGGCTAGGAGGTGCAGCTCCAGTTTGACCCCTAGCCTGGGAACCTCTATATGCCATGGTGTGGCCCTTAAAAAAAAAAAAAAGAAAGAAAGAATCTGACTGCAGTGGCTTGTGTTGCTATGGAGGTGTGGGTTCGACCCTGGGCCCAGCATTAGCATTATGGAAGCTGTGGCTTGGATTCAATCCCTGGCCTGGGAACTTCCATATGCCTCAGGTGTGGCCATTAAAAAAAAAAAAAAAAAAAAAAAAAAAAAAAAAAAGCCAAGTAAAGAGTGACACGGATGATGTGAGAAGTAGGAAGTGGCCAGGTCCTGGGGGTCCTGGTGAACCATGATCAGAAGCTTGGGTTTAGGAGTTCCTGTTGTGGCACAGCGGAAACAAATCCAACTAGGAACCATGAGCTTGTGGGTTCGATCCCTGGCCTTGCTCAGTGGGTTTAGGATCCAGTGTTGCCATGTGAGCTGTGGTGCAGGTTGCAGACGCGGCTCAGATCTGGCGTTGCTGTGGCTCTGGCGTAGGCCAGTGGCTATAGCTCTGATTAGACCCCTAGCCTGGGAACCTCCATATGCCACGGGTGCTGTCCTCAAAAAGACAAAAGACAAAAAAAAAAGAAAAAAAGAAGCTTGGGTTTAAAAAGAAAAAGGAGTTCCCTTGTGGCTCAGTGGATTAAGGATCCAGTGTTGTCACTACAGTGGCTTGGGTTGCTGCTATGGCACAGATTTGATCCTTGGCCCAGGAACTTCTGCATGCCATGGGCATGGCCAAAAAAAAAAAAAAAAAAAGGAAGAAGCGGAAGGTTGGGTTTTGTCTTACCATGTTACCTATGGTAACTGGGATATCCCCTTATACAAATATCATAGTGATGCCCTTACCAAAAAGAATGTAAGACAATTTTGAAATTAGCCTAATTAATGAAAGTTGGTGAGATTCCTGTCATTTGTACACCAAGGGGATTATCATATCATTCTAATATTGACAGAAAGTTGTCTTCTTGGAGTTCCCATCGTGGTTCAGTGGTTAACGAATCCGACTAGGAACCATGAGGTTTCGGGTTCGATTCCTGGCCTTGATCAGTGGGTTAAGGACCTGGCATTGCCGTGAGATGTGGTGTTAGTTGCAGACGTGGCTCGGATCCCATGTTGCTGTGGCTCTGGCATAGGCCAGCAGCTACAGCTCTGATTTGACCCCTAGCCTGGGAACCTCCATATGCCATGGGAGTAGACCTAAAAAAAAAGGCAAAAAGACAAAAAAAATAAAAATAAAAAAAAAAAAAGTTGTCTTCTCTTAGCTTCTTACACTAGATTATCGCAAAATTGGACTTATGTATTGGAAAGATCATCCTGGTAAATTTGCAAGAAGTGGTTTTAAGGGTATTGAGACTGGAAGCAGGGAAATTAAATTCTTTGGGAATTGTCTAAGTGAACAATGACAGAGGGTTGAACTAGGACCACAGGTAGAGGCAACTGTTGACGATAAAATCAGCAGATTTGTGAAAAGAGGTGGTTTCATATAATGTGGCAGCAATGAAAATGTACCTCTCAGAAAGGGTCACAGTTGACAGATAACCCCGGCTCCTATGCTCTGAAATCCATCACTGCTTCTTACTGAGGGCATATTTCCCAAAAGCTAATTCATGCCTGAGTATGTGATGGGGGGTGGGGATGCTAAGAAAGCCCCATTCCTAGGAAATGTGCAACTTTTGCTCTAAGAGGTTCCATCAGCTTTGCTGAACTTTCTTAGAACTGCCCTGCAGTCTAAGGTTCTTCCACTCAACCAACCTCCCTCCCTTCCCCCTTTGTTCATTCCTTCTTTTCTTCCTTCCATGACTCAGAAGGGTTGCATCTGCATCATGGTCTGATGGTTGTGCCAGAGAACCTGAGCTAAACTTATGGTGGCTAAGTATTGGGGCTCTGGAGTCACAATAACCTGGGTGTGAATCTGGCCCCACCGTTCCTAGATAAGTGAGTTCAAGCAAATCATTTAAAAGAAGTGTCAATCTTGTCATCTATAAAATCATGCTGCTTGTGGGGATGAAATCAGTCAGGTTTATAAAGTACTTAGAACAGTACATAGTAAGTGCCTGATAAATGTTAGCCATTCTTATTATTTGGTATGTGGCATGAGGAAAGGAAGAAGATCAAGGGGGTGATTCTTAGGTTTCTAATTACAGTATATAATCACAAATATTTCCCTCAAGTTAATTCTCCTTTTGAATATAGCAGATAGCCTTTTGCGTACAAAAGATATTAGGAAACCCTTTTCTTTCCTCCTCACTCCTACGTTTCTTGACTCCCCCAGCTTTCATGGTTAATGGAAGGTAAAATATAAGATAATATATCAAAATGGACATAAAAAAGACTCCTCAGAGTTCCCTTTGTGCCTCAGCAGTAATGAATCTGACGAGTATCCATGAGGATGCGGGTTCTATCCCTGGCCTTGCTCAGTGGGTTAAGGATCCGGTATTGCTGTGTGAGCTGTGGTATAATAGGCTGAAGACACGGCTGGATCCTGCATTGCTGTGGCTGTGGTCTAGGCCAGCAGGTGCAGCTCCAGTTCAGCCCCTAGCCTGGGAACGTACATATGTCACAGGTGAGACCCTAAAAAATCAAAACAAACAACCTCCTGGACTCTGGGGTTTATGGGGGGCCTTTTAGCTATGTTACCACAGGCTCACCAGCTTCCAGCAGGAGGAAAGCTATGAGAATACGCTTCTGCCCTGTGGAGGAAAGGGCCATTCTAGAGCTTTTTCATATTACAAGGGAGAAAATTTATCTATCTTCCCTAAGGATCTGAAAAACTAGGTGGGGGTATTCCAAATTAAATGATTTTTATAGATTTTTATTTAGTACAATTTAGCTATTAAATATGAGCTGGCAAGCACACTGCAAAGTGCGTCTTAACATGTGATCGTCCTCATTCCAGGAACAAAATCCAAATCATAGACTGGAATATGGAATTATACTAGCAAAATGGAAGGGAAGGGAAAATGTAAACAAATTCCTGAACAAAATTTTAGGAAATATATGCTATAAACCTGGGACGGGGAAGAAAATCTAGCTGAACAATGGTTTATAGGAGAAATACCATGGACTTCATGTGAACCACTAGCTCCTTGGAGCTAAAAGTGCAATTTTGGCTTGTTAAAAAATGGATGTAATCTCAGGCTGCAGAGTAGAAGTACAATATACTGATAATGAAAAACGTTAGTTTCTTCATCTGCAAAATTAGGGTCTGGATGAGATGATTTCTGAGTCCCATACAGCTCGACTATTTTATGAGTCTTCGGCTCTATAACTTTAACATTCTAAATTTAAATCTCTGCCTTTTCAGGAAGTGACCACAGAAAGAATATATAGGCTTGATGAAAACATAGTCCATTTCTCTATTTAACTTTATAGCTCCAATGCTCTCCAGTGGGGGGAATTCTTTTTAGGTGTTGATGTGACCCCCAGATGCCTCCTGAAGGGCACGTGACAATGGAACAAAATTGCATATGTCGGTTTGCACTGGGTCAAACTTTGCACAAAACTATTTCTCTTGAGGTGGCAAACTTGAGCAACCAGTTTTTCCTGAAGTTTGCCTGAAAATATGTTTATGATGAGCTGTGCTGTCATTCTTCTATCTTGCCATAGCCTTGGAGAGCCCCTCCCAAGCCAAATGGCTGCTCATTGACGTTGGTAATCAAGGATTTCAGAAACAGAGATCAAGGTCAACATGGGACCATGACAAAAAGGACAAGAAATCCCTAGTACACAGGTGCCCTTACCGGGTTCCGCTGCCTTTACGCCAAGGAGGCCATAGATCCCAGCATAACAGGCAGCCTGTGATGATTTTGTGGGCAACCAGTGAGCGCCCCACTCCATTCTCTTCTGGACCCCCTCATTTGGCATTTTTAAGCATTTTCAACATCTTTTGAGAGAAGGGCAGTGAAAGAGAACAATCACGGGGGAAAGCAAAGCTTTAATAAAAATAGAATTCCAAATATTTCAGCTGGGCTCTCTTTGTGTAGCTAAAAGAGATTTAGAGCATGGATCAAAAGCCCTATATCTCCTTGTTCTGCAGTTAACCAGGTGTATGCCCTTGGGCAAGCCACTCAACAACTCCAGGCCCCTGTTTCCTCTCTTGTAAAATGAGGAGGAACCCCATCTTGCTACTTTCAAGAGTGTAGGAGTCCTTTTTGGCAGCCCTGTTTCATAGCGCACCCCTAACCGAGGACCAGGTAGGTCACAGACTAAGAAGGGAAGGTGTCGTATATAGGCTTGCAGGTAAACTTGGTGAAGCCAGTTAGAGGGATCCTGGAACTGAAGTGTTCGAAGGGCAATAAGCAAGAATTGAAATCCCTGGACGGCCCGATTCCTGCCTCAAGTAAGTCCCTCCCAGGTATTAGTTGAGTGGCTCCTTGTCTCATTTTCTTCATGCTGTCAAACAGAAGAGCCCATAGGGAGTGGGGCTATGGCCAATAGATCATGTCCCCAGTGTTCTGGGAAAAGAGAGAGGTAGCAGAAAGGCCAGAAGAGGAACATCCGCTGCAAAGGGACCACAGCGGACTACTCTGCTCTCTTTCCAGGTTGGAAGGACCCGGGAGCCAGGGAGCTGCTGCATCCCTGGCTGCCTCTGTACCTTCATCCCCTCAGCAGCACAGCCACCGACTTGGGCAAGGAAATCAAAACCTCGGACAAGAAGTGGTAAGTCCAGGAAATGTTAAATTAGTTGGGCTTTTGGAGATTTTTGTGGGATCCGTAGACATTTGTATTTTCAGGGGAGAGATTTTCCTTTTTTATTCTGGGACCATATGCAGAACCTCAAATTTACTGTTGTCCCCATTTTTAAATGTATCATTCAATGGGGAGGGCTTTTCTGATGACTTCCCTTCTCTCCTTCTGCTGATGTAGATTGTGAACTCTGCTACCAAAGTTCCTAATTGTTCTGTAGGGTCAGACTTCGGGGTCCCCTTGGCTAAGGTGGGTTTGGCTCTTGCAGTGGGAGAACGCCCCCAAACACCACATTCATCTCAGGAAATTCTCCAGTGGTCATTTCTCTGTGATACAGGTGAGATGGCATTTGCTACTGTGTCCCTTTAATTGCTATCTCTGTCTTGGCCCTAAGAACTTGTCCAGACCCGTGGCTTACCCTTGGGCCTGTTTTCTTTTGTTGTACTACATATCTGTTCTCTGCGGACTCCTGACTTATTCCGCCAACTATGCAAAACCTATATTCTCCCTGGAATCTGACTTGTCTGCCCCTTCAGGGGTCCTGCATGGCTTCTGTGTCAGATGGGATGCCCTGCCTCTGCTCTCTACCTGAGCTCCAGTCCCACCTCCCAGACTGCCTACTGGTCATTTCTTCTGGAATGTGCCCCTCATTGTTCTGCCAAGCAGATTGCAACATATCCAAAAACAAACCTCATTTTTTGCCACAAACCAGCTGCTCCTATAACCTCTCAGCCCCTGTCAACAGTCTGTCATTTAGATGAAAAGCAAAGTCCTCTTGATCTAATCTCCTTTCATTGCCCTCAGCTATTCAGTCCCCAAGAACAATCAGATTTTCTTTCAAATATTGATCATTGTTTCTATCCTTCCCTTCCTCCCACGCCTCCCCCCGCATCCCGTGACCATTTCTAGGTCATCACCACTGCTAACATCATCTACTGTTCATGTCCACTCTTTCCCTGTCCCTGTGCAAGGCCAAGGCCAGACCTCTCTTAGTTAATTAAGTCAAAACCCTGAAGCTGGAGTTCCCATCATGGCGCATCGGAAACGAATCCGACTAAGAACCATGAGGTTGTGGGTTCGATCCCTGGCCTCACTCAGTGGGTTAAGGATCCAGCATTGCCGTGAGCTGTGGTGTAGGTCACAGATGTGGCTCGGATCTGTTATTGCTGTGGCTGTGGTGTAAGGCCAGTGGCTACAGCTCCAATTAGACCTCTAGCCTGGGAACTAACATATGCCCCAGGTCCGGCCCTAAAAGGACAAAAGACAAAAACAAAAACAAAAAAAATCTGAAGCTTTTCCCTATTTCCTGTCCTATAGGCTTCTTCCCTTATCAGGGTGTTAAATTTCCCCTAATTTGATCCCATTCTGGACAATCCTTCTGCCAGCCAGTTATATCAGAATGGAAAGTTTAATGGATTCGGAATTAGTGGACCTGCTTTCAAATCCCAGCAGAACCGCCTGGAGGAACTCACTGATTCCTGGAGCCTTGGATCCCTATGGGCAAAGTGGGGATAATGGTGCCTGTGTCACAGGGAATTTTATGAGGATTTAATGAGGGAATGTGTGTGGAGGCAGTTTAACATTGTGTTCAGAAACCACATTTGAGCTGACTCATTGGTTCCAGGCCAGGCTTTGTCACTCGGGTCACTGTGTGACCTGGAGCAAGTTCCTTAACCACTCTGGGCTTCTCGTCTTCATTTCTTTTTTTTTTTTTTTTGTCTTTTTGCTATTTCTTGGGCCGATCCCACGGCACATGGAGGTTCCCAGGCTAGGGGTCGAATCGGAGCTGTAGCTGCCAGCCTACGCCAGAGCCATAGCAACACGGGATCCGAGCCGCGTCTGCAACCCACACCACAGCTCATGGCAATGCTGGATCCTTAACCCACTGAGCAAGGCCAGGGATCGAACCCGCAACCTCATGGTTCCTAGTTGGATTTGTCAACCCCTGTGCCACGACGGGAACTCCTCTTCTTCATTTCTGAAATGACAACACAGCCAGTGCCTACCTCATCATAGGTCTGTAGTGATGATTAAATGAGATAATCCATGTAAGCTTCTTGGAGTGCCTGACATAATGAAGATCTAATGGGTCTAAGCCATTACTATGTGCAAGAGACCTAGTACATTGATTGACATCTAACTAGCACTTGATAAATGTTTGAGGAAGTTTGTTGATGAATTCATCTTATCCCAACTAATCTCATTTCCTATGAATTCTTGCTAGGCACATTCTTGTGCCATTCCTCCTCCAGGCAGGCTGACTACCCGGGCCTTTCATGAATATATCTCTCCCTTTTCTTGCCTTTGGTTATGGTATGTCTCTTTTCTAGATTGTCATAGTTTCTTTCCCCGACTATCCAAATTCTTCCGATTCTTTTTTTTTTTTTTTTTTTTGTCTTTTTCTGGAGCACATATGGAGGTTCCCAGGCTAGGGGTTGAATCGGAGCTGTAGCTGCCGGCCTACACCAGGGCCACAGCAACTCAGGATCCAAGCCGTGTCTGCAACCCACACCACAGCTCACGGCAATGCCGGATCCTCAACCCACTGAGCGAGGCCAGGGATCAAACCCGCAACCTCATGGTTTCTAGTCGGATTTGTTGACCACTGAGCCACAACGGGAACTCCCAAATTCTTCACATTCTTTAAGGTCCATCCTAAACCTGGCCTCCACAAAATGTTCCATCACTTCGGTGCTTATTGATGTCTCACTTTTCTGAACCAGTTCCCCTCGATCGGGCATTGGGTGCACTTAGATGTGACATCTAAATATAGTTTATGTCCTCAACTAGTTTGAAAAATCTTCCTCAGCATCATTTTGGAATACACAGTGAGTATCATGAATATTTAACCTGCTAGACGACCTTATCTCTTCGAACTATCTCGTATGCGTTCCCAGATTATACTGAGGGTGGAATTTGGAGAAAGGGATATGTACTTCTGAGGATGAGGAAGGATCCAGAATTCTGAAAAGGCTTTTCGGACCTGCAGTCTCTTATCAACAGTGTGACACCTGAGGGCGGGCAGATGAGGGGGTGAGGGGAAGGGCTCCTACGAGGTGGGACCTATGGCCTCCTGTGGGCTCTGTCTTGGAGAAATGCTAAGGCCCAGGTGGGGCAGACCATGGCTGACACAGGCAGGAAAGTGTCCCCATTCGAATCTGGTTCTTGCTGTGACAGGTTTTGCCTTGAACCAGTTTCTCAAGCCTCTTACATTTTTGCACAACATTTGCCCTATTGAGAAACTGGTTTTGCACGAAACCTCCCATGGCTTGGAGCAAGTATCCATGACGGTGTTTGCATACCGCTGGGGTTTTACCCCTCCCGTGTGTGCCAGTAAGGATGAAGCGGCATACAGATGACTCGCCATGAAGGACACAACTGTGGCCTCCCAAACCGAGACTCTTTGAACTATGTGAAAGGTTCATGGCAGGATTTCGCAATGACAGAGAAGGCCAAGAAAGCCCAGTCTAGAAGGCAAGGTTAAGAACATTGTCTTTGCCCCAGTTCTCACAAAGCCCTCTTTGAGTTCTGTGGCCACAGCGATGCCTGTCTCTGGACTCCTGCACTACCTATTGCCTGGACTACATGGTTCAGTTGGGTTATAGGTGGAATTCTATTTTTTTTTTAATTTATTTTATTTTTTTTGTCTTTTTGCTATTTCTTGGGCCGCTCCCGTGGCATATAGAGGCCCCCAGGCTAGGGGTGGAATCAGAGCAGTAGCCACCGGCCTATGCCAGAGCCACAGCAACGTGGGATCCAAGCCGTGTCTGCGACCCACACCACAGGTCACGGCAACACCAGATCCTTAACCCACTGAGCAAGGCCAGGGATCGAACCTGCAACCTCATTGTTCCTAGCTGGATTTGTTAACCACTGAGCCACAACAGGAACTCCTATAGATGGAATTCTAGAAATGGCTTTCTGTGCTAGTTGTAAGTCCCCTAAGAACACAGACTCTCTTCTTTGTTGTTCCTCTGCCGAGCCTCTCGATACAATTTAACTCAATGGTGGGCACAGTAAGATTATCCACAGTGTTGAAGGATTTGTTTTTGGAAACTCAGTTCATAGAAAGTGGCTCCACAAGGAGAATTGGAAGACCCGTTTCTGTTTTGGATGGTTGGGCAGGGGGAGCCGGTCCTCACTGGCATGGCTGTCAGCAGCAGCGGCAGCCTCCTTTCGTAGGTCAGGGAGTCCTGACAGTACAGGTAGGACATGTTTTCATTGCTTTCCCACCTCGGAGAAAAAGACGTTCCACCCAGTGCCTGAGACCTCATCCCGAATCCCTTCCCCTCTCACCCATGAAGACCATACAGTGAGAGCGATGAGAGGCATCAGAGATTGTCCAACTCAGTTCCTTTATTTTATAGATGAGGAAACTCAGAGCTCAGGGAAGAGCAGCTGAGGGGGGTGGATAGAGGATGTACTGGCTTTGGCGTCAGGGAGGATTGGACTGGAGTCCCAGGGCTGCCACTCTGTAGCTGTGTGACTGTGGGAGAGCCTTGTCACGTCTTGGAGCCTCAAGTTCCTCATCTTTAAAGTGGGAGAACAGGAGTTCCCGCCTTGGCTCAGTGGTTAATGAATCTGACTAGGAACCATGAGGTTGCGGGTTTGATCCCTGGCCTTACTCAGTGGGTTAAGGATCTGGCGTTGCCGTGAACTGTGGTGTAGGTGCAGACGCAGCTTGGATCCTGAGTTGCTGTGGCTCTGGCGTAAGCCAGTGGCTACAGCTCAGACTAGACCCTTAGCCTGGGAACCCCCATATGCTGTAGGAGCGGCCCTAGAAAAGGCAAAAAGGCAAAAATAAAACAAAACAAAATAAAATGGGAGAACACCGCCCGCCTCCTGGGGTGGGAGTGAGAATTGAGGGAATATGGGTCAATACAGTGCTTGGCAACAGAGATGCTCAATGCTTGTGGGCTCTCTCACCTTTCCCTCCTCCACTGTCCTGCCCAAAGTCACAAAACTATTCAGTGCTGGCCTCTCTTCTTATTCAAGCTAAGTGATTTTTCAATTACATACTAAGGCTAGCCTCCTACTGAAAAATTAAGATCAATCATTAAAATTAAAAAAAAATTACTTTCACTGGGGATTTGCACCAATTTAGTTTGAGCTCATTTATGTGCCTCAGGGATAAAAGAACTTAAAAGACAGTAATACTCAATTTCAGAGTGAAATTCGAAGGTGTTTCCAACTACAGTGTTTGAACTCCTGGTACTTTAAAAATAGTACTGGTGGCCTTTTACCCCTTTCAACAAAAATTCCAGGCTTTGATATGTTTACATGCTTTGCTCTGCAATTTGATATTTTTCACCTGTCTTTCTTAAGATATACTCTGCTGTCCATTACTCATCATTTGGAACTAAAATGAAAACATGGTTGTCGAAGTTCTTTTAAAGAAATAAAACTGTATTGGTAATGACCATGCGGGATTTGAGGGGTGGTTTAGCCTCAGAAATGAAATAGACATTTGTATCATTTACCAAAACTAATGGTTGATGATAAAGCTTTCTTTCCCATCCTGGAGCATATTCACTGGGATCATTATTTCTTTGGAAGTGTTTCATTCGCTAATATGCACTGTTTGGCTGAAAATATATCTTTCATTATGGAGAAGAATTAGGATTAGACCCCAGGGAAAATCTTAGGTTGAAATACCTCCTAATTGTGACTGTTAGATTCTCAAATTGTGATTGGCAGCTCATTTGTGGAGTGGGTCAGGTCCTACAAGGCAAAGGGACAAAGCAGGGCCAAACGTCTCTGAAGTTTCCTTTGAGGAAGTCCTGGTAGGCAGAAGAGTGGTCCTTCAAAGTCCTTGTCCTAATCCTCAGAACCAGAATCCTTGAGCTACACAGCAAAGGGGAGGAGGGGATTACAGTGGCTAATTAGCAGATTTAACCAAAGGGGATTATTCTGGGTTATCCAGGTGGGCCCAGTGTAATCACAAGTCTCCTTAATGGGGGGAGAGGGGGAAGCAGGGAGAGGGTTGGTGATTTGAGAAGAACTCAACCCAGTGTGGCTGGTTTTGAAGATGGAAGAAGGGACCCCGAGCCAAGGAATGCAGGCATCTCTGAAGCTAGAAAGGGCAAGGGAATGCATTTTCTCTTCGCGCCTCCAGAGCGGAACATAGCCCTGCTGACACCTTGACTTAGCCCAGTGACACCCACTTTAGAATTCCAGAGCTATAAGATAATAAATTTGTGCTGTTTTCAGCCACTAAGTCTGTAGCAATTTGTTAACAGCAGCAATAGACAATTAACACAGAGAGTCTTTCCAAACAAAGGCTGACAGACATCCTGGGATTTCATTCAATCATGGGCAACAAAATTCGCAAAGGAATTTTGACACAAGGAGAGACGGAAGACCATTGTCAGGAGCAAAGACTGTTAATAGAGAGTGCTTCTCAGGTTTGGCACCATAAGGGATGGAGGAGAAATATAAATACAACTCATAACCTTACTTGGTATTTATGTCACATCTTATAATTTAAAATGGGTTTCATTTACTATTTCCATTTAACCCTCTCACCAACCCTATGATTTTATTTTTATTATTTTATTATTCCATTCTATAAACAAGAAAACTGGAGCTTAGAGAGTTAACTTTTCTAAAATCAGATAATAGAAAGTAGAAGAGTTGAGATTCACAGATCTGTTTCCAAAATCTAGGTATTTCACTGTTTTGATATCTGTCTTACCTAGAGAACCATTCAAGCAGGAAGTCAATACTTGTAGAGATTGCTCATTATTTAAGGTAATTTCTCTAATAAATAGAGGTTGCAGGGAGAGGTGCAGTTAATACTTTGCAGTGGGCATCCACTCTTTTTATGTCTGTCTCTTGTGAATGTGGAGTCTTCCTGGGATGTACCTGTTGTCGTAAACATCCCTGGCCATCACTGGTGGCTTCTTACCAAACATTTTTGAAGTTCACTGTCCACCATAAACCTAAATTTCACATGTCTAAGTTATAGCTCCACCCCACCTCCCCCACCTTGATCAGACTTCCACCCTATTTCTTTTAAGAATTTTGTTATTAACCTAGTCATCTGAATTCAGCAGCTATAAAAACAGCAACAGCTAATATCTACTGGGAATACATTCTAGTTATTGCGCTAAGCGTTTTAGATGTCATCCACCAAATCCTCCCAGCAACCTTTGAGGAAGGCACAATTATTAACCCTATTTTATAGACAAGGAAATTGAAGCTTATGTTAGTTGCGAAGGGTGACACCTTAGCATCACCTTTAATGACTCATCTCCCTAGCCCTGCATAACTCATGAATCACAGAGTCCTCTCAATCCTCCCTCTGTACTGTTTCATGCATTTGTTGCTTTCTTTCAATGTCCACGGCCACTGGGCCAGTCTTGGTTCCTCTCGACTTACGCCTGAGTTGTTGCCACAGCCCAACATGGTCTCTCTTATTCTATGATCCCCTTCCTTGGATCATTTTAATTAGCTTTGGTCAGACCAAGCCACCTAAACTCTCACCTTTATCTCATCCATTTCCAAGTTCAAACCTTTAAACCAGAGAAGATACATCCAAATATCCCCAAAGGTTATCCTTGGACAGTGTAATGAGGGTACCATTTTTTAAAATTAAATAACTTCACTGCTACTACTGTAGGTTGAAATTATAGGGCAAGAAACATAATAAAGATAAGCAAATATTGTACCCTAGAAGTGTGTTGGTCAAACTTCATTTATTCCAACATTGGGGAGCTTTCACTGGTCCTCTGACCGTTCCAAATATGCAGTTCCATTTTTCAGAAGCAAACTTTTGCATAAAAAATTTATATAAATGTGATCAATGTTACCCTATGTTTATAAGCTTTATTACTGGTAGTAAAACAACAAGTGTGCATGGTAAAAGAAAAACTGAATCAAAATACCACCAAAGGATATAACAATAACAAACTTTTTCTTTCTCTCCCTCCATTGAATAAGATGTTTTGTATTTTCTTCTTTATATTTTCTGAAATTTACAGGCTTTAGCAAGGGACATGTATTGCTTTATAATAGAAAATAGGGCAAATCAAAGCATAATTTTATGTATTTATTTATTTTGGGTCTTTTTAGGGCCACACCCATGGCATATGAAGGTTCCCAGGCTAGGTTGGAGCTACGGCTGCTGGCCTACGCCACAGCCATAGCAACGCAGGATCTGAGCTGTGTCTGTGACCCACACCACAGCTCATGGCAATGCCAAATCCTTAACCCACTGAGCAAGGCCAGGGATTGAACCCACAACCTCATGGTTCCTAGTCGGATTTGTTTCCGCTGCACCATGACAGGAACTCCAAATAAAGCATAATTTTAAAAAAGGAACCAAACTATCAATCATTCTCTGTTACTTATAATATAAAGGCTAATTTTTTTGGATGAGGCTCGGTACAATCTGGCCCCTAAATGCTTTCTAGGCTTATTATATACTCCTGAATACAACCGTTCTGCTTCAGTTAAACTATTTGAACCACCTTTTCCCTGCTGTGTCTCCAATGTGTGTTTTCTCTTCCTGGAATGAACTTCCCCTTCTCTTTTAATATCCCAGTCCAATCTAGCCTAGCGTGCAAGATCTAAGTCAGTTCTACATGCTGCCTTTCCTAAAAAGGAAGGAATCAGTGTGTAGTGAGTATTGAGTGTGGAATGACGTACTCCACTTAGTGCTTTCCTTGGTGTTCACTTGGACCTTACAGCAGCTCTGGATGGTTGGTGTTAATCTTCATTCTACAGATGGGGAAACTAATATTCCCTCCAGTTACAAAGCTGGTATGTGGCAGAGCTGGAATTTGCAGCTGGCTGTCCTGCCCCAGTTCAGAGAGCTCTCATTTTCCCAACTTCTGTAGCACATATCTGAGTAAGCTTGACCAATAATCACAGAAGCACATTCTAAGACAGTGGCATTGCTTGTATTATTATTATTATTATTTTAGGTCCACTCCCGAGGCATATTGAAGTTCTTAGACTAGGAGTGTATCGGAGCTGCAGCTGCTAGCCTATGCCACAGGCATAGCAACACAGGATCTGAGTCTCGTCTGCAACCTGCACCATAGCTCATGGCAACACTGGATCCTTAACCTACTGAGCAAGGCCAGGGATCGAACCCGAGTCCTCATGGATATTAGTTGGGTTCATTACTGCTGAGCCGCAAGAGGAACTCCTGCTTGCAGTATTATTTCGATCTACTTGTACTTAGTATTTGTTTTCTTTATCTTCTCAACAAAACCACCTGTACGAAAACTTGGGTTGAGTTCTAACTTGCGATTTCCTAGGTCAGTGTCTCTGAGCCACCTCTTTAAACTTTCTCAGCCTCAATTTCCTCCACCATAAAATAGGAAAGATAATAACTATACTTAATTCTTCCAGTGGTTATGAAAGTTAAAAACCTGGTATATACCTTGTACAAAAGAGCTGATGTTTCCGTATTTGATTTAACATGGTGATACTATTTTCAAATTCCATTTAATTTTTAGCTTCTTTTATAGTAGTGGTTTGAGATATTCCTAAAAACCAGTGACCGAAAGAGGACTAGACCTTTTTCTTTTAACACATTAAAACACTGACTTTAGTAGGAGTTCCTGTCATGGCGCAGCAGAAATGAATCTGACTAGGAACCACAAGGTTGCCAGTTCGATACCTGGCATTGCTCAGTGGGTTAAGGATCCAGCGTTGTGGTGAGCTGTGATGTAGGTCACAGATGTGGCTTGGATCTGGCATTGCTGTGGCTGTGACGTAGGCCGGCAGCTGTAGCTCTGATTAGACCCCTAGCCTGGGAATCTCCATGTGCGACAGGTGTGGTCCTAAAAAGCAAAAACAAAACAAAACAAAAATCACTGACTTTATATAAATTTAATTTTTAAATTTTATTGAGATATAGTTGATTTACAATGTGTTAATTTCTGCTGTACAGAAAAGTGACTCAGTTGTACATATATATTCTTTTTCATATTCTTTTCTATTATGGTTTGTCATAGGATATTGAATCTAATTCCCTGTGCTATACAATAGGACCTTGTTTATCCATTCTATGTATATGTTAGTTGGTATCTGCTAGTCCCAAACTCCCAATCCTTCCCTCTGCTCCCCCTGACAACCACACATCTGTTCTGTGAGTCTGTTTCTATTTCGTAGATATGTTCACTTGTGTTGTACTTTAGATTCCATGTAAAAGTGATATATGATATTTGTCTTTCTCTTTCTGACTTACTTTGCTTAGCATAATTTCTAGGTCCATCTATGTTGCTGTAAATGGCATTATTTCATTCTTTTTAATGGCATTGTATAAATGTACCACATCTTCTTTATCCATTCATTTGTTGATGGACATTTAGGTTGTTTCCATGTCTTGGCTATGTAAATACTGCTGCTATGAACATAGGGGTGCATGAATCTTTTTGAATTATAGTTTTGTCTGGGTATATGCCCAGGAGTGGGATTGCTGGTTCATATGGCAACTCTATTTTTCAGTTTTTTGAGGAAACTCCACGTTGTTTTCCATAATGAGTACACCAATTTACATTCCTACCAACAGTTTACACAAATTTTTAAAAAAATTTCAATCAACATAGCATTTCACCATTTGGTCAGCATGTCCTTTATCTTGCTATTTAACCAACATTGGACAAGAAGTTTAGTTGCTGGTTAAAGATAGTTTCTAAAGGTAATGCTTACATTTATAAACACGAATGGTATTATTGAATGTTGTCCTTTTTAGACCAGAAAGCCAATGAGAACAGTGAGACCTACAGTTACTTGGAAAATGAAAAAAAATTAAAAAATCACTCTTCTACAAAAACAAACACCATTTTTTCATATTACTTATATCAGAGAAAAAAAGGATATCACTGTATTCATTCCAATTATTTTCTTTTAGAGTCAGATGAAAAGCAAAATTCACAAAATTTTTCTAGCCTTTTATTTATTGACCTTCCTCCCTACCCCACCATCATTTATAAAAGAACTCTTCAGCCTGTTGAACGATACGTAATTCTAATGTTAGAAATGAGAATTCTTTTATTCTGATATTTTATTTCAGTTATTAAAAGACTCATCAAAACAACCTTGACAAAAACTCCAAATGTGTGTTGTACGTGATACTGAAAATAAAGTTTGGGCTGTAGGTAGCAAAAGTCTACCTGCAGCTCTCCTGAGATTGCCACTGAGAAATTCCCACTTCTCCAGGTACTTCCCGAAGACCTGTTGGTTATGAATTGTTTGATTAAAAGAAAACAAACAGGCTGGTTATCAGGTCTTTAGGATCTTTGCAGGGTTGAAACATCTGACACCTGCCTGTAGCTGGGTAGGATCCTTTCATTCTGCTCCTAAGAGTCAAGCTCCTTGAAAGAGTAGTTTGTACTCAACTATCTCCGTTTTCTTCCTTTCTTCTCATTCTCTCTTCCACTCACTGCACTCTTGCCTCTGCAAGATTGTCTCTGGTGAAACCACCCTCTCCACAGTCACTCAATTGCTAAATCAAAGGAAGGCTTTTTAGACCTTATCTTCTCTGAGCACTAACTTGCTATAAACACTCTCTGCTCAAAACTCTCTTTTCTTGGCTTTCTGTACCAGCCATGCCCAATGCTTTTCTTTCTACCATTCTGGGTGTCCACACTCTTGACTCAATCCTGGGATTACCTCACGTTTTGAAAACCTTTGCCAAGTTGATAAATAAAAAATCATCTAGTTCTTGTAACTTATTGTGTCTCTTTACATATTTGCCACACCCACAGATCAGATATACACTGATAACAGTGGTGGTGGTGGTGTTTATTCTCTCTTGGTTGTATGTCTTAATTTGACATTGAGGTTTTCCATCTCTTTCAGAGCTGGGATTGTATGCTTTTGAACCCCTTTACTTCCTCCTTCCTTTCATTTCCTTATGAAGAGCATGTGTTTAATTTAATTGGATGAAATTGAACACTTCATTTCCATTAGACTTTTAAGCCCTATACTTGGTCCAGGTTCTTTGTAAACCCTCCATTGAGGAGCATGGAGCATTGTACTGAAAGATGGGAGACATTTCTAATCCCAGTTTAGCCCCTAACTAGCTATGCATTCTTGGGCAAGCCGCTTAACCTCTCTGGAACTTTGCCTTCTTATTTGTAACGTGAATAGGGAGTTCCTGTTGTGGCTCAGTGGTAGCAAACCCAACTAGTACCCATGAAAATGCGGGTTTGATCCCTGGCCTCGTTCAGTGGGTTAAGGATATGCCATTGCCATGAGCTGTGGTATAGGTTGAAGATTCGGCTCCAATCTGGTGTTGCCGTGGCTGCAGCTCCAATCTGATGCTCCAATTTGACCCCTAGCCTGGGAACCTTCATATGCAGATGCAAACTCAAAATGGTAAATAAACAAATACATAAATAAGTGAAATCTTTGATATCTTCTAGTTCTCTCATCACAGAGGTAAAATTTTCTTCCATAAACTTCCTTCAGAGAAAAACTCTTGGAATATTCCCTCCTATTCTGCCAAAAGTACTGCTTTCCTCCAACACAGTGTCACCTATTTGAGGCAGAACTTGCTTACTTCCAGAACTGTGATTTGTTTGTATGGTACCATGAGCCCTAGGAGAATAGTAGCAGCAACTATCATCCAAAAAACAGAGCCAAGACTTTTAAAAAATTGTTTTATTGGAGTATAGTTGACTTACAATGTTGTATTAGTTTCAAGTATACAGCAAAGTGAGTCTATATATATATTTCCCTGTGCTATACAGCAGGTCCTTGTTAACTATAGGACAAGGACCCATATTTTATATTTTATAGATAAAATAGTTATCTATTTTATATATAGTAGTGTGTATATGTTTAGTAACCATATATTTGATCTTGAAATCACATAGCCAAGACCTAAAGGTAAAGTAGGTCCTGTTTGTTTTTTGTGTGCGTATTGGTAAAATGCCTTGAGAATCCATCGAAAGCTAGGGATACACTCACGGAAAAAATAATATATATAATAGTAATAGTATATGTAAGCATATACGCACAAAATTTTAGGGGCCTCCTAGACTATCTGAAGCCCATCCATGTACTCCCTAGGAATCCATGAATCCTAGGCTAAGAACAATTGATTTGGAGACATTAAAAAGGTCCCTAAAGATTAACCAAATTATTAAAAGTGCTTCCTTCTCAACAACCTAAATGTCCATCAGCAGAGGAATGGATAAAGAAGATGTGGTACATACATACAATGGAATATTACTCAGCCATAAAAAATGAAACACTGCCATTTGCAGCAACATGAGTGGACCTAGAGATTATCCTGCTAAGTTAGACAGTGAAAGACAAACTTCATATGATATCATTTATATGTGAAATCTTAAAAAAGGATATACGTGAACTTATTTGCAGAACAGAAACAAACTCACAGACTTTGAAAACAAATTTGTAGTTACCAAAGGTGACAGGAGAGGGATGGCCTGGGGGTTTGGGATGGGCATATGCACACTGAGGTACATGGAATGACTGGCCAACAGGGACCTGCTGCATAGCACAGGGAAATCCACCCAGTATTCTGTGATAATCTATATGGGAAAAAATCTGAAAAAGAATGGAGGTGTATACCTGTATAATTGAATGACTTTGTTATGGAGCAGAAATTATCACAACATTGTAAATCAACTACAATAAAAGTTTTAAAAATGGGGAAAAAAGTGTTTCCTTCCTATTGGAAAAGGGAGCTGCTAAATTAAATAAGTGTTTATAAAATATTATTAAGACTCTCTTCAAAACTAAACTATTATGCGTACTTCTAAATATCTTCTTCATAAATCAGGTCATGTGTTAACCTGCTTAAATCTTTCAGAGTAGAATGCAAATTCCTTACCATGCAATTATAAAGTCCTGTATGGTCTGGCTCCTGCTCACCCTCGTTTTATACTTTTGAGCCCCCGAGGGCCTCCCTTTTGCTCTGGGAACACATGGACTCTCTATTATGTCCCTCTGTTTCTGTTGAACAGTCTCGGAGTGACCTGCTGCCTCTGCCAAGACCCGGCCCTGATTGCCACCCTTCAGGTCTCAGTTCCAATGCCCCGCCCTCCTCCGATGAATGCCTCCCCCAGTTACCCTCACTCATTTGCTGTCACAACACCCACTTTTTCTCCTGTAGAGTTGATCTTGTCACAGCCCTGGCTGTTGTTTTGAATCTTCTCTCCCCACTAGAACATTAGTTCCATGATAACTATATTCCCAGAACGAGGGATGGATTGAAACCTGAAGAGGGTCTAAGCATTAAGATTATGGTGCTCCATCCACCTTCATCTTTAATTCTAGCTAGAAAACTTGGTGCTCCTCCCTCACATTTAACTCTGAAAGCAATACTACACTGTACCCTTACAGGTACTGAAACAAAAATAGCTTCTTTTTAGATTATCTGATTGTAAGACCTTAGAGCCCCTGCTTTGCTGGTGTCCTAAGTATGTGAGCTCTTTGTCCACCTTTGGGGAATCTAGCACTTACTCCATCCTTTAGACATACTGGAAGCAGTTTTAGGTTAAGGATGCCTATGCCTACCAAAAAAAACTTGCTGTGGTTTTGATAGGCATTGTCTTAATCTGTTAATCCATTTGAGAAAAACTGACCTATTTACTCTATTGGGTCTTCCAATCCATGGATATAGAAAATCACTCCCATTATTTAGGTTTTATTTATTTCATCAGCATTTTATAATTTTCAGCAAGCAGATCCTGGACATAGTTTGTTAGATTTATATATACCTAAATATTTCATATTCTTCGAGCAATTGTACCAGTAGTGTTTCAACTTTGTTCCTACCTGTGTGTTGTTGGCAGATGTAGAAGCTCTTTCAGTAGAACACGGAGAAAGTTCCTTTTGAGTGAAGTAAATGTGTTCAATGCTTACTTGCTGGACTAGTAACAAGCTATTTATCCTAACATCCATGTACTTCTGTAACATGCCTCTAAATCTCAAATTTAGCCTTGTTCTTTATTGCGACACCCCAACCTCCACTACTATTAGAAGGGTCTACTCGTCCCTCATCTGAACATCCCTTGTCCATTCCATCTCGATGTCTCTGCTTCTGCCATTTCCCTTCTAGAAGAGTCTCTTCACTGACCCCTCTTCCCCCAAATTAAAGCTTAACTATCCTCCACGGATGAGGTCAAAGCCCTTTAGGAGATGCCTTCCTTGACAACCCCAGCCTACCTGGCTCCTTTGCTCCACAGAACTCTTAACCAATATTGCATGCCACTCAATTATTAACTTCATTTGTAATTAGTTTTAATCAATGTCTTGTTTCCCTAATTAGATGATATACACTGGGGAGGCTTCCATAATAGCTATCATAGCACCACATACATGGAAGACACTCCAATTTCATTGTATAAATGAAGAAAGGAGAGAGAGGCTTCAAGATGTGCCAGGGTAAGGCGGCTGGAGCTGTAGCATGTAAAGAGAACTCGAATTCTTGTGGAGTCTTTTATGCTGGCAAGATCCCTGCTAGGACAAGGATTTTTTCTCTTCCTTCCTTCCCCCAAATCCCAACTCCTCCAGCTGAGCAGATTGGAGATGCAGATCCTCCTCAACTACCCTTTAGAATCTGTTCTAAACAGCAGGACTGTGGTCAGTCGATTATCAGAGCTTTCCTGGAAGAGCACAAGCAGTAACAGCCCGTGGCCACCAGAGGACAGGGCGCAGGGAGCGATTGCTTCCCCTCCATAGAAGTCTTAAAAGAGGTCAAATCTATGGCCTTCAGGCTTCAGTGACTGCCTGATGTGCTCAGCGCATTCCCATCTCCAGGTGGACTCCTTTTTCTCCTCTAAAACATGGGCTGGAAGCTCCTAGAGGCTTACCCTAATACTAACCTGAAATGATTATAATAGCAAATGCACTTTAGCTGCACGATTTAAAGGCAGAAAGGGAGTATGGAGATGTTTCAGCTTTCTCACTCCAAACCTGCTTTTCAGTTCTTTTGCCAATTAAACAAGCAAACAAAAAGCCCCTGGAAGTGTCCAAACAGACATTTCCGAACAAAGATGACTTTCGGGACCAAGGTCCCAAATTGAGTACATTGCAAATGGAACACTTGAGGAGATACACTATTCCTGCCTACAAATTCTGGCTCCTGGAGCAGTTCACTCGCAGTGTGCTTTTCCGTCATTAATCACATCTTTGTTATGTGATATCCACGTGAGTACTTCTCAGTTGAAGCAGCTTCATGCTCAAATGCTCAAAGAACACTAGAATAAAGATCTGATTGTCCTAGTCAGTGATTCCAAGTCCTGGATTGTCACCACCTCAGGTCTCTAGTTTCCCCAAGTGTGTAATGTAGTTTCAAAACAAAGCTATTTTAATTAGTCCAAATTTAAAAATGCACGAAGTGTGTGAAGTTAAATCAATGGGGTCTTGCACCTCTCAAGAGGCAGTGAACCTCTGTTTTGATTTCAAGATGATTCTGTGCTGCCCGATATAGAACATACCTCTAAAGAGCATTTTAGGCTGCTCATTCCCATTACATTTGTAAATAGGAAATGTTGAGTAAATTTAATCAAAGTAAAATAATGAATATTAGGAGCATTCAGGTGGGGGCTTTCAATGACAGACACAGAGAGGCAGCTGAGTGCCTGACCACCTGAATGTGATTTTTCTTAAAGTACCTGTTACTTCTCTTTCCTAAGAGACGGCGGTGCCCTGCATTTTGGGTTTTTAAAGAGCGATTGTAATTCTCTCAAATCATTGTTTGCGTTTCTTCACGCTGGGGAGGCAGCTGGAAACAGCCCAACCAGGAGGAAAAGGTTCTGCTCCTCGCTGGCGTGGGGGGTGGGGGATGCGACCCTGAAATACCTGTTGGGGCGCGGCGCTAAGGCGCGCGGCCGAGACCAGGCAGGGAGGTCGGGGTTCGGGGCCCCCGGGGGCGGCGGGCACGCGGGCGCGGAAGGAGGAGGCCGCGGGTCCGCCTCCCCCAGCCGCCCGGCTCCTCCCAGCGGCGCCCGCGGAACCTGCCCCGGAGCCGCCGGGCCCCGGAACGGAACGTGACCCGTCCCCTCCCCGAGCGGCCGCGACCAGGCGCCGAGCCCCGCTCCGGACTTGGGCGGGCGGGCGCGCGGCCCCGCCCGGCGCCCACCGCCCTGCCCTCGCCTGTCTCCTCCTTTCCCCGGGGCTCCGCTGAGTTCATTCACTGGGATTGGTTTCAAGTGACGCCATCTCTTTATTTTTAAACCAATGACCTCATCCGCGCTTGAAGTTTCCTGACCAGCGACTCTTTCTCTTTTCCCCCACCCCCACCCCACCCCCCCCGCCTTTCCCCCTCTTTCTGGGTGTCCCTGTTTGGGGGGCTCTGATCAGTTTTCAAACGACTATCATCACCTCTCCCTGCCCCCGCCGCCCCCCCCACCTCCCCAGGTTCCTCACCCCTTTCAGCAGTGTTTTTTCAAGGCTGATCGGGGGTGGGGGGGAGAGAAAGAGTGAAGAAAAGTTGCAAACTTCTCCTCGCTTCCTAAGCCTCCCGCCCCCACCCGCCCCTCCGAGCAGGAGAAGATAATATAGTGAAAAGAAGAGGAGGAGGAGAGCGCGACGGGACGGACGCGAGCAGGAGCGCAGCCGCCCTCCCGGCTCCGCCGCGGCGCCTCGCAGGTCCGGGAGGCGAGGGGGCCCCGCGGGGAGACGCCGTGACAACTTTCATTTCCCCCCCGAGAGAGCCGGGAGGTCGGTAGCTCCCCAAGTAAGTGGCCGCGCGGACGGCGGGGTGGGAGGGCGCGGGGCCGGGCGCCCGCCGCGCCGGCAGCATGGACGCTCCTTCGCGCGCCCCGGCTGCTCTGCCCTCCCGGCGGCCGGGCCCGGGTCGGCGGGCGGGCGGGCGGGGTGGGGGCGACCGCGGCCCGGAGCGGCGCGCGCGTGGGAAGCTGGGGGGGGGGGACGAGGGGGGCCGCGCGGGGAGGGGGCGGGGGACGGCGCGGGGACTGGGGCCGAGCGGCCGGGTCCCGCCGCCAGGAGCCGCCGGCGGTCGCGGTCCCTTCGCGGGCGAAGCCGCTCGCTTCCAGGCGCGACTGTTACACAACACGCCTGCCAAGTGGGGCCCCGGCCTGACGGTTCCCATTATCCCCAACTCGCCCTGGGTGTAAGCAGCGGGGCCACCTGGGTGGTGACGGGGCCGCTTTCTTCCACCAACTCGCTTTTCATGCGCTGCCCCCGCCCTCCTACACAGGCAGGGTGTTGGGGGCTCGGTGTGCCAGTGACTTCTTTATTTACACTAACCCTAAAACGTGAGAAAGGAAAAAGCCCGGGGAGACAACCGAGGGTCTGTGTATCGAGTGTACTTTTCATGTAATGAAACACCGGGGAGGAAAATATTTGTGCAAGACTGAAGATTTCAGGTGCTGCCGGGCTTATTTCCTTTAAAACTTCAACAATAACAACCTGGGAATTAACTTGAGAAAATATAAGGAGATCTTAAAATGAATGGATATGGCAAAATCCTGAAGAAGTTTCTCAACCGTCCGCTGCAAAGATCCTAAATAAAATCCCCAGTGCCTCGAATCGTTTGGAGAAAGCACACCTCCATCCAGCCTGTGATGAATAAAGTGGAGAGGAAAAACCTGTTACATAATCTCATTTGCCCGGGGGTTTGCAGTGCCGTCCCCTTGCATCAAGGGGAAGTGAGTTAAGATGCAGGGTGTTTTAAACTCTCTGAAGTTTTTATTTACCCAGTGTTCTGGCTGCCACTTCTGCTTTAAAAGATTATAAGTAAATACTCTGCTCTTACAAGGGAACCAAACCTATCAAACCTGTTTAGAAAATGACCAGGTATGTTTCTTTGCTTTCTTTCCGGGCTGTTTGTGTGTGTGAAATTTACCATCCATGAGAGACCTTATGACTAGTATTTGGGGAACTTAGACTGTCAGATCTTTAAGCCACTCATCTTTAAGTGCACGTTAAGTGACAACTGCTTCCTCAGAGGATTTATGCTATTCCGAACCACATCAAGAGCAAAGATTTTTGAAGTTAAGGTAAATTTTTAAAAGGAGCGAATTCTTACCAATGGAATCAGTCACTTGTGAATTATTTACTTTTCCTTGAGAATCCTGTATTTTGGTGGACAGACAGCTTGGGAGGCTGTAGTTAATTGAGACTTGTGGAATTCTGGTTTTGGTGAAGGTAGCAACCTGGAAAAGGTAAATTGAAAAACTAAGAGCTTGGGAGTTAGGTATTTTAGTCAAAACGTGACTAGGCACTGTGAAAGTTTTTTTTGTTTTTGTTTTTGTTTTTTTTGTATAAGTAAAGTTCTGGAATTTAAGTGAGTTTGATAACTGTGTGAAATCTTGTTGTTAAAAAAACATTGGGGGCAGTTAACATGTTCATGTAAAAAAATCAGCCCCAAAGTTGGTTTTAGGTAAAATGTACTTATCAAAGTTCTATATGGGGGAAAAAGGTAAAAATGAGTTTATTCTGAATTCTGCTGGTATGGTGAATAACATGAAAAAAAAAAAAAGTAGATTGAAGCACTGTAAACCTGCATTCAGATGTAAAAATAATTGAATACCTGTAAACTAGTCATGTAAAATTGAGGATTTGGGATCTCTTTGGCCAAAAGCTTAATGGGAGTAACTGAAAAGGGGGCAAAAGAGAAGATCCTGTTAACCCAGTTCTTTTCCTTTTTCTTAAACATTAGAAACTCTTTTGTGGAAGTGAGGCTGAGATCAAGTCTGAGATGAGTGCAGAGTTTAGGCTGGGGTCATTGGAAGGGCCAGGGTTGGTGTTTTGATGTTCTTTTCTATAAATGCCTGTATTGGGAATTTAAATTCCATAGATTTTCTGGCCTATGGGATTACATGTTGAGGAAGCTCACTTACATAGCTGTTCAAAATTAATGTTTTTCTACTTTTCAGCCAATCATAATAGCCCACTAAATATAATTTGCTAGAATTACCGGTGTAATTTATCCTTGAAACCCAACTTTTCCTGGAGAATTAAAAAAAAAAAAAAAAAAAAAAAAAAAAGGCAGCGTTTTCTATCCTGTGTTATTTGGACTAAAAATTCACTGGACGTTTAATGTTTTTGAAATGCTTTGCTCTCTCAAGCCAATGGTACTTTAAATTCAAGAAGTAAATTAATATAGGGTAAGCTAATTTGGATCAGAAGCCCAAGAACAGGGAGGAAATCAATCAGGGGAAACAGAAACCAGATTTTATGACAGTTTTTCAACAGATTGAAAAACTAGTTAAAAAGGCTTCATAGGAAAAACCACAGTTGATGCTTGATTGGCTTTTTTTTTTTTAAATTAACTGCATCAAAAATTTAAAACCAAGGCATATATCCACCATAGTAAAAGAAAATGTTACTAATGGTGGCTCAAGCAAACACATAATTATAAAAGTAAATCTTGCCCAAAGCCACATAGGATATATTCCAAAGCCAGATGTCAAAGTTTTTCTGATTTTCTTGTGGACAATCTGATATTTTTGTACATTTCATTTAGCCCAGATGGCCAAGGGTTGGTTGGCTTTGTGAAGGAAGGTTCATAAAGTTTGGCCACCTTTAAAGGAGCAGGCTCAGGCTTTAAGAAGAGAGTCAGTCTCATACACTGAGACTGGGAGAAAGGGAGTTTGAAATTTAATCAAGTAAATGACTGGAGGATATAGGAGTGGCTTGGAAAGGAGGCTCTAAAGTAGATTAACAAGAACAGGTACAGAGAAATAGTAAAAGCTTGCCTGAGCCATGATTGGTGAAAAAGGAAATGGGATACATCTTGACATGAAAGGGAAAAAAGGCATAAAAAGGAAAAATACCCTCCAACAGGTACCTCAGCAGCAGGAAAAGAGTAATGAAGGTTCACCTTCTTGATTGGAGTTAGATACCTCATGAGAGGTATCATCACAGTCGAAAGATTTTTGAGCAAAAATTAATCTTGGCAGAGGGGGATGGATAAAGTAATTTATGAGCAGACGTTATAATTATGTATATCAGAATGTAAAACTTGAAATTGCCAAAGATGAATTTTAAAAGGGGGACCCACTGCAGTTGCAAAGGGAGGGATAGGTTATAAAAAGTTGACACTACTAATTAAATTGATTTCTGGATTAACTGCAGATACGTATGCATCAAGCAGATCATTTATTAGTGGTGTGTTATTTACACAGCCTTTTGGTGGATACCAAAAGTTAGGGACACAGGTCCATGCCTTTAATGAGGATGATAAGAATTTTAAGGGTGCTACATACATATGTAAATATAAGCAATTATCAGACAGCGGGGAAGGGCCAAATTCTTGGTGTGAAGGAGAAAGAGATTGGGGGATGGGCGAGGTAATCTTCCTAGAGGTAACAGAATTTGACCCTGGCTTCAAAGGATGGTTAACAAGGATATGGAGGAAAGGAAGTGGGGAAGGTCCAAGGTGGGGGGGGGGCATTCATCCATTTCTTCATTCAGCAAATTTATTTGGAACCTCTGCTATTAGACACTGTTCTCTTAGTGGGGATAGAGTGGAAAGAAGAGTTTTTGGCCTTATGGAATGTACGTTCTGGTGGGAGAAGACAGAAGAACATTAAACAAGTAAATACTCCATGGAAAATCTGATGTCAGAGTGATGTGGAGATAAGTCATGATCAGGGTCAAGGAAATTACAGCGTGCTAGTTATAGTCCCACTTATTCTGTGAATGACCTGTTTTGCCTATGATATCCTGGCGAATAGTGTTAATGATTTAACTTTTTAATTTTTATTTGCCATCCAAACCAATTTGGAAAGAAGTCTACCCTTTAATTGACTTCATCTTTAACCTGTTTTTTTTTTTTTTTTTTTTAAAGAAACTTACGTAATACTTTGTAGACTGAAGCCTTCAGGCTTGGAGTTTTTAACTTCTTGTTATCTTCAGTTCTGCTGCTGCTGTTTGCTAAGAACCTCGTGTTTTTGCAGTGAGGTTAGTGTCTTTGTTTACAGGGTACTTAGAGTTGTGAGGTATTGGGCTGTGTTCTTAGATTAGATTCCCCATTAGAAATGATAGTCACAGCAGTGCTATAAAGTGGAGCTAAACTCCAAGGGCAGTTTGTTTGGATGGGACCTTGTATGAGGGCACAGAAGACAAAAGATGTACAGAAAGTATAGGTAAGCTCTTTAGCTTAGTTACCAGAAAGGCAGGTAAAGGATGACACCCCTCCTAGTCTCGTCCACATGTTGCAGGAATCATATGGTAAATTTGGGCAGCATTGTGCTCTGTGTGCATAATGATTTTTTTCCTTACAGATTGGTAGGGCAGTCAGTAGCCTCACTGGAAATATTATCTTAGAATTGTTACTGTTTTTCTGCAGAGAGTAGAAAACCTGAGGCAGACATGTCAGTTCTGAAATGGGGAAGTCTGGCTTCTTACTGTGGTTATCTGACTGCCAGGTTTTGTTGTTGTTGAGAAGATGTCTTACAAAGTGTCAGCTGAAAGTTTCTTGCTGACTCTTACACGTTTTTGAACATATTTATGAAATACTTCTCAAGCGCTCTGTGTTTTCTCCTCTGCTTTTTCTGTATTTTTTAACTTAAAAAAAAGTGTGTAGGTGAAATTAAGATAAAGGATTCCAAGAAGGATTTGTATTGGGTGTGTGCGCCTATGGAACCTCATCTCTTGCAAATTTCTCTGCATGCACCTAACCAGTTTTCATCTACAGTACATTCTGACACGCTTGGGATAACCCTATGGCAAAGAAAACAATGTTCTTTAGCATTCTCTTGGTTTTCCTTCTAAATTAAATACTCTGTTTAATAAAGAATGAATTGTAGTTACAAATGCTTGGGTCCGTGATGTGCGTGATAAAATCTACTGTGATGTGTACTCTTCAAAAATACTTGGGAAAGACAGCAGAACTCAGGTTTGTTTTAATGTCTGGGCGAAGGACAGGCCGAACTGCAGTTGATAGGAAAAAGATGTGCTGTAAATTATAATGGTATAGGGCAAGGTAATTACTATTAAACAGCTCCTTTCTTCCCCTTAAAATTAGTGGGGAAAGTCCTGTGTGGAGAAGTACATGCTGCTTATTGTTTCATTGTATGAATTACAAAAACACAACAACCTATGCTCATGTCCTAGGATAGTGCCTGGTAGAGGTGGCTTTTGGTAAGTTTGCGGAACAAATTGAATTCTCACAAACTGTTGCTTTTGATGATGGCTCCATTCTGTCTCAAGCTTAGAGCACTGTTTTTTGAGCTTGGAGCTGAAACCTGCAGAGGGTTGCCTTCCAGCCTTGGGCACAGGGCTTGTTTGAGCCTTTAGAACCTGGACCCTGACCTCACCTCCAGCCTGCCCGACCCTGTGGCTGACCTGACCTCATCATTTCCGAAATGGCAGGTGGTGGTTTCCTACAGTTCCTTCCCTTCCCGAGCAGCTAAGCTGTGGCCTCTTCTGGACACTGCTCAGAAATACTGAAGTGTCCCCAGTCTGGCTTCTTTTGTAGTGGGTTCCTCTTGTTTATTTTTGTTTGTTCTTTTGTTGAGGGAGAAGCACATTTCTCAGGAAAATAGTTCTTGACTTTGTTTTGTAAACTGTGCATGGTATATAAAGCATGCTATTATTTCCTCTTCCTTCCTAGCTTTAGCTAAAAATCTTGTATTCACTTGTAAATGAACTGGTAAGAATGATATTTTGATGATACAAAAGGCTGAAAACAAAACTTTTTTGGAGACAATTAGGAAATCGAAACATGGAATGTGTATTAGATGATATGTAAGAATTATAACTGTAGAGTTTTTAATCTATATTAATGGTATTGTGGTTATGTTAAAAAATTCTCAGCTGTTAAAGTTACATGTGGAAATATTTATAGGAAATGATGCCTCGTCGTTGTTTTTAAAGAATTCAGGATAGGGAGTTCCCTGCTGGCCTAGTGGGTTAAGGATTTGGTGTTGTCATTGCTGTGGCTCAAGTTTGATCCCTGACCTGGGAACCTCTGTATGCCATAGGCATGGACAAAATAATAAATAAGTGAAAATTATAAAAATAAAAAATTTAGGATAGGCACAGGCACTAATGGGAAATTTAAAAATATTGGCAGATTTTTTATACTTGTTGAAGGTACATTGGGGTTTGTTACTATTTTCTGTACGTTTGTGTGTATTTGGAAATATCCATAATAATTAGTTAAAATGCATTACCAATTATAGCTGTAGAGGATGAAATTTAATGTAGTAAAATTATGTGGTGGACATTTGAGCAAATTGACTAATCAAAAATTCTCCACTTTTCTATAAGTTCTGCTTTTAGTGAACAGATTTTAAGAATAAGGATTTTGTGGAAATGTGGTCACAAGATTAAAATTCTCTTTGAGATGTGGTAATGTTAATTTCCTCTTTTGTCTTTTATCTTCAGGGCAAGATAAGAGTTGCCCATTTCACAGATGAGGAAACTAAGATCTTAGAGAGACTAACTAGTTTATGCCAATCCCTCAGCAAGTAAGAAGTGGCAGTGGGACTGGAGCCGAGACCTTGACTCATTCTCAGGTGCCCATTCTCTTTTCTACACATACTTCTTTTTGTTTTTGTTTTTTTTTTTTTTTTTTTGTCTTTTTGCCATTTCTTGGGCCGCTCCCGTGGCATATGGAGGTTCCCAGGCTAGGGGTCGAATTGGAGCTGTAGCTGCCAGCCTACGCCAAAGCCACAGCAACACAGGATCCGAGCCGAGTCTGCGACCTACACCACAGCTCACGGCAACGCCGGATCATTAACCCAGTGAGCAAGGGCAGGGATTGAACCTGCAACCTCATGGTTCCTAGTCAGATTCGTTAACCACTGCGCCACAAAGGGAATTCCTACACATACTTCTAAGTGCTCTTTTCTGTGGTGTTAAAAGCCAGAGGTTTTTGAGCATTTTGGTGTCAGGACACTTTTGCCTTCTTAAAAATGATCAAGGCCCCAAAAGAGTTCCTGTTTTGGCTCAGCAGGTTAAGAACCCGACTAGTGTCCATGAGGATTCGGGTTTAATCCCTGGCCTCTCTCAGTGGGTTAAGGATCCACGTTGACATGAGCTGTGTTGTAGGTGGCAGACTTGGCTTGGATCTGGTATGGCTGTAGTGTAGGCTGCAGCTGCAGCTCCAATTTGACCCCTAGCCTAGGAACTTCCACATGTCACAGGTGCAGCCCTTAAAAAAAAATTTATCAAGGCCTCAAAGATCTTTTGTTTATGTTGACTATATCTAAACACTATTTGACCTATTAGAAATTAAAACTGGGAAATGTTTACAGTACTTATTTAAAAATAACAAACTTGTTAAGAGTTAACATAAATAGCATAGTTTTAGGAAAAAGGTATTCCAAAACAAAAAATGCAGTGAGAGGCATGAGATGATTTTACATTTTGCCACTCTCCCTAATGGATTGCTTAGTAGAAAACAGCTGGATTTTCATAACTGCTTTTTATAGTCAGTCTGTTGTGATATGTTTTGTTTGAAGTATAGGAAGAAAATCCGGCTATACATAGTATTTCAGTGTCTTCTTCATGTAGTTGTGAATATTCTTTGATGTTTCAAAACCCAGCAAGCAGTGGATTCTTAGGGGTTAGTCGCAATGTTGAATCTGAAACCTTATTAATGAATTCCTTGTACTCTAACGTAAACGTCTATTGGTCCATCTTGCACTTTGGATGGATCTTTCATCTGTGTGTGATTTTATAACATCGTACATTGGTCATTTGAAAAATAATGATTTACTGAGTTCTGTAGATCTTTCAAATATTTGACTCATTTGATTACACAGTATTTGACAAACCACATTCATTAATATGACCATTAACCTTATCCAGAAAGTCTCTAAGAAGTGGGAAGCAATCAAGATTTTGGCATCCAGTTCAGGTTTTCCAAAATTCTGATTTTTTTTTTTCTTGAAAGCTCTCATTTTATCATCAGCAGATATTGTCAGTTTTTTCCTTGAAGTGTCAGGCTCACACTTTATTTTAGAGAAAGTGTCTGCCAGGTACCTAAGTCTGAATAACTATAAATTATCTCCCAGTCATTCTTTTAGCAAAAATGGTATTCTTGAAAAAGTATATAGTTGAGCTCACAACTCTATTGCATAAATGCTTTTTCTCAAGACACCTGTCGTATTAGATACGCAGAAATGCTTTTTGTGTGTCTCCCATTTCATCACACAGATTATTAAAAATACCAAGTTCTCAAGAATAAAATTTAATAAAGTTAATAACTTTTATTGTTTTATCAAGGTCATTGTAATTCAAAGCTGGCTTTTTAGAAACGATTGAAAGCCAGTGAAGGATACAGTTTTTGCTAGTACAGTTTTGTACCCCAACCTTGACTCATGCTAAAGTGTTAGCAGTTTTGCCCTCCATTGCTTTTGTACCAATAGAGCAGATCTCAACATGGTTGTTTCAGAATAAATCATGAGTTTCAAAAGTTCATCATTGCAGGATTTGAGCCTCATCTTCAACCTACACCACGGTTCATGGCAATGCCAGATCCTTAACCCACTGAGCGAGGCCAGGGATCGAACCTGCATCCTCATGGATCCTACTTGGGTTCATTAACCACTGAGTCACGAAGGGAACTCCCAAAAGTTATGTAATACTTTGAGTAATTCAGCAGCTTTTGTATTTGTTGTCAAGCACTCACATAAAAGAAGACCTTCGCTGATAAGTTGGTGTGGATACTGCATTAATAAAAACAAAACAGTAAGTCCACACATGTCTGCAGATTTGTCTGCTTATAAAGCAAAACTACAGTCCTTTAGGTGAGGTAATAACTTGTAGATATTACCATTTGATGTAATGAGCTACTGCATCATTGGCAAGTGGCATTGCTAATTTCTCTTACTGACTTTTCATTCAGCAGATATTCAGCAGTGCCAGCCACGCAAAGGTTTATTAGTTGCTCAGCTATCTTGTACGCTGCTCCAACTGATGCCTTCTGATAATTTACGTGGCATGATGCTTCTGTGGCTTTTTCATTTCTAATTTGGAGACAGTCTTTGGCTTTCTAAAGAGTTCATCATGTCAGTGTTTAAAACATTCGATTTCTTTTTCTTTAAATCTACAATGAATTCATTGGATGATAACAAGGTGGAAATTATAGCAGATACAACCAAAGATTACTACTGCTAGGAACGTACGTACGGGTGCTGAAAACACACGGAGTTAATTTCTGAAAACATGCACATTTATACCTTAAACTTGCTTTCCTAGAACATTTTAAATACAAGACTGTACAAGCATGTGTTTCATTAGCTGTCAGAATGATACATTATCGTCACATAGCGTGGATTCACCATTGTGAAGAAGGCAGATAACATCTTTGTATTACTAAAAATTGTTTTGACATTGTAGATTCCCTGAAAAGCTCTCAGATTCCCCCCAGGGGTCTCTGGATTACACTTTGAAAATGCTGATATAAGAGTTCCTGTTGTGGCTTAACGGAAACGAACCCAACTAGTATCCATGAGGATGCGGGTTCAATCCCTGTACCCACTCAGTGGATTAAGGATCTGGCGTTGCCTTAAGCTGCAGTGTAGGTTACAGATGCTACTCCAATCTGGTGTGGCTGTGGCATAAGCTGGCAGCTGCAGCTGTGATTTGACCTCTAGTCCAGGAACTGCCATGTGCCACACCTGCAGCCCTTAAAAAAAAAAAAAAAAAGGGAAAATGCTGATCTAAGTTGGTGCTGTGTCCTAACATATTTTTAGAGCAGGCTCCCATAGACATCTATATCAATAAAGTAATGTTTCCATCTTAGCTCATTGATTCGTCAGGTAGAAGGAAATATCCTAGTGTATGAGATGAGCCGTGTGACCCGGAGACGGTAATGGTGGAAGGTCCCTTAACCTCAGAGATGCTGTGTACAGGTAGACAGAAGGGAGGAGTCTGTAGAAGTGCTTTGCAGCTTAACAAAAAACGAGCATGTGTTTTTTTTTTTTTTTTTAAGCTAAAAAGCTGCTGGGCTCACTTGTATCATTTGTGTGTGTGTATATTCATTCATAACCATTTGTGTCTGTGCTCAGAACCAGGGTACTCAGTCTTTTTTCCTTGATTGGCAGCAGGGGAGGGATGGTTACACACTCCAGAGAACAGGTGTTCATAGCTGTTGTTCTTTTCTCCCAACCAGGGAGGCTGGGAGTGGAGTAGACCTTTGTGATCATGGGACCCACTATAGGCAGAAATGGGCTGTGACCAGAGAGTGGAGATGAGCATTGAGGGGCAGAGGAAGAGTATGGGGTGCACTGAGTTCTCCCATATGCTGGACACAGGACAGATGGGGCCCAGGGGTGTCCAGAGATGGATGCAACTAGAGTCATGAAGGTGAACATATATTTGAAAGATGTCCATTCAAACACAGTTGAAATAACTAGTGAAATAACTGTACTGGGTACTCTGACTTTTAATGTAATACCAGTATTCAAATTCTATTATTATAACCTGTACAGAAGAATTTGCTGTAGTGCTGGTAAGTCTCTAAGCTTTGGTTACCAAGCATCAGTAAGTGAAAATATTGCCTGGGCCAGGTTTGGGGCTGCAAATTCAAGAATGAAATTTTAATATTTGTTTTTTTTCTAACAGGCAGTTATGATTAAAGGAGATAGAAGAGTTTAGTCCAGAGAGAGATCATTTTATCAGTGTGTTATTTATGTGGTACTCACTTCCAAAAAGGATTTGAGATGGGAGAAGGAAGGATCAAAAGTCAATAATCAAGAACAGACATGATTCTAAGTCATGTATTTTTCCCTTTTGTTTTGTGTATTGATGACATTTATTTTAATAGGGTCATATAGTTGAGGTACTGTAACTATAAAGTAATTAAATTGGTCTCTATTACCTGTGCAGGAGAAATATAATATTGTCACTTTTTAGTTGCATGAGTAAGAGCAGAATAAAATGTTTGTAATGGGAAGGATCGGGCAGAAAAATCGTGGCAGGACACAGAAATTAAAAAAAAATTTAGTACTGCTTTCAGCTGTAGTTAACAGAAAGCTATAAGCAGAGGCTTAAACATAAGCTATTCACTATTAATGCGGGTCAGAGGTCTCAAATGGTTCAGCTGCTCAGTGGTGTTCTCAGGGCCCCAGGTTCTCTGCCATCTCTTGTATGGTCACTTATTGCCACCAGGTCACAAAACGGTTGCCTCAGCTCTAGGTATCACATTCCTTTTCAAGGCAAGGAGGAAGAAGTAGGCAGAACAAGTAAGCCCTACTCCTTGGTTTGCCCAACAGAGAACAAAATCTCCCCCGAAGCTTCCATCCAGTTTTCTGTGAAGTTCTTGTTTGCTTGAATGGGTTCTCAAGCCTGCCCCTGCTTCACAGGAGATTCTGGGCAAATGAGCATCTGGCCCAGGAAAAGGGGCCCGAGGGTTGGTGTAGCGCCTGTCATGTAGCATTTCCTAGGCTTAAGCACGTTTCTGGCTGCCCAGGACCAGCTGGGCCTCAGTTAGCAAAAGGGGAAGAAATATCTCTTGGGTGGCTGGCTGGGTGTGTCTCTCACAAATAGGAAAGAGAGGAAAGTATAGAGTATTAAGCAGCTTGCTACAACTCTCCTCTCATCTGGAGACTATTTTATGTGTTTCCTTCTTATGTGTTCCCTTTTCTTTCTAATTTTAGTGGAAAATTACAGAGACCTATATCCCAATTAGTTGTAGAGCTAATTTAGAGACAGGTCTCAACTTCCTCAATTGTGAAATAAGAATGTTGTATTAGATAACCTCTGAAGAACCTTCTGGTTCAAAAACTTGTCTCTTCTTTTTTTTCCTTTTTTGACCATTTCACGTTATTTTTTTTTTTAATTTTATGACCACACTTGCAGCACATGGAAGTTCTTAGGCCAGGGACTGACTCCAGGCTGCAGCTGCAACCTGTGCTCAGCTGAGGCAATGCCAGATCCTTAACCTGCTGCACTAGCGGGAATTGAATCTGCACCTCCGCAGTGACCCAAGCTTCTGTAGTCAGATTCTTAACTCTTTATTCCACAGTGAGAACTCTAACATCCTTTTTTTTTTTTTTAAATCAAAAAAGTGGACAGAACTAAAGATAGGTGGTATTATATAGTCATCTTGATAGCTGGGCAATATTGCTAATAAAGATCTTGATGATTTAGAAGATTAAAGCTGAAGTTAATTGGGTTTTGGCTTTTTGGAAGTTGAATAATACTTACGCCCCATTTTTCCATTAAAAGTGGAAAACTGGGAGTTCTTGTCTTGGCGCAGTGGAAATGAATCCAACTAGGAACCATGAGGTTTCGGGTTCAATCCCTGGCCTCACTCAGTGGATTTAAGGATCCGGTGTGGCCGTGAGCTGTGGTGTAGGTTGCAGATGTGGCTGGGATCTGGCATTGCTGCGGCTCTGGCCGGCAGCAACAGCTCCGATTAGACCCTTAACCTGGGAACCTCTATGTGCCACAGATGTGGCCCTGAAAAGACAAAAAAGACCCCCCCCCCAAAAAAAAGAAAAGAAAACTAATGGCACTTTTATTTTAATAGGGGAACATATACATATGTGTATAATCTATAATCAAAACAGCCTCAGCATGATGTTATAAGAAAATGCTACCTGTCCCAGCAGAGGAAGCATTTTAAGTGCTTTTAGTTAAAATCTGGTGGAACACCCCCTTTTGCTGATTGCATGTTTGTTCTTATTTGTAATAGTGTTTGCACTGCTTATTTGCCTTAGATAAAATTAAAGGACAGCTAAAGGAAGGTGATTCCCTGCATGCATTGTAGCAACTAGACTTGAATGAGGCAGAACCTCTGATGTTTCAAATGTCTTGAAATGGGATTGTGCTTGTGTTTCAGAGAGGGTTCTGATCTCACTCCTCATATAGAATTCCATCAAGATATATGACCTTGAATATACGGTGAATAGGAAGCCATATTCCCGACTCTAACAAATTACAGAGCAATTACACTGCTTGCAAAAGAGGCTGTTAGATGTTAACCTGAAAAGTATTAATTTTCCATTCAACAAAAATCTTATAGAAGGTTCCCAATGCAATTTATTGTGGTTTATCAGTATTGCAAGATCCTGGAGATAAACATTATTAATTGTGGCATTTAAATGGGTCAAAAGGCCTCTGCAATTTGGAATGTATTTTTAAGAAGAAAGTAGGTGTTTGTAGACATATTTAACAGCTGCTTTAAACAGCCTAGAGGCAGCATCTAATTTCATTACCATAGATTATCCAAATCAGAAACTTTCCCTTCTGCCGAAGCCCTTTTAACTATGTAATTAAAGAAATTGTTTTCATTTTTCATTATGTGAATGACTCAGAGCCTTGTTAATGTAAATATTCAGGAACCTTGATTTTATATATTCTTGAGTTTATAGCCAACAATAAAAATCATGTGCAGTGGAAAACCCCTTCTTGAATATGGTCCCAACTGGGAAAAAAAAAACCCGGCAATTTTTTCCGGCGAAGAAATGACCTATGTGGCAGGATCTAAGATGCTGCCAGTGGCCGTCACATCATAGAATCTCATTAACGTGATGTTAGTTGAAAGCCATGCAGTATTTGGCGGTGGTGGGGATTTCCAAGTACCAAATGTGAGGCAGGATGATACCCACTATCCAGGAAAAAGGGGTGTTAATTAAGTTCTTAATAAAAGTTACTGTGAAATCAGTGGAGATTTTTATTATTGAAATGATCTTAATTCATTTCCTAAAATAAGCACTTTACCTTCTTAGTTTGGTAGGCGTTTTTTTTTCTGAACAGAACTTCCATTCTTTTTGCCAGTGGTTATCAGCATGTCATGGTCATCGGTATCAACAAGTATTACTGAGTGGCTGATTTTTTTTGTTTGTTTGTTTGTTTTTTGTCTTTTTAGGGCTGTACCCATGGCATATGGAAGTTCCCAGGCTAGGGGTCCAATTGGAGCTGCACCTGCTGGCCTATACCACAGCCACAGCCACGTGAGATCCGAGCCACATCTGCGACGTATACCACAGCTCACAACAATGCCAGATCCTTAACCCACTGAGCGAGGCGAGGGATCGAGCCTGCATCCTCATGGATACTAATCAGGTTCATTACCACTACTGGGAACTCCAGTCATCAAGGAGTTTATACTTATCGCCAGCATCTCTTGATTATCTACTCTTCATGGTTTAACGTGAAAGACTCGTTATTCTGTGCCCTCAGGACTCTTCAGCTGGGGGTCGAGCACACAAGTCTCCACTGGGCTGAGGGACAAAGTCACAATGAAAAGTGGAGGTCAGTGGTGGCAGTCCTCTGCTGGCCATCTCCCCTTCTCACTCACCAGCTTCTGCTGTGGGCTAGTTTGGGGGAAGGAAGATAGTGTCCTGCGGAAGTTCTGGCTCTTTAGGGTATGAAAGGTTGGGAGGGATGCAGAAAAAGAGATATATTGCCATTGCTTTTTTTTTCTTTTCCCCCCAGTGTGGTTAAAAACAACATAAAATTTATCGTCACAACCATTTTTAAGTGTACAGTTTGGTGGTGGTAAGTATATTCACATCGTTGTGAAACAGGTCTTTAGAACTTTTGACGTCTTGCAAATCTGAAACTCTGTACTTGTTCAACAGCAAAGACCTCTTCCCCCTACCCCACCCAGCCTCTGGTGACTGCCATTCTGCGTTCTGTTCCTATGAATGACTTGTAGATGCCTCATGTACGTGAACTCCTATAGCATTTATCTTTTTGTGACTTATTTTATTTAGCATAATGTCCTCGAGGTTCATCCATGTCGTAACATGAGACAGGATTCCCTTTATTATTATTTTTTTGTCTTTTTAGGGCTGCATCCGTGGCATATGGAAATTCCCAGGCTAGGGGTCAAATTGGAGCTGTAGCTTCTGGCCTTACCACAGCCACAGTAATGCCTGATCCAAGCTACATCTGCGGCCCACACCACAGCTCACGGCAGCACCAGATCCTTAAGCCACTGAGCGAAGCCAGGGATCGAACCTGCATCCCCACAGATACTAGTCAGATTCGTTTTCTGCTGGGCTATTATGGGAACGCCTCCCTCCCTCCCTTCCTTTTTTAAAGCTGAATATTGTTGTATTATCATTGTATGTATAATCACATCTCGTGTATTCACCTGTTGATAGACACTTGGGTTGCTTTTGGCTATAGTGCTATTACGCTGCTATTAACATGGATGTACAACTGTGTCTTGGAAACCCTGCTTTCAATTCTATTGGATAAATACCCAGAAGTGGAAAACCTGGATAATATGGTGGTTGTATTTCTAATTTTTTGAAGAAAAGCCATTCCATTTTATACAGTACTTGTTCCCTTTTGCAATCCCACCAACAGTGCGCAGAGGTTCTAATTTTTCCACATCCTTGGCAACTCTTGTTATTTTCTGTTTTTTAGGTTTTTTTTTTGTTGTTGTTGTTGTTTTTTTTTTTTTTTTTTTTTTTTTTTTTTTTTTTTTAAGAAGGCCATTCTAACAGGTTTGATGTGATACCTCATTGTGTTTCTACTTTGCATTTCTCTGCTGATTAGTAAGGATGGGACTCTTTTCACCTGCTTATTGGCCTTTCGTGTATCATCTTTGGAGAAATACCTGTTTAAGTCCTTTGCCCATTTTTGATCAGTTATTTAATTTTTTATAGTTGATTTGTAAGATGCCCTTTTCTCTTTTTAAAAAAGAATTAATCAGGTTTAAAGGAGCTGGCATAGTCACAGCTGTGGCTCGGATTCAGTCCCTGGGCCGGAAACTTCCATAGGCTGCAGGCATAGCCATAAAAATATAAAATAAGATTAAATTTAAAAATGAAAAAGAATTAGCCACATAGAACCGCTCACAGATGAGGTGTGATATGGTGCAAGGACACAGAAATGGAGCCAGCAGGGTATAGTTGCTGCAGAGTCACCTCCCCCATCTGTAGCCATTATCTCTGCAGCTTGTTTGACTCAAGGTTTTATACTTCCAGAGAGGGTTTGAGGCTTCCAGTGCGTCGTCCTTTTCCTCCACCCCCTCCTCTTCGCTACCTATAAAACCAAGTGGATGGACAAGATGATTAACCAAGGTATCTTCCAGCTCTAAAATACTGAGTTTAGAGTATTGGCTTTTCCCCAGTGACCTCTGGCACCAAAAATTTCCTTGGACCTTTAGTAATAATCTGATTCCTAGACTAAGAAATCTTTGTTGATGGCTGGTGAGAAGTGCTCCACCACAGTTCCATGGGATGGATCTTTAGTTTGCTTGCTTTTAATCTTACTCATCTGGCTCTTTATGGTATAGCATCACCTTCAGATCCTGGGCCTAGTGGTCACTTCTTTAACTGTTGCCTCACACAAGTCGTTCCGAGGGTATGTGGCAGACTGCTGGAGCTTGTACTTTCCCTGGAGGTATACAGTAGTTGTTGTTTTTTAAACCTACTCACGGCCATGAGGAAATAGAAGCCAAAGTTCATTGGACAGTGTATTTGTTCTTTTAAACACAGAGAGCAAACAGAACTAGTCCAAGTTCAGTGACTTCTTATTCGTCTGTAAAACTTGCTATATTTTTGTGTTAAATGCGAGGTTTACAGAAATATTACCCAACTGATTTGGTTTATTCCCTGTCCCTGGCTTTCATAGTGATGTTTTGGTAGCAGTTAAAAAAACAGGAGTTCCTGTTTTGGCGCAGCAGAAACGAATCTGACTAGGAACCATGAGGTAGTGGGTTAAGGATCCAGTGTTGCTGGGAGCTATGGTGTAGGTCCCAGATGTGGCTCAGATCTGTGTTGCTGTGGCTGTGGTGTAGGTTGGCAGCTGTAGCTCCAGTTCACCCCTAGCCTGGGATCCTCCATATGCTGCGGGTGCGGCCCTAAAAAGCAGAAACAAACCAAAACAGTGCTGTGATTTCGGTGGTTGATGTCAAAGGGTACGTGGACTCTATCACGATATGTTTAGAATCACTTTCAGATTCCAAGTGCTTGATATTATTAATTTTTGCATGTTATAGATACTGCCTGACAGATAACCAGTCTTGAGGGAGTTCATCTTGGTTATGTGGAGTTGTGCTGTCAGCATATGGCACTGTGACTCTCTGATGCTGACAGAATCCTGTGAGGTATTATAAGGTAAACAGGCAGAACCCAGGAAACCACATGTGAGTAGGTGAGGAGTGTTCACGTGGTGATTCAGAAAGAGTGAGTTGCTGGTAGTGCTTGCAGTAGAACTCAAGATGTCGAGTCCAGCATTGTCTTTGTTTTCAACCTCCTGTGGCATCCGCGTTGCCTTCTGGCATGTTGTCAGGTCTCCATGGAGCATTACCAGTCCCTTCTTTTGCCAAAATGCTAAATATAGCCAGGTGTGTGAACCGGGGAACTCATGTAAGGGACTGAGGCAACTTCGGAAAGCTGCCTTGTGAGAAGCTGGAAAAATGTTCAGAGCCGTCCAATGTCTTTTTTTTTTTTTTTTGTCTTTTTGCCTTTTCTAGGGTCACTCCCGCGGCACATGGAGATTCGCAGGCTAGGGGTTCATTCGGAGCTATAGCCACTGGCCTACGCCACAGCCACAACAACGAAGGATCCGAGCTGCGTCTGCGACCCACACCACAGCTCACGGCAACGCCTGATCCTCAACCCACTGAGCAAGGTCAGGGATCGAACCCGCGACCCCATGGTTCCCAGTCGGATTCGCCAACCACTGTGCCACCACGGGAACTCCTGATGTCATTCTTAATCTAGGTTATACAGTCAACTCGAGGATTGAAAATGCATTTGATAACATGATGATGGTTTCACTGCAAAAGATTATCTAGGGTCTGTGGGGCTCCTCATCACCATCCCTCTGTTCATAGATTAGTCATTTAATTATGAAAAAAAGCATAGGTAAGGTGAAAAGACAAAACTAACTTACCATTGGTAATCAGTAGGTCAGAATTCATCATTGTCATCATCAAGAGGGTGTAAGGTTTTCCCTACAATGATAGCATTTCATACGTTTTATAATATGTAAAACTGTCTTGTTTTCATGATTCATCCTTTATGGTACATGGGAAATGTAACCTATTTCTGTATACCTTCATTTTTGGTTTCTGAAAGTATATGGTGTTATTATTACTACAACATCAATATTATTTGTAATAGAAGTTCTTTTTCCTTTTGGATGTTTCTGAATCCACATAGTAAACGTTGGCGTGGTACGTATTGGTTCTGGGACTGATTTGGTCACCATTTCTCTGGTCTGCTTTATTTGGTGGGGAAAGATTTGCCAGGAAATGTGACTGAAAGGCTCATGTGTCCCCCACCCCACCTCACAACCATTTAATTTATTTTTTAAACCCCTTTTATAAAAATTTGAAGTAGGGAGTTCCTATTGTGGCTCATTGGTAACAAACCTGACTGGTATCCATAAGGATGTGGGTTTGATCCCCGGCTCACTGGGTTAAGGATCCAGTGTTGCCATGAGCTGCGGGTAGGTCACAGATACAGCTGGGATCTGCTGTGGCTGTGGCTGGCAGTTGCTTCCTCTATCTAGCCTAGGAACTTCCATATGCTGCATGTGTGGCCCTAAAAAAAGCAAAAAAAAAAAATTTAGTTAATTTACAATGTGCTGGTTTCAGACGTACAGCCAAGTGATTCAGTTATATATATATATATATTTTATATGTATTTATATATACTTATATATACTTTTCCAGATTCTTTTCCATTATAGGTTATTACAGGGTATTGAATATAGTTCCCCATGGCATACAGTAAGTCCTTGTTGTTAGGATCGTAATTTTTTTTCCGCACCCTTGGCATGTGGAAGTTCCTGGGCCAGGGACCAAACCTGAGCCACGGCAGCAACCTGAGCCACTGCAGTGACAACACTGGCTCATTAACCCACTGCCCCATAAGGGAACTCTGGGATCATAGTTTTGATTAGATAGTAGTGTTTAGAGTATCATTAGACCTCATTTATCTATGTACCTTTTTATCTTTTAGTAATTGGATTTAATCATGATTTGTGTAATAAGTAAGCAAGCTTTTCTAATTAAATAAGGACAGTGTAAATAAGAATTTTTTTTTCTTTTCTTTTTTTAGGGCGGCACCTGCAGCATATGGACGTTCCCAGGCCTAGGGGTCTAATTGGAACTGTAGCCACCGGCCTACGCCACAGCAACAGCAACACCAGATCCAAGCCATGTCTGTGACCTACGCCAGAGCTCATGGCAACATCAGATCCTTAACCCGCTGAGCGAGGCCACGGATTGACCCCGAGTCCTCATGGATACTAGTCAGGTTTGTTAACTGCTGAGCAATGATGGGAACTCCAAAAATGTTTTGATAGTATTCAAAGTCAGTTAGTATAATTCATCCCATTAAGTGTAAAAGAGTAGAAAAGTCATATGACTACCTCATATTCAGACAAACTGTTTGGCAAAATCTAATATCTGTTCATGATAAAAAAAAAAAAGCTGCTATCAAACAAGAACAGTGACTTCCTAAACATGAAATCAGGTTCCATTGAGGATAGAGAGCAAATGGGACTTTCCTCCATTGCTGGTGGGAGTGAAAAATGGTACAACTGTCTTGGAAACCAGTTCAGCAGTTTCTTATATGGATGAAAGTACACTTACCATATGACTCATCAGTCATACTCTGAGGTGTTTACTTAAGATAAATTGAAACTTAACAGGTTCACACAAAAACCTGTACTCAGATGTTTATGCAGCTTAATGAATAATCACTCAAAAGTACAGAGCACCCAAATGTGCTGCAACTGGTGAATGAAGATACAAGAAGAAGTGGTGGTACATCCCTACAAGCAAACCGTTGACAAATGCAACAACATGCATTTTTTTTTTTTTTTTTTTTGTCTATTTGGGGCTGCATCTGTGGCATATGGAGGTTCCCAGTCTAGGGGTTGATGTGGAGCTGCAGCCGCAGGCCTACACCAGAGTCACAGCAACTCGGGGTCCGAGCCGCGTCTGCAACCTACACCACAGCTCACGTCAATGCCGGATCCTTAACCCACTGAGCAAGGCCAGGGATAGAACCCACATCCTCATGGTTGCTAATTGGGTTCGCTAACCACTGAGCCATGATGGGAACTCCCACATACATGAGTCTTAAAGGCAGTAGTTTGAGTAGAAGCCACTGTTGAAAGGTGATACAGTATATGATTCAATTTAAGTCATATTCTAGAAAAGGCAAAACTGTAGCTATGGAGAATAGGTCAGTAGTTGCCAGGGTTAGAGGGTGGGGGGAAGGAGTTGATTACAAAGGAGTGGCACAAAGAAAATTTTGGGGGTGATAGAAGTTCTGTCTTGGTTGTGATGGTGGCTACATTACACGTTTGATTAGAACTCACAGAATTGTATACCAAAACCCAGGAGTTGTACGTTTTATAAATTAAAGATGTTTTGTAAAAAGTAAATTTAGGAGTTCTCATCCTGGCTCAGGGGTTAATGAATCTGACTAGCATCCATGAGGATGCAGGTTTGATCCCTGGCCTTGCTCTGTGGGTTAAGGATCTGGCTTTGCCCTAAGCTGTGATGTAGTTTGCAGATGTGACTCAGATCACATGTTGCTGTGGCTGTGGTGTAGATCACAGCTGCAGTTCCGATTTGACCCCTGGCGTGGGAACTTCCATATGCTGCAAGGGCAGTCGTAAAATTAAAAATAAATTTATGTGGAAACACAGATGGCAAGAATAGTCAAGGTAATATTGAAGAAAACAAAATTGCAGGACTTACACTATTGGATATGCATTGTAGAATAAACAACTAGATCAATGGAATAGAACAGAGTTCAGAAAAAGACCCATGGAGTTCCCGTTGTGGCGCAGTGGTTAACGAATCCGACTAGGAACCATGAGGTTGCGGGTTCAGTCCCTGCCCTTGCTCAGTGGGTTAACGATCCGGCATTGACGTGAGCTGTGGTGTAGGTTGCAGACGCGGCTCGGATCCCGCGTTGCTGTGGCTCTGGCGTCGGCCGGTGGCTGCAGCTCTGATTTGACCCCTAGCCTGGGAACCTCCATATGCCGCGGAAGCGGCCCAAAGAAATAGCAAAAAGACAAAAAAAAAAAAAGACCCACAATTTATGTATAAATATGTGTATGTGAGTTATATATATGTATCTGAGTTCATATGTATATATATATATATATATATATATATATATATATAAGCACACACTTAATTTGTGTTTCAGGTGGAATTCCACAGCAATGTAGAAAGAAAAATCTTTTCAATAAATGGTCCTGAACCAATTGCCTCTCCATAATTTTGACCCCTACCTCACATCGTACATAAAAATAAATTCCAGGTCAATTGTAGATCTAAATACAGGAAGTTAAAATAACAGCTTCTAGAGGTGCTCAATACAATAGTCTTCAAAGAATGTTAAATAAAACTATAGTGAATCACCACTACACATGGACCCAGGATTGTTAACACTTTAAAACACCCAAATAACAACCAAAAAAAACCCCTTGAAAATATCAAGTGTCTGCAAGGATGTAGAACAGCTGGAACTTTGAAACACTGATGGTGGAATTGTAAATCAGCACCACTGCTTTGGAAAATGAATAGTGTTATGTTAAAGCTGTGTGAGCACTCATCATGCCTCTGATCCAGCAAATCCAACATGTGCTTGTGTTCACCAAAACACAGGTACAAGAACGTTCATAGCATAATTGATAATAACTCTAAACTGGAAACAACCCAAATGGTCTATCAGTAGAAGAATGGAGAAATACCATAGAGCAGCCAACAGGAAAAATGGATGCTATTTACAACGGCATGGCCTCAAATATATGTTAAGTAAAAGAGTTCAGACACAAAAGAGTTAAAAAACCAGCAGAACTCATATATGGGTAAGAAGTCAGGATAGCGGTTACCTTTAGGGAGGGAGATTGATGGAATGGTATATGAGGTTAACTTCTAGAGTCTTCTATGACTTCATCAGGATGGTAGTTAAATGAGTTAACTTTTTAGAAGTTCTTTATGTATCTGTGATTTGTATGCTTTTTGAAATATATGTTATATTTGAATGAAACAATTTGTGAAATCTTGATTTAGTCATAGGCATGAATGGCATCCAAGATTGTATTAGTTTTTTTTTAATAACAAAGTTTATAATACCAGTGTTGTAAGAGAAAATTATTTGTATCTACAGATACAAATAAATAACTAGCTCCATAAATAAATATAGAGAACAGGCTTAAATTCTTTCCTAACTGAATCAAGACATTCCTAGGCTTCTTGAGTTTTTAAATTTTTAATTATTTTTATTGCTTTTGTTGCTGGGGTAAACCCATTCTTCCTGTATCCCTTTTTTTTTCTTCTTCACAAAAGAATATCTATGTTTGGAAAGCATTCTGTATCATTACATATAGATAGACATTTTTAGAGCCACATGGAACAATGCTACATTGATAATATATTTAGCCAATCTGTCATCCATTGACATTGAGATTTTTTTTTTTTTTAGGGCTGCACCTGTGGCATATGGAGGTTCCTAGGCTAGGGGTCTAATTGGCGCTGCAGCTGCCAGCCTGCGCCACAGCTCACAGCAACACTAGATCCTTAACACACTGAGCGACGCCAGGGATCGAACCCGCAACCTCATGGTTCCTAGTCAGATTCATTTCCTCTGCGCCACAATGGGAACTCTTATGTTTTCAGCTTTTTATATTTACAGACATGTTTCAGTGAGCGATGTTTCACATAAAATATTCTTGATTAAATATTTATATAGGATAATTTATTGAAAGTAGAAGTTTTGGATCTTACAGTTTGTAGAGGTTATTTTAACCTTTTTGTTTGGAGATAATTTTGTACTTCCAGAGAAGATAAAAGATCAGTACCTACTATTAACAGTTTGCTCCCTTTATCATTTGCTGTCTTTCACTTAAGGTATTAATTTAAAAACAAATTATTGGGGTGTAGTTTATTTACAGTGTTGTATTAGCTTCAGGTTTACAGTGAAGTAACTCATTTATGCATACACATATGTCTGATCTTTTTTCCTGTATAGGTTATTACAGAACATTGAGTGGACCTCCCTGTGCTGTGTAGTAGGTCCTTATTAGTTATCTGTTGTATATATAGTAGTGTGTATGTGTCAGTCCCATCCTCCCAGTTTACCCCTCTCCCCCACCCGGTTTCTCTTTTGGTAACTCTTAAGTTTGAATTTTGAAATCTGTGAATTTGTTTGTCGTATAAATAAGTTGTTTTGTATCATTTTCATTAGAATCCACATAGTGATATATGATATTTGTGCCAGTGATATATGATATTTGTCTTTGACATCACTTAATATCGGTCATCCATCCATGTTGTTTAAATGGCATTATTGTATTCTTTTTGTGGCTGAGTAATAGTCAGTGTACATATGTGCCTCCTCTTCTTTATCCACTCCTCTGTCGATGGACATTTAGGATGCTTCCAGGTCTTGGTTGTTGTAAATAGTGCTGCAGTGAACACTGGGGTGAATGTGTCTTCAAATTATGGTTTTCTTTGGTTATATGCCCAGAAGTGGGATCGCTAGATCATGTAGTAGGTCTATATTTAGATTTTTAAGGAACCTCCGCACTGCTCTCCACAGTGTGGCACCAGCCTACGTTCCCACCAACAGTATAGGAGGGTTCCCTTTTCTCCACACCCTTGCCAGTGTTTATTTTGTTTGAAGACGTGTGTGTGTGTGTGTGTGTCATTTTTGGCATATGGAGCTCTCAGGTCAGGGATCAGATTGGAGCCACAGTCTCAACCTAAGCCATAGGTGCGGCAACACCGGATCCCTGACCCATTGTGCTGGGCAGGGATCGAACCCCCGTCCCAGAGGCTCTCAAGATGCTGCTGATCCCATTGTGCCACATTGGGAGCTCATGTTTATAGAATTTTTGATGATGGCCATTCTGACTGGTGTGAGTTGATAACCTCATTGTAGTGTTGATTTGCGTTTCTTTAATAAATAGTGATGTTGAGCATCTTTTTTTTTTTTTTTCCATTTGTATGTCTTTGGAGAAATACCTATTTACATCTTTAAAAAAAATTTTTTTTCATTGCTGCACCTGCAGCATATGGAAGTTCCCATGCCAGGGATCAGTTCTGAGCCAGTTGCAACCTACACCACAGTTGCTACAATGCCAGATCCTTAACCCACTCTGCAGGACTGGGGATCAAACCCACAAGTCTGTCGACCCAGCCACTATAGTTGGATTATTAGTATTATTTGTTTGTCTTTTTAGGGCTGTACCCATGGCATATGGAGGTTCCCAGGCTAGGGGTCTAATCGGAGCTACAGCTGTCGGCCTACGCCAGAGCCACAGTAACACCAGATCTGAGCTGTGTCTGCAACCTACACCACACCTCACAGCAACGCCAGATCCCTTAACCCACTGAGCAAGGCCAGGGATAGAACCTGCAACCTCATAGTTCCTAGTCGCATTTGTTTCTGCTGTGCCATGACAGGAGCTCCTATAGTTGGATTCTTAACCTACTGTGCTGCAGTAGGAACTCTTATTTAGATCTTCTGACAATTTATTTTATGATTTTTAATTTTTTCCATTATAGTTGATTTACAGTATTCTGTCAATTTCTACTGTACAGCAAAGTGACCCAGTCATACATGTGTGTATATATATATATATATTCTTTTTCTCACATTATTCTCCATCATGTTCCATCATAAGTGACTGGATGTGGTTCCCTCTGCTATACAGCAGGATTTCATTGCTTATCCACTTCACATGCAATAGTTTGCATCTATTAACCCCAGATTTCCAGTCTGTCCTTCCCCCTCCCCCTTCCCCTCCCCCTTGGCAACTGCAATTCTGTTCTCCAAGTCCATGCGTTTCTTTTCTGTGGAAAAGTTCATTTGTGCCATATATTAGGTTCTGGGTAATGTGATATCATATGGTATTTGTCTTTCTCTTTCTGACTTACTTCACTTAGTATGAGAGTCTCTAGTTCCATCCATATTGTTGCAAATGGCATTATTTTGTTCTTTTTTATGACTGAGTAGTATTCCATTGTGTATGTGCCACATCATCTTCATTCATTCATCTGTCAATGGACATTTAAGTTGTTTCCATGTCTTGGCTGTTGTGACTAGTACTGTGATGAACTTACGGGAACATGTATCTTTTTCTTTTGTTTTTTTGGTATGTTAATTAAAAATTTTTTTTCTTAATTTTATTACATTTATAGGTGTACAACAATCATCACAACCAAATTTTAGAGCATTTCCATCCCAAACCCTTAGTGCATCCCCCCACTCCTGAACCTGTCTCATTTGGAAACCATCAGTTGTTCAAAGTCTGTGAGTCAGTATCTGTTCTGCAAAAGAGTTCACTGTGTCCTTTTTTTAGATTCCATATGTGATAGCGTTTAATGTTGGGTCTCATTGTCTGACTGGCTTCATTTAGCATGATAATTTCTAGGTCCATCCGTGTTGCTGCAAATGCCATTATTTCTTTTCTTTTAATGGCTGAGTATATATGTACCACATTTTCTTGATCCACTCCTCTGTAGATAGACATTTAGGTTGTTTCCGTGTCTCGGCTGTTGTTTATAGCGCTACAATGAACATTGGAGTATGTGTCTTTTAGAATCATGGTTTTCTCTGGATAGATGCCCAGGAGTGGGATTGCTGGGTCAAATGGTAATTCTATTTTCAGTTTTCTGAGGAATCTCCATACTGTTTTCCACAGTGGTTTCACCAATTTACAGACCCACCAAAAGTGTAATAGCGTTCCTTTTTCTCCATACCCTCTCCAGCACTTACTGTTTGTAGCCTTTTTTTTTTTTTTTTTTTTTTTTAAATCTTTTGTCCTTTTAGGGCCACACCCGCAGCATATGGAGGTTCCCAGGCTAGGGCTCTAATCAGAGCTGTAGCCACTGGCCTACACCACAGCCACAGCAACGCTGGATCCAAGCCATGTCTGCTACCTACACCACAGCTCACGGTGATGCCGGATCCTTAACCCACTGAGCGAGGCCAGGGATCAAACCTGCAACCTCATGGTTCCTAGTTGGATTTGTTTCCACTGTGCCACATGGGAACTCCTGTTTGTAGACTTTTTGATGATGGCCATTCTGACCAGTGTAAGGTGCTACCTCATAGTGTATATATCTTTTTCAAGGAAAGTTTTGTCCGGATGTATTTCCAAGAGTGGGATTGCTGGGTCATATGGTGGTTCTGTATTTAGTTTTCTAAGGTTCCTCCATACTGTTTTCCGTAGTGGTTGTACCAATTTACATTCCCACCAACAGTGCAGCAGGGTTCCCTTTTTTCCACACCCTCTCCAGCACTTGTTATTTGTGGGCTTATTAACGATGGCCATTCTGACTGGCGTGAGGTGGTACCTCATGGTAGTTTTGATTTGCATTTCCCTAATAATCAGTGATGTTGAGCATTTTTTCATATGCTTGTTGGACATCTGTATGTCTTCTTTGGAGAATGTCTATTCAAGTCTTTTGCCCATTTTTCAGTTGGTTGTTGGGTTTTTTGCTGTTCTTCTGACAATTTTTTGATTGGGTTGTTTTTTTGATACAAAGTTACATGAGATGTTTGTATCCCTTGTTCTCCCTTCACAGATAAACGTGATGTGATTTTTCCCTAGTAAACCTAGCATGGATTTAATACCTCTGTTCAGTCCACCATTTGTATTTCCATCTTGTAAAGTCATCCAACAAGATTCCTCGCAGCATTTTTTCTTCTTGTATGGGACCCAGTAGGGTTGGATACTGCATTTACCTGCCATGTAGGTATCCTTTTAGTTTCCTTTTATTTGGCATTCTTCCTTGGCCTTTGTCTTTTTTTTTTTTTTAATAACTTTATTGGGATATAGTTGACATACCATAAAATTTATCTTTTAAGGAAATTGCGATATAACTCACAACTGTAAAATTTATCCTTTTAAAGTGTACAAATCCACAGTTTCAGTATGTCAGCACAACTGTGCAAACCATCACCTCTCTCTAACGCAGACATTTTTACCACTACCCCCCACCCCCAGACAAACACCTTGCACATTACCAGTCCCTCCCCGTCACCCTTCCCTCCCTCCTTATGTCTGGCTTCTTTAACTTAGCTTAATGTTTTCAGGGTTTATCCAGGTTGTAGCAGGTATCAAATTCATTCCTTTTAATGGCTGAGTAACATTCCACTGTATGGATATATAACCACATTTTGCATGTTCCTCCATCAGTTGATGCATGTTGGGGCCATTATAAATAATGCTGCTACAAACATTCTTATACAAGTTTTTGGGTATGCATGTTTTCAGTAGTCTCATATATAAATTCTGTTCTAGGCTTCCTGTCTCACTATAACACTCTGCAGAACTTTCTTGGCCATCGTTTCCTCTAGTGTTTTAATGGACCATGAGTATGTGCACATGCAGAGGCCGTGGTTATGGATGGCTGATTGTATTCATTGTACCATGTCATTTTATTTCAGGGACTTGAGCATTCTAGGATTTTGGTATCCACGGGGCCTCCTGGAACCAATCCCCATGGTTACCAAGGAATGACTGTAGTCGGAGAAACAGTTGTTAGGGAGACATGGACCAGGCAGTTTTGCTATATTGAAGTGGTCTGTAAACTAAAAAGCCTGGGGACCATGGGTCTAGACAGCTAACTTCTCCTGTCTACAGCTCTTTAGATGGCCCAGCTCTTGAGGAACCTATCAATAGAACAGGCCGTCCAATAAAATGGACTAATTTTAATAAGAGGTCTTTTATTCTTCCTGCTTGTACTTTGCAGGAGATGCTGTTGGGCAAAAGTAATGTCAGTGTTATCTCATCAGATGATGGTCAGAGTTGCAAAGGCAGTACCTCCCTTTCATTCTTCTCTTCTTAGTGCTGCTTTTGTGTTGGGGAGGGGACCATGTATACCTGGGAAGGAAATGCCTTTCCCTCCCCTTTTCCCTCTGCTGAGTCAGTGCCACAGTGAGAACCAGCAACCTGTCTGCCTCCTGAAGATGAATCTGTGTTTGAGTGTTTCCTGGCAGGAAGCAGGCAGCCTTCGGGGACCAGCTGAAAAGAAGTTGCATCTAGAATTCATAGAACGGTTTGCTGGCTAGTGACGTTCTCACTCCCTCCAAACTTCCCTCGGCCAGAGGTTGGTTTGTGGCTGGTGCAGCATCCTCGGAGCGGGGGTAGGAGAACATCCAGAGTAAATACATGCTGGTGATATTCATCTCCTCCTCCTCGCTGACCTGCAGACAGTGCCACTGGAAAACCTCCTCTTGGAGCACTCCCATCCCGCTGAGCCTGTGGACAAATTTTATTTCTATGGTATTGTCTTATATTGGGTTCTCTTGAGGTACCTGAGCAAAGAGGCCGGCACAGACTGGATATTCAAAAGTAGTTGTTCAGTGAGTGAGCCACAGGGAAGACCCACTGTTCAGTGGAGATGGCTGTGAGCACTTTGCAGCCTATTGTCTTCTATTGTATGTTATTGTTTATTCATTTCTTTATTTTTGGCCACACCCAAGGCCTGCAGAAGTTCCTGGGCCAGGGACTCAACCTGAGCCACAGCAGTGACAGTGCCAAGTCCTTAATCACTAGGCCACCAGGGAATTCCTATTGTATGTTAATAATGTGTGTTATGAATAAAACTCCTGACTTTGGTTGAATAACCCCCCCCCTTTTTTAAAGAAACTGCTGGCACAACCTTGAGAATGGTGGGGATGTTGTTTATTTAACGTAATATATATAGATTGTTTGGCTGGAGGCCCAAATCTTGGTTTCCATGATCAGTTTAAGTGACGCTTTACAGGATGAGCTTAGTGGGAGGAATGGAAAAGCCTCTATGCCCTGGTAGTGGTGATGTGCCCTTAGTGATGGGAAATTCTGGGTAGAGATGTTTAACTGGCATTTGGAGACAGGTGAACACTGAGATCTATCCTGTCTCCTCCCAGCCTTTAAAAACCTTTTCTTGATACATCAACATCTAAAACACAGTGAAAAAAAGATGGAAAACTGGGTTGCTTCAACCATAAACTGTTTAAGCCATGGTGGGGCTCTGGGCCCCAGCATATTCTTATGGCCTTTTGTTGGGTGTCCTGAGTGAATTGTGTTCCCTTGTTATTATTGGGACTAGAGAAACTGACATTGAGAACTTGATCTATTACTTGATAAACTATCCGGAAGCCCAGGCTTCCAGCAGACGTTGTAAAGCACATACCTCAAGAGGTGGGTCGCGGGTACCGTGTGCGTCCCCGGATTCCTCCTTTGCTCCCTTTTAAACTCTTGTCTTCCAAGTGGCCTGTCTTGTGTGACACTTGGAAAGAGGTAAAGTCCACCTTTACCTGTTGGTGTAAATAATACTGTTGCCTGAGTCCCGCTCCCCAGAGATTCTGACTTACTAGTCTGAGAAACATCAGGACATTTAAGGTGGATCAGGCTATTCCCCAGGTGGTTCTAATATGCAACCAAGGTGTAGGACTGCTGGATTAGCCAACATACTTCGCCATGAATCCTGTATTAAGCTGTTAGCTTTTTAGCAGATGTTCCAATGTAGAGAGTCGAGTTCTTCCACACACTTGCTGTGTTCTCAAGACAGACTTCTGCTTCCCGGCTTCCTCATTCTTCATGGGAGTTCTGGGAGGGCTGGTTGCCTCATCATTTTGTTCTTGACTTTGTACATGGCTATTTATGTGTCTCTGCATGGAGGGCTGGCCTTTGGTGAGGCCACTTCTCTTCACAGACACACATCAGGTGTTTAAAAGGGTTGCGTTATTTTTCATCTTTTGAAATCCGTGGCTTTCTGGGCCTTTCAGAAACCTATTAAAATTGGCGGAATGTTTGGTAAGCGCTGAAGGGTTGGGAAAGCACTGTTCTAGAGACGCTCTAGTTTCTGTTCTACCGCTGATGAATTGTGTGCTTTGGGCAAATACTTCACATTTTGTAAAAGGGATATTATTAACCTACCAGAAGGCATGCGCTGGACTAAATGGAGGTCCTGCTTCAGCTGTGAGAGTTGAATGGTCTCTGGCTGACTGCCCATCCCTCTATTATTGGCAATTCCTGCTGCTGTTTTGTTCAGTTCAGACACAGCTTTCACACCTTTATATCCTGCAGGTGAGAGAGGCAGAAAAATCAGTCTTGAAAACATTAAACATGAACACGGAGAGAATTAAACGTGTCTTTAGTGATTTTTTTTTTTTTAATGGCTGCACCTGGGGCATATGGAAGTTCCCAGGCCGGGGATTCAATCCGAGCCACAGCTGTGATCTACACCACAGCTGCAGCAACAGTGGATTCTTTAACCCACTGTGCCAGACTGGGTTAGGTTCTGGGAACTCCCCAAACATGTCTTTAAGACAGTGTTTTTCAAATTTAAAAATGTACTTTAAAAGGATAAAGAAAAACGTTCCGTTGTGGCACAGTGGGTCGAGATCCAGAGTTGACACTGTAGCAGCTTGGGTTGCTTCTATGGCACAGGTTTGATCCCTGGCCTAGGAACTTCCACATGCTATAGACATGGCCAAAAAAAAAAAAAGAACCTTCTGGAACATTTGTCAAAAATGCAATTCACAGTCTCCACTCCAGACACCAATCTTTAGGGTTGGAGCCTGGGTGATTATCTTTTTTATTTTTCGGTGCAGAAATTCCTGGGCTAGGGATCGAACCCATGACGCAGCAGTGACCGGAGCCACAGCAGTGACAACAACCAGATCCTTAACACATTAGGTCACTGGGGAACTCCTATTTTAATCATATTTTAGACGTCAAATTCTTAAGTAATTCTTGTGACTAGACAGAAGTGGGAAGTTGCTCTCTAGGAAACTGAATATAGTAGGTGCTCAATAAATGAACATGTGTCTGTTCCACTAACACATTTACTTTTTTCTTCCTGTAGTTTTATAGATCAGCTAAGATCCACAATCCTAGAATTCAGAAGAACAGATACTATTTTCAGGAGAAAAAAACTGAACATTGCCTGCATTGTAGTTAGTGTTCTCTGATGCTTACGTGTTGATAGCAAATGGTGATAGGTTTCTTTTAAACCTAATTGGGAATCTGGGCAGTGGGACAAAACAGTAGAGCTCTATGAACATCATTCTTAGGATTTATGCCATGGACTGTGTTTTAGGTGAAATGGTGAAATTGGCTATTTTGAGCTTTACGTCATTGAGTTTCTTAATAGACAGTCATGTGATCTGCTTTATACTAAATTCACTTGTGGGAAGCTTACTATATCTGGTATGATTTGCTAGTAATTTTAATTTTGAATATGTGGTCCTCGATACTGAAGGTTGTGTTTGGAAAGGAACATTGCCCTGTACTAAACCATATATTCTTATATTGCTTTGTGTGGAATGCTTTTGAATGCCATGTGGCCTTGGAGCGTGGTTGTCATAGGGATAGGTAATTACATTTTAAAAATATTTAATTTTTTCAGACTACTAAGTCCCTGTTGGATAAATCCCATGATTCCATATTAAAACTTATTTTGGTTAATGATTCCTATAAAATAATTTTTACTTAGCTAATACAGAGAACAGGCTCCAGTGCTTCGACTCCCAAATCTTTCTTTCTCTGAAGATCACGGGCATGACATGAGTTATGACTGATTAAAACTATGTATATATATATGTGTGTGTGTATATATATATATATGTATAATTTAGTTGTAGTTTTCTGTTGCAAAAGTTTTATACACGCACACAATGGAAATTTGGTATATAAGTGAAAAATATGTAGAAGAAAGTCACCCATAATGCCAACATCAGACTTTCACCTCTGTTTACATTCTGCTTTATTTTGACCTTTTACTGTGCCTCATTCTTTTGGTTTATCAAAAGGCCCTGACTAATAAAACTTGAACTTGTACATATTACTCATTTTGCTTGATATTGGTTCATCTGAACCAGGGACAGAATGGGTAAGGAGATATTTTCAGATGATGCCCTTATGGGTGGAATGATTAAAACAGCCCTTTTCAAGAGCACTTGGAGTCAGGAAGTCTGTTATTTAATAAAGGTGTGTTCTGTACCTGGCACACTGCCCTGGATTTTGACCATCCCATCTCTCATCTTTCTTCGCTGATCTTACAGTCACCATCCTAGGCAGAGCCCATCCTGAGATGACTAGAACTGTAAGGGCTATAACTGCTTAGTCTCCTCATTCCCATCTTCTCATCATGTCAATCTATATAGAAAGCTCCCAGGCAGACATTCTTTTGCAGTGTTCTCCTGTTCTGTCCCTCAAGCTTGCAGGGGCTTAGGTGGCTGTGGACATCCAGGCGTGTCACAGGGGCCCCTCCTACTTCACCAGCTTGTTCGTTCCTCACTGATACTGTCTGTGCTCTGGTCGGGAAGTCTGCACGCAGCCTGCCCCTCTGCCTTCACTCTTGCATTTCCTTCACCTGGAATTTTCTGCCCTCTTCTCTCTGGCGGTTCGTGTCCCTTCAGCCCCCTAGGCAGCCTTCCCCTTTGACTTGCTCTACACCTGCCAGCACATTATCTTTATGTGTCTGTCCAAATGCCATTTTTCAACTGTTGACTCAACTCATTAATGTCAGGGACCTGCCATCTCTTCTGTTTTTCCCCCAATCGAAGTTGGCTGAACTAAAACCATTACAGACATTGGTATTTTTCAGTGTGGGAAACTGAGACTTTGATAGGAAGGTGCTCCCTGCTGTATGTAGCGTGGCCGAACCCCACTGACATCACAGTGGAATTTATAGAGGGAGTTAAGTGTGGTACTGTCCGAAGATGGAAGAACCTCTTAAAAAAGAAAGAAAAAGTAGCAGAAACATCGTCCTCTCAGAATTCCATCATAGAGCAAGTGTTCTGCGGGAAATTTTTTCTTTTTGGAACTCATGGATATTTGCTCTGTGGGTTATACTCCAGTACTCTTTCTTTTTTCTTTTTCACTTTTACTTATAAGCAATGAGGTCCTACTATAATAATCCATTACTCTTTATTTTGCTATTCAAATCTGTGTGAAATCCCTTTTATGTATGTATGTATGTATTTATTTATTTATTTTTGGTCTTTTTGCCTTTTCTTGAGATGCTCCCATGGCATATGGAGGTTCCCAGGCTAGGGGTCTAATCGGAGCTGTAGCCACTGGCCTACACCAGAGCCACAGCAACACAGGATCCGAGCCGCGTCTGCAACCTACACCACAGCTCACGGCAACGCCGGATCCTTAACCCGCTGAGCAAGGGCAGGGATCAAACCTGCAACCTCATGGTTCCTAGTTGGATTTGTTAACCACTGCGCCACGACGGGAACTCCTAAAATCCCTTTTAAAACATTAGCCAGTGGAGTTACTGTGAGCCGAGATAAGGGGCCTGTACTTGTTTGGTGTTTCTCTCTGCCTTTTCTTTTCTCCTTGAACATCTTCTCAATGGAGTTGTGCTCACCGGAGGCTGGTGGAGGAGGAAGCAGGCAGGGCAGGTGGGAAGACTGCTGACACAGGTCCCCCAGACTCTGGACGAAGACGACTCTGGCAACACGGACAGCGTTTGCTTCCTGCTTCTGATCCGAGTGTTCCATTACAGAATAAGTCAGATCTTGTTAGTTGCTGAATAATCTAGTGGGAAAACATTAAGAATTTGTATCGTCTTCCTCTGAGGTTTAGATAGGGATTTAACTTTCAGTATCTAGATCATCAGGGCAATTGAGGGCTAATGAAAATGTCAGATTCCATAGTCACCACCTCTACTCAATATAACCACGTATGAAATGTCACACTGATTTTATTTATTTATTTTTTATTTATTTATTTTTTTGTCTTTTTGCTATTTCTAGGGCCACTCCCGTGGCATATGGAGGTTCCCAGGCTAGGGGTCTAATCGGAGCTGTAGCCACGGGCCTACGCCAGAGCCACAACAACGCGGGATCCGACCCGTGTCTGCAACCTACACCACAGCTCACAGCAACGCCAGATCCTCAACCCACTGAGCAAGGCCAGGGACTGAACCCGCAACCTCATGGTTCCTAGTCGGATTTGTCAACCACTGCGCCACGACGGGAACTCCTAACACACTGATTTTAAAGGTGGACAAAACACCAGAGTCGGTGGATGACTGTCTCAGAGCCATCTGGAGCAGTTATGATTACTCATTATTACAGCAACACATACAGGGCCTTGGCAGCCCCTCTCCTTCCCCCCCAGCAAAAGAAAATGGATTAATGGTAAGGGGTTAATCTGGGAAAGAATGAGGCTTGGTTTTAATTATGAGGGGAGAAATTAAGGTGACTGTGATGAGAGGGGGAGAGGGATGCATCAAAGCCTCTAAGAACAAACAAGGTTACGGAAGGCGCCCTTAGGTGATGTGTGAGAGAGCCACGTTGTAGCAAAAAGGTAGCTGGTAGAAAGGACAAAGTGGAAAAGCCACTGCAGGATGGGGGCAGCAGGTGGTCTGACTCCCAGCCCAGGCCCCAGCCCTGTCACCCCCTTTGCCCTGAAGTGCGGCCTCGCCAGTGACTCCTGGGCCTCAGGAGGGGGAGCATGAAGACAGATGCAGTGACTTAAATTAGCCCAGCCCGGGAGCCTGGAGGGGACAGCGACCAGCGATGCTGCTGCCACAGCCTCCTCTGCCCCTCCTCTGGCCTCCCTTTTTTCATTCTTACCTGGTAGCCTAACAACCCCAGGGGGAATCCTGCAAACTTGGGCTGGCAGAGAATTGGGAGCCATTGTCTCAGAGCAGACCTTGGAAACCCCCCACCACAAAGGAAATTCTCTGCTTCCTGTGCTGTTTGTGGAGCCATTGTCCAGGGGTTACCCACCTGAAAGTGTGTGTTGTGAACTCCCAGCTCCTTAACAAGGTCAGATCAGCCCTGTTACTCTGTCCGTGTTAGTGCACCTGAGATACACTGATGTATTCTTAGAGAATCCGTAGGTGTCATGTGATGACAGGTGAGGAAACAGCAGGCTGGAGGATGTCACATTTTAGCATCATCCTAGAGGAGTTGAAATCAGGAACAAGCGCTCCTGCATCCTGGTCCACAGTTTCTTTTCTTTTTTAGAAAGAAATACACCATAGGAGTTCCCATCGTGGCTCAGTGGTTAATGAATCCGACTAGGAACCATGAGGTTGCGGGTTCGATCCCTGGCCTCACTTAGTGGGTTAAGGGTCTGGCATTGCCATGAGCTGTGGTGTAGGTTGCAGACACGGCTCGGATCCCGCGTTGCTGTGGCTCTGGCGTAGGCTGGTGGCTATAGCTCCGATTAGACCCCTAGCTTGGGAACCTCCATATGCCGCGGGAGCGGCCCAAGAAAAGGCAAAAAACAACAAAAAATACACCATAAAACCGCACTAAAACTTCCAAGTTCCTAGGGCTAGTTTTGGCATCAAGGGGAAAAGAAACGAGGAGGCCTTGGATGGAGGTGGGTGGCACAGAGGGACAGCCAAGAGCCTGTGCTGGAGGGTTTTGTGATTGCAGAGCTCTGTAGTTCCTGCTTTTACTGTCAGTGGCGCTGAGCGGGGGGCCAACAGCCACCCCTGGGCCTGGCTGGTGTCCCTTTTTTTTTTTTTTTTTTTGAGGCCCCCTGGCTATTTTTAGCATCAGGGCCTTGGAAGCAGGTGTGGTCCAGGCTTGAAGGCCACGCCTGGAATCTGTTCAAGTCCTGTAGTGCCTGCACATTGTCTATTTAGGAGCTGAGGATAGTGACGGGGCCACTTAGAGACGCTGTTAACAGAATTTGTGCTTTTCCAGGGAGAGGAGTAAAAAGTCACACTGTGTTTCGTTTGCGATGCTTAGGTAGGTTTATCTTGGAAACTATAAATTGAAATACACTTTAAGAGTGTTAGGGAATAGATGATTTTTTTTTTTTTAAAAGCTAGCTGTAAATACTTTGTATACAGAAAAAGCCTATATTAAAAAGAGTTACACCCCAGCTGACCTCTTTTTTTAAAAAAAGTCCATGTTTGTAGTCACAAGTGTGTTATTTAAAATTTTTTTCACCACCTCCCCCAAACGTTGTTATTAAAATAATCCTTTGTAAGTCCTTTTTTGAGGTAGAAATTCAGCTTTTACCTTGAAGGTAAACATCAGTTTCCCTGATTGAATTTGTTCCTCTTCTTGCCTCAGAAACCCACACTTTCCTCAACAGTGCTGGGACGTGAGAGCCACCAGTCATGGCTCTCTGTGAATGTCCTGTCCCTTTCCTCCTTTTTCTCCCTGCAGTTTCCAAGGTTATGGGAAAGGAAGGATATGATAAATGTTACCTTTACTTAGCCCAGCAAAACCATGATGACAGTTTTGAATATATATGTTCATGTGTTTGAATGTATGTGGGTATTGGAGGTTCTGCTTTACCTACTGTCTCTGTTTTGATTTGACTCGCTTTATAGATCAAGCTCATCTTCTGGTTGTCGGTCATGTTTATTGTGGTCATAATATCTTTAGTAATTTAGCTCTTCGTCTGGAAAGTACAGCTTTCATAAAAGGAATTTATGTAGTGCAGTTTTGCTGTTTGGGGGAAGGGTGGGCCAAATGTGGTGCATGGATATGGATTATAAATTTGTATGCGTATTACCACCCCTTTGAATACAGTTAACTACCTTCCAAAGGCCTCGTGGTAAGTATTTGATACACCTTCTGACAAGGAGCATGTCTTGAACGTATTTTTCTTTATTTTAACGTAAAGCTCCTTTGCATGACTTCCTGATTGTTTAGATCTATTCAAGCATACGTCTCGTTTAACATGTCTTTGATGTTTGACTGTGTTCTATACCCTAAAGCCAAGCTTCTCTTAGGAGGTACGACACATTGTAGAGTTGGAAGAATTGTATTAAATTAGCATTAACAGTACTCTTTCTTATTGCAGTATTTCTTTTCATTCCTTTGTCAAGTAATGCGTAATCTAGGAACCACAGCTCCTTCCTTTGTAAGTTTTGAGGAAGAAACTATACTAAACATTCTCGGGTGTATATATTAAAATATATGTAATTGTAGAAACACTTCAGTTGAAAGTTCAAGTACTAAAAAGCTGCATTTCCACTAGATATTACCACAGTTCTGAAGGAAGTCTGAACACTTGCCACATCTTTTCCTGACATCTGCCCAGTTGGGCATCACCTTGGTCAGTATATTAATTGGCCCCAAGCCCTTGACATAGAGAACTCCAGTCCCCCGGGCATCCCCGCACCATTGCTCACCTCCTTCGTGGTCTTTCCTTAACCATCAGAACAAGACCTCCTCTGACACTCTGTCTAAAACTTTAATAACCCCCACTTCCACTCTCCGCCTTCCTTCCCTGCTTAATTTTTGTCTCCAAAGCACAGATCACCACTTCTCATACAACATGCTTTGTTTCTGTTCTTGCTGCTTCTCATGCGTCTCTCATCATAGAAACTCCAGGAGGACAAGAGCTTTTGCATCCTTCATTTTTGCCGCATGTCCACAGCAGTGCTTGGCCCTTCTCAGCTGCCCGATGACTGTTTGTTAGTTGACTGAGCGGGTTGCGTAGGCCTTGACAGATGCTTAGGAAAACCAGGGTGTACCAGACAGTCCCCATCAAACCTCTGTTCTGAACCTCCCCGCAGCTGCCTCTAGCCCCTCTTTGTTGCAGGTATCCTTCCAAAATGCTTTCTCCTCCGCCTCTGGCCACACTTTGTCTCGCCCAGCCCCTCCATCCCCGGGACCCAGTCCCTCAAGGCCACCTTCCCGAGGAGGTCGAGTCCTTTGTTTTCAGGCAGAGTGCCAGGAGGAGGCCTTCAATGCAGAGGGCGTTTGGGAGCCCTGGGGCAGGAGTGTGTGTGGGAGGGTTACCTGGTGAGGCAGAAGGGAAGAGGAGGGCAGGGAGTTGGCAGAGGCGGGAGAGTCAGGGTGGGTCAGGGAGGGGAAAGCTGGCGAAACAGGTGACGGTACACAGGAGGCTTCCACGGAGCCAGTACCGAGAGCGCACTGCTCTTCCTTAGCAGAGGCACGGGGGAGGCTTCTGGCTGATCTGGATTCCACCTGGGCAGGCCTGTGTGAAGCAAAGGCCTTATGTTTAGTCTTCGGAAGATGGCTCCTCTGCCGGCCTTGTGGATCTTTGAGATGCATGCAACCACCCTGAGCCTCTGCTAAGAGCAGGTTCCTTCAGCAGTGCTGTGAGTTCCTGAAGGGTGGTTGGACTTTATGCTGCTGACAAGTCTTGTCCCCGTGCCTGGTTCTGTCTAGACCCTGATTTGAGCAGCCTCGGTGCCGTTACTGCCACCACCACCACTGGTCAGGTTGCGTCCTCAGCTTTGGGATGAGAAAATGTGGTCAGGGCGTGAGTAGGTGACTGAAAAACACAGTCATCTCGTATTGTCGTCTTGGCCTTGGGGAGGGTAGTTTTTGAGTTTTTTGTTTCTCTATTGAATATGTTTTACAAAATATCGGACCTCAGAATTTCTATCTGGATCAACCTGCAGCCTGTGAGGCAGAGTTGCTTTAATCCAAGTAGAATGAAGATGGCCAAAGTCCAGGATGCTCTTGCTTCCAGACGGCGTGGCCTGCAATCCCCCCTTTTAATCCCCCCTTTTGATTTGTTCTCTCACTGAATGTGTGTAAGGCTCTGCGGAAAGGCTGTTGGCTGTGTCTTGTCGCCTCTGTTATGGGAGGAAAAAAAAATTTAAGACCAGCTCGTAGTTTAATAATAGTAAACTTCTCACCTGATTATGTCCTTTCTATAAATTCTCTGAGAATCTGAACTCGAGCTCAAGCCTGACCAAACAAGGTTCAGTCCCTCTCCTTTTTGAACCGAGCAGGCACAGCCGTGGGCTCCTTTCCCCCCTCCTGAGAATGCCCATGTGAAAGAAAGCATCTAAGATGCAAGTGTGTGGAGTTCTTTTGCGGCACAGTGGGTAAAGGATCTGGTGTTGTCACTGCATTGGCTCAGGTTGCTGCTCTGGTGCAGGTTTGATCCCTGGCCTGGGAGCGTCCACATGCCACAGGTACAACCAAAAAAAGTAAAATGGAAATGTGTCTCTCTGGGTGCAGCCCCTGCCTTCTCCTGGGTCCCCCTCTTCAGACCAGCAGAGAATTCACTGAGCCTGTCTCTCACCCACCCGTGGGCCCTGATGGGGGCTATAGGGCAGCAGTGCATGGCCTCACCGCTTTCCTGGTGGGATAGACCCAGTGCAGTATGATCCTAGAAGCCAGGATTGTGTCTGGAAAGTTGAAAAAAAAAAAGCAATGCCTCATCTGAGAAGAGAAGAGAGGAGAGATCATTTAAAAACAACCTTAAGGAGTTCCCATTGTGGCTCAGCTGTAACAAACCTGACTAGTATCCGTGAGGATTCGGGTTTGATTCCTGCCATCGCTCACTGGGTTAAGGATCCAGCATTGCCGTGAGCTGTGGTGTAGGTTGTAGAAATGGCTTGGGTCTGGCATTGCTGTGGCTGTGGCCTAGGCCAGCAGCTGTAGCTCCGATTCAGTCCGTAGCCTGGGAACCTCCATATGCTGAAGGTGCAGCCCTAAAAAGAACCCCCCCTAAAAAAAAACCCCAACCCAAACCTTAATCTTTAAAAGATTTTCTGGTTGAGCCCTAGCTTTAAAGTTTACAAGTAAAGGCTGCAATCAAAACAAAATGCTTTCCTCTCAGCTAACTAACAGCAAATACTGGTTTTTATATAGTCAGACTTTACATCATTCTTTTAATTAGGTTCATCATCAAAATAGCCTCAGACTTAGGGTTCTCTGCCATAACGGATCCAGTGGTATTCTTTCCTCCATTGCTATTCTCGCAAAGTTGGGTGTAGAGTGAATCTCAATGACTAAAACTCCGCTGATTCCATTATAAAGTCACAGATACTTTTCCATAGGTAACCGAACAGAATCTAAAACATGAATTACACAGAAAAACTTGAAAAATTATATATAAAGGGGGACGTTTCTTACACAATTTATGTATTAAATGTTATACATTATGAAATGTAATTTGATTCCTGCAGTGTAAACTATGCCACACATGAGCCTTCTTTAGGAGACCTGCCCACTTTGTCCCCTGATCTCTGTGGTTTGTTAGGATGTTGCCTCTGCCTTCTCTCCATCCCTTGGTACATAAAGTCTTTTAAATTCTTCATTTCTGGAACTGGGATACTTTGTAAATATTTGTTTAGCGGCCCTGTGTAAGGTTACTAGTCTTCAGTATGATAAATACTAGTTTATTGACTTTTTTTTCCCCGAAATAGAAAACTTTCTTGTATTTACATAGAAGTTATCCAGGTGTCTTCCGAGGGGCCTTCCTCAACGGTGGACTGGGACGCCCCATCATCTCCTCTTGAGAAGAGAGTCTCTTTGCTGCCCCAGTCCCATATCTTGGGCATCAGTGTGGTCCAGGGCCCCCTGCCCTAAGCAGGATCCCCAGGTCCAGCTGGGAGGCCTTGAACACCTTCCTCGGGGTCCACAGGGATGAGCGGCAGCAAAGTGACGTGGCTGAAACCCTTCAGCCTCTCGCAGGAGTTGTCTAGCCACGGCACCGGTAGCCTCTTGACGTTCAGTGGCCCCGTGGCCACTATGCAGGGAGCTCACGGTGCCTCCCTCTCTTTGGGTGGAAATAGTCTGAATTGCATCAAGGTGTCCTTGAAGAGAGGATTTCATACTTCCAGAAATATGCATGTCATATCTTAAATTTCTTTTAAGTCAGGATCATGCCAGAAGATACTCCCCAACTAGGGTGACATAAAGCAGCTCCTGACCCTTCGAGCCCAGTGTCATGAATTACTTCTCAGCTTTTTGGTCCTCAGGTGAACAGCTGATTGAGTAGGTATGATGCTAGAGGAAAGGGTAGAGAGTTTTCTTTTAAGGTTAAGTATTTCTACAGGTATTAGATTTCCAAAGGAGCATGCATGGAAGACTCATGGATATATAGGTTGTATCACATTCTGATTAAATGTGGGGGAAAAAAAATCAAATTGGAGTATTTTATGTGAAAGAAGAAGCAGGATATGCAACTGTACATGTATGTGTAACCAGCTGAACAGAGAAGGAAAAGAATATATAAAGTTTTAATCTATACTCATTTCAAAAAATCTTTGGAAGAAATCAGAAGAAACCATTAAGAGTGGTTATCATTTTGAGGTCAGAGGAGGACCTGAGCAGAGGAAGGGCAATGCATTTTTTTTTTAATTGTATTTGTTGGAATTTCAATATAATGGCAATTTTTTTTTTTTTTTTTTTTTTTTTTTTGTCTTTTGCCTTTTCTAGGGCCGCTTCCTGGGGCATATGGAGGTTCCCAGGCAAGGGGTCTAATCTATGCCAGAGCCACAGCAATGCGGGATCCAAGCCGCATCTGTAACCTATACCACAGCTCACGGCAACGCCGGATCCTTAACCCACTGAGCAAGGCCAGGGATCGAACCTGCAACCTCATGGTTCCTAGTCGGATTCGCTAACCACTGCACCACGACGGGAACTCCAATGTAGTGGCAATTTTAACAGCTTTATTTCAAGTATAATGGACATACATTGGATGGATAAAGTACATTTGGGATATATACAGATTTCTATTTTTTGAGCCATGTGAATATACTCTCTATTAAAAATAGAAATACACTAATTAAAACTTTAAAAATTGGTTAAGTTAAGAGATAATAGCAAATCTGGCCTGGGTTTTGCTGTATGCACTTGGGCCCATCTTCCATCTAAAAATCTTTATTCCTTTTGACTTCCGGTAGAGATTTCAAGTAAGGGTTGCTTGTTGGTGTTGCCAGCAATGAAATATTCTCTTGTCATCTTTTAAATCTACTTGATGTAAAAGATTTTGAGGATGCAAGTGTCACAGATGTGTCCCTAATCTCCGCGAATAGATGTTCTTCAGAAGGAACAGTGAATGCCAAGACATTTCTAAATCACTTGTAGTCAGGATGAGAACTTCCCCAGAATTCTCTAGCTGCAAGTAAACGAGGCTTAAGGCTATTGTTACCTCACCCTCCAGGCCCCCTTGGCAGCTTCGGCCTCTCCCATGATTGCTGGGGCCAGGGACAATCAGACGTCATGAAGGGGCCGTGGGAGGGCTCCAGCTGGCCTCATTGCAACGGGTAACTTTATCCTCAGTTCACCTTCACTCTCGTGCTGCAGTTACATTCTCATGTTGGGGTCATTCTGACCGACCTTTTCTTGGTCCGGGAAAGGGTCTTTCTGTATTTCTGGTTCTCTGGGGAGGACTAGCAATGATCATTTTCTTCCTGGTGGACCTGTTGGCCATAGCCCGCCTTTGGTTTCAGTGGTTTGGGCTCTTGAGAGTTGGCTGAAGGGAAGCCAAGCCCGGAACTTTCTAACTTACGTTTGCATGTTTGCTGCCTTCTCCCTCCCTCTGTCCCTTGATCTGCTAACCCAGATAAACTGCTTTGTCCCATCTGGCTTTTGCCATTGAAAGGAGCCCATCGGACCGGAGACTCGGGCCATTGTCAAGTCCACTTGCTCCTGTTCTCCAGTTTCCTCTTTTGTGTCACTTGGGCTCCTACGTGGACAGGTCGCGTCACTCTGTCTCATTGCAGCTTTGCTGTGGGAACAGGTTCGTAGGAAAACAGGGTAACCCAGGAGTATGAGCCTGCGGAGAGGGTCAGGCAGTCTAAGTGTGGGACCTTGCGTGGCTGTGGACTGTGTCCCCAGGCGGTCCGTTCTCGGGTCAGGGCTTAAACGTCCTGGGTAGGTGCTTGGCATTTGACGAGAACAAATGCTCTGCCCAGGTGGCTGGTGTGCTTCATTGCCAGCCATTACGCTGTGCAGAGAGTAATGCAGTCTTATAATGACCATAAGAAATGATCAAGTAATGTAAGGAGTCAGGGTGGATGAGGTGGTTTCTCAGGTGTGTGTCTGGCTCTGTGAGCGAGGGCACAGGTTGACTGAAGCCGGACTCTCAGAGGATGGACCGGCTCCGTCTTTATCTGCCGAGCAATGCCTTTCAGATTCCAGCTGCAAGGCAGCTCTGTTCCCCACTGGCGTCTTGACAGCATTTCCCCTCCTTTCTCTCTGGGATGACTGGCTGCTTTCTTACTCACTTCAGACAACTTAGACAATTTTGTCCTCAAATCAAACTTTGTGAGGAAACAAGGCCAATATTATATCTGCATTTTTACGGACGAGGAAAGTGTGGTTCAGAGGGGTTAATGTGATTTCTCCTAAGTAAGGAAAGGGCAGAGTCCCTTCTCTGTCCCTCCTGCCCATCCCTTCGCCCAGTTCTCTAGGCTTAAGGTTCTGGTTTGTCACCCTGAGATTCAGAAGTACGTCCCAATGATATCTGAGGGGTCTGCCTCCCTGATCTGAAACCACTTAATTAGATATGAATTATTCCGTATCTTAAGTCTTTTCAGAACAAGGAGGATTTTACCTACTTGTAACTGTAAATCAAGTGTCTTATGTGCAGAGAAAGCACAGAGGTAAGAAGTATAACACAAAACATCTGCCATCAAATAGTTTATCCTCTCGAAGTTGAATGCCAGCAGACGTGGGCATCTAGTAGAGCATTTCCTATAAGCAGCGATGGCCCGGGGAGATGGGAACGTGAGAATACTGAAGGTCAGTCAGGGTGAGGGCTCAGCTATGGGCACAAAACTCCAACTAGTGTTAACCAGGTCATGGTCGCTCTGAGGAGTTAGGGGAGCATCACGCTCAATATTAAGGGCTCTGTATGCCTGGGTTGCTGACCCAGAGCCCTGGGTTAAGGTGTGAGATTTTCTGAAGCTGGGAGTCAGTGACTCTCTCTCTGAAGAACGAAGCACAAGAAAAAGAGTGAGCCTGTGAGGGTTGAAACTGGGGAGCGGGGAGACCTGGGCCAGGGTCTTCACTGTGAGACTGCCTGTGGGGAGGGGCGGGGAGCTGGGAAGTCACAGTCCCAGCAGCTAGCTCTGCACTTGGCATGACAAGCATACCCGTCATTTTTGTCCCTCTCCTTCCTTAGAAGGCTGCTGAAATGTATAGAACGTCCCATTGGTATGGCTGCCTCTTCTTCCTGAGGGCAGTTTAAAGGGATGTTCATAGCACACACACTTCTGCCATCGAAGTAATTCTCAAGCCATCAGAAAAGGGTTTTTTTTTTTTTTTGTCCTGCTAATGTGGGTTTGCTAACCTGATCCTAGGCTTCTGTTCTCTGTGCTCTTTTCAAGAAATAAGCAAACAGAATGGAGGAAACTCCTTTGGAATAAAAATACTTCAGGTGTTTTTTTTTTTTATAGCTCTTTTAATTTCATATGATGAGTCAAGTCATTCTGGGTCTCCAGGTGATTGTAATTCATGACTCTGTCTTGTTTTATCGTCTTTGAATTGGTATATTTTGGGGTGAAACTGAATTATCATTAGTGTGTTTTCTGAGGCCGTACCTATTTGTCCTTTCTGTTTGTTTGTTCAAAGGAAACAGTGCATCAAGTATGGAATTAGATTAATGGAGTAAATATTATGAATCATACACTCTCTCTAATCTGATGCTCTTTCTTTCTTTGACCCCGTGTTTTGTTTTCCATCTGTCATTCTCTCTCCTTGTAGGCTTTTCAGCCCCGTGTAAAGCTGTTGGAGCGAGGAAGCAGAGGTAAAGAATGATGTAATGTGCTGGCCGCCCCAAAGCATCTTTTGTTGGAATGGTTTTTCCAGTCATCTCTTTATGAATCAAATGTGAGGGGCTGCTTTGTGGCAGGAGGCCTTTGCAAGAGCACATCAACGAGCAAGAGAAAGAGACATTCACTTGGAGGGCTCTTGCTGAAAATGGGTTTAACTCTCCGCTTGCCAGTGGCCACCGGCCTGACCTCATACATTTCAGTACAATGGAGTGGCTGAGCCTCTGAGCGCACCACCATTACATCATCGTGGCAAATTAAAGGAGGAGGTGGGAAAAGAGGACTTATTGTTGTCATGGCCCATGAGATGATTGGAACTCAAATTGTTACTGAGAGCTTGGTGGCTCTGCTGGAAAGTGGAACGGAAAAAGTGCTGCTAATTGATAGCCGGCCATTTGTGGAATACAATACGTCCCACATTTTGGAAGCCATTAATATCAACTGCTCCAAGCTTATGAAGCGAAGGTTGCAACAGGACAAAGTGTTAATTACAGAGCTCATCCAGCACTCAGCCAAACATAAGGTACATGCTTGCGTTTTTTTTTTCTTTTTTAAAATAAGTGGACACACTGCATGGGGCATAATTTTAAATGAAGCTTCATTTTTAAGGGGTGAAAGTAATTTGAAAAAGTTTGGGTGGCTTTTTTTTAAATTTTGGTACTTTAGGATACACCTCAAAATAATTTACTGATCGTAAGTATTGTTACATTTAAGAATATTTCTAACTACACAGAAAGGTTAACTTGTTTTAACGTGTTCAAGTGCTAATTTTTTCTATCAATGGCCTGTTAAAATTTTCTTAAACACAAAAATTATAATTTATACTCAATTGTTAGGAACTATAAAAATATCTATATTATATATAGTATAATATATAGTATATATAATATTATATATAGTATATATAATATATTGTCCATGTATTATTAATAATACATAATACATTGTTTTATGTTGTTTACATACGTGCTAAAAGGAAATCATTCTTTTCAAGTGCCTTGAAAAGAAAGTAGAAACTAATTCTGTAGAAAGTGCTTTTTCTTTGTGGGAAGGTAAGGGAACAGAACTTAAGGATGATCGTCAAGGAAAGTTGTTCTTACGATGTCAAAGTGTCATATTTGTGGTAGGTAAGGTTGTTTCCTTTGTTCAGGAGTAAAAATGAGTTCATGTTTTAATTTTACGAAGCACCTGATTTAGGAGAAACTATGTAGAAGCTATTTTTAATATGTTCCTTCACTTCACGGATCATTATGTTTCGTTTGTGTGTTATTTTGTTGTACGTTTTTTAACCCATTTATAGTGTAAAGGATTTAAAACCAAAGAATATTTAGCACATTTACACAGAAATAGCATCAAGGTTGCCTTTTTAAACGTGATCTTTACAAGCATTTAGACCATTTGAAAGCTTGTAAAGTTATCTGAAAATGAGACATCTCATTTTTATTCCGATTGTTATGAAGACAGGAAGCAGTTATTTGCTTCAGCAGTGGAGGTTTGTGGGATTCCTTTTCTCACCTTCCTTCCTAAAGCCTCCCGTTTGTATTTTAGGTCGACATTGACTGCAGTCAGAAGGTTGTGGTTTACGATCAAAGCTCCCAAGATGTTGGCTGTCTGGCTTCAGACTGTTTTCTCACTGTACTCCTGGGTAAACTGGAGAAGAGCTTCAGCTCTGTCCACCTGCTTGCAGGTAAGTCTTGCGGAAGGATTGAAAGCCTCCCTGAGCCCTGTGGAGTAAGCAGGATTTCACAACCAACTCTAAGAACACGCAGTGGATGCAGCTTTGAGGTCACTGTGTAAAAATGATTTATTTATGGCTTTGATTGACGTAACTGTTCTGCATAACTCGAATACCACTCTGTTCTTCCCCACTGGTCAGTGATTTTTGACTTGGCTCAAATGCCTCTTCATGTGGCCTTGAGCCAGAAGTGCCACCTACATCTGTGTGCCTGTATAGGTTGCTCAAAGCCAGCTGCTTCTGTCCAGGGCTTTTCTACTCACCTGTGAGCCGTGCACACCGAATGCTGTCCATCTCAGCTCCTGCCCTCCGTTCCCATTAGGGCAGCACCAAGAACCGTGTCTCGAGTTCTCCCTCATCAGCAAGAGCCCAGCAGTGTTCACTGTGACCCACCATGAAACATTCATGGTTAAAGTGGACTCCAGCGATAAGATCACCCGTCCTGGACATTGAGACCAATGAGATAGGGAGGGAATGTGTGCAGAAGAATTCCTGTAAAAACTACGAGGAATGTTTTAAAGCTAATTTAACTTAGGTATTTTTGTTTTGTTTTCACAACGAAAAAATGTGTCAACTTGCACATGCTAAATAAGCAGCCCGATGGCTTTATAAAATGTGAGGGAAGGACTAAATATTTTATATCTGCCCTAAGGGAGGGTGAGATTTGGTGAGAGTTCCAACTCACCAAATTCCAAAGCTGATTGTCCTTCCCTTGGTTCTCCTGTTTTGCAGATGGTACGAAAGCCCTTTCACGCACACTGGCTCGCAGTTTGGCAATTCGCAGTAACCTTTGCCACAAAGCCAGTGTGCCCAGCAGATTTGGCCATGGTGATTGGCAAGAGTGCTACTTTTAAAACTCTGATCTTACGAAAAACAAAATAGTAATAGTTATTTTCACCCTCTTGGTCTTAGTGGTGCGGAGGGTCCAGCGAGCTTGGTGTTACTGGCAATTGATGGTTAGCAGTGTCGATGTTCTGTTGTAAGGGAGAAGGGCTAATCGGTTGTTGGTGAGTTATCACCTGTAGACTGTCTGCAGGTTTAAATAAGATTTCCCTGTCTCGGATCCTCTCTCATCAGCTTTTGCTCCTGTTCTCAACAAGCAGAGTTTCCTATCTCTTTCAGATTATCTGCTGCCACATGTTTCATCTGTGCTGTGATTCTGCCCTTAAATGAAGCCAGCTTGTCTCAGAATGTAGCTCCGAGAACTCTGTCATGGAGAGTTGTAGTATTAGGTTCTGTCTCTTGTAGGTGGGCACATTCTTTCACTGGGAGTTTAACTCTGATAAATGTGACAACTGTTATTAGAGATCCACTGACTCGGTTGCTGAGTTTAAGAACTCAGCTCATGCTTCTTGTAGCCACTATGAGGGACTGTATCCCAGAGTCCTCTTGAATGGCACCCAAGAGGCAACATGTGGCTCCCTGAAAAGTGATGATCCCACCTCGTTCTTGTTTGAGACGCTTTCCCTGTAGGGGCTCCAGCCTGACAGCTTGGCCAGGCAGCCACTCCCTGGAGGAATGCGTTCATGTTGAGCTTCAGTTACTCAAGTAACTTTCTCCCCTTTATCAGGAGCACCTCCCTGTTGCCTGGAAGGTTCTTACCAGCCACATGCAGCTTTGGGAGGGGCAGATGGGCATTAAGGAACACGAAGGGCTCATTCTATCTGAGCATCTGGATCAGCCCTGAGGACACGTGGGGTGATGCTGGATCAGAATCCCCTAGCACCCACTTCACAAAGGGGATGTGTCCCAGGCTTAAACGAAGTCCATTAGGGCAGCACCAAGAACCAAATACGTGCATCAACAGCTCTGTGTCAGCATCCACACCCTAGAGTCCTGTAGTTCTTTTAGCTTGGGAGGTGGCTTCAAGGACTAAATGGCCTTGTTTGGGAGCTTATGAGCAGCCAGATTTCTGAGAACGCTTCAGGGAGGATTCTGGATGGTTAAAAGCCTCCCCAGACATCCAAACGCCTCTGACCAGGTGGAAATTCTTTTGGTTAGTGAGTCCGTTCCTCAGAGTAGACAGAACATTGAAGTTAGAGAAGAGAGTGCTGGGGAAGGCATGGTCAACAGTTCTTGGCAGCCAGTTGGTTTGTTTGTCTTATTTTGTTTTTGCCAAGGTCCAGCTGTTCAGAGGATGTCCCAGGGATGTGGGGTAGAAGGACATATCAGCACGTGTTTCTTATTCTTATTTTGCCCAGGGTGGGGGTGGGATGGGGGGATAACTGACCTTGAAAGAGCATGCCAGCATCCCACAGGTGCTGCAGGAAATGACAGGGTCACTGCGGGCGATTTTCACTACAAACTGCTGTGATGCTTTCAGCAGTTAAGAGATGCCTGTTGACCTCGAAAGACAGAGAAAAGGGGGTTTCTTAGAGTAATCTCTCCATGAGTTTAAAGCTTTCAGCTGCTCCCAGATTATTTGGGAAGAAAGTATCAGATATGTGAGATGGTTTTTTTATGGTCATTAAATATGGAGTGAAGAATTGTGGCCCCAATTCCACTCACCTTCTCTGGGCCACCTTACCCAGAGAAAAGTGACTTTGGAGAAGGGGAACAGGAGAACCTCCCCAAGGGACTGAGAGAAGAAGCATCTTAACGCGTTCTTTCCTCTGAGGCAGGAGGAGATTCAGACTTACCTGTGGGACCTAGTCACGTGGGCATTTAAAAATGAACATTTTCCTGGGAGCTCCCATCATGCCTCAATGGTAATTAACTAGGCTAGTAGCCATGAGGACTCAGGTTTCATCTCTGGTTCAATTCAGTGGGTTAAAGGTCCGTCATTGCTGTGAGCCATGGTGTAGGTTGCAGACGCGGCTGGGATCCCACGTTGCTCTGGCTGCAGCTCTAATTCCACCGCTAGCCTGGGAACTTCCATAATGCTGCCCATGTGACCCTAAAAAAGCAAAAAAATAAAAATACAAAGGTTGTCAGGCACTTCCTGGTGGCTCAGCAGGTTAAGGATCCGGCATTGTCACTGCTGTGGTGTGGGTTCAGTCCCTGGCCTGGGAACTTCCACATGCCCCGGGCGCAGCCGAAATACATGAAAGGCTTCCCCCGGGGAACAGGTGGATGTGGGAGGCTCCCCTGGAGCACAGTGGGCTTCATTCTTCCATATGGAACAGCAGGTCCTACCCTGGGACGGGCTGTCCTGTAGACTAGCTCCCACCAGGGACAGGGGTTCGGTTAAACCACGTTGGCAGTTGATTATCAATGAGACCAGAATCTCGAGCCTTCTGATCCTGAAGCTTAGAACCTGGTTCTGCTGGGAAGTCTGCCTAGATTGACCACATCTGTGGCCCCACTCGGCCAGGGACCTTGACCCCTGCCTGACCAGCTGTCCCTCTTTTTAAGCCCAGTCAGTGTTCTAAGCCAGATGATTAATATTTGGTAGTCATATACCACCCTTCTCTGATTATTACCTTAAAATCCTATTTAAACCTATGTTTTTCATGTGTTAGCATCCCTCCCCTACTGGGTTCTTTTTTTTTCAAGCTGAGGACTATGTCTTGTATACCCTCGTGTTCCCCGCAAGGTCTAGCACCACTTCAGTTTTCAGCAAGTATCTGATATATAAATTTGCTTACATCTGGGTTTATACCACTTGTAGTTCCTCTGAATTATTTTATTCGTTTAGAATATGTGATTAGTTTCTTTACTGTTAATACACTCTAATGGGGAGCAAAAACTGGAGGACATTTTGAAATAAATGGTTTGTAAATTGTCTTTATGCAGGTAGAGCACAAGTATAGCTGTAATGGGAAAAATAGTTAATGTGAAAAGGTTTCCATCTATTTATAAGTAGGTTTAAACATGCTCTTAAGATCTAATAAAAACACCACTACAATTAAACAATGCTGAAATACTGAACTTTGATAAGGAGCTAACAGCTCTAGAAAAACTAGTGCCACTCATAGCGAGATATAAGCCCTTGGGTCCATATGAATTATCAGCTAGTTGAGATAATTTTCATGTATTTTGAAAGTAAATTGATTATTCTACCTAATGAATACTTCAGTGAGTTAGTAACCAAGCCCAACCAAACCATAGCTTGGTTTCACCTGCAGAGGATTAAGGGGTTTAACTGGGAGCCTTAGATTCATCTTAGTCAAGAAGAAAGAACTTGGATCCCTTTGGAAAGTTCTCCATCACCATTGACTTACTGAGCAACATTTTTGGACCTGTTAACCTTCAGAAAAGGAGTTCCCTCTAAAAAAGAATCTTGTTTCTTGGCCTTTAATCACTCATCATGTTGCTTTATTCTGCTTGCCTTTATCTCATATTTCTAAGGGTGACAAATTAAAAATAAACATTAGAAAAAAAACCCCACGGAATTGGTTTTGTGCTAATATAGAGAAAATAAATGGATTAATGTGGTAGAAATAAAGATCAGCCTACAGATAAAAATGCTGTTCTATTATTTCCTTCTCTTTCCTCCCTGTTGTAACTCTGGGTGAAAAGCAAAAGGGACCCATAGCAGTTTGCTGATTCTCTAGCACTTGTTTCTGTCCTGTGATGAGGCCCAGACTAGCCTTGTAGCAGTAAACCCTAAGTGAATCACAGACCTCAGCCCTTTCATTTACAAATGAGGGGAATAACAGGGCCCTTCCCCGTGACTCTCCCCACCTCTCCCTGTCCTCTCTGTGTGCCCAGGGCCCTGTCTGCTCTAGTTCCTGAGTCTTCTGGAATTCCCTCAGGAGGCTGGACTGAGAATCAGGGCTGCCCAGTTTCAGAGCAGGCTCGTCCTTTTTGTGGTAGGTCTCACTCAGCCTCTTGGTGGATTTCAGAGGCAGAGTCTTATCTCACATGTTATGGGAGAAGCAGCGTATAAAAACCTACTGTATATTACAGTTTTTAAGCATGAAATTATTTCACGGGGGGATCATCCCATAAACGTGTACTCTGGTCTGTGCTGAGGTCTGGCTCTGAAAGATGATAGAAGGTGCCCACCATTGGGTTCCGCGTCAGGTGCAGCGCTAAGGGCTCTGAGAAACATTTCATCTCTGAACACAGCCGAGGTCTTAGACTCATGTCTGCTGTAGCTAGAGGCCAAACATATTTCTTTGAGTTGGATTTGCTAGTCCAGTTAGAGCCAGGAGCGAATACAGGTGTATTTGACTCTTTACCCATTTTTGCTCATTGTAACCGGGATGTGGAGTCCGTTGGCAGTTCTGTGCAATAACTGTGCGTCTCTGGTTTAATGGAACCAGTCCCCATCCTTCCTGGTAGAAACAGAGCAGAACCTGATCCTCCCGCTTTCAGATCTGCCGTGGGTGCTGTTGTCATTGTCAGGCCTCTTATCCTATGTGCCATGCCTTCTGTCCCTGTGCCTCAAGAAGAGAACTCTTCCATCATTCCATTTCAGATCCTATAGTAGCTGCTAAAAGAGATTGACATGAGTAGTCCGTCAGAGCACTGCAGTTATTCAGGAATTGGCTCTTCTGTGTTTAAAAAGCTGCAGTGACTGAGAGCCACTAAAAATAGGTGCCATGTTGTCCCCTAGTTGCCATGTGTTGGCTGGCTCTGCGTCTCAGCCGCGGTTTGCACGAGGTTGTCCAAGTTGGACCATCTTTGGTGCAGTTGCCACCTGCCAGTGTGGTAAGCCAGCTGTGTCTCTCCCCAGCTGCAGTGCCTCAGACGTAACACCCAAGTCTGTGCATGTTTAACAGATGCACTGCAGACCAGACTAGAGACGGTTCCCCAGCTCCTCATCCTGACATTTTGCACAGGCCGCCCAGAAGCACCCGGGTGACAGCGGTGACATCAGTCTTTCCCTGCCCCAGTCGTGTCATCTGTATCTCAGGGGAGACGCCTGGTCCAGGCCTGTCCGTTCAGCTGGATCCTCAGTGGGTGGGGCCCCAGCCTTGGAGAACCTGTGGTGAATTGGGGGCAGCACATCCAAAGTTGATAAAATATAGAAGCATGTGAGGGTGCATAGATCTGTGATAAGGGACGACTGCTTGTCACCTGCAAAAATTGGGGAAGGTTTAATGGCAGTGGTAGAATTTTAATTAAACCTTGAGGAGTTCCCGTCGTGGCACAGCGGAAACAAATCCAACGAGGAACCGTGAGGTTGCAGATTCAATCCCTGGCCTCACTCAGTGGGTTAAGGATCCAGCGTTGCCATGAGCTGTGGTGTAGGTTGCAGACGCGGCTCGGATCCCGCGTTGCTGTGGCTCTGGCGTAGGCTGGTGGCTACAGCTCCAATTAGACCCCTAGCCTGGGAACCTCCATATGCCGAGGGTGTGGCCCTAAAAAGACAAAAGACAAAACAACAACAACAGCAAAAACCTTGAAAGATGAGGCAGATCGGGGTGGGAAGGGTCCCTGGAGGTTTAGCTAAAGGGATTTGAAGTCAGGAATGAACACAGACATTAGGGGGCTGAAGGGGAGGAATGAGAAGTGAGAGTAAGTGCAGTCAGTTGGTGCGGGCTCTTCAGGCCGGAAGGATGAGTCTGCTCTTTGCTGTGGTGGCCTGGTGAGCCCCTGGAGACTTGGTGACACGGTCACCTCTCAGCCCCAGATCTTCTGCCCTCTCTGCTCTGCTTTTCTGCTTCCAACTCCGTCAAGGCAGCGTCCTCCCTCTCGGACCTGCCCCAGAAGCCTCCTCCCTGCTCTCTCACACCCTCTGTCTTGCTACCTTCCAGCAGTGTCTTGACACCTTTCTTGGTGTCCATCAGAGGCTCAGGTTTCCATAACGGTCTAGAAGGTCCCCAGCTCAGGGAACCGGGGGCACAGCCCCCAGGAAGCAAACCAGACCAAGTACCATCAGACTTGGGTTTTTTTTTTTCCCCATCTTTTTGTCTTTTTAGGGCCACACCTGCGGCATATGGAGGTTCCCAGGCTAGGGATCTAATCAGAGCTGTAGCCACCGGCCTACACCAGAGCCATAGCAACGCAGGATCTGAGCTGCATCTGCGACCTACACCACAGCTCACGGCAACACCAGATCCTTAACCCATTGAGCAAGGCAAGGGATCGAACCCGCATCCTCATGGTTCCTAGTTGGATGCATTTCTGCTGCACCACAACGGGAATGCCATATTTTCTATTTTTAAGGAAGCCTTGATTACATCACTCCACAGTTGAATGTGCATCAGTGCTCTGTGGAAAAATTCTGAATCCTTACACTGACTCCCCAGGCCCTGCAGTGACTGACACACCCCCATCCCGTCCCCCCTCTGTGCCTTCATCGCATGCCACTCGCTCTGCACCCTCAGGGAGCTGCGTGTCTCTGAGCTCTTGAGTCTCACCTCAGCTGCTCTAAACCTACAGCCCAGAGGCGCTCTCCTCTCCGCCTCACCTCTGTGTCTCAAGCCTTCCCTGCTCCCTGCAAAGTTGAGTTACACACATTCCTCTGGCCACCCACCGTACTTAGTGAGTTATTTGCCTAATTATTTGGTTAAAGTTTGTCCCACTAAATGGTTAATTCCAGAGAAGGCCTGTTTTAGTCACCTCTGTCCCCATCACCCAGCGCCACATCCAGCTCACATTAGGTGCTCATGAAATGTCTCTGAACCCACGTGTGGACCCCCGTGGTCCCCAGTGTCCTTGGGCTGATGAACAGGGAGTCCTTTCTTTTCTTTTTTTTTTTTCTTTTTTTAGGGCCTCACCAGTGGCACGTGGAAGTTCCCAGGCTGGTGGTCGAACCATGCTTCAGCTGCCAGCCTATTTCACAGCCACTGCAACTTGGGATCCAAGCCCCTACGCCGAAGCTCACAGCAGCACGGGGTCCTTAACTCACCGAACTAGGCCAGGGATTGAACCCACATCCTCACAGACACTATGTCATGTTCTTAACCTACTGAGCCACAACGGGAACTCCGAACAGGGAGCCCTTTCTTCCCCATTGCTCGACTGTGGGCCTGGCCCCTGGTGAGACGTTTCGTGAACACCTCCTGGGCTTCCTCTGTGACACACATTCCCTTGGCCAGAGTGACCACATGGAAGAGAGCTCACGGGGAAGCTGTGTGGGTCAGGAGCCTTGAGCTTCACAGGGAAAGCCCGAGAAGTGAGTTGTGCAGTGACTCACAGACAGGTTACACGTCAGGCTGATTTGACCCTTTGGAGTCATTCTTCAGAGACCAGACTCATGTTCCCTTTTCCTCTTGACTCAGAGGGTCGCCTCCTGTTGGTCTCATAAGGCTGTTGGTCTTGTAAGGCTGTGCCCCCTACGGTCACCACCGACACATCCCGCAGCCGCTTCAGCCTCAGCCAGGGTCTAATGCTTCCTGGGGGCTGTGCCCCCGGTTCCCTGAGCCAGGAACCTTCCAGACCGTTATGGAAACCTGAGCCACTGAGGGACACTGAGAAAAATCTCCTCCCTCTGCCTTTCGTGGAAGGTTCCCTGCACAGCGAGGACTCCCTGTGGCTTTTGGATGATCGGAGCAGCATTTGCCAATGGGACCTTTCTTCCTTTTGTAGCAGAGAAATGTTTTTCTTGCCCTGTGCTGCCCCATTCACTCTGAGAGTCCTCTGGGGCCTTGTGGTCGAGGAGGAGGAAGAAGGTTCTGGCTCCCAGCATGCCAGCAGAACTCTTGGCTTCGAATGGGATCAGGAAATCCTTTTGAACGCCAAAAATACACAAGGCTTCTGTCCATCAACAGCTCTCCATTGTAACCAGGGAGGAGCCAGTAAATGTTTAATTATGTGCCAGGCACTGTGCTAAATGTGGAGGTGATTCCAGAGGAGGTGCGACCCAGTTCATAGCCACAGACAGTTCAGCATGTAATCGCCAGAGAGGTAAGGGGTCACAACACACACGCAAGGTAATTCACAGTGACCAGGGTGGTGGTAAATACCGCCGTGTGACGGCTGTACATTTTATAGACGTTCTAAGTTGGCAAGACCGTGTTTAGATACACCGGTCAGGGAAGATACTTTTGAAAAATGCAGCAGACTTGTTTAAACAGTGCAACAAAAGGTAGTTCCTGTTGTGGTTCAGCAGATTAAGTTCCAGGCTAGTATCCATGAGGATGCAGGTTCAATCCCTGGCCTCACTCAGTGGGTTAAAGGATCCAGCGTAGCTGTGGCTGTGGCGTAGGCTGGCAGCTGTAGCTCTTGAGTAGATCCCTAGCATGGGAGCTTTCATATGCCACACTTGTGGCTCTAAAAAGCAAAAACAAAAACCCCCAAAAACCAAAATAGAATTGAAACTAGAGAGCAACTCTGTAGTAATGGAGGGTTGTATTATGAAACTAATTTTTGGAGGTTTTTTTGGCTGCGTCCATGGCATGTGGAAGTTCCCTGGCCAGGAATCAAACCCAAGACACAGCAGTGATCTGAGCCACTGCAGTGACAAGGCCAGATCCTTAACCCACTGCACCTCAAGGGAACTCCATCATGAACTTCGCTCAGGTGGTGAGTAAATGTGGATATTTAGAAGGTTAATTGGAGTTCCTGATGTGGCGCAGTGAATCCGACTAGGAACCATGGGGTTGTGGGTTCGATCCCTGGCCTTGCTCAGTGGGTTAAGGATCTGGTGTTGCCGTCAGCTGTGGTGTAGGTTACAGACGAAGCTCTGATCCCGAGTTGCTGTGGCTCTGGTGTAGGCCTGCGGCTACAGCTCCAATTAGACCCCTAGCCTGGGAACCTCCATATGCCGCGGGACCAGTCCAAGAAAAATGGCAAAAAGACCAAAAAAAAAAAAAAAAAAAAAGTTTAAATGTATTTTATTGGTTGTGGTAAAAAATTTGTGGAACATACTGCGGTAGTCAAGCTGTGGCTTGTGCTTGCTTCTGGTTGGAAGGAGACATGAAATGGACTGTGAGGTCTGGATTGCCAGAGGCTGGAGATGAGAATACACAGGGGTGTTAGGAAAACAATAAGAAGATGAATTGGCCCGTGACGTGGAGGGTGGGGTAGGGAAAATGAGGTTGGACAGTAGATTGGGATCAGCTTACGTGTCTGACCAGGAGTTCTGAATTTTATTCTGTGGGTGCTTGGGAGCAGAGGATACATCACAACTTTAGGTTAGGAGCTTAATCTGGCAGCAGAGTGGAAGCAGGTTGGAGAAGGGACAGGCGGATTGGAGAGAGCTGTTGCCGAATTTACCTAAGAGTGGTGCACGGAGCTCGTGGCAGGCATGGTGGCCAAGAGTGAGGGGGCAGGGACACACAGATGGATGTCACCAAGGGAAGTCTGCATGTTGGCATCTCTAGTGAATGATGGGCAGCCTCGAAAAGGGATACAAAGCGAAAGAGAGTGGGATTCTGGCTTTGCATTTATTTAAAAGGTGTCAGTAAGTCTTTGAAGTGAAAATGATCAAAAGAAAGTTGGATACATTGAAGATTGGAGTTTGGGACATCCAGCCCCTAAATGCAGACTCAAGAGATCTTTGATTTTCAGGTGAACAGGAGCAAATGTAATCTCTTTAATAACCTCCTCTTCCTTGCTGATGGAAGCAGAGGCCTCCTCTGTCCTCCCCCAGGATGTCTCGGTGCTGTTCGCTTGGCTGTGTCTTCACATCCTGAGGTCACTGGAGGGCCAGTCGGGCGGCCTCTAAACCTCCCTCGCCGCTTACAGCACTTGTCACCTTTCTTCAGCCAAGTGGTGGATTCTGGCTATATTCTTTTGGATTGGTTGTTCTGATTGTACTTTTCAGAACCATCTTTGAGGGCACTTATTAAGCGTCCTGACTGTCTGGCTTTGTGTGTGTGGCAGGGTGTGGGGAGAGGGAGAGAGAGAGGGAGGAGAGGAAGAGTTTCTGGCCATAGTGATTGTATTGCCAACTAGAAAGAAAGATCACTGAAAGGGTAAAAAATATCCCTCTACATCTGAGAAGTCTTTAGCCAACAGCACTTCTGGATTTTGCCATTTGAATTGAACGAGATAACATTATTGTGAGGACTGTAAGATTTAGACATTACGAGTCACAAGAATTTCTAAGTTGCATTATTTTATTTTTATTTCCTTATTTCCTTTTTGGCTGCCCCCCCCCCCGACAATGTGGCAGTTCCTGGGCCAGGAATCAAACCATCACCAGAGCAGTGACAGCACGGGATCCATAACCCACTGAGCCACCAGGGACCTCCAAGTTGCATTATTTTAGTACTTAGTGATTTTTTTTTTCAGCTAGTACTTTGAAAAATTTGAATTTGTTTATTGTGTATGTGATAACTGTGTTAATCCGAGAATTAGAAATCTCTCATTCCTCAGGTGTGCCAGGTGTTAGCTTGTTTCTTACAGAGTGAGCTGCTCTGGAGGAGTCATGTATGGGGCTGCTTCTCAGGCTTCCCTGGAGAGGCTCCACAGAAATGCATATCTACCCACTTTCTAGTAGATGAAGGGGATGAAATAAGAGTTGAAAATGAAGGCTCCGTGTCATTGGGGGTTTTTCTCCAGCGCTGCTCGGTGGAGAGCCCATGCATGAGGCGAGACAGGATCACCGCTGATGTGGTTGAGAACAACACGCCACGCTCTCCACCCTCCCAGAAATGGTTGATGGAATCTGAGGCTTGGCCGACCCGGGCCAGCCCGTGTCCATTGTACGGTTACATGCCTTTGTTTGCTTTCTTTGGAGGTGCCAAACCATGCTGCCTTTCATTTTATTTAACTAGTTTCAACCTCCATGTGTACCGACTCCTGACCCCAGAGGAATTGTGACCAGGTCTGAGTGTTTTTAAATGGTTAGAGAATAGAGTTGCCTCAATCAGTCACTTCAGACCAAAGCACAAAATAATTATTCTTGCGAGCGATTAAAATACTTCCAAAGTACACATTTCAACATTTGTATTTTTAATATTAGGCTCGTCTCCTTGGTGCTGTAGCAGAGCGCAGGTTTTATTTTCTAATGGAGGGAATTGTTCTCTATAGGTGCAGGAATATTCCACTGAAGTCCTTCACATACGTTCTAGGATAAATAAGCGAATCTGTAATACATGCTTAGGTCACAAAAAGGGGTCTTTGTTTTACAAAAGGATTCAACTACATGGAGACTATATTTAGAAACTAAATCATTTTCACAGTTTATATAGTTTCTTAATGTACAGAAATTAAATTTGCATAAGATGGTTTAGAAAAAAGTCTTGCATAAAGTAGAGCTCTGTGTCAGTAGACTTGTGTTCATAGCCATGGGATCCTTCGCAGTAGGGGAGGGGTGGCCTTGAAGCCCCCTCCAGTTTGGGCAGCTCTGTCAGCTGACCAAGTCTTAGGACTCACTGCCAATTTGAACTGAAGCATAGATGGATCAGCCCTTGGTTCTTCCTTCAGGGAATTGCTTTCAAAGTGACAGAGCTAACCTTTCTCTCTGCTTTGACTAAAAGGATAGGAATACATCTTTAGAATGGAGATCTTAAAGTTAACATCATTAATCTGTAATACAATGCTACTTTTGTTGATTACATAAGTATTCTTTCCTTCTTTTTTTGGTCTTTTTAGGGCTGCATCTACTGCATATGGAGGTTCCCAGGCTAGGGGTTCAATCAGAGCTGTAGCCACTGGCCTACACCACAGCCACAGCAATGCCAGATCCCAGCTGTGTCTGCCACCTACACCACAGCTTATGGCAACACCGCATCCTGAACCCACTGAGCAAGGCCAGGGATCAAACCCACAATCTCATAGTTCCTAGTCGGATTCATTTCCGCTGCGCCATGACGGGAACTCCAGATTACGTAAATATTCTCTCATTTTAAGAAACAACACTGTGGTTAATAACTGATTGCAAGGATCAGAGGGAAGAAAAAAGTGACTAATTGGAATTGTTTAGTGCTATTATCATATGGTTTTTTTGCTTTTTGTTTTTTTGTCTTTTTAGGGCTGCACCCAAGGCATATGGAAGTTCCCAGGCTAGGGGTCAAATTGGAGCTGCAGCTGCTAGCCTGCACTGCCCCTTGCAGCAATGCCAGATCCTTAATGTGCTGAGCCACAATGGGAACTCCATGTTATATGTATTTTATTTAACCTGGCAGATTTTTTTCCCTCTGAGAATGGATCGGTGGTTCACACTGACTTTTATAGAAAGTTATATTTATGATTGGAATTGTGGACCGAGGGGGGTACCCTTAAGGGAAGAGGTGTTTCTTGGTTGAATTAGAATAAAGCGATGGACAAATTATCAATGCCTTTAAGCTACACCAAATGTTTTCTCTGTCCAAAGTAACATGTATGTTTTTGTTCATAAACATTCACTCTTCTGGTGGATTTGTGGAAGACTAACAGAAATACGGATTTTAACACCGCAATTTGTCCGCTTGTTCATCCAGCTCTGTAGAGGCCAGCAATGTCTGCCTATGTGTCTTCCTTCTTCTTAAAAACTAATGCCTAGCACAAGGGGCCAGGGTGGGCATGGCGTTCCAGGATTCAGGTCTGTCTTAGGGAAGCACATATGGGCTGTCTGGCGTTCTGTTTCCTCCACTCCTAGATGATTAGCCACATTAAATCTAGGGACAGGAGAAACCTGGCAATACTGGATGGTGAGTCAAGTCCTTGAACAGCTTTAAAAGATATCTTAAAAAACAGAAAGCACGTCAGTTTTTCAGTGCAACATTCACAGTAAACCAAGGGGCTGATAAAGAGCTGAGGTTGCGTCTTCTGGCAGTGGGGTCTGACGTGGGATCCGGGGACAGCAGCATGAGGACAAGGGCAGACAGGACTCTTTATGCTCCACCTGTCAGCTGTTTGCAACAGCAAGTTTACGTAGCTGGATGGAACTCCTCTTCTCGGGTGGATCTAGTTTGTAAGAGGAAGAGGGACATTTTAGGCATATTTCAGAACTGATTTGCAGAGGAGGTCACAGAGAGCTTCTCAGGGGTGCGGGTAAATCAGGCAGTCTCATCTGTTATTAATTAATGAAATGAAACTGGGGGCACTAGAGTCCACCGATGAATGAAAGGTCAGCGAATGGAAAAAACTGTCAATAAAGGAGGGTGTCGGCAGAGTGGAACATTGTCCGAGAGAAAGATCAGGGAAAATGTGCTCTTTGGCCGAGGGGGTGTCTTTTGGAAGTGACAAGGAGTGTGGGTTTGGGACATTTCAAGCCAGACGGAGCACTAAATGGATCCTCTGATTTCAACGAAATCTGTTAAATACTTTCAGGCTGTTTGGGTTTGTGCTAGAGATTAATTGAAAAAAAAATTGGTTAAAAAAAAAAGAGGTTTCTGTTTGTTTTATAATGTGTTTTACAACGTGTTATTGCTGTTTTGTTTGCTTTGGGGGGTTGTTTTGAGGCTGAATAGTGGGTTGCTTTCTCTTAGGGTTTTTACTTTTTTTTTTTTTTTTTTCCCTCTGTCTTAGAATGTTCTAGAGCCGTGCTTACATTTTACTCTTTAGGACCACCAAAGTTGGACTTTGAACAGCCCAGGCTAGCAGGCTTTCAGTTTCCAGTTGTTAGAGAGTCTCGTCCCTCTGAGCATAGTTCAGTGGGGGATAGGCTGAAAGTCCTCGAGAGGCAGCGTCAGCCTCACCACTGATTTGCAAACTCAGGGATCATGAAGGGCCCGGGACCGTGTTCCTCTCTCCAGTAGTTCATCCATCAGCTTCGTTTCTGGTCTCATGTGAAATGCACTTACAGAGCTCTGCTATCTCTGGTCAGGCCAGCTCTCTTTGCTTTTTCTCTCCCTCATTGAAGCTTTGGCACCATGTGGCTTTGAGAAAGAAAGACTCTTCTGTCCGTTTGGGAGAGGCCCATGGCCATTCTGAGCCTGGTAAAATAAGGCTGAACTGAGGGCAGGACCCTAGAGGTGTCAGCAGGGATGTCCCCACATCCTAGAGAGCGTTGCAATTAATTCTGTGGTATGTAGAGACATGGTTTTAGCACAGCGATTGAGATTGCTGGGCTCCCGTCTCAGCTCTGCCAATTGCCACCCTGTGTCTTTCTGAACCTCTCTTTCCTCATCTGTAAAATGGGCGTAATCAAGGCACCACCTCTTCGGGCCGTTGTAAAGACTGAATGAATACTCTTACAGTGCTTAGAGCGATGCTTGTCCCATAGGAAATGTTCAGTATCTCTGTGATTACTTACATTATTTATATAAATGATGACCTACAAGTTCAAAATGGAGTTCAAGTTTGAGTTTCCTCGGATTATCTAGTTTCTCTGTTCTCTGAGAACATTTTCTGAACTCTCTATTTTATTGGATTTAAATGAAAGACCACCCGATGGACTGTTTTGGAGCCAGAATAGGAAAAAATATGAAGACAGTTCTTCAGAGAAATACCAGAACCACCAAAGGTAGTAGAAGTTAAAATTTAAACACATCCGATTAAATTATAATCAAAATAGTGGCTGTCAGTTACCTTGTTAGGTAGATGTAAGGTCGTCAAAGAATGTTGAGACTCTAACGTTATTATTACAAGAACTACTTTGGGGAAAACAACTCGTCTTAAATAACCGCATTATGCAATGAAAAGACTGGCAAGGGCAAAATATTAATACAAACAAAATCATAAATCCTAAACAGTAATAGGTGTATACAAATGCCAATATTAGCTCACTCCTGTTTTGAGATTGTCTCTGGGTTACACTTTAAAAGGTATAGAGATTCTAACTTCATTTCAGGAGTTGCAATGGCCCCAGCATAGCACTTCCTTAAGTGTGAGTTCCCCCGGCTATTAATAGATTGGGGGGTGGGTGGGAGGGGAAATTCCATGGTCAACTAAGTTTAGGAACCTTGAATTAAATGAAAGTAAACCAGTTTCCTTAGAGATACTTTTCAGAGCTTTTAATATGCTCATGTGTGCTTCAAGTCTCCCAGGGACTTTCTCTTACTTTTTGGACCACTATCTCCTGTCAACTTCCTGCCGGATGCGGGATGCTGGCTCTGGAGCACACAGGGAAATGGAGCCTTAGGGGCACTGCTTCTTGCACTTTGTCTCACGTGTATTCTACGGAGGGGTAGCTGCAGATCGGGATGGAGGAAGGCCTGCAGACGAGGCTGGGAACTGCATCACTGTGCTTTCAGCATAATCCTGTCCTATTGAGGGGTTGCCCTGTGCGGGCACAGAGCACTGGGGCATGTGAACTAATTCCGTCCCCTGACAGCTCTGTGAGATGGGTGTGATCCCTCTTCCCCTTCCACAGACAGGAAACTAACAGCCAGAGGGCGTAAGTGACTTGGGAAATGGGACACGGAGACCATGGTAAAGGCAGGACAGAACTCCAGTACAGGGCCTGTGCTCCCTCTCCCTCGTGGGGGATGTGTGTGTGTGTGTGTGTATGTATGTGTGCACACGCACGCCTGTGCACAGGGCAGGCTGGTGGTGAGAGAACAGTGTGAAGGTGTGAAATGATGACGACTTTCGTGTGGCTGGAGGGCATGTTGGGAAATGGCAGGAAGTGAAACCATAGCGCTGTTGGGGGTACAGATCCCCAGGGCCGCCTCTTACACCTCAAGAACTTTAGTTAGCTGACCGCTCCTGAGTAGAGACAGCAGAAACACCCGGAGGTTAGGGCGGCACACCTACATTCTGCAGGGAGCGTGTGGTTGTCCTGCTCACCCAGCTTGCGGACTGGGGACCCCATGCTGAGCAGACAGTGGACGCCGGAGTCCAGAGGATCATGCTGGAGTGGCACATAGCACATAACACAGCGGATAATAAGGGGTGCCACCCCCCCCCACCCCTGCCCTGCATCCACTCCTCGCACTTTCTTTTTTTTCTTTTAATGCCACACCCACAGTATATGGAAGTTCCTGGGCCAGGACTCAAACCCTGGCCTCCACAGCCACCTGAGCCAGTGTAGTTGGAGTCTTAACTCACTGCACCTCAGTGGGAACTCCTCCCTGCACTTCTGCAGGCTTTGAGGGCGTATTTTATATGCGTCTGAAAGTGGGGGGAAAGGCTAATAGAATGTAGCTCAAAGAAATGGAGTAAAAATTTCATGAGATTTTAAAGTCTTATTTAAGGCCTGATGAAGAGGTAAAAATTGGGCCGTTCTGCTGCTCTGTCTTCTTAAATTAACTTTTTTTGTTGTTTTCAACCTTTTTTTCTTTTTTCTTTTTCTTTTTTTGCTTTTTAGGGCTGCACCTGCGCCATATAGGAGTTCCCAGGTTAGGGGTCAAATGAGAGCTACAGCTTCCACCTGTGCCACAGCTCATGGCAGCACCGGATCCTTAACCCACTGAGCGAGGCCAGGGATCGAACCCACAACCTTGTGGTTCCTAGTCGGATTCGTTTCCACTGTGCCACGACAGAAACGCCTGTTTGTTTTTCTTTAACTTGCTAGTGAATTATTTATTTCCATTGAGTTACCCATAATATTATAGTCTCAGTAATATGATGAAAATAATTCCAGAGAAAATACTTTTAATGTTAAAATTTGTTTTTTAATTTAATAGTATTAAATATTAATATAAAATATACACATATTCCCTACCAAGAAAGAAATTCCAGGATGGCCTAGTGGTTAAGGATCTCATGTTGTCACTGCTGTGGTGTGGGTTCAATCCCTGGCCCAGGAACTTCCACAGGCCATGGGTGTGGCAAACACACACACACACACACACACACACACACACACTCCCTGTAATTCAAATCTCTGGTTCCTGAGTTTGGGCGTAGTGAGCAGTGAGGGTCTGGACAGCAAGGGATTTATCAGAAAGTATTTCAGAATGTATGTAGTTCCTGGGTTTGGATTCGGGTAGCAAGGAGTATTTAGGTTGGAAAACCCAGTGAAGGCCATACTCATTTTTTTTTTTTTTTCTTTTCCCAAAGTAGGTAAGAGTGTCTCCTTAGTCCACAGATTTCTCTTCATTAAAGGGTAGCGAGATCATGACCTAATGAAGGTTGTAGAGTCGGTCTTTATAAGGACAGGACTAGAAAAATCTGAATTCCGCTGAGCCTGGGAATCTTGCGCAAGGCTTCCCTGAGCAATTAGGGTCTGCCAGCCCTGGCTTCCAATGCTCAGCGAATGAACAGGAAACCCCGAATTGGGGTAGTTATGTGACCCTTAATACAAAGGACATTGGTAAGAGTAGGGGGGTACGTGGTGTCTTTGCAATGAAACAGCTCCTGTCCTGGGAAGACTTGAAGTTCATTCTAAGAGGGGAGCTCCCGCTGCGGTCAACAGGATCGGCAGTGTCTTGGGAGCGCTGGGACACAGGTTCAATTCCTGGCTTGGTACAGTGGGTTAAGGATCTGGCATTGCAGCAGCTGCAGCTGAGGTGACAGTTACAGCCCAGATCAGATCTCTGGCCTGGGAACTCCGTGTGCCACGAGGTGGCTCAAAAAAAAAAAAAAAAAGAAAAAAAGAAGTTCATCCTAAGATCATTTAACTTGATCAATTTTATTCTGAAGAAATAACTTCTTGCCTCCATTCGCAATTTTTTATATCCCCATTTTGCTTTTGTCTTGGCTTGGTTATTTGCTATTTACTTTCAATCCTCTTTAAGTTAACACACAAAAGCATCGCTATGGGGGATGGGGAGCAGGGAGAAAATGTAGGCCCCACGGAGGTGAAGGCACTTTAAGTGCCCTCTCGTGGCCCTGCGGGCCAGGACTGGGTGCTGGAGCACACACCAGCCGGAGGCAGTCAGCAGTGTTGACAGGGCTCTCTGTGTAGTGGGATCCACTTGCATCTGTGGGATTTGATGTTTCTTTGCAGACAGTTTTATTTGCGCGGTCAGCAGGCTGCTTTTATCTCTGTGCACGGCCTAACTGTACGATGTCTGTCCCTAGGTGGCTTTGCCGAGTTCTCCCGCTGTTTCCCTGGCCTCTGTGAAGGAAAATCCGCTCTAGTCCCCACCTGCATTTCTCAGCCTTGCTTGCCTGTTGCCAACATTGGGCCAACCCGAATTCTGCCCAATCTCTATCTTGGCTGCCAGCACGACGTCCTCAACAAGGTGGGTGCTTTGAAAATCTCCTTCGTCACAGGGTTTCTTGTCAGCAGCGGGAGAAGCACTGGTCACTGGCGGGCTGTCCTTTGGACACACCCGCTCCCTGTTCTTGGTGTGACTCCCCGCCAGCAGCCACATCCTCCCCAGTGCTGACCGCTGTGAAGTTCTAATCACATAGGAAACTGAAGTTGTCGTCACGTGTGCTGTTCCTCAAAGGTCCAAGAGACCTGCAACAGGACAGGGTCTTCCAGAAGCTGAGCTCTGTTGTATATAGCAGTTGGGCACACTCAGGAAGGCTAATACTTCCTAAATTATTTCACACTTAGAAATGAATTTATTGGGAGTTCCCATGTAGCTCAGCAAGTTAAGGATCCACTGCCGTTACTACAGTGGCTCAGGTTGCTGCTGTGGTGCAGATTCAGTCTCTTACTCGGGAACATCCACATGCCATGGGTATGGCCAAAAAAACAACAACAACAAAGAAAGAAATTATTTACTCCAGCAACTAGAAAGAGACTCAGATTGGCTTGGATTGAGGAAGATCTGATGACTTTTTTTTTGCCTTTTTGCCATTTCTTGGGCCGCCTCCGCGGCATATGGAGGTTCCCAGGCTAGGAGTTGAATCGGAGCTGTAGCCACCGGCCTACACCACAGCCACAGCAATGCGGGATCCTTAACCCACTGAGCAAGGCCAGGGATCGAACCCACAACCACATGGTTCCTAGTCGGATTTGTTAACCACTGAGCCACGACGGGAACTCCAAGATCTGATGACTTAGGCTGGAGGGAAGACGATGGTGAGGACTAGCACTGAGACAATGGCCTGCAGGTACCCCACTGAGGCTCTTTGGAGCAGTTTGGTGGAGGAAGAAGAGGGAAGAGCAAGGATCCTTGATGGAAAAGACGTGAGCCACACGGGACAAGGTGCGCTTGGCAGAGGCGCCCGTGTTGATTGAGTGAGACTGTTGTGTACAATGGTTCACACACAACAGCAGCAGTCCTAAGATCTGACTGTGCAGCTGATGTGCTCTTAACCATGGGCGCTAGAAAACAGTGCTCTCACTGCCTGGAAAGTGCTTTTCTCTAAAACCTCTTATTTATATCACCTCTAATTGAAAAAGCAATCAGAGGTCTTAATTCACCTGCTGGCAATTTACAAGTGCTGCTTTCCTCTACGAAGGGTGGTATCTTAACAGTTTCTCCTTGAGTCACAGAAAGAATTGAGCTGATTATAAAATAAGCGTCCAGGTAGACTTGCTTTAGCATGCGGAAAGAGAAAAACACCCTGCCAGTTGGGCTGCAGCGAGGCGTTCTTTTTTGTGGTTGTTGTTCTCAAAACTCCAGCCTCGTCACAGTTTTGCTGGGACACTTGTTGATATGCCTGCTCTTACTGTGAGGAATTTGAAATTTGATAGTTTATGCTTTTACTGAGCCTTTTTGTTGGGGTCGAGATGTCTTTGAGCAAGTGGTTATTATTAATTCTCTTGCAGAGATAAGCAGACCATGTCACAGAAAGCAAAATTAATGTCCTAAAGTCATATGCATCCCTGGGGCAAAGCTGGAGATGCTTTATTTAATCCTCAGATCAGAAAGTAAAATAAAATGAAATAAAATGCCTATTTAAGGATCCGGTTCAGAATTACCTCCAGTAAAACTTAAGCAGTCAGTTGGCAGGTGATTTTCCAAATAATTGTGTTACAGATCACTTTTGTTACTTTGGACATTAAATGAAATGGTTACATTCATTTTGCTACATACCTTTTCCAGATTTAACAAATGTCAAAGGGCAGGAGGGTGGTTTTCTATTTTTAATTAGCTTCTGAATGTATGTATGCTAAACAGGATACGCACATAGATGCCTTGAGAGGAAATGGTTGTAGGGGGAGAATGGGTCTGTGGAAGCTCATGGGGAAACAGCTTGAACAAGGAGTTTTTCTGGAACACTGTGAGAAAGCTGCTTTAGAATCTACCTACGTGCAGATGAAGGGGTGGTGGTCAGTAAGAATGCTTTCCAAGTGGCGAGTAGAAATTTCTGTGTATAAATCCTCTAGAGTCATTGTTTTGGGTTTTTATTTTTATTTTTTTGGCCTTGCCCATGGCATGCAGAAGTTCCTGGGCCTGGGATGGAACCCAAGCCACAGCAGTGACAATACTGAATCCTTAACAACGAGGCCAATAGGGAACTCCTAAATTCATGGTTGAGAAGAATCTTAGTGCTGGAGGGGATCTTACAGAGCATTCAGTCAGCCTCTTTCATTCAATAGAGAAGAAATTGTCATTCCAGAAGTTCCCGTTGTGGCACAGCAGAAATGAATCCAACTATTATCCATGGGGATGCGGGTTCGATCCCCGGCCTCACTCAGTGGGTTAAAGATTCGGCATTGCTGTGGTGTAGGCCAGCAGCTGCAGCTCCAGTTCACCCCCTGGCCTGGGAACCTCCATAGGCCACAGGTGAGGCCCTGAAAAAACATCATCATTCCAGAAATTTTAAATGAATTCTACAACATCACCCTGCTGATGAGTTTTGGAATGAGACTTGCCTCTCTTTCACAGAGGACAGACTCATGTTCCTGCTCCACATTCTTTCTGGTCTAAACTTTCCAGGAGAAATAATAGGCTCTCTTCTTCTGGAAGATCTCCAAAGATGAAGATTATATCACCTTTCCTAATACTAAATTCTTTTTTAGTCAAACTTAGAAGCTGAAGTCTTTAAGAGCAACAACCACAAGACCACTAGTTTTATTAGTCATCTGCTTTCTTTATTTTAAATATGTTAAAAGCATGTCACCGAAATTTTCTTATGGAGTTACCATTTAAAATGCTAGGCTCTTTATGTTACTGCCTTTAACCTTCATAATAGGATTTGGAGGTAGGATTTGAGTTATGTCACTTACTTAGCCAAGATTTTGTGGCTAGAAAGCCACCGACTTCAAAGCTGGTCAGGGGCAGAGATCATTCTCAAACCCAAGTAGTCTGGATCTGGTCCTATATTTATCGAACAGCAGAAAGATGATCTTCTGGAAAATGGAATCTCTAGAACTGTCTGTTAATAAAGAACTGTGACAGATCTTAACAGTCTGTTGAAACACAACTGAGATTTGTTACCCCTGCTTTTTCTACAGCATATTCTAAGCCAGCAACATCCTAATAGAAATATAGTGCAAGCCACGTACATAATCAAAATGTTCCAATAGCCTTGTTTAAAAAGAGAAAAAACAGGTGAAATTAATTTTAATAACATTTTGCACCATTTAGAAAATTACCATTTCGACATGCAATCAATACAAAGAATTACTAGCGCTTGACATTTTTTTGGTAGTAGGTCTTTGAAATCTGCTGTGTATCTAATGGTCACATTTTTGTCCCCCGCAGTCTGTCCTCCTCTGGGCTTTGTGCTGGAGTTGGAACAGGAACAGAAATTACACTGAAAGTATCTGGTTGAGGAGTTCCCATCATGGCTCAGTGGTAACGAACCTGACTAGTATCCATGAGGACTCGGGTTCGATCCCTGGCCTCGCCCAGTGGATTAAGGATCCAGGGTTGCTGTGGCATAGGCCAGCAGCTGTAGCTCCAGTTCAGCCCCTAGCCTGGGAACTTCCATATGCTGTGGGTGCACCCTGAAAAAAAAAAAGGCAAAAAGTATTTGGTTGATGCCCAGTTCACATCTGAGTGGGATTTGAACCAGAATCTCTAGTTATAACGTAAAAGGCAAGAGCTCTTGATGTTTTTTCCTCCCTCATCAATTAAAACTTCACATCGACTTTTGCTTCATGCTTTTGCAGGGTATATCTGATGGAATTACCCACTGTAAGTAGTTCCTGAGCCAGGAGGCATCTGTGTAAACCTCTTTAGCCTCTTCACTAAAGCAGTCCTGTTTGTCTTTTTCTATTTTATTATTATTATTATTATTATTATATATTTTTTGGCCGTGCTTGTGGCACGCAGAAGTTCCAGAGGCCAAGGATCAAACCTGCACCACAGCAGTGACCTGAACCACAGCAGTGATAATGTTGGATCCTTAACCCACTGAGCCACCAGGGAACTCTTCTTGCCCCATTTTCAGTAGCACGCTGTCAGCATTCTTTGGGTAGCTCCTTATTTTAGTCTTTTAACAAGCAAAGTTGGATTTCCTGTGCATCTGTGCTGTTCTGCCTGTCACCAGAACGACTGCTACTTTCTCTGTGTTTTCTTATGAGTCAGACAATAGCCTGGACACCATAAAGGCAAGTACTGCTTTCAGCCTTTTCTGTGATCTAGGAAGACAAAAGGTCACATTGTCAAAATGAGCAGTAAAAGCACTTATTCACTGTCCACTGTGTAGAACACCATACAGAGCACAGGTTGGTTAGACCTGACTTGTTCAGGAGGCAGTAATTCACAAGGCAAGGAGACTCAGGGCGGGAGTGAGAGCCGGATTCAATCCCAGGTCCCACCTCACCTGCAGCAGAACTTGAGCCATGTTACTGCATCTGGTGCTTCACATGCAGCTGAGATGATCCCTCCCTCGTAGTGTTCATGTGAGAGTCCAGTGACGTGGCATGATACCAGGTACCCAGTGCAGTTCCTGGTTTAATAGGGTACTCCCATTGTCACCATGCGGCAGAGTGCAAGGTTCCAGGGTGAGTGGGAGATGCCATGGGTGTGGCTGGTGAGGGAGGCTAGATGGAAGAAGTAGGTCAAAATTTCGAAGGCAAAAGGAGTGGCCGGTACAAACTTACTCATTAAATTGACTTCAGAAAGAAAAATGTGACAAGTCCATTAATCCAGATTTGCGGTACCTACATGCTTTAATGGGATCTCTGTCCTCAGCCTGGGCGAACGTGGGAAATTTGACCAAAGAGAGTTTTATTAAGGCCATATATTAACCTGGATTCCACATATTACTCCCCAGTCTATCAACAGGGCATAGAGACCATATTTAGAAACTAGCCCAACTACAAGGGAAAGTTTATTTCATGGTTTAGGAGAAAGAAACTTAAAGGGGAAAAGAATGAATGCCAAATCGTAATACTAAAATTAAGATTTATTTTTTCTTCACAAGTACCATGTTGTTAATATTTTCTTAGTTGTATATTGAAATTAGAATCTATTTTTAAAATTCTTGGGGGAGGAGCTCTTTTCTACTTCACAGCTGAACCCTTTTTTATACCCAGCCTGCTGCATTCAGTGTAATTTCCCTTCATAAGGCCAATTAGCAGAAAGGACAGTTAGTATTAGTGCAAAATACACATTACAGGCTTTGGGGGCAAGGTGGGCAGCAACTTTACTGAGAGATAATTCATGTACCATATGATTTACAAGCTATTTTTATTGAGATATAATCGATGTATAACAAACACTATATTAGTTTCAAGTATACAACATAGTGATTCAGTATGTGTATATATTGCTGAATAGTCACTGCAATAAATCTAGTTAATATTCACCACACAGTTAGAATTTTTTTTCTTGTGATGAGAGATTTTAAGATTTGCTCTCCTAGCCACTTTCAGATATACAGTACAGTAGTAGTATTATCTGTTGTCACCATGCTGTATATTACATTTCTGTAACTTTTTTATAACTGGAAGTTTGCACCTTTTGGCCACCTTTACCCGCCTCCTCCCATTACCTCTGGCGGTCACCAGTCTGTTCTCTGCATCTATGAGTTCAGTTTTTATTTCTTCTGTATTTATCTTTTTCTGTCTGACTTCAGTTAGCCTGATGCTCTCAAGGTTTATCTGTCTTGTCACAAGTGGCAAGATTTCCTTTTTTATTTTTTAGGGTTTTTTTTTTTTTTTGCTTTTGAGGGCCTCACCCACGGCATATGGAGGTTCCCAGGCTAAGGGTCTTACTGGGGCTACAGCTATTGGCCTACACCACAGCCACAGCAACACCAGATCCTTAACCCACTGAGCAAGGCCAGGGATTGAACCTGCAACCTCATGGTTCCCTGTCGGATTCATTTCCACTGCGTCACGACAGGAACGCCAAGATTTCCCTATTAAAAGCTGAATAAAATTCCATTGTATAAATTGTATAAATACCGTGCCGCCTTTATCCATTCATCTGTCATTGGGCATATAAGTTGTTTCCCTGTCTTGACTTTTGTAAATAGTGCTGCAGGGAACACGGGGGTGGATGTGTCTTTTGGAGTTGGTGTTTTTATTTCCTTTGGATAAATAATCAAAAGTGGAATTGCTGGATCATGTGATAGTTCTATTTTTAGTTTTTTGAGGAACCTCTGTATTGTTTTCCATACTGGCTATACCAGTTTACATTCCCACAAACTGTTTTTTCTTAATTATTTAAATCGAAGTATAGTTAATTGACAATGTTGTATGGGTTTCAAGTGTACATCAGAGTGATTCCATTGTATATATTCTTTTTCAGATTCTTTTCCATTATAGGTTATTACAAATAGTGTAGTTCCCTGCGCTGTACAGTAGGTTCTTGATGTTTACCTATTTTATGTATAGTAATAGGTATCTGTTCATCCCAAATCCCTAATTTATCCCCCCTTCCACCATCCACTTTGGTAGCCGTAAGTTTGTTGTCTAGGTCTGTGAGTCTCTGTTTTGTAAGTAAGTTCATTTGTATCTTTTTTTTTAGATTCCATCTATGTGATATCATACGGTATTTGTCTTTCTCTTGCCGACTGACTTCACTTAGTATGTTAATCTCTTGGTCCATCCATGTTACTGCAAATGGCATTATTTCATTCTTTTTATGGCTGAGTCATATTCATATATATATTTATGTATATATATGTAATTTTCCTTATCATTATCAATGGACATTTAGGTTGCTTCCATGCTTTAGCTGTTGTCAACAGTGGTGCTGTGAACATAAGGGTGCATGTATCTTTTTGAATTGCAGTTTTGTCTGGAAGCATGCCCCAGAGTGGATTGCTGAATCATACAGTAGTTGTATTTTTATTTTTTTGAGAAACTTCCATACTGTTTTCCATAGTGTGAGGTGGAACTTGAGTGTAGTTTGGATTTGCATTTCTCTAATCATTACTGATGTTGAGCATCTTTTCATGCACCTGTTGTCCGACTGTATGTCATCTTTGGAGAAATATCTACATAGGACCGCAAACTCTTAAAAGCAAAGTAAGGGAACTAACATTTAATGAGACTCATGCTCTAGTTGCTTTATCCTTATGAAAGCTTTATACAGTAGACCTCATTAGCCCTCATTCACAAGGAAGGAAACCATGGCTGAGGGAGGTTAGGTAACCCACCCAGGTCATTCAGGTAAGGAATAGCCATGTGCTCAGCCACACACACGCTCTCTGTTTTCCGGGCTGGTTCCTGTGTGCTTGTCCTGCACAGGGTTCATCCACAGCTAACAGGACGGAGGTGGCATTTCGAGGACTTGTGCTGGCAGAAGGGTGACATGGTGGAGGAAGTCTATCAAAACCTGCCTCTGGTGGTTTCTGTCTCTCAGTGTGGTAGAAAACAGGGTCATCTCTGAGCAGCGATGAGGGTCTAGGAGAGACAGAGAACTCGGAGAAAAAGGACTGGGTGGAGTGGTGTCTAGGCGAGAGGCCAGGTGAAGCCCAGGGGAAGGAAGTGACGCTGAGGGAGCCTGACAGGGAGGTGGTACCGCACGTTGTTGAGTGCTTTTCTCGAGACGTGTTCAGCTGTCCAGGTGCAGATGCAGCCTTATGGCGAACCAGTTTCTCCAGGGCTGTGATCCTGCCACAAGAATGTGAAGAATTGACAGAGGGACACAGGAATTGAGGGCGGGAGCGAGGGAGCAATTCCAGTTGACCCTCCACATGGCGGGGGCTGATCCTTGTGTAATTCATGCTCGGCCCTCCTTCTCTGCAGAGCCTCTGCATCCATGGATCCAACCAGCCACGGACTCTGTAATACTGTAGTATTTTCTGGTGCAGGACTATGGTGTGTGTGTGTGTATATATATATATATATATATTTTTTTTTTTTTTTAATAGGCAAGCTGATTAGAGTTCTTAAATCACAACCAAATGCACCAGCCACTTATAGTGTCCATTCTTTAAAGAGCAAGAACTAGTGAAATATCGGCAGAGACTCTTCTAGATTATAACTGTCCTCTAAATATTCTACAGCTGCCTTCCCCTACCTCATTTAGACAGGAAAAAATGGAGCACAACTTGTCCTTCCTGAAGCTCTCGAAAACATTTAGCTTAGGTCATAGAAAAACAACTCTCTTCCCTCATTCGTATTTCATCAGTGTCTGCAATATTTTAATTAATGTGCATCATTATGATAACAAGTACATTGGCCTAAACAGGTCTGAGAACAAACACAGTTGCTTCCTGGTGAGCCAACTCTTCAAATGGGGGAAGCAGCCTGGGGATGGCCAGGTGCCCACTACTGAGGGGCCAGGTGTCCACCTGCCGAGGGCAGCACAGCAGAGGGGTAGGGGTGAGGGGGGCAGATGACGTTGGCCAAGGTGTCACATGACTCTTCTGTTACCTTGCTTTCCTGATTATTTTTATGACCCTGCATGTAAGTGGCTGAGAGGGCATCCATGTCAATGTTTCTGACAGGGGACCTGGCATGGAACTACAAGGGCGAAGAATGGCTTTGCTGCACAGGATAATGATAGCTTTTACTCAGAGATAGATGTCTGTGACTTCCTACTAAATTATAAACAGAAACGTATGTTATTCATTCAGTTCTGTTTCAGTGTGTTGTGTAAAACACACACACTGACTATCACATGTCCCATAATTAAACATCATCATCCTTAAGCTTCCAGAAAGCAGGCATCCTATATTGTTTAATATTTAGCTCAACTCTGTGCCCCGTCAGCTAATACATGTTTTCTAGCGATAAAATAATCACTCGTCTCTGGCCTTCAAATATCCTTCCGACATCTGGGCCTCTGAGTGCTCTGGACTCCTCACCTTAAGCACTTACTCCCAGGAGCCCGGTCTGGTCTCTGCCATTGCCCAGAACCACAGCCCTGCCCTCACCGCCCCCCAAACCCACTCCAGGACCCGCCTCCTTCCCTGCAGCTCCCTCTCTCACAACGCCCCCACTCCTGGAGCCCCTCCAGCCGCCTTTGCTCTGTCCTGCATCCCCATGACATCTGTCCTTCCTTCCTGGCCCAACTTCAATTCTGTGGTCAGGTGTGAAACAGTCAACCCTTGAACAACTGAGGTTTGAACCGTGTGGGCAGCAGCTCCGATTCGACCCCTAGCCTGGGAACTTCCATGTGCTGCAGGTATGGCCCTAAAAGGCAAAAAAAAAAAAAAAAAAAAAAAAAGAAAGAAAAGAAAAGAAATTAGTGAATTAATGTACATTTGTTTTAAGTTAAAATGTTTTATGTATATATGTAAAATTTTTTTAACAATTTCCTTATATTATTTTTTCCACTGTTGTAATAATAACTACCACTTTTCTGAGTTGCTCTGAGGTGCTCCTCAGAGAAGTCCATACCCAGAGTGGAGCTTCTTTACCTTCGCATTTGTTAGTTAGAAAGGAAGAAAAAAGAGGAAATTAAAACTTCATATTCTGTTACTTCATTAGATTAAAAAGTGTCTAGGAGTTCCTGTAGTGGCACAGTGGAAATGAATCTGACTAGTATTCATGAGGACTCGGGGTCAATCCCTGGCCTCACTCAGTGGGTTAAGGGTCTGGCATTGTCATGAGCTGTGGTGTAGGTTGCAGATGCGGTTCAGATCCCGTGTGGCTTTGGCTGTGGTGTAGGCCGGTGGCTGTAGCTCCAATTCGACCCCTAGCCTGGGAATTTCCATATGCCATGGGTATGGCCCTAAAAAGCAAAAAAAAAAAAAAAAAAAAAAAAAAAAGTGTGTATGTAAGCCAGTTACTTTATTGCTCCATCAAATTTGCTTTAATACGAACTTCAATAGAGCAGTTCAGAGGGCAGATTCTGGAGACAAAGATACTTGGCTTTGCATTTTGACTCTGGACCACTTGTTAGCTGTGTCACTTTGGAAACATCACATAAACCCTCCTAGCCTCAGTTGTCTCATTTTTAAAAGTACCCATGTCCAAGGGCGGTTGTGAGGATTAAATGAGATAGTCCATTTAAATGCCTAACACCATAACCAGGTGCATAGTAGGCAGTCAGTAAATGTTAGATGTGGTTTTATTAATGTGTACTTGGTGTCATCAGAGTGTGTTGTTAATAGGTCTATAAGCAAAGGTACCCAACAAATTTTTTACATTGAATTTAGGTGAAGTGGTCATTTCTACAAAATGTAGGCTACTAGGCTATTTGTCAGACATGTCCATTGTTCTAGTCTTTCTATGGGGAAATCTCTTTGGACACTCACCACTGGCTTGTAACACATGTTGTTGTTAGATTTGCCTGTTGTCTTTTGATTGCGTGGTGTGTATAACACTGGAAGTGTCTCTTCTCAGAAACTTCTGCATCTTACTATCTTTGAACTGAATGGAAAGAGATGTTGCTACTTCCTTTTACTTTTAATTGAATAAGTCTTTGTAGCACCGTTGATGGAAAGGAGAAGAAAAGATAAAGGTTTCTTTCTTAAAGGAGCATTGGTGAGAAAGGCTTGAAAGACTTAACCACCAGTGACGGTGCTATTTTTGTATGAGAGACACTCTGGTGACCAGACAGTGGAAGACAACTGCAGCATAAAAAACAATGTGACCTTTGCTCATAAGAGTTTCAAAGCTGTCAGAGTAAACGCCGCCGAGATCTTCAAGCCTAACAGGAGCCCACGGGACCATCAGAAGAGGAGGGTGCTCATCCGAAGACGCTCACCTAGTTCCAAAAGCTCTTTCTTGACGTTGCCCTCTCATGGTCTGCACACATGATGTGGAGTTGAGAGGGCTGCATGCGTGATCTGGAGTTGCTAGGTCTACATTTGTAAAACAAAATGTATCTACTGTGCCAAGTGTGGTAAACGAAGGGATTAGGGAGTTGGCAGGAGGCTAAAAGAGGAAGAAAATGACCAGCTGTCTTTCAGATAGTTGAAGTTGGAAAAGATTTGTAGGGGAGGTAGCATTCCAAGAAAAGGAGGAAGCGACCAGAGTGGCTTAGATGAGAATGATTTCAGGCTTAGAACATTTCCTGAGAGGCCGCAATGGATGACTAAATGAAAACGGGTTGTATAGGCTTGCCTGGAAAATGGTAGACGGGATGTTAGTTGAACAAACACGTACGGAGTCCAACTATGTACCTGGTGTCGAAAGTGGAAAAACAAGCACGAATCAGCCCGAGATCTCACCGCTTCGCTACTTAATAATAGGAGGAACAAGAATTAACTGCTAGTGATAACACAGTATGCTAGGAGCATGACCAAAGTCCTTTGGAAGGGCAGGGAATGGAATGGTTAATTATGCTGCAGCAGGAGGGGTTCATAGGAAGGTTAACTTAAGGTAGAAAAGTGAAAGAGTCATCAGGAAGAGGAACAGACCCCTTGAGCCCAGAAATGGTGTGAAGAGCATTGAGGGAGGGGGCATGTACCTGGCATGGGGGATTTGGAGGTTGTAGGAGACAGGAGGGAGCAGTGAGACTCGATGAAACTGTGTATGGATGAAGCAGTTAGCACGTGTTTAATGACAAGGAAGATTACTCTAGTTTTTGTTCACCATAAGGTTTGGAGGGGAAAACACTGCAAACTTCAAGAGCTCCCTGCTGGCTTTTTTGTGGCCGTTGTGCGGGCTGACCACTGGGCAGCCTCTGGGAATAGAGAGAAAAGGTGAACAGGAGGGGTGATACCAGAAGGATTTGGCAACATTTGGATGGGGTCGTGAGGAGGAGAAACAGGGTGAAATGATCCCATTTTCTAGGTCTTCTTTCTAGGTGGATATTATTACCAGAAACCAATTTTGGATTATAGAGAGGAAACACGAATTTGGAGCAGAGAAGGGAGATAGAGAATGTGCTGTTTCAGACATGTTGAGTTTGAAGGTCCCGAGGAACATCCAAATTAGGGATATCTAGGAAGCAGCTGCAAAGAGGGGTTGAAAATTGAAGAGAGGTGGATGTGTGTGTATATGTGTGTGTGTGTGTGAAATAGAGTCAACTTTCAGAGAGAGTATTTAGAGTGAGAAGATGAACTGTATCTTAGAGAACAGCCGGCATGTTCAGTTTGGGAAGAAAATGTTCTCATTGTGTGTTCACACACTCCCATCCTTCTGAAACTATTCCACAATATTGCAGAGGAAGGAGGACCTCCAAAGTAATTGTGTGAGGCCCCCATCACTTTGATATCAACACCAGACAAAAGTATCACAAAAAAAAAGAAAATCATAGACCAGGATCACTGATGAACATAGATGCAAAAATCCTCAACAAAATACTAACTAATCGGAGTTCCCACTGTGGTGCAGTGGGGTTGACAGTGTCTCTGCAGTGGTAAGGATGTGGGTTTGATCCCCGGCCTGGTGCAGTGGGTGGCTACAGCCGTGGCATAGGTTGCAGCTCCAGCTCACGTTGCGTCCTGGGAACTCCATAGGATGGCCCAAAAAGAAAAAAAAAAAAAAAAAAAAACTAACAAATCGACTCCAACAGTACATTAAAAGGATCCTACACCATGATAAAGTGGGATTTATCCCAGGGAATGCAAGGATTTTTCAATACCTTCAAGTCATTATGAATCAGCACATTAACAAGTTGAAGAATAAAAACCATATGAACATCTCAATAGATGCAGAAGAAGTTTTTGATGAAGTTAAACATCTATTTATGATAAAAACTCTTCAGAAAGTGGATGTAGAGGGAACATACCTCAACATAGTAAAGACAGTATATGATAAACCCATAGCTAATATTATACTCAGTGGTGAAAAGATGAAAGCATTTCCTATAAGGAATAAGACAAGGGTGCTCAATCTCATCACTTTCATTCAGCATAGTTTTGGAAGTCCTTGCCACAGCAATCAGAGAAAAAAAAAAAAAAAAAAGGAATCCAAATTGGAAAAGAAGTAAACCTGTCACTCTTTGCAGATGACATGGAGAAGATGTTACCAGAAAACTACTGCAGCTCATTAGTGAATTTGGCCAAGTTGCTGTACACAAAATTAACATACAGAAATCTAGCACTAACAATGAGATATCAGAAATAGAAACTAAGGAAACAATCCCATTTACCATTTATCAAAAAAGAATAAAATACCCAGGCATAGACGTGCTTAGGAGGCAAAAGACCTGTACTCTGAAAACTATCAGATGCCAAGGAAAGAAATTGAAGAGGACACAAACAGTGGAAAGATATACCATCTTCTTGGATTGGAAGAGTCAATATTAAATATGGTTAAAATGACCACACTACCCAAGGCAGTCTCCAGATCCAGTGGCATAACATTACCAATTAATTTTACCTATTAAATTACCAGTGGCATTTTTCACAGAACTAGAACAAACTTATTTAAATTTGTATTTTAAATACAAATTTGTTTCAAATTTTTTATTTGAAACACAAATTTGTTTCAAATTTAATTTTTAATTTGAAACACAAAAGACCCTAAGTAGCCAAAACACTTGAACTAACAGTATTGTAAATTAACTATACTTGAATTTAAAAATTTTCTGCTTTACTACCTAAATGTCCACTGACAGATGAATGAGTTTGGAAGATGTGGTACATACATACAATGGAATACTACTCAGCCATAAAAGCACAGGAACTATATCCAGTCTCTTGGGATAGACCATGATGGAAGATAATAGAAGACAGGGAATGTGTATTTGTATGTATAATGAGGTCACTTTGCTGTACAGGAGAAAAGGGCACACATTGTTAATTAACTATACTTCAATAAAACTTAAAAAAATGAAAAAAAGGAGTTCCCGTCGTGACTCAGTGGTTAACGAATCCAGCTAGGAACCATGAGGTTGCAGGTTCAATCCCTGGCCCTGCTCAGTGGGTTAAGGATCCAGTGTTGCCGTGAGCTGTGGTGTAGGTCACAGATGCTGCTCAGATCCTGAGTTGCTGTGGTTCTGGAGAAGGCTGGCAGCTACAGCTCCAATTAGACCCCTAGCTTGGGAACCTCCATATGCCATGGGAGCAGCCCTAGAAAAGGCAAAATACCAAAAAAAAAAAAGAAAAAAAAAGGATGAAATAATGCCATGGATGCAACTAGAGAGTATCATACTAAGTGAAGTGAGAAAGACAAATACCATATGATATCATTTACATGTGGAATCTAAAATATGGCACAAGTGAACCTATCCACAAAACAAACAGACTCACAGACATAGAGAACAGATTTGTGGTTGCCGGGGGAAGAGAGTGGGAAGGACTAGAAGTTTGGGGTTAGTAGATGCAAACTATTACGTTTAGAATGGATAAGCAACGAGATTCTACTGTACAGCACAGGGAACTACATCCGCCTCTTGGGCGACAGCATAATGGAAGATAACATAAGAAAGGGAATGTGTATATATATATGACTGGGTCACTTTGCTGTACAGCAGAAATTGGCTCAACACTTGTCAATCAACTAGACTTGAATAAAAAGGTTTTCTGTTTTAAAAAAGTTCTGCTTTAAACTGGTCTTTACATGTCATTGTGCTAGGTTTTTGGATTTTACCCATTGAATGAACTCTGATTACTTCAAGGAAACTAGTTGTTTTAAATCGTCATGTTAAACTTTTCTCTTTGAAAATGATCATGCTGGTATATTATTAATCACCTTATTTGTTCTTTCCCTCCCTAGGAGCTGATGCAACAGAACGGGATTGGTTATGTGTTAAATGCCAGCAATACCTGTCCCAAGCCTGACTTCATCCCCGAGTCTCATTTCCTGCGAGTGCCTGTGAATGATAACTTTTGTGAGAAAATTTTGCCGTGGCTAGACAAATCCGTAGATTTCATTGGTAAGTAGCTCAAGTACTGTTACACGTTCTTGGCGTTACAGTCTTATGTATAGGTGTGCCCCTCCCTCTCCTCCCCACCACCCTCCCCCCCTTTTTTTTCCATTAGAGAAAAGGAACCTATTTCACAGACTGCGAAGTCTGAAAACAACACGTGGTGCTGCGTATCTCCTTTAGTGGCCAAGGTGACGTGTGTGTGCCATGTTGTCTCCAAGGTGCGAGCCTTGTGACATTCTGGCAAACTTTAATTCTACCAAGGGTAAGCCTGTGAGTACATATGCACAAGTGTTTGAGAATCAGTTAAATTTGGGGGATTAAATTTTTACCCATTTTTTTCAAATCCTGTAAAAGACTTGGAAAACGTGGCATTCCTTAAAACTGCTTCTGCCTTGCTGCTATGCTTTCCCCAGAGAAAAGTCACATCCCTGTGAAAACAAATCCCTTTAAAGTCTTTATGTCACAAGGTTCCTAAGCCTCAGTCCACTTGCCAGTGATTTCCAGCAGTAGTAGATCTAATGAAATTCCCCCCCCCACACACACACACTCGTGTGGTCATTTCCTTGACATTGGCCGTGACAGGATCTGGTCTGGAGCAGACTTGGGTCTGCTCGCTGGGTCCGTCAGCCCTGGAGCCTCCCCGACTCCCAGCCCTGGGTGCTGTTGTGACATTTTGGTATCTCAAGATCAGCTCTGCTGGAAGGAAGTCGATGGCACGTATGTGAAATATATTTTTAGTGGAAGGTGGCAGAATGGAGGAGATGCATGTGTTGTGCTTTGAGCAACATAAGAAGGTGTGACTCTTGATGTGCATGTGAGGAGTTTTCGTTGTTTTTGTCCCTAGTCACCCAGGTTAGAGCACCCTTATCCATAATACTCTGAATTGGTTATCGACAGTTTAAGGAAAAGAACTAGTTCCTTTTTACAGTGAACTTATGTAAATGGAGACCCTCACTATATCCTTTCATCTGGCAGGGGAATTTTCTAGACAGGGCTTTTGAAACTTTGGGTAATTCAGAAACAGTTCTCTCTTTTTTTCAAGATTCTAGGTTGTGAAGATTTTTTCTCTTTAATTAGGACGCATTCTATGGAACATCTGAAGATAAATGACTTAGATAATTCACATTAAAATAACCACAAACAAAACTCCCCAAATTAATCCTTCCCACAACGCTCCTCCTAGGAAATAGTTGGTATATCATTCAGTATTTGCCCCTTTGAAAGGTGACAGTTATGGTTAATGTTCGCATTGCATGTCACATCAATGAGAGATCACCAGCTCTAATTTCAGCTTAAAGTGCAGTTCCAGAACCTGTTTAGAAGAGAACCTGTTAAGTCATGACAATGTCTAAGCTTTAGGAGGGTTGGTAGGAAAGACAGAGTATGAATAACTCTGCCCCCAGCTTTCTTTTTTCTTTCATGGGAGGTATTGGCCACTTTGAATTCATACAGAAGGAATTCTCCCATGTTCTGAGTTGGTGAAACACACACCCAAATATATAGCGTAATTTGTTTGTATAGCTGAAGATATTTTTACTTATCAGTTGGTCCCTTGCTCGGCCCTGTTTACTGTCAGGGCCGCACCGTCCCTGCCCCACCCAGACAATTCAGGGCAACACCTGCAGCCACGGGAATTCGGCCTGTGTTCACTCGCGGTGCCTGTCCTTTTAAGCCATGGTTAGTCATGGCCGAGAAGAGCGTTTGAAAACATATCCTCAAACCAGGACTTAATAGGTTCACGTTTTTTATTATTCGTATTTCATTTCAGTAAGTTTCTGGATCTGTTGGAAGGACTCAGGTTTTCAGGGAGTTGTTGCCTTTCCTTATAGCTGATGTCGGCAGCAGGCGTCAGCGCATTGGCCTGTTTGTGCTGTGGGTCACTGACGAGGGCCCCGAGCCCAGCCGGCTGCTGGCCTGGCCTCCTGCCCCACCTCAGCCACGTCAGCCTCAGGGCTTTTGTAGGCAGTATGGGGAGGTAATTAAGAGGATGTACTTTGGAGCCAAACTGTGTATGAGTCGTGCCTCCCTTGGTTATCAGTTAAGTGATGCTGGGTGAGTTGCCTAAAACTTGTCTCTTCCTCAGTTTCCTGATCTGGAGACTGAAGATAATGTATCTGCCTTCTAGGGATAGTGTCAGGCTTAAAATAGATGATGTATGCAAAATACTCTTGCAAATGCAAATAAATAGTAGCTGTTTTAAAAGTTATCCAAGAAGCCTTTTTTTCTTTTTTTTTTTTTTTTCTTAGAGCTGTACTCTGTCACCTCAGTTATTACTTCCTTTTTTTTTTAGCCTTTGTAACGTCTCTCTCTCTCACTGGCTCCTTCCTACCCATTTTGTTTGTTATCCTCTCTTTTAACCAGAATTGGTAAAATATAAAAAAACTGAAAGATACATAAAATGGAAAGAGTAGCTACATCTTTTTTAATCCCTGAATCGTTGCAGTGGCAGCCTGCCTTTTTTGGGGGGTGGGTTTGCAGGCATATGGAAGTCCCCAGACTAGGGGTCACATGCCAGCCACAGCAACACCAGATCCAAGCCATGTCTGTGACTTACACTGCAGCTCACAGCAACGCCAGATAATTAATCCACTGAGTGAGGCCAGGGATCGAACCTGAGTCCTCATGACTTCTTGTCGGGTTCATTGCTGCTGAGCCACAGGAACTGCTTTTTAAATTTCCAGTTTTCACAATCAGTGTCTTTTTTTTTTTGGCTATGGCTTGGAGAGGCTTGATTTGGGATCTCACTTCCCAGACCAGGGATTGAACCCAGGCCACAGCAGCAAGAACACCAAATCCTAACCACTAGACCACCAGGGAACTCTGACAATCATTGCCTTCCTGTTGTCCCCTGTTTAGGAACCTGCAGAGGCTCCTTAATTGCCTCGAGTCCTTAGCCTGACATTCTCAAACTCTCCAGCACCTGCTCAGCATCTCTGAACCCTCCTTCCTGGTCACTTCCTGCCCAGCGCCCACCAGCCACGGCCAACTGCTTTCTGAGCAGTTGTGCAGCCCCACTGCGGGGCTTTCTCAAATGTTTCCCCTCTTCTCTCCACCAGCCTACAGGTATATTACTTCCTCTGCCTTCAGAGACTCAGCTTAGCACTTGCTTCTGCCAAGAAATGTGTTCTAACGAACGCCACTTCAGTATAATCCCTTTTTAATTCGGTTTTTGAAATACATCATGAAGACAGTTGTAATTGTAAAAACAGTCTAAGTATCAGACAGAAAATATGAAAAACAGAGAAAACCTCAACATCCTAACACATCTGTTATCATCATTGCTCTATTTCCTTCCAGGCTTTTTCAGATTTTTTTTTTTATAAAGACTACCTTTAAAAAATATGTATGGGTCAGCCAGCCTGCATTTACTGAGTTCAGACTGTGTGCCCAGGGTTAAACCCTTGGGAGGAATGTTAGAAGCAAGATCCTTCTAGGTCCCGAGAGTCTAGTTCTGAGATAATTATTAAAAATAATGAGAGAATACTGTCAACATTGAAAAATATTTAAACCCAGCCTACTTCCAATAGGAATTTGAAGTAGGCATTCCCGTCGTGGCTCAGCAGAAATGAATCTGACTAGTATCCATGAGGACGCAGGTTCCGATCCCTGGCCTCAGTCAGTGGGTTAAGTGTCTATAGCATTGCCCTGAACTATGGTGTAGGTCAGAGACTCGGCTCGGATCTGGCGTTGCTGTGGCTGTGGTGTAGGCCAGCGGCTGTGGCCTTGATTCAACCCCTAGACTGGGAACCTCCATGTGCCGCAGGTGCATCCCCTAAAAAGACAAAAAAAAAAAAAAAAAGAATTTGAAGCAGCTGACCCTAAGAGGTTGGACTCAAAAGGTAACACACATCCACACCCATACCCGTTAAAACGGGATAAAAGGGCAGGAACCACGTAATGTGGGGCTTGGAAAGGTACCGTAAAATCTGAATTACAGTTATCAATTGGGATTGATGAAAACCTCAGCTTTGAGCTTGTTCACAGCCAAGGCTGAAGTGCTAAGTGCAGATAGGTGAGAGGAAGAGGAGAGGTATGTGGGCCCAGGAAGGCATGGACTTGATCTACATATGTTTATGTGCTGTCGTGTTGTGTAGTGTGTCCTTCTTTCTTTGTTTCAGTGTTGTTTGGTATTCGTTTGCTATTGTTTTATTGTGTTTGATTTCCCTGTCCAAAGGGAGGCTGCTTGATTGTTCACATAGTGCCTCAAAGCCCTGTGGTCTTCTGTACAAAACAAACAGTAAGCCATACACGTTAGAAATTTGTAATAAGTGTGACTGAGGTGGTGACATCAGCGTCACCTTGTATTATTCAGCTGCCAGAACAGACTCCCGGGATATCTCTTCATTGCAAACCTTTTAACATAAGGCTGAGTAGGGTAGACTTTTGGTAGCTGTCCACAAAAACAAGACAAGAAGGGAAGCATGTAGCTCATGGAAGCAGGGCCGGTGAGCACACCTGTGACTCTTCAGAATTGAGGCCGTCAGAGTACTGACGTTTCACATCCAGAAAGTTCTCCCGAAGAAAAATAGGCAAACGATAGACAGGTAGGTTTGTGAGTTGGCATTTTAAAGGTAGCTCGACTTGGCTTTTGCTGTGTCGTAAGGTAGTGTCACTGTGTTTAGGTCTCTCTCCCTCCCCGCCCCCACGCTTTTTACATAGTGATGTGTGTCACATGTTTAAATGAAAGAAATTTAATATCTCATATATGTCAAATCATTTTTATGCACCTAAAATACAAAGTTATATGTCAATGATATCTCAAAACTGGAAAAAAAATTAATATCTCTTACGTAATGAGAAAGACAACATGGGAGGAGTTCCTGTTGTGGCTCAATGGGTTAAGGACCCAACTAGTATCCATGAGGATGCGGGTTCAATCCCTGGCCTTGCTCACTGGGTTAAGGATCCGACCTTGCCATGAGCTGTGGTGTAGATCACAGAGGTGGCTGGGATCCCTATTGCTGTGGCTGTGGTGTAGACTGGCAGCTGCAGCTCCAATTTGACCCCTAGCCTGGGAACTTTCATATGCCACATTGTGGCCCTAAAAAGAGAAAAAAGAAAAAAAAAGACATCTGGGTAAACAAAATATTAGCTGAGTCTTAGGATTTGGGATGTTACTTTCTTTACAATATTTTGTATTTCTAAGGTTTTCTACATTAAACAAGTAGAATCATGTTATCACAATGTACAGTTTATACTCAGGGAGTTATTAAAGTAATAATACATAATGGAAGAACATATGCAGTGGAAGTACTGAACAAGAGGCAACCTGAGTTAGGGACAAATGGCTTCTTATTCCTACATTTGGACTTTGATAGTTCTCTGTGGAAATGGTGGGAAACTCATCTCCCCCTCCCTCCTTAAACGAGTATTGAAAGGAACACCACGTACAGAGTCGGGCTTTGAGTTGCCCGCTGAAAGACACTGTGTGAGTAAATGGAAACAAGATTTCACTGCTGAGAAAAGTTGTGCTTAGCCATCCTTTCTGAATTGGACTCACACAGAGAAAGCAAAAGCCTCCAACGGGTGCGTGCTGGTGCACTGCTTGGCAGGGATCTCTCGCTCCGCCACCATCGCCATCGCCTACATCATGAAGAGGATGGACATGTCCTTGGATGAAGCTTACAGGTGAGGACAGGCACGCGTCCTGCGCGACCAGCTTCTCATTGGACCTGAGACACCAGGAGACGTGAGGCTGGGTCACCACGTGAAAGCAGACTGTGATGATTTTAGTTACAGGCTTTACAGGTACTGGGGATTTTTTAAAAGGTGTTTCCAAGATTGGAGAAACATGCATTTTTGTAACTTAGCACTAATTGTCCCTCCACATGTATCACATTCATCCTCAGCTGCTTTTTAAGTTTAGGAACAAATCTGGAGCTCTCCATCCTGTTAGGTGAGTTTATATCTTTCCCTAGTTGGGGAAATACCATTTGTTCTGCTTTTACCTATGAGAAAAAAATGCTGCAGAATACTCATGATAGAATTCCTACTGTGCTTTAAACCTTGAGTCTCTTTTACTGTGAGGAAAAAGCCCAAATCGTCGTCGAACTCCATTTGTGAAGGAGAATTTCCTGCATGCCAGGTTTTCACAGCGTCTGTTTCCTGGGGTCGCCCCACTAGAAGGTGGCAGTGACAGCAGCACCAGGCGCTGGGTTTACTCAGGGATTCATTGAATCCGAGCCCTCTGTGTCTCCTTGGATAGGGGTGGTTAGTTCACCTGTGATAAAGCATCAATAATAGAGGCACACGGAGGCTTGTTGTAACAAATGGACTTTTCTCAAGTTGGAAAATTTGGACAAAAGAAACGAGCTACCTGAACAGCTTCTCCCTCGAGGAAGGAGGTCCTCCGTGCCTGCATCACTCCGCCTCCTCCACCCCGGCTCCCATCCCCAAGGTCCTCCTGCCCTGTAGACCAGCACAAAGGCACCCGTTTAATCCTGTTACAAGGTCTTATCACGAGGGCCCCGTATTTACATTCGTCATAGTTGAGCCTGTTATTTCTGGCTTTGTTCATTTGCTTTAGGTTACTTTGATTTCCAGGAAGCTTATTTTTGATTTTTCTCTTTCCTTCCTTATTCAAATACAAATTTTCAGTATATTTTCACACCTACATCTGCTGAGTGTCCACGAGGGTCAGGGGCCACTAAAGAATTAATCTACTGGTTCTCAGGGTCTTTGTTGCCACCATGAAGCATAAAAAGTTGTTTATTACGTTTTGATCCCTTGATGACTCTTGTGTAACGTGGTGGTTACAGAAAGGAACCCAGGCATTAGAGCTGGTTTTGAATCCCATCCCCATCCTTTAGTAGCTCTGTGATTTGGGCAAGTCACTTAAGGAATTTGGGTACCTCTCTGATGGGGATAGTTACACCCACCAGACAGAGAGGGTAGTTTTGAAGGTCGAATGAGAAAACACTACAGTTCCCTCATTAGCATAATGCTTAGCAGACAGAGGCCACTTTGTACCTAGCTGGCTGTCACATTGAATGCATAGAGAAAGAACTCAGAAGGGTGTGCTTTGATGCTCTGGCCACCTGATACCCTCTCTTTGGGTCATTAACTTAAAATGTGAACTGTCTTGAAGTGACATGCGGGACTTTGACACTGGCAAGTCGAAGGTGGGGCATGGCTGTTCAGCTCTACTTTTTTTTTTTTTTTTTTTTGGTTTCACTGTGCCCATGGTATGCAGAAATTCCTGGGCCAGGGATCGAACCCATGCCACGGCAGCGACCTGAGCCACAGCAGTGACAATGGAGGCTCCTCAACCCACTCAGCCACCAGGGAACTCCTTCAGCTGTCCTTGTGATGGGAGTGTTGGTGGGGGTGGGGATGTCCCAGGTAGGGAGGAAAGAATCATCTCTTACCAGTTGCATCGGAAGTTTGGGTCCTTGAAAATAGTGGGGCTAACCTTAGAACTTCAGGGGCCTGGCTCCCCTCTTTCTGGTATCTCCAGGGACACGCTCTAAAGCTCTCCCCCCATGCAGAGGCCCTTCTCTTCTACTTGATGGTTTCCCTGGACTTTCAAACCAGTCATCTTCCAAAGGTCTTGGGAGGATCTAATAATCCCCACGTCATCCATTCACTTGATATAGCTTAATAACTTTGGGGGGGGCACCCATGGGATCCAGAAGTTGCCCCTCCAGGGATCGACCCCACGCCACAGCAGCGACCAGGGCAGCTCTTGAACTGCCCACCCCACCCCACCCCCCGCCGCCAAACTCTAGTAACATCCTTAAAGATAAAAGGTGGCTGTCAAATTCAAGTCTTTGTTTTTTCCCTCTCGTCACAGATTTGTGAAAGAAAAAAGACCGACTATATCCCCGAACTTCAACTTTCTGGGCCAGCTCCTGGACTACGAGAAGAAGATTAAGACCCAGCCGGGCACGTCGGGGTCCAAGAGCAGACTGAAGCTGCTGCACCTGGAGAAGCCCAGCGAGCCCGGCCCCGTGCCCCCGGACGGTGGGCAGAGAGGCGAGCCCACCCCCGGGCCGCCCTGCACCCACCCCACTACCTCAGAGGCGACCGGGCCTCGGCCTGGGCTCCCCACCCTCAGCCAGCCCCCACCGTCCGAGGACAGTCCTCTGGTCCAGGCGCTCAACGGGCTCCACCTGCCCGCGGACCGGCCAGAGGACAGCGGGCGGCTCAAGCGCTCCTTCTCCCTGGACATCAAGTCGTTGTCGTACTCAGCCGGCGTGGCCGCATCCCTGCACGGCTTCCCCTCGACAGAGGAGGTCCTGGAGTACTACAAGCCGCCCTCTGCGCTGGACGGGGCGGGCAAGCCGTGCCAGTTCTCCCCGGTGCAGGAGGTGTCGGAACAGACGCCGGAGGCCAGCCCCGACAAGGAGGAGGCCGGCCTCCCCCAGGAGCCGCAGCCCCCCAGGCCCGTCGACGGTCCCAGCAAGCGGCTGCACCCGGTGCGGCCCCTCTTCTCGCCCCTGCACCGCAGCGGGAGCGTGGAGGACAACTGCCACGCCGGCTTCCTCCTCGGCCTCTCGGCCAGCCAGCAGCACCTCGCCTCATCGGCCGCCGGGCTGGGCCTCAAGGGCTGGCACTCTGACATCCTGGCCCCCCCGACCTCCACCCCTGCCTTGAGCAGCAGCTGGTATTTCGCCGCGGAGCCCTCTCGCTTCTACTCCACCTCGGCCGTCTACGGGGGCCCCACCGGCTACCCCGCCTACAGCTGCAGCCAGCTGCCCACCGGCGGTGACCCAGGCCACTCCGTGCGCAGGCGGCAGAAGCCCGGCGACAGGGCCGACTCCCGGCGCAGCTGGCACGAGGAGAGCCCCTTTGAAAAGCAGTTCAAACGCAGAAGCTGCCAGATGGAGTTTGGAGAGAGCATCCTGTCAGACAAGCGGTCCCGGGAGGAGCTGGGGAAGGTGGGCAGCCAGTCGAGCTTCTCGGGCAGCATGGAGATCATCGAGGTCTCCTGAGAAGCAAGGCACCTGCGACTTCTCTGGACCGTTCTGTCCTTGTTCACAAAACTTATTCCCTGTAAATCTGAAATATATATATGTACATACATATATATTTTTGGAAAGTGGAGCTCTGGTGTAAAAGCAAAAGATGGATCAGCACCGTTGTCCTTTCCAACATCTGCATTTGAGAGCGCAGCTGGTATTCCTCTCAACGCCAGCGGAAGGGCAGGTGCTCGCTCTCCCCCGACAGGTGACACACTTCTGTGCAGCGGGTTGCACATCCTGCTGATCGTAGTGAATCGAGTTGTGTTGGGGTGTGAGGGGACAGAAGCCCCCATTGTTTTCTTGTCGTGCTACAGAGCGATCTCAGACACTAGTCCTGTCCAGTCCCTTCTGCAGTGCACCTTAGCACTGAGACTGAGCCAGCCTGTGGGTCAGGTGGGGAGACCCTACTAGGACCAGAACCTAATGGTAAAGCCGAGAGCAGCGAGCATCTCCCAAGCTGATTCACAAATCCAAGCTCACCTTAAGATAGCTAAGCGATGCGAGCATCGTTCTGCTGACCGACCGTCAGGGGCCTTGCTAAGATTAACTTTAGAGCAAACCCAGTACCTCAGGCAGAAAGTGGGGGCGTTCACCACTACCAGGTCCAGCGGCCCGGTTTCTAGGCATGGTGAGTAGCTAGTCACACCTTTCAGACCAGTTCCGACCGTCTGGGCACACGTTTCCAGCCAGGCCTGGATGGAGGTCGCTCATTCTTCCTTCCTTCTTCTCTTTGTGAAGAAAGGGATGCTCTCTAGGATTCAAGGTGACAGCCGGGAGTCTTGGCGGCGTGATCTAAGCTAAGGTCGGGAGGCTAAACAAGTCTACCTCCCTCTTTATAAATCAAAGAATTGTTCGAGCTGGGATTGTTAATCCTTTCAATAAGGATTAACTAGCTTTCAAGCCAGATGTGAATTTATGGGGTAGCAGAGCAGCAGCACCCTCAAGTTCTCAGCCACACCAGACACACGAGTTTTCTGTTTCGGTTCCCCTGCACAGATGTGTTTTGTGAAAATGGACCGATGAGGTAGAATTTTATAGGAAATGACCAAGAGGGAGAAAACTGTGCAAGGATTAGAGACGGTCAGACTGCTGAGGAGAAGCAGGAAACTGCTGTTTTCTCAGTGGCTTTTCCCGTCAGCACGCGACGAGGGTGGTCTTTCTCTGATTTCCTTGGATTTCCAGAGTCCCCATTAGGGCTGAGAGAGGCCTGGGTGAGGAAGCAAGGCCTGGTCGGAACCAGCCAGGAAGGGGAGGAAAAGACGGTGGATTCTGTTGCATGGCACACACAGGGGAAATACACAGCCAAGCTCTTCTCAGAAACTATCCTCAGCTTTTTTTTTTTTTTTTTTTTAGTAGAAGGGACATATCAAAATGGAGCGGGACCAAGGGGTCTCCGTCTATGACCTACAATCACTGTATGGAATCAATCCTGGCAGCTGAAAATAGGAGGTGGTTAGAACCAGTACACAAGTGGCCGTACTTACCTGCTTTGAAACTTACTGGCTTGAGTTTTGTCAGCTACAGTCTGGTCCTGTTTTGAAGCCTTAATTCACGTCAGCAGCTTTTTTTTTTAGGGTGGCGGGTGGGTGTCAGCGTTGTTCTTTACTGTAAGTGTAGCTAGTTGCTGACTCATATCTCAGGTTTTTCTACGTGTGAGAAATGGACAGTCCTTTGAGTAGGATGTGACTTCATGTTTCCTATGGTGACAGCTAAAACCAGCATAGAATGACATGATTCAAAACTGACTTGATCGTGACGATTACACGCTTCATAGAACATAACTGGTTACTCATAAATTTATGACGGGCAGTGACGGGGTATGAAATGGGGGAGTCAACTGTGGCGGGAGTGCGTCACCACCATGTGGGAAAAGTTCTGTTCGGTGATTTCGTTTTTCTAAATGCGTTTAAGTTTGGATGTCATCAGACATTATCCAGGTTTGACAGAGTAGTTTTTGATGTGTTTTGTACACACGCACCGAATGTACTTCCAGAGTCTGGTCACAACCGTGGAACATTTTTCAGCAATGAAAGCAGTGGCTCCAGTGGATGTTTCAGGACGGTGGCGGGACTTGGTTTTAAAGAGATGTTTGGGGGAAAACCGGCCTTTCAACATTTGGGATTTCTCTTGGCCATGGTCCCCTTCCTTCCTGTGACTGATGGGGTCATGACAGCCTTTAGTCTTTGATGGCTAACAGCAAATGAGCAGTCCTTGGAGTCCAGACGGCCCTGCCCAATGGGCAGCTTCAGGCCCGCCCCGGCGCAGCAGGGACAGCACTGGCGGGTTGGTGGCTGGCCCTCTGCAGGGTGGGGTCAGAGAGGGGAGCCCTGGATGATACCAGATGATACAGAATGGTGATCGGAAAGAGCAGAACTAGACTTCTCTGTGAGAAATGCTGGGAAATGGTTTAGGACATTTGTAAAGTTTGGTGGCAATGTGTAAATGTTTATTATGAATAGAGTGTTCTTTTGGAGCAAGGCAAGCTGCTGAATGGTTAAATCGTGCATTTCTCATTTTGATGTGTCATGAATGTTAATACGATGAAATAAAATCAAAACTGGTACCTGTTTATACATAAACATGAAAAGGCCCTCTCTCTGCAGCAGTAAACCTGGTGGGAGCAGCACGTCCAAGCGGGAAAGGAGGCAGTGGTGGGGCCTGTTCTGTCTGCCCGACTGAGGATCCAGCTCAAAGCGAAGCGCTGAGGTTGTCAGCTGTGTTACCGTCACTCGCAGGGAACACACATCTTAGCTCGAATGCCAGACGTACACTGCTGCGTAGCACCTCAGGCAACCTCAGATAAAGGTCTCTTGATGGATTGAATGCAGAATAGGTACAAGGTAGGAAGAAGAAAAACCACATAAATATCCACAGTATATTGTAGTGTGTGGGTGGTTATTAATTCTTGTAGGAAAAACCAAGGAAGGAAGAGTCATTCCAAAATCTCCTCTCCATCCCTGCCAAGTACATCCTAACACTGCTCTGCTTATAAATGACACTGCCCATGATGACATATGAGGCTAGAAACTTAGCCTCATCAGGCTGTTCATAAAGAATCATGCAGTAAAGGAATAAAAAGTTTACCTTCTGTACAAGCAGATGGAATAGGGACAAGAAACCGAATCAAAGGTGACGCCATTTGGTTGTGAAAGGCTTCTGAGTTGAAGTTAGATTTAAAGAACTTTAAAAGCAAGCAGGATTGGACTGAGCGAGTCAAGACCAAACACGTGTCTTGGCTAGGACCTTGCCAGAAATGTGGAGGTGGGATGGGATAGAGAAATAAAGGGCGTGTGAAATAAATTTGCCTCAAGCTGAAAGGTGGCAGGAGGGACCAGGAATCTCAGTGAGAGTTTCTGGATGGGAAGCTGTAGACACTGGAAGGCCTGCCCGTCAAGCCAGTTACGAAAACATAGGTCTGAGGGCCTCCTGGGGACCACCAGCCACAGCAGGCGGGTGCCAGAGGACTCATTTGGATCTGACACCATCAGACCAGGGCTCAGGCTAAGGGGACACAGGGACGGTGTGGAGGCCGAGGTGGGGCGTGTGTGCTGGGACTTGGACGGGAGCTTGTTTTCCTCGGAACCCTCACTGTCATTTTAGCTTATACATACGCCTGCCTGTCTGGTGGTTTTGGTTTTCTGACCAAAAAATGTTGTAGGCTGAAATGTTGTAGGTCTGGGAAATAAAATCATGGTCTAGGTGCTCTTCTCTGACTTCCCCTTCTGCCTCTATCAATGCAAGAGGGAAGCTAGCTATTTCTAGCAGTCTCTGGGGACCATTCATCCCTGTACAGCAAAATTACACTTGGTTATATCTATAAAATGTGGCAAGATCAACTAGAGAATTACAGCATCATGTTGGAAGGTGTTTACACGTCAGTCAGTCTTATTGTTGCAGTTTATGTACAGATGTCACACTGGGTTTACGTAAACACCAGTTTCATTCCTTTGGTTTTGGCTAACACACTAGAGTCAGTCCGAAATGCTTTCCCATAGGAAATACCGAATGTGACCCTGTAGTTGGAGGCAAACAGGATAAATAGGGGACGGTTAGCTCAGCCGTGGCCTGGGTTTTCCCATCAGGGGAAGTGTGACAGCCTTGAAGATGGAATCAAAAGCACTTGGTTCACAAAAGCTTTTAGCATAAATCACACCTCACTATATAATACAAGGTAGCAGTAGGACTGTCTCTTGATTGGTGAAGAAAATTGAATCCTATGTTCCATCCTGTCCTATGTTGACACGGATGACCCCGAGCAAACTCCAAAGAGTAATGAATGGACACACACGTACACCCAGCCCACCGCACGGGATGCTGGTTACACTAATAGCAACACTACATTTGGTTGCCAAAAAGACGTTTTAATGTTTGGGTGTGACGCATGTGAGTAAGTTATCTGGTCACCCTTCCCCTCTGAGGTTGGGACGTGCGAACGGAAAGGTACGATGGGAGCCCGTGTGTGTGTGTGTGTGTAACTCAGTGTTACCATCAGTCCTTGAACAGCAGTGACATTGCCGGGGCACTAGGAAGTGCTTGACAAAGGGGTTGAAAGGGTAAGAAAAGAAAAGCAAAATTACTTCTCTCACAATTGAGAAAAAGTTTACACCTATAAATTCCACAAGCAGAAAAACTCCCTTCTCCCCACTCTTAGTATCAACATTTTAAGTCACTTCCTACTGAGGACTACACATCTGGGTTTAGCTGAGGAGGTATAAACAAGAAGGGAAGATAACATGTTCAATTACTCAAGAATTTTAACACACACTTGCTCAGGGCTCTCATTACCACAGATTCCTGGTTTTCCTTGGGACTTGCTGGGAGAAATGCCAACGCTAAATAAGTTCTACAAATAAACCCAAAAGAGCCAGGGATGCATGTAGTTCCCCAGGGCCATGAGATTATGTAGCCTTGGAGACGGCATTTTTATAATACTTAAAATGTACCTTTTTCATACAGAGAGATGGCTAGAGAATACCAAAACCCAACCTACTGACCAACCTCATTTTTTTTCTTTTTATGGCCACATCTGCAGCATATGGTAGTTCCCAGGCTAGGGGTCGGATCAGAGCTGCAGCTGCCAGCCACAGCCACAGCCACAGCCACAGCCATGCCAGATCTGAACCACATCTGCAGCTTATGCCACAGCTTGCGGTATTTACCTACTCACTGTACTCACACGGTATTTACCTACACCTGCATCCTCACAGAGACAGTGTCGGATCCTTGACCCCCTGAGCCATATCAGCAAATCCCCAAACCCTTTTTTTGATCTTTTTGTCTTTTAGGGCCACACCTGCAGCATCTGGGGGTTCCCAGGCTAGGCGTCCAATCGGAGCTGTAGCCGCAGGCCTACGCCAGAGCCACAGTGATGCCAGATCCTTAACCCACTGAGTGAGGCCAGGGATCAAGCCCGCATCCTCGCGGATGCTGGTCGGGTTTGCTAACTGTTCAGCTAGCAAACCCTTTTTTTTTTTTTTTTTTTTTTTTCCCATTTCTTGAGTGCACGCCTATATCTTAAGGTGTGGAGTCCTCAAAAACACATTTCATCAGGAGTTCCCATCGTGGCGCCGTGGTTAACGAATCCGACTGGGAACCATGAGGTTGCGGGTTCGATCCCTGGGCCTCGCTCAGTGGGTTGACTATCCAGCATTGCCGTCGGCTGTGGTGTGGATTGCAGACATGGCTCGGATCCTGCATTGCTGTGGCTCTGGCGTAGGCCAGTGGCTATACCTCTGATTGGACCCCTAGCCTGGGAACTTCCATATGCCGCGGGAGCAGCCCAAGAAATGGCAAAAAGACAAAAAAATAAAAAAAAAAAACATTTCATCAAATACTCACTCTGGCAGAGAACATAAATTACTAAGAATGATAAAACTGAGGGAAACAGACGTGAAATGTATAAAGTAACTGCAGAGGTGTTCATGGGATCCATCCCTGCTCTTAACCTGCAATTCATTTATTATAAGTTTATATGTACATAATACACCCCTTCTGCTGAGCCTCCATTTCAAGTAGTGACATGAGGCTGCAGTATAGCGATCGATCTGATGGGGTTTCATAAATGTCGGTGAGCAGACTGACCAGCGTAACAGGTCTTTACAAGAAGGGGTCTCTGTTCACCTAATTCATAATTAACAAAATGAAGGACAGGAGCTCTCCCCTGGTAACTCGGAATTTAACGTTGCTATCAAGACCCAGGGCCACAGCTCAGGCACAGCAGGGGAAGATGCTCCTTACTGTCGCTAGAAAGTGACCTCTCAGAACTGCAGACTTGGCAACTAAGAGCCAGGAGGGCCTGAGAGGCCACCCAGACCGGCTCATGCTTTAGGGGAGTGGAAAATGAGGCTCAAGGAAATGTAAATGTCTCACCCAAGATCCAGCCTGGAAATTTCCAACCAGGGCACTTGAACAACACCAGGCCTCCTCCCCATCCCCGAAACATCCTAGAGTGTCCTTCCCCAGAATCCATCAGAAAAAGTAAAATATTAACAGACAATTCTCCAAAGAAGACAAACGGATGGCCAAAAAACACATGAAAAGATGTTCAACATCACTTATTATTAGAGAAATGCAAATAAAAACCACTCTAAGGTACCACCTTACACCAGCTAGAATGGCCATCATCAAAAGTCTACAAGCAGTAAGAGTGCTGGAGAGGGTGAGGAGAAAAAGGAACCCTGTTACACTGTTAGTGGGAGTGTAAATTGGTGCAACCACTGTGGAAAACAGTATGGAGACTCCTCAGAAAACTAAACATAGAACTCCCATTTGATCCAGCAATCCCACTCCTGGGCATCTATCCAGAGAAAATCATGACTCGAAAAGACACATGTACTCCAATGTTCATTGCAGCACTATATACAGTAGCCAAGACATGGAAACAACCTAAATGCCCATCGACAGAGGAGTGGATCAAGAAGATGTGGTACATATATACAATGGAATATTTCTCAACCATTAAAAGGAAAGAACGGCATTTGTAGCAACATGGATGGACCTAGAAATTATCACGCTAAATGAAGTCAGTCAGACAGACACCAACATCAAATGCTATCACTTACATGTGGGATCTAAAAAAAAAAAGATACAATGAACTTCATTGCAGAACAGATACTGACTCACAGACTTTGAACAACTTACGGTTTCCAAATGAGACAGGTTCAGGAGTGGGGGGATGCACTGAGAGTTTGGGATGGAAATGCTATAAAATGGCTGTGATGATTGTTGTACACCTATAAATGTAATAAAATTAAGAAAAAATTTAATTAACGTACCAAAAAAAGATACACATACCTGTACATTCATCGCAGTACCACAGATGCAAGAGATCCATGAAAATGTGCATGAAATGCAACAGGAACTGTCCTGATAGCTGGTGACTGTCATTCAATGCATATGCCCATTGCTTTACTTCCACTAACAAATCTCATGCAAATTTCTCTGGTGGCCAACACTCACCAAAAAGGAATACGGAATTCTGCTTAGCCAAAGTTGACAACATGGCAAAACCACCACACGCCATAAATATTAACTACAATTATTTCAGGACACATCAGTTTTGCCTATTGTTCTTACCTCTCTGCTTCTACCCAGTAGGTAGCCCATAACTTTGGGTCCAAATGTAGGTTAACACCATGTTCTGTCTAATGTCTTTATAAGAAGGAAAAGGGTTGGATGGAGAGCAGGCTGGCAGGGAAGTTTATCAGGCCGGCCTGGCCTTTCTGCCATGCATAGACCTTCAGCTGCTGCAACACAATGAGAAAGCTCTGTTCTTATAGGCTTAGTCTGCATATCATTTTGTCATTTGTAAATTGTGTTTATCTGTAAATTGTATTAGGTGTAGTGAGGGTAACGGAACCTGATCCTTGAGCTGTTTTTACAGCTCTGGAGGCAACCAGCCCTTCCTTCTTGGGAAGTTACAAGCATGTCTCTATTCAGAGCCGGGTTCTGTGTACTCCAGGAACTCCAAAAAAGACAATGATGGTGCGGGGTTAAAAAAGCCACTTTTTGTCAGTCTAGGGTGAGGAAATATGAGCATGCCTTATATTATTTTTTCAACCTTTCTGCCATTTGAAGTTAAAAAAAAGTGAAGGGAGGAAAAACAGTCATCGAAGTAGGTGGGGATTTAGTCTAGCCATATCAGATTTTTTTTTTTTCCTGCCACACCTGCAGCATATGGAAGTTCCCATGCCAGGAATCAAACCCGTGCCATAGCAGCGACCCAAGCTACTGCAGTGACAACACCGGATCCTTAATCTATTGAGCCACAAGGGAATTCCTGGCCATATCAGATATTAAAATGTATTGAAAAATTATAATATTAAAAGAGTGTGGAGGAGTTCCCATTGTGGCTCAATGGAAATGAATCTGACTAGTATCCATGAGGATGCAGGTTTGATTCCTGGCCCCACTCAGTGGGTTAAGGACCTGGTGTTGCCGGGAGCTGTGGCGTAGGTCACAGACATGGCTCAGGTCTGGTATTGCTGTGGTTGTGGTGTAGGCCAGTGGCTACAGCTCCAACTTGACTCCTAGCCTTGGAAACTCCATACGCCATGGGTATGGCCCTAAAAAGACAAAAAAATAAAAATAAAAATAAAAGAGTGTGGAAAACCAAAACAGCATGAAACAGTATGGAAAGAAAGATCAATGGTTCAAATATAGTCCAGAACCAGATCCTCAATTACATGGAAATTGAATACATCAAAGGAGCATTGCATATGGCGGGGTAGGCGGAAAGCGTGATTCAATAAATGTTGCTGCCTTCCCCTCCATGACATTTCTTAGAATAACCGTAGCTATTTAACAGGTTTCTAAAGTTACAGACCATCTTTCTTGATTTGTATTCTCTAATGAATTCCTCTAGAAATGGTTTAGAAAAGTAGTTTAAAGCCCTACCAATATCCTCACCATCAAAGGCATTATAAAGATGAACTTCGGAGCTCCCTTTGGTGCAATGCGATCAGTGGCATCTTGGGGGCGCTGGGATGCAGGTTCCATCCCCAGCCTGGCACAGTGGGTTAAGGATCCAGCATCGCCACAGCTGTGGCTTAGGTCAAGACTGCGGCTTGGATCTGATCCTTGGCCTAGGAACTCCATATGCCTCGGGGCGGGCAAAAAAAAAGGGGGGGGGGGAGGACGAAATTATTTCACCAGCATGACCCAAACTTTAAATAAAGGTGGAGCTCCCCATGCCCACCTCATTGCTTCCAGTTCCTCCCTGGCTCCCTCAGACCACTTTATCTCTTCGGGCTGGATGTCTTTACCCACCTTCCTAAGGAGCAAAGAAGAAGGCAGGTGCTGCCCTGGCCTCTTCCCTTGGCTCTGGTTTCAAACTTGTCTTTCCACCTCAGAAGGAATGAAAAATCTTGATAGCTTTTGGTTTTTAGAAAATCAATGAAGCTGTTGATTTTTTTCCATGTCTAAAGTTTAAAAAATTATTTTTTTTGGAGTTCCTGCTGTGGCTCAGTGGCAGTGGGTTAAGGACCTGACAACATAGTGTCTGTGAGGACATGGGTTCAATCCTTGGCCTCGCTCAGTGGGTTAAGGATCTGGTGTTGCCACAAGCTGCAGTGTAGGTTGCAGATGTGGCTTGGATCTGGCATTGCTGTGGCTGTGGCATAGGCTGGCAGGTACAGCTCTGATTCGACCCCTAGCCTGGGAACCTTCTTATGCCAGATTTGGTCCAAAAAAAAAAAAAAAAGAAAAAAAAATTCCATTTAACTTAGAATGGTCGTATTTCTGCTATCAGCCAGCTGTTTTATGTCCTACATTTTATTCCAGGTTCTAAGAGCCTTACAAGATAGTGTCCAAATAAAATCCGAGATTAGAATCAGATAAAGTTTACCGGAGAGATGGTAAATTAAGTGGGGTCGATTTTTAACCTTATAAATTTACTGAAGGCTGTCTGGACACATAACAAACACTGCTGAGGTTTGGAGGAATCCAGGGAGCCCATGGAGACCAGCATGATATCCTGGCCCCAATGACCTCCCTCGATCCGCGGCTCCTGGTCTCAGTTTGCCTGCCCAGACCTGTTCTACGATCCACTTCTTTGCTTCTGCAGTTTTTTTCATCCATTTATGATGTGCAAAGTAGTGCACTAAGTACTTTTGTGGTTACTCAAATTGCTTTATTTCCTAAACCCCCATGGCAACTGAGCAGCACTTGGGAGTTTTTTCTCTGTAGGAAAGAAGGGCCAGGACAACACAGCCTATTTTGTATCCCCAGCACAATGTCTGGCCCATCAAGTGGGCTCCGGGAACGCCTGCTGGGTGAGCCTGACGGCACCAAGCTAGAAAGCATGTGCTGGCTAAAACTTGCCTACAAAACCTACAGTCCCGCCAGTGCAGATGTAGTAAGAGGAAACCAACAGTGTATCTGCATCAAGGAAAGCAGTGACCAGCGGGAGATGAACCCAACGAGGGTGTGGAAAGGGAGTCTTCAGTTTCTGATGATGACATGGGAGGGACACACTAAGTTGACACCGTAGCAATGCCAGTGTCTCACCAGGCAGATGAAAACCTGTTGCGATGGGAGCACAACACACACACACCTGGATTAAATTCATTCTTTATGTTTACAACCCAGACAGCCTACTGAGAGAAATGGCACCAAGGCATCAAGAACACAGAGCTTCTTAAAATATTTTTACCCTTGACATTTTCACTCTGCAAGCTAAGACTAGGTAATAGACACTGTCAATTAAAAAAAAAATGCAACTAAACAAAATAAAAATAATTCCCGAGGCAAAGTTCTGTAAAGAATTCCTAACAGTTCAGACGTTCCACCTTCGGTGACCACTGAGAGTTGGTTTGTTGGCTTTGCAGGGAAAGTGCAGGAGGGAAGGGCTGGGCCTCACGGGTCTCTAGCGGGGCTGGACCGCTTCCCCTGCCCTCAGGAGTGTCAACGCCTCCAGTGGCCTTCGGTCACCTCCCATGACTGTGGTTCCAATCGTCCCAGGGCCCTGGCAATGCTGATCTACGCCCACAGCTGGTGGGGTGAAGTGGCTAGAGCCTGAGTTCCCGCTCAGGCTTCATGCTGAAGGGCTCCAGGCGCTCGGCCTCGGGCAGCAGGCTGTTGAGCCGCTCCAGCAGCGGCACCGTCTGGTCGATACCCATCTGGATGCGGCGTAGGATAGCCGACATTTCGTTGACCTTCTGGATCTGCTCTGCGTATTTGGCGTATCTTTTCTGGCGCTCTTGCATGAAGCTGAAGAGGGTTTCTACAGACAGATCCATCTGCAGAAGGGAAAGAAGCGAGACGCATTTAGTCCGGTGGAAACAAATCCTGTCATGAGGAGGGGGGATAAGCACACAGGTGCTGAGCCCGCAGGCCACAGGGGGGTGACCAGCTTTCCAGGATGCACTGGGCATAAGAAAAAACCTTCCCCAACACGGCCCTTCCCAGCCACTGCCCCAGAACCAGCCTCCGAGGGAGGCAGCAGAGACAGTTTCCAGCTCTGTGTTCTGGGAGCGTGAGCTACGGAGACCTGGCTGAGACCCTGGGGCTTCTAGCTCTTTCTATCTACAGGAAAGAGTCCTGGGTTTGGAAATCAGACAGACTAGGGTGTGACTCTGGCTCTGCCACTTGAGTGGCTAATTCTTATCCTTTCTATTTCAGGCTCTTCATCTCCAAAACCAGGGAACTGACTGCAGACTTGCAGGGTTGCTGTGAGGACGCAATGAGGTGACACATGCAAACACACCAGCTCAGGATTGCTTCCTCCCTCCTCCCTGGTGGCTGCAGTCACTGCAGGGAAGCTGCGCAGCTGGGGTGGCACCCCCGGCCAGGACAGCAAATGCCAACCGAGTCAGGTCTCTCCCGTGCCTCGAAAACTGTGAGGGCTGAATTGTGCACCCCCCACCCTGTCAAACTTGAAGCTCTGGGCTCCCCTTCTGTGACCTCTTTTCCTCCCCTGGTGAAGCTCTTTGGAACCTTTACCTGGATAAAAACAGGGAAGGGACCAACAGTGTGTCCATGCCTGTAAACCACCCCCCCACCCCACCCGCACGGACCTGCATCCACACCCTCTCCAACCAGGGAAGAAACAGTCACACCACTGGGATTCACATTTCTGTCCCAAAGCTCAAATGCTACCTCAACCCTTCCTGTCTCTCTGAGAAGCACAGCCCTGCCCAACCCCGGTGTTGGGTGAAGTACTGGCACACCATGTAAGTCACAGCAGAGCCAAAAGTGGTGTGATAAAGACAAAATCAAAACATTCAACACTCTTAACATTTAAGAGACTCAGTCCTCCCTCCCTAAGCCTGCCCAAAAAATAACCAGTTTTTTTGTTTTGTTTTACAGCCACCTCTGTGGCACATGAGAGTTCCCAGGCCAGTGACTGAATCAGAGGTGTAGCTGCCCGCCTACACCACAGCCACACCACCACCAGATCCTCAACCCACTGGGCAAAGCCAGGGATCAAACCCACATCCTCACAGACACCATGTCGGGTTCTTAACCCACTGAGCCACAAAGGGAACGCCACGGTTCTATTTTTATATGTGTTGGGCGGGGGGAGGGATGGTGAGTGTGTGGGGAGAGTGTTAGAAGAACTTAATGCTTGTTTTTTCTATACTGGTTCTCTTGCCCCTTGTTCTGCAATGCCAAGGGGACAAAAAACCAGCCAGTGAAAGGGAGGGTGCAGGGCGAAAAAACAAAATCCACCAGAGAGGGAAACTCCACACAAGGTGGACACAATCTATACCTCGAGCACATCAAATCACCTGACAGAAAAGTTACCGTCTTTTCAATCCCTTCCCATTCCTTCTGAGTGCTGCAAGGAAAGTCTCCCTCTGGTACCAGTAAGATTTTGATACCTGGAAATGTGTACTGAAATGGGTAATGCCTACTTCTCCGGCCCCTGCCCTTTGCTGTCTTGAGACAACGGGGCTCCTGACCCCTAGCCCCTACCTTAGTATGAACCACGAAGCCCAGCTACAGACTCACTCAAGCATGTCTGACATGACTTTAGGCCAGGTCAGCAACTAATGCAGTTCTGAATCTTACCATTTGTTTTGTTTTGTTTGCCTTTTCTAGGGCTGCTCCAGCGGCATATGGAGGTTCCCAGGCTAGGGGGTCTAATCGGAGCTGTAGCTGCCAGCCTATGCCAGAGCCACAGCAACGCAGGATCCGAGCCGCATCTGCAACCTACACCACAGCTCACGGCAACGCCAGATCCTTAACCCACGGAGCAAGGCCAGGGATCGAACCCACAACCTCATGGTTCTTAGTCAGATTCGTTAACCACTGAGCCACGACGGGAACTCCTGAATCTTATTACCATTGTGACAATCTGGAACATGTTCACCTTTCCTACTGCTATTCTGGCACAAAGATTCTGCCAAGGAAGCAGAAATGCAGCACATGGAGTCCACAGACATGAGTATCATTGTGCGCCGTGCACCACGCAAGGTCCTAGCAATACAAATATTGAGAACCAAAACCATGTACACTCACATGGTGTGCTGTGCACATTAATATGAGTTTCCTCTTCCACTCTCTGTTAACATGACTTTATTATTCCAGGAAGCTTGGGTCCAAAAGGGGAAATGTTGCAAATAACTTTGTTTCAGGTACTTCCAGAAAAAAACCATTTGAAATGCAAAAAACCATTAGATTTTCCAACTAAGAAGGACTATTTATTCCACACGACTTGTGCCTCAAAACCCTGGCCTTGCTGTGAGCACATGACTAAGGTCACGTATGTGTGGCAGTCTCTCATGGCAGCTTCCAGGCAGCTTCCTTAAAAGTTTGCTGCCTGCTCCTCCTTTTCTCTCCTCCGTCCCTTCCCTCCCTCTGCTGCTGCTGAAATGCAGATGCAGCCCCTGTGGACCACGAGAACAACTACAGACACAATCCTTGTGTCGGCAAAGTCTGGGTCCATGAGGACTTTCCCGATAAGAGTCATACCAGGCCTGGGAGAGAACAATGAACTTCCATTCTGTGGAAGCCGCCCTGATCCCAGGTCTCTGTAACACCAGTTGGATTCAATCTTACACTGACAGAATGAATGTGATGAGCTCTCTGCCCTAAGGAACTCACCAACTCACCACTGACTCTTAGACTCAAACGTCAAACCCTGCCCGCATATCCATAAACTGTCTCTGGAGGCAGCACATCTCAAAGGGCAGGTGGCAAAGGAGGTAAGGTTATTTGTGGGTGTAAGTACAGCCTTTACTAAGACATTAGACATATCTGTGGAAGGCGTCTAATGTGGCTCCAAATACCTTGTGTACCTGGTTGGTACACTGCCAGCAATAAATCCAAAACTTTAGCAACCCAAATCTAGCAACTTACAAAAAAAGATATTATATCATTACCGAGAAGTTTAGCTAAGGATATGATAAGTCTTTGCAGCATCTGAAAATCAAAGGAACTTGCCATTTCCATATAATCAAAGTTAAAAATCATATAATCATTTCAATAAGTGCAGGAAAAGCATTCAACAAATTCAATTATAAAAAAAATTCCAGCAAATAAGGAACAGAAGGAAACTTCCTCAATCTAATAAAGGGCATCTACAAGAAATGACAGCTGGAGTTCCCGTTGTGGCTCCGCGGTAACAAACCCAACTAGTATCCATGAAGAGGTAGCTTTCGATCCCAGGCCTGGCTCAGTGGGTTAAGGATCTGGTGGTGCTGTGGCTGTGGCTGTGGTGTAGGCCGGCACTGGAGCCCTTGGGAACTTCCATATACCATGGGTGCAGCCCTAAAATAAAAAGCTAAAAAAAAAAAAAAAAAAAAGACAGCTTACACAGTTAGTGGTGAAAGACACTTTTCTCCTTAAGATTACGAACAAGCAAGGATGTTCACTCCCATCCCTCTATCCAATGTTGGAGGACCCAGCTTGTGTAATGAGTCAACCAAAAGAAACGAAAGGCATAGGAACCAGGGAGGAATAAGTAAAAGGGTCTTATCTGCAGATGACATGATACTGTACCTACTACAAAAGATTCTTAAGGAGTCTACCCAAAACTAATAAATCCAACAAGTGAATTTTGCAGAGGTGCAAGGTCAATATAATCAATTGTGGAGTTCCCACTGTGGCTCCGTGGTAATGAACCCAAACAGTATCCATGAGGACTCATGTTTGATCCCGGTCCTCGCCCAGTGGGTTAAGGATCCAGTGGTGCTGTGAGCTATGGCGCAGCCCGGCAGCTACAGCTCCAATTTGACCCTAGCCTGGGAACTTCCATAAGCTACAAGCAAGACCCTGAAAAGTAAAACAGCAAACAAAGATGTCAGTTCTTGCCAAATCAATTTATAGATTGATTTACAATTTTAATCAAAATTCCAGAAGGATTTGACAAGCCGATTCTAAGTAAACAGAATGGTCAAAAGAATTTTGAAAAAGAACAAAGTTTGAAGATTTACAGTACTTGATTTAAAGACTTAATATAAAGCTAACAGTGATCAGGATAGAGTGGCGTTAGCATAGAGACAGACATGTACAGATCAATAAAATAAACAGAGTATAGCAACAGATCTAAACATATGTGTTCAACTGATTTTTTTTTACAAAGTTTCCAAGGTAATTTAATGGGGAAAAGAAAGTTTTCCAACAATTTGTGGGAGTATAACTATATCTCTATATAAGGGGAAAAAATAAACCTGAATCTCTACACCTCAGCCCTTGCAAAAATGAGCATGAAATAGATCACAGACCTAAACATAGAAGCTATAGAACTTTTAGAAGAAAACATAGAAAAATCTTTGCTACCTTCAGACAGGCAAAGATTTCTTAGGTCCAAAACACATTAACCATAAAACAAACAAAAAAAAAGGTTAAATTGATCTTCATTAAAACTGTGATCCAGCAATCGCACTCCTAAGCATATATCCAGGGAAAAACCATAATTTGAAAAGATACATGCACCCCTATGTTCATAGCAGCACTATTTACAATAGCCAAGACACAGAAACAACCTAAATGTCCTTTGGCAGAAGAATGGATAAAGAAGTTGTGGTACATAATATATATACAATGGAATATTACTCTGCCATAAAAAAAGAATGAAATAATGTCATTTGCAGCAACATGGATGGACCTAGAGATTATCATACTGAGTGAAGCCAGACAGAGAAAGACAAATATATGGTACCACTTATATGTGGAATCTAATAAAAAATGACACAAAGGAACTTGCTTATAGAACAGAAACTCACAAATTTCAAAACCAACCTTATGGTTACCACAGGGAAAACCATGCGGGTAGGGGAGGAATTGGGAGGATGGGAGTAGCATATACACACTACTATATAGAGTAGATGATTAACAAGAACCTACTGTATGGCCCAGGGAAATCTACTCAGTAGTTTGTCATACCTATAAGAATGGATATTTGATTCACTTTGCTGTACACCTGAAACTAAAGCAACACTGTAAGTCAACTATGCACCGATAAAATTTAAAAAACAACCAAAAACCCCTTCTCCTTGAAAGATACAATTAAGAAAATGACATGGCAAACCACAAAGAGAAGATACTCTACACATATATATATGATAATAGACACATCCAGAATATATAAAGACCTCTTACAATTCAATATTAAGAAAAAATCCAAATTTGGGATCTTTCCAGGAGAACTGACTTTGGCCTCTGCCTCATTAAAGCATTCATTGAATTTCTAAAGAAAGTCTGCTTTTAAGACCTTTAAAGGGAGAATTAAGATCCTTTCCAGGAAAGTATGCCTCCAACTGATGAGCTGAATATCAAAGGAATTTATTCAAAAGAACAGAAGGCTGGCGGGGGTTGGGGGGTCATTGGGGGTACAGTGAAGAGCCCCTGGAAGTGAGTGAGGACCTCAGGGAAGAGGCCTGCTGGAGATTAGCTCCAAGTGGGACCCAGCCCTCTTGGGATGAAAGATCCAAGGAGGTAAAAGAGCAAAACCTGCCTAAAGATGGACCCCGCAGGACTGCTAAGTAAGCTGGACTACAGATCAGGGAAAATGAGTAGCTGGATGTGAACCAGACAGTAGTCCCCCCAGAACTCCTTTGCAGAAGCCCCAGGAGTATAGAGGAGAAAACATTCTGGTCAGTTCTCAAATCACTCTGAGGACCCTGGAGGCTTCGAGTCCATGATCAAGACTATCCTGAATACCATCCACTGTCTCTGGGTAGTTACTGCAGCCAGAGGAGAAGTGGCCACTCATGATGCCAGCACCCACCGGGGCTGTGCACTTCACCTCTGGAGAAACCTGTTCCGGGGACTCTCCCAAAAGAGCTGAGGTGGCAGAAAAGGACTCAGGTGTTCTCAGACCCATTGGCTTAAATTCTCAAGAGCTCACCTTCCAGGTTTCCCCAGAGCTTTTCCCTCAGGTGGGAAGTGACCAACCAGACCCTGTAAAGGACATGTTTAGACATCTGAAGCCTCTCTGAGCTGGAGCTGATGTCACTCTGAGTCACTCTGAGAGGGGTGGCCTCACAGGAAGAGAGAGGGTTTCCACAGAAGCAACAAAAGAACCAGAGTTCATGTGAGTCTGAGGAATCATTCCAGCTTTATGGCCAAGTACACAAAGCTCAGGTAAAGACTGTGTTATCAGGCAGAACTGGGTCAAAATCCTGGGTGTGCATATGACTGATTATCTTTATGACCTTTAACCAATTACTTAACCTCTTTGAGCCTCAATTTTTTCACCTTTAAACCAGGGATAATGATAGGACTTACCTCACTTAATGTGAGGAATGAGAAGATAACAGGTATAATCACCTGGAGCAGCTCCCGGGGAAAACAGAGCTCCATAAATTATAAGACATATGTGAACTGATGCACTTCTGTATACTAACAATGAAATATTAGAAAAGGAATACAAAAATATCTTTTAAAATTGCATCCCTAAAAATCCAATGCCTGGGAATAAATAAACTATAAAACAAATACCTAGGAATAAATAAACTATAAAACATTCATCAAGGAAATTCAAGAGGATTCAAAGAAATGGAAAGATATTCCATGCTTCTGGATTGGAAAAAATAATACTGTAAACATGACCATACTACCCAATGCCATCTACAGATTCAATGCAGTCCCTATCAAATCACCCGTGACATTTTTCACAGAACTACAACAATCCAAAAATTTATATGGAACCACAAAAGACCCAGAAGTGCCAAAGCAATCCTGAGGAACAAAAACCAAGCAGGTGGCATAACTCTCCCAGACTTCAGGCAACAGTACAAAGCCACAGTCATCAAGACAGTGTGGTACCGGTACCAAAACAGACATACAGACCAATGGAAGAGAAAAGAGAACCAGGGATAAAACCCAGACACCTACAGTCAATTAATCTTTAACAAAGGAGGCAAGAATATAAAATGGGAAAAAGACAGTCTTTTCACCAAGTGGTGCTGGGAAAACTGGACAGCTGCATGTATATCAATAAAACTGGAACACACCCTCACACCAGGCCCAAAAATTAACTCAAAATGGCTTAATGACTTAAACGTAAGACAGACTTAGGTCTAGAGAACAGACTTGTGGTTGCCAAGGGGGAGGGGTAGGGGTGGGATGGACTGGGAATTTGGGGTTAATAGATGCAAACTATTGCCTTTGGAATGGATAAGCAATGAGATCCTGCTGTATAGCACTGGGAACTATATCTAGTCACTTATGATGGAGCATGATAAAGTGAGAAAAAAGAATGTATATGTGTATGTGTGACTGGGTTACCTTTCTATACTGTAGAAAATTGACAGAACACTATAAACCAGCTATAATGGAAAAAAATAAAAATCATTATCCAATAAAATAAATGTGAACTGAAACAGAGACTATGTTGAGAAACCTCTTTTACATGAAAACTTGAAAAGCAAGATTAGGCGTTCCTGTTGTGGCTCAGCAGGTTAAGAACTCGACTTGTATCCATGAGAAGGCCGGTTTAATCCCTGGCCTCGTTCAGTGGGTTAAGGATCCGGCACTGCCGTGAGCTGTGGTGTAGCCTGCGGATGAGGCTTTGATGTGGTCTGGCTATGGCTGTGGTGTAGGCTGGCAGCTGATTTGACCCCTAGCCCAGGAACTTCCATATGCTGCAGGTTCAGCCCCCTGCAAAAAGAAAGAAAGAAAGAAAGAAAAGCAAGATTAAGTAAAGAAGGGTAGAAAAAATGATGACACTTTTAAGATTTTCAAATAGGCACATGGATCTCTGTTGTAAAGGCGGGGAGCTATTGTTATGCCTCAGCCCTCTTACATTAACCGTCTCCAAGGCTTACACATCACTCAGGAAAATTCACCATTGTATTTTTTGCTGACATGTTTTATTTTTGTTCTGGATTTCTGCTACTGAAAATCTTACCACAGAGTCCCATTACTCATCCCAAAGTTCCCTACATAACAACACTACATAACAACTAAAATCATTATTAGCATACAAGTCCTTCCATGTGTTTTTGACTTTTATGTTCAGCCATGAGGATGAGTTACTATTACCATTGTTTGGTGCTACTCAACATGGTAAAATAAAAATATATGTGTGTACTCACATGTATGTATATTTTTTTTTCTAAAATTATTTTTGAAAGCAAGCAGAAGAGTTTTAATAAATGGTATCTTCTCCAACAAGAGTACACTGCTTCAAAAACTGTTACATAAGGAGTTTCCTGGTGGTCTGGTGGTTAGGATTTGGTGCTTTCACCACTGAAGCCTGGGTTCGAGCAGCCAAAAAAATTACATAAATTTCCTTTTTTTTTTTTTTTGGCTTTTTAAGGCTGCACCTGGGCATATGGAGGCTCCCAGGCTAGGGACTGAATTGGAGATATAGCTGCCAGCCTTCACCATAGCCACAGCAACATAGGATCCGAGTGGCATCTACGACCTACACCATAACTCACGGCAACACCAGATCTTTAACCCACTGAGTGAGGTCAGGGATTGAACCCACAACCTCATGGTTCCTAGTCGGATTTGTTTCCACTGTGCCACAATGGGAACGCCCATAAATTTCTTGAAAAAGGAGTTCCCATTGTGGCTTACTGGGTTAAGAACCCAACTAGTATCCATGAGGATCTGGCATGGCTGTGGCTGTGTTATGGGCCAGCATCTGCAGCTCTGATTCAACCCCTAGCTTGGGAACTTCCATATGCCACAAAGGAGGCCCTAAAAAGCAAAAAAATAAAATAAATAAAAATGGTAATAATTATACCTGTCCAACCATCCATCCTATTTTTACAGTCATGTTATGAAGAGTATAAATGAGATGATATATACACAAGTGATCTAAAAACAGAAGAGAGCTATAAACATGTAAGGTTATTATAACAAATTCCACTGACTGGCCGAATATGTTTGGAGATTTGCTTTTCATAGTACTAAAGTGAAACTAATAAATTCTCCAATTAAATGACTACATTCAAAGGAAAAAGCTTCAATTTTTTTTTTTTTTTTTTTTTTGTTCTTGTTTTTTCTGGCTGCACCCAGGGCATGTGGAAGTTCTTGTGCCAGGTTAAAGCCGTGACACAGCATCAAACCTGCAGTGACAACACTAGATCCCTAACCTGCTGCACCACAAGAGAACGCCAAAGCTTTATAAAAAGCTTCACCCTGTCACATGTTCTGAATCTCAAAACCACCAATCCTCCCAATTAGAAAGCAGTTAGCATAACTATATAAATTAGTATTAATCTTTGTCCCGGGAGCAAAATTGGTCCTGCAAATACGGCTCAGAATTCCCCAAAGAAGATATAAATAGGGTCAGTAAGCACAGACACGTAACATCTTTAGTTATGCAGAAAATGAAAATCAAAACCACAAAGAGATACTACTTCATATTCACTAGGATGCTTAAAATAAAAGCCAGACAATAACAAGTGTTAGCGAGGATGTGGAGAAATTGGAACCCTTGTGCACTGCTACTGGGAACATAAAATGGTGCAGCACTAGGCAAAACAATTTAGTTTCTCCAAAAATCAAACATAAAGTAACCATATGACCTAGCAATTTCACTCTCAGATATATACTCAAGTGAACTAAAACATAACGTTCACGCCAAAACTTGTAAGCCAATGTTCAAAGCAACATTACTCACAATAGCCGCAAAGCAGTAACAACCCAAACGTCTGTCAACTGATAAAAGGATAAATAGCATGTGGTATATCCATACAACAGAATATTGTTCAGCCATAAAAAGGGATGTGATACCGATATAAGCTACGACATGGATGAGCCTTGAAAACATTATGCTAAGTGAAAACCCAGACCCCCAAAGCCACAACGTATATGATTCCATTTACATGAAGTAGGCAATCCAGAGACAGGAAGTAGAATAGTGATTGCCAGGGAGAGGAGATGGAACATGAGAGTGACTGCTAATTTATATAGTGCTTCTTTGGGGGGATGAAATGTTCTGGAATTACTGATGTTGGCTGCACAACTTTGTGAATATACTAAAAACCACTGCATTGTACACTATAAAAGGGTGAGTGGCATCTCAAACTCAATTTCTTAGTAATTTCCTGGAACCTTCCTTACTAATTCTTACCTTTAGAAGCCACATTCTTTTTTTTTTTTTTTGGTATTTTGTCTTTTGTCTTTTGAGGGTCTCACCCATGGCGAGATGAGGTTCCCAGGCTAGGGGTCGAATTGGAGCTATTGCCACCGGCCTACGCCACAGGCACAGCAACGCCAGATCTGAGCCACGTCTTCGACCTACACCACAGCTCACAGCAACACCAAGAGCCTTAACCCACTGAGCAAGGCCAGGGATCGAACCTACAACCTCATGGTTCCTAGTTGGATTCGTTTCCACTGCGCCACATTCTTAATGTCACTCCAACTAGAAGCACCTTCTTCTTAGGGTCTTTCTTCAACTCTAAGAACCCACTGCTGGGGCATAGTTGCTTGAACGTTCATCCATCAGCCCCCTCCTGATTTTCCCTCTGACTCATGCTACTAGCTGTCTCCACTTCAGAGTAGTGGATTGCCCCTGCCACCAATCAATGGTTGGTACATTCTAGCCCACCCTCCATCTTCAATCCCCACCCATCTAGTGGGGATTCGGACAGATCCTAAAGGTTAGGGTATACCAGACTGCAACAAAAGCTGTTCTGCATCAGCTCTGTGTTGTCTGGCTTTCTGAGCCTCCTCCAGATTTCCATTCCCACAGAGGTTTTGGGAGCTCTCTGTGGGAATCTTCCCCATTGTTTGTCTCTCTTGCACAACTGACAAACAATGGGCAGACGTTTTCATTAATGACGCCATGAGCTAAATGGCACCAGTTACCACATAACTGGACATTCTGCAGTGACTCTGTTCCTGAAGACAACAGTTTGCAATGGGCGCTTATACAAGTAAACTCTTGTCATTTATTCTCATCTCACACCTTTGATCTGTAAGTTAGACAAGAAGAGAAATCCCTCTCTGGCAAATCTTGGTCTACACGGTCTACCAAAAACAAGAGCTGAAATCCATTCTAGTGGGGACTATTTTTTTAGCCATCTATGAATGAATGAACATCATATGAGGATGAGGAAGGTAGAACACGTTACGTAACATTTAGTCATTCCCTAGTTATTTTTATTAATGTAATAAAACAATGTATAACAGTTATAATTACTATTCACTGAGTATCAATTAAATGTCAGGCATTGTACTATGTACACCATGTATATTATCCCTATTGCTCACAACAATCCTATAGGGAAAATACCTTTCTCCTACTGGAGCTGCAGAATCAGGGAGTCAGAGATCCTAAAACGTGTCCAGGGTCCTACAGCTCATACTAACAGTGAAGACAGAATTCAAAATAGTGCTTTTTTGCCTAATCTCCATCTATCTTTTTTTTTTTCCTTTTTTTGGGCCACACCCAAGGCATATATATGGAGGTTCCAGGCTAGAGGTCAAATCGGAGCTACAGCTGCCAGCCTACACCATAGCCACAGCAAGGCAGGATCCAAGCCAAGTCTGCAACCTACACCACAGCTCACGGCAATGCCAGATCCTTAACCCACTGAGCAAGGCCAAGGATCCCACCTGCATCCTCATGGGTACTAGTTGGGTTCGTTAACCGCTGAGCCACAATGGAACTCCTCCATCTACCTTTTCAACAGAGCTCACTAGCTCAAATACCATTTCAACTACATACATACCAGTTTGAACAATGTGTTCAACACTTTTCTGAAATCCTTGACAGATGAATATAAATGGGAAGTTTTATAGTTTTCCAGCAGAGTGAAAGGACACTTTTGTTTCTAATTTAACCCCACTATTTATTTTCTTAATAACAAAAAGAACTTGCCAGACATAACATGAACATTCATACAACATAACCTAAGAGGAGACTAAAGGGAATAAAATATTTGGTAGCAGATAAACTTTAATGACATTTTCACTGGCAAAGACTTGTTTGTACACTTTGTACTCTGACCTTTCACTTGTGCAAGCATTTCATAATCCTTGACTTCACTAAGGGGGCTCAGAATTCAGAATTTTAGCACTGCAAGGGTCCTCAGAAATCATTCAATCCCACGCCCCTCACTTTCCAGAGGAAGGCCACCCCCCGAGTGGGTCAGTCCACACAGCAGGCACTGCCAGAGCCAGGGTTGAACTCCAGTTCTTCTGGCCAAAGGGCTCCCAAACCATGCTGCTGTCAGCTGTGCCAGCAACAAGAGATGGCCAGAGACACTTCCATTTCAACAGCTAGCTGTCCCTTGTCAAACGAATTACAACTGTGTCACTACTGTGATTTAGAAGTTTCTCAAGACACCATTCCTGGCCACAAGGAAAACAAAAATCTATCACGAACTGATGTCAAAAATCAAACGGCAGGGTCACACTGAGCAAATGCCTCCTTGTCCTTTGGGAATAGGAACCTGCTCAGTAGGCCAGACCTGCACTGAGGAGGATATCGGTCACAACTGTGCGGGGTTTCTGGGTCCTTCTGGAATTACGTAAGCCCTCTCCAGTTCCGTATTCGTCTGCAGTTTCCTGTTGCGCAAGGGACAGACAATGGGCAGACTGTCGCCAGTGTTTTCATTAATTACACCACAGGCTGAATGGCATTGATTACCACATAATGGACATTTTGAAGTGACCCTGTTTCCTTTGTTCAAACAATGTATCCGAATGTCTCAGTGAAGGAACACATTTTATCTGGGTATTCAAGAGAATGAAGACATAGGGGGATCTCGGGAATCTGCATGGCATCCCTGGGCCCCAGGGATTATTTTAGGACTTGTTCAGCTTCCCCGTGCCCCTTCTTACCGTCAGAGGCATAATGTCCAGGCAGGAAGGGAGGAACAAAAGCCGAAAACCTTTAAATGGTTCCCAAAGCCAAAGACATACAAGTCAGGCAGATTATCACCCCCAACCCCCATCAGAAAAGGGCTAGAGAGTGACACTGAAAGGCCACAAAAGAGGAAAAGAGATCAGGGTAAAAAAAAAAAAAAAAATCAAAGCTTGAGGGCAGAAATCCCACTCTCCTCCAGCCTACCCTGGAGCTGCAGCCTTTCCCCGGACTATGACAGATGCTAGTTCTGAGCCCACAAACACCCTAGAAGACCCTCGGCCTCCTTGAGAAGTCCCTATTCTGCTTCTTCTTTCATTAAAGCCCTCCATCCCTGCAGCCCTCCTGAGTGGGAGGGGGCAGCACGGTCCACTGCCCAGCTTCCCTGACAGTGTCCCTCCGTCCACCTTCACTGCTAACATGGTCCATCCAAGATACTGGGAAAAACTCTTTTCTTAAAAAAGTGATAAACTGGGGAGTTCCCGTCATGGCTCAGTGGTTAACAAATCCGACTAGGTTCGCTCCCTGGCCTTGCTCAGTGGGTTAAGGAACCGGCATTGCCATGAGCTATGGTGTAGGTCACAGACATGGCTCAGATCTGGCATTGCTGTGGCTCTGGCACAGGCCGGCGGCTACAGCTCCGATTAGACCCCTAGCCTGGGAACCTCTTTATGCCACGGGTGAGGCCCAAGAAAAGGCAAAAAAAGACACACACACACACACACACACACAAAAGTGATAAACTGGGAGTATGGGAAAATTAGCTGGCTCTCTTCCTTCCTTCCTTCCTTCTTCCCTTCCTCACCCTTCTTCCCTCCCTCCTTCCTTCCTTCCTTCTTCCTTCCCTCCCTTCCTTTCTTCTTTGGCTGCACCCATGGCATACGGAAATTCCTGGGCCAGGGATTGATCCATGCCGGATCCTTGACCCACTGAACACAGGAGGCACTCCCCCTTTTTTTGGGGGGGGCACTTTCAAGATGTAAACAGATCTTCAGGGTTATTTTCTTAAGTGTGGCTGCATCCCCTTAGGATACTTTTAAAATACAAAAACACACTGTGAAAGTGGAGGATGGGATCAGGGAAAGTGAGGGACAAACAAGGAGAGGGGTTGGGAAGTGAAAAACTTTTGGATCAAGAACTCAAGAGACAGGGAAAAGAACAGGAGAAAAGGCATGGGCTCTGGAGTCTCAAATGTGGGGGTTAGGTCTCATCTGAGTCTCAGCTCCTCCATTTAATAACTGAGTGACTTCGAACGGTTTGCCTTGGTTTCGGTACCTGTCAGAAGTCGATGGTAATGCATGTAAAATCACTATCCTAGATCCCCCACATGGTGAAAGGTAAAAAACTCCCAGCTGTTTTATTATTCCTCCTCTTCTGCCTACATCAGGAGAAGAGCTGGAGGAGCCATGCTGGCGATGGAGTGGCGGGTGGTGAAGAAAATCTGAGAGCCACAGTAGTAACCTGGACTCTCCTTCCCAATGTCCAGGATTAAAGGGACATAAAGGAAAGTTTGTATGGTCTAAGTGACACACTCAATATTTTAAAACCTGAGCCAAGGTTTTAAATGATGTAAAACTGGGTTAATTATGTGCTCATTCCCTCATTTATGCACGCAAACTAGCCATGAATACACCCCCCCCCTTTTTTTGTCTTTTTGTCTTTTGGGGCCATACCTGAGGCATATGGAGGTTCCCAGGCTAGGGGTCCAATCGGAGATATAGCCGCTGGCCTATGCCAGAGCCACAGCAATGCCAGATCTGAGCCACGTCTGTGACCTACACCACAGCTCACGGCAACGCCGGATCCTTAACCCAATGAGTGAGGCCAGGGATCAAACTTGTATCCTCATGAATGCTAGTGGGGTTGGTTAACTGCTGAGCCATGACAGGAACTCCGAGCCCCCTCTTTTGACTCAGAGTAGAGAACAGACTTTGTCTTTTTTTTTTTTTTTTTTTTTTTTGGTTGTGTTGTTGTTGTTGTTGCTATTTCTTGGGCCGCTCCCGTGGCATATGGAGGTTCCCAGGCTAGGGGTCCAATCGGAGCTGTAGCCACCGGCCTACGCCAGAGCCACAGCAACGCGGGATCCGAGCCGCATCTGCAACCTACACCACAGCTCACGGCAACGCCGGATCGTTAACCCACTGAGCAAGGGCAGGGACTGAACCCGCAACCTCATGGTTCCTAGTCGGATTCGTTAACCACTGCGCCACGACGGGAACTCCGAGAACAGACTTTGGAAGTGGTGTGAAGGTCAAGATTTTACAGCTAAAATCCTCTGTCCTGTGCCTTAGGAAAGAAGCAAGAGGCGGCCAGGATGAGAGGAGATGACGCTGATGACAGAGATGACATAATCTGACAGATCCCAGGTGGTGCCCAGCTCTTAAACACTGGGCCCGGTCACCTATCCTGAAATGCCTGGCCTAGAGTCCAAAGGCCCGTGTCACTAACCTGTGTGCACGGCTAAAGTGACAAATCAGCTTCCCCGTGCAAATTCACCCAGTGAACATTTCCTGAACATGAGGGGAGGAAAGAGACAGGAGAGCCCCTGACCAGGGAGAGCAGGGGTGCTTTTAGACAGGCTGCTGGCATTTCACAGGAGGTGTGGAGGAGTGGAGACCAGAGAGAGACCTGCAGTAAGTGGCTTTGGCAGAACACAGCTATGATGATTATGAGATGGAAAGGCAGATACCTGGTGACACAGAGTCTAGGTCTCAGCAAGGTGAAAGAGAAAGTGGCTGATAAAAAAAGAATGAAATAATGCCATTGGCAGCAATATGGATGGACTTAGAGACTATCACACTAGGTGAAGTAAGCCAAAGATAAATATTATATGATATTGCTTATATGTAGAACCTTAAAAAAAGAAAGACGCAAATGAACTTATGTACAAAATGGAAATAGACCCACAGACATAGAAAACAAACTTACACTTGCCAAAGGGGGAAGGCAGGCGGAGGGATAAATTAGAGGTTTGGGGTTAATGGATAAATACTACTATGTATAAAACAGATAAGCAACAGGGACTTGCTGTACAGCCCAGGGAACTACACTCAGTATTTTGTAGTGACCTATAAGGAAAAGAATCTGAAAAAGAACACACACACATACACACACACACACACAACATAATCACTATGCTGTACCCCTGAAACTAACCCAACATTGGAAATCAACTATATTTCAATTAAAAGAAAAAGACAACAGCTGAGCTGCACTAGGATGCAGGAAGAAATCAGTACTAAACTGTATTGTAATTGTGCCACAAATGTGCATGCCCCTGCAATAACATCTTGCAATCACCTCCCTGTTGGACTTGCTTGCATTTGAAAGAAATGACTTTTACTTGCCTAAAAAATCCTTTCATGTACACAGCTCTTTGGGTCCTGCAGTGGACTTTCACCTTCATTATCCCATTTGCTCTGGGCTGCCAGTTGACCATCACCTTAACTTTTCTGCAAGAGCAATTCTAGTAATGGTTTCAAATGACCTTAGACAAGCCACAAGCTCTCTACTCATGTGCAGAAGGAGATCTGGGGAGTGAAGCATCTAAAATCTCACAATCCAACAGAACATGGTAGAAGACAATACGAGAAGAATGTATGTATATATACATGTGACTGAGTCATTTTGCTGTACAGCAGAAATTGATTGAACACTATAAATCAACTATACCTAAAAAAAACTTTTTTAAGTAAGAAAATTAAAGTAAAATCTCACAATCCTAAAGCAGGAGTAGAATAAAGTTAACTGTGGCCTCGAGTTCTAGGGACACGTCCTAGAGAAAGTGGGAAGGATTTTAGGAATCCTTGAGACTTGAAATAATTAGAGATGTTTTTATTTTTAATTAAAAAAATTTTTTTTCTCTTTTTAGGGCTGTACCCGTGGCATATGGAAGTTCTCAGGCTAGGGGTCTAATCAGAGCTGTGTCTACGACCTGTACCACAGCTCACAGCAATGCCGGATCCTTAACCCACTGAGCAAGGCCAGGGACCGAACCCAAGTCCTCATGGATACTAGTCGGGTTCACCACCACTGCAAACTCTAGAGATGTTTTTAGGAGTACTTTTCATAAACAAAGTCCTACTGGAGAGCACAGGGAACTATATTCAGTATCCTGTGATAATCGGTAATGGAAAAGAATTTTTAAAAAATATGTATATATAGGTATTACTGAACCACTCTGCTATACGGAAGTTAACACAACATTGTAAATCAACTTTACTTCAATAAAATTAATTTAAAATAAGATAAAAGGAATATGGATCTCACGTGTCCTCCCAAGCAATGAGAGAGAGCAAATAAGCCTTTAGTTCAGAACATCCAGATAAATGTGATAATGAACAGATTGTTAATAATGAATAGGATCCTGGGTACCGTGATTGCCGCTGGTCAAAAGAAATGTTGGTAAATTTTAGGTAGAGACAGAGTTCTGAGGAAGAGTCTTCTGGCTGGCGCTGTATATTAAAAGTTCCTTTCTAGTAAGGTCTTCCTGGTCCATCCTACCTAAAACTTTTACTCCACTGAATTTCAAATTCCTTTTCTTGTTTCATATTTTGATTCTTAGCCTTTATCTTACATGCTCTATGTTTTACTTTTTTCATCTTGTTTATTATCTGCTTCCCCAGTGGAATGTAAGGCCTATGAGGAAGGGACTCTGTTTCGTGCAGGCATATATCCTTAACACCTAAAGCAGAGCCTGGCCCGGAGCTGAATGGGTTCATAAACGAAGTGGACTTGTAGAGGCACATGCATATCATGTTCTGAAAGGCATATTTTTATCTTAGTGAGTCCAAAAGCTGCAGCCAAGGCGACAGGACGCTAATAAGGCTCATATATTATAACATAGAATAGAATTATTCCAAATTGAGGGGGGGGAATGCATGTTCAAGATGGAGATTTGTAAAATATAGGAAAACAACAAAGTAGGCTAAAAGCAAATATGACTATCTTATCACCAAAGGGCAACCACAGCTAATTGTTTTACTTCCTTCTAATCTTTAAAAAAAAAAAAAAAGATATTTAACATACTTGAAATCGTATTAACTATATAATGCAGTGTACTTGTTTTTTTCACTTAATGTTTAAAAGCTTGAGTGTTTCTTAAGAGTTCTCGCCCTGGCACAGCAGGTTAAAGACCTGGTGTCGTCTGCAGAAGACTGGGTTGCCACTGAGTCTCAGGTTCAATCCCTGGCCTGGTATAGAGGGTTAAAGATCTGGCGTTGCTGTAGCTGTGGCAGAGTTCACAGCTGTGCTCAGATTTGATCCCTGGTCTGGGAACTTCCATGTGCCATGGGTGCAGCCTCAACAAACAAAAGCTTGAGTGTTTCTTAAATCACTTGTTTTTCATCTATAAGGGATGAAAATCAAGTGAAATTTATCATGGAAGCTTGCACCAACTCTTGGGAACGCAAAGTTGGGCTAAAGATACATTTTAGGAATATAAATTCACAGATGACACAGATATTCAAAATGTATCTCAAAATTTAGTATAACCTTGAGCACACAGATAGACTATATTCCCAGCCTCCTCTGGAGTTGCCTGTAGCCATGTGACTGAGTTCTGGCCTAAATGGTGTGTGACACAGGTTTGGTCCAGAAGAACCTCCTAGCTGTGCTATTCCACCCTCTTTTCTCTCTGCCAACCAGCTCCTCTCAGCAAGGTGGCCCTGGGTGCAAGAGCCACGAAATGGGAGGAGCCTGAGTCCCTGAACTCAAAGGAGGAGTCACCTGCTAACAGGAACATCCACCTTGAAATGAGCAAGAAATAAACTTCTGCTGCATTTGAGCCATTACAGTTTGTGTCTATTTATAGCTATAGTCTAGCCTACTCCACCTAAAAGAACTCTCACAACCTTTATTTTCTCTAATAGAATCAGAAAGCTTACCAGTCACTATGACAAAGATATTGACATAATTTAAGAAAATATTAAGTTTTTCATTTAACAAGCATTTACTAAATTGTTACAATGTGCACTGCGGCAACATTCAAATGTGCAAAAATTCCTGTTTTTCTTCACTGAAAGAGACACAGGACAGAGACTATCTCTTCCTCCTACTGCCGCCGCTATAACCCAAGTGTCCTTACTACTGCTCACTCTCTGGCTTACAGACTGCAGGTCCTCTGGCTTTCCTCTTGCTGAAGGGGCCTCTGATGCTGCCCACCCAGGCAGGCGGGAAATGAGCTGGGCAGGGGGAGTGGGACGGGGGCTCGAGGACTTGGCACGTGTGGCCAGTACTAGGAAAGCTGGCAGACCCAGCTGTCCAGGGGCACATCTGGGGCAGGTGAACTGGGGGGTGACGGGGCTGCTGTTCACACATGTTCCTATGTCAGTGTCCGGCACCTCAATGGAGGTTAAATCTCAGAGCAGTCAAATGATTGGGTTTTGCTCAGGCTTCGCCAAAAACCACAAGCCTACATTTCCAAAAGGCAAGTAATAACCTAGACTGGGCCCTCTTCCAGGATTTCTGCCTTTTGCTGGGACAGCGCTGGTGTAAAGGAAGTGTGGGGCCAGGCCCGAGGAAGTCCTGGCCGGCATACTGTACAGCCAGACGAACCACAACAAGCCAAGCCCCCACCTGTATTTCCTGCCACTCACGAGGCCAGTTGTATATCTTACCTAAGAGAAAGGTTGTCCAAAGGACGAGAAGGGGAGACAACTCTAATTATGTTCCAAGGGTTCAACCTGAAACTCACACCAGAGTAACTTGTAAGATAGAAACACAGAACGTTCCTGAAATGCCTTGCCCTCAGTATTTCAGCCCAAAGAGGCCCAACATTTCTATGTTCTTGTCAAAATTTACAGCTTTAAACACATGCTCCCAACCTATTTTATAATTTGAAGTTAAGCAACCAGTGACCAATGCCGGCACATGCTTAAAAGCAGCAACAGAAGGAGTTCCCTTGCGGTGCAGTGGGTTAAGGATCTGGCATTATCACCACAGCATCTTGGATCACTGCTGGAGCATGGGTTTGATCCCTGCTCTGGGAACATCCATATACTGTGGGCACAGCCAAAAAAAAAAAAAAAAAAGGCAGTAACAGCAATCTCACAATGTTGTCATTTAGAGGAGACTCCGTTCAGGGTGGCAGGCAAAGAGGAACTGCCTCACCTGGCCAACGGTTCACACGAACCAGGCTTTTCATTGAAGGGGCTCAGAATGAACACTAGTGCCAGTTCAGACACTGATTCTCTGTGCAAACCATGAGAAGCTCATTTAACCTTGGTCAGCCGCTCCTCCAGCCCCATGGGAGGAAACACGGTAGAGGAAGTCAGGTCAAACGCTTGGAAAATGGCTCCAGCTGGGTCTTAAACATTACAGTACTGTCGGCTGAAAGAAATCCTTGTCCGGCTCTGTGTGCAGGCCCTTGAAGGGTAGCTCACCCCTTCCAACACGAGTTGAGTGCCTACTGCATGAAAAAGGAATAAAAACACCATGATAAGATTCCACAGAAGTAGAATATAAGTAGTATGGTAAAGCAGAAAAGAGGACGGGCAATCAAGAAGCTTCATCTTAGTCATGAACTGGAAGAAAAACCTTGGGCAAAATCCCAAATAAATTCAGGGATCCGTGGTTTCTTTATTTGTGCAACGAAAGGGCTGAATTAGAGAATCTGGAGCGTCTCTTTATAATCCCATGTAATCATGTGGCTTTCTTTTATTTATTTATTTTTTATTTTTTATTACTCAAATGAATTTATCACATCTGTAGTTGTATAATGATCATAACAATCTAATTTCACAGGATTTCGTAATCATGTGGCTTTCTAAGGATTGCAACGCTTATGTGTCCAGCTGAACCCATTCAAAGCTTCATGTTGGTTTATGCTAGATGGCATGCTTATCAACACATCTAATGATGAAACACACAAAGGCTACCAGAATCACTCATGAATTTAATCTCAAGGCCCTTAAGCAAGTACACAGTAACTAACAAAATTAACCTAGCAGCTGCGTTTTAGCTAAGAAGGTATTCTCAACTATGAACTCAGTTACCCTTTGACAGCAACTAGAGAGAGGCAGAAACATGACCCAGGTCAGTGACAAGAGCCACTCCACATGTCTCAACCACGCGTCTCTTGGGCTGTATATGTGCCATCTGCCTTCCTCCCCAACTCTCACCATCTCTGCTGCCCCAGGGAAAGCCTCTACATTTGGAGGATACGTGTTCTTTTCTCCTTTACCTTTCAGTAACCCCGATTACAATGGCAGATGTGCCCTAAAACTGAAAGTATCTGCCTGCCAACTTGAATCCTTAACAAGAAAAATGAGATATCATGGACATCACTGACATGATAAGAGGTGGGGCATCCACAGCCTAGAAGCAGAAGGATAATCATGTGCCACCATCTAGTTTAACATTTCTCAAGATCCACGCTCCCCAGGGCCCAGTTTGCTCTTCACAGAGCAGAATAAACAGTTAACTACAAAAATTCCAGAAAGCACATCTGTGGCATGAAAGAAATCATGCAGGGCTTGAAGGAAACCAAACGGAGCTAAAAATTATCTGTCTTGCCTCCACTTCGTTCTTTGGCATACTTGGGTTTGTTGACAGTACAGCTTAAAATGAGCCAATATTTAGGATGCTACTGGTCTCAGCAAACTTTATACAGGCCAGTTCATAGCAAAAAGGTTAGGCTCTCCTCTTTTAGTCATTATTATATTTAAAACAGTAACAAGAGCTAATAACATAGTGTTTACTCTCAGGCAGATAGAGCCCCATACTCTACGTAGAGTAACTCATTTAACCCTCAGGAGAACTGTTCTGAGGTGAACTACTATTCTTATCCCCACAAAACAGAAGAGGAAGCTGACACTTACTTACAAGAATCAAGTAACTTGCTCAGGGTCACACAGCTAATTCAAGGCAGTGCCAGGGCTTGAACTCAGGCAGTGAGGCCCTGGAGTTCGCACTCAGAACTACTCTGCAGACATGCCCACGGAATCCAGGTCCAAGTTTTCCCACCTGGACTAAGCACTCAATGAGTCCTGCCCACAACGTACTATGTACCCAATAGTCATGCCCAGCAAATGACCTCCCCTCTTCTTCAGAAAGAAAACACAGGCTCCTTGGGCATGACTGAGCTGTGCCAGGTCTCCTTTTCTTACAAATCTGCCTAGATCTCCCATGGTCTCTCAAAACAAATGCCCTCAGGGCTCTAAGTCCCCCACTCTCGCTGCCTAGGAGACCTTGCTTTCAGAATCCCTGTCTATTCTGCATCTTCCATCTCTTCCCCCTTACCCATAAGCACATTCAAACACACCATCTGCAAAAAAGCAAAAAAAAAAAAAAAAAACTCCACAACAACAACAAAAAACCCTAAGCTTCCTTTGATCTCCATCCACTTTTTTTAAGGACCACACCTGCAGCACAGGGAAGTTCCAAGGCTATGGGTCAAATCGGAGCTGCAGCAGCCAGCCTGCAGCATAGCCACAGCAATGTTGGATCTGAGCTGCATCTGGGACAACACCAGATCCTTAACCCAACGAGCAAGGCCAGGGATCAAACCTGCATCCTCATGGATACTAGTTGGATTCATAACCCACTGAGCCACAACGGGAACTCTCAATCTTGTTTTTGTTTTTTTGTTTTTTGGGGGCTTTTTTTTTTTTTTTTTTTTTTTTTTGCTTTTTAGGGTCGTATCTGGAGCATATGGAGGTTCCCAGGCTAGGGGTCCAATTGGAGCTACAGCTGCCAGCCTACGCCGTAGCAACATCAGATCCGAGCCGCATCTGTGACCTACACCACAGCTCACGGCAACACCACTGAGCGAGGCCACTGAGCGAGGCCAGGGTTGAACCTGCAACCTCATGGTTCCTAGTCAGATTTGTTTCTGCTGCACCACGACGGAAACTCTGGACTCTCAATCTTCATTCACTTTTAGTTCTATAGTTTCAGTCACTATCTCACTCTGTGACCATAGATAAATTGCTTACTTTCTCTAACAGGCTTTCTGCATCTAAATAAGGAGGGCCCTGAACCAGAAGATCGCTGAGGTTCTTCCATTAAAAACACCTGTGGTTCAAGCAGGAGGCATAACTCTCCCAGACTTCAAGAAATACTACAAAGCCACAGTCATCAAAACAGCATGGTACTGGTACCAAAACAGACAGACAGACCAATGGAACAGAATAGAGAATCCGGAAATAAACCCTGACACCTATGGTCAATTAATCTTTGACAAGGGAGGCAAGAACATAAAATGGGAAAAAGAAAGTCTATTCAGCAAGCATTGCTGGGAAACCTGGACAGCTGCATGCGAAGCAATGAAACTAGAACACACCCTCACACCATGCACAAAAATAAACTCCAAATGGCTCAAAGACTTAAATATACGACAGGACACCATCAAACTCCTAGAAGAAAACATAGGCAAAACACTCTCTGACATCAACATCATGAATATTTTCTCAGGTCAGTCTCCCAAAGCAATAGAAATCAGAGCAAAAATAAACCCATGGGACCTAATCAAACTGAAAAGCTTTTGCACAGCAAAGGAAACCCAAAAGAAAACAAAAAGACAACTTACAGAATGGGAGAAAATAGTTTCAAATGATGCAACTGACAAGGGCTTAATCTCTAGAATATATAAGCAACTTACACAACTCAACAGCAAAAAAAAACAATCAATCAATGGAAAAATGGGCAAAAGACCTGAATAGACACTTCTCCAAAGAAGATATACAGATGGCCAACAAACACATGAAAAAATGCTCAACATCGCTGATTATAAGAGAAATGCAAATCAAAACTACCATGAGATACCACCTCACACCAGTCAGAATGGCCATCATTAATAAATCCACAAATAACAAGTGCTGGAGGGGTTGTGGAGAAAAGGGAACTCTCCTGCACTGCTGGTGGGAATGTAAACTGGTACAGCCACTATGGAGAACAGTTTGGAGATACCTTAGAAATCTATACATAGAACTTCCATATGACCCTGCAATCCCACTCTTGGGCATCTATCCGGACAAAATTCTACTTAAAAGAGACACATGCACCCGCATGTTCATTGCAGCACTATTCACAATAGCCAGGACGTGGAAACAACCCAAATGTCCATCGACAGATGATTGGATTCGGAAGATGTGGTATATATACACAATGGAATACTACTCAGCCATAAAAAATGACATAATGCCATTTGCAGCAACATGGATGGAACTAGAGAATCTCATCCTGAGTGAAATGAGCCAGAAAGACAAAGACAAATACCATATGATATCACTTATAACTGGAATCTAATATCCAGCACAAATGAACATCTCCTCAGAAAAGAAAATCATGGACCTGGAGAAGAGACTTGTGGTTGCCTGATGGGAGGGGGAGGGAGTGGGAGGGATCGGGAGCTTGGGCTTATCAGACACAACCTAGAATAGATTTACAAGGAGATCCTGCTGAATAGCATTGAGAACTATGTCTAGATACTCATGTTGCAACAGAAGAAAGAGTGGGGGAAAAACTGTAATTGCAATGTATACATGTAAGGATAACTTGATCCCCTTGCTGTACAGTGGGAAAATAAAAAAATAAAAAAAATAAAAATACAAAATCACCTGGAAAAAAAAAAAAAAAAACACACCTGTGGTTCAAAGCTCCCATCGTGGCTCAGCAGTAATGAACCCAACTACTATCCAGGAGGATGTGGGTTTGATCCCTGGCCTTGCTCAGTGGGTTAAGAATCTAGTGTTGCTGTGAGTTTCGACAAAGGTCGCAGGTGCAGCTTGGATTCCGAGTCGCTGTGGCTGTGATGTAGGCTGGCAGCTGCAGCTCCAATTTGACCCCTATCCTGGGAATTTACATGTATCATGAGTGCAACCCTAAAAAGACAAAAGGCAAAAACAAAACAACAAAAAACCACCACTTGTGGTTTTTTTTTTTTTTTTTCAGGGCTGTATCTGGAGCATATGGAGGTTCCCAGGCTAGGAGTCCAATCGGAGTTACAGCTGTTGGCCTACACCACAGCCACAGCAAGCCAGACCTGAGCTGCATCTTCAACCTATGCCACAACTCATGGCAATGCTGGATCCTTAACCCGCTGAGCGAGGCCAGGGATCAAATCTGCAACCTCATGGTTCCTAGTCGGATTCGTTTCCGCAGCACCACGAAGGGAACTCCCAGCCCGTGGTTCTTAATGGAATGATTTCTTGAAACAAGTTTAGTTTCTCCACTGTCCCTTTAAGCCCCAAAGATCATTGTCTACTGAGACTGTCAGCTGTTCCCCCCACCAGTGACACACTCTTCTTTCTCCCCATTCATTTCCCAAATCACGGTTGTCCTTTCAGACCTAGCTTCAGCCTCACTGGCTCCAGAATTTCCTGATCTTTCACTCTCAAGAGAACTTCAGTGTTGAACCCCAATTGGGCACGCACCATCCATGGCACTGCATCTTCTGTCTTTCTGTTCTGTGCATCTTTGTTCCCTTACCCAGACTAAGTGCTCAGGGGGCAGGGACCAGTCATGTTTCTCTGTAACCCTTTAAGGACCTCACATGAAGTCAGTCAGTGACAGATGCTCATCCATGCTGGCTGGCTGACCGGGGGTCATCCTGAAGCCACTGAGGAAACTAGTGGTCAGTGTACATTACAAGACTCTGAGTATGAAGACAACCACTGGCTTCCACTCCTCTCTTACACATGCACTTGTAAAACACACTTTTCATTCAAGAGCACCATCCAAATTGGACAACAGAAGAGCTCAGCTGACCCCTTGATTTTCTATCTGAATCAGAAATGGTTACAGCCATCTTTCCATTTGACCCAAATGACCACAAGTGCAGCGGCTGTCTGGATCTCTGGTTGATCCAGGTTCTACTTCCAAACACACATTATCCACAGTTATGAAGTTCCCTGACTTTTCAACATATATAGCATTATGTTACTTCCTCACACTTGCAACCAAACTTCCAGGAAACATCTGGAATAATATCAGAGAGTTGGTGTTTGATCAAAACTACATCCTCTGCTTTATTCATTTGGAAGTGACTCATTTTGACCCTTCAGTTTGAAACGAGCTCAGATGGATGTGTGTGTCTCAGGGGTTGGCCAGCACATGCCAACAGAGACGGGTCTCCAACAGACCCTAAAACAGGGCTCAGCCCCTCAGGCCTAAGAGAATTGAGGCACTGTGCTCTGCGTGACAACAATCCTGGGTCACTACCCACTGCTCAAACGGAATCCCAAGGCTCCACCAGCAGAACTTTAAGCTCAGTTTCACTGTGTTAAACGAATGCGCCATAGCCCTGGTGCTCAGCTCCAGTCACACGTGAGAGTCTTCCAGAGCATCTTCATGAACACCAATGCCCAGCTTCTCCCTCCCCACCTACCAGCCTTCAAAGATTTCCGTCTAGTTGGTTTGGAGTGAGACCTACACATCAATGTCTTCCCAAAAGCACCTCAGCTACACTGAATGACTTAAGGTCTGACTGCTAAATATTTGGGGTATAATATAATGGCACCGTGGCTGTGTTTTTGAAAAGAAGTCTTTTGTGAATGGAAAAACTGGTGAAATTTAAATAAGGTCTCCATGTAGTTAGCAGTAGAGAACCAATGTTAATTTCCTGGGCTAAGGTTTTATAAGATGCTCATTTTAGAGAAAGCCATGTCAGAGGTATATGGGAACTCTCTGAATTCTTTTTGTGACTTTTCTCTACATCTGAAAGTAATGCCAATTAAAAAATTTTTAAGACGAGTCCTTTATCTTTAAAGATGCATACTTAAATATTCATGAATGAAACGATATGCCTGAGATTTACCGCAAAACAGACTAGCTGGGGAGGCAGCAGGGACTGAGCGGGAGTGTGGATGACACAGGAGTGTTGATGTCTGTAGTAGCCGAGCGAGGACAGGGAGGGTCATGGGATTTGTCTACTTCAGGTTATAGTAAAGCATAAAGTTTTCCACCACCTATATTAGAGGAAAATAATCCGAGGTGATTCCAACACGCATTCAGGGCCAAGAAGCACTGCTCTCTGGAGTCTTGAAAATGTGGTCAAATGAGGGGCTCTGTCTAATACTTCAGCTACCAAATACTTTATTTGGCTCTTTTTCAGTGAGTTAGTCACTTAATCTTTCTGTACCACACTTTCCTGAACTATAAAATGACAGATACGGAGTAGAGGACTTTTCAAACAGAAGACGAGAAACATTAAAACATGAATTTTTTCTAGAATCGTCTGAGAGCTGATGTCACAGTTCATTTCTAGCAGAGTCAAAAACGGTAAGATCTTATGTCTTCAAAAACATTTCCCAACGCATGCTCTAAAAAAATACCACCTGTATAAGATGTCAACAGATGTTACCTAAGATAAGGGTTCTGAAATAAGTTTAAAAACTTATTCAATAAGTAAAGAAAACTGGGTTTCTTTAATGGAGGATTCATAAGAGCTTTTAGTGAGACAGTAGGCTTTATGACTTTCCAGGGGTGGTGATGAAATATGCAAAAAGCCTCACCTTCTTTACATGGAACTGGTTTCATACAACTTTTTTGGAAAACAGTGCTTTAGACCAGTGGTTCCTGAACCCCAGCTAATGGAGAATGGCATTAGTAACATTTGCTAAGTTTACTAAAATGATTCACAGACCACATCCTAGACCTACCGGAGGGGAGAGGAGAATTCAGTATCAAAACAAACAAAACTCCAAGTGATTTTAATGCCCAGTCCTGTTTGGGCTTAAAGCTGTCAATCATAATGCAGTAAAATAAGTATAATATCTGACAGATCACATCAGTGGCATCCAATATAAAAGGTCATATTTAATGATCTTCCAGATGAAAGCATTTAGTCCATGAGAGAAGCATCTATGTATACAACAGTTCATGAAAAGTAAGTACTAAAATACTGGAGGTGCAGGCAAATTTATTTATTATTAAACAAACTTTTTTTAAAATTTTTTGTCTGTCTTTTTAGGGCCACACCAGCAGCATATAGAAGTGCCCAGGCCAGGGGTCCAATCGGAGCAATAGCTGCTGGCCTACGCCAGAGCCATAGCAATGCCAGATCCGAGCCACATCTGCAAACTACACCACAGCTCATGGCAATGCCGGATCCTTAACCCACTGAGCGAGGCCAGAGATTGAACCTGCAACTTCATGGTTCCTAGTCAGATTTGTTTCCACTGCACCACAACGGGAACTCCGGTGCTGGCAAATTTAAAGCTACCGATATAACTAATGACTACTTTGTAGTCCCGAGGGTGTAGTGCGTCTATTACTACCTGCTCATTAATTTGCAGTGATGCTCCACCATCTACTTGTGTATTTCCTCACACCCATCTTCTCTCGCCAGGGTCAATGACCAGGACTGCTCTGTTAAACTCCAGGGAGTGCCATTTACATAAGTGGTTTCCCCAAGGTACACTCCTGACCTTTTCTTTCTTTTTAAATGATTTTTATCTTTTTTGACCTTTTCTTCATATGACATTATTTTGGGGTATCAAAATAGAAGTCCCTTCTTAAGTGAACACTTTGGAAAATGTATTTACTGACACCTTGGTGCTCCCAGAGTTGTGTCATGTGGTGGCCCAGTCAGTGATTTATTTAAATGCCTAAAAGAAGTACCTACTTACTGTAATTCATAATTACTCAACATGTGTACCAAGTTCTTTCATTAACTAAGATTTTTCTGGTTTGTTTTTTTTGCGTTTTAGGGCCACACCCGAGGCATATGGAGGTTCCCAGGCTAGGGGTCTAATCAGAGCTACTGCTGCCGGCCTACACTACAGCCACAGCCATGCCAGATCTGAGCCGCGTCTGCAACCTACGCCACAGCTCACGAAGGATCCTTAACCCACTGATCGAGGCCAGGGATCAAACCCGCAACCTCATGGTTCCTAGTGGGATTCGTTTCTGCTGCGCCATGATGGGAACTCCTCATTTACTAAGTATTTTCACATGAATTATCTTGCGTCTTCCCTCACAAAAACCCTGTGGGTTAAGGAGGCGTAATTGTTCCCCTCCAGCCAATAGGAATCACTGAGCTTTGTCTCTAACACAGTGGAAAATACAACTGAGGGAGCTGTCAGGGCTCCTATTCTCAAAGAATCGAACACTCCATTGGAAAACAAAATATAAATTGCACACGGGAAAGAGCTGAAGTCAGTTCAAAGACATGTAAGCCAAAGCAAATCAGTCTGGCAGGACTTCTCACATACTAGCAACAGTTAACACTTACTGAGCAATTTAATCCTCTCTCAAACCGTGGGGTAGGTTCCTACCCTTTTTCAGATGAGGAAACTGAGACCAAGAACAGTTAAGTAACTTGGCCTGAGCAAGTAAGTGGTGAACCAGGATTCAGACCCCAGATGAGTCTACTCCATGGACCGCTCTTTTTCACTATCACATTTTCCTGCTGAGAAAGACAATCTTCCCAAAGCAATGGGGACAAATGTCAAGACATTTAGATAGAAAATGATGGCTTCCCAGCAAGTTGGGATCCCTGGCTCTACTGTCCAGCAGAAATGGACTCAGGAGCCACAGGGAATTGCAAGAATGGATCAGCAGTGATATTTTCTCACAGTACATACCTCTTTGATTCGCTTAACCAAAGCGTTCTGGTCAAAGGCCACGGCCTCTGCACACTGATGGAGGTGATCCTGGTAGCGGAGGCAGAGCTGCAGCACCTGCTGAGAATCCAATTTCTCCAATTTGGTGTTTGTTGGGGATGTCTGGCCACTCAGTAGCCCTTCAAGCAGAAAAAAAAAAAAAAAAGGATCCAAAGAAATGGAATTACTAATAAACTTATAAACAAAGTAGTTTAGTAACAAGTGCACTGAAGACGCAAGGAGACTTAACCTTTCATCTTTTGTCATATGCTAATGACAATCACACGACTATAATTTTTGGAGCATCTATCATATGCCAAGCACCTGGCAAAGTGCTTTTTCATACTCATAATTGCCCAGGAAAGTAAACTATTATTAGTCCCATCTTACAGGTGAGGAACCCAAGACGCTGAGGGGTTAAGTAACTTTCCTAAAGTCACAGAGTAAGTGGTTTCTCCAAGACAGAGCTCCTGACCTTTTGGCACCATTTTAACATATCGGGAATATAAATCCCTTCCTGACTGAAAAATATGGAAGATGTACCTACTTCATTTCTTTTGCTAATTCAAACTGTTGTCTGAGAAACAGAAAAAAAGAAAACATACACAGAAACTGTTAGGAGGTGCAAAAATGAAAATATTTAAAAGGTGAACAGCCCGTCCCCGTTCGCTAACATGCCATAAGCCTCATTCTTTACATTTTCTTCCAACATCAGTTTAGTTGAACAAAAAATGAATTCCCTTTAAATTTGAATAGGACATTATATTTTCAAAGGCTTTCGTACAGGTCTATTTTACCTTTCTTTAAGGTGCGTACACCAGAATAATTACTAGTATTTACAAAAGATTAAATATCAGTAAAAGAGGCTACACGACTTGCTCAGGGTCACACAGCAAATTCCCGACTTTGGTTTGACTTCTGGTCACATGCTTCCTGCCAATCACAAATTTTTTGGTGTTAGGACCTCTCCCACCCTCTCAAAAATTATTCAGGGAGTTCCCGTCGTGACGCAGTGGTTAACGAATCCGACTAGGAACCATGAGGTTGCGGGTTCGGTCCCTGCCCTTGCTCAGTGGGTTAACGATCCAGCATTGCCGTGAGCTGTGGTGTAGGTTGCAGACGTGGCTCGGATCCCGCGTTGCTGTGGCTCTGGCGTAGGCCGGTGGCTACAGCTCCGATTCAACTCCTAGCCTGGGAACCTCCATATGCTGTGGGAGCGGCCCAAGAAATAGCAACAACAACAACAACAACAACAACAACAACAAAAAGACAAAAAAAAAAATTATTCAGGACCCCAACGAGCACTTGTGTATATAGTTTAAACAAATATTCACCTGTTAAAAATTAAAATTGAGAAAATTCTTGAATATTAAATCATGTTAAAATTTGTCTTTTTGAATTTTTTTGGCCATGCCCTCAGCATGCAAAAGTTCTTGAGCCAGGGATCAAACCCATGCTGCAGCAGTGATGACACCAGATCCTTTAACTGCTAGGCTACTAGGGAACTCTGTGAATATGAAATCATTTTTAAAATATAATAATAACCCCATTACATGTTAACATAAATATTTTAAGGAAAATAACTCTGTTTTTCAAAATAAAAAAGTGAGAAGAGTGGCACCAGTTTACAGTTATGAAAGTCTTTTTTTTTTTTTTAAAATAAAGTTCTGTTGTTTTAAGTGACACAGTCTATGTACTTTGATGGCAGCCCTAGCAAACTAATATACATGCCTATGAACTTTCCCTTCTGTGCCACGACTTTTTTTTTTTTTTTTTTTTTTAGGACTTCACTGGAGGCCTATGGAGGTTCCCAGGCTAGGGGTCCAATCAGAGCTGTAGCAGCCAGCCTACACCACAGCCACACCAGATTCGAGCTGTGTCTGCAACCTACACCACAGTTCACAGCAATGCTGTATCCTTAACCCACTGACCAAGGCCAGGGAATCAAACTTGTGACCTCATGGATACTAGTCAGACTGGCTTCCACTAAGCCACTACAGGAACTCCTCTACGCCACATTTTATTTATTTATTCTTTTTTTTTGGCCACTCCATGGGATATGGAGTTTCCAGGCCAGGGAATCAGATTTCAGCTACAGTTGCAACCTACACCACAGCTGCAGCAACGCAGGGTCCTTAACCCACTGCCACTGGGCTGGGGATGGAACCTGTGATCTGGCACTGCGGAGACGCTGCCAATCACATTGCACCACAGTGGGAACTCCTTGAAAGTCTTTTAAATGTCTGCTTCATAGTAAACAGCGGGGTTCCCATATCTGCTTCTGCATTTACTCTGTTGCTATTTCACATCATGCAGCCTCTGAAAAACTCCACTGTCCACTTGTAAAAGAATGAGAGTAACAAGCAAATGTCTAGTATTCCTATGAAAAGAGTTTTAACTTCATAAAATCCCTGCCAGGGTCCTGGGGATCTCGGGGACCCCCCTCTCACACACTGAGAGCCAGGACACTCGCTCTAGAGCCAGTGGCACAGCGGGGATACACCAAAGTATGACAACAGTGCATGTACTGGGCACCATCAAGATGGACTCACCCACATCAAAGCTTGTCTTGGGAACCCTTCCCCAATCCTGCCCCCCACCCACCAATGTCAAACCTTCACTGGTTCTGAGGAATTGGGGCTTAAGCCGGATCTTTTCCCCCTAAACAGGCTATAGGCTCGGCTATCTGGTGAAGCTATCAAAGAATCCTCTCAACTCTCCATCTGGCCTGACAGAGCACAGGCTGCATCCCAGGCAGCTCCCTGTCCCACACACTCCACTGCCAGCACAGGGGCGCTCTGTGGCTCTGCTGCCAACCCCAGCACAGGAAAGCACCAGGAGCTTCCCTGAACCTGCTTCCTCGGAGGAGCTTTCAGTGAGGCTGGTACTCGCAAAAATAAGGTTTTTTGTTTGTTTTTATTTTGCAATTTTTGTTTTGGTTGTGCCTGTGGCATACAAAAATTCCTGGGCCAAGGATCGAACCTGAGACATGGTAGTGAAAATACCAAATCCTTAACCACTAGGCCACCAGGGAAGTCCTGAGGATTTATTTTTTTAATTTGAATTTTTTATTGCGATCTTATGTATAGGATCTTGTGTATCCCTTTACCTAGTTTCCACTAAAGGTAACATCTTGTAAAACTATATTATAAAATCACAATCAAGACACCAACACTGAAATAACCCACTGATATGATTCAGATGTCCCCACCTCACTTATACTGGTGTGTGTGTGTTTAGGTCCGTATAATTTTTTCACATGTGCAGGTTTGTGTATCTATCGCACAGATACTGAGTCAATCCACCATCACAAAGATTTCTTCTGTTGCTTTTTTGTTTTTTGGCCACACCTGTAGCGTATGTAAGTTCCTGAACCAGCAGCAACCCAAGTCACAGCAGTGACAACACCAGATCCTTAACCCACTGAGCCACCAGGGAACTCCTGCTGCCTTTTATAATCACATCCATCTCTCTCCCATGCTGAACCCTTAGCAGCCACTAATCGGTTCACTGTTTTTCAAATGTTGTCATTTCAAAAATCTTTAAAAATGGAAATAATCCAATATGGAACTTTTGGGGGTTGACTTTTTTCACCCAACATAATAACACCTGAGAGATTCATCTAAGTTGTTGTAAGAATCAATAGTTTGTGGCTTTTATCTCTGAGTAATATTCCATGGTTATGTGAATACCAGAGTTTGGTTAACCATTCACCTACTGAAGGACATCTGGGTTGTTTCCAGTTTTGGTTGTGCCTGTGGCATACAGAAACAGGGGCTATTACAAACAAAGCTGCTATGCCCAGTCGTCGTACAGGTTTTTGTGTAAATGTCAGTTTTCCTTTCTCTGGGATAAATGCCCAAAGGTGCAGTTGCTGGCCTGCATGACAACTACATGCTTAGTTTTATAAGAAACTATCAGGAGTTCCCGTCGTGGCGCAGTGGTTAACGAATCCGAGTAGGAACCATGAGGTTGCGGGTTCGATCCCTGCCCTTGCTCAGTGGGTTAACGATCTGGCGTTGCCGTGAGCTGTGGTGTAGGTTGCAGACGCGGCTCGGATCCTGCGTTGCTGTGCCTCTGGCGTAGGCCGGTGGCTACAGCTCCAATTCAACCCCTAGCCTGGGAACCTCCATATGCCGCGGGAGCGGCCCAAGAAATAGCAACAATAACAACAACAACAAAAAGACAAAAGACAAAAAAAAAAAAAAAAAAGAAACTATCAAGCTGTTTTCTAGAGTGTCTGTAACCAAAAAAATGGGTGATTTTTCAGATCACTAAAACCTCCCGACGAAATTATCAAGGGCTACCCTGCTACTAACAAAGTTCCAGGAATGCAGACTTGGGAAGAAAGGCAACTAAAGCTTTTTGCTGCCAATCCAGGACTGAAGTAGAAAGATGGTGGAGGCACCATGGAAAGAGGCACCGTGAAACGATTCTGTGCCATCAAAAGTAGGCCAGCAAATGCAAAGGCCATAAAAGAAACACTGATAGATCCGGCAAGAGAAAAAAATCAAGACACCGCACGGCAAAAACAGTGTAAGTTAAAAGACAAAAAACAAACAAATAATAATAAAAAAAACCCTGCAAAAGATATTTGGGACGTGTATCATAAAGGGTAAGCTTTCTATTAGACAAAGAGCTCCTAGAAATTGGCAAGTGAAATCAGCAAAGATGGACAAAGGATAAGAATGGCATTTCACACCAAAGGAAATACCGTGCCTCAACTCTAGAAAAGATGCAGAACCTCACTCATAAGAAGAGAAACAGAAATGGAAATTTCTCTGCAAGCCCTTTTCACCCATCAAATTGGTAAAAGTCCAAAAGTATGATTAAAAACTCTGTGGGTGGAATTATGAGGAAACAGACATTGCTGATTTGTGTGGAAGTTGTTAACGCCTCCATAGAGGGTGATCAGGCACAGATATCAAACTTACAAATGCATGAACCCGCTAATGCAGCAATTTCTCTACTAGGAATTTATATACACATTAGCACACATGCTCAATGACCTATAATTATATATAAGATTATTCATTGTAGCAGTGATTGGCATAGTAAAAGATGAGCAAACACCTCAAAATCCATTAGAGAGCTTGCTAATTAATCAAGCAATTTACATTTATAAATAGTATTCTATGATCATAGAAAAGTACATACTCACATGGAAAAATCTCCATAAGGTATTAAGTAATAAAAGAAAGGTAATATAGAATAGTGTAGAGAGTGCACTACCATTGTGTAAAAATTGAGGAGGGCTATAAGTAAATAAAAACATGTTATATTTACTTACAGTGACGTAAAGAAACTCTGGACTGACATACAGGAATTAGACAGGTGGAGAAGAACAGCAGGGAGGGACTCTTTCAGAGTATACTTTTAACATTTTTTTAGTTGTATGAATCTATTTTCCTTTCAAAAATGTTTACAGAAATAGGAGTTCCCACTGTGGCACAATGGGATTAGCAGTGTCTCTGCAGCATCAGGACACAGGTCCTATCGCCGGCCAAGCACAGTGGGTTAAAGGATCAGGTGGTGATCTGGCTTGGGGATCCGATCGCTGTCCTGGGCACTCCATGTGCCGCAGGATGGCCAAAAAAGAAAGAAACATGTTTGCAGAAACAAAGTAATTTTAACAAAAAAAAAAAAAACGGCCAAGGTCTTTCCCATCCACCATTGAGTCATGTCCTCTTGGGCATTCTCTCCTCTTCCCCACCCCAAGTATCCCCAACTCTCTGAGTCAAAACCAGTTTCCTACTTCCACACCCACCAAGGTCTATGTGGCTGAATGAATAACCTTAAAACAGTATCTATTCCAAGGAGGTTAAAAAGTCTCCAATAAACTGTGAGCTGGTAGAGGACATGGGGCCATGCTTTACTTACATGTAATTACATGTCATTTAGCATGTGTGCTAATGTGTATATAATTTCCTAGTAGAGAAACTGCTACATTAGAGGCTTTATGCACCCGTACGTAAAAGGCTAGGTTAAGAGGATGCAGTTCTAGTGCTGGGATTTCGAGAAAAGAGTGAGTGGGAAGGCTTTAGGAGGAAAAATGGCTTCTCAGCGTCCCTACTCTGTCTTCTCCACATTTACTTCAGGGGGAGGCCTGGTCTCAGCCCGCCTCTGCTCCTCCGAGGTGAGCAGAGCCCTCACTGAAGAGGGGCGAGGAGGAGAGCTAAGGCCCAGGCCCCACACACCAGAGGGCTGAAGCTGGGGGCCCAGAAGCCAACTTAGGTTCACAAACTAAAACCCTTACTCTTTCTCCGAATGAAAAGGGGGCTGCCAAGTCTGGGAGGCACCCTACAGTGTTCAGATTAAGCTGCTCAGCCAACTCCAAAGTCAAAGAAATTATACCTCAAATCACCCTAAAAAAAAAATCACAATTGTACCCTCCCCTAAATCACTTTAAAACAAAGTCCAGGTACACAGGGCTATTCTGATAACAGTATCAGAATGTGCTTCTTAGACTCACAGGAATCTCTGAAAATCTGCCACAAAGCCTGCTCTAGAACAGAGATGAAGCAGGACAGAGAAAGCTGCCACTTTGTGGCTTCTACCCACGAAGCCTCAAAGCTATGGCGAGCCAGACCCATTCTAGAGGCAACGAGGACAAAGTTTTCCCATCACTCTCGAGTGTCTGGAACCCATCACCCTGATTTTGATGACGGAACCACCCTTAATCTTCTGATTAAAAAAGGAAGGACAGAAAGCTGGGTAAATTTAGAAACAGTGAATTTTTCATTTTCAGGAGACCACAAACTGCCAGCCCTCCAAATGGTTTTCATTCTGAATGCAAGTTAAAAGTTGGTTTTTAGTCTGAATGCATGCTAAAAGTTCTTTAAAACTGTAGGTGCTTTAAATGAGATATGTATTTTCCTGCCCTCCCAACCCCTACCTGTCTATGGCCAGCCAGCTCCCCTCATTTGCACTACCTGCCTGGCTTATGGGGGCCTCTAGGCTTACTCTCCGTTTTGATTCTTATTTACCAATCTAATACCAACCGAAACCCTTCACTTAGGCAACAGGGGAGTGAACTCTCTATTGCCTTGAAATTATTTTTTGTATATACATTTTTTTGGGCCGCTCCTGTGGCATGTGGAAGTTTCTGGGCCAGGAATTAAAACTCAAGTCACAGCAGCAACTCGAGCCACTGCAGTGACAATGCAGGATCCTTAACCTGCTGAGCCACCAGGGAACTCTTACTTTTTGTATAGGTTTATAAATGTGCTTTATGGTTAAGAGTTTTTCTTCTTTTACTTTTTATTATATAAATTTTCAAACATAGAAAAGAAAAAATAGATACCCAAATACCATCTAGAAGCAACAATGAACATTTTATCATATCTGCCATCTTTGTGTTTTCCTGAGCCATTAAAAAAATTAGACATTATGACACTTCACTCCTAATACTGTAGCCTTCCATGAATTTATGGTTAGTTTTTCACATTAAATGAAAGTTTTCTAAATCATGTCTTCCTTCCTCTGCTAGGGACCAGGGCCATTACCCTCAATTTTCTAATTCTTCTTTAGCTTAAAACAGTGATGCACACAAAAGAGAAGTTTGAGTTAAAAACCTGATCTAACAGATTCTGTATTTGCAAATGGCAAATACAGGAGACATTTCCTAAGACCCTATTGAAACCACTTTGTTTATACAGGAATGGAACGAGGGCTCCAGGGAATGGGTGAGGACCAAGACTGAGCATTACACAGGCCCAGCAAATTGCCGTCTGTACCTACCTCTTTGTGTAAACTGGTGAGTGGAAAAACCATCAGGGTTAGAAATTTGGAAAATATTTTGCTGAGCCATCTTTTTCTTTCTGAAATGTCAGGTAGGAAAAAAAAAAGGTTTTCTGAAGTACAGTTACAGAGCCATATGGGTATTAACCTATGCTATTAACAAACTGAATTCCTTAACTTTTAGAGGCTTAGCTAGTTTCAGGACTAGAAATGAGTACTGTGAATAGCAGGGTTCACACTTGGTAAATGGTATAACGAGCTCCATTTCCCACCACAGAATCTGACAAAAGTTACTGTGAAAGGGAGTTCTCTTGTGATGCAGCAGGTTAAGGATTCAGCATTGTCACTGCAGCAGCTTGGGTCACTGCTGTGGCATGGATTTGATCCCTGTCCTGGGAATTTCTGCGTGTCTCAGGTGCAGCAAAAAAAAAAAAAAAAAAAAAAAAAAAAGTTACTGAGAAGGTACAATTAAGCAACAGATTTAAAAAAAAAAAAGAAAAGCAATTCCCCACAAAACTAATAAGGGATCTTTGACTCTATTGATCATAATACATTTCAAAGTTAAAAGCACATAAGCCATGTGTGTTACTGACCTAATATAAACTCTTGTTATCAAAGGCACTCTCTCCCCTTCCCTTAAGAAAAGGGAAACGTCTAAAAATACCGGCCCAACTTGGACAGGACCTTCTGATGTGTGTGAGTGATCTATTCCTTTAGGATATTTAGAAAAAAAGGTGCACACCATGCTGGTTCCTTTAGGAACTTTTACCTTCATCCAGTTGCCGCAGAGGCACACCAATCTCACCGAGAAGCAGCAGCCACACAGAATGGCCACCATCATTGTTTTGATTAATATATGTGGCAGAAGAGACTACAAGTTCAGACAACCCCAGTACAACAGCCAACCTACCAGGATGCTCCCTGTGGAGAGAAACAATGTTTCCAGTACCTCCCTGCTAAGGGTTTCCAATAACTACCTAACCAATAAAGAACCTCCTCAATGAGGTAGCGCTATAGACAGAATGTCTCCCCCACCCCAGTTCACATGCTGAAATCTAATCCCTAATGTGATGGTATGAGGAGGCAGGGCCTTTGGGAGGTGAGTAGGTCATAAGGATGAAGGTGTCATGAAAGGGGTTAATGCCCTTATAACAGAGACCCCAGAGGTGTAGCATATTGACTGGCCTAGTCACCATGTGAGGACACAGCAAAAAGACCACCATCTGTGAAACCGGAAGTGGTCCCTCGCCAGACACTGAATCTACAAGTACCTTCATCGTGGACTTGATAGCCTCCAGAACTGTGAGAAATAACTGTCTGTTGTTTAGAAGACATCCAGTCTATAGTATTCTGTTACAGCAGCCCAAATGGACTAAGACAGGGAACAGGGGGAAAAGGGATTTGAGCTCTATTATTTATTAGCTGTGCAAACATGGACAGTTTACCTTATACCTCTGAGTCTCAGTTTTCTCATGCAAAACTGGGGTAATAACCACCACCACCCCTTTTAGGGTTTGCCTAGCAAACAGTGGGATCTTGATAAATATCTGTTCCCTTTACTCTTGTGTTTTTTTAAGACTTGGGGGGCAAATGGGCACTCAGGCTTCAAGAGAATCTTGGAAGGTTACCAGAAGCACTTCATGCCTCTAAGTTCAGACACATATTTGTGTTCATGGCCAATGGCCCTGGTTTACGAAACCAAAGAAACAAGAACAGAGGCTGTCAACAACCAAAAGCAGATACAGTGTCTCCAAAAGCGATCACTATCCACAAATGAGACACCTCAGTATCTTCAAGGAATCCTGTCCACTGTTATGAACTTAGCTTTTTATAATCTTCTTCACTTTTTCTTCCCAGAGAATTAAGGAAAAGGTTCAACACATTATCTTCCTTTAACAATTTCTAGGTTCAAAGACTTGCTCTCTTGCTGAATTTACAAGCCAGGGAAGGGAGGCCACATGATATTGCTTAAAAAAAAAGTATAAGCTTAGCAGTTGGATAGATGTGGGTATTTGAATCCAAGGACTGCCACTTATTCCCTATGTGATGTGAGGGTAGTCACTTAACTTCCCTGAACTCAAACTCTTCATCTACACATTAAATATGATTTACATTAAAGCAGTTCTCCTTTACTGTGAGAATTGTATCACATTAGGCCTAGCACAGTTATCTTGCACAGAGTAGGTGCTCAATTCATGTTAATTTCCTCAGTGTCCCCAAATCCCTAACTACCAATTTCTACAGTCAAAAAAGCAGGGTTCCAAAATCTAGCTGTATGATGGGCTGACTCTACCATATGTAGTAAGTATTTGCTAGCACTTCCATCTACAAACCAGCACTGCAGAAAATAATTAGACGTGATCCCACTCCTCAAGCAGATTACAAGACGCAGGAGTAAAATATAAAGAAGGCAGATGTGAATAGGGACTAAAATTAAAAAGAACAACAACAACAATAACGACAACAAAACCCTCCAAAACCCAACTAAAAAATGGGCAAATGACTTAATCAAACCTTTCTCCAAAGATACACAAATGTCGACAAGTACATCAAAGATGCTCAACATCACTAATCATTAGGGAAATGCAAAACAAAACCACGATGAGAAAGCACCTAACCATTAGAGGGGCAGTTATCCAGATAACAGAAAATAGTAAGTTTTGGTGAGGATGCAGTGAAATTGGAACCCTGTGCATTGCTGATGAGAGTGTAAAATTGTGCACCCACTCTGGAAGACAATATGGTAGTTGCTCTAAAAATTAAAACACAGAGGTGATTCTGAGAAGATGGCAGAATAGGAAGTACCAGGAATCTGTCTTCCCATCTAGACAACAACTGCATGGCAGAATTTGTCTGATATAACTATTTTGGAACTCTGGAGTCACTTCCAGGGAAAGGCTTGGATGGTAAACAGTGGTTAGTTTCACTTTCAGCTCTTAGGACAGCAGCAGCTATCCATCCCCCAATCCCTGTGGCAGGCAACTGTGAACCTGTTCCTAGGGTAACCTATACACACCTTGTAGGAGGCAGGGTGGGCAAAAAGGACCCTGTCCTCCAAACATCAGGGGTCTGTGTTCTGACAGCTGATTGGTGCTTCTAATCACAAAGGTACAGACAAGGAGGCAGGGCTACTGTTGCAGACTCCTCTCCCTCCAGCTGAAGTGGCTTCCAGAGGATTTAAAGGGCTAGCACCTTCCCACATTCCCACCTTAATTTTCCTCTTTTGGAGCTAGACATTGAACATGAGAATATTCAAAAGCTACCATATACATGGGAAAAATTACTGTACATGCCCAGGGAAGGTGCAGGCTCAGAAAAGACCTGGGAAGATCTTCTGTTTAAACCTCAGGCTGCTCCTCAAGCAAAGAAATAGCCTACAACAATCAAATAAATAAAAACAAAAGACAACAACAAGGCAGTTCCCATTGTGGCTCAGCAGTAACAAACCCAACTAGTATCCATAAAGGTGCAGGTTTGATCCCTGGCCCCACTCAGTGGGTTAAAGATTCCACATTGCTGTTAGTTGGGGATAGGTCACAGATGTAGCTTGGATCCCGCATTGCTGTGGCTGTGGTGTAGGCCAGCAGCTAGAGCTCCAATTCGACCCCTAGCCTGGGAACTTCCATATGCCAGAGGTGCAGCCCTAAAAAGACAAAATAAAAAGACAAAAACAAAAGCTGGCAAACTCTGGGGAAGGAGGAAAATCTGATTCCTGGAGAGACCACATTATTAGATTCAATGTCCAGTTTTCGACAACAAAAAAAATCACAAGACGCACAGGAACAGAAAATCATTCAAAGATACAAACCAACCAAAAGAAATTGCCCTTGAAAAAGACCTGCTGGCAGACCTACTACACAGAGATTCTTAAACAACTCCCTTAAAAATGCTCAAAGAACTAACTAAAGACATGGAGAAATTCAAGAAAAATGATATATGAATAAAATGGAAATATCTCGAGATAAAAAATCTAAAAAGGAATAAAATGATTCTGGTAATAAAATGAAAACTATGATTACTGAAACAAAAATTTCACTAGCATATTTGATAAGGCAGAAGAATCGGTGAAGTTGAAACAGGACAATGGAAATTACCAAATCTGAGAAATAGAAAGAAATAAGATAAAAAGAGCCCCAGGGCCTGGTGGGACACCATCAAGCAGATCAACAAACATATTGCAAGAGTTCCAAAAGGAGAAAAGAGAAAGAGGCAGAAAGAATATTTGAAGAAATGTAACTGAGCAGGACCCTGTGGGTACCTCTATCAGTTTTATGCTTAACCTCTTTATCTGAATTTTATTCACTTTTCTTGGAAGGCAGCTATGTTCACCATTATACCGCCAACACTACTTCAAGTTGTATTCCTTTTCTTGTCTGACACTTGTTCTCCTCAAGATTGAGGAGTACCAAAGAAAAGGGAGGAACTGTAATCTAGCAGGACCCTTTGAGGCCTTCTCCAGGCAGGCCTTTCCCCTATATCCTCTGCTTTAGCTCCTCTCTGCAGCAGAACATGTATCTTGTTGGAGGTTTAAGGGAAAATTGTCATCTGACCTCTGCGGAGAGCTGCAAGAACAACGGATTTCTGCACCAAGGAGTTTGCAACAACCAACCACACCCTTCCCTCACCTTGCTTTTTTCTTTTTTCTTTTTTTTTTTTTTCTTTTTTCTTTTTGCCTTTTCTAGGGCCGATCCCACGGCATATGGAGGTTCCCAGGCTAGAGGGCTAATCGGAGCTGCAGCCACCGGCCTACGCCAGAGCCACAGCAACGGAGGATCCAAGCCGCGTCTGCAACCTACACCACAGCTCACGGCAATACCAGATCTTTAACCCACTGAGCAAGGCCAGGGATCGAACCTGCAACCTCATGGTTCCTAGTCAGATTCGTTAACCACTGCACCACGATGGGAACTCCTCCCTCACCTTGCTTTTAAAAATGCTTTGCAGCGTTCCTGTTGTGGCTCAGCAGGTGAAGAACCCGACTAATATCCATGAGGATGTGGGTTCAATCCCTGGCCTCACTCAGTGGGTTAAAGGATCCAGCGTTGCCTCAAGCTGCAGTGTAGGTCACAGATCCAGCTCGGATCTGGTGTTGCTGTGGCTGTGGCAAAGGCTGGCAACTGCCGCTCCAATTTGACCCTTAGCCTGGGAACGTCCATATGGCACAGGTGCAGCCATAAAAAGACAGAAAAAGAAAAATGCTTTGCAATTTTCTTTGGGGGAGTCTGGGATATTTTGAGGGCACAAATCTCCCATCTCCTTGCATGGCCTGGCAATAAACCTTCTTCTGCTCCAAACTCTGACATTTCAGTTTGTTTGGCTTCACTGTGAGTTGGGCACATGGACTTGTGCTATCAGAAATATTGCCTGAAAACTTCCCAAATTTGATGAAAGACATGAATATATATATATATATATATATATATATATATACACGTATACAAGAAGCTCAACAAACTCTAAGTAAGATGAACTTGAAGGAAATCCACACCAGGACACATTATAGATGGTCTACAACTTATAATGGTTCAACTTAATGATTTTTTTTACTTTACAGTGATGCAGAAGTAATACACATAAAACAGAAACCATACTTTGAATTTTGATCCTTTCTCAGGCTAGCGTTATTCAGTATGATACTCTCATGATATGGGCACCAGCAATAAGCGACAATTCTAAGTCAACCCTGTGATTACAACAGTATACTTACAACCATTCTGTTTTTCACTTTCAGAACAGTATTCAATAAATTAATGAAATAGTCAACATTTTATTATATAATAGGCTTTGTGTTAGATGATTCTGCCCAACTGTAGGCTAATGTATGTGTTCTGAGCATGTTCAGGGTAGGTTAGGCTAAGCTATGATATTTGATAGGATAGGCATATTAAATGTGTTTTCAAATTTACAAAATTTTCAATTTATGCTGGGTTTTTTAGAACAAAACCCCATTTTGAGTTGAGGAAGATATGTAAAATCAAACTGTAAAAAGTCAAAGAGAGAATTTTGAAAGCAACAAAAGAGAAAAGCAATTCATTTCAAGCAAGGGATCCTCAATAAGCTAATTGGATTTCTGAAAAGAAACTTTGTCAAAATTGGAGCAGCAGCTGAGGCCTACACCAAGCCATGGCAACACCAGATCCAAGGCACATCTTCAACCTATGCCACAGCTTGCAGCAATGCTGGATCCTGAACCCACTGCACGAGGCCAGGGATCAAACCCACATCCTCACAGAGATAACATCAGGTCCTTAACCTGCTGAACCACAAGAGAATTCTCAAAGTGATTTATATTCAAAACTATCAACCAAGAATCCTATAAGCAGTAAACCTGTCTCTCAAAAGTGAGAGAGAAATTAGGTCATTCCCACATAAAAGCTGAGGAAGTTTGTTACCACTAGATATGCTTTGCAAGAACCAAACGGAGTCCTGCAACTTGAAATGAAAGGATGCGTGACAGTACCTTAGAATTGTCTGAATAGGAGTTCCCGTCGTGGCGCAGTGGTTAACGAATCCCACTAGGAACCATGAGGTTGCGGGTTCGGTCCCTGCCCTTGCTCAGTGGGTTAACGATCTGGCGTTGCTGTGAACTGCGGTGTAGGTTGCAGACGCAGCTCGGATCCCGCATTGCTGTGGCTCTGGCGTAGGCCGGTGGGCTACAGCTCCGATTCAACCCCTAGCCTGGGAACCTCCATATGCCGCAGGCGCGGCCCAAGAAATAGCAACAACAATAACAAAGAAAAGACAAAAGACAAAAGACAAAAAAAAAAAAAAAAAAAAAAAAAAAAAAAAAGAATTGTCTGAATAAATAAAGGTCTCAGTAAAGGTAAATGTACAGGCAATTATAAAAGCCAGCATAATTATAACAATGGTATATAAGTCCACTTTTTGCCTTCTACATGATTTAAGAAACTAATACATTTAAAAATATTATTAGCTTGTGTTTTTGGACAATGAATTAAAGTGTAATTTTGTGACATCTACTACTGAAAGGAGTGAAGATGGAGTTGTACAGAAACAGAGTTTTTAATGGTACTGAAGTTAATGTGATATAAATTCAATTTAAAGTGTTATAATTCTAGTATGTTAAATGTAATTCCCACACTGAAATTACTTTAACAACAATAACAACAAAGTAATTATAGAATATACAAAAGAAAATGAGAAAGAAAATTTTTAAAATTTCACCACAAAAAATCCAACTAAACACAAAATAAGGTAGCAATGCAAGAAATGAGGGTTAAAAAAAAACTGTAAGGCATTAAAGAACACAAAGAAAAATGACAGAAGTAAGTCTCTCCTCATCAGTAATTACTTGAAGTGTAAACAGAATAAACTTTCAAATCAAGAGACTTTGACTGGGATTATAGTTTTTTTTTTAAAAAGTGTATGATCCAACTTTGTGCTCTCTACATAAGACTTGCTTTTTTTTTTTTTTTTTTTTTTTTTTTTGGCCACTCCACGGCTTATGCAGTTCCCAGGGCCAAGGATCAGACCTGAGCTGCGGTTTCCACCTAAGCCACAGTCATGGCAATGCCAGATCCTTAACTCACTGTGCCAGGCTGGGGATCCAACCTGTGTCCCAGCTCTCCCAAGACACCATCAATCCCGCTGCACCACAGTGGGAACCACACGAGACTCGCTTTACATCCAAAGACACAAATAGATTGAAAGAGAAATGACAGTAAAAGATATTCCATGCATATGGTAACCAAAAGAGAGCAGGAGTAGTCATGCTAATTCAGACAAAAGACATATACTTTAACTCAAAAAAGGTTACAAGAGACAAAGAAGGACATTAAATATTAACAAAAGGTTCAATACAGCGAAAGACATAACAACTGAAAATAGTTATGCACCTGATAACAGACCATCAAAATATATTAAGCAAAAATTGACAGAATTGAAATAAGAAACAGACAGTTCTAGGAGTTCCCTTGTGGTATGGCAGGTTAAGGATCTGTCATTGTCACTGCAGTGGCTCAGGTCACTGCTGTGGCATGGGTTCAGTCCCTGGCCTAGAAACTTCCATACGCTATGGGCAAAGTCAAAATAAATAAATAAATAAAACAGAAAGAAAACTGAAAAATTCACAAACTTGTGTAAATTTAACAACACACTCTTAAAACAACCAGTGGTTCAAAGAAGAAATCACAAGGAAAATTAAAAAATACTTAGAGACAAAGAAACCAAAACACAATACACCAAAATTTAAGAGAAGCAGTAAAGCAAGGCTAAGGGGAAAATTTATAGCTATAAATGATTACGTTAAAAAAGAAAAAAGATAACAAATCAATGACCTAACATTACAACTTAAGGAACTAGAAAAATAAAAACTGCTATAAGAAACCTTAAAGATTACAAAAAAATTTTAAGATAAATGAATTTAGTAAGGTAGCAGAATACAAAGTCAACACACAAAAATCAGTTGCATTTCCATACACTAACAATGAACAATCCAAAAAGGAAGTTACAATTACATTTACAGTAGTATCAAAAATAATAAAGTAGTTATTAACCAACGAAAGAAAACACTTATATAATGAATACTCTAAAACATGGCTGAAAAGAAGTTGAAAAAGACATAAATTAATGGAAAGGCAACTCATCTTTCATGAACTGGAAGACATAATATTATTAAGGTGTCAATACTACCTCAAGCGATCTACATGTTCAATGCAATGTCTATCAAAATTCCAACATTTTTTGCAAAAATAGCAAAACACATTCTAAAACTCATATGGAATCTTAAAGAAATGTTAATTGTCAAAACAACCTGGAAAAAGAAGAGCAAAGCCGGAAGATTCATATTTTGTGATTTCAAAACTTACTACAAAACTACAGTAATTGAAACAATGTGCTACTGGCATTAAAAAAAAAGCCATATAGATCAATAGAATAGAAAACCCAGAAACAAACCCTCACAAATATGGTCAAATGATTTTCTACAAGGATGTGAAGACCATTCAATGAGGGAAAGAACAGTCTTTTCAAGATACGGTGCTGAGAAAACTGGATATCCACATGCAAAAAATTAAGTTGAACCCTTATCTAACACCACATACAAAAATTAATTCAAATGGTTCAAAAACCTAAACTATAAAACTCTTCAAAGAAAATAAAGTGGCAAAAGCTTCATGAATCTGGATTCGGCAATGATTTCTTAGATGTGACACCAAGAGATACAAGCAACAAAAGAAAAAACAGACAAACTGGCCTTAATAAAAATATAAAAATTTTATGCATTGAAAAGCACTATCAAAAGAGTAAAAAGGCAGCCCATAGAATGGGAGACAATATATGGTAATCATGTCTGATAAGGGATTAATATTCTCTCTATATATATACATACCCTAACACAATATAAAAAACCAAACAACTCAATTTAGAAATGGTCCAATACCTGAATAAATATTTCTCCAAAGAAGACACACAAATAGTCAATAAGCACATGAAAAAACACTCAAAATCACTAATCATATGGGAAATGCTAACCAATGCTACAGTAAGATACTATCGCACAGTTATTGGGATGGTTACTATAAAAAAGGCAGAAAATAACAAGTGTTGGTGAGAATGTGGAGAAATCAGAACCACTGTGCACTATTGATGGGAACACAAAATAATAAAGTCATTGTAGAAAGTAGCCAGGTAGTCCCCCCCCCAAATTAAACACAGAATTACCACATGATCATGAGCAATTCCACTTCTGAGTATATAATGAAAAGAACTAAAGGCAGAGTCTTGAAGTGATATTTGTATACTCACATTCATAGCAGCATTATTCATGGGAGTTGGAAGCAACCCAAGCATCCATCAATGGATGAATGGATAAGCAGACATGGTATATACATACAATGTTATATTATTCAGGCTATAAAAAGGAAGGAAATTCTGACATAGGCTATAATATGGATGAGCCCTGAGAAAATTATGCTAAGTGCAGTAAGCCAGATACAAAAGGGCAAATATTGTGATTCTACTTACTAAGGTACAAAGAATAGTCAAATTCAAGAGGAAACAATGTAGAATAATAGTTGCCAGGGGCTAAGGGGAGAAGAAAATAGGAGGTTAGTGTTTTAGGAGCACAGAATTTCAGTTTCAGAGGATGGAAAAGTTCTGGAGATGGATGGTGGTGATGTTGCCTGATAAGGTGCATGTACTTAATGCCACTGAATTGCATGCACCAAAAGGGATAAGATGGTAAATTTTATGTTATGTATGTTTAACCACAATAAAAACATCAAATAGATTGATTCTAAGTTTTGTTAAGCAAAAGTATTTCACAGTACTCCTCTAATAAAGTAGCCAAAAATTGTGGCCAACAGGGAAAAAATGAAAACTAAAAAGGATAAACCAAAGGAAAAAAATCAGTCTCATTTCCTTCTCTAAAAACTGAGCGAGTCAAAACATGTTTTCTTCCAAGTCTAAACTTTGAGAAGTCCATATTTTTTAAGAAGAGAGAGACAAGTTATTATTCTACACTGCTGTACCCAATTTTTTTTTTGGGGGGGGGGGAGCAACACCTGCTGCATATGGAAGTTCCTGGGCTAGGGGTCAAATCAGAGCTGCAGCTGCCAACCTATGCCACAGCCACAGCATTACCTGATCCGAGCTGCATTTGTGACCTACACTGCAGCTTGTAGCAAAACCAGATCCTTAACCCACTGGGCAAGGCCAGGGATCAAACCCTCATTCTCACAGGCACTATCAGGTTCTTAGCCCACTGAGCCACAACGGAAACTCCTTACCCTAACTCTTTTTTCTTTTTTTTTTTTTTTTTAACAAAGTCAAGACTGATTTACAATTATTTGCAGAAAGGAACATAATTAAATTCAGAAGACCCTTACTCTGAGTATGAAAACAAAAGAAACACAGTCTACTACAAACGTATGTAGTTTGGATGCCATAGCCTTTCAACACCTCTCACTGAATGAACACAGAAAACTCACTTTGTCCCACTTTTCTGGAAGAATGCACACCAGCCTGTAAAAACAGGGCACCTGGGTCCTTCCTGCAACTTGGCAGCCAGAATTCACCATGCCCAGGTATTCTCTACTTGCCAAAACATCAACACCCCCAAACTGCAGCTCTCCAAGCAAAGTAAGGATGGTTGTTGGGAGCACCAAAGGGGTCTTCCCTCTCAAAGAGTTTGCTTTGAGGAACAAAGTTTTCTTTTAAAAATAGGCATGTAGGTCCTGCTGTAGAGCACAGGGAACTATTTCCAATCACTTGTGATCAAGGTATAGATAGGTATGACAGAAGGTATGAGAAAAAGAATGTATGATATATGTATGTATGACTCAGTCACTTTGCTGTACAGCAGAAATTGACAGAACATTGTAAATCAACTATAATAAAAAATTTAAGGAGTTCCCACTGTGGCTCAGTGGTAACAAACATGACTAGTATCCATGAGGATACAAGTTCCATCCCTAGCCCCGCTCAGTGGGTTAAGGATCCAGTGTTGCCATGAGCTGTGGTGTAGGCTGGCAGCTGCAACTCCAATTTGGCCTCTAACCTGGGAAATTCCATATGTTGCAGGTGTGGCCCTGGGGAAAATTAAAAAAAAAAAAAAAAAAATTTAGGAGTCCTTGCTGTGGCACAATGGGATCAGTGGTGTCTCTGCAACACTAGGACACAGGTTTGATCCCCATCCAGCACAGTGGGTTAAAGGATCTGGTGTTGCCACAGCTGTGGTGTAGGTCACAACTGCACTGGGATCTGATTCCAGCGCAGGATCCATACGTTGCAGGACAGCCAAAGCAGGGGGGTGGGGGGTGGGGGGCATTTAACACATGACTTTAGTTAGAGTAGATCTTCTTTAAAATATAGACTGTGTGAGGCCACCAAGATTGACTCTAAAAGACAGGAGGCTATCTTTATAGAGTCAACAGCAAACACCGGAGACCTGATTTTTTTTTTTTTTTTTTTTTTTTTTTTTTGGTCTTTTTACTATTTCTTGGGCCGCTCCCGCAGCATATGGAGGTTCCCAGGCTAGGGGTCGAATCAGAGCTGCAGCCACCGGCCTACGCCAGAGCCAGAGCCTACGCCACCGGCCTACGCCAGAGCCAGAGCCTACGCAGGATCCAAGCCGTGTCTGCAACCTACACCACAGCTCACAGCAACGCCGGATCGTTAACCCACTGAGCAAGGGCAGGGACCGAACCCGCTACCTCATGGTTCCTAGTCGGATTGTTAACCACTGCGCCACGACGGGAACTCCTGATTTTTTTTTAAAGATTATCAGAAAGATGAATCATAGGTTCACTTTACTCAAAACAAATGAAGCACTAAGAAAAGGATGCAACAAAAAAGAAATCTGAAATATTAATCCCAAGACCTCCTTGCTCCAAAGGGTCGCCCTTCTAGGTTTTAACTCACAGCTTCTTTGAAGGGTTACGTACCCTGTACTCCAACAGATAATGGGAAACACAGGATTGTTAACTCTGAAGAAAACACCCTGCTCAGATGGAAAGTTCTCACTTGTTAGGAGCTTAAAATGCTGAGGCAATACTGTTAATTTATAACAGCTAATTTCTAAGATCAAGATTGAGTTTAGAGGAGTTCCCAACGTGGCTCAGTGGTTAACGAATCCGACTAGGAACCATGAGGTTTCGGGTTCGATCCCTGGCCTTGCTCAGTGGGTTGGGAATCTGGCGTTGCCGTGAGCTGTGGTGTAGGTCGCAGATGCGGCTCAGATCCCACATTGCTGTGGTTGTGGCGTAGACCAGTGGCTACAGCTCCGATTAGACCCCTAAACTTAGAACTTCCATATGGCGCTGGAGTGGCCCTAGAAAAGGCAAAAAGACAAAAAAAAAAAAAAAAAAAAAAGAGAGATTGAGTTTAGAAAAAAAATGACTTTTCTACACATGAAGTCTACTAATAAGGAAAATAATCTCGATTTCTACTCAGCTTATACGCAATTTAAGAGGAAATAAAGAGCATTTTTTTCCATTATACACGGAGAGAATTAAGACCCAAGGAGCTGGCAATAAAGCAAAGTGTCACAGATAAGAACCTAGTGGCCTATTATATCTGCACTGCAGCTAGAACACGCAAGTTCCACACCAATCTATACACATACACCCAGCCACTAAACAGGGAGCAAATGTTGCAAAATAGGGGCTTTCCAAGAGGAACATCCTCTGGTGACACAGTATTTCTGAGGCAAAACAGAAGCAGAACCAGTGGCAAAGTCAGACCAGGGCGTGCCAAGTGCTTGGTGATGGCAACAGTATGACCTCAGTGGGTCAGTTCTGCGGCTTGATTTTGGCCATTATGCTTGGGTAGGCTGAACAAAATCTGGTTCTAGAGCTCCTTTGGAGATCCTGTGTACTATCTACTATCCTTTTAATAAATTCTCTCTTGGCTTAAATCAGCCAGAAAATCTGACAGATACACTTAACCTCAATTTCTCTATTAGTAAAAGAGGGTAAAACTATGTACCTTGAAGGTAGCTGAGAGGATTAGTCGAGATATGTTAAAGCCCTTCGTAAACAATGATATAGTCAAATGTTTGTAAATAAACACTTAACTATAGGTTGGGCACTATATAAAGCATTTAATTTCAAGAAAAACAATAGCTAACAGTAATGATCACACTCTTTTGCCAAGCACTGTGCTAAACTCTAGTATGTGTTTTATTTATATATATATATATATATATATATAGTCAGGATCACCTTAGGAGGCAGATTTTAGTATCCTTTGTATTGAGTAAATTAATAGTAATAATAATCATGACAACAAAACACAGTGATGAAATTAACAAAAAAGAAATAGTGTAAATTAGAGTTCCTGCTGTGGCTCGGTGGTTAACGAATCCGACTAGGAATCATGAGGTTGCGGGTTCAATCCCTGGCCTTGCTCAGTGGGTTAAGGATCTGGCGTTGCCATGAGCTGTGGTGTTAGGTTGCAGACGAGGCTTGGATCCAAGTTGCTGTGTCTCTGGAGTAGGCTGGCAGCTACAGCTCCGATTAGACCCCTAGCCTAGGAACCTCCATATGCCGCGGGAGCGGCCCAAAAATTGACAAAAAGACAAAAAAAGAAATACTGTAAATTAACGATTGGGATGACAGAAATATTACTGTAATTTATGAGAGAGAATACAGTAGCCAAACCATGAGAGCTACGGAGTTGCCAATTCTTACAATTCTAGTGTGCATAATTTGACAATTTACTTGAGAAATTAATTTTTTTCTTTTCTTTTTTTTTTTTTTTTGTCTTTTTGCTTTTTCTTGAGCCGCTCCTGTGGCATATGAAGGTTCCCAGACCACGGGTCTAGTCCAAGCTTGTAGCCACTGGCCTACGCTACAGCCACAGCAACTCAGGATCCGAGCTGCGTCTGCGACCCACACCACAGCTCACAGCAATGCAGGATCCTTAATCCACTGAGCAAGGGCAGGGATCAAACCCGCAACCTCATGGTTCTTAGTCAGATTGGTTAACCACCGCACCATGATGGGAACTCCAATTTTTTTTTAATTTTTAGGCTGCACCCATGGCATATGTACGTTCTCAGGCTAGGGGTTGAATGGGAGCTACAGCTGCCGGCCTACACCACAGCCATACCAATGCAGGCTCCAAGTCTCGTCTGCAACCTACACCATGGCTCATGGCAATACTGGATCCTTAACCCACTGAGCAAGGCCAGGGATCGAACCTGTGTCCTCATGGTTACTAGTCGGGTTCATAACCACCGACGGGAACTCCAGGGAAATTAATTTAAAATAACATTTTCCTCTTAATTTATGCTTAAGACTGTGTTGCTTGAGAGTTGGTTATACTTTGGAATCAAAATGTTTTCAGCTGCTATATAGCTCATTTATAACGAAATTCTACTTTTCAGAGGGTGGATCTGGGGAATACACTTGGTTGAAGGTTCATTTAAGGAATTTAACATAGCATCCTTTTAGTGTATTATTACTGACATTCTTGCTTTCTTCCCTGTTATCTGTTAAGGTTCTTGAGGAAGGAATCATGTATTTTTATCTCTGAAATTCGGTCCCGAGGCACATGAGTGCCTTATAGACATATACAAAGTCACTTTCCATAGATGTTTGCTGTTTCACAGACTGAGGAATGCTCACATGCGGACAAGTTCTGCGAACACACAATTGGTGCCCCCCACCCCACCCCCAGGCCTTGGCTAAGGCTCCCTAACTTCTGAAGGCTCACTTACTCCCATTCCATTTCCTCCAAGCAAAGTTCTGATTTAAATTTATTTCTTAGCAGAGCAAGGGACACACCTTCTGTTCATATCTCTCCAAAGAAATGAACTCATTTCTGTCTGTAAAGTAAACTTACGTCACCCAATTGAAAGCGATAGGCTCTTCTTGTGCAAGAAGTGAATGAGGCCTTAATCTATAAATCACTTGACTGCAGCCTTTTGAAAATTTGGCAAAGGCGGTTATATGGAACTAGTGATAAAAGTAATACCAAAGGTCAACAAAATGAGGATTGAACTTTGTGCTTTCCCCCAGCAACTACCCACATACACACACACTACACCCCGTCATCACTAGGTCAAAGCTTGATTGGTCCCGTGTAATTAAATCATATATTCAACAAGTCCCTCCCTGGTCCTCTTACCCTTGGTCTCAATTTCACTGAGATAACATATCTGGATCCCAAAGTGACCACAAAAGCAAAGATTCCTATCACGGGGCTGGGAGAACGGGTTTCCACATGCCCAGCCCATCAAGCATGTGCGTCACTGCCTTTGTTGTAGAAGACACCCAAGTTATAAAAATTCAAACTTGTCCCACTATCCCTAAAGCACACAGCTGTGAAAACATCCTTCCTAATGGAACATATCAGCTGATAATATTCAGAAAAGAATTATGTAATCATTTGCTGTTACTCTTTTCTCATTCTGTGCTTCAGTTTCCCTAGAGACAGGAAGGAGCCCCATAGGGTGCTAGGGAGAGAGTGGAAATCATAGGAAGGAAATCCTTGATGCGTCTAAACCAAGGAGAGAGCAGCGGGGATTATCAAAGACAAGCAAGTAGAAGCAATATATCTCCAAGAGTCATACCACACCACCAATAAGGTGTACTGACTGAGGAAGCCAAAGACATCAATGTCTTTGAACAGAAATACATCTGACTTTTTGACGAAATTCATAGAAATAAGTGAGGGAGACACACTTGGCAAACTGGTTAAAGGTATAGGTTTTAGAACTAGATCTGGGTTTAAACCTGGCTCTGCCTTTAATAGCGGTGTGACAGGAAAGGTCTTTAAACCTCTCTGAGCCTCTGCATCCTCGTCTGCCAAATGAGGAAAATGCCTATCCCAAGAGGTTGTACAGAGTTTAAAGGAGGTAATATACATACCAACTCTGTGCAGAAAAGAAGAAAAGAGAGCGACAGAGACAGAACGATAAAAGTTCTTAGTATTACTAGTGGAACAGTGAGACAAAACCTCTGCTTATATGCATGCAACTTCTAAGAAATAATAATAAAACAAGAAGTATCTATAGACACTTGGAACTTTTATACTTTTCCACCAAGTATAAAAATATGTGGAAGGATTTCCGAGCCTACCTATGTCCACATACATAATTTTCACTATAGATGCAAGATTAAATTATATCTTAGAAGGAAACAAAGATTAAAAGTAGGTCAAACACATGTTTGTTCTCATGTCAATTACAGTAGAAGCTAACAGATAAATGCACAAAGGTGAAATATTTCCAGCATTACTTTTAGGGAGCCTTTCATTAAAAAACAAATGAAATAGGAAGTGAAAATCAGATCTGGGCTTAAAGTGACAGAACCACACTCAACTAACTAATCAAAGCTGTCTAATAAAGGAGCAAACTGCCTTGTATGGCAACAACCAGCTTGGGACTAGATACTTAGCAAGTCAAGCCTATAAGTCTACTTCTCTGAGATAGTCTACAAAATACACTCAATTAGGGGAACTCTGTAGGAAGAAGACGGTTGGAGGATAAAATTTTTAAGTCTTTTCCAATTCTAAAATTCTATCAACCTTGAACACTACAATACACAAGCAATTCCACCCTTCTAACATCATCCCATCATACCTAAAAAAAGAAGGGTGTCCAAATTCAATTTGAAAGACAAATTTGCCACTCATTTCAAATATAAGAGAAGCTAAATTAATGGAGCTCAGGATCCCCCAAACCACGTTTCGTTTTCCTCTCTCTACTGCTTTTTTCTTTTCCCTGGATGCCTTGCTTATAATCTCTTCGATCTAATTCCACAAATATTTACTGACCTCTTCTAGAAAGCTATCACAAAGAAACAAACTGTAACTCATAAGAAGGAATATATATATATGTATATATATATATATACACACACACACACACACCAAGATTGCTTACTTCAGTATTGTTTTAACATCAAAGATGTCCACCAAGGAGAAAAATCATTCAATTACAACATTTATACAAAGAAATGTTACGCGGCTATTAAAATGGTGCTTTTAAACTATAGTCAAGGAAACAGGAAATGCCACAATATAATCTTAACTGAAATTGTGATATAAAAGGACAAATTCAGCATGATTCTAATTAGAGAGTAAGTGTATATCACATATATGTTTACACTAAAGGAAGTACACAGTAAAATGTTAACAATGGCTATAGCTAGGTGGTGGAATTTTTTATTTTTTGTAACTCTGTTTTCCAAATTATCTCAAATAATCACATAGTCACTTTGTGATCATAAAAAAGAAACATTAATTTCTAAAAACAAATATGAACCAAAAAAAACCCCACCAAACTGTGTTATAGTTATCCTGGATCTGTAACTCCGAAAGTGAAAACAATTCCTTTAAAAGGAAGAAGCCTGATATACAAAAATAAGTTTGCATCTGACCCTATGTTTGAGATGGTTGCTAAGCACAGGGCTATCTTTAAATTAATCCGTAAATAAGGAACAGCTGGGACAATATCTAGTGTTAGTGAGGATATGGAACAACAGAAACTTTCGTACATAGCTGGTAAGGATATAAATCAGCGCAATCACTTTGAAGAGTAATTTTACTACATCTAATAAAGGTGAAAATATGTGTGCCCTGCTAGGCAGCAATTTACTCGCAGCTACATAACGCTAGGGAAGTCTCACACCTGTGCACGAGATCAAAGGTACAAGGTGCCCATTGAAAAGCTGTTTAATAGTGAAAAAAATAAACAACTCCAACAGGACAATGGATACATAAACTGTGAAATACTCATATAATGGAACACTACACAGCAGTGGAAAAAATGAGGTATATATCAAGATGGATAAATCTCGAAAATATAAGCCAAAAAAAGAACAAAGAAAATTATAAAAGTATATGGGAGAGTTCCCGTTGTGGCGCAGTGGTTAACGAATCCGACTAGGAACCATGAGGTTGTGGGTTTGATCCCTGCCCTTGCTCGGTGGGTTAACGATCCGGCGTTGCCGTGAGCTGTGGTGTAGGCTGGCGGCAACAGCTCTGATTAGACCCCTAGCCTGGGAACCTCCCATATGCCGCAGGAGCGGCCCAAGAAATGGCAAAAAGACAAAAAAAAAAAAAAAAAAAAAAAAAAGTATATGGGAGTTCCCATCGTGGCAAAGCAGAAATGAATCTGACTGGGAACCACAAGGTTGAGGGTTCGATTCCTGGCCTTGCTCAGTGGGTTAAGGATTTGGGTTGCCGTGAGCTGTGGTGTAGGTTGCAGATGTGGCTTGGATCCTCCGTTGCTGTGGCTCTGGCGTAGGCCAGCGGCTACAGCTCTGATTCGACCCCTAGCCTGGGAACCTCCACATGCTGCAGGGTGTGGCCCTAAAAGGACAAAAGACAAAAAAAAAAAAAAGTATATGAAGCAAACATAGTGGAATGCAATTCATACAAAGACAAAACACATAAAAATATATTAGATATTGTTTAAAAACAAATATGTAGTAAAAAGTAAAGACATGAAAGAAATTCATGAGTATGGTTAACACCAGTCAGATCAATGATTCTCTGCAGAGAGGAAGAGAGAAGGAATATTAGGGAAGATTACAAATGGTGGTAAGGGAGCTTTAACTTAATTTGAAATATTTTTCTCCTGGGGGAGGGCAAGATCTGAAGCAAATACAGCAAAACATTAAAGTCTGACGAAGTTGATAAATGAAGACTCAGATGTTTCCTACTTTGCTACATGCTAAGATCTTCCAAATGAAAAAAGAAATATTAGGTAGCAGCTGGAAATCTCTATTGAGGGCAAGGCTCTCAATCCACAGCAATAATTTGCAAACTATTTAAAGTGTGAAAATTAATAAAAAGAAGCCTCACTACAATGGAGTCAGGAGGCCAAAAAGGAGATAAACATTGCATCTCCTACAAGAAACTGACTACCCCAGAAACTCAGCCAATGAGAAACAACCCTGTTAATCAAAACAACCCTGCCCATGGAGTACCCATTGTGGCTCAGCAGTAATGAAACTGACTAGTATCCATGAGGATGCGGGTTCAATCCTGACCTCACTCAGTGGATTAAGGATCCGGCATTGCCAAGAGCTGTGGTGAAGGCCAGCAGCTACAGCTCCAATTCAACCCCTAGTCCAAGAACTTCCATATGCTGTGGATTCGGCCCTAAAAAAGCAAAAACAAACAAACCCACCTCACCAATTCTCTTTCTCTCTATAAAATAACATTCCTTGCCTCTATTTATTGGACTTGCTTAGAGTTTTCGCCATGTCTTGCTTGTCCTGCATTGTAATTCTCTATATTCCTGAATAAGCCCATTTTTTGCTGATAAAATGACTTTTATTTTTTTATTTTTTTGTCTTTTTTTTTTTTTTTTTGCTATTTCTTGGGCCGCTCCCGGGGCATATGGAGGTTCCCAGGCTAGGGGTCCAATCGGAGCTGTAGCCACCGGCCTACACCAAAGCCACAGCAACGCGGGATCCGAGCCGCATCTGCAACCTACACCACAGCTCATGGCAACGCCGGATCGTCAACCCACTGAGCAAGGGCAGGGACCGAACCCGCAACCTCATGGTTCCTAGTGGGATTCGTTAACCACTGCGCCATGATGGGAACTCCAGACTTATTTTTAAGGTTAACATTATTTGGTGTCAGAAGTGAGTTCCAGGGAAGATACCCCCAACAGCTCCACTTGGGCTGTTCCTATTGTAACTGTGCTGGCCTTTGGTCTGATTCCTTTTGGAACCAGGCAGTTCCTATCAGAACTGTGCTAGACTTTGACTCAGTTCTTCTTGGAACCAGCCTAGTTCCCACTGAAATTGTGTAGTTTAGGAATTTTTCTTTTCGCTCTAGAGAAAAACCTCTAAGAAATTGGGTCCCAGTCATCAAAGTGCTTTGATGGTGCCTCCTCTTCTGGGACCCCAACCAGTTTTATGTTTAAAAACTGCAGTCACTCCTCAGGCACATTTCTAACTAAATGGAATGACTTAGCCGAAAAGTAATTTATAATACCCATGGCCATTATATGGAACTTTTGAACTTGAACTCCCCAAATCTGCTGGACAGACATGATTCTAAAATTGTTAAAAGTGAATAAGATTCCTCTTTGGATTGGTATTTTGAGGCTCTCAAACAATATCAAGATCTCTCCACAAAATACAATTTATAAATTAACTGAGGCAAACAATTTAAAAAAGGAAAAAGAGAGTTCCCACTGTGGCTCAGTGGTAATGAACCCATCAGTATCCATGAGGAGGCGGGTCCAATACCTGGCCTCAGTTAGTGGGTTACAGGATCCAGCGTTGCTGTGGCTGTGGTGTAGGCCGGCACCTGTAGCTCCAATACAATCCCAAGCCTAGGAACCTTCACATGCTGAGGGTGCGGCCCTAAAAAGACAAAAAGATAAAAAAGACTTCTGAGGCCTCTCTTTCCCTTCTCTCGGTTTCTGACTCCAACTTCCAGTGGCATCATCTTCCTTCCCTTCACTATGTCCACTTCCTCTACGCCCTCAGTTTCCCCATTCTAATTCTCACCACACTTCCCCTTTTCCCCCAAACCTCTTCCCCATTCCCTCCCCCTCTGAACCTATCAGAACCCACCCCTTGAAAGTTAACTCTTAAGATGATACAAATAAATCCCAGGTTTTTTACGTTGTCTGGACTAAGGCCAAACTGCAAACCATAGTTAAAGAGTTTCCTGAAAGTAACTAAGGACCCCATGGGTTTGCTGAAGAATTGAACATAGTTATTCAAATTTCCCAACCTGGTCTTTTATCCACGTGCTTGTTGATGAGGGTCAAGCCAAATGCTGGATGAAACTCCCCTGATGGGAACATCTTGAACAGAATTTAGAAAAACAAATCCCTAACTTTTGACCAAAAAATGCTGAAAACCTCCACCAAGCAGTAATAGCAGTTTTTCCTAAGCCTATTGACTGGAACAAAATTTAGGCTTACACACAAAAATCTGATGAACCTGTTCATGACTATTATAATCAACTTCAGATTGTTTTCAAAGAAATTTCTTTTAGGTGATTTAATGCGTCACCTAAAAGAAAAACCACAAGTCTTCATTTTCAGCTATGGCAAATGAGGACCCTTAAATACAAAGCCAAAAAAACCCCAGTTTCTGCTATTAATGCAAGAGCCAGGACACTGGAAAAAAGATTGCTGCAAACTTAACTGCTCCAGGCTTTCTTCCTTCTAGCCAGTCTTTCCAATGTCTTCCTAATTCCCAGTGACGGGGCTCCAAGGAACTACATGGGCTCTTTCCAATCCTCTCTCTTAATCAACTCAGAGAAACCACTCTCCAGACTGGGAATGAATCTCTCTCTGTCCCTACTGACACCAGAGCTACACTCTTAGTGCTCAATCCCACTGCGACAAAGCAGCCTCTGCCTTGGAATAGTAACACAGCTCAAAAAGTAGGGGTCTCTAATAAACCTCAACAGGTTCCTATCTCTGAACCTACTCCCTTTAAGAGATGCATACCCTTTTCTCCTCAGTTCCTCAACCTCTACCTATTCATTTACTAGGCCACAGCTTCTTAGAAAAGTATCATGCTGAAATCACTTTCTCCTAAAAGGGGGAAATAATTCTAGAATTTTACAGCAGCAATCAAAATAGCCAACCAAGTGAATTAAATGACCCTTCAACATTTTTTATTTGCTCCATTTCTGATGGCACTATAGCTGAATCTGGGGATCAATTATCCAGTCAGCTACTATTCTCTTTATGGGCAAAATCCTCAACTGATATTGGCAGAATCCGCAGTGCACCTGCTATCAAGATTAGAAGAGATCCTTCAAAACTTCTCTCAAGAATTAATCAATATCCTATAAATAAAGAAGTCTTTTGCTGCATCAAGCTCGTAACAGAGGATAACAAGGCCCAGGGCCACAAGAGTACTAGTCCCTATACTACCCCTATTTTACCTGTGAGAAAACCCAACCGCCAAAAAATGGAGGTTTGCTCATAACTATGAGCAATAAACCACATAGTTATCCACTGACATCTTATTGCTCCTAATGTGCACACACAACTGACATTCATCCCCAGTGAAAACAAATTTTTTACTGTAGTTGATTTATGCAGTGCACTATTTTTGTATTTCAGGTGATAAGGCTAGCCAATACCTTTTTGCTTTCACTTGGCAAGAAAGACAATACACCTGGTAATGTTCCAGGGTTTCACAGAAAGTTCCTCTTCCTTTTCACACATCTTGAAAGCTGATTTGGATGGCACGATGAAGGCAACAGCTGCCATACCTCTACATTGCTAGCTAAGTACTCAGAAGGACACAGAGTCTTTCGGAGGCAAGGCTTGAAAACCCAAACCTACCAAGGGACAGTAAATACTATAATTCAACATGCACGAGAAGGTCTTTAACTGATGTAGTTACCTCAGATGAGTTTTCCCCTTTGAAGTTCTAGATCTATGATGCACAAAATTGCCCGGGAAATACCAACACGGTAAGCTTAACAATGCCATGTAAAACCCTCAGTTTCTTTACTGTGTTTCATCATCCCCTTGCCTTCCATCTTTATGTCCCAATCCACATCTTTTCTTCACGCATGCCTCTTCCCTGATGTCCCTCTGTCCTGTTATTTCCCTCTACCTTACCTCCTCCTCTGCCTATACTCCTGGGCTAAATATCTGCCGCCTCTCAGAAAAAGAGACATCACTGACAGAACTGGAGATTTGAGGGAACAATGACGGGCTAGATAGAAGCTACTCGTTCTCTTGGAGTTCCGGTCGTGGCGCAGTGGTTAACGAATCCGACTAGGAACCATGAGGTTGCGGGTTCGGTCCCTGGCCTTGCTCAGTGGGTTAAGGATCCGGCATTGCCATGAGCGGTGGTGTAGGTTTCAGACGCGGCTCAGATCCTGCGTTGCTGTGGCTCTGGCCTAGGCTGGCTGCTACAGCTCCGATTTGACCCCTAGCCTGGGAACCTCCATATGCCGCAGGAGTGGCCCAAGAAAAGGCAAAGAGACAAAAAAAAAAAAAAGTTATTCTTTCTCTGTTGGCAGTGTCCTGCCCTAATACCCATCTTTCTAAACTTCTTTCCAATGGTCTTTTTTTAAATGGTCTTTTTCTGAATGAAACCTCTATCATAAATGCACAGCTTTCTAGGACTTTCCAAGAGCTTTATGCAAACCAACTTGAACAAAGAAAAACTGTGCTTAATAATCCTGAGTATAAACTGGTTTTAATTCTGCCCCCCTCTGGGGCCAGGGGTGGAGCAGGGGTAGAGTGGAGGTGGGATTTGGAAGAATGAGACAGGGCACTACTGGAGTTTAGTAGAAAGGGATGGAAATCATCCTCCAACACAGAGAGGCAGTCCCACACAATGAAGACTGGTTTGCCCAAAACACCGGTAGAGCCCCAACCCCCTCCCCAAACTCTTATTTTTATTTATTTTTTGCTTTTTAGGGCCACACCCGCGGCATATAGAGGTTCCCAGGCTAGGGGTCCAGTCAGAGCTACAGCTCCTGGCCTACACCACTGCCACAGCAACGTCAGATCAGAGCCACGTCTGTGACCTACACCACAGCTCACGGCAAGGCCAGATCCTCAACCCACTGAGCAAGGCTAGGGATTGAACCCGAAACCTCATGGTTCCTAGTTGGATTCGTTTCCTCTGCACCATGATGGAAACTCCCCCCTTTTTTTTTAAGGATAAATTATTTATTGTTCATTTCAAACAGTCATCAATTTTAACTTGGGGGGGGGAGAAATATCTATTTAAATGAAACTTCCTTCAGCAAGATCTATAGGACATATGTCCTTTCTTAAATTTTTTTTCAAACTCTTGTTATAAAACACTGGACCACAGACCTTCACTAAGCCAGGTAACTGCAACCAATTTCAATACATATTTGGTTAATCGTAACACTTCCTAGCTCTTAGAAAGATGGGAAATTGGCCATCAGGTTGTCTCCATTCCCCATGTTGCACAGAATTTTGCAAAGGGGGAGGCAGGTGGTGTCACATACTCCCCACAGTCTGCAGTATTACTCCATGGTGTTTGGAAATCCTAACCAAAATGATTACACTTTGAGTTTGATATCACTGAGTTTTAGGGACTTCTTCCCTCATACTTGATGCAGCCCTCAAGTGAGCCAAAACAGCTACAGGGGCCATTCTTCCCTGAAAACAAGCCAAGGCGGTTACACAACCCTCACAACAACACCACAGAGGGAGTGTGGGAGAAGCCCGGTAAACATCTCTCTCCTTCATCAGTTCATGTTCCAACTCAGATGCCTCCTGACAAAACAAACATGGCTTTTGTGTCATAGTAATTCCTTTGTAGGAAGCAACTCGATCTCACATTCCTTCTCCAACTTATTTTTTTCCCCATCATTCTTTACCCTTTCCCTCAAATCCCTCCTCCCCACCATGTTGTACTATTTGTATGGAAAAAAAATTTTTTTCAGAGTTGCTTCTTGCCAAGTGTGACATCAACTCATTCTTATTTAGTGATGTCCGGCAAGAACTTGCTCTCCCAAAACGTTTGCTCCTTTTGAAGCAACAAGATTACTAACCTCATTTTGTTTTCCCTGTCACTTGTTTTTGATGCATTAGTTATCTTCTGAGACAAATGACATAACACCTCATTTCTATGACCCAAGGCACTCTACATGTATGCACAGGTCTTTGCAAACAAGCTTCAGGAAGACAAGGAATTGTCTCTGTTATTAAGAACGTAAGTAAAAGATAACATGATAAAGTAACCTGATCATTTTAAACTCCCTGAATAAGATACCTCTGTTTTCAGGACCAAGAGAGGACCATCAATACTAAAGAAAATGAAGGCTTATGGCACAACACTGCAAATCAACTACGCTTTTAAAAAAAGAAAAGAAAATGAAGCCCTACAGACTATTCTGGGTAACGAATTTTTGTTACTCAGGGGGAAAACAAAGAATAAAAATGGGTGACCTTTAAATAGTAAGACAGAAGTTACACTATTTCAACTCTGGCCAAGCACTACTTAATGCATAATTTTTGAAAAGCCAGCAATTTTATTCTATACATAAAAAGAAGCTACAATTCAGAATTCTTTTTGGTTAGCTTGCTGGAAAAATCAGTTGGTGCTGGTATTCTTACCATGTAGTCCAACTATGATGGAACATGAGCTATGTCAGGTAGTAATCCTCCCAATCCTTTCGGTTCCACTCCTCTGTTCATTAAAAGGCGCAACTGAAAACAATTTAGTCCCTAGGTCTCCTTCCTTCAGGGAATATTAGCAGCTAACCTCAGTGGTCAGCACAGAGAAGTGACTTCCCAGGGTTGGTTGGTCCTGAGCATGAGCTCAAATTCCAGTACCTGCTGATCAGAGTGGCACTGAGGAACCTCGTCCACATGAAAAACGTGTGCATATACGCTCACGTTTTCCTGGTTCATTGTCTAAGACATCAAGGCATTAGTTCCAAAGCACCTAGACGTACTCAGAGCTCAGAAATCTGGGTAGACAGCTAGCTCTGTTTGGAGTGTTCCAAAGCTCTAAGTGATACCAGGTTTCAAATAAAATAGGAGGCAAACAGGAAGGCATATACCTTCCTGGGGTACTTAACAAAAATAAGCGCAGAAAGTCTATAAGCATAGAAAATCAACTATATTTTATTTTTATTTTTTTTGTCTTTTTGCCATTTCTTGGGCCGCTCCCACGGCATATGGAGATTCCCAGGCTAGGGGTCGAATCGGAGCTGTAGCCTCCGGCCTACACCAGAGCCACAGCAACACGGGATCCGAGCCGCATCTGCAACCTACACCACAGCTCACGGTAATGCCGGATCCTTAACCCACTGAGCAAGGTCAGGGATCGAACCCGCAACCTCATGGTTCCTAGTCGGATTCGTTAATGACTGCGCCACGACGGGAACTCAATTATATTTTAATTTATAATTTTTTTTAATGGAAAATAGTCTACAAAGAAATAGAAAATCATAGCTATGCATGTGTGCATGTTAAGTCAGCTTGAGAAAAAAACAGAGGAAAAGGCCTTAAAAGTTGTAATTCCAGAAAGCTGCTCAGGTGACTTCATCCCACCCACCCACATTCTTTTGATTTTCAAAAAAGTATGATGAGCACTTTTTCAGTTAGTGCTCCAGAAAGACTGCAGCTGATCAAGCGCAGGTGTCACATGCTCAGTTAAGAACGTTATTTTGTCAACATAGAGGTTAGCGGCATCTAAATAAGGGTAGCAATTTCCAACACAAACACGATAAATTCATATGAGCATTCACTCTGCTTAAAGATAACAGACCCAGAAGGTTCCTGGCGTGAAGAGTCAAATAATAACATGAAGAGTCATAATTGCCCCAACTCCCACCCGAGATTCTCAGCTTGCTCTTTATAAAATACATCTGTGTTTACACACATCGGGATGGAGGCCTTTGCCATGTCTGAGATACTGCATCCAATGGACCCACCTGCCCCTCTCCTCCTCTCCTACACTCCCTACCTTCCACCCCATCTCAGCACCACTTTCTTTTTTTTTTATGTCCACACTCACCACATATGGAAGTTCCCAGGCCAGGGACTGAATCTGAACTGCAACTGCAACCTATGCATTGGGCCAAGGATTGAACCTGAGCCTATGCAGCAACCTAAGACACTGCCGTCGGATTATTGATGCAATTCACCATAGCAGGAACTCTCAGCACCACTTTAAATGTTCTCCTCCAGGATCAGATGTGGCATCACAATGGTGCTCAGTCAGGGAATATGCCATGTTCAAGACCAAAATGACTCCTACCAGCTGTGGTTTGGCAGGGCAAATGTATTTATTTTTGTCTTTTTTTTTTTTTTTTTCCTTTTTAGAGCTGTACCTGTGGTACATGCTAGGTTTCTAGATCGAATGGGAGCTACAGCTGCCAGCCTACGCCACAGCAACACCAGATCTGAGCTGCATCTGCAACCTATACCACAGCTCACGGTAACGCTGGATCCCTTACCCACTGAGTGAGGCCAGGGATAGAACTAGTTGGGTTCATTACCACTGAGCCACAACCGGTAACTCTTGCTAATTAAAAAAATTAATTTCCCTGCCCAATGCGGCCATTATTCTGCTCCCTCCAATAACCAACCCTATAACTGTTTCCTCTTTCCTTTTTTTCCTACACCTAAGTTGTCAGGCCCTATCATTTCTTCCTCAAAAATGTCTCTCAAATTTGCTCTTACCTTCCACTGTTCCCACACCAGTCCAGACTTTCATCGCTCATCAAAAATAGAAAACACAGAGTTCCCACTGTGGCTCCGCAGGTTAAGAATCCAACATAATATCCATGAGGATGCAGGTTCAATCCCTCATTTAGTAGGTTAAGGATCCTGTGTTGCCCAAGCTGCAGCATAGATCACAGATGCAGCTTGTATCTGACATTGCCATGGCTGTAGGGTAAGCCTCAGCTGCAGCTCTGATTCGACCCCTAAGCTAGGAACTTCCATATGCCGCAGGTGCAGCTCTTAAAAACAAAAAACTAGAAAACAATGACAGTATCCTAACTTCTGTACCCATCTCTGTCTACTGTCATACTGATCCTCCAAAATACACAGCTCTCAATGTGCCAACACCCTGCTCCCTACTGCAACAAATACAAAATTCCAATTGCTTCTTTGAGCATCACCTTCACATCCCTTCCGTGACTTTAAAGGGCATGCATGATCTGGCCATGGTTCAGCTTTCCGACCTTACTTATTACTCCTCTCCAAGTTGCACCCTTCTCTTTCGTCAAGTGGCTATCTCACTGACTCCACCCCAGATTGCTAAAAGCAGCATCCTCAGGCCCACCTTGCTTATAGGACTCCCTCCTCCACCCCTCCCAACCCAACCCAACCCAACCCATCCCACTAAAATCCCGCCTGTTCTTTTAGGCGCAGCTCAATTAATAATTCCTCTACATGGCAGTTTCCTGAGACTCTGGCTCACCTCATCCAATATGATAAAAAGAACCAAGTTGTTGGAATATGACAGACTTGAGTTTAAATCTCTGTAGAAATCGAACGTGTTGTCTAATTCCTTTCTCGTAGCTCAGCATTCTTACCTATAAAACGAGGATGACGTTAATACCTCCTTCATAAGGTTGTTTTGCAGATAACATAAAGATTCCCCGTGGAGAGCAGTTAGTGTAGCTTCGTACATGGTCAACAGGCACTTAACAAAATGGTAAGTATTATACATCACATGACCCTACTGTGCAGTCTTATATGCATGTGCAGTATGCATATAAGACTCCAGGACTTAAGGAGTTCCTGTTGTGGCGCAGAGGAAATGAATCGACTAGTAATCATGAGGTTTCAGCTTTGATCCCTGGCCTCGCTCAATAGGTTAAGGATCCAGCATTGCCATAAGCTGTGGCGTAGGTCCAAGACACAGCTCAGATCCCATGTTGCCGTGGCTGTGGCATAGGCCAGCAGCTGTAGCTCTGACTTCAACCCCTAGCCTGGGAACCTCCATATGCCAGGAGGGTAGTCCTAAAAACGCAAAAAAAAAAAAAAAACAAAACTCTAGGATTTAAGTCAATCATGATGTTTTGTTTTTCCTCTAGGTTATAAAATTATCCAGGAGCAAAAATAGTATCACATCCAATTGTGTCTCACTTATTTAATATTCTAACTCCCTAAAAACCCAAGAACAAGCAGAAACAAATAAAATGGCTTACAGGTTGCCCAAATAGTTACTATGAATTCTACACATTAATGCCTAGCTATTTTACGGCTCCTAAGAGCCCAATGTTTTTTATTTTGGTTCCCAAGCTGACAATAGCTAGTAAGGTGGGTGCTATTTGTTATCAGCAAGGGTGACAGAAAAACTATAAAAAGTAAACATACATGCCTGATCTGTGCAAAACTGCAAACAAAATCAAGTCTAGCAACTAAAGCTTCTAGTTGGGCAATTAGCATGTATTGTTTCAGAGATAAAGTAGCCCTAATGTTAAAAAATAGAGAACCATACAAAGTTAAAATGATGGTGATCATAACTGTTAAGGTGAGAAGAATATTTTACACGATTAAAGCAATTATTTGCAGAGTCCCTGATATATACCAAAGACATTCTATACATAAGCAAGCCATGCTGCTCATACAAATTAATCCTATTAGCTTCCTGAGGTAGGTATCAGTATCCCTATTTTATAGATGAGGAAAACGGAGCTCAGAGAGGTTAAGTGACTTGCCCAATATCATATGGCTGATGTGTGACATTTTTTAGCCCTGAACAAACTCCAAAGTCTGCATTCTTTTCCCATTGTGCCATACTGCCCCTCTGCACGCTTGTGAATTTTAAGAGCTGACTGCAATCTAATTGATTGAAACTTATGAAAAAAGATTCTTTCAGTTCTGCTTAAACACATCTAGAAATCAGGTGTTCCTGCGGTGGTTCGATGGGTAAGGAGCCAACTGCAGCGTCTCAGGTCGCTGTGGAGGCACAGGTTTGACCCCTGGCCCAGAGGAGTGGATTAAGGATTGGGTATTGCTGCAGCTCCAGTGGAGGTCGCAGCTGGGGTTCGGATTCACTCCCTGGCCCAGGAACTTCCATACGCCGCAGGTGCAGCCAAAAAATAAAAATAGTGAAACAAAAACCAGTATCTAGGAGTCCCCGTCGTGGCTCAGTGGTTAACCAATCAGACCAGGAACCATGAGATTGCAGGTTCGATCCCTGGCCTTGATCAGTGGGTTAAGGATGCGGCATTGCCGTGAGCTGTGGTGTAGGTCACAGACTCGGCTCGGAACCCGTGTTGCCGTGGCTCTGGCGTAAGCCGGCGGCTACAGCTCTGATTAGACCCCAAGCCTGGAAATCTCCACATGTGGTGGGTGCGGCCCTAGAAAATTCAAAAAGACAAAACCAACAAACAAAAAAGAACAGTACCTAGAAATAGAGAGTTCATTATTTTGCAATGCAGCTTAGTGGTTAGGAGAACAGGCTTTCGAGACCAGTCAAATCTAGGTTACAAACAGCTGTTCAGCTACTTTCTAGGTGCACAACTGAACAATAGCTTTCTTGTCTATAAAATGGGACTAAAACATAGATAACCAAAAAGTCTACAACACAGAGAACTATGCTCAATATTTTGTAATAACCTATGAAAGAAAACTATTTGAATATATAAATATAAATTTAAAAATATACAGGGGAAAACAAAAAATAAAAATATACAGGGACTTCCTGTTGTGACTCAGCAATAACAAACTCAACTAGCATCCATGAGGATGTGGGTTTGATCCCTGGCCCCATTCAGTGGGTAAGAGATCTGGTGTGGCCATGAGCTGTGATGTACGGAGCAGACACGGCTCAGATCTGGAGTTGCTGTGGCTATGGTACAGGTTGGCAGCTGCAGTTCCAATTTGACCCCTAGCCTGGGAACTTCCATATGCCACGGGTGCAGCCCTAAAAAATATATAGATAAAATAAACAGATAAAAAACTGAATTACTTTGCTGCACACCTAAAAGAATGTAAATCAACTATACTTAAATTAAAAAGTTAAATTAAATGGAACTAAAATGCACCCATTTGACAAGGTTGCTGTGGAGGTTAAATTTGAGAGCCTGCAGAAAAGTGCTTAGCTCACTACCTGATGTATTGCAATATTACCATTCAAATGATATTACTTGATGTATTACAGTTATAGTTGTACAACAATCATCACAACCCAATTTTATAGCATGTCCATCCCAAACCCCAAGTGCATTCCACCACCTAACCTGTCTCATTTGGAAACCTTAAGTTGTTCAAAGTCTGTGAGTCAGTATCTGTTCTGCAATGAAGTTCATTGTGTCCTTTTTTTAGATTCCACATGTAAGTGATAGCATTTGATGTTGGTGTCTGTCTGACTGACTTCATTTAGCATGATAATTTCTTTTTTTTTTTTTTTTTTTGGCTTTTTGCTATTTCTTGGGCCGCTCCCGCGGCATATGGAGGTTCCCAGGCTAGGGGTCGAATCAGAGCTGGAGCCACCGGCCTACACCAGAGCCACAGCAACGCAGGATCCGAGCCGCATCTGCAACCTACACCACAGCTCACGGCAACGACGGATCGTTAACCCACTGAGCAAGGGCAGGGACCGAACCCGCAACCTCATGGTTCCTAGTCGGATTCGTTAACCACTGCGCCACGACGGGAACTCCCAGCATGATAATTTCTAGGTCCATCCATGTTGCTGCAAATGCCATTCTTTTCTTTTAATGGTTGAGTAATATTCCATTGTATATATGTACCACATCTTCTTGATCCACTCCTCTGTTGATGGACATCTAGGTTGTTTCCATGTCTTGGCTACTGTATACAGTGCTGCAATGAACATTGGAGTACATGTGTCTTTTCGAGTCATGATTTTCTCTGGATAGATGCCTAGGAGTGGATTGCTGGATCAAATGGTAATTCTATTTTCAGTTTTCTGAGGAATCTCCATACTATTTTCCACAGTGGATGCACTTATTTACATGCCCACCAACAGTATAATAGGGTTCCCTTTTATTGACACTCTCTCCAGCATTTATTGTTTGATGATGGCCATTCTGGCTGGTGTGAGGTGGTACCTCATAGTGGTTTTGATTTGCATTTCTCTAATAATGAGTGCTGTTGTACATCTTTTCATGTGTTTTTTGGCCATCCATATGTCTTCTTTGGAACTGTCTGTTCAGATCTTCTGCCCATTTTTTGATGGGTTGTTTGTTTTTTTGGTATTGAGCTGCAGAAGGTGTTTATAAATTTTGGAAATTAATCCCTTGTCAGTTGCTTCATTTGCAAATATTTTCTCCCATTCTGTGGGCTGTCTTTTCATTTCGTTTAGGGTTTCCTCTGCGGTGCAGAAACTTAAGTTCAATTAAGTCCCATTTGTTTATTTTTGTTTTTACTGTCATTACTCCAGGAAGTGGATCTGAGGAGATATTGCTGTGGTTTATGTTGGAGAGTGTTTAGCCTAAGTTTTCCTCTAATAAGACTTTTATAGTTATCTGGTCTTAAGTTTAGGTCTTTAATCCATTTTGAGTTTATTTTTGTGTATGGTCTTAGGAAGTGTTCTAATTTCATTCTTTTACACATGGCTGTCCAGTTTTCCCAGCACCACTTATTGAAGGAGCTGTCTTTTCTCCATTGTATATTCTTACCTCCTGTGTCATAGATTCGTTGACTATAGGCACACAGGTTTAATTCTGGGCTTTCTATCCTGTTCCACTGATCTGTATTTCTGTCTTTGTGCCAGTACTATATAGTTCTGATGATTGTAGCTTTGTAGAGTAGTCTGAAGTCAGGGAGCCTGATTCCTCCAGCTTCATTTTTCTTTTTCAGGATATCTTTGGCTATTCTGGGTCTTTTGTGCTTCCAAACAAACTTTAAAATATTTTGTTCTAGTTCTATGAAAAATGTCCTTGGTAATTTGATAGGGATGGCACTGAATCTGTAGATTGCCTTGGCTAGTATAGTCATTTTGATACTATTGATTCTGCCAATTGAAGAGATAAATTTTAAAAAATATTACTAGAGAGATGTATCCCCCTAAGTCACCTCCTCTCCAACCTAAAAACTCTATCTGCGCAAGTTCCCATTGTGGCTCAGCAGTAACGAACATGACTAGTACCACGAGGACTCAGGTTCAATCCTTAGCCTCGCTCAGGGGGTTAAGGATCTGGCATTGCCATGAGCTATGGTTTAGGTAGCAGACATGGCTCAGATCTGGCATTGCTGTGGCTGTGGTGTAGGCCAGCAGGTACAGCTCCAATTCGACCCCTCGCTTGGGAACTTCCATATGCGGTGAGTGGGGCCCTAAAAAGAAGGAAAAAACACCTCTGCTTCAAGACATCTTTACATGACAAGGTTTCCAAACAATGACCTTCTGGTCATTTTATTCAGGACATACCCTAGTTTATAAATATCTTCTTAAATATGACACCCAGGTATAGAAGGACCAGTGCCACATACTCTACCTTCCATCCACATTTTGAACTTACTAATGACTAAAAACCCCCCACTGAATTGCTGTTGAGCCAGTTTTCCCACACTTCGTCCCTATGTAACTGATGATTTTTCATCTAAATGTAGGACTTGACATTTATTGCTTTTAAATGTCATCCCGTGGCTTCAGCCCATCCTTTAAATCTGTTGAGATCATTCTGAACTCTGGATCTATCATCCGTCATCTTAGATATTCCTTCTAACATTTTATCATGTGCAAATTTGATTAATATGCTGCTACCTCTTTATGTAAGGTCAATTAACAAATGTCTAATGAGTTATAAAGCATACCCAGAGTCCTTTGGTAGGGGTTAACTGATATGATGTTGAGTAAGATAGAGGTCAGGTAAGAATCCTGTAGTATCTCACTTGTGATCTTCTTTTTTTTTTTTTTTTAATTTATTTATTTATTTATTTTTTTGTCTTTTTGTCTTTTTTTGTTGTTGTTGTTGCTATTTCTTGGGCCACTCCCGTGGCATATGGAGGTTCCCAGGCTAGGGGTTGAATCGGAGCTGGAGCCACCGGCCTACACCAGAGCCACAGCAACGCAGGATCCGAGCCGCATCTGCAACCTACACCACAGCTCACGGCAACGCCGGATCATTAACCCACTGAGCAAGGGCAGGGACTGAACCCGCAAGCTCATGGGTTCTAGTCGGATTCGTTAACCACTGCGCCACGACGGGAACTCCACTTGTGATCTTCTTATGCACTTACCTTGAAAATTTTTAGTTTGCAAAAGACAAAGCTGATGAAGGCTGTCTGTATTTTTAAAGGGAGCAAGTCCTTTAGGTACAAAGAGTTGGGATCAATGGACACAAGGTTACAGTGATGGACATTTTGGAATGATCTTCCTTCATCCCTTCCCTTTAATGAAAATATTTTTTTCTATGTCTAAACTTCTGGAACCTCTTCTATCCTCCACAATTCATTCAAGACGGGGTTTGAGTAATTTCATCTACAAGTTCTTTCATTTCCGGGACTGGAGAGGGGGCAAAAGGGGTGGAGGGATAGACTAGGAGAGGGTAGGGTGATGAGACAAGCACCAGAAAACAATGCATTTTGATCAGCTAATTGTACTTACAGCGTCTTCCATCTGGGATTTTAGCTACTCCTTTGTCTTATCATTTCCAATTTATTATCCTTCTTCTTGACAGAAAATATGGAAGCAAAAGAGGTGCTAAATAGTTCTGCTTTGTCATAAACAGGACATCAACCAACACAAGAAACTGACTACATCTATTTATTGCTGCTTTTTCTCTGAACATCACTTTCTGTATTTCTAGTTATCTTTCATGTCCCTCACCCCAGAAGAAGCCTCTGTTTATCCCAGCTTTTAGACATTTTGACCCTATTCTTCCAAGTCATATCACCCCTTTATACCTGTCTTCGCTTCTTTCTACATTTAGGACACATGCTTTAAAAATAAGAGCATTTGGAGGGGAGTTCCCATGGTGGCTCAGGGGAAACAAATCTGACTAGTATCCATGAGGATGCAGGTTCAATCCCTGGCCTCGCTAAGTGGGTTAAGGATCCGGCATTGCTGTGAGCTGTGGTTTTGGTCGCAGGCAAGGCTTGGGATCTGGCGTTGCTGTGGCTGGGGTGTAGGCAGCTGAAGCTCCGTTTCAACCCCTAGCCTGAGATCCTCCATAAACCACAGGTGCAGCCCTAAAAAAAAAAAAAAAAAAAAAAAAAAAAAGACACACACATACACACAAAAATTAGAGCATTTTAGGAATATTCTGTGCCCAGCCACAGTGATCATTCAAATATCTTACTTTTTTCTTTCTCATCATCATGATTTGTATAAAGATGCATTATAACAACTTAGAGAAAGTAAAAAAGATGGGGTTGAATATTTGAGACAAACTTACATTCTAGTGGGATGATCGATAAGCAAGTTCTACAAAAGCAAGTAATTTATATTTTACCAAAGGCTCACCTACTAGAACAGCACCTAGAGTTCATAGTAGTCACTTCAATGTTTGTTGAACAAATGAACAATCACAATCTTAAAGAATGGTAATGTTTGAGCAGGCTGTGATGGAGAAGACAGCTTTCAGACAGAACAGCATGAGCAAAGGCGTGGAACAGTGAAAAAGGGAAGCAGTCCTATTCGGCCTAGAATTCAAGACACAGGCACAAAGTGGCTGATGGGATAGAAAGACTTCTTGAGATCTTCACGTCAAGTTGAGGAGCTCAGACCTGAACCTGGCAAGCAGTATGGAGCAACCCAAGACTCTGAGCAGAAATCACATGACATGAGCTAGGCTTCCAAAAAGACTCTGGCAGAGGTATGCATGATTAACTAGAATTTTTAAATGTTCATTTAAAATGTATTTGTCTGTATATGGGACTAGGGAGAAAAAAAAACCTGACTAGGGACAGTTAGTATCGTCCTACAGACTTTCTATTTGAACTCACATTTGTCTCAGCAACCTGTGCTCTGTCCCCATGTTGGAACAAGCAAGAGTCAGTGAGAGTTACCAAAGCCAAAGGAGGGATAAAACAAAGCCAAAATAAAGAGGCACTAGAACTGTTATCTTCTTGCCAGAATTGACTGCAAGTTGGAGGAGTGTTGGCTTCAACTTGCTAAAAGAATGGCTTAGTTGTCTAACCAAAGGGAGTTATGCTCATTTATCTGCGAACATTTATTTCATTTCCATCTCACACTTTTAATGTGTGGGGCTGCCTTGATATTGTGTTTCCATCTCTTCCAGTATATTGGCAGGAAATGGAAAGAACAGCAGAAAGATAAAGCCCATCTGGCCATAATGTTAATGTTAGCTTTCCTCTGGTCCCCTGACCAGACTTCCAAATGACTCTTACCTTTTCTTATATGTGCCCCTTATGAGTCTGGTTTCCTTCCCATAATTACTCATGCCTTGTCCTACTTTTCCTTATTGCATTACTATGGAACATTGCCTGTTACAGTGGTTTTACTAATATGCTTATCTACTACTGCTCAGTAACCACATCCAAAGAAAACAGTGGATGTCATGATGACATTTATTTTATCTTTAGTTACAGATATATTTATTTTGCTTTTGAATATTAACTATCCCTGGCTAGCAGTTCCTCTTTGCTCATTTCTTGCACTCTAAATTAGCAGTATCCACGGACACTACTAGTTTATTTAGGTTTAGGGCAGGTTTTTTGATTTTCGTTTTTGGTTTGCTTTTTTTTAGGGCCAAATCCACGGCATATGGAAGTTCCTAGGCTAGGGGTCAAATCGGAGCTGTAGCTGATGGCCTACACCATAGCCACAGCAACGCTAGATCCCCGAGCTGCGTCTGCAACCTACAACTCAGCTCACGGCAGCACCGGATTCTTAATCCACTGAGGGAGGCCAGGGATCGAACCCGCATCCTCATGAATACTTGTCGGGTTTGCTACCGCTAAGCCACGATGGAACTCTCTAGGGCAGGTTTTAAAAAAAAGTTTTTCCTCTCCCCTCAATGTTGCAATTTTCTCTGTGATGACTGCCACTCTGTTTGGAAAGTGTGGTCCACAATGTCATCTAAAGCCTTAGGAAAAAACCAACTCGACATTTTATATAAGTACTGTAGCAATAAAAACACGTACACAGAGTTATACATAGGATACCATAATAAATATTGCATCCATGACATCTGATAAAACATGATACTAATAAAAAGATACCAAAATAAGTCTTAATACCTATTATAGTACTGAACTTCACCTTTTGCTAATTATATATAAGGTGGCAATCTCCTTACCCCCCAAAACACAAAACAGAAATTAGAAAGTAAAAAATATTCTTAACAGATGGCAAGAGTTCTGTGTCTGCTGACTCTAATAGGGCCTGAGCTCTTCTCTCGCTCTCTGATCTCAGTCCTGTCCTGTTAAGCGTTTTTCAGTGACGTGAATGAGGTCACTCAAAGTATGTTAATCATGGGGGTCCAAAAATAGCCTGAAGAAGTTAGAAACACTGGCTACAGCTGACATGAACTCTAAAGATGTGCAATGAAGGTCCAAAAAGCTATCTGCAGAAATACAAAATAAGGGAGGTGTGGCTTAACATCAGCGCAAGTAAAGAGGACTTTAGGATTTTTGATGATGCAATATGACTCAACTGCATGTGGCTGCCAAGACAGCTACCTCAAACTTGGGCTGTCTTAAAAGAAATACAGCATGCAGAGCAAGACAGAAGATCCAGTCCACACCTGGAATACTCTTCAGTACTAGGGGTCATGCTCTAAAAAGGGTCAAAACAGAGTATGTTTAGGTTTCAGGTCAGAGGGCTGGGTGAGACAAAATCATGTTATACGGGAACTGAAACTGTCTAAAGAAGAGTCTGTTCCACAATTTTTAAAGGTGCAGATATGACTTTTACGATCAGATTAAAAGACATTTCCATTTTGGATTAAAAAATACGTAAATAATGCCCAGTGTTAAAGAGGATATTACGAAACTAACACATTCAGACACTGCTAGTTTTACTATGAACTGGTTTATTAAATCTTTCGGAAAACAATCCTGCCATGTGCTGTGACAGCTGTTAAACTGTTGTTACAGTGGCTTTATAGTCAAACTATGGTAGATTTGTAAGATGGAATAGTGATCAGCAACAAAAAGGAACCATATACTGATATAACCATAGGGATGAATCTCAAACGCATTACGCTAAGTGAAAGAAGCCAGACGCAAAAGGCTATAACTTAAATGATTCCATTTAAACAACATTCTGGAAAAGGCAAAACTTCAGGGATGGATCACGATAGTCAGAAGCTGAGGTGAAGGGTGAAACTGACTACAGAGTGACATAGGAGGAGCTGGGGGAAATGACAAAACTATTTTATTTCATGATGTTAGACTGGTTTCACAACTGTACAGATACATCGACACTCAGAGAACTATACTTTAAAATGGGTATATCTTACTGAATTTAAATTATTTTTTTTAATAAGGGGAAAAAAGAGAAAATCTTGAAGGCAGCCAGAAAAAAAGAAATACATTACACACAGAGGAACAAAGAAATAAAGTTAACAATGAAGACTTTTTCTGATCAACGAAAACAAAGAATTCATTTCCGAAAGATCCATACCACAAGGAATGCAAAAGGAAGTTCGTCAGGCAAAAGGAACATGATATCAAACAGAATCCTGGATCAATATAAAGAAATGAAGATCTCCAGAAATGGCTGAAATGAAGGCAACTATGAAATACCTTTTTTCATATTTTTAATAGCTCTAAATAATGATTGTCTAAAGCAGGGGGGTCAATAAAGTATGGCACAAGGGCCAAATCGCACCCACTTCCTGTTTTTGTAAGTAAAGTTATATTGGAACACAGTAACACCCATTCTTTTATGTATTGTCTATGGCTGCTTATGACAGAGTTGAGTAGTTGAGACAAAGACCAGATGGCCTAAAATACTTACTATCAGGCCCTTTACAGAAAAAATTTACCGCCCCCTGGTCTAAAACAAAAATAGCAATGTATTGTGGGTTTATAGCTTATGTAAAAGAAAAATGTATAACAACAATAGCACAAAATACGAAGAGGAAATTGGAATATAAATACCTTCCTGAGATAAAAACTTTTACACTACATGAAGTGGTGATTAATGAAAGACATGCATTGTAAACCCTAAGGCAACCACACAAAGAGTTTTGAAGATTGAAATGATATGCCAATAGTGGAGATAAAATCGGATCATAACAAGATTTGATTAATGCTAAAGTAAACACAAAAAGAAGGAAAAAGAATTAAAGAACAGCTGGCATAAACAGAAAACAGCAAGGTGTAAAAGTTCAATCCAACCATGCTGAAATTACATCGAATGTAAGAAGGTCGAAGATACTGTATAAAAGACAAGAGATTTTTCAACATGAATAAAAAAGCAAGACTCAGCTATATTCTGGCTACAAGAAACACACTTTAAATATAAACACAGATTAAAAGAACGGGCCAGATATGACCTCTTACTATAGCTAAGTAAGGTGATCAACAAAACATCTCTATAAAAAAATTCTGAAGCGTGAGAAATCGGCCAAAGGCATATAATAACCTGAGAAGCATTTATGTCTAAAAAAACAGATGAACTTGAACAAAACAGTGGGGAACTGTGGCATTCTAACCTGGGGCTTCTCCCATCCCTCCTGCCTCAGCTGAAGTACATGTTGTGCCAGAATGGAGCAGGCTATGAAAATAAGCAACTTTTCTGCTGCCCTAGGAAGAGGCTCATTTGATTTGAAGCAGTGGATAACACTCAGGCGCAATCATAGTGTGGGAATTGACTATCTCAGAGATGGGAAAGTGGGAAAGGCTAAAAGTTCTCCTCTCACAAGGTTGTGGTCATGGTTAGGGCAAGTTTATTCCTGGCTGAGGCTGCATGCATTTACAGCAAAGACCCGAGAGGTCCCAACCAGTCACACACTCCCAGCTGACCATGAGGCTGTGCACATGTCGAGAGAAATGGGGAAAGGACAAGCAGGATGTAGAAGATGAGAAACTTGAAAATGGTTGAACTTTGAATGTGCTTTCCCAGACACAGATCCATTGACACATGACAGACACTTTACTGGATCAAGGTGGTTGAATACAATTACTGGCTGACTAGCAAGCCATAGAGACATAAGGACAACCCCTAGGAAAGCTGACTTAAAAATAAAAACAAGTTTTAAAAAGGAGCAGAAACATCAATAGCCACAAATCACAGGGAGAAGAGATTTTACAGGTTCAGCAAGCATGTTACTAAACAAAGAAACAAAAAAGTAACAGGAGGATATGTTAATTAGCTTGACTGTACTAATTATTCCATAAAGAACATGTATACTGAATCATCAAACTGTATACTCCAAATATATGCAACATTTAATGGTTAAAGATTCCCCAATTAAAAAAATTAAAATCTTGAGGAGCTCTGAATCTAGAGCTGCTATAATGTTGTTGAAAATGCCTAGTTCTCACAAAAAATTCTAAGACATAAAAAGAATCAGGGAAGTGTGACTCAAACTCAAGAGAAGTAGCCAAAAGAAATTGTCTCTGCATACCCCAGATACTGGATATAGCAAACAAATATTTCAAAGCAGTTACTACATATAAGTTCACAGAACTAAAGGAAATTAAAGAAAAAAACTATGGCAAAAATGAATATACAAATAGAGATTCTCCAAAAGGAAACAGAAGTCCTGGAATTGAAAAGTACAAAAGCTGAAATGAAAAATTACCTAGCAGTTTAACAAGAGTTTTGAGATGACAGGAGAAATAATCAGTGAACATGAAAATACAAACTATCAAATCTCAGTAAGAAAAAAGGCTGAAGAAAAAATGAACAGTTCCAGAGATCTGTGCAACAACATCAAACATACTCACACATACACAATGGAAATCCCAGAAGAGGAGAGAGAAGCTTACCAAATTTGATGAAAATATTAATCCCTACATTCAAGAAGCTTAATGAATTCAAACTAAGACAAATACAAAGAAATCAACACCTGTATAACAAACTGCTATAAACCAGAGTCCAAAAAAAAAAAAAAAAAAAATCAAGGGAAAAGTGACTTATCTGAAACAATGGAGGCTAGAATAGAGTTGACATACATAAAATACTAGGGAAAAAATTTTGTCAACCAAGAAGTCCATATCCAGCAAATTTTCCTTCAAATATGAAAATAAAGATATTCCCAGACAAACAAAAACAGAAAATTCATTGCTAGTAGACGTATATTACAAGAAATAACCAAGAAAGTTTCTTTAGGCTGAAAGAAAGTGACAACAGTTGGTAACTTGAAGCCACAAGAAGAAATGAGGAACACCAAAAATAGTAATATGTGGATTAATATAAAAGAGTCCATAAATATGTTTTTACTCATTTCTTCTAACTTCCTTGAAAGATATAAACATTTAAACACTGCATTTGGGTGTTTATGACATATATATAAACATGTTTATAATAAGTATAAACATATTTATTTTTTAAAGTCTTATATATAGTAATATATAATAGTAGAAAAGACGGAGTTCCCATTGAGGCTCAGCGGAAATGAATCCGACTAGGAACCAGAAGGTTGAGGGTTCAATCCCTGTCCTCGCTGAGTGGGTTAAGGTGTTGCCATGAGCTATGGTGTAGGTCACAGATGCAGCTCAGATCTGGTGTTGCTATGGCTGTAGTATAGGCCTGCAGCAACAGCTCCAATTAGATCCCTAGCCTGGGAATCTGGCTAGGACCGACGGCATATGGAGGTATTCAGGCTAAGGGTTGAATCTGGGAATCACACTGGACAAAACAGCAAGATCCAACTATACGCTTTTTATAAGATACACAGCTTAGATTCAAAGACACAAATGAGTTCAAAGTAAAAGGAAGAAAAAAGATATATACTATGCAGAGAACTATAAGAGAGTGGCTATATTATTATTTTTAGGACAAAAAGTATTATCTTTAGGACAAAAGTACTATCTTTAGGACAAAAGTAATATCTTTAGGACAAAAAGTATTATTAAGGAAAATTTTCATAATATTAGAGTGATTACATCAGAAAGATATAATAATGATAAATGTATTCACACCTTACAATACAGCCTCAAAACAAATGAAGGAAAAACTGACAGAATTGAAAGAAGCAACAGACAATTCAACAGTAAGAGATAATTGGGAATTACCTTGCAGCAGGTTAAGGACCCTGCATTGTCACTGCAGCGGCTCAGGTCACTACTCTGGCATGGGTTTGATCCCTGGCCTGGGGAACTTCCATATGCCACAGGTGCAGCCAGAAAGGTAATAATAACAACAACAGTGATTAACTTAGTAACTCTCTCTTAATAATTGGTAAAACTAAAATTTAGTAACTCACTCTTTTAGTTAAAACCAATAAGGATAGAGAAGACTTGAACCCAAACAACTTGAGCCAATGGCTGGAGAGAACATAATCTTTAGAAGTGCACATGGCTTACACCATTCACAAACAGCAACTCAAAATGGATCAAAGACGTAAATGTAAAACACAAAACTATAAAATTCCTAGAAAAATAACAGGAGAAATTCTAAATTTCATTGGGTTTAGTGATGACTAAAGCAGAGCTTAGAGGAAAGTTTCTGGCTTTTAAATGCCCGTTTCAGAAAAAAAGATGTGAAATCAATCAACTAAACTCATAACTCAACAAACCAGAAAGAGAAATGCAAATGAAACCCAAACCAAGCAGAAGAAAAGAAAATAATGAAGATGAGAGCAGAAAGCAATGAAATAGAAAACAGGAAAACAAGAGAGAAAAATCAGTGACACTTTGACAGTGATTTTGGTTCACTGAATAGATCAACAAAACTGACAAATCTGTAGTCAGAATGACCGAGAAAAAATGAGAAAAGACTCAAATGATCAAAATCAGGAATGGAAGAAAAACATCACTATTGCCATCATAGAAATTTAAAGGATTAAAATGGATTATGAAAAAAATATAAAATTAGGGACATGAAAGACAAAAAATACCAAAATTGACTCAAGGAGAAATAGAAAATCTCAATAGACTTATACCAAGTAAAGAAAATCTTAGGCCCAGTGGCTTCACTGGGAACCATATCAAATATTTAAAGATCAAATAATACCAATCCTTCACAAACTCTTACAGGAAAGAAGAAGAAATACTTCCCAATGGATTTTATGAATCCAGTATTCCCTCATATCAAACAAGTCACAAGAGAAAAGAAAAAAAAACTACAAATTAATTCCTAAATTATGATAGGTCACAAAGGTCTGATATCCAGGTATGTGCACAAAAACTTTCATTCTAAACATTCATACAGGACGAATGCTTTATTGACACTTTTTAAGAAATTTCCAAGGCCATACGTATATATGAGATTCTTACACTGATTTTAGAACTTGATTATACCCAACACCTCTACAAACAGGATTTGTTCCTCCACTGTTCTGGGCCCACAGGTAATCTGAGTAAAGATAATGAAATGTATAAGAAAGGCTCATAGAATTCTCTAAGAAGTCATTTTTTATTTTTTTTATTATTTTTTTTTTTTTGGTCTTTTTGTCGTTGTTGTTGCTATTTCTTAGGCCACTCCCGCGGCATATGGAGGTTCCCAGGCTAGGGGTTGAATCGGAGCTATAGCCACCGGCCTACGCCAGAGCCACAGCAACGCGGGATCCGAGCCGCATCTGCAACCTACACCACAGCTCACAGCAACGCCGGATCATTAACCCACTGAGCAAGGGCAGGGACCGAACCCGCAACCTCATGGTTCCTAGTCGGATTCGTTAACCACTGCGCCACGACGGGAACTCCAGAAATCATTTTTTAAATTGAAATACTGTATATGGGTTGATGGTAAAGCCCTGGGAAGCCTCATTAGATTACTGTAACTTCCTGAAAAGGCGGCTGAGTGTATTAAATTACAGGTTGAAGAGTCAAAGGCCAAGACACTGGGGAAATTTATCTATTAGCTACAATAAGTCTAGCGGTGTTAAGATGGTCTCAGGGCTTTCAGGAGTTCTACTTCCTTGTCTTCAAGGGAACTCATAAAGCCATACTAGTACATGGTCCAACCTAAAAATTCTACAATGTAGGAGACTGTAAACCTTCTAACATTGGACCTCTCAGTAGAACACTTAGTTCAAATATGGAATTGCAAACTTTTCCTAAGCCATTGTTGGAAACATTAACAAAGTTGCGTAGGAGTTCCCATTGTGGGTCAGTGGGTTAAGAACCTGACATAGTAGAGACACCAATATCAAATGCTATCACTTACATATGGAATGTAAAAAACGGACACAATGAACTTCTTCTCAGAACAGATACTGACTCAGACTTTGAAAAACTTATGGTTTCCAAAGGAGACAGGTTGGGGGGTGGGGAGATGCAATGAGGGTTTGGGATGGAAACGCTATAAAATTTGGTCGTGATGATTGTTGTACAACTATAAATCTAATACAATTCATTGAGTAATTAAAAAAAGAAGAAGAAGCTGACATAGTATCCATGAGGATGTAGGTTTGATCCCTGGCCTTGCTCAGTGGGTTAGGGATCTGGTGTTGCAGCAAGCTGTGGCACAGGTCACAGATGCCGCTTGGATCTGACGTTGCTGTGACTGTGGCGTAGATCAGCAGCTGCAGCTCTGATTTAACCCCTAGCCTAGAAACTTCCATATGCTGAGAGTGTGGCCCTAAAAATCGAAAAAAGAAAAGTTGCATAAGCATAGGGTTCCTGCCCCTTACCGGCTTCCCCTAATATTAACATAGTACATAACCACAGTATAGTGATCAAAACAAGAAAATTAACATTGGTATAATGCAATCATATAACTATACACCTTATTCAAATTCCCATTTTCCCCATTAACATCCCTTTCCTCTTCTAGGATTCAATCCAAGACCACATTACAGGTCTCCTTAGTTTCCTCCAACCTATCACAATTCTTCAGTCACTCCTTGTCCTTCCTAACTTTGACTCTTATGAAGAACAGTCGTCAGTTACTTTGCAGACTATCCTTAATATTTTTTTCTGATTTAATATTATTATTAACAAAAATCATTTACTGAGAGTTTACTAAGTACAAGGCACAAAGTGGAGCCCTCCATCTGTATCACCTCTTTTAAAACGGAAGTGTTTTGTTTTTTTTTTTTGTCTTTTGTTGTTGTTGTTGCTATTTCTTGGGCCGCTCCCACGGCATATGGAAGTTCCCAGGCTAGGGGTTGAATTGGAGCTGTAGCCACCAGCCTACGCCAGAGGCACAGCAACGCAGGATCCGAGCCGCGTCTGCAACCTACACCACAGCTCACGGCAACGCCGGATCGTTAACCCACTGAGCAAGGGCAGGGACCGAACCCGCAACCTCATGGTTCCTAGTCGGATTCGTTAACCACTGCGCCACGACGGGAACTCCTAAAACGAAAGTGTTTTTAACACACTTTATTTTATTCTATTTTTGGCTGCACCCGTGGCAAGCGGAAGTTCCAGGCCTGGGATCAAACCTGAGCTGCAGCAGTAACCCAAGCCACACCCATGACAACAGCTGAATCCTTAACCAGTAGGCCGCCAGGGAACTCCAGAAGTGCGTTTTAAAAACTTTAGAGCAGAAGCATTTTAAAATCAAAGAGTAATCATCTTTAACTCACCTTTCTTCAAGTGCTCATGTTTTATAAACTACAAAGCATTACCAACATATTATTATTCCCCCACTCTAATATCCTTTAATGTCCTCTCCCCCCCCAAAAAAAATATTAAGTCAAGTATAAGGCTTAATTTCAAAGCCCTTGAGTTCTCGATCCTTCTGAATCTTTACTGCCCACATCTTCTTACCCTTGAACCTTGGCTCATTGCTTTCTTCATTTGTACCTGCCCTCCCTTTTCATCTCTAAAAACCCTTTCTTGAAGACACCTTTAATCACTGCCCCTAGCTTACAACAATTACTGATCCTCTGAAATCCCATAGAGTTTAACAACTTGCAGGACTCATCCAATAAATACACAATGCCCTGAGCTGGGGGATATGTTTTTCTAGATTCTTGTCTCCCAAATGAAACTTTTCGAAAGGAAGACTTGGGACCTATCTTTTTTTTTTCCTATGCTAGCTACCCTCATATACTACTGCAATGCTGAATAACATTACTGAATACCTACCAAGTGACAAGCTTTGTGGCAGGCCCTGAGAAATTAGAGATGATTAAAACACAACCCCAACTCTTCAGGAATTTTGATGTAATATATGTTTCCTTGAGTACTGTGAGACTGAAAACAGAGTTTATCTCCAAAAAATTAAGGTCACTGAAAGTTTCCTGTGACAGTACAATTTTCCTTTTCTGTCTTGATAAACACTAAAATAACTAATTATAGATTACTAATGTGTCACAGAACATGTTTTAATGTGTCACAGACATGTTTTAATGTGTCACAGAACATATTTTCCAACCAGCTTGTGCTCGAAGCAAGCCATGACTCGGTTTTAGGAGAAATCCAGGTGGTACAGAGTAAATTTAATTAACCAAAGGCTTTGCAAATATGGCCAAAGGTTGTAGCAAATTTCCTCCAGCTTACCAACTGTTTTAGTCTAGTGACATCTAGTGGCAGAAGTGTTAAAAACAAAAACACAGCACTGTTATAAATTGAACTACACTAGAGGGAAGCCATCTTAGGAAAAAAGCAGCAAAATGTGAGAAAGAACTATGATATTCACTAGCATTTTAAAAATGTTTTGGAGTTTCTGTCGTTGCTCAGTGATTAGTGAACCCGATGAGCATCCATGAGGACTCGAATTCGATCCCTGGGCTTGCTCCAGTGGGTTAAGGACCTGGCGTTGCTGTGAGCTGTGGTGTAGGTCGCAGACGCAGCTCGGATCCCAAGTTGCTGCGCCTGTGGTGTAGGCCGGCAGCTATAGCTCCGATTTGACTCGTAGCCTGGGACCTTCCATATGCCGTGGGTATGACCCTAAAAAGACAAAAAAAAAAAAAAAAAAAAAAAAAAAAAAAAAAGTTTTAACTTTGTTGTACAGCAGAAATTATCACAACACTGTAAATCAACTATACCTCAAGAAAACTTTAAAAAATGAAAAAAATGTTTTAATGTCTTTTTGGCCCTATTAAAAAAAAATTCCCCAGGTGGCTTTATTATTCATAATTTAAAGTTTTGGAAATAATTATTATTAAGACCACAAATATAAATTCTTCTAAAGCTGTTCCAGTCAATGTTTCCTGCCTCTTTCAGACGGAATAAATTCTTCCATCCTTTAGGTTCTCTGATGGGTTATACTTTATTTATAGCAATTACCCTGTTGAATCACAATTTATCTGCCAACAATTTATCACTAGCCTGTAAGCGCTTCAGGCAAAGAGTGGTGTTTTTCGCTCTTGTGTCCCTAGACTGACAATATCTGATAAACTGCAAGACCTTACTTAGCAAATTTGGTTAAATGAATAAATAGACATATGAAACATTACATGCTTTAAGAAAGCATGTGATGTCTACCTGCGCTCAGAAGTGAGAAAGCTGATGTAGTACCAGTTCCAAATATGATTAAATTAGCATCAAATAAATGTCTAATAATCAGTTAAAATTTGGGGGCTGGGAGATAAGAAATTTTTTTTAATTCTGGGAATATCTTTAAAATCTGGGCTTTCCTAAATAAACATGTGTCTCAAATACCAATGTGCTTTATTTTTTTTCCACTGTGTTTTAAAATAGAAGAATTTTTATATGTGGTTTTTGGAAAAGTAGAAAAATTCAAAATGACTAACAAAATTTTATACTATTCAGTCTTAGAATGTTTCTAGGCTGCCACTTAGCAGAAACTACAAGCCAGAACCTTAAAAGGAAATATATACTGTACATTCATCTTCACTGTCATATTCCAGGCATAAAAGCCCAGCTCAGGCAGGAAATGTTATTGCTTAAAGGGATATATCCTTGGATACCAGCTAAAATAAACCATGTGTATTTTGTTTAAATTTGTAAAAGAACGCAAATTGAAAGTTTAGAGAAACAAACAAGAATGAATGATCAGTACATAAACTATCTGATAATTATTCCAAGAAGTTGAGTTTAATATGGCTTAAAATTAAAATCAGAATTTAACCTGCATATATTTGGGTATTTAGACTAAGAACAGAAAATTAAAACAGTATATCCCAGATGTAGTTTTGGTCAAGAATTCATTTGGCATCTTTTAATTTTATCTTGTTATCTACATGGAAGATTTTCAGCCATGGACACCCTCCCTGGCCCTGTCTTCTCCATGTGGCTGCCTTCCATCTGTCCCTGAAAGCTCAGCTTCAATGTTACTTCCTCTGTGAAGCCGGCCCCAAATTCCAAGGTCAAATGAATGATTCCCTCCTCTGGGCCTTCCTAGTCTTTTGGGCACATGACCAGTGTTACACAGGCTATGTCACTATGAGTTATATTTACCTGTCTAAATCACTCCCAAAGCTATAAGCTCCCAAAGGACAGCAAGTGTGTCTCCATCTTCTTTGTATCTCCACTGTCTGCAGCACTACCAGGACCTGGGCAAGGATATACCAATATTTTGCAGAAATGAATGATCAACGTGGTCATCAAAAGCCATCAGCATGAGGCGCTTAAGTAAACTGAAGAAGTGGTGATCGACAGAAAAATACAGAGGAAAAGCCATCTTTGGAGAGGATTTCTGCCTCTCCCCACAAAGGATTAACTGCTGTTATACCTGCCAGTCAATAAACAGCTAGAAAATCAGACAAAATACATGAAACACTCTTTTCGGACATTGTCTAACAGGTAGTGCAGGACTTTGAGCACCAAGAGGAGGGAAAGAAAGTGAGCTCCATCATTTCCCCAGCTTACTGCTGAGAGGCGGTTCCCAGGATGCAGGCCAGGGAGGTCCGGTAGCCTCCGTGAGTTGAAGAGGGAGTGGAATATGCAGAGACTAAGGTGTCTAGAATTTACAGGACAGATACAGGAAGGGAGGCCGCTCCATAAGCACACCCCGGAGATCTGCACAGGGCGCCCTGGAAGCCTCGTGCACTAATGTGTCAACTTATTAGCCAAAATTCCACCACGCTGGAAAAAGAACCAGGAAAGGGGTAGACCAAAAAATTTCTGAAACTCTCAAAGGGCTAAGAGGAGTTCATGTTCCCACCAGCCAGAGTGGGAAGACCTCATAATACATGGGACAATGGGTAGTGTACTCAGGAGGGTGTTGCCTCAGTAGTGAGCCTTAATTAAACTAGGCTGGGAGGCGGTCCCTTCGTGGCTCAGAGGGTAATGAACCTGACTAGGATCCATGAGGATGCGGGTTGGATCCCTGGCCTTGCTCAGTGCATTAGGGATCCGGTGTTGCCGTGAGCTGTGGTGTAGGTCGCAGCACAGCTTGGAACCCATGCTGCTGTGGCTGTGGCGCAGGCTGGCAGCTTTGCTCTGATTTGATCCCCTAGCCTGGGAACTTCCATATGCCATGGTTGTGGCTCAAAAAAAAAAACAAAACAAACAAACAAAAAAACCTAGGCTGGGAGTTCCTGCTGTTGGTACAACAGGTTCAGTGGCATCTCTATCAGCGCCAGAACGTAGGTTCAAACCCCGGCCCAGCACAGTGGGTTAGAGGATCTGGTGTTGTTGCAGCTGCAGCATGCACAGGTCACAACTGCTCCTCAGATCTGACTCCTGGCCGGGGAACTCCATAGGCTGCAGCGCAGCCAAAAAAAAAAAAAACTAAAGGCCGCTCCAGATGAGCTCTGACAAAACTCAAAAGGAAGCTGAGAGAGGGTCAAACTGATTACATAACTAACAGCCTTATGCTAAAACAAAGTAAAATATGCTTTAACAAAATCCAGCATCCAAAAAACATAAAATATACAATGTCTGGCATGCAACAAAAATTTTCCAAGCATTAAAAAAAAGGCAGAAAAATGTGACTTGCAAAAGCTCATTCAATAAAAACAGATCCAGAAATGATGGGCTAGCAGATAAGAGTTAAAAGCTATTATAAAAATACTCTATATGTTTAAAAAGTAGAGAACATAAACATGATAAGCAAAAAATAAAGACTTGTTTAAGGGGAGAAGGGACATCTAAAGCTGAAAAACACAATTATCTGAAATTAAAAATACACTGGATGGGAATAAGGGTGGCACAGACATAACAGAAACAAAGACCATCGAACCTGGAAATATAGCAATAAAAATTATCCAAAGCAGGACAGAAAGGAAAAAGACAAAAAAAAATTCTGAAAGGTGCCTCAGTGACCTGTGAGAAAACATCAGGTGGTCCAACGCAGAAACTGGGAGAGGTGGGGGCAGAAAAATATCGGAAGAAATAGTGGCCAAAGTATTTGATAAAAACTATAAATCCATATGGATCAAATAACATATGGAGCACATTAGTGTGAACTCATCCTTTTCAATATATAAAGAAAATACAAAAATAAATACAAGTGTGGAGCTCCCTGGTAGCCTATTGGTTAAGGACCCAGCATTGTCACTGCTACAGCTCGGGTTATTGCTATGGCTCAGGTATGATACCTGACCCAGGATTTTCCATATGCCACAGGCATGGCCAAAAAATAACAAGAATAAATAAATAAGCAAATAACTATAAATGCAAATGTGTGAACTTGTATATATACACATGCATATATTTCCTTGCCAAACCCACCAAAAGGGACTGGGAGTGGTTTCTAAACACCACCCTTCACTTAAAGAACCAAGGCTCCTGGAGAAATGCCTGATCCTATGGTGGGGGCCAAGGAAGAATAAGGTAAGTTTGGAGACTTATATTGTGCCAGAGAATAAAAATATGTTCAGGAGTTCCCGTCGTGGCGCAGTGGTTAACGAATCCAACTAGGAACCATGGGGTTGCAGGTTCGGTCCCTGCCCTTGCTCAGTGGGTTAATGATCCGGTGTTGCCGTGAGCTGTGGTGTAGGTTGCAGATGCGGCTTGGATCCCGCGTTGCTGTGGCTCTGGCGTAGGCTGGCAGCTACAGCTCCGATTGGACCCCTAGCCTGGGAACCTCCATATGCCGCGGGAGCGGCCCAAGAAATAGCAACAACAACAACAACAAAAGACAAAAGACAAAAGAAAAAAAAATATGTTCAAAGAATAATGAGAATACATCAAAAGGATACAGGAAGCTAAACTGATGGTGTTCCAACTAGACAAATTTGGAGCATTTTGAGACTGAAAATAAAGTCATCCCTTGGTGTTTGTGGGGGGTTTGATTCCAGGACTTTTGGATACCAAAGTCTCTGGATGCTCAAGTCTTTTATATAAAATGGCATAGACAAACATAAGGCATGACACCATAAAACTCCCAGAAGAGAACAAAGGCAAAACATTCTCTGATATCGACTTTACAAATGTTTTCTTAGGTCAGTATCCCAAGGTAAGAGAAGTAAAAACAATGCCTAATCAAACTTACAAGCTTTTGCACAGCAAAGGAAACCATCAAAAAAACAAAGAAAGACAACCTACAGAATGGGAGAAATAGTTGCAAACAATGCAACAAAGGCTTATTCTCAAAAATACACAAACAACTCATACAACTTGGCAACACACATACACACACAAAACCTGACCGAAAAATGGGCAGAAGACCTAAATAGATATTTTTCCAAAGAAGACAGATGACCAGTAGGCACATGAAAAAATGTTTCACACCACTAATTATCAGACAAATGCAATCAAAACTACAATGAGATACCACCTCACACCAGTCAAAATGGCCATCATTAATAAGTCTACAAATACCAAATGCTGGAAAGGGTGTGGCAAAAAGGGAACCTTCCTACTCTGTTGGTAGAAATATAAATTGGTACAACCAGTATAGAGAACAGAAGGGAAGTTCCTCAGAAAACTGAATGTAGGAGTTCCTGTCGTGGCGCAGTGGTTAACGAATCAGACTAGGAACCATGGGGTTGCAGGTTCGGTCCCTGGCCTTGCTCAGTGGGTTAAAGGATCCGGCATTGCCGCGAGCTGTGGTGTAGGTTACAGACGCGGCTTGGATCCTAAGTTGCTGTGGCTCTGGCTGGTGGCTACAGCTCCGATTAGACCCCTAGCCTGGGAACCTCCATATGCCATGGAAATGGCAAAAAGACAAAAAAAAAAAAAAAAAAAGAAAAGAAAAGAAAACTGAATGTAAAACTACCATACAATCCATCAATCCCACTCCTGGGCATATATCTGAATAAAACAATTTAAAAAGACACATGCTCCCATATGTTCATAGCAACGCTATCTCAACAGCCAAAACATGGAAACAATCTAAATATCCACTGACAGATGAAACTGGCACATTGTAAACTATACTTTAATTAAAAAATTTAAAAATAAAATGGCATAGTATTTGCATATAACCTATGCACAGCCTCCCATACATTTAAAATCATCTCTAAATTACTTATAACATCTAATGCAAATTCTATGGCAATTGATGTAAATGATATATAAATAGTTGCTGCTGCTCAGCAAATTCAAGTTATGCTTTTTGGAACATTCTGAATATTTTCTTTCTTTCCTGAGTATTTTCACTCTGCCCTCGGGTGAACCTATAGATTCAGAACCCATGGATATGGAAGGCCAAACATAATGACTTTAACATTATAACTCACTGAATGATAGAATTCACTGTTCTACATTGACTTAAATGAAAAACGAATATATAAATGAGAAGAGAAAGGTCTTCCTTACAGTAAAATGCAAACTAATAAATGTAGAAGGAATAATAAATTAGAAAATCAATATTTGGCAACCATCACTATATCATTAATTCAAGCAAGAAACATCAGTGGATATCATAACCAGCAAGAGAGTGTTGAAAAACAAGTACAAAGCTTCGTATTATTGCCTCAAAAACATAGTAATTATAAAGGGAAAAAAAGCTTTATAACAAAACTGGGAAAAATTGACATTTTTATATAAATAAAAACAAAGAATTTTTTTTCTACAAGAAATGCTACAAGGAGTTCTTCAGACTAAGAGTAAATGACATCAAAAGGAGACTTGAGTCTTTAGGAAGGGACTAAGAATTCCAGAAATGGCAAACATGTGAGTAAACCGTCTATATATAGTTTTTTTCTTCTCCTAATTTCTATAAAAGATATCTATCTTCATATATATATATATCTTCCCCATGGGGTTTTCAATATATGGAGATATGCTATATACATATATATATATATATGATAACTATGGCACATAGAAGTGGGGGTGAATGGAATCACACCATTAAAATGTTCTTACATTTTATGTAACGTGGTATAATATTAACTCTATGTGAACCATGATATATAAAGGATGTATATTGTAATCCCTACAGCAACCACTTAAAAAATCATGCAAAAGAGTTCAACCGAAAAATCGAATTGAGGAATTAAAATAGAATATTAAAAAGTATTCAACTGAGCCAAAAAGTCAGGAAAAGAATATGAGAGGAGCCACAGCAGACAGCAAAAATAAGAGCTACAAAGTAGACCTATATCCAACCACACCAATTTATACTCCAATTAGGCAGACTGGGGGTTCCCACTGTGGTGTAGAGGGTTAAGAATCTGACTGCAGCAGCTCAGATAGCTGCGGAGACATGGGTTCAACCTCTGGCCCAGCACAGTAGCTTAAAGGATCCAACATTGCTACAGCTGTGGCACAGGTGGCAGCTGTGGCTAGTTTTAGATCCCTGGCCTGGGAACTTCCATATGCCATGGATGCAGCCATTAAAAAAAAAAAAGGGCAGACTGGAGTTCTGTGGCTCAGGGGGTTGGTGACCCAGCATTGTCACCTCTGTACCTCAGATGCTACTGTGCTGTGGGTTCAGTACCTGACCCAGGAACTTCCACATGACACAGGTGTGGCCAAAAATAAAAAATAAAAGACTGTCAGCCTAGATGCAAAGGCAAGACCCAATTATACACAACCTATGAGCAATGCACTTTAAATATAAAGATATAGATAGATAGATAGATAGATAGATAGAGGACTGGAAAAAAGAAATACTATGCAAACAGCATGAAAGCTGAAGAAAAAGAGGGTTCATAAGCAGATGAAACCCTATGTTAAATATGAAAAAGATAAGGACATGGACAGGAGTGCCCGTCATGGTGCAGCAGAAGCGAATCTGACTAGGAACCATGACGTTGTGGGTTCGATCCCTAGCCTCACACAGTAGGTTAAGGACCTGGTGTTGCTGTAGCTTTGGCGTAGGCCGGGAGCTACAGCTCTGATTAAACGCCTAGCTTGGGAACCTCCATATGCCGTGGGTGAGGCCCTCAAAAGATTAAAAAAAAAAAAAAAAAGAAAGAAAGAAAGAAAAAAGAAACAAAGGACATGGATAGAGAAAAACTTTAGGCATGAACTTTATGCATGAAAAGGGACCACTAGTAACCATCCAAAGAAGTAAATGTTGATGAGGCCATGTATGGGAGACCCTCAAGAATGGAAGAGGAGGAGTTCCCGTTGTGGTTCAGCAGGTTAAGAACCCAGCCAGTATCCAGGAGAATGCGGGTTTGATCCTTGGTCTTACTCAGTGGTTTAAGGATCCAGTGTTGCTGCAAGCTATGGTGTAGGTCACAGATGCTGCTCAGCTCTTGGGCTGCCTGAGCTGTGGTGCAGACCATCAGCCACAGCTCCAATTCGACCCCTGGCCTGGGAACTTCCATATGCCGCAGGTATAGATAGCACCAAAAAAGAAACAGAAAAAAAAACAGAGTTCCCGTTGTGGCTCATTGGTAACGAACCCAACTAGTATCCATGAGGATGCAGGTTTGATCCCTAGCCTTGCTCAGTGGGTTAAGTATTCTGTGTTGCTGTGGCTGTGGCATAGGCTGGCAGCTAAGCTTCAATTTGACCCCTGGCCTGGGAACCTCCATACGCCACAAGTGCAGTTCCAAAAAGTCAAAAAAAAAAAAAAAAAGAAAACAAAAGAAAGGAGTTCCCTGGTGGCCTAGCAGTAAAGGACCTGGCATTGTCACTGCTGTGGCTCAGGTTTGATCCCTCGCAAGGGAACTTCCACATGCTGTGGGTATGGCCCAAAAAGTAAAAAATATATTAAACAATAAAATAAAAAATAAATAGTAATTATTTTAAAAAAGAATGGAAGAGGTAGATCTCAGAGTTCCCTGGTAGCTCAGTGGATTAAGGATCTGGCATCGTTACTGCTGTGGCTTGAGTTCAGTCTCTGTCCCTGGAACTTTTACATGCCCTGGGCACAGCCAAAAAAAAAAAAAAGACAGACAGAAAGGACACAGGGACAGCATGTCATGGCCATGTACTCAGTACGTTTGGTAACAGAGATAAGAAGGGGAAATAGAGTCAAAACAAGGTCTTTTTGTCTTAATAATTTAAAAGATGGGAAGATCTGTATATCTAAACAATAGGAAAAACATTCACTAAGCTAGAAGCTAACGACAAGCAAAGGACAGAAGCAAAGTTCCAGCAAATGAAGGAAAAAGTGAAAATGGAGCAGAGGTAAATTTTAGAGAAAGGCAAAGACACACCTTCTCTAAGATTTAATGGCAAGAAATAAAAATGGATGCAGGCAAAGATCCACCAGAATGAGGAAAAAAGTGCGGTTGCTCTGGTGAACCTTCTCTGTTGGTTTAAAGCTACCATTCTCCTGGTGTGTCCCACTCTTCTCAGCAAGATTTGAGTGTGGCTGGGTATTAAAAGGTTAACCAGAACGCTATTACATATACAAATACATCCATAAAGTAATCAAGAATGAATTATTGGCTTTTCAAAGATGGTATTCGGAGGAAAATATATTCTTAGGATCAACCTGGGTCTAGAGGTCATGTCTAAACCGCTCAGAGGACTGTGGCTCTCATTAAGATCCATCCTTTCCTCCCTCTTTTGATGCTCAGCTTTCCAATGCAGAGATAAGGCCTGACAGCCGGCAGTGGCAGGTGTCTGATAAATGCCAGACTGTCTTCCCTTATTTGATTTGTCTGGCTAGTGGGTGAGAAAGAAGTGAATGAACTGGTCATCTGAAATCGAGCTGTCACGTTCTTCACATCACTCTTTTCCACCGATTCATTCTTCCCCCGCTTCCACCTCAGTCACCAATTCTCAGTATTCCACGTGATATGAGGGCCTTCACTGCTGTTCTGTGAGATTCTGCTCCACCAAGAAAAGCCACAGGCTCTTTTAGATGGTCAGAAATCTCCTCCACCTGCATCATGTTCTTAACAACCAAACACAGAACTCCTAACAAAGCTGCTTAGTGTCGATGAAGCACTTAGAGCATATGTTTGATTTTCCTTGTTGGTAACAAGGACAGCCCTCCTTAGGCATCAAAGACAACCTTATGTTGTAACCAAGGTCAGTAACAAAAATGATCGGTCATTGCAAAGAACGTCACATGTGTACGCATGACCATGTCCTTGAGCATCGATGCATATATTCATTGCTTGGAGTGAACAGAATAATAATTATTATTGTTTTTGTTTTTTTGCCTTTTCTAGGGCCACTCCCTCGGCACATGGAGGTTCCCAGGCTAGGGGTCTAATCAGAGCTGTAGCCGCCAGCCTACGCCACAGCCATAGCAGTGCGGGATCCAAGCCTCGTCTTCTACCTACACCACAGCTCACGGCAACGCCAGATCCTTAACCCACTGAGCAAGGCCAGAGATTGAACCTGCAACCTCATGGTTCCTAGTCAGATTCATTAACCACTGTGCCACAACGGAAACACCCAGAATAATTATTTTATAACTTTTATACATAAAACATCAACACTGCATTTCTCTTGGGAGTATTTCCGTAGAATGACATAAAATAGTGGGATTCATTAAAAAATATGAGTGACTGAATTTTAAGTAAGAAATCTATAGGGCTTATTTAACCCCTGGACATCTAAACAATTTGCATCAAACCTACATTTTGCCTTTGTGCTCTGTCGAGGCCATTTATTGCTACTTTCTAATTTTTTAATTTCTCGTTTTCTCCTGAGTGTGTTAACATTTCAAAATAAATTGCTAATTCAGAGACCGCTATGGTAAAAAGAAGTTCTTTTGGCTTAAAATAAAAGAGGAACATGAACAGCACAGTGCAATTTGGCATTTGTTTGGAGCATAAATTATACCCTGGGATAATTATCTAAAAGAGTTGAGACCAAAGAAAAGAATCTGTTTATTAAAAATGCAAACATTACCTCAGTCATACAAATAGCCCCAAACTCTCCCAGCCACTGCCTCTGCAGATCACCCACCAGCATTAACATTACATCATATGACATTATGGAACAATAGTGAACTCTGTGTAATACTTGAATGTATTGTTTTGAAAGAATACACTGTCATTAACTTGAATAAAAGCTTTCTGAAATCAAACCTGGGGGTGCAGCCCTCAGTGTGTGTGGCCCTTTTACTATTTTGAGAAAGAGCCTCACCCTGAAAGCTGTAAAGGGGAAGAAAGAGATGAGAGTGCAAAGGCAACAGTGATGAGTGGCCCCAGCCCAGCAAGCTGATGCCAAGCTTTAAATTACCAGGCAGAACAATGTCCAAGCAGGAGGCTCTGTAACAAATGCTGTACCTGAAAATCCAAACCAGCTCACTCCCATCACCCTATTTTCTATTAGAGCCTTGTGATTTTAATGACAGGCTTCGCTAGAATTGGAAACTGAGTTTGAATTAATTTCTTCTTCAAACTAAAGTATAACTGATTTGATACTATATTTCAGGTGTACAACACAGTGATTCGATCATTTTGTGCATTATCAAAAGATCACTGTGATAAGTCTAGTCACCATATGTCACCATAGAGAAATACTGTAATATCACTGAGTAGGTTCCTTATGCTGTACAGTACATCCCTGTGACTTATATAACTGAAAGTCTGTACCCCTTAAACTCCCTCGCCTCGTTCCCTAATCTGCAACTCTGGCAACCGCCAGTTTGTTCTCTGTATCTGAGACCTCAGTGTGAACACTCAGTCTCGTTCTATGTACAAAATATTTAAAACTTGATGTCCTGATGGCCTCTTGAGATGGGCTATCACTTATAGCCATGTGATTTTAGGCAATGAATTGAAGCTTTCTGAGTCTCAGTGTTTTCATCTACAAGACAGGAAGAATAACACACATCATGCAGATTATAGGTGGGGATTAGCTTTTATTATTATTATTATTCCCACCAATTGTCCCCCTTGCCTACCTTTTCTTTTCTTTCTTTCTTTTTTTTTGTCTTTTTAGAGCCATACCCATGGCACATGGAGGCTCCCAGGCTAGGGGTCTAATCAGAGCTACAGCTGCCAGCCTACCCCACAGCCACAGCAACAGGGATCCTAGCTGAGTCTTCGACCTACACCACAGCTCACGGCAACGCCGGATCCTTAACCCACTGGAGTGAGGCCAGGGATCGAACCTGCAACATCATAGGTCCTAGTCGGATTCATTTCCACTGCACCCCGACGGGAACTCCCTGCCTCCCTTTTCTAACCAATGTAGAAGATATCTCTTCTTCACATGTGAAGTAGGAGCATCAAGTTAAATGCTCACTGGCTTTTTTCTTGTTCCCTGCAGACTGGCCACCCTACTGTTGCAATTTCTATTTTCACATCCCTCTCACAAGTGATTTCTCCTACTTTTCTCAGTCAAATACCAGGACTCCCCTTAACTACAAGCTGCTTCTTGTGAGCCTTCTCCTCTCCTGCATCTATTCTCAATATTCAAAACACCAAGTTTCAAAGAAGTGAAAAACAAAGCCAAGGCAACACAGCCAGTTGGTAGCCAAGTCCCAGTTAAAATCCATATGCTATTGGTAGGAATGTAAATTGGTGCAGCTACTATGGAAAACAGTACGGAGATTACTTTTAAAACCAAAAACAGAACCACCACATGATCCAGCAATTCCACTCCTGAAATATATCTGAAAAAAATGAAGACACTAATTTGAAAAGACAATGTGGAGTTCCTATTGTGGCACAGCGGAAACGAATCCGACTAGGAACCACAAGGTTGCACGTTCAATCCCTGGCCTCTCTCAGTGGCTTAAGGATCCGGCGTTGCCATGAGTTATGGTGGGCCCCAGATGTGGCTTGGATCTGGTGTTGCTGTGGCTCTGGCATAGGCCGGCAGCTGTGGCTCCCATTAGACCCCTAGCCTGGGAACCTCCATATGCCACAGGTTCGGCCCTAAAAAAGACAAAAAGTCAAAAAAAGAAAAAGAAAAAAAAAGACACATGCACCCCAATGTTCATAGTAGCACTATTTACAATGGCCAAGATGCGGAAACCACTTAAATGCCCATCAACAGATAACTGGATTAAGATGTGACCAGCCATAATGGAAAAAATAAAAATCATTATAAATGAAAAAAAAAGATGTGGAATGTACACACACACACACACAAAGAGAGAGAGAGCATGCATGCACACCACAAACGGAATATTACTCAGCCATGAAAAAGAATGAAATACCGCCATTTGCAACAATGTTAATGGATCTGAAGAAAATTATGCTCAATGATGTAAGTCAGACAAAAAAGACAAATTACACGGAGTTCCCGTCATGGCGCAGCGGTTAACGAATCCGACTAAGAACCATGAGGTTGCAGGTTCGGTCCCTGGCCTTGCTCAGTGGGTTAACGATCCGGCGTTGCCGTGAGCTGTGGTGTAGGTTGCAGACACGGCTCGGATCCCGAGTTGCTGTGGCTCTGGCGTAGGCTGGTGGCTACAGCTCCGATTCGACCCCTAGCCTGGGAACCTCCACATGCCGTGAGAGTGGCCCAAGAAATGGCAAAAAGACAAAAAAAAAAAAAAAAAAAAAAAAAAAGACAAATCACTATATAATATCATGTATATGTGGAATCAAAAAAATAATACAAATGAGGGAGTTCCCCACTGTGGTACAGTGGGTTAAGAATCTGACTGCAGCAGCTCAGGTTGCTGCAGAGGTACGGGTTCAATCCCCAGCCCTGCAGAGAAGGCTAAAGGATCCAGCATTGCTGCAGCCAGCTGGAGTGTAGGTCGCAACTGCAGCTCAGATTCAATCCCTGGCCCAGAAATTCCATATGCTGTGGGTGCAGCCATTAAAATATAATAATAATAATAATGATGATGATGATGAATGTACGTGCAAAACAGAAACAGACTCACAGACATAGAAAGCAAACTTGAGGTTACCAAAGGGAAGAGAAAGAGGGGAGGGACAATTTAAGGGTATGGGATTAACAGATACAAACCACCATATCGAAAATAGATAAGCAGCAAGGATATGCTGTATAGCACAGGGAATTATACCCATTATCTTGTAATAACCTATAATGGAATATAAGCTGCAAAATATTGAATCACAACACAATGTTGTAAATCAAATATACTTCAAAAATAAAAAATAAATAAAATCCAAGTAGCAAAGCACCCAAGTCCAGCTGTGCTGCATTCACGCACCATATTAATTATTCACTCTCCAGATTCCAGGTGATGATTTTAAATCAAGGTTAGCTTCCCTTAACACAAAACCTTCCAGGTGCTTCCCTCAAGTCAGTTTATCATAAAATATGAATTATTATTATTATTTTTTTGGCTACACCTGTGGCATGTAGAAGTTCCCAGGCCAGGGATCAAACTCACATCAGAGCAGAGACAATGCTGGATCCTTAACCTTTTGTGCCACCAGGGAAATCCCAAATATGAATTTTTTTTTTTCTTTTTACAATGCATCTGTGGCATATGGACGTTTCCAGGTTAGGGGTTGAATTGGAGCTGCAGCTGCAGCCCTACACCACAGCCACAGCAACAACTAATCTGAGTCACGTCTTCAATCTGTATCACAGTTTACAGCAATGCAGAATCCTTAACCCACTGAGTGAGGCTGCGGATCTAACCCGCATCCTCACAGAGACAACACTGGGTCCTTAAACCACTGAGCCACAATGGGAACTCCCCAAAGATCAACTATTTTAAACGTTTAAAGAAGAAACATTTAAAGAAGAACCACAAGGACCTCCCTTGTGCACAGCAGCTTAAGGATCAGATGTTGTGGCTGTGGCACAGGTTTGATTCCCTGACCAGGAACTTATGCATGTCACAGGCAAGGCCAAAAATAATAATAATAATAAAAATAAAGAAAAAGAAAAAAATTCTAATTCCAGAAAATTCTTAGGTATACTTCAAAGTTCTAGGGAGTTTCTTGTTTTCGTTTTTTTGTGGTTTGCTTTTCATATTTCCCTAAAGTGGAGATAAAAATAGATCATACAGGCCTCACCCAGGACTAGAAGACTTTGAAAGGAGAAAGGACATGGTTAACAAGAAGTAGAGGCAGGAAAATTGTGACTGTGGGCAGCACCACATGAAATTCCAGAGGGGATGGAGTGCAGAACACAGGTGACCACCTCCAAGTTTCTAAAGATAAAGGTATGTCTTTTAAATGTGATTGCACAAGGATATATGAAGATGGACATTTCATTAATGTTGGTTTCTTTGGAGAATCACATTATTCCTCAAAATAACAGAAACTAATGAGAAGATGGTAACAGGATGTAATGTGTTCTTTTGTGTAAGAGCCGGAATAGTTTACCAAAGCCTAACCCTAAAGGGCCAATTTAAAAAGAATGAAGGAGTTCCCGTCATGGCTCAGTGGTTAATGAATCCGACTAGGAACCATGAGGTTGCGGGTTCGATCCCTGGCCTTGCTCAGTGGGTTAAGGATCTGGTGTTGCCATGAGCTGTGGTGTAGGTTGCAGATGCAGCTCGGATCCCGCCTTGCTGTGGCTCTGGCACAGGCTGGTGGCTACAGCTCCGATTAGACCCCTAGTCTGGGAACCTCCATATGCCTCAGGAGCAGCCCAAGAAATGGCAAAAAGACCAAAAAAAATAATAAATAATAGAAAGAATGAAAACTTGTTATTTCCTCATATACAAAGCAGATGAAGTATTGGGAAAAATGAGATAATATATGGATCATCTATGAAGCCTCATTTGCTTTTAAGTACAGTATGGAATAGTGTAACTAGTATAAGATTTGACATCAGTAATAAGGTTCAAGTTCAACTTCTATCTGCCAGCAAATCTGGCACAAATCATTTAAACATATTTAATGATGTAAGAACTAAAGAGATAATGTGTATGTGTGTGCAGGGTAGGGAACATATTAATACAAATAGCTATATAAATGTAAGCTGTTTTATATTACATTGTACCAGGTTAAGTAAACTAATATGTGTCAACTAAATCAATTATATTTCCTAATCTTTTGTGAGGAGAGGGAGAAAAAAAGAGTGATTCTTACAGGGGAAACCTCATTCAGTTAATAGAAAATCATTGCCACTTAACAGAGATATTAAAATAATAAAGTAATATATGTATCAATATAAAGTTAATACTAAAATACAATTATCAAGGGAGTTTCTTCTGTGGCACAGTGAGTTAAGGACCTTGCATTGCCACAACTACGGGGTAGGTCACACTGTGCCTCAGATTAGATTCCTGGCCCAAGGACTTCCATATGCCATGAGTGAGGCCAATATATACATATCAAATGAACAATAAAATTCATGCTAAAAGCTAACTACATCCATATATGCCAATCAGGAGGGCTGATCAGACACACTCTCTCCTCTCAAACACAAATTCCCCCTCCTACAAAACAATTGCCAGGATTAATTACAAGCGTATGTGGTCATGGAGATTGTCTTTAGAGAGCTGAACTAGTCAACCCATAGTCCAGATCAGAAACAGGAATGAAAATCTTTTTTGTGGAAATATGACAGGTAAGCCAACTTCAACATCATTCATTCATGCATTTACTTGGTCCCTACATTATAGCAGGGCTCTACTGCAAGTGCTAAGGATTCAACAGTACACAAAACACAGACAGTTCCTGCCATTAGGGAGCTCACATTCTAGCAGAGAAGTACAGACAGTAAACAAATAAACTATGTAGTAGGTCAATGGTGATTATGAGCTCCAGAAAAACAGGGCAGAGAAAGGGGCTGCAATTCTAAATAGAGGAGTGAAGAAATACCTCATCAAGAAGACAGCATTTAAGGAAAGACTTAAAGGAGATGAGTAAGGCACAGGGATATCAGGGGAGAGTAGTGGGGCTATGCACACCTTTCCAGCAAGTCCAGATAAAATAAAATGCAAACCCTTGAATAATTTCTATCCTCTTAAATTTGTCGAGGCTTGCTTTGTGTCCTAGTGTGTGGTCTATCCTAGAGAATGGTCCATGTGCACTTGAAAAGAATGTGTATTCTAGGGTTTTTTGGATGTAGTGTCCTGTGGATATCAATTAAGTCTATTCTATTGTCATTTGGGATCTCTGCTGCTGTAATGATTTTCTGTCTGGAAGACCTGTCCTATGATATCAGTAGGGTACTACTACATTAAATGTCTTATAATAACCTGTAATGGAAAAGAATGAAAAAGTATATATATATATATATACACACACACATATATAACCAAATCACTCTGCTGTACACCTGAAACATACTGCAAATCAACTATATTTCAATAATTTTTTTAAAAAAATGCAAGTTCTTACCTTTCAAAAGTGGCTGGAAGGTTGGAATCTCTTGCAACTTGATGACATCAGGATCATTGCTGACATTCCGTGAGGCCTGGGAGCCCTGAGCTACAACCACAATATCATCCATCTTGGCTCTATGCTTAGCTGGAGAAGGGGCCACTGAAAACAAAGTTACACTGCTCAGAAGTTGCCTGTTAGTTAGCTTCCTCTCCCTCACCAAAGCTGTCTTCACTGTAGTCATTAAAAAGACTATTTTTTTTATACATACACAAAAATGTTAACTGTAGTTATCCTGCAGTGAAGGCTGGGATATGGGGGATGAATTATGGAGGACCTCTATTTTCTGAGGTTGAAAAACCCTCAAACTTCACAGGAACACATGCCAACTATGAAATTGTTTTTATAACTGCAAGTATTTTATTATTCAATACACAAAAGAAAAAGCAGATTATTTTTAATTTTTGCTTTCCGCCTCCTGATGTTTGCCTCTATTTCACCAATGAGGAAACAGGGGTACAAAATTTAGCTGTGACTTGCTCAAGATCAACAGTGCTAGAAACAGAATTAAGAAAGGAACTGGAAGTTTATGAGTTGTTGGTATACATGGCCCATCCCTGTGGCACTTTGCAAAGCTGTGTAGCCATCACATCACAGCAAGCAAGCCCAGTATGTTGGATAGACAGTAATCACGGTTGGGGAGGGGGGGTTCTCAACCTTAGGTGATGGTACCACCCTCTTCACCCTTAAAGTCACAGGACAGAAATAACCAGTAGGTCCATTGCAGGCTGAGGCAAAATTCAGAATTTGGAGGACTGCTAGAGATGCAGATAATTCAGGTCTCCAAGGAGAACGTAATCCATTTAGAGGGAAGTGATGCAAACGATCAAGGGCTCCCTAGACCAAGAAATCCTCTTCTCCCAAATATCTTCCTGGTTGGGGCAAGAATGAATCTTTATTGTTTTATACTCTAAAAGGTAGTATTTACAGGCTCACCATCATCATGTCGCAAAAGTTTATCCAGAGGAGTTTCTGTTGTGGCTCAGCAATAATGAACTCAACTGGTATCTATTAGGACGTAGGTTGGATCTCTAGCCTCGCTCATTGGGTTAAGTATTCTGCGTTCCTGTAGCTGTGGTGCAGCCAGCAGCTGCAGCTCTGATTCAGCCCCTAGCCTGGGAATTTCCATATGCCGAACATTCCTGCCTCCTGGAGCCGAAAGTCTGTGTCTTGGCATTCACTGCATCTCAGCTACTTTCACTGCTCTTCAAGAAATCTCTCTTACCCTCTTTTGCTAATTCACCTAATGTTTTACAAATCCCAGGCCAGAAATCTTTCCTGCTACAAAGTAATTCCTCCTTCCCTAGACCCCATACAAAAACAGATTTTACTAGATTCTAGTTAGCCTCTACTACTCATCTGTAAAATGGGGCTACTGCAAGGATTAAAGAGGAACACATGTGAAGCACTAAGCACAGGGGAACAGGCAAGTTGCAACCTATGCTATTGGGTAATACCAATTAGTGCAATCTAGTACTATTTAGAGCTCAGGCTGTTGGTTAGTAGGTGAGCAATCCTATTAAAAAGATGCCACACTTCTTCCCAAAGAATGTTTCTGGCCTGACACAGAGGCAAGAAAGTAAGAGGTAACAACTATTTCTGTGTTTGTTATAACAGATACTACATTCTGGGTCTTCCAAAAAAAAAAAAAAAAAAAAGTAGCAAAGCTAGTACATGCTGCACACCATAAAAACTGTCTAATCTAGCTCCCGGAATGGTCTGAACTAGAAGGGCAGCTTTCAGTGTGGAATCCCCTGATCTGTTAGCGTCTATATTTCTGAAGTACAGATCCTACCAAGAACAGAGCGGCCCTATGACCAGAGCTCTTTTTAGGCTCCAGATATAAGCCAATTTGGATTAACAACTCTTATCCAGGGCAACTCCAGTGGTCCCAGGGTTTGGCAGGTAACAAAGAGGAGCAAATGATTCTCAGTTAGCAAAGTATCACCTGTTTTATTTACTGACTGCTCATTGTATTACAGGAACAGTAAGCTCCCGTTCCTATATCAAACTCGGAGAGAAATCTAAAAAATATGGATGAGTGAAGAATAAGGAAAAACATCAGAACCTGCCTTCCCGGACAACTTCTATATTAAAAAAGGAGCCGAGAAATCTTCCGATTGGTTGCAGTTCCTGGGCACCAAAACCAAGGCACCAAAACCAAGGCTGCAAAACACCTGTCACACATCCCTCTGAAAAGGAATCTCTGGGACCCACTTCTAAGAAGGAATCTGTTCTTTGAGGTCTTGTCTGTGAACCATACACTGTGCGACCAAACCTCACTGTCAGGCATCAATACTAAAGCCAGATATTATTTAGGTCCTCTTTCAAAGCGTAGGCTACACTGAGAGAAACACAGCTGTTTTGAAAATTAATGGGCACGGGCGGCCACCTGGCTCAGCTTGCAATCACAGGCACTCACTACCATTGGGAGAATCAAAGCCAGGCCAGATGGTTACTTTTTTTTTTTTTTTTTTTTAAGGAAAAAAACACGGTGAGAGCTTTCTGTGCGTTCCTGTCACCCGTCCCAGTCCCCACCAGGCTGGGAGGTAGCCCGCTCCGCAAGCAGGCAGGACTGGCTGGAGGAGAGGGGAAGTTAGGACACCGACCTGAGGAGTTCAGATCGTTGGGTCGGCTCTCGGCCTCGGAGCTCTGCTCACTGCCCATGGTTGCCGGCAGCGGTGGCAGCGGAGGAACGGTGGAACGGGCGGTGACCGCTCCGGCGGCGGGGCGACAGGGCAGGGGCCAGGGACCTAGATGAGAAAGCTACACGGGCTGCGGTGTGGGGATGGCGCGCCCAGCCCAACGAGTGGCGCGGGCGGCAGGGGACAGGAGGCCCTACTTGGGGAACTGACTGCAAGGATACGTGGCTGGGCTACACGCCCCTCGCCGCCTTCTTTGGGGAAACCCAAGACCAAAACGCAGGGGAACGCCCGGCACCAGCCGCGCCCGCGGCCGGCGGGCGGCGCCGCTTTCACTCACTCGCTTGCTCAGACGCCGCAGCTCGCTCCTTCCGGGACGCCAATTGGCCGCGCCGGCTGCGGCGGCCGTCAGTTCCGGGTTAGAGGGCCCCCGCCCCGGCCCGAGGGAGGGCGGGGAGACTCGCGCGGAAGACTCCCGCGGCGCAGCCTTAAAGGGCCCAACCTCCTCAAAGACAGAACCGCCCCGCAGGGTGCAGCGTTTCCTGTTGTAATATTGCACATCACCTTTAAGCATTATTCACACACTAGGCACTTTACTCCTATTTTTAGAACTTTACATAATAGGTTTGGGGGGAGTTTGTTTTTGTGTGTGTATTTTGGGCATTTATTGTTTTCCGTTTTAACTGAGATATGTGACATATAGCATTATATTAGTTTCAGGTGTACAATGTAATGGCTCCGTATTCGTATGTGTTGTGAAATCTTAAATCTTGTTTTACAAATGGCAAAATAGAGGTGTTAGACTTAGGGTTGGAACCCATAGCTGTCTGAATGCAAAGTTCCTGTTTCAGTTCCAAAAGGTGGAAGTTTGGCAGTAGACAACCGTGCAAAAAAAAAAAAAAAAAAAAAAAAAAAAATACTTGATGGTAAAGGACGGAGTTGAAAATGAGAGCAAAATGAATAGAAAATGCTGACTCGTTTGTTAGATGTTTATGCATCTTCAAAGGAAAGTGGATGCCCCAAGTCTCGTCACTTTCTGGGGAGCTTGACAATTATCACAGGGCATTCTGAAACTAGCAAAGGCGGAAAAGAAGTATGGGTAACGCAAAACAGAAACTGCCAACTTTCTCGCATCGTGTACGAAGACTTAACAATGTATTCCCATCAAGGAGTTGAGCGGTTCTGGGATTCTCAGAACTTTGCAACTCATATTGTTTGTTTTACGAAATTTCAAGCGAATACCCTGAGATTATATATACATAAACGTCTTATGCATATCATCAGAAAGAGTGTCAAATTGATGAAATGATTAAATCCCTTCTATTCTGCAGTATCACAAACATTTCACCTGCTTTAACTCATTTAATTTTCCCAATAACCCTGATGACCATAAGCAGGTAATTTCCTCATGGTCACTAGGTAGTATGTGGTGAAACTAGGATTTGGGATTCTCTGGTTATAAATCTCATGCTCTTTCCTCTGCTCCCCATCACAGTACTGTCCTCCCTGGGTATCCTCTGGGGGATTGGTTCCAGGACCCCCTGCCTCTGGAGGATACCAAAATCCATGGATATTCAAGTTCCTTACAGCTGGCCCCTCTAAATCTGCAAGGAAGAAATCTTGGGTATGGAGGGCCCACTGTACCATGAGAAAAATTCAAGTGAACATAAATTCAGTATTTGGTGAGAATGTGAAGATAGAACTAAAAACTGCCTGAGAGATCAAAAGAGTTTCCTAAGAGGTGATGTTTGACTATAGTCTTGAAGTTTACATAAACCACCAGACTTATGGAACTGGGAAAGGCCCGCTAAGTAATGTGTCCATTCCCTCTTGCAAAGCCCTTGGTTCTTCTCTCAGATATTTGGGGAGGATGAGCGAGAAGGCAAAGAAGGGAAAGTAAGTCATAGTCTGACTCTTGTTCCCTCTCCCACACCAATATTTAATTGTGTTCTATACCCTAATCCATACTGATGTGATGGTGATTTTTATGCTTCCCTTTGGATAAATGTTTCATTCTAGAAGGGATCCATCAATTGATGAATGGATAAATTTATCATCCCAGGAGTTCCTGCTGTGGCCGAACAGCATCAGTGGTGTCTCAAGAGCACTGGCATGCAGGTTCAATCCCCAGTTCAGCACAGCGGGTTAAAGATCTGGCATTGCCACAGCTGCAGCGTAGTTCACAGCTGTGCCTCGGATCTGATGCCTGGTTCAGGACTCTTTATGCTGTGGGGTGGCCAAAAGGAGAAAAAAAAATATATGTGTATCCCATTCTCTACTGGCCAGCAAGGTATCTGCAAAGAAATCCACTGATAACCTATGTATAAGAAAATTGTTTTCTCTTGAAGCTTGTAAAATTCACTCTTTGTTTTGATTTTAGGCAACTTATTGGGCTTGGAAAATAATGTTTTGGTTTTGAAATTTTCGGATGACCTATAAGCTTCATGAACTTGTATGTTCAAATCTCTCCCCAGGTTTGGGAAGTTCTCAGTTATAATTTCTTTAAGTCAGCTTTCTACCCCATCTTCTGCTTTTCTCCTTCTGAGAATCCAACATGGCAGGGCAGGAGGTGGGGGTGGGAGGTGCTGGTTGTTGGTGTGCTCTCTGTGGCTTCACAGTCTCTGCCAGGCAGGTGCACTGTGATGGAGGCCAGTGGCAGGCATCAAGTTTACAGCTGGAGGGGTAGCCCAGATTGAGCACAGGGTAGTGGAGGTCAACCACAGGGGTCCAGACTGGCATCTTGCATTCATGCAACCACAGAGTCCTGGGCTGGCTGCTATTGTGATTCTAGGCTCCAGGGGAGACTGGGGGCAGGGGAGGAAGCAGGGAGGGATGTAGGCAGCTGTCAGCAGTAAGTGTAAATACCTGTGGGGTGAAAGCTGATGATGGGGGGCATGTCTCAGGTGGCAGTACTAGTCACTGGTTTCTTAAGTGGTGATAGCTGCTGGGTTTGTCTGCAGAGCAGGTCACTGGGAACTGTGATCTCTTCTGCTCCATAACTGCTGTTCCTGTTTTTTTCCATGTTTCTAGCATCTCTATACCTCTTAGCTTCGCAGGTCTGCGTCAGGCGAAATTAATTTTGGAGAAACAGCAGTGAGTGATGGCTTGGAATGGGATCTTAATTTTCTGCTCAGGAATTGAACCTGGGCAGCCTGGGTGAAAAACAGGAATCTTAGCCACTAGACTAACTAGAGGCTAAACGCAGAATTGGGGGAGTTTCCGTCATGGCACAGCGGAAACGAATCTGACTAGGAACCATGAGGTTGCGGGTTCGATCCCTTGCCTTGCTCAGTGGGTTAAGGATCTGGCATTGTGGTGAGCTGTGGTGTAGATCAAGGATGCAGCTCAGAACCCACGTTGTTGTAACTCTGGTGTAGGCCGGCGGCAACAGCTCTGATTAAGCCCCTAGCCTGGGAACCTCCATATGCTGCGGGTGCAGCCCCCAAAAGACAAAAAATAAATAAAAGCAGAATTGCCCCGCTTCCTGTCCCTTGTTGAAAGCAAGACTGTTTCAAAGAGGCAAAGCCCGTGAAAACAGGTACAGAGTTTATTGCTAGAAACACAGTACAACACGTGGGAGAGCACACAGAGAAGTAGTCTTACATGTCTAAGGCAGAACCAAAGCACTAGCACACACCCAGAAGAGGAGCTCGGGTTCGAGCATCCTCCTCAGTGAAGGGTGCACCAGATGAGTGGTTTAAACCACTTACATAGGACAGATCTCCTGGTCTTTGTTTTCCTTTGGTCAGTTTTCTTCTTTTGTTTCTCACACCTGACAGAACCCAGGGCCCTCCCCAATGTGCCAAGATGGCACAAGACAGATTCCAGAGCAAAGGGTCATGGGACAGTATCAGGACTTATTATGGCCTGGTACCACTTCCCTGTGTGATCCCTAGGAGTCTTTGTGCGCATGCGTAATTGGGGAGGTCTCCTTGACCCCAGGAGTGATTGATGTGGTTATCTTATCTTTTTACTCCAGCAGAGCTCAGCTCCTGCCATTAACTTTCTCCCTGAGGTGTGTCAGAGAGAAGAAAGGCTCCATTTACGCAGCCTAACAAGTCCCAGCTGTTCTCAGCGCAGGGGCCCATCTACCTCCTACCTCAAAATCAAACTTGCACGTTCATGTGGTGCCCTGAAAGGCTGGGGAAGCTGGTTCTTCACCCCACTCCTTTTTTCTAGCAAAACAATTTCCAGCTGGCAAGTCCCTCTTGGTACTGAGCAGTGCAGTCAGGGATAAAAGATCCAGCAAGACTCAGTCTCCCTGCCCTGTCACTGCCCTCCAATAATTCCCCATGGCTTCAGGATAGTTTAAAATTTAGCAGCTGAGCACTTTCTTGCTCTGACCTAGCCTCTCTCTCTATTCCTTTCTCTTCAGGCAAACTTCATCCCAGTCAGGGTGAAATCTCCTGGGTGGTCATGCTGTTGTCTCTGTTTTCTCTGGAGAGCTTTTTTCTCTCCATCCAGTTAACTGAGTTTCATTCTTTTCTTTTTTTTCTTTTTTGTCTTTTCTAGGGCCGCACCCACAGCATAGGGAGGTTCCAGGCTAGGGGTCCAATTGGAGCTGTAGCCACCGGCCTACACCAGAGCCACAGCAACGCAGGATCCGAGCTGAGCTGTGTCTGCAGCCTACACCACAGCTCATGGCAACAACAGATCCTTAACCCACTGAGCGAGGCTAGAGATCGAACCCGCAACCTCATAGTTTCTAACTGGATTCCTTAACCACAGAGCCACAACAGGAACTCCTGAGCTTCATTCTTAAAGATTTCATTTCTGGGAGTTCCCATTGTGGCTCAGCGGGTTAAGGACCCAACATAGTCTCTGTGAGAATGTGGGTTTGATCCCTGGCTTCACTCAGTGGGTTAAGGATCCAGTATTGCAGCAAGCGGCAGAGTAGGTCACAGATGTGGGTCAGATCCTGTGTTACCATAACGGTGACATAGGCCTCAGCTGCAACTCCGATTCGACCCCTAGCCCAGGAACTTGCATATGCTACAGGTGCAGCTGTAAAAAGAAAAAAAAAAAAAAAAAAAGATTTAACTTCTGGTTGAAAACTTCTGTCCACACAAAACCTTGTATAGAGGTGTTTATTGCAGTTTTATTCACAACTGCCAAGACTTTGAAGCCACTAAGATGTCCTTAGGTGAATACATATACTCTGGTCCAGACAGTGGAACAGGGGAAGTCATGGAGGAAACTTAAATGCATATGACAAAGTGAAAGGAGCCAGTCTGAAAAGGCTACCTACTATACAATTCCAACTACATGACATTTTGGAAAAAGCAAAAATGTGGAGATAGTAAAAAGATCCACGTTTGCCAGGGTTAGAAGCACAGAGGAGGGGTGAATAGGCTGAGCCCAGAGGATTTGGGAGGCAGTGAAAATACTTTGTATGATACTGTAATAGTAGATACATATACATTTGTCCAAACCTCTAGAATGTACAACACTAATAACATAAACTATGGTCTTTGGGTGATTATGATGGGTCAACGTAAGTTCAACAGTTGAAACAAATATACCTCTCCTATGGGGGATGTTTTTGTTTGTTTGTTTTTTGTCTTTTTGCCTTTTCTAGGGCCGCTCCTTCGGCATATGGAGTTCCCAGGCATATGGAGTTCCCAGGCTAGGGGTCTAATCAGAGCTGCAGCCACCAGCCTACGCCAGAGCCACAGCAAAGCGGGATCCGAGCCATGTCTGCAACCCACATCACAGCTCTTGGCAACACCGGATCGTTAACCCACTGACCCACCAGGGATCGAACCCACAACCTCATGGTTCTTAGTCAGATTCCTTAACCACTGTGCCACAACGGGAACTCCTGGAGGGTGTTGGTAAAGGGAAAGGCTATGCATATGTGGAGGCAGGGGCATATGGGAAATCTTACTGTGAACCTAAAGGTGCTCTAAGAGAAAATAAAGTGTTAAAAAAAAAAAATTGAATTTATGCACCTCCTCCTGGATTTCCAGATTAGATGTCTCCCTTGTCATCTTCCTCAGTTAGCATCTTTTTTTTTTTTTTTTGTATTTTTTTTTGTATTTTTTAGAGCTGCACTCGAGGCACATGGAGGTTCCCAGGCTAGAGGTCGAATCGGAGCTGTAGCCACAGCCACGGCAATGCCAGATCCGAGCCATGTCTGCGACCTGTTCCACAGCTCATGGCAACGCTGTATCCTTAACCCACTGAGGGAGGCCAGGGATTAGACCTGTGTCCGCCTGGATGCTAGTCAGATTCGTTCCCACTGAGCTACAACAGAAACCCCGCATCTTTTATTATAACGCATATTCTTTACACAGTCATTGATTTACCTGTGTGTCTCCCTAACTGAACTATAAGCGTCTAGAAGGTAGATTTGTAACCAATCAGGACCCTATGGGCCTTCGCAGGACAGACCCTTCCCCATGTCCTCTGCTGTAGCTCCTCTCTAAAGCACCCAGATATAGAATCTCATGCATACCGTCCTGAATTTTTCAGATGCTAAAAACAACCACCACATGGAGGAAATTAACTGCTTGATGATCATGAGTAGCCCCCAGATCTACTGGCCCTTAAGGCTTGATAAAGTTAACCAGCCTGATACCTCGCCTTCAGTCAGAGGATTGTGCATGAGCTGATCACAAACCCTAGAATGCCCTTCCCTCACCTGGCCTTTAAAAAGGCTTTGCTGCTGGCGTTTTCACTGTGGTGCAGCAGGTTAAACACTCTGTCGTGGCTTGGGTTGCTGCTGAAGCATGGATTCAATCCATGGCCTGGGAACATCCATGTGCCACCAAAAAAGTAATTAAAGAAAAAAAAAAAGGCTTTGCTGGAGTTCCAGTGTGGCGCAGTGGGTTAAATATCTGGCATTGTTACTGTAATGGTTTGGGGTCACTGCTACAGCGGATATTCGATCCCTAGCCTGGGAATTGCCGTGGGTAAGGCCAAAAAAAATTTTTTTTTTAATAAAAAGGCTTTGCTGAATACATTTGGGGAGTTTGGGGATTTGGGAGGCAGGAGCCACCTGTTCTCCTTTCACAGCCCGGCAATAAAACTTTCTCTCCTCTAAACACCAGTGTTTTGGTTGGTTTGGCCTCACTGTGAGGCAGGCACATGAACTTACATTTGGTAACAAATTTGTCTTTAATTTCCATGCAGGAGTTCCCGTCATGGCGCAGCAGAAACGAATCCCACTGGGAACCATGAGGTTGCGGGTTTGATCCCTGGCCTCGCTGCTCAGTGGGTTAAGGATCCGGCGTTCCCATGAGCTGTGGTGTAGGTCGAAGACGCGGCTCGGGTCTTGCGTTGTTGTGGCTGGGGCGTAGGCCGGCAGCAACAGCTCCGATTGGACCCCTAGCCTGGGAACCTCCATATGCCGCGGGTACGGCCCTCAAAAGACAAAAAAAAATTTCCCATGCAGGTGTTTAATATATATTTTGCGAATAAAATACTTTTTAAAAAAATCTGCCTTTACCTAAATGGAACTTCTAAGCATCAGGAGAAGACAATTAAGAATTTCTTCAGTCAATGAGGTGACAATGAATACAATTTCTAATTTAAACACCTAGTTTACATCAATAGAAAATTTTCTTTAATCATTTTCACCAGTGTCCTCTGTTCACTGAAAATTATACCACTTCAGCAGCAACCAATTCATTTTATCACAGAATCTTGAATTTGAAGTTTCTAAGTGGGGAAAGGTCTACTTAGCTCTTAAGCGAGGACCATGTGTGAAAGGACATTCAAACACCGTGAACTTTCTATACCCTGGACCCTCACATATGCTATCTGCAGAGATAAAATGTACAGAGCAAATCAGTCTCTGGTTTCATGAGAAAAATTACTCCAATGGGAATTCACTCTGGAGTTTCTTTTACTTTGGTAACTCTTCAAAACAAAATTTGAGACATCGGTGTAATTCAAGAGCAGGTCAGAGAGTTCCCATTGTGGCTCAGTGGTAACAAACCAGACTGGTATCTCTGAGGACTCAGGTTTGATCCCTGGTCTGGCTCAGTGGGTTAAGGATCCAGCATTGCCATGAGCTGTGGTGTAGGTGGCAGATGCAGCTTATATCCTGCATTGCTGTGACTGTGTGTAGGGCCAGCAACTGTAGCTCCAATTTGATCCCTAGCCTGGGAACTTCCGTATGCCTTGGGTGCAGCCCTGGGAAAAAAAAAAAAAAAGACCAAGCTGGAGCTCCCACTGTGACACAACAGGATTGGCAACATCTTGGGAGTGCTGGGACATGGGTTCCATCCCCAGCCCAGCACAGTGGGTTAAGGATCTGTCATTGCTGCAGCTTCGGTTTACATCGAGACTGTGGCTCAGATCTGATCCCTGGTCCTGGAGCTTCTTGTGCCACTGGGCAGCTAAAAATGAAAAAAAAGAGCAGGTCATCGTCTGGATACAACTAGTAGAGTTAGTTCCACACAATGGACCTTTGTTCACAGGCCGTATCTGTCAACATACGCCTCCTGCAGCTATTGGTTAAAACTAGAACCGTAGGCTGTCAGGCCTAGAATAAATCTACAGCTGCATGGTGCCTTAGGTCTGAAAGCTCTCTCACACCAATCAAGGTAGAGATATGGTGAAAGGTTAGAACGCTTGGCAATTTAAGTGTCAGTGGTTGAATAATGTTGTGCTTGTTTGCCTGTGTACAGGGGTGGGAGTGATGTGAGCACCCTAGGCCTTCTTTCCTATGCATGCAATCAACACATAAATTTTTGTTAAATATTTACTATGTACCTATTATGTACCAGGTACTACGCTAAATATTAGAGATAAAATTTTTAAATAGACCCCATTGTTTTCATCATTATTATCCATACCTGTAAACAATAAATCCTGCAGAATCCCAATGCCTTTCCAGAGTCTTGACTTGCACGTTTAACACAAAAATTGCCAACCTGATTGAGGACCATCCATGCCTTGAACAGTTAAAACAGGATCCTCTTTATTTTTTTTATTTTTTTATTTATTTTTTTTTGTTTGTTTTTTTGCCTTTCCTAGGGCTGCTGCTGCGCATATGGAGGTTCCCAGGCTAGGGGTCTAATCCGAGCTGTAGCCGCCGGCCTACGCCAGAGCCACAGCAACGAGGGACCTGAGCTGGGTCTGTGACCTACACCACGGCTCATGGCAATGCTGGATCCTTAACCCACTGAGTCAGACCAGGGATCAATCCTGAGTCCTCAGAGATACCAGTTTGGTTTGTTACCACTGAGCCACAATGGGAACTCCCTGACCTGCTCTTGAATTACACCGATGTCTCAAATGTTGTGAGAACCACTAAAAGGTGACACAAAAAGTGCAAAAACTGTTGGAAATGTGGCACCAATAGATTTGCTCCAAGCAGGATTACCACAAGCCTTTAATTTAAAATAAATAAATAAATAAATAAAAGCGATATTTGCTAAGTGCAATCAAACGAGGTATGCTTGTATAGTGTACATTTTTGTGTTGTTTGACTTTCATGGTTTTTGCCTGTTCTTTGGCCTCGGGGAAGTGAGAAGTGAGAACTCGCAGCTGCAGACCCTTAGGTACTCACGAGGGTCGCGGCCGGCCCCCAGCAGTGCGCACAGCCGGGATGCACAATGTGAAAGGGTGAGTGGGTGAGTGGGGCGCCCGGGGCGGGTGGGTGTGTGTACTGGGAGGGGCTCCCGGCTCCCGGCTCTCGGCTCTCCCGCGTGCCTAGAGCACAAGCTCCAGGTTGCAGCCAAGCATCTCCGGGTTGCAGGGCGGGAATGTGCCCTTCCCCCTCCGGCAAACTTTGAGAGGCCGCAACGGAAGCAGGAACTCGGGAACCACAAACCCCGGGTTGGGCGGGATCTGCGGAGCCGCCCAGGCGTCCTCGCCCAGCGCCTTGCGGATCTGCGGCTCCTGCCCCGAGCGTGCGGGGCTGCCCAGCAGCGGGAGGCAGCAGGGCCCCGTCTTCCCGCCGCCAGGTAAAGGCTCTCCATCGTCTCTTCCAGTCCCCTGCGTCGCCACCTGAAGGGACAGAGCTCCCCGCTTTCCCGGGGCAAGGCTCCCTTGCCACCTCCCCCGCCCAGGGGGTCTCCGCGCGGCCGGTAGCAGCGGCTCCCCTTATCGTCACCAGAGGCAGAAGAATAGTTTAGTGAGCGACGTACATTTCCCCAAAGGAAGGGCAAGTTTTCCATTTTTTTCTTGTACGGTTTGTCTCCTGTATTCATCGAACCTGCTAATTGTCTAATACTCTGTAGGGTGTGTGTGTGTGATTAAGTTAGATTATGCTGTGCGTAAAATGTTTTCCAGCATTTGACAGAGTTGTTGCAGGTGCGTTGCCGGGACTGGAGCAAGCGGGCATGCGCTTCGTCTCCCTTCCACCTGTATTCGTTCCCCTCTCTCAACAGGATTCAACTTCACTTTGGACTTTTATTATTATTATAAACTTGTTTTGGTATTTCTATTGTAAAGTAGACGTAAATTTTTTCTTTTTATCATTTTTAAGTGTGCAATTTTGTAGCATTGGGTACTGTCACATCATTGGGTAACTGCCATTCTATCCATTTTCAGGACACTTTTGCGATCCCAAATAGAAACTCTACCCATTAAATAATAACTTCAGGGAGCTCCTGTCTTGATTCACTGGTAACGAATCCAACCAGTATCTATGGGGATGTGGGCTGGTCCCTGGCCGCGCTCAGTGGGTTAAGGATCCTGTGTTGCTGTGAACTGTGGTGTAGGTAGCAGACGCTGCTCAGAGCTGGTGTTGCTGTGGTGCAGACTGGTAGCTACAGCTCAGATTGATTTGACCCCTAGCCTGGGAACTTCCATATCTGGCTGCGGCCCTAAAAAGACAAAACAACCCCCCCCCCCCCCGCATTCCTTCTTCCACCAACCTCTGGTAAGTTCTACTTTTCGTCTCTGTGCATTCGCCTATTCCAGGTACTTCATATAAGCGCAATCATACACTATTTAAGCTTTTGTATCTAGTTTATTTCACTCGGCATAATGTTTTCTAGATTGTAGCCTGTATTAGAATTTCATTCCTTTTTGTTGCTGAATAATATTCCATTGTATGTACATACCACCTTTTAAAAATCTGTTAATCTTTAGACCTTTAAGACCTAATAATAATGGATTAGAAGAATTAAGTTACCTAATAATCATTAAGTAACATTAATGAGAAGCTCATGAGAACTGCTCACCATCCAGGCGTGTAGGCGCAGTGAAGATGCTAGTGATGATAACACAGCCCCTTCCCCTGCATCCCCTGGCAGGAGTTCAGGTTTCTTTGCAAGAGCTTGGGAAGAGACTCTTTGAATCCACAAGTGAAGTGTTGGCCGGGTTTTTCTCTTTTGTACCTGTTTTGTTTTCTCCAGTGACTAGAAGAGACTTGCAAAATGTTGCAGCATAAAAATGTAACTTGTGCCAGGATTGTTTTTTTCCTTCTATCTCCTCTGCACCTGTGGCATATGGAGGTTCCTCCAGCCAGGGATCAAATCCTAGCTGCAGCTGTGATATATGCCACAGCTGCAGCAATACCAGATCCTTAACCCTCTGCCACAGTGGGAACTCCTGTGCTAGGATTCTTAACCTGGAGAGTCCATGAGCAGTATTCAGAAAGTCTGTGAACTTGGGTGGAAAAGTTTGTTTCACTAACCTCTAAATGTAGTGCAGTGTTTCCTTTAAGAGCCATGTAGGCAAAAGCCACAGGAGTATTAGTGGTGGGCAGCTCTGATTTAAAACTAGTAGAGGAGGTACCGTCACGGCTCAGTGGTAATGAACCTGGCTAGTATCTATGAGGATTTGGGTTCGATCCCTGGCCTCACTCAGTGAGTTAAGGATCCGGTGTTGCTGTGGCATGGGCCAAGAGCTGCAGCTTAAATTTGACCCCTAGCCCAGGAACTTCCAAATCCTGAGTGTGTGGCCCTAAAAAAAGACAAAAATAAATAAATTAATCATTTAAAATCAATAGAAGTTACAGATCTTTCCATATCATGTTACTTAATGCATAGATCTCAAAATCGTTACATTCAATGCTACTTCCAAACTGAGGCACTGATTAGACATTCCCCTTGTTTTTTTTATCACATGATTGATTTTAACTGAAAAATGGGGCTTGGGAGTTCCCGTTGTGGCACAGCGGAAATGAATCAGACTCATAACCACGAGGTTGCAGGTTGGATCCCTGGCCTCACTCAGTGGGTTGAGGATCCAGTGTTGCGGTGAGCTGTGGTATAGGTCACAGACGCAGCTCGGATCCTGTGTTATTGTGGCTGTGGTGTAGGCTGGCAGCTGTAGCTCCAATTCGACCCCTAACCTGGAACCTCCATATGCAGCGGGTTTGGCCCTAAAAAGACAAAAAAGGGGGGGCTAGTAATGGGTATAGCTCATAGAATTCTTGAAGTATTAAATGACATGATATATGTAAAGTGCTTAGCATAGAGAGTGGCCTGTGAAAAATATACATGCTACTCTCTTTTTGGCCTTGCCCATGGCTTTCGGAAGTTCCGGGGTCAGGGACTGAACCCATTCCACAGCAGTGACCCCAACAGCTGCAGTGACAACACTGGATCCTTAACCCACTGCACCACAAGGGAACTCCTCAAAACATGTCTTGTATATATTTTAAAACATATCAGAAGGGAATCTAAGCATCTCCAGGGTACTAAAGATTTCATGACCGGAGTTCCCGTTGTGGCTCAGTGGTTAATGAATCCGACTAGGAACCATGAGGTTGTGGGTTCGGTCCCTGGCCTTGCTCAGTGGGTTAAGGATCCAGCATTGCTGTGGCTGTGGTGTAGGCCGGCAGCTACAGCTCCAATTCGCCCCCTAGTCTGGGAACCTCCATATGCCGCAGGGGGCGGCCCTAGAAAAGGCAAAAAAACAAAAAATAAATAAATAGATAGATAGAAGTGGTAATTCTGCCCTAGGCTTCATTTAGTGAACAATTTGTATTCTGGAAATAATGAGGATAGTTTCTGATAGAGCCTTGCCAGTGTAAATTTTTTTTTCTTTTTTGGAAGAATCAACTCACCAATGGAGTTGGCTTTATACATATTATGACTTGTGTGTGTTTAGGGATTTCCAAAAGAACACTAGCCTTTACACTTTCCTTCACCTGAGCCAGAATGTTCCCCCTGTAGATGGGCTAATTCCTCAAATTAGATTAATAGAGTTAACCTGCCTCTGGGGTGATACTTAAAAATAGGCAGCAACAAGAAAGGCAGCCTCAATTTCCTCATCCATAAAATGAGGAAAATAACAGCTTTTTTTTGGAGACCTGGTATAAGGATCAACTAGGACAATATATGTAAGTTTCTTAGTGCATTGCCTACCAATCAGTAGGTGACTTAAAAATGCTCCTAGTGGAGTTCTTGCTGTGGCTCAGTGGTAACAAAGCCAACTGATATCCATGAGGACATGGGTTTGATCCCTGGCCCTGCTCAGTGGGTTAAGGATCCGGTGTTGCTGTGAGCTGTGGTGTAGGCGGCAGCTCCAGCTCCAATCAGACCCCTAGTCTGGGAACTTCCATATGCCGTGGGCACTGCCCTAAAAAGACAAAAAAAAAAAAAACCTCATTGTTAATATTGAGAAGGGGAATTTGTCTAAACCAATTATCACTGCTTTATCAATGGCCAGAGATTTTGTGGTCCTTCTCCCTCCTGGTTAGGAGAGGAAGGATTTTAGAGCCAAAACGCAGGCCTACTGTTTAGGACTTCTTTCATAGACACTTGTCACGATTTTAAGGATTGATGGGACAGTCTATGTCTATGTGCTTACTAGTTTTTTGCCCATTTTTGTAAAGAAAAGTTGTCTAAAATCTATTAAAATGAAAACAAATTAAAAAAAAAAAACTTGTTCTGGAGTTCCCACTGTGGCTCAGCAGGTTAAGAGCCCAACATAGTGTCTGTGAGGATGAGGCTTGGACCCCTGGCCTTGCTTAGTGGGTTAAGTATCCAGTGTTACGGCAAGCTGTGGCGTAGGTTGCAGATGCTGCATGGATCCTGCATTGCTGTGGTGTAGGCTGGCAGCTGCAGCTCTGAATGGACCCCTAGCCTGGGAACTTCCATATGCTGCCGGTGTGGCCTTAAGACAAAACAAAAAATACTTGTTCATTTCTGTCCTTTTATAAGTTGTGCTTCATTTACATTGACTCGAAGGAAATGAAATGTATCTTTTCTAGGTTTGTTGGAAGAAACGAAACTCATTGATGCTTTCCTGTGTTTGTCCTACAGAGAGATTTCATCACCTGCACAATTTTCTGGAAGCAAACCAAGGCCAGAGGGGGAGTTACCCGATCTTTGAAGACTCAGGCTAAACTGACATTTAAAATGCTCTTCATGGGAGGATGGAGCTGGACCTACACTTTCATAATAATCTGTTCCCTGACGCTCCAGCTGTCTGCCAGTCAGACCTGCCCCACTGAGAGTCTGGAAGATGTGGTCATTGACATCCAGTCCTCCCTTTCCAGGGGAATCAGAGGCAATGAGCCCATACATATGTTAACTCAAGAGGACTGCATCAATTCTTGCTGTTTGACAAAAAACATATCAGGTAAGTACTGACACTTGGGCAACTCTTTCTTCCTTGGGTTTTGTGGTATACGTAGCTGGTGGATGAGGCTGAAGAGTCCGTGATGCTCAATAGGGTAGAAAGGGGGGTGACAAAATCACCAGGTATGTTCTCCGGATGCCCACACCTCCCCTAAGCTGAGCCAAAGTTATCAATGAGACGATGTATATCCCTCAGGTGTCTGGGTTGAAAAAGGGGTACAAACCATTGGTGTTATGTTCTAACAGACATCTGGGATATTGAAAACAAAAGTGCTGGGAGTTTCCGCTGTGGCTCAGTGGTTAATGAATCTGATTAGGAACCATGAGGCTGAGGGTTTGATCCCTGGCCTTGCTCAGTGGGTTGAGGATCCGGCGTTGCCGTGGGCTGTGGTGTAGGTTGCAGACAGGGCTCGGATCCCGCGCTGCTGTGGCTCTGGTGTAGGCCGGCAGGTACAGCTCCGATTCAACCCCTAGCCTGGGAACGTCCATATGCGGTGGGAGCGGCCCGAGAAATGGCAAAAAGACCAAAAAAAAAAAAAAAAAAAAGTGCTATTTAAATTCTTAGCTACTCTCTGTGTGGAGTGTTGGAATACAGTGATATAAAGACACATGTGGGGAGTTCCCGTCGTGGCGCAGTGGTTAACAAATCCGACTAGGAACCATGAGGTTGCGGGTTCGATCCCTGCCCTTGCTCAGTGGGTTAAGGATCCGGCATTGCCATGAGCTGTGGTGTAGGTCGCAGACGCGGCTCGGATCCTGCGTTGCTGTGGCTCTGACATAGGCCGGGGGCTACAGCTCCGATTCAACCCCTAGCCTGGGAACCTCCATATGCCACAGGAGCGGCCCAAGAAATAGCAAAAAGACAAAAAAAAATAAATTAAAAAAAATAAGATGCTCTCAGGATGCAAGAGAGAGATGAGATCATTTAGATCCATTTCTTTTTGTTTGTTTGTTTGTTTGTTTTGGGCTGTGCCTGCAACGTGCAGAAGTTTCCAGGCTAGGGGTCAAACCCACACCCTAGCAGTGACCTGAGCCACAGCAGTGACAAAGCCAAATCCTTAACCCCCTGAGCCACCAGGGAACTCCTAGATCCATTTCTTAAGGTTCGACTCAGTAGCGAGTTGTGTCAAGATTGCAGCGTCAGTATTTCTATGTATGGTTGGATACACAATTTAGCAAATGGAAGTCTTCTTTCTAACTAATGTACTGCGAAGAAAGTGTTTTGTCAAAATTACCATCATTTTAGATTTTTAAACCCCAGTTCTTTAAAAATTGCTTTCAGTGACTAAGCTAAGGAAAAGGAAATGACTCAGCAGCCAGGAGGCAATGAATAAAGGTTTTTGTGTTGACCACCCGGATGAAGTTCTTCCTGCTCGCCCTGCTCTTTCAAAAATCTTATTTCAAAATAATGCTCATAGAACCTTTCGTTGCAGGGGACAGAGCATGTAACCTGATGATCTTCGACACTCGAAAAACAACTAGACAACCCAACTGCTACCTGTTTTTCTGTCCCAGTGAGGAAGCCTGTCCCCTGAAACCAGCAAAGGGACTTAGGAGTTACAGGATAATTAGAGGTAATATAAACGTTGTTCTTGGTTTTTTATGATTAGTATTATTTAAGGATATGGTTCCTATGAAAGATTTCCTACAAAAGAGTCTAAGAAAAACTACAAAAAGGAGTCATTAATATAGAGGCATATCACTAACATCGCATGGTTAAAAATTCAGTCGATTCCACCAGAACATCTTTTTTTTCCACTGAAAGACATATACATGATAGTGTTTTGTTTTTGTGTTTACCTTCATAAGATAAAAGGCACACAGTCCTTTCATGAACACATTTTGAAACACCTCTTTTTTTTGGGGGGGGGGGTCTGTTTTTTGTCTTTTTAGGGCCACACCCACAGCACATGGAGGTTCCCAGGCTAGGGGTTGAATTGAAGCTGTAGCTGCCGGCCTACACCACAGCCACAGCAACGCAGGATCCGAGCTGCGTCTGCGACCTATACACAGCTCACAGCAACACCAGATCCTTAACCCACCGAGCGAGACCAGAGAGCGAACCAGCAACCTCATGGATGCTAGTCAGGTTTGCTAACTGCTGAGCCACGACGGGAACTTCTGCAACACCTCTTTAGAACCACGTCAGCAACAATGGAATAAGTATACAGGTGTCCAGGGTGACTGTTTTGAAAGGGTTAAAACCCAAGTGAATACAGTATATAAAATTCCAGTACATGTGTCATTAGGTTCCAATGATTTTGTAATCACATTATCTAAATAAAACTCAGTGGATTTTATCACCCACACCTGGAGGAAAACTCATTTAAAAAGTATTTACTGATGGAGTTCTCGTCATGGCTCAGCGGAAACCAATCTGACTAGGAACCAGGAGGTTGTGGGTTCGATCCCTGGCCTCGATCAGTGGGTTAAGGATCTGGTGTTGCCGTGAGCTGTGATGTGGGTCACAGGTGTGGCTTGGATCCCACGTTGTTGTAGCTGTGGTGTAGGCTGGCAGCTGTAGCTCTGATTAGACCCCTAGCCTGGGAACCTCCACATGCTGCTAGTGCAGCCCTAAAAAGCAAAAAAAAAAAGTATTCATTGAGAATCTTCCATATGTCAAATCTGTGCAGAGCACTGGAAATATAGTCTCCGTACTTGGAAGTTACATATTTGCTCAGAATACAGAAGATAAGTAAAAATAATATGATTATTTGGATAAGTCTTGGTGAGATGTTGGCTTGTTAATTTTTCAGGAGGAAATGCTTTCAGGTGCCGAATTTCCTTTAAATTTTAGGAAGTTTTTGTTGTCAATGCCCTTAGGTATTAATACTGTTCTCTTTGTTCATTTATTCAATACGCAACAAATTTTATTTCGCATCTCCTATCCACCAATCACTTTTTACACTCTAAGAATACAAAAGTACGACACTGAGCATGAAAAACAAGGTTCTCACCTCTGAAATTGCTATTTTAGGAGAACGAGACGGTAACCTTAATAAACAATCAAAAAATAGAGTTACCAGGGCTATGAAGCTAATTGAGCTCAGACAAGATAATAGATCATCGCTGAGTGGACGTTCTGGATTAGGTGATCAATGCAACCATCTGTGAAGAGGAAACCCCTAAACTGAGATCTGAGCCAGATGTGAGAAGATTGTGGAAGGACCCTCCAGGCAGAGGGAACAGCCTATTCCAATATCCTGAGGCATAGTGGTTTTGGAAACCCTCCAATCTCAGCTGGCTGACTCATAGTGAACCATGTACAGAGTGATATGCAGGCAGTAAGAAAAGCAACCATCACATCAGGCTTTGTATGGCATAAGGCGATTTTATTTTAGGTGGGCGATGGGAAGCCATTGGAAGATTTCAGCAGGCATGTACCGTGGTGTTTTAAAGGTGATTTCTCAAAGCTCACCATGACCGCTCTATTGGGAATGGACAATGATGCAACAAGCAGCCAGGGGACAAGTGGGTAGGATGAGATCCAAGTGAAGGGAGGTGGCCTTGGGGACCAGGGATGAGGTGGAGGGAAGTAAACATTTGGGCTGTTTCCAAGTAGCAGTTGACAGGGCTTGCTGAGAGGCTTAGATGTGGGGAGCGAGGTCAAGAGACTAGCGAAGCCGAGTTTGAGTTTTTGGCTAGAGCGTCTAGAGGATGACAGCGCCCTCTACTGGGGAAGATTTGCGGAGAAGCAGTTTAGGGCTGGGAGGGAGGGTGCAAGCGGGGTTCTCTGGGCCAGGATGCTGCCCAGGGCGCTGGACACGGATTCAGCTTTGTCCCCTGGCGAGGCTGTGTCTGAGTTTTGTTCATGAACCAGGAAAACCTGATGTAGCAAACATTCCCTTAAAATAGGAGCATAAAGCACGGATTGCTTGTGTAAATTCTTCCTAAACAGGGATCCAAGCCCATGTATAAAATGATTGGCAGCCAAGGGACAGGGTTTCAGTTTTGCCAGATGAAAAAGTTCTGGAGATGGAGGATGGCGATGGCTGCACAACTATGTGAATATTCTCAGTGCCCGTGAACTTTACTCTTCAAAGGAGTTAAAATGGTAGATAGTGTGTGGTATATTTTATCACAATTTTTTGTTGTTGTTTTTGTCCTTTTAGGGCCACACCCACGGCACATGGAGGCTCCCAGGCTAGGGCTCGAATCTGAGCTGTAGTGCTGGCCTACTGCCACAGCCACAGCAATGCAGAATCCAAGCCACGTCTGCGACCTACACCACAGCTCATGGCAATGTTGGATCCCCAACCCACTGAGTGAGTCCAGGGAGCGAACCAACATCCCCCTGGAGGTTCGCTGGATTCGTTAACTGCTGAGCCATGACTGGAACTCCCAAAACTTTTTTAAAATCGTAATTTTTTAAAAAGACCACGGCACAGAACAAATTAAGCTTCTCAGAACCTGAAATCTTACCGCGTGTGGAAAGAGTCTTGTTCTTCTCCTGCCCTTTCTGGGCTTCCTGGTGGCCGGAGTGGCTGCCCCGACTGTGGCCCCTTCACGTCTGTATATATTCTTGGCTAAAAGCATTGGGGACCTACCGTGTCATGTGGATGTAGCTTCCCACTGTTGCCCTTTTTTCATCACCCAGAACATAGCAGAGTGTGTTAGACACCCAGGGATGTAGCCAACAGGAAATGGACATCCCAGTCTGAATTTCCAAAGAGGTCAGGTCTCAAGACACTAATTGGAAGATTTGTTCTTCTCCTTCAAGAGCTCCCATCAGGTGGAAGTTGGACCATCACATCCGCTTCTATGATCCCTTCTCACTGTCTTCATTATGTCCTTTCTTCCACTGTCAGTGTGTAGTCCCCACGTGTATCATCTGTTTCGCAATTAAAGAATATTGAAGAAGTTATGGGTAATATAATACAGTAATTCTATCTCCATAAAATCTGTACCAAAGAAACATCTATTGGTGAGAAGCTGTTTATCATTTAATTAGTAGAAAAAGTGAAAACGGCACTTTTTAAATTCATTTAAAAGGTATTAGTTTAGGAGTTCCTGTTATGGCTTGGCAGTAACAAACTGGACTCTGGGTTTGATCCCTGGCCTGGCTCATTGGGTTAAGGATCCAGCCTTGCTTTGCAGCTCGAATCTGATGTTGCTATGACTGTGGCAGCTACATCTCTGATTTGACCCCCTAGCCTGGGAACTTCCATACATCATGGGTGCGGCCCGAAAAAGACAAAAAATAAAAAGAATAAAATATGTTAGTTTAAAAGTCTCTACAGCATAAATGACAATTGCTAAGGAATGGTTGGGTGTAAAGTATGATGGATTCACCTGAGGAAATGAGATTGCAGATATTAAAAAATAAGTTTGAGGGAGTTCTCTGGTGGTCTGGTGATTAGGACTTGGTACTTTCACCTCTGCGACTCAGGTTCAATCCCTGGCCTGAGAACCGCAATCCAATATCAAGCTGCTGCATGCCATGGCCAAAAGAAAAAAAGGTTGAAATACAGAAATAAAATTTCAGGTGAAAAACACCAGTTGTTTTTAAATTACATGAAAAAAATCCAAGGTGTACATAAATGTTGATAGTTACTGGGACCTAATGATAGAAATGATAGTTGAATTTGCTTTTTAACTTTCATAATACTTTTCTCATGTTGTTGCTTTTATAATACCTGTATAAAAGACAGTATCTGGTGAAAATTCTCTCTAATGGAGATGGGAGAAAGGGAACTTGGTATGTTCATAAACATTTTAAGGGCAAGTGTGAAGGTAAGGAAGGAAGTGGAATTAGAGTTGAACAGTTCCTGTGATAGCCACCAGGGGGCACCATCAGCTCAGAGCAGGTTAATATCTAGAGGCAAAGTGGCTCCCACCCTGGACTTGGTGTGCAGTGTGGCTTGACTATATCTACAGATGTTTACAAATTGTGTTTGTAACTCTCTTTATGAATCTGCCCATGTTGATGGATTGAGATTACTCATAAAAATAAATTATCTGCCTCCTGTTTAGAGTGAAATTCAATAGGCATCTGTTCAGTGGTTTAGTTCCAGCTGAACTCTTATTTCCTATAACTGATTGATATTTATAGGCCGAGAGTTTGCAAGATGATGGTTTTCATTCTGTAAAACTATTGCAGCTTGGCATTATTTAATGTTTGTTTGTTTTTGCAGCCTGGTGGTCTGTCATTCCACGAAGGACTAGACTAGGGGAATTCAGAAATAGAATAAGTTGAAAGTCTGTTTGCTCAGCTGGTTTCCAAGCAGTAGCCCCTAAGTTTTTATCTAGTGAAGTCACTTGAAAATGAAACGCAAAAGAGGGGTCAAGGACACAGGGCTGTTTTCAGGCTCCTTCTGTGGCTCATTGCTATGTGACTGGGAGAAAACACCACACCCCAATGGCAAACAGAGTGGGTGAGGTAAATGGTGCAGGTGTGGGGGCTCCCTGTGTGTTTCTAGGATCTTTGCCAGTGGATGAATCTTATCAAGAAATGGGACTGGCCCTAGCTTTGCTTTATTTATGTGCTTGCATTCTTGAGAAAGAAAACAGCTGTTTTGGTCACTCTTGTCAGTGGAACTTATTTTTTCAACTTCTGAGTTCACACACATCACAGAGCATTTAATTAAATAGTCTTTTAAAAAAACTTTAAAATGAAAAATGTTGAACAATGGTACTCGCCCTATCCTAACCTTTTTTCCTTGTGCAAGTTTAACCATCTTCGAGTATTTGTCTCATTTCTCTCCTTCAGTCAATAATACAGCCCAGAGTTCTGTTTGATGATGCCATGTAATTATGCGTGAAAGAACTTTTAAAAATATGAATGACTGTTCAATATAACACACCTTATACATAAAACAGATACAGTGAATTTTATGCACATTTATTCAAATGGTTCTATTTTGAACAGATTTTATTTCTCTCCCTATGTGTGAACTTCTTAAATTTGCTAAAGCAAGGACTCCTCCATGAAAGAGTAAATTATGATGAAATTAATATTGCTATATTGAAATATACTATGAAAAACCTTATGGGGTCCCTGGAACACCTATTAAATTCAATGAAGATGAACATAAAACCAAAAAAAAGGAAATATGTTGAGTCTTGTTCTTTTTTTTCTTTTGAGTCCTCTTTTAACATGACATGACCTAAAAATACAGATGCTGTTTATCTCGTGGTGACGCTGTGTCTACAAATGACATGTCACCTGTAGCAGAAGCTCTTTGTCAGCATTATTGGAGGAGTTTCAGGGATAAAGTTTCTATTTTAGTGTCCTAGAGCAGATGTCCACAAACTTTTTCTGTCAAGCACTAAATAATGGAGTTCCCATCACGAACCTGACTAGTATCCATGAGGATTTGGGTTTGATCCCTGGCCCTTCTCAGTGGGTTAAGGATCCGGCATTGCCTTGAGCCATGGTGTGGGTTGCAGATGTGGCTCAGATCCCGCATTGCTGTGGCTGTGGTGTAGGCCGGCAGCTGCAGCTCCAATTTGACCCCTCACCTGGGAACCTCCATATGCCATGGGTGCAGCCCTAAAAAAGCCAAAAAAGAAAAAAGAAAAAGGAAAAAAAAAAGAGCTAAAAAGTATTTTGGGCTATTCAGGCAAGTCTTTTCGGCTTAGTGGGCCATAAGCAATCTGTTGGACCTCCTCACCTCTGTCCTTATGGTAGAAGCAGCCACAGACAGTAGGTAAATAAGTGTGGACATGCTTGTGTGCCAATAAAACTTTATTTATGAACACAGAAATGTGAATTTCATATAATTTTCATGTGTTACAAAATAGTATCCTTTTTGATTTTTTTTCAATTGTTTAAGAATGTGGAAACTGAGTTCCCCTTGTTGCTTAGTGGCAGTGAACTCAACTAGCATCCATGAGGACTCTGGCCTCTCTCAGTGGGTTAAGGATCTGGCATTGCTGCAGGCTATGGGATAGGTTGCAGTTGCAGCCCAGACCTAGCGTTGCTGTGGCGTAGGCCAGCAGCTGCAGCTCCAATTCGACCCCTAGCCCAGAAACTTCCATGTGCCACAGGTTCAGCTCTAAAAAGAACAAAAAAAAAAAAAGACTGTCGAAACCATTCTTAGTTCACAAGCCGTCCAAAGAGAGGTGGCAGGCCAGATTTGGCCATCAGGCCACAGATTGCAGACCCTTGTCTTAGATGCACTATTAAGTGACAGTTCTAAAGGACCTCTGAACCATGTGACACTTAGAGAGTAGTCCAGGATGTCATGAAGGGAATTGCCTGGTGCTTAGGACTTGGTGCTTCCACTGCTGTGGCCCAGGTTCAATCCCTGGTCTGGGAACTGAGAGCCCCCTTCAAGATGCTGCACACCACAGCCACCCCCCCAATGATGTCATGAATCTGAAGTTGCCTCTGGATCTATTCGTTGGCAGAGAGGTGAGTGAGGTCAAGTTTAGAAACTAGCATTGAGGAGAGTTGAGAAAGAAAAAGGGAAAAGAGAACAGGGAAGAATGAACCAGTAAATACTAGGAAATTCCTTTGCTTCCTTCCTTGGATTTTCTGCAGTTCTAGTCTAAGTGGCATGATCAGTCAAGTAACAGAGGGAGACAGAGCCGTTCAGTTGGTCTTTCCCAGCCCCAGACTGCTTTAACCGGCCTTTTCAGTTGGAGCTGTGACAGATGGTATGTGTGACAAAGAGCAGAATTCTAAACTCTCTCACCCAAGAGAAGGAGCAGAGGCTGGTTCCTGCTCAGCAGGAGTGGGGACTGGTGATTTTCAGTTCTTTATGTCAGCCATGTGGCCACCATGATTTCAACTATTGGTTCCATGGTCCTCAGAACCTAAGATATTGGCCCTAAAATTTTAATCTTCAAGTTAAAAGGAAATCTCAGATTGCTTCCCTGCCCTGAGTGTGGTGCTGAAGTCTTTTTTCACGGAAAAATTGCCATCAGCTTTGTGCTGCTGCCATGGCTTTGGTGCCCTCAGAGGAGACAGCCCTGCTAACCAGGCCCCCCACCTCCTGGAAGCAAATCACTGGGGTGCGGCCTCCTCTCCTCATTGTCCTTGGCTTTCCCCTCCCCCCTCCCCCACTGTGCAATCTCCCCTCCCCATTGCTTGCTCCCCCGTTGTCACCGCAGACCCGCTGGCACAGCCGATGCCACACACTGGCTTTCTTTGCCAGTCCTCTTTCGGCAACATCACCCCACCTGGCCTCCTTCCCTGGCCTTGGCCCCTGAGCAACCCAAGCTTCCTAAACCTCTTGCTCCCCATGCCGCCCAGCATCTCTTAGCATTTCTGCGGGGGTGGGGGGGCCCTCCCCTCTCCCCCCCCCTTCATTAGCCCTCCTTATCATCCCCTGCACATTTTTCTTCTCCTCTGACCCGGAACACTAGAAATAAAACACAGCATCTGGGGGGGAGGCAGTGTCCTCTAGGACTGATTTAGCAACTTGTAGTTTTCCATTTTGTACCATGAAACATCAACTGTCAGCAGTTCGAGGGCTTACTGAACATGCTTGATAATGTTTGTCTTTTTTTAAACCTCCCTTCGTATGGAAATAGGAAAGTCTTCCTTTTATCTTCTATTTCCAGATTTTCCATCTTTGCGCACAACTGGTTTGCCAAGCCAAACAGTAGCCCAAGAAGATGGTCGCTTCCAGGGCGGGTCTTCACACCGCCTCCCTCCCTCACCCCCTCCTCGGACAGGGTATTCCAAGCCCACCGTCTTCTGGGGGGATTCATTTTCTCAGAAGTTGGGATCCTCAGGTCACGTGGAAAAACTACTCAAGATTGAGCTAGCGAGTCCACAGTTGCCTGTTTATAAAGACGAAGGACATTCTCAGAAGTCACCGTCTTCGTCAGAACCCAGAGGAGCTCATCTGCTGGCAGAAAAGGTGACAATGTTTCCCACGACAGTGGCAGAGGCTTCCCTGCACACCCTCTGGACCACTCCCCAGCCCGCATCTCTCCCCACCCCCAGCTCCGCAGGGACGCCACCTGGGGCGACGCCACCTGGGGCGACCCCCTCCGCGCCACCTGCAGCCACGGTCCCTGGCACGACCACAACTGCCGTTCTGACTTCCACCTTTAGGGCTTTGACCGACTTGAAAGGCCCACTAGAAGCAGGGCCCTTTGGAGACATTTCCAACCTGCCTCTGAACACGGAGGATGCCGGGGACCCTGCCCCGTTGCCCTTGTCCAAGGTGGATCCTTCCGTTCCAGATGCAACCGCTTCCCAGGAAGATGGGAAGGCCAGTCCAGGCCGCTTCCTGAGCAGTGTTCTAGGAGGTCAGCACGGCCTTTCACTTGAAAAGTGGCTCCTCGTTGGGACCCTGCTCTTCGGCGTTGTGTTCCTCGCCATCGGCCTTGTCCTCGTGGGCAGAACGCTCTCAGAATCCCTCCGCCGGAAACGGTACTCGAGGCTCGATTATTTGATCAATGGGATCTACGTTGACATCTAGGGAGGAAAACGAGATGTCTCTGAAGTCACATAGTTACTAGTAGCCCCCGTGCAGGGAGTTTCTGCTGACTTGCTGATCGTAGCGGGCTTTTTCAAGTAGTTTGAAGACAGGCTGATGCCTCAGACCACTTTGGTTTTGCTTGTGCTTCGACGAGAAGGGAGTGAGGAAAGAACCAAATTGGGTAATGTGAGTGATCTGTTTCTAAAATATTAGCAGAAAACAAAGCTGTACCTAAAGCAATAAAGAATAATTGCCACATAAATTGGAAAATGACTGCCTTTTTTACAAGGAAAAATGGTTAGGACTCCAAGGCTTCCCATTCGTTAATATTTCTGGTTCCAGATAAAGTCAACTGTTTAGGATATTAATTCTAATGGATTTACTTTCCTTTTTACACGAATTCCAGTGAAATTTATTCCAGATGTATTTCCTTCCAATTAAATATTTGAATAAATCTTTTGTTTCTCAGTAATGTTCTTTTAAGTGACGGGTCCAGCTGGAGAACTTTACATTTATTCCCATCAGCAAAATGATTAAATGATGAAAATATGTGTTCTGAGTTAAAAATTACAATCTTCCCCCCCCCCCCCCCATTTCCCATCAGTGAGCAAAAGAGGTTCCGTTGGGAGAATTCTAGCAGAATATTAGTCTGCATGGAGAGGATGATAAGTGAGGTCTGATAAATGGCCAAATCTACTTTAGGTCTGTTCTAGTTAACTTTTTTTCAGGGGGAAAAAAAAGTAATTTTCTAGGCATTTTCTAAACTTAAGTGAGCTTGAAATGTAACAAATTATTTTGAAATCCTTAACTTACAGCCAATTTTGGCTTTATTTGGAATAACATTGGAAATAATAGCACTTACAATTATAGGCATATTTCATTTTATTGTATGTCACTTTATCACGCTTTGCAGATACTGCATTTTTTTTTTTTTTTTTTTTTTTTTACAAATTGAAGGTTTATGGAAACCCTGGCTCCAAGCAAATCTGTCAGCACTGTTTTTCCAACAGCATTTGCTCACTGTGTGTCTCTGTCACATTTTGGTAATTCTTGCAATATTTCAGACTTTTTCATTATTATTATATTTGTTCTGAGGATCTTTGTTGGATGACCTCTGATGTTACTACTATGATTTGCTGAAGGTTCAAATGGTGGTTAGCACTTGTTAGCAGTATTTTAAAGTTAATATATGTACCTTATTTTTTAGACAATGGTATTGCACATTTAAAAGATGGCAGTATAAACATAACTTTTACATGCACTGGAAAACAAACAAAAAAAATCATGTGACTAGCTTTATTGCAGTGGTCTGGAGCCGAACCCGCAATATCTCCAAAGTATGCCTGTTATTAAATGATTAGTATACTGTAATTTGTATTGGTTAGTTATTACAATATCAGAGAAATCCTGTTAATAATGAAAGCTAGCCAAACAAGTTACAATGGGGGAACTGGAAATCCAGGAGACCACGTGGGTCAGTTTGACACCCCACCTCTCTGGATTTCAGTTTGCCTATTTGCCAATCACCGTGGTTCTGTCCCTTTTAAAAGGGTCCCTTCCCTTTCTAAAGACGAAGTGAAATTCGGGTGAAAATGCATACAGTGAGCGCTAGAGGGCAGTAGCTAGTTAATAAGTAGAGCAAGGAAGACAAATACAGACAATGACAGAAACAGGCTTTTCTCCTCTTTCCTCCTTCTCTTCCCCTGGAACCACCCCCCGACCCCCACCCCCGGTTTACACTAAGCTCATAAAGCTCATTAAGAGGAAAGCTGGTCTATTGAAAATACTACTTTTCATATATTTTCCAACTTAACAGCTTGACACAAATCTCCAAGGGGTTTACATAAGCTTTAAGTAGGTTGAATAAATAAAACCTTGACTCAATTTAATTTAACAAGTATTTATTGAATATCCATATGTAGGCCAGAATCAGATTAGTAACTAAGTGCCTTGGAATTTTTAAATTTCTCCTCTCTTTGTTAACAGAATTGGATAGTGGAAATAAGGCTTTCTGTGGATGTTTATAAGCCCTTCTCCTGGGTCTTCTGTAGCTCTTCATCCACTCTGCTGCCTGCAGTCTTTCCTTGTAATGGAGAGCTTTGACTGGGAGACCAGATGAGAGACGCTGTGGGCCCAAACTCTGACCATGACTGTGGAGTTGCAGATGGAGGAGGACCACGGATCTGAGATGTCCTTCCCAGGAGAAAAGGGTAGTGCTTCTCACAACACTCCCTGCTTATGACTGTCACCATGGGGGTGAGATGCTGCATGAGGCAGTACGGGGAAGAAGCCTGCATCTGCTTCCTTTTATTTATTTATTATTTTTAGGATCGCACCGACGGCATATGGAGGTTCCCAGGCTAGGGGTCCAATCAGAGCTACAGCTGCCGGCTTACACCACAGCCACAGCAATGCCAGATCTGAGCCGAGTCTTCCACTGACGCCACAGCTCCTGGCAACGCCGGATCCTTAACCCACTGAGCCAGGCCAGGGATCCAACCTGCAACCTCATGGTTCCTAGTCAGATTTGTTTCCAGTAGGCCACAACAGGAACTCCTGCTTCCTTTTAAATCCCTTTCATCACAGTGAGGCCTACTCAGCCTTCTAGCCAAGGTGAACTGAATTATGAACCTCCTCCTTTGGTTTGTGGGAAGAGAAAATGACAGCCTAGAACAGGTGAGGAAACTAGGAGGGTCTTCTGGCTCAAAAATAGCCTCTCTCAGAGTTCCTCTCATGGTTCAGTGGTAACGAACCTGACTAGTATTCATGAGGACGCAGGTTCAATCCCTGGCCTCGCTCAGTGGGTTAAGGATTCAGCATTGCTGTTGCCATGAGCTGTATAGTAGGTAGCAGATGCAGCTCAAATCTGGCATTGCTCACAGCTGTGGTGTAGGCTGGCCCCTAGTCTGGGAACTTCCATATGCTGTGGGTGCAGCCCTAAAAAGACAAAAGAAAAAAAAAAGTATCCTCTCTCTTGGAGTTCCTATTTGCCACAGTGGCATCTTGGGAGCGTGGGGAAGTAGGTTCCATCCTTGCCCGGCACAGTGGGTTAAGGATCTGGCATTGCTGCAAGCTGCAGCATAGGTTGCAACTGTGGCTCAGATCTGATCCCTGGCCTGGCAACTCCATATGCTGCAGGGGGTGCTGAAAAAGAAAAAAAAAAAATATATGTATCCTCTCTACATATTTCACAAACAAGTTCCCCACCTGGGTTAAAAAGCTACTCAAAAAAAATAATGACCCCAGACCCCAGGGGATTCCTATTGTGGCTCAATGGGTTAAAAACCCAACAGTTTGTAAGGATGTGGTTCCACCCTTGGCCTCGCTCAGTGGGTTAAGGATCTGACGTTGCTGCAAGCTGCAGTGTAGGCCACAGATGCGGCTTGGATCCAGTGTTGCTGTGTAGGCCAGCAGCTGCAGCTCCGATTCTACTCCTAACCTGGAAACTTCCATATGCTGCAGGTGCAACGGTAAAAAGAAAAAAAAAAAAAAAAGAATGACCCCGGAAGGATGAGGCCTATGGTTCATTCACTCTGGATGAATCCTGTTACATTCTTATTTTTCAATTACCCCTGGCTTGAGTGAGGCATCCTTGAAAATTTTGGTTCCCAGACTGCAAGGGTAACTGTGGATTCTCCATGCAACAGCCAGCCCAGCTCTACTTTCGCCTCATCTATTATAGATTGGAAGTGCCATATTCTTTCCCAGCCCTTCTTGCAGTTAGGGATGGGCCTGTGACCCAGTTCTAGATGAAAGGAAACCTACTGTCCTTCTAGGAAAGATTCTCCTCCTTGATAAGTGAGAACTGCACAAGGAAGAAAGCCCTTATTTCCCGTTTGGAATCCTGGTCATGTGAGGACTTGATACTTCTTGGAGCTACTGCAGCCTTCTGCCACCATGAGGGGAGAAGTCACTGACAAGCCGAAGATGGCAGAGTAAGATATGGGAAGAGTCTGGTCCTTGATAAGTTGGTTAAGCAGCATCAGCAACCCTAGAACTGCCCACTTCCAAACTTGTTCTGTGATAATAAATCCTCTGATACTTGTACCACTTTCAGTAAAGTAGTTCATTACTTATTAATAATGATAGCAAACACAAGGTTCTTACACTGTGTGCCAGGCATACTTTTACATATACTAATTTCATTCGGAAAACAATCTTCATGAAGAATTTTCATCCTTATTTTGCAGATGAGGAAACTGAGCCACAGAGAGTCACCTTAATTGTCTTCCCTGAGGTCACTTGCCCAAGTGATTTGGCTCTAGAGTTCCCACTCTTACATTCTCATAACTGGAATGATATGCAGTGTAAACAAAAAAAAAAAGATGTTTGAAGGAGATCTGATAACAGCTTTTAAATGGTGTTGAACTGAATGATACCATAAGCTAACAGCATGGATCTCATTCTGGGGCAAGTTTCTAAGCTGCTATCTTCCTATCTTCTTGTTTAGTCACTGGCCACTTTTTTTTTTTTTTTTTTGTCACAGCCACAACAATTCCTGGGCCAGGGATGGAATCTGAGCCACAGCAGTGAGAGTGCCAGAACCTCAACTGCTAGGCTGCCAGGGAACTCGTAGCAGTCACTCCTTAGTGGGGGGCACACCTTAGTAGAAAACCCAGACTGTTCCGTGCTCTCGCACCTGGATTAAAAGTGCCACCAGGAGTTTCCATTGTGGCTCAGCGGTTAATGAACCTGACTAGCATCCATGAGGATGCAGGTCCGATCCCTGGCCTTGCTCAGTGGGTTAAGGATCCAGAATTGCCAGGAGCTGTGGTGTAGGTCGCAGTCTTGGCTCAGATCCTGCATTGCTGTGGCTGTAGCATAGGCTAGCAGCTACAGCTCGGATTTGACCCCTAGCCTGGGGACCTCTATCTGCTGCTCAAGGCAGCTTCAAAGTCATTCTCTGCTTCTCTCTCTCCCTTGGCTGCCATAATCAGAGTTTACCACGTATTACCTACTCTCTTTCAAAAATGCTTCTCAAAGATAACCCTTCCCACTGCCGTCTCCTAGTTGGTCTCGCTTGTGTTTCTCCTTTCTCTACTCCCAAGTCATACACCACCTCCACTTACCCTAAAGCAGGACACACACAATACATGGTTCATTACACCTCTGTGCCCCTCTTTCACCTGCAGGGGGCGATCGCCCACTGAGTGTGGCCTCCCAAGGCTCCCCAGGTTCTAGCCCCAGCCTGTCCTCCTGCAAAACCTGGGCTGCAGCTCCACATGCCTTTCCCCTTTGTCCCAAACATGCCCCACGTTTTCACGAGCCAGCCTATCCCTCTGCTTGTAAATGCCCTTCTTCTCCTGCACATTTCCACGCATCTTTCAAGACTCCGCTCAAACATCACCTCCACCACCGTCTTCCCAGAGTCTCCCAGGAGAGGTATTCCTCCTCCCAGACTGCTGGCGGGGCTCTTGATTTATACCATCCGCAGGACATTTCCCTGGCCGCTTTGCATGTGTCAGTATATGTATTACGCCCCTACGTTAGAGAGCTCTGCTCCCCTCGCACACTCGGGATGTGCCTGGCACACGCCACACAAGCCATAAATGATCACAAGTGAATTTTAAAGCCTGTTCGTTGAAGTTCATGGCTTTCAGCAACGGGTAGTAATGTGATCAGCTCTACATATAACAGCTTCTATATCACGAAGAGAAAATCCAGTCAAGACCCCACTTATGTGCAGTTTTAGGAGAATGGAATACAATCCAGGTGCTCAGTGATGAAGTGTATACTCTTATTTTAATGAAGACCATCTGCTGAGAAATCAGTAGATAACCTTTTTTCTTTTTTTTTTTTTTGGCTGCAACAGCAGTATGTGGAAGTTTCTGGGAATGGAACCTGAGCCACAGCAGTGACGGTGCCTGATCCCTAACCTCTGTGACACAAGGGACGTCCAGTAGATGCCATTTTGATTTGGTTTATTTCTCTGCTTAGAGTTGAGGTACAGTTTACTTAGCCTACAGAGAGCATAAGCTGACAGAACATGTCTTTGTTGTTTGTTGGTGCTCTTATCTTTTTGGTCAATTTTTCTTAGTACATGTGCTGCTGAAAGGAGCACCTTTTTGGTTAATTTTTTTTCTTTTTCTTTTGCTTTTTTTTTCTTTTTTTTCTTTTTTTGCTATTTTGGGCCAAAGGTACAACATATGGAAGTTCCCAGGCTAGGGGTCGAATTGGAGCTACAGCTGCCAGCCTACACCACAGCCACAGCAACAGTGGATCTGAGACATGTCTGTGACCTACACCACAGCTCACGGTAATGCCAAATCCTTAACCCACTGAGTGAGGCCAGGGATCAAACCAGAGTCCTCATGGATACTAGTTGGATTCGTTTCCACTGAGCCACAATGAGAGCTCCCAGTTAATTTTTTTTTTTAATTTTTTTAATTGTTTTTTTCCCCAATACAATTTTTTTTCCTACTGTACAGCATGGTGACCCAGTTAAACATACATATATACATTCTTTTTTCTCCCATTATCCTGCTTCGTTATAAGTGACTAGACATAGTTCTCAGTGCTACACAGCAGGATCTCATTGCTAATCCAGATTTTAGAGCACTTTCATAGCCAAAATAAGGCCCAGGATCTAAGTTATCTGTACCCAAATTATGATGTTGGTTAGCTAAAAGTTAAATTTGAAACCTTCTGATTTAATATTCTTTCCATGTCCTACCATGAGCAGGGCTGTGTCTCTATGGAAATAAGGGATCTAGTAACACACTCACAGAGACATGGGGGGGAGGGGGTTATTTAGTTTTGAGTTTCAATCTCATTGTATGTTATATAACTTTTAATATTATGTAACATAATAAAACTTCAGTAAACATTTGTTTTTCATCTGTTCTCGAGAAACATCCATTTACGTTAAAATGTTTAAAATATTTGAACATGAGGACACATAGGACTGGTTAAAGACTAAATTCTGTTTCAGTGACTCCATGCAAATTCTGTCTCAATCAAGGGCCAAACATCATCACCCTGCAACTTTATATTTATGTTCAGCTTTTTCTTTTTTTTTTTTTTTGTCTTTTTGTCTTTTTGTTGTTGTTGTTGTTGTTGTTATTGTTGCTATTTCTTGGGCCGCTCCCGCGGCATATGGAGATTCCCAGGCTAGGGGTTGAATCGGAGCTGTAGCCACCGGCCTACGCCAGAGCCACAGCAACGCGGGATCCGAGCCGCGTCTGCAACCTACACCACAGCTCACAGCAACGCCGGATCGTTAACCCACTGAGCAAGGCCAGGCATCGAACCCGCAACCTCATGGTTCCTAGTCGGATTCGTTAACCACTGCGCCACGACGGGAACTCCTATGTTCAGCTTTTTCTATGGAAAATTGTCTTCCCAGCAGTATTAGAAGATTAGGGAGTTCCCGTCGTGGCGCAGTGGTTAACGAATCTGACTAGGAACCATGAGGTTGCGGGTTCGATGCCTGGCCTTGCTCAGTGGGTTAACGATCCAGCATTGCCGTGAGCTGCAGTGTAGGTCGAAGATGTGGCTCGGATCCCGCGTGGCTGTGGCTGTGGCGTAGGCCGGCAGCTGCAGCTCCTATTTGACCCCTGGCCTGGGAACTTCCATATGCCGCAGGAGTGGCCCTAGAAAAGGCAAAAAGACAAAAAAAAAAAAAAAAAAAAAAAAAAAAAAGGAAGATTAGCAGTCCTCTTCCCTTTCTTTTTATCTGCTAGCATCATTTGTCATGTGTCACCCGTGGCTGGTGCTCATGCCTATTTTTTTTCTCATTATAGTGCAGTGAAGGATCAGAAAGACAGAGCTCAGAGAATGGAAGGTCTTGCCTGGCCTCGCCCTCTGCCTCTCCATCCTTGCTTTTGCTGCTGGGACAGCTACTGCTGGCCTGTGCATTGACTAGGTTATCGCTAAATGTCTGTTTATTTGAGCATCTTCTAGACTCTCAAGCTCTAAGGTTTGGGGCCTCTCTGTCATGGGATGAAAGGAAGCCCAAATGCAGCCAGGCAGGAATTACAAAAGCTAGGAGTGGGGGGGCCCGTGCTTTCCCCCCCCCGCCCCCGCCCCAGTGCTTCCTCTCCCCTCTCCCCAAAGCCACCTGCAGTGTGCAGGCCCTGAGCCCTGCATCCCCTCCTCTCGCCTTTGGAGCCCTGGCTCCTGTGGGAAATGGGGAGACCCACAGAATGGGCGGCCTATTCTCACAATCATTGAAAACTCACTCCCAGCATCAGAGGAAAAGGAAACCCTTACCAGCTATGACAACACATGTGTGTGATCAGGTATGTTTATACATCATGCATACTTTTATGCATGTTTATACATCATACTCTTAAAAAAAAAAACCAAACTGAAGAAATCTGAAAGAATAATGCAGAAGAAATAGAATTTGGAGCTAGCATATGAAGTTATATAAGTGTAAGTGAATGAGAGGATGCCAGGGCAGAGCAGATAAACCATCTGTCGGCAAATGATGCTGTTATTTAATATTTAATGGAACTGTACATGGTGCGAAATGGATCAGTGTCCCCTACTCAATCACAACTGTTCCTCACTGGGCAGGACAGGTACAGTAGCCCACAGGCCACATGCTGCTGCCACACAGCCTGGAGAGGAATGGGGCAGCTGCATTTTTACAGCCAACCAAAGCTACAGAGAATCCTCCTGGGCCAGCCCGCCTCGTCAGGCCTTCTCATACCCAAGTCAGGTTCTGCACATCTTGGCTTTTCTTCCTATCCCCTTCAGTCAAAAGTGTCAGCAAATCTTGGAGTTCCCATTGTGGCGCAGCAGAAACGAATCCGACTAGGAACCATGAGGTTGCAGGTTCGATCCCTGGCCTCACTCAGTGGGTTAAGGATCCGGCATTAACATGAGCTGTGGTGTAGATCGCAGATGCTGCTTTGCTGTGGCTGTGGCGTAGGCTGGCAACTGTAGCTCTAACTCACCCCCTAGCCTGGGAACCTCCACAGGCAGCCGGTGCTGCCCTAAAAAGCAAGAAAAAAATTTTTTTAATTTTTAAAATCATCAGCAATCAATCAGACTTCGGCAGGGGTGTGGGGTGGTGGGGACTCAAAGGTGTTTCTGTTTTGTTTTGTTCTTTTTTTTTTTTAAAAAAAGGAAAGCCCTTGCCTTAGGAGGACTGTGTCCAGTGCGGGCAGGTAACACTAGCCCTCCTCTCACCCCACCCAGCTGCAGTGACACCACATAGTCCTGACTGGAGTTATGACCTCTCACTCTCCCCCTGGCCGAGGAGAAGAAAAGGGCACAGCTTGGAGAAAAACAAGTATCAAGGGTTGATGTGTGTGCTGAGCTCGAAAATGCTAAATGACGGTGAAAAATATTTTGGAAAAGAAACTATCTTCCAAATTGTGCTACATAGCAAAGTTAATGGAGCCCAGATGGCGTCTACTAAAACTTAGAAAAACAAACTAAAAACAATACTTTCGCGCCTGCCAGGCTGAAATGTGATCTACTTCTTAATATTCACTCAACCCAGAGGAAAATGCTTTAAAATGGTAATGGTTCCAAAAGCGCAGGCCGGGCCTCGCGCTCGGTGGATAAACAAGAGACCTCAAACACAGGGGGGTTTATGTTCTGCTCCCAGCTCCGGGCAAATCACTTCATCTCCTTGTTCCTTCTCAATTTTCTCAGCTCTGAAATGGGGAGAGCAGGACTTCACAAGGGGTTTACAAGGCATACTAAAACGACTGTAAAGCCCTTCACCAGTGTTTAATAACTGATGCTTTTTTTCATAGCTGGGCTTTATAACATCCTTCATTATTCATTCCGTGGTGTGGAAATAAACCCAGACGAGCCAAATGAGCACAGAGGCTATTTATGCGGAGCTGGCGGGGAGTGAGGGAGCCAGCCAGGATCACTTGCATTTGGCAGAGACTCAGGGCAGAGAGGAGAGTGGGGAAGCTGCTAGTGGGAAAAAAAAAGAAAAAAAAAAAGGTGGTGGGGGGAGGCTGTGGGTGTGCCCTGATCAGAGGTTGTTGGCCTGAGGAAGGCAGAGGCAGGCTACCAAGAAGCAGGCAAGCAGGCATCCTATGTGATGGGTTCAGGGGCCATATTTGGCCTTCTGGGTTGGTCCTGGTTGGAAAGGCATTCCTGAGTTGGAAGCCAGCCCAGGGCTTTGGCGTCCTGATTTGTTCATGGCAGAAGTCGAGGGTCAGAGTTCTATCATTGTATGTATGGTTTGGCCATGGTCTGTTTGTACATTCCATCTCTCAGGGGAAAAATAAAAGGAGAGAGGGGTCTGGCCACCCCCAGAGCAAAACCAGGCACCTGCCTGGTAGCCTAGGGAATAAGTTGGACTTTTTATCCTTTTTTTTTTTTTTTTCCTTTTTTAGGGCCACAGCTGTGGCATATGTAAGTTCTCAGGCTACGGGTGGAATCAGAGTTGTAACTGCCGGCCTACACCACAGCCACAGCAACGTGGGATCTGAGCCTCAACTGCAGCCTACACCGCAGCTCACTGGCATAACCCACTAAGTGGGGCCAGGGATCAGACACGCATCCCCACGGGTACTAGTCGGGTCCATTTCCCCTGAGCCACAATGGGAGCTCCCTGGACTTTTCATACCTTTAGACATTTAGAAGAAGCAGACTTAGAAGATAAGACGATGAACTGATAATTTTCACTCTGCAGAATCCACAGGCACCCCACCCCACAGGACAGGCAGTCAGGACAGCTGGGTGGGTGGTGACTGTCTTCCTCCCCCCAAACACCCCAGGGGCCTGAGACAAGTCACAGAACCTCCCAGGGCTTCGGTTTCCTCGTGAACAGGCGGTGAATTCCTATCTGTCTAGTCTGTCTTATCGTTTGGTTTTGAGAATGAGTGGCTTCATGTTTGTAAAAGAACCCTATAAAGCAGGTATTTAAAACTCCATAAAGGAGGTATTTTATAAGGCATTTTAGAAGTTTGAGCAGGAAGATTGTGGCTTCGGTCTTTGAAGTTTCACCCAGTGGGCTGGAGTCTTGAACATTTTCTGCGTGTCCTGTGGGGAGACAGGCTGACTCCTGCTCAGACTCACTACCTTTCCCAGCTCTGCCTCCATTAAGGCCGCCTCAGTCCACGTCTCGGGCCTCAGTTTTCTGTCTTTATGAACAGGATCACTAGAAATTTGAGAATTTCTTTGGTCCCTGCAGGAAAGTTGCATACTTGACTTGTACCTCTCACGGCTTCACACATTTGTTCGAAAAGAATAGGTTTCATATTGTTATTTTTAGATGAAGTCATACTTTTTTTTTTTTGGTCTTTTTTGGGGCAAACCTGTGGCATATGGAAGTTCCCAGGTTAAGGGTCAAATCAGAGCTGTAGCTGCTGGGCTGCACCAGAGCCACAGCAATGCCAGAGGGAGCCTTGTCCTCAGCCTACACCACAGCTTAGGGCAACTCTGGATCATTAACCCACTGAGCAGGGCCAGGGATCAAACCCACATGCTCATGGATACTAGTCAGGTTCGTTATTGCTGAGCCACATCGGGAACTCCCAAAATTTTCTTATTTTTAATTTCTGATATAATAAATATTGGTAGCCAATATGGAGTCAATACAAACAAACATAAACAAACCAATATCAACAAAATCTCTGTAGGTCTTTGATAGTAGTTAAGGGTGTAAAGGGGTCCTGACATGAAAAAAATCCATTAACCACCTCTTTAGATAATCTTACCCTTTGTCCCATCTAATGATTCTACACCCAGCATTCCATTCTAAGGACAGAATTGCACTTAAAAACCAATGTACATTGAGCTCCCATTGTGGCTCAGCAGTAACGAACCCGACGAGTATCCATGAGGACGAGGGTGCAATCCCTGGCCTGCTCAGTGGGTTAAGGGTCTGGTATTGCAGTGAGCTGTGGTGTAGTTGCAGAATCAGCTCAGATTTGGCGTTGCTTTAGCTGTGATGTAAGCCGGCAGCTACAGCTCTGATTCGACCCCTAGCCTGGGAACTTCCATATGCCTCAGGTGTGCCCCCCCAAAAAAAAGACAAAAAATTAAGAAAAAATTAATGCACGGTATATTCACTGAAGTGTATTTATCAATAGAATCAACTTCACTCTCAAAGTATGACTAGTTGAATAATTCATAGTACATTTTATAAGGTAGAATATCATACAGTTAGTGAACATACTTTTGAAGAATTTAAATGAATATAGTTAATTAATTTCTTAATAAAGGTGCCAAGAATATACCATGGGAAAAGGACTGTCTCTTCAATAAATAGTGTTGGAGAAACTGGATATCCACATGGAAAGGAATGAAATTGGGCCTTCATCTTACACCGTACACAAAAATCAACTCAAAATAGATTAAAGACTTTAAGTCCTGAAACCATAAAACTCCTAGAAGAAAACACAGGTGATAAATTCTTTGACATCAGTCTTAGCAATATCTTTTTGGATCTGTCTCCTTGGGCAAGGGCAACAAAAGCAACAATAAACAAACAGGGGAGTTCCCGTCCTGGCGCAGTGGTTAAAGAATCTAACTAGGAACCTTGAGGTTGCGGGTTGGATCCCTGCCCTTGCTCAGTGGGTTAATGATCCGGTGCTGCCGTGAGCTGTGGTGTAGGTCACAGATGCAGCTCGGACCCCGCGTTGCTGTGGCTCTGGTGTAGGCCGGCAGCTACAGCTCCAATTAGACCCTTAGCCTGGGAACCTCCATATGCCGTGGGAGCAGCCCTAGAAATGGCAAAAAAAACAAAACAAAACAAAACAGGAATACATCAAACTAAAGAGCTTTTGCACAGTAAGGGAAACCATCAACAGAGTGAAAAGGCAGCCTACTGAATGGGAAAATAATATTTTCAAATGATGTGTCTGAAAAGGGGTTAATATCCAAAATAATCGAAGAACTCATATACTCAAAATCAAAAAAATAAGCAATCCAATTTTTAAAATGGACAGAGGACCTGCACAGGCATTTTTCCAAGGAAGATATACAGATGGCAAACAGGCACATGAAAAGATGCTCAATATTACTAATTATTAGAGAAATGCAAATCAAAATAGCATCAAAATATCACCTCACACCAGTTAGGAAGTCTATTATTAAGAAGACAAGATGAGTTTGCTGGTGGCCTAGTGGTTAAGGATTCCATATTGTTACTGCTGTGGTGAGGGTTCAGTCCTTGGCCCAGGAACTTCCACATACCATGCACACAGGCAAAAGAAAAGAAAACGAAACACACAACTCCCTATGCGGAGAACTTAAAGTCTACTACTATGCACTTTGTATGCAATTGTATAATTTATTTCTCAAAAAGACAAGAGAGAAGTTCCCTGGTGGCTCAGTGGGTTGAGGATCCAGTGTTGTCACCGCTGTGACAAAGGTTCAGTCACTGGCCGTGGAACTTCCGAATACTGTGGGCGTGGCCAGAAACCCCAAACAACAACAACAAAACAACAAAACAAAACCAAAAAACCAAAGTTAAGAGAAAAAATACCAGAGAGGATGTGGAGAAAAGGGAATGCTCGTACACTGTTGGTGGGAATGTCAGCTGGTACAGCTACTAAGAAAACCAGTGTGAAGGTTCCTCAAAAAAGTAGAAATAAAACCACCACATAATAGAGGCATTCCACTTCTGGATATTTAACCAAAGGAAATGAAATCTGTGTCTTGAAGAGATATCTGCACGCCCATGTTCATTGCAGCATATTTTCAATAGGAAACAACTTAATGTGTCCATCAATAAAGATAAGGAAGCTGTGCTATCTATCTAACTATCCATCTACAAGAAAATATAGATGAAAAAAGCAAGAAACTCTGCTATTTCAACAACATGGATGAATCTGGGGTCTATTATGCTCAGTGAAAACAGCCAGATAGAGAAAGACAAATATTGTATAGTATCACTTATATGTGAAACCTTAAAAAAAAGGGGGGTGTCGAACTCATAGAAACAGAGTAGAATGGTAGCTGCCCAGGAAACTGGGGGAGTGGAGGAGAATAGGAAGATTGGTCAAAGGGTATAGATTTCAGTTGTAAGATGGATCAGTTCTGAAGACCTAATGCACAGCATAATGACTATACCTGAAAATATTGTACACTTGAAATTTACTAAGACAGTAGATCTTTTTTTTTTTTTTTTCCTTTTTTTTCTTTTAGGGCCATACCTGCAGCATGTGGAAGTTCCTGGGCTAGGGGACAAATTGGAGCTGCTACTTGCTGGCCTGCACCACAGCCACAGGAATGCTTGATCTGAGCCACATCTATGACCTACATCACAGCTTGTGGCAATGCTGGATCCTGAACCCACTGAGCAAGGCCAGGGATCGAACCTGCATCCTCACAGATACTGGTCAAGTTCTTCACCTGCTGAGCCACAACAGGAACTCCAAGACAGTAGATCTTAAACATTCTCAAAAACATACAAAAGGGTAACGGTGAAGTGGTAGATGTGTAAATTAACTTGATTGTTGTAATAATTTCACAGTATGTGTTACTATCAAATCATCACCTTGTACATTTTAAATATATTATAATTTTATGTACTAATTGTCCCTCAATAAATCTGGGGAAAAATAATTTTAATGACATGGGAGAATGCTAGCAGGGTAATATAATGAAATATGAAACAAAATTAGGTATACCTGTGTGTTTATATGTGTATAAAGTCTTAAAGAAAATTTCCCAAATACACCACTGTTCACAGTAATTATCCATCTTTGGGTTATTGGACTTTGGGTAAATTTGTTTCATTATATCTATCTATATTTTACTTATTTTCTATAAAAAGCTCAAATATTATGTTTATAATTAGAAAAACACAAGTTATTTTTTGAAACACTTAACACCACATTTTTCTTTTTTCTTTTTTTTTTTTTTTGGTCACTGCATATAGTGGCTTGACCTGGGATTCACTTTCCAGACCAGGGATTGAACTCTGGCCACAGTGGTGAAAGCATAGAATCCTAACCATTAGACCACCAGGGAACCCTCATCCTGTTTATATTTTTCACACAGAAGCGTCTATTACCCCCAAAGGACTAGGATCCACAATTTACATTTTTTGGAGAAGTGTTCGCTATACAGCATTTATAAGTATGAAAACTTGTATAGCCACTCCTTAAATAGACAATCATGTGCCTGGAGTCTGAAAAGTCATCTCCTTCATACAATTACTCTTTTGTGAACGATCACAAGATAGGCCAGTAATCAGGCATACCAATGGGAACAGGCAGAGGTCACTGACTTGGTCATAGGTGCATGGCTAGCTAGGGACGTAAACTTTGGAGAAAACGTGAAGACAAAAAAGGTACGCCTACGGGGAAAAGATGGATGGACTCTTACTTCTATAAACCAAGTCCCAGGAGAATCCGAGGGTCAGCCTGAGCTGGGGCGAGGCAGGCAATGACAGGTGATTGGAAGAAGGCCACAGAGGCCATTGGCAGTGGTGAGATAGGGCAGCAGGGCCACTGGCATCAATCCCAGGTGCTATAACTTATGGGTGATCAGAGGCATTTAAGAGGCCAGACCACACAGTTCCCCAGTTGGAGAGACTATGGATAAAGTGGGAGAACCTGGGTTTCAGAGGTACATCTGAAAGACCTAGCTCAGATATACTGTTTAGCCAAGTGACCGCGTGCTAATTTCTACCTCACAGGGTCATTTATGGTGGGATTAGGTGAAATACAGTAAGTGATATATTCAGCACAGAACTTACATAGTATAAATACGTCCAAATCACTTTACTATTTATATTTATTATGGTTATTATATTTATGATCGTTCTTGTTCTTGCTTTCTCGATTCTCATAAAATGAGGTTTGGGTGTATGTGGGCAGGAATCAGTGTTCCTCAGTGACATTTGCCTAATGAACCAAGCCTAGACATTCTTCTTTTTCTTTTTTTTCTTTTTTTGGCTGTTCCTATAGCAGGCAGAAGTCCCCGGGTCAAGGATCAAACCTGTACCACAGCAGAGACAACACCAGACAGATCCTTAACCTACTGATCCACAGGGGAACTCCTAGACATTCTTTAGTAAAGCCCACCTGGGTGGTCTCCAGACCTGCAGAAGCCTAGGTCAAGGGGAATTCATAGTGACATGCTGATTATTTGACCTTCAGGCAAGGCTTTCTCATCTGGAGCAACAACACCTCTGCAGCACACCTGCACATGCACCCTGTAAAATGCAGCTTTACTGCCTTTGCTGGTGTGTCTCTGTTGGAATAGGAAGGGGCCAAAGCAAAGCACACTTTCTTCTCTTAAGCCTAAAATCGTAATCTTGACAAACATTATGCATTTTTTACTAAGAAGCAGAATTACGCATATAGATTATGAATAATAAGTTAATCCAATTCACTATACCTTATATAACCCATTTGAAACTTTTGGGGGGATTATAAATGTTTATCTTCAAATTTCCAACATTATAAGATAGAGAGTTAACAAGAAAAAAAAAAAAGAGTGGGAATTTCCCTCCCGATTTCTATGCCCTTCACTCAAAGCTAAGAAAAAATGCCCACACCTTTCACTGCTATCTGGATTGGATTCCACATTCCCAGCCTTGTTTACTTACAGGTCCAAGTTCAACTCCATCCAAGCCCAGAACTACATTAAAACTTAGGCAGCCAGTAATCGTTGTTCAGGCCCGCTGTCAACTTTAAGACCTAAGACAATTATTACTAACTATAGTAATTATTTTTCGTTTTTTCCCTGCACCACTTTCCTCCTGCTTCTTCTAAGAACACAATCCTATTTTGGGGTGGGCGTAGAGAAATGCGTCTCTACCTCCATGCAGTGGTGACCGAACTGGGCTCCCCTCACATAGGGGTGGTCATTGTCTTTATGAAACAGAAGCCTTTTCAGACTCCAGATATATGATTGGATTTTTAAGCAGGGGCTGTACTGACCACCCCCGAGAATTCTGAGTCAAATGGGGCAAAGACATCAGTATTTTTTAAGTTCCCCATATGGTCCTAGTGTGCAGATGGAGTTGAAATCCACTAGACCAGGACAAGCAATCCCCATCATGCGCTCTCTCTCTCTCTCTTTTTTCCTGCATCTATGACACATAGAAATTCCCAGGCCAGGGGTCAAATCTGAGCCACAGCTGTGACCTACAGCACAGCTGTGGCAATACCAGACCCTTAACCTGCTGTGCCGCAGCAGGAACTCCAAGATCCCCTATCTCCTAACCACCTCAGGCGACTCTCCTTCCCTTTGCCCTTTCTTCCTCTCTCATGGATTTCTGTCTGGCTGATCCATATTACAAAGTGGAGAGTTGTGCGGTAAAGTTATACGAAATTAAGATTTTTAGTTTTAAAAAACCCTCCAGAGTTGGTGGATCACTTGTGATATTTTTATTATTCTCAGACCCAAATGCAGTGTTTGTGTTAACCTAAACAGTCTCTACAGTTCCAAGCATGGCATCTTTGTGGCCCCAGAAAGGATATTCTGCCAGTTTGACTAGAGGACTACGGATGAGAAGCAGCAAAGGCAGTTTGAAGGCTGGTCCTTGGGTGTATTGGGTCCATATTCTGCAAGGAAATCTCTTTCCTGAAGTGGAGAGAGGCCTGTGTCCCAAAAAGATCTAAATAAGCCTTGTGAGTCTGTAAAAAGGACATACTCTTCAAATCTGGGGGCTATCTGGACACCAGAATTTTGATTCAGATACTGATACAGGCTGCATGTGGTCCAGGTATTAGCTATACGTCTGTCTCCGAACATGTATTTTGATCAAGACTTTACAAAGATAATGGACAGATGGATTTGTTTGAGCCTGTGTTCTGGATGCAAACCACATGGAGGTTATTCTCACAGAGGCTCCTGTGTAACAAACCATAACAGGATATTTTCTGTGGGACATCACTCAGTATCTCTCCAACAGCGGCAGCTGGAAATTACGGCTTCATCACTTCATGCTCACTGATCCATGGGTTACAAAAGCACAGTGCAGAAAACACTTAATTCCAGGTCCCCAGGTTAGCCTTCCACTTGCTTTCTGGTTCAGTGGTGGAGACCCCTCTTTTCAATGCAGTCTGAGTTCCTAAAAGCCAGTGATCTCTAGCCAAGGTCCATTTTTGTTTCATTTTGTTTTTTCTTTTTAGGACTGTACCCACGGCATATGGAAGTTCCCAAGCTAGGGGTCAAATTGGAGCTGCAGCTATGGGCCTATGCCACAGCCACAGCAACGCCAGATCTGAGCTGCGTCTGCTCAGATTTTATCCTCTGATTACACAGCTCATGGCAACACCGGATCCTTAACCCACTGAGCAAGGCCAAGGTTCAAACCCGAATCCTCATGGATATTAGTCGGATTCTTAACTCCCTGAGCCACGATGGGAACTCCCAAGCTACAGCTTTTATTGGTGAAATCTGAAGGGACTTCTGTGACAATTTTCCCCGCTTCACTCATCCATTTACCAAGCAGTGATTGGGCAACTTCTCTGTGTGAGGCATTGTGCTAGGAACCAGCGACGCAAACACAATTAATGCACAAACAATGACATCAGGACTTCCCGTCGTGGTTCAGTGGTTAACGAATCTGACTAGGAACCATGAGGTTGAGGGTTCGATACCTGGCCTTGCTCAGTGGGTTAAGGATCTGGCGTTGCCATGAGCTGTGGTGTAGGTTGCAGATGCGGCTCGGATCCCATGTTGCTGTAGCCCTGGTGTAGGCCTGCGGCTACAGCTCCGATTCGACCCCTAGCCTGGGAACCTCCATATGCCGCAGGAGCGGTCCCAGAAAAGACAAAAAGACAAAAAAAAAAAAAAAAAAAAAAAAAAAAAGGACATCAAATTGTGCCACACATGACCCTTAGAGGGATGAACAAAGCTGAACAGAAAGATAGTTTTCTTGAAGTCATGTTCAAGTTGGATCTTGAAGAATATACGGGGGTTTATTCCTGTATATTAAAAAAAAAAAAAGGTAGAGAATGGTACTCGGCAGAAAGAATCCTATGTACAAAGGCATATAAGTGAAAAGGAGCGTGGTAACTTTGAGAATGGTGAGAAATCTGGTATCACTAGACAATAGGTACCTGGGAGTAAAACTCCGTGAGACCAGCAAGTAGTTTTTTGTGAAGGGTTTTTGTAAGCCTTGCTTGAGAGTTTAGATTTTATCTTCTAATTACACAGAATAAAGTCATTATTTCTGAGCATGGCATGTTTATCTACCAGCTGTGTAAGAAAAAGACTAGAGGTGAGAGGCAGAAAAGCAGCGTCAAGGCTCTTTCTAGAGCCGTGGTTTTTCAACCAGAGGAGATTTTTGCCCCCCAGGGGACATTCGGTAAAGTCTAGAGACATTCTCATGACTAGGGGTGTAAAGTGGGTAGAGACCAAGGTGCTGCTAACGTCTTAGAATGTACAGAACAGCCCCCCAACAACTCCAATAAAGAATTATCCAGCCCCGGAGTTTCCACTGTGGCTCAGCGGGTTAAGAACTTGACTAGTATCCATGAGAATGTGGGTTCAATCCCTTGTCTCACTCAGTAGGTTAAGGATCCAGCATTGCCATGAGCTGTGGTATAGGTCGCAGACACCGCTTGGATCTGGCGTTGCTGTGGCTACAGCTCCAATTTGACCGCTAGCCTGGGAACTTCCATGTGCTTCAGGTGTGGCCCTAAAAAGACCCCCCCCAAAAAAAGAAAAAAAGAATTATCCAGCCCCAGATGAATAGTGCCAAAGCTGAGAAACACTGATCTCAGTGGGATGGACAGTTGCTGCTTTTGGTTGCTCCATGTCCATCCCTCTTCTTTGCAAAAGCAACTTGATTTTTTGTTCAGAAGTTCTCCTTTCTCTAGAAAAATCACATGCTTCAGGAGAAGCTGATGTCCACCTCCTGGTCTGCAGGAAGAGCAAAGAGAGAGTTTACTGCTAGCAGTTTTTTGTCTTTAAGGGGATAATCTAGAAAGTGTACACATCACTTTCCCTCCCATTCCGTTGACCTGAACTCAGGCACATGGTCATGTCAAGATGAAAGAGAAGCTGGAAGGTGGCTGTGTTCTCAGCTAAAACTGGGGCAAGTGGTGGTTCTGCCAAGAGGGAAAAGGAAAGTGTGGGAACTGAGGGATAATTAGCTTCTCTCTAACACCTAGATTGATTCAGTGGGCCGTGACTGAATATAGGCCCATGAGATGTGAAAATATATGAAAAAGACTTTTTTTCTGGGAGCTTCTGGGAAAGAAGCTAGGAAAATTCAAATCAACCTAAAAATAACATAGAGAGCCCTGTTATTTTTCCCTAACCTTATTAAATCTCTTCCTCCAAACTGAACATTTATTTCTCTCAGTTTCCACACTGCCCTGTTTCTATCACATTCTCGCTGTCATCCTGGACTGATGCTTGGTGTTCTCCATTGCTTCTCTCCTTAGCCTCCGTAACTCATCACTCATGATGTCAAAGCTCTGTTTTCTGGTGTCCCTCTTTCTTTTAAACAGTTTTGACACATATTTCACAAGCCGTACAATTCACCCATTTAAAATGGTTAATTCTACGGTTTTTCATATATTCACTGATATGTGCAACCGTCGCCACAGTCAGTTTTAAAACATTTTCATTTTCTTTGGATGCAAGCCCACATCCAGGATTTCCCATTGTGGCGTGGCAGAAACAAATCCGACTAGAAACCCTGAGGTTACCGGTTTGATCCCTGGCCTTGCTCAGTGGGTTAAGGATCTGGCATTGCCATGGCTCTGGCGTAGGCTGGTAGCTACAGCTCCGATTAGACCCCTAGCCTGGGAACGTCCATATGCTGCAGGTGCTGCCCTAAAAAGACAAAACACACAAAAAAGCAAGCAAGCAAGCAAGCAAGCCCACATCCTTTGGCTATCACTTTATATTCCCATCACCTCCAGGCTTAAGCAATAACTGATTTACTTTCAATCCCTGTAAGTCTCCTTGTTCTAGACATTTCATTTGAATGGAATCATATGATATACAGTCTTTTATGCCTGGCTTCTTTCACTTGGCATAATGTTTTCAAGAATCATCCAATTGTAGCCTGTATCAGTACTTCATTCCTTTTTATGTTTGAGTAATATTTCATCCATGGACATACCACATTTTGTTTATCCTTTTGCCAGTTGATGAGCATTTGAGTTGTTCTGACTTTTTGTCTATTATGAATAATGTTGCTATAAACATTTGTGTGCAAGTTTTTAAATAGACATATATTTTCATTTCTCTTGGGTATGTACCTGGGAATGGAATTGCTGGGCATATGGTGATTCTATGTTTAAACATTTCAGCAACTGCCAGACTGTTCTCCAAAAGAGATACACCATCTAACATTCCCACCAGCAGTGTATGAGGGCTCTGATTTCTCTGTTTCTCTGTCAACACTTGTTGTTTGGCTTTTTTATCCTAGCCATCCTCTAATTGTTACCAAGTCCAAGCTCGTACTGCTAACCACATGACAGACTAATAAGTCAAGAAACCAGCTGTTGAGGCAAGGAATAGCAACTTTATTCAGACTGAGAAGGTGGTGAACTAATATCCCAAAGAACCACTTTACCTGAGTTAGAATTCAGGCTTCTTTTATACTAAAAGGTGGTGGGGTGTGGATGGTTTTTGTAAACTTCTTGGTACAGGAATTCTTTATTCTTGCAGCTGGCCGCATAGATCTGGTTACAATGTTCTTACAAACCTCCAAGATAATTGCTATGCTCTGTTCTGCAACTTTTTATCCATATACAACTGGGAAAGTGTTATACCTTTAAAGGTCAGAGCCTTGAGAATGGGATATCAAGTACATTTCATGTTGCAGGCACTATTCTTTTACAAAATGTTTAGAGCCAGCATGACTAAGCACACAGGCAGCAGAGCCCAGCAAGCGTTGGAGCTAAATGAATAGATCTAATATGGGGTCAATTGTGTCCTCTGTTACATAAAGTCTCTTGCTTTCTTCTCTTTTCCATTCTCAGAGGCATCATTCTAGTCCAAGCCCTCAGCTGGCCTCTTGGTCCCTAATTTCAAACCTAGCACTACCAACCTCTGTATTTTTCTGTCCCAACTCCCAGCTGCTCACAAGGAGTACCTGACTCACTGCAGTCTTCCTGGCCTGCCTTGTTAAGCCAGTGAGAGACCCATTAGACAATGTGCAGGTGATTGTCTGCTCCAGAACCACCCAATCCTCCCCACACATACTGACTTGGGAAACATTAAAATATCATAACAGGACACCAACAGTGGGAACCATTACAGAAAACAGTGTCATGGCCCCTCAAAAAAATTAAAAATAGGAGTCCCTGTCACGGCTCTGTGGTTAATGAACCCAGCTAGGATCCATGAAGATGTGGGTTCAATCCTTGGCCTCACTTAGTGGGTTAAGGATCCAGCATTTCAGTGAGCTGTGGTGTAGATCGCAGATGCGGCTTGGATCTGGCGTTGCTGTGGCTGTGGTGTAGGCCAGCAGCTGTAGCTCTGATTGGACCCCTAGCTTGGGAATGCCAAGTGTTCGTCCTTAAAAAGCAAAATAAAAATTTTTTTAAATTTAAAAATAGAATTACTATATGATTCAATAATTCCACTTCTTTTTTTTTTTTGTCTTTTTGTCTTTACTAGGGCCACACCCATGGCATATGGAGGTTCCCAGGCTAGGGGTCCAATTGGAGCTGTAGCCGTGGGCCTACACCACAGCCACAGCCATGCCAGATCCGAGCCACATCTTCAACCTACACCAGAGCTCACAGCAATGCCTGATCCTTAACCCACTGAGCGAGGCCAGGGATTGAACTCACAACCTCATAGTTCCTAGTCAGATTTGTTAATCACTGAGCCATGATGAGAACTCCAATAATTCCACTTCTGGGTATATACCTGTGATGGTTAATTTTATGTGCCAACATGAGTTGGTCATGGGAAGCCCAGATGTCTGGTTAAACCTTATTTCTTGGTGTGTCCAGGAGGGTGTTTCTGGAAGAAATTAGCATTTGAATAGGTGAACTGAGTGGAGCAGATTACCCTTCCCACTGTAGATGGGCACCATCCAATCTGCTGAGGGCCTGAACAGAACAAAAGTGCGGAGAAACATAGAATTCTCTCTCTGCTTGATTATCGTGTGAGGATATTGATCTTTTGCTCTCAGAATGAGACTTACACCCTTGTGCCCCATTCTCAGGCTTTCAGACTTGGACTAGAACTAAACCACCAGCTTTCCTGGGTCTCCAGCTTGCAGACTGGACTTCTCAGCTTCCACAATAACATAAGCCAATTCCTTATAACAGTCTCTCTCTCTATATATATCATCTATCAATCATCTAGATATCTATCTGTCATCTATCAATCATCTATTTACCTATCATATCTACCATCTATTAATTATCTATTTATATTTATCTACCTATCTACTTACCTACCTACCATCTATCTATCATCTATCTCCTTTTGTCTCTCTGGAAGACTATAATTACAAAGAAGAATTTAAAGCAGGAGCTCAGGGAGATCCCAACGTAGCTCAGTGGTTAATGAATCCGACTAGAAACCACGAGGTTATGGGTTTGATCCCTGGCCTTGCTCAGTGGGTTAAGGTTCCGGTGTTGCCATGAGCTGTGGTGTAGGTCACATGTGCGGCTCGGACCCTGCGTTGCTGTGGCTCTGGTGGCTATAGCTCCGATTAGACCCCTAGCCTGGGAACCTCCATATGCCGTGGGAGCAGCCCAAGAAATGGCAAAAAGACAAAAGATAAAATAAAAAAATAAACAGGAGTTCCCGTCATGGTGCAGTGGTTAACGAACCCGACTAGGAAACATGAGGTTGCGGGTTCGATCCCTGCCCTTGCTCAGTGGGTTAAAGCTGTGGTGTAGGTTGCAGACGCGGCTCAGATCCTGCGTTGCTGTGGCTGTGGCGTAGGCCGGTGGCTACAGCTCCGATTCGACCCCTAGCCTGGGAACCTCCATATGCCGTGGAAGCGGCCCAAAGAAATAGCAAAAAGACAAAATAAATAAATAAATAAACAGGAGTTCAGATATGTGTATACTCATGTTCATAGAAGCATTATTCACAATAACCAAAAGGTAGAAACAACCCAAGTGCCCATGAATAGATGAATAAACCAAACGTAGTATGTACATTTGGAATAGAATATTATTCAGCCTTAAAAAAAGAAGGAAATTCTGACATGTGCTACAACATGAGTGAGCTAAGTGAAACACTCCCGTTACAAAAAGGCAGATTATGTGCTTCCATTTATATGATGTATCTAGGAGTTTCCGTTGTGGCACAGCAGAAACAAATCCAACTAGTAACCATGGGGTTGTGGGTTCCATCCATGGCCTCACTCAGTGGGTTAAGGATCTGGGGTCGCGGTGAGCTGTGGTGTAAGTCGCAGACGCGGCTAAGATCCAGCATTGCTGTGGCTGTGGTGTAGGCCAGCAGCTACAGCTCCAGTTCAGCCCCTAGCCTGGGAACTTCTATATGCTGCGGTGTGATCCTAAAAAGCAAATAAATAAATAAGTTACCTAGAGCAGTCAAATTCACAGAAGCAGAAAGTGAAATGGTGGTTACTAGGAGCTGGGAGAAAGAGCCCCTGGGAGTTACAGTTAATGGAAACAAAGTTTTAATCCGCAAAGTTCTCAGATGGATGGTGATGACATTTGTTCAACAGTGTAAATGTACTCAATGCCACTGAGTTCTACATTTAAAAATAGTTAGGATGGGCATTCCTGCCATAGCACAGTGAGTTAAGAATCCGACTACAGGGGCTCAGGTGACGAGGAGGTGCAGATTTGATCTCCACCTGGCTCAGTGGGTTTAAGGATCTGGTCTTGTCTCAGCTGTGGCTCAGATTCAGTCCCTGGCCTGGGAACTTCTATATGCAAGTGTAGCCATTTAAGAAAAAAAAAAAAAAAGGGAGTTCCCATCGTGGCTCAGTGGTTAACAAATCCACCTAAGAACCATGAGTTTGCAGGTTTGATCCCTGGCCTTGCTCAGTGGGTTAAAGATCCAGCGTTGTCATGAGCTGTGGTGTAGGTCGCAGATGCGGCTCAGATCCCTTGTTGCTGTGGCTCTGGTGTGGGCCAGCAGCTACAGCTCCGATTGGACCCCTAGCCTGGGAACATCCATTACTTTTGTAATCATTCTATCTGCATTTTAAGTATTATCCACAATCATTCTCTGTCTCCTTCCTCTGCTTCCCCTCTTCCTTGTGAGCAGTTACTGTATTTGCCATATTCACTTCAGAACTTTCTAAAAGACAGAATATAATCGAAGGTCATTTATTCCATCTTCCCCCAATATCACTCGCTTTTCCTCCTTTACCGGAAGAGACTGCTATATAATTCTGGTCTTTCTGACTTCACATATCCTTTATTCCTGGTTTTTTTTTTTTCTTCTTGTTTATTTTTTATTTTTATTTTTTTGGCCACAATCGCACCATGTGGAAGTTCCCAGCCAAGGACTGAACCCTCGCCATAGCAGTATCCAGAGCCATAGCAATGACAATGCTGGATCCTTAACCTGCAGAGCCACCAGGGAAATCCATCATGTTTTTATACTTCTGGTGTATATATATGCAGGCATAAACAACATACAGCAACAGCCTTCTCTGTTTTAAGTATTTTTATACGGTTATCTATCACATTGCATGGATCTCTCTAAAACACACACATATATGTGTTTATATGTTATACACAATTCATTCATTTTAATGGCTGCATAGTATTCTGACAAATGAATATACCTCAATTTATCTAGCCCTTTATTGATGAACATTCAGGTTCTCTCCCCCCAATCTACTGTGAACAATGCTATAAGACAATATCCATGAATGTACTTTGGTCACACATTGGAAGTTCCTGTGGGGCGTAAACCCAGAAGCAGCGCTGTGGCTCACATGCAATATTGGGTGTTTTCTATTTGCCCCTTGGATCCGTTTTCTTCTCCACTTGCTCCGTGTCCCAGGAAGCTGACCTCTCTGGTTTGCATCCATGAATTCCCCTTTTCTATCAGCCCCCTGTTGGATATTTGGCTGGTAGGAGGTACCATCAGGAGAGCAGGGAATGGAGGAGAGTGAGATCTGGGCATCTCACTCCCTGGCTCCTGTCCTGCCACATCTCTGTGGATTGACTGCATTCCCCTTCCTACAGCTCCCTAAGCCGGCAGCTTGGGCCCCTTGGGCCCTGGGGTCTGGTGACCACTCCTGTCCACCCCTTCAAGTCTAGGAATAGCAGTGAAGTTCCCCAAATGAACTTGCTCTTACTACTCTTATTGCTTTGCTTTTTTTTTTTTTTTTTTTTGGCCACACCCACAGCACGTGGAAGATCCCAGGCCAGGGATCAAACCCAAGCCATAGAAGCAACCTGAGCCACAGCCATGACAACACCAGATCCTTAACTGCTGAGCCACCAGGGAACACCCCCTTGTTGCTTTTCAAAATTTCCATTAACCCTACCCGTATTTTTGTAAATGACCCTTTTATGAGACTGTCTTCAATGACTCAGGCTGAGAGCACATATTTCTTGCCAAGATGCTGACCAGTAGCTATGAGACGTGCATTTTCAGCTTTACTAGATGCTGATCAATCATCTGGTAAATGATGATTTACTAAGCTTCAATCTCGATTTCTTCCAGGGAACTTGTGGATGAAATCTTAGATATTTTCTAACTCTGCTAAAACAGGACTTCCTCAGTTCTCACCATCTGAAGTCTCTCTAGTCAGAGAGGCTCATTCACTGGAGTCCTTGAATGGGCTTTTGCTCTTGGGTCTTCCTTGAATGGAATATTCTTCTCCCTTCTATTTCCCCTCTCTATTTCTATGAGGAAATCTCACCAACTTCATGAAACCCCGAGGGAGCTAGTCCCTATGAACTCCTAGCACTCATTTTCCTCACCACTCAGCGGGTACGCTGCTTCTCAAAATCTCTTGTGGGGTTGTTTTCCATTATGAATTATTAATTAGCTTTTACTATGAATATGTCAAATGTCTTCAACTCTACTACCCTTCTCTTAAATGTAACTGACTCTGAGCTCTGTTTGTCAGTATTCACCCATATTACCTAGGTGCTGCACACAGAGAGGTGTTCAGAATTTTAAGGCGTCAATAAATGAATTTCCAGCACTGATATCACTAATGAAGACTTGGTAGGGAAGATCCCTGGTGGCCTAGGGGTTAAGGATCTGGCATTGTCACTGATGTGGCTCAAGTTACTGCTATTGCACAGGTTTGATCCCTGGCTCGGGAACCTCTGCATGCTGCTGGTATGGCAAAAGAAAAAAAGAATTAGTAATAACATGCAATCCAATGACTTGAAATCCTTTCAGCAGTTCTAGATATATGTAATTTTCATTTTTCCTGCCTGCTTTATTTATTCTTTTATCAAGTGTATCATCTTAAATGGCCTGTGTGTCTCAATTCTGAAAAGTATACATTTTGGTAGTGAATGAATTAATGTCTGTAAGTTTACTGTAGGTATAAAGCTGCCATTAAAATGAAAATATTCTGTTTTCGGTAAAGAAAAATTTCTTGGTATGAAAACGATGATGACACCCAACTAAATTAATTAATAGGGATCAAGGGCCTCCATTCTCCACCCACTCCAGTGTGAAAATCTGAAGTTCCTTTATTGGCTTTGAAGTATCTGTTAACATCTGCCGACATCCTAAGGGAAATTGGCACAAAATAAATAGATCCACGCTATTTTTAACTCTAATGGGGGGGGGGGGGAAGCATGGAGAAATTAGGTTTCTCTCTGTGAAAACAGTAAGAGGAATGATTCTCAGAAGTCTACCTGAGCAAGGAAAAAAAAAAAAAAAAAGTCCTTAATCTCTGTCACAGCCACCCTAAATACAATGATAACCATCACCCATTTCTACCAAACAGATACCCAGGGCCCAAAATATCCCAGATATTATGGCCTTCAAAATACTTTTTTCTTTTCCTTTCCTTTAACTTGGGGTTTTAAAGCTTTAAAAAAAAAAATGTGTGAGGGACACTTCAGTTGCATTTGTAAGCAGATGATTTCCTTGAGGTTAGGATGCATTACCCTGCAAGTAACAGAATGTCTGACAAAAATAACTGAGATCCTTGCTACTCAAAATGTGGGTTTTTGGAGCATCACTTGGGTGTTTGATGAAAATGCAGAAGACAGGCTCCACCCCAGTCTTACTAGGTCAGAATGTGCATTTTAACAAGACCCCCGGCTGACTCATAAGCACATTAAAGTTTGAGAAGCACTAACTCAGACCAAGCCAGGGTTTATAATTTCACATAGACATCTGGAGAGAGATCATTCTGGAGGTTGTTAACTTTCTTGCAAAATGGTGTTGTTAACCCACATGCTTTCCAACTTTCTGCTTTTTTTTTTTCCCCCTCTGTCTTTTGTCTTTTGAGGGCCGCACCCGTGGCATATGGAGGTTCCCAGGCTAGGGGTCTAATTGGAGCTGTTGCTGCTGATCACAGCCACAGCCACAGCAACGCCAGATCCGAGCCGCATCTGCAACCTACACCACAGCTCATGGCAACACTGGATCCTTAACCCACCGAGCAAGGCCAGGGATCAAACCCGCAACCTCATGGTTCCTAGTCGGATTCACTAACCACTGAGCCACGACAGGAACTCCCCAACTTTGTGCTTTGACATTTTCCACGTGTTGGCTTTCGTCCTCAGATGTCACCTTTCACTGTGACATAATGGTTCCTGCAACTCCATTACGTTTTCATCAAACTGTATTCAAGGCAAGTAATCTCTCCTTGGGCCTCTTTGTTTCTAAAGACAAAAAAAACATTTCCCAGGAGTCCCCCACCAGACTTCTCCTTTGTCTCCTTGGCCAGAGCCATCAACAAATCGCTGGTAGTGGGCAAAGGGATTAATACTAACTTAAGTCAATTAAGAATAACTTAAGTCAATGATATTTTATCCCTTGGAACCAGGAAAGAGCATATCTAACCCAGACACTTGAACAAAATTGGGATTCTTTTAGCAAAGAGTATGAGTCTCAATTGGATAAGTACTAGCCAAGTATGTCACATGGAAATAAGCAGCATTAAGGAGAAGCAAAATGAGTTGATGAAGGGATGGGAGCATATGGGAAAGTCCTAAACATAGAGATTTATAATTACTGAGAACAAGTGGTTAATAACATCAAATCTGCATCACATAATGAGTTTGACAAACAACAACTGGAGCCGGTGATCATAAAGTTATAAATTATCTTTTTTTTGGCCTTGGCCACAGCATGCAGATGTTCTCAGGCTGGGGATCAAACCCCTGACAGCAGCATCCTGAGACACAGCAGAGATAATGCTGGATCCCTAACCCGCTGAGTCACCAGGAACCTCCCACAAATTATCTCTATGAATGGTAAAGTGGTGGAGGAGTTCTTGTTGTGGCGCAGACAGTTAAGAATCCTACTGCAGCAGCTCAGGTTGCTTCAGAGGCGTGGGTTCGATCCCCTGACCTGGCCCAGTAGGTTAAAGGATCTGGTGTTACTGCCGCTGAGGTGTAGGTCGCAGCTGTGGCTTGGATTCAGTCCCTGGCCTGGAAACTTCCCCATGCTGTGGGCGTGGTCATAAAATAAACAATAAAAAAATAGTAAAGTTGTGAATGAGAGAAGAAGACAGCTTACAGGCCATTAGAGAGAGAATAAAGGGTGAGAAAATAAAAACAGACCTTATAAACAATTTTAAAGGTTTACAATAAAATTAGAGTGATGGGTAAGAAATAACTCTCTCAAGGGAAGATATTCTTGTCCTTCCCTCGCCCCTCAACCCTCAGAGCACAGATCTGAGAAGGTCAAGAGGAGAAAGAGTTGGTGAAAGGAGAATGAAGGAGGTTGTTAGCAAGGGGAGCGGTAAGTCATCGTCATCGGTCACAAAGGACTTTGCTCGCCTCTGTGAAAGGCCAGGCAGGATTGTCTGCTGAGGAGGGAAAGGTGACGTGGGTGCCAGGGTGGTGGTCCTTGTGGTGGGTGGTGTTCCCAGATGCAGCAGCACCTTCCAGGAACTTAGAAGTGCAGGTTCTCTGGGAGTTCCCGTCGTGGCTCAGTGGTTAACGAATCCGACTAGGAATCCTGAGGTTGCGGGTTCGATCCCTGGCCTTGCTCAGTGGGTTAGGGATCCGGCGTTGCTGTGAGCTGTGGTGTAGATCGCAGACGCAGCTCGGATCCCGCGTTGCTGTGGCTCTGGTGTAGGTCAGCGGCTACAGCTCCAATTGGACCCCTAGGCTGGGAACCTCCATATGCTGCAGGAGTGGCCCAAGAAATGGCAAGAAGACAAAAAAAAAAAAAAAAAGCTGCAGGTTCTCTGGCCAGACCTTAGACCCACTGAGTCAGACTCTCTGGACATGGGACGCAGCCCTCTGTGTGTGAACGAGCTCTGCGGGGGCCTCCGATGCACACTCAGGTTGAGCACCACTGTGCCAGGAAATTGTTTCTACAGTACCTGCCTGCATATGTGCCTCTGCAGCGAACCTAGTTGAGATGTTCCTGTCAGGAAATGGTCCCCACTTTGTTCTTCACTAGCTCGATCCAGACAGAAATACCTGTGGGCGCAGGGAGACACATTCTGAGGTGCCTCTGGGCCAGAGGAACATGTATCCAAGCCGAGGTAGACTTTGTTTCTATTTTTGGCTGCGCTGCTTTCCTACTTTTCCTTTTTCCTGCCCGGGCTCTTTCGGAGTTCATGGAAAAAGGGCCACTGATTACTTTTTTTCTCTCTCTGTTTGAGTTCTATGGATGACTCTCCATTGCTAAATCAAGAACATCTGTACCCCTGGGTATGGATGGCCAAGGCTTCTGCCCTCACCTCTGCCCATTTCTTGAGCCGTCTTCCTTGCCGCCCTGGGGGGGACTTCTCTTTGGCAAGAAGTATGTGCAAGGGAATTGAGAAAAATTCTTGCGGAGTTCTGGTACCATTTGATCTGCTCACCGAGTTTTATGACCTGCCTACTCTATGCTGGGGACTCTAGTAGAGACAGGGATAAAAAGATGCTTTACAAAGGAGTGTAGCATATTCTGGAAGCGATGACCAAAGAAGCAGATGATTTAAATACAGTACATTTAAATGCTATGACAAAGGTCTGTGCAGGGCGATGTGGAAGCACATACAAAGGACATTTTATGGAGTTCCCGTTGTGGCACAGTGGTTAATGAATCCGACTAGGAACCGTGAGGTTGCAGGTTTGATCCCTGGCCTTGCTCAGTGGGTTAAGGATCTGGTGTTGCCGTGAGCTGTGGTGTAGATCACAGATGCAGCTCGGATCCCACGTTGCTGTGGCTCTGGTGTAGGCTGGCAGCTACAGCTCCGATTAGACCCCTAGCCTGGGAACCTCCCTATGCTGTGGGAGCGGCCCAAGAAATGGCAAAAAGACAAAAATAAAAATAAAATAAAAAAAGGACATTTTAGTCAGCGAACGTCTCCTAGAGAAATCAGTACCTACACTTCAGAACATGGTCTTGAAGGAAAAGTGGGAAGTAGTCAAGAAGAAAAGGTAGAAGTATGTGTTTCTTCTTTTTCTTTTCTTTCTTTCTTTCTTCCTTTCTTTCTTTCTTTCTTTCTTTCTTTCTTTCTTTCTTTCTTTCTTTCTTTCTTTCTTTCTTTCTTTCTAAGCGCTGCCCTTATGGCATATGGAGGTTCCCAGGCTAGGAGTCAAATCAGAGCTACAGCTGCCAGCCTCTGCCACAGCCACAGCAATACCAGATCCAATCTGCATCTGAGACCGGCGTGTGGCAACACTGGATCCTTAACCCACTGAGCAAGGCCAGGGATCGAATCTGCATTCTTATGGATACTAGTCAGGCTTTTAACCCAATGATCTGCAACAGGAACTCCTAGAGGTGTGTGTTTCTGACCAAGAGAATAGCATAATCAAGGGAGTTTTGAGAATTCCCTGGTGCCACGGCACATTAAAGATCTGGCTTTGTCCCTGCTGTGGCTCAGGTTACTGCTGTGGTGTGGGTTTGATCACTGGCCTGGGAACTTCCACATGCCGTGGGTGTGGCCAAAAACAAAAGATAAGGAATTAAAACAGGACAGCAAAGGCTGGACACAGAGATTCTCTGAAGCAGCAGATCAGGGAGATAAGGGTGACAACCATCTGGCTTTCCCCAGAACTGTCCCAGTTTTAGCACTGGAAGTTCCCTGTCCCTCACTTCTGGGCAAATTGAGATGATTGGTTGCAGTAGTGTAGAAGCCAGAATGCAGAAGGTCATCTCTGCCATGGAACGGGGTACACACACTTGATTCCTCAGAATGGTAGAGTCACTGAAGGGAACAGAATATATTTGGGAAAATCTTACTGGGCTACATTAGCAAGAGAGAGGCCCAAGTAGGCTCACCATCCACAGAGGAAGGGGAGACAAATTCAAGTCTCCGGGCTTTTGCTGTCCCACTCAAGTGGGAAAATAAACACACATATAAAGCAGCATTGTTACAGAGGGAGGGAGGAAAGGCAGGAAGGTAAGGAGGGAGCGTAAGACTGAAGTTCTGTGTTCTTTGTTTCCACTTACTCACACACGCTTGGTAAGCTTCAGCTTCCACATCTGTGAAATGGGATAATACCTACCTCCTTGGTTTGTTTTGATGATCAAACAACAGGGTGTGTGTGAAAAAGCTTGGTAAACTATAAAGCACTATGTGAGTATTACTAATAGGACTGCTATCACACTCAAAATGTACCCAACCACATCAACCCTGAGAGCATAAGTTTGGTTGAAAGTGCATCACATTGCTTCCTGCTGTTCACCAGCACTAGGTCATTATCAGTAACTCCTGTATGTCAGCTGGCTGAGGGGGCCTGCAAGTTGCTGGGAGAATTGCTAAAGGAGAAGCGGTTTGAGTGTCTCCTGTTCTTTCTCCAAACATAAACATTCAAACGCGGTACAGTGTGCTTAAAAAGAGCAAGAGTGGAATTTGCAAAGGTACATGAACCCCAATGTTCATAGCAGTGTTGTTCATAATTGCCAAGACATGGAAGCAACCTAAGTGCCCATCAAGAGATGAATGGATAGGAGTTCCCACTGTGGTGCAGCGGGTTAAGAATCTGACTGCAGAGACATGGGTTTGATCCTCAGCCCAACGCAGTGGATTAAAAGATCTGCTATTGCCACACCTGACATATAATTCGCAGCTATGGCTCAGATTCAATCCCTGGCTTGGGAAGTTCCCTTTGCTGTGGGTTTGGTCCCTGGCTTGGGAAGTTCCATTTGCTGTGGGTTTGGCCATAAAAAAAAATGAGAGAGAGATGAATGGATAAAGAAGACATGATATATATACATATATATGCAATGGAATATTACTCAGCCTTAAAAAAGAACAAAATTTTGCCATTTGCAACAACATGGATGGACTTGGAAGGTAGTATGCTAAGTAAAATAAGTCAGAGAGAGAAAGACAAATACTGTATAATATCACTTGTGTGGAATCTTTTTTTCTTTTCTGTCTTTTTAGGGCCACACCTGTGGCATATGGGGGTTCCCAGGCTAAGGGCTGGAATTGGAGCTGTACCGCTGGCCTATACCACAGCCACAGCAATGCCAGATTGGAGCTGTGTCTGCGACCTACACCACAGCTAACAGCAACACTGGATCCTTAACCCACTGAGTGAGGCCAGGGATTGAACTTGCATCCTCATGGATTCTAGTCAGATTCATTTCCATTGAGCCACTACAGGCACTGCTTAAATTGGGAATCTAAAAAATACAACAAACTAGGGAGTTCCTGTTGTGATGCAGTGGGTTAAGGATTTGGCGTTGCCGAAGCTATGGATGGCATAGGTTGCAGCTGTGGCTCAAATTCAGTTCCTAAATTCAGTTCCTTCCATATCCTACAGGTGTGGCCAAAAACAAAACAAAACGAAACAAACCTAGTGAATATAACAACAACAACAAAAAAAGCAGACTTACAGATGTAGAGAACAAACCAGTGGTTACCAATGGGGAGAAGGTAGAGGGAAAGGTGATACAGGAGTGGGGGATTAAGAAGTAGAAACTATTAGATATAAAATCAGCTATAAGGGTATGTTGTACAACACAGGGAATATAGCCAATATTTGACAATAACTGTAAATGGAGGATAACCTCTAAAAATTGTGACTCTACTGTACACCTATAACTTATATAATATTGTATGGCAAGTATCCTTCAATTAAAAAAAAAAGCAAGAGTGGGGATGGGGAGAGAAGGGGATGGAAGAGATTTGGTCTAGATCCTTAAATATCATTCTAAGAGCAGATGTCAATTTGACATCAATTCAGATCCTGCCCTGCTTATGGCCTTTTATCTATTCCCTGTGTCTGTGGGACAAAACTCACACCTCTTAATCGGACCCCTACTCACCTCTCCGGGTTCTCTTCAGTCCTTCCCCCATATACTAGCTCCCAACCACAACACACTGCTGCCCATGGTGAATTTGTCCTGGTCTCTTCCCGCTTGGGCTGTTCCTCTCCCTAACTTTCCTCCTTGACTTCCAAAATGGGCTCAGATGCTACCTCCAGGGTGAAGTCTACCTTGGCTTCCCCAGGCAAAGTGCGGCATCAGTGAGCCTGTATGACTTGGGTGCTCCTCTAGTACAGCGAGGGATAGGTAATGCTGGGTGGCAGATGACAGCACTGAGTGCCAGTCACTCCGGCTTTTATGCCCCCGGTCAGCCATTTGCTTCTTTGGACAATGCACAAGAGAGGCTCTGGAGGAGGTTGTGGAGCCAGATGGGACCTTGGACTGCAGGGACTCTTGGTCCCTCAGTATCCACATATATAAAGGAGAGATGCTGCTATCAGTATATCATAGGGCGTCAAGAAAAACACTGAGAACAGTGCCTGACACATAGACACACACTTCTAGCTCTTTAAAAAAAAAATATATATATATATATATGCTTTATTTAGCATCTTTGTGCATACCTCCTTGTTCTTTTGTTGTTGTTTTTTGCTTTTTAGGGCTGCACATGCAGCATATGGAGGTTCCCAGGCCAGGGGGCAAACTGGAGCTGCAGCCACTGGCCTGCACCACAGCCACAGCAATGCCAGATCCAAGCTTCATCTGCTCACGGCAACGCCGGATCCTTAACCTACTGAGCAAGGCCAGGGATCGGACCCACGACCTCATGGTTCCTAATTGGATTCGTTTCCACTGCGCCACGGTGGGAACTCCCAACATACTTCTAGCTGTTGTTATTAATCTTACAGTTTCTTATTTGGGAAATGGGAATAATACTAGAGACAACAGCTACAAGAGTTATTTGAGACAAGAAGGGCTTGGCTTACAGAAGATACTTGATAAATCTTTTACTTGCCGTTTTAGTGCTTGCCATTTGCATTACAATTTTTTATTTAAAGATATTTCAACTGCTAACATCTCTTAGCTCCTCCAGGGAAAAGAGAAAGTCATCCGTCTTAGTGTTCCCAGCAGCTGGCACACACAAGGTGCTCAAGAAACGCTTGGCAAATGAGTTGATGAAAATAGAGTCATGGGGAGAACTCAAAATGGCTTTAATTGTGTCTCAGCAATATCCTGAAAGGTCATGAAATAGGAATTTAATCCCTGAAAATCTATCTTTGTAAATCTGTGTGCAATTCAAGGTTTGAGTATTAGTTTTTAATTGTGTTTTGTGTTTGTGATTCTTGGTAATTTTTCCCTCCCTCTTCTTTCGTATTCATTTTGGGCAGAGTTTCTCAATCCTGGCACTGTGGAGACTGTCCTGTGATTGCAGGATGTTTAGCAACTTCCCTGGCCTCTACCCACGAAATACCAAGAGCATCTCCCACCCCTGGTTTGGACAACCTATTTGTTTGTCCCTGGTTTGGCACCTAGGGCCGTGCTAAAAGTTTGAGGGAATGGTCCTCACCACTGAGGACCATTAGTCTGGGGAATCTGCTCAAACATGTTCAGATATAGCACATTTTGGTAGGAACTGATTTGTTTTTCTCTTTATCTGCAAGGGAAAAATCTGGCCATATGCTTCTGGATTGAACTGATTCTCCCAATTCTCCTCCCCTGATGGCAGAATTCCTCTTCATTCTCACTCTCAGAAATGGCACGGAGGCAGGGAGGAGGTTGGGACCATGTTTTATTTATCTAGACATATGCCCCAGAACTAGAAAGCGCCTGTTTCTTTCATTTCATTTTGTGGGAAAACTGAAAGAATGCAGTGTTTTACAATTCAGATGAAAGCTGAACGGAACACTAAGCTGTCTGATTTTCTAGGAGTGAGAAGTGGGAGAGGGGCTTCGTTATGAAATTGCTGCAGAAAAAACTTTCCACGTCAGAAACATTTTTTACAGGGACAAATGAAAAATGTGTATGTCAAGAAAGGACAGGAAGGCTAAAAACACATTGTTACTATAAATCCTTGAATCTGAGACACAATTCATAATGCTTCTTTACTAACAGGGCAATTTTAAACTTATTTAAGCTGGGAAATTTGTTATCAGGTGACTCAGACATGTGGGGAAATCCAGTTTGTCTGTGCCAAAGATGAAAGAAAGCGATTAGGTATTTAAATGCTGAGATTCCATTCAGTCCTGTAAATGAACTGCAGTTGTCTTGGATGGGGAGAAAAGAAAGAGGGTAGTTATTCATCAAGTTAAAAAATGTTAAAGGGTTCTTTGGATTTAAATAATAAAACTTTGTAACAATTAATCTTTCAAATGGTATTCAGCGCTTTTTTTTTTTTTTTTTTTTGGTCTTTCGTAGGGCAGCACCCACGGCATATGGAGGTTCCGAGGCTAAGGGTCTAATCGGAGCTGTAGCCACAGGCCCACACCACAGCCACATCAATGCCAACTCCGAGCCGAGTCTGGGACCTACGCCTCAGCTCACAGGAATGCCAGATCCTTAACCCACTGAGCAAGGCCAGGGATCAAACCCTCAACCTCATGGTTCCTAGTTGTATTGTTAACCACTGAGCCATGACAGAAACTCCAATGCTTTTATTTTTTTATTTCAAAAACATTCAAAAAGTATTTTTTTAACAAGTTAAGTATAGCACACAGAACTTTCTGTCCTTAACCATTTGAGAGTAAGTATGGATCCCGTGCCCCATTGTCCCCAAATACTTTTTAGTGTTTGTTCCTACAGATAAAGACTGTCTCCTAAATAATCAGAATGCAACCATTAAAATCAGAAACTGAACATTGATACATGACTACTGCCTAATCTTCAGACTCCACTCACGTTTTCCCTGTTGTCTCAATAAAATGTTTTCTAGCAGCAAGATCTGGATCAGAATCACACATGGCATTGAGGTGACCTGTCTCGGTCAACCTGGAATAATTTCTTGGTCGTTCCTTGACTTTCATAACCTTGACACTTTTGAAGAAGATGGGCCAGTTATTTTGTAGCTTGTCCCTTAATTGGGGCTTTAAAGCTGTTTCCAGGGGAGTTCCCGTCGTGGCGCAGTGGTTAACGAATCTGACTAGGAACCATGAGGTTGCGGGTTCGATTCAGGCCCTTGCTCAGTGGGTTAAGGATCCAGTGTTGCCGTGGGCTGTGATGTAGGTTGCAGACGCGGCTCGGATCCCACGTTGCTGTGGCTCTGGTGTAGGCCAGAGGCTACAGCTCTGATTCGACCCCTAGCCTGGGAACCTCCATATGCTGTGGGAGCGGCCCTAGAAATGGCAAAAAGACCAAAAAAAAAAAAAAGAAAAAAAAAAGCTGTTTCCAGGAATGTCATATAGGTAATGCTGCTTTCTTCTCCTTACATCCTGTCAGGTGGCTCATGATTTCAATTTGTCCATATGAAGTTTCCTTTGATTCCTTGATTAAGATGTTTTCTGGAGTTCCCGTCGTGGCGCAGTGGTTAACGAATCCGACTAGGAACCATGAGGTTGCGGGTTCGATCCCTGCCCTTGCTCAGTGGGTTAACAATCCGGCGTTGCCGTGAGCTGTGGTGTAGGTTGCAGACGCGGCTTGGATCCCGCGTTGCTGTGGCTCTGGCGTAGGCCGGTGGCTGCAGCTCCGATTAGACCCCTAGCCTGGGAACCTCCATATGCCGCGGGAGCGGCCCAAGAAATAGCAACAACAACAACAAAAGACAAAAAGACAAAAGACAAAAAAAAAAAAAAAAAAAAAAAAGATGTTTTCTCCCTGGCATGTTCTCTGTGAGCACACTCTTTTTCTTCTTAGAACTATATAAATATCCCATTCCTCATCAAATTTTGATGTACTCATTTATTAATTTCTATGTATACTTATAATTTCCTATTTTATTCAACCACTGATAATATTTTGTCTTAATTAATTAATTTATTTATGCCTTCTTAGGGCTGCCCCCATGGCATATGGAGGGTCCCAGGCTAGGGCTTGAATCAGAGCTGCAGCCGCTGGCCTACACCACAGCTACCACAATGCCAGATGCAAGCCTTGTCTGTAACCTACACCACAGCTCACCACAACGCCAGATCTTTAACCCACTGAGGCCAGGGATCAAACCTGTGTCCTCCTGGATACTAGTCAGATTCATTTCCACTGAGCCATGATGGGAACTGCTGTCATTTTTCATTTTGATGCTCAAATTGTTCCCGATTTGGCCAGTGGAAGTCCCTCTAAGCTGGTGTCCGTGTCCTTTTGAAGTGTTCACATCCTTCCTTGAGCCCTTTCTTACTCTGGCCCAATAAGGCATTCCCGACTCATCTCATATGTTCCCTGCCCCAGATGTAGGATCAGCCATTTCTCCAGGGAACCCTGGTTCCTTTCAAAGGAAAATGTGATTGAGAAGCCAAGATTTCGACACTGGCAGTGCTCATCGTTATCAGGCTGTCACTGCTCCCAGGTCTGATGTAATGACTAAAAAAAATGTGTCACTCAGATTGTCTGCTACAGGGAGTGTAGTTGACTACCATCCTGTTTGGAACTACCTTATACTTTCCAAGGGTTATTCCTAGCAAATGCCTGGGCACAGCAGGGGTACTAAAGTAGACCCATTCTGGACAGATATTGGAATTCCTCGACGGGCGACTTTGACTTGGGAACTCCCCATCCACCTGGTAAATCCATTCTTGGAATTGCTCTGCTCTCTAAGACCTTTCCAATTCCCATCTGTCCTTGCCTGTTTCCTCCACAAATGGCAAACCTACATCTCAGTTTGAAGCCTCTCTCTTCCTTCTCTTGTTTCCTATCTGGATTAGTTGTCTACCAGTTTGGAGCCATTACCCTCCCAAATGCAGTGGCTTAAGTGAAATAAATATTTCTTATTTCCCAGTTTCTTTGGGTCAGGAATTCGGGAGCAGATTAGCTGGTCTAGAATCTCTCATGGATATTGCTGACAAGATGTCAGCCATAGCACAGTCATCTAGATGGCCTGACTTGATCCTAAAGGATCTACTTCCAAGAGGATCACTTGGCTCTTGGCAGGATGTCTCAGTCCCTCAAGGTATGAACCACTCCATAAGGCAGAAGCCACTATGGCTTTTATTGTCTAACCTTAAAGTCACACACTGCTATCATAGCTGTGGGTCAGCGCTATTCAGTATGGGAGATTTCCTAGGGGCTGACGACTAAGAAGTACGAATCACTGGAGGATAACTTGAAGGCTCTCACACTATCCCTATAAATCTCGAACATAGGTAATCCTGTCTTGATGACTGCTTCTCAGTAGACATGAAATAATACATCTGCTTAATGGACAGAGCTAGAGAATGCACACACACACACATATTTACAGACATGTTTATTTATTCTTTTAAAAATTTTATTGAAGTATAGTTGATTTACAGTGCATTAATTTCTGCTGTACAGCAGTGACTCAGTTTTTTATATATATATATATATATATATATATATATTCTTTTTCATGTTCTTGTTCATTATGGTTTATCATAGGATATTGAACACAGTTCTCTGTGCTACCCAGTAGGACCATGCTGTTTATCTATCCTATGTATACTAGTTTTCATCCACTAATTCCAAACTCCCAATCCCTCCTTTCCCCACTTACCCTCCCCCTTGGCAACCGAAAGTCTGTTCTCTATGATGTGAGTCTATTTCTGTCTCTAGATATGTTCATTTGTATCATATTTTAGATTCAACATATAAGTGATAACATCTGGTATTTGTCTTTCTCTTCCTGACTTACTTCACTTAGTATGATAATCTCTAAGTGTATCCATGTTGCTGCAAATGGCATTATTTCATTCTTTTTTATGGCTGAGTAATATTCCATTATATATATATATATATCACATCTTCTTTATCCACTCATCTGTTTATTGATGGACATTTAGGCTGCTTCCATGTCCTGGCTATTGTAAATGTGCTGCTATGAACATAGGGGTGCATGTGTCTTTTTGAATTATAGTTTTGTCTGGGTCTGTGCCCAGGAGTGGGATTGCTGGATCACATGGAAACTATATTTTTAGTTTTTTGAGGAACCTCCATGCTGTTTTCCATGGTGGCTGCACCAATTTACATCCCCACTAACAGTGTTCCCTTTTCTCCACACCCTTTCCAATAGCCATGCTTATTTCTATCTCTATCCAAATATACTGAAAACCATGAGTTCATATCAATACATCCAATACCAATACAGCATCACAAAGTCCATTCCAATTTTCTCTCTTTCTGTGTTTGTACCTCTTTTATATTTGTTAAGCTTCTTGGGTCTGTAGATTTATGTATTTTATCAATTAAGGAAGTTTTGCACTATTATTTCTTCAAATATTCTTTGTTCTCTTGCTCTCTCCTCTCCTCCTAGATTCCTATTATGTGTATATTACTTCTCTTGATGATATTCCACAAGTCTCTCAGTCTCTGTTCATTTTTCTTCATCCTTTTTTTCTTTCTGTCTTCAGACAATACTTTCAGCTGACTGGTCTTTAATTCACTGATTGTTCTGCCTCTTCCTATCTACTGCCGAATTCTCCTTGTGAAATTTTCATTTCAGTTATTGTACTTTTTAGCTCCAGAACTTTTATCTGATTCCTTTTAAAATAATTTCCGTCTCATTATTGATATTCTCTCTCTGTTGAGATATTGTTAGCCTGGTTTCCTTTGGCCCTTTGTCCTTTAGCTCTTGAAAATATTTAAAACAGTTGATTTAAAGTCTCTGTCTAATAACTCCAATATCTATACATCCTCAGGGATCATTTCTGTTCATTTTCTTAGTTCCCCTTGTGAATAGGCCATGCTTTCTTTTTTCTTTATATGCTTCATGATTTTTCTTAAAACCTGGACATTTTAAATATGAAGTAATTCTGAAAATCAAATTCTCCTCTTTCCTAGATGTGTTGTTGCTTGCTCTGGGTTGTTTTTATTGATTTGTTTAATGACTTTCCTAAACTTCTTTTGTAAAGATCATATTCTTTGTCTTGTGTAGTCTCTGAAGTCTCTGTTCCTTTAGCCTAGTGGTCAGCTAAAACAGAGATTTTCTTAAACTCCTGGAACCAAAATAAATAAATAAATCCTCTCCAGGTCTTTGCAGATTGGCTATGTGTTGCAGCCAATGCTTCAGTGCTTAGCCAGGCCATTTACAATTTGGCTTTAGATTTCACTCCTGTGAAGTGGAAGCATATGGTCTTTTCAGGTCTCTTCTGAGGATGTGTCCTGCCCTGAGCACATGCATAGCTTTTGTGATGCCCCTGAACACACAGGAGCTTTTCAAGCCCTTGTTCCTCAAGTGTCTCAATGCCCAGCATTTCTACAAGTCCACCGTGTGTTCCAACTGCCTTTCCATGTTTTTGAAGTATCCCCTCCAGATAGCCACTTCTCTGCTATTAGAGGGTCCTGATGGAGGTGACACAAAGGCAAGCCCCTGGCTTCAGTCCTTCCCGAACCCCCAGACACATCCAAACATACAAACACACTCCTTAGGAACAAGGCTCCCTCCACTTTCCCCAGAACAAGGGACCCACTCAGGGAACACAGGCTACCATTTTCTAGAATGCTACCTTTCCAGGAGGGTGGGCTGGACGAGGCTAAGTTAAAACATGACAAATCTCCTCTACCAGTGGCTCATCTCCTGATTAAGCATTTGCTAAGTTTCTGCAAATCCTTGACTGTCTTCTAAAGTGAATTCTGACAATTTCTGCTAGGTTTTTTTCAGTGTTCAGTAGACCCTACTCGAACTACTCCACCGTATTTTTTTAAATTTTTTTGTCTTTTTGCCATTGAGACACTTGAGGAACAAGGGCTTGAAAAGCTCCTGTGTGCGGCATATGGAGGTTCCCAGGCTAGGGGTCGAATGGGAGCTGTAGCCATCCGCCTACGCCAGAGCCACAGCAACGCGGGATCCAAGCCGCGTCTGCAACCTACACCACAGCTCACGGCAACGCCGGATCGTCAACCCACTGAGCAAGGGCAGGGACCGAACCCGCAACCTCATGGTTCCTAGTCGGATTCGTTAACCACTTCGCCACGACGGGAATTCCTACTCCACCGTTTTCATTGACTTTGGCACCAACATATCTCCCTTGTATTTGTGACTCCTCCTCCCACAGTTAGGAACGCTGCTTCCACGATGCTTCATGGGCTTACTTCCTTGATCAGTTCCTCTGCATGTAGCCAATATTCTAACTCCACCATCATCTCATTCCCTACGTGGACAGGCTCCTCTCTGCTCTGGCTCGGGTTCCATGTGGGCAGGTGCCCTCTGCAGCAGATGCCCTTGCTTCCTGCTGGAGCTCACCTAAGTATTTTATTCTTCATGCTTTAGTTTTATTAGTTTTACTGGGGGTTTATATCGCTGATGTTAAAATAAGAAAAATTATGGTTAGAAACAAGGTATAATTCTTTTCAAATTCCCCTTACGCATCTCCTTCAATACCTTCGTGTTGTAGCTTAGGAACAAATATTATTTCCGTTCGGGGATGGGAAAATAGAGCAAGAAGGCCACTCTTCACAGGACCCACCAAATTTATGGTAACCAGTTGTAGTGGTGGGTCTGATGTTAGGGAATTCTTTGTCAGCTCCCTCTTCCATTCTTTCAGCACCTTTTCCAAATTGTCATCACTTTCGTGAAGCCCCCCCGCCACTATATTCTTTCTGACTTCACTCTGAACAGATTAACGTTGCTTTTTGTTTATTAAGAAACTCAAGGCAAACAAACGTAAACTTCTTTCATTTGTGGTTTCCACTGTCCCCTCTCCTCCAAACCTATTAGCAGGGGCAGATTCAGGTTTTGTGGTTGCTTGAGTGGATACAATTGGAGAAGGGGGAACTTTAAGGGAAAGAAATGCAAAAAATACTTTACTTTCGCAAATGTTATAGAAACACATGACCATGTTAAATCATTCCCAAGGTCCCCCCGCTGTGGCCTCTAGAAGAAGACCGTGAAAGTGGGAGTGGGAGGAAGGGAGCAGAATTTCAGCTGCCTGTGACAGGCACCCTCATTCTCCCCTCATCCAGAAGTGGCAATCCCCCTCCCCCTGCCGCCTTCCTCCCCTTCCTTCCCCTCCTTCTTCCTCCTCTCACTCCTTCTCCTCCTTGCCCTCCTCTCTCCTCCTCTTCCTTGTCCCCCTCCTCCTTCCCCTCCCCCTTTCCCTTCCTCTCTCCCTCCCACTTTCCCTCCTCCCCCCATTCAAGGCCCATCCATCCTGCCAGGCTACAGGCCTTCTGGGAAGCCTCTGATTCACGCTTTTTGCCTCCTTCTTTATTGGATCACCCACTTCAAGGTTATACATGTGACAGTGTTCTGCTCAAACTTAGAAACAAAGTAACCAATCAGCTCTAACCATATCAACCCCCAAATTCCTCCCATTTCCAAATTCCTTTCTAGCCACCCAATTGCCCTCTTGCCTTTAACAACACAATTCTGGGAAAATCACTGGCCTCCCTCCCTGTTTCCCATTCATTTCTCAACACACGACGCTCCTGCTTTGGCTCTCATAACATAACAGCTAAAACTGCTTTGGCTAAAGTCATCAATAACTATTTTGTTCACTTAAAGTTTATTAGTGTTTTTTTTTTTAAAGAAAACCAGACATTTGAATTTAAAAAGTAACAGTCCTCCCAGCATCTCAAATAATAAAGTGTCTAAAGTAGAATTAAATTTCCCAATAACTTGGATAAGGACTCTCCTCTGAGTGTCCACACTTAACTTTATGTTTACCACCCATAGTTTTGGCTTTGTCCATCCAAATCAAAAACAGATACAGGGAGTTCTGTCGTGGCGCAGTGGTTAACAAATTCGACTAGGAACCATGAGGTTGCGGGTTCGATCCCTGCCCTTGCTCAGTGGGTTAAGGATCCGGCGTTGCCGTGGGCTGTGGTGTAGGTCGCAGATGTGGCTCGGATCCTGCGTTGCTGTGGCTCTGGCGTAGGCCGGCGGCTACAGCTCCAGCTCCGATTCGACCCCTAGCCTGGGAACCTCCCATATGCCTTGGGAGTGGCCCAAGAAATGGCAAAAAGAAAAAAAAAAAACAAAAAACAAAAAAACAAACAAAAAAAAACCAGATACAGACACAACTATATAGGATCTCTCTCTCTTTCTCTTCTTTCCTTTCTTCTTCCCTTCATTCCTTTTCTTTTAAACAAAAATTCCATCACGTCAAACATTCCTTTCTCTTGCTCTTCAGTTAACAATGTATCACGACTGCACATCCAGACCAATAGCTGTACATCTATTGAATTCTTTTTAACAGTTGTAGAGCATCCCATGATAAGAACACACTGTGGTTGATTCAGCTATTCCCTATTGGAGTAAATTCAGGTTCTTTTGACTAGGTTGAGCCATATAAAACTGCCATTTTTTTTTTTTTTAGGCTTGGTTCTTTTGTTATAGTTTTCTATTACATGCAATGTTATAATAATTTCTTTCTTTTTAGGGCTGCACCTGTGGCATATGGAAGTTCCTGTACTAGGGGTCGAGTCAGAGCTGTGGCTGCTGGCTAGATCCGAGCTGCATCTGTGACCTCCACCACCGCTCGTGGCAATGCTGGATCCTTAAACCACTGAGCAAGTCCAGGGATCAAACCCTCATCCTCATGATACTAGTTGAGTTCTTAACCCGATGAGACACCATGGGAACTCCTATAATAAATATCTATGTACACATATCTTTAACTTTTCTTTCTGCAGATAAATTCCAAGAAGTGGGATTCTAAGAGTTCCCATTGTGGCTCAGCAATAACAAACTTGACTAGTATCCACAAGGTTGTGGGTTCCATCCCTGGCCTCACTCAGTGGGTTAAGGATCTGGCATTGCCGTGAGCTGAGGTGTAGGTCACAGACATGACTCGCATCTGGCATTGCTGTGGCTGTGGCATAGGTTGGCAGCTGTAGCTCAGATTAGACCCCTAGCCTGGGAACTTCCATACTTCAAAGATGCAGCCATTAAAAAAAAAAAGCAGGATTCTAATTTTAAAAGTGTATGTATTATTTTCTTTTTTCGTTTTTGGCTTCACCTGCAGCATGGAGAAGTTTCTGGACTACTGGGTTGAACCTGAGCCACAGCTGTGATCTGAGTAGCAGTGACAAAGCAGTGACAATGCGGGATCTTCAACCCACCGAGCCACAAAAAAACTCTGGTGTGTATATTTTGGCATTCCCTGATGGCTTGGCAGATTAAGGATCTAGCGGTATCACTGCTGTGGTGCAGGTTGCTGCTGTGGCTTGGGTTTGATTCCTGGCCCAGGAACTTCCACATACTGCTGGTGTAGCAAAAAAAAAAAAAAAAAAAAAAAAAAAAAGAGTGTGTATGTATATTTACTCCCAGATGGCTTTCCAAAATCATTGGCATAATGTATGTTCCCATCAGTGGCCTTTGGGGAAGTCATATGTCACAATGACTTCCTTTAGTGCTTCTCTTAGGAGACTTTATAGTACACTGTACAGTTAGTCCTCAGTATCCACAGAGGCTGGTTCTATAATCTTCCCCGTACCAAAATCTGGGGATGCTCTAGTCCATTATATGAAATGGCATAGCACTGCCAGCCCTCTGTATCCAAGGGTTCTGCATCCAAGATCTGGGCTTCATTGAATCTGTGGAAGCAGAACTACGGATACAAGAGGCCATTTGAATTTGTCATGATGGACACATTCTTTCCTGGCACTTTGAACCAGTTTCCACCTGCTTCTTTTTTCCCTCTCTCCCTAGTCTCTCTTCCTCTGTTTATCCCTAGATCCTTGTATACCACATGGCTCTGCCATGGCTCACTTTTCTAGTTGCACTAAATGCTCTATTCTCTCCAGAGCCAAGTGTATGGTTTCAATGACCATCTCTACCCTCAGCCTGCCAAGGAGATGACCCCAAGGTGACTTCTCCTGAACTGCAAAAGTGTTTCCCTTGGAGTTCCTGTCGTGGCTCAGTGGTTAACGAATCTGATTAGGAACCATGAGGTAGTGGTTAACGAATATGACTAGGAACCATGAGGTTGCGGGTTCGATCCCTGGCCTTGCTCAGTGGGTTAAGGATCTGGCGTTGCCATGAGCTGTGGTGTAGGTCGCAGATGAGGCTCGGATCCCGTGTTGCTGTGGCTCTGGCGTAGGCTGGTGGCTACAGCTCCAATTTGACCCCTAGCCTGGGAACCTCCATATGCCGCGGGAGCAGCCCAAGAAATGGCAAAAAGACCAAAAAAAAAAAAAAAAAAAAAGTGTTTCCTTTGTGACGGTGCCAGATGCTCATCATCCAGAACATTGTGGTGATAACTATTCAATCACTATGCAATATTCTACAGTATGTCTCTTGGAGTGTGTGGTGTGCAAGCTGCACAATTATCACTGATAGCTGTGTTCTCCATGCCTTTCTTGAGTCTGAACTTCTGTATCAAATGGGTCTCCTGAATACCTGCAGCTTGGTGCTTTACAGACACTGCCAATATGGAAGCTCCATCATTGAACTTATCATCATCCCCTTTGAAATGCTCCTTATACATTTCTTTTCTTAGTACAGGAGAATCCCATTGACTGGGATGCGTAAGTTAGAAACCTGGAAGTCATCCTGGACTGCTTCTCTCTCTCTCTCTCAATTCACATCTGATAGGTTACCAAGTCCAGCCATTTTGATCTCACATTCTTGAAATCCACCATCTCTTTGCAATCTTCCAGTGCTGCCTGTCTCTGACCTTCTCTTTCACAGACTAAAATTCACTTCCTCCCTGGTCTTCCTACTTTTTGCCTCGCCTCCCTGCTATTATCCACACTGCTGCCAGAGCAAGTATTTAACATGCACATCAGTTCTCACCATGAGAAAAATCCTTCAATGTCCACATTGTCAAGAGGTGAAAATCTAAACTTCTTAGCATGACTTTGAAAGCTCTTTATTATCCAGTACCTATTTAATAGTCTTGCCTCACTTCCTGATATTCTCTGAAAGCACTCTTTGCTTCAGATATATGGATAGACTTTCAAATCCCCATCATGCCAAGCTCTCTCTCTAATAATTCAGTGCTTTTGCACCTGCTCTCCTGCTGCCTGGAATGACAAGGTCAGTCATGTTGGCCTGACAAACACTGACTTAAATTTCAAGACTCAGCTGTAGGGTTATTTCCCTTCTTTAAATTGTGTAGGCAGACTTAAGTGCTTCTGTACTTGAGTTCCTTGTTAATTGGGTACAAACTTGCACTACAGCAATTTTAATGTTTGAATTTTTTTTTCTTTTTTTTTTTTTTTATTAATTAGAGTTTCCAAACTGGGTTGTAAGCTTCTCAAAGGTAGGGAACATGATTTGTCTTATCTTTGCATACCCAGTATTTAACACCGGGACTGGCCCTGAATATATGTATATTTGTCTTTTTAGGGCCACACCCTTGGCATATGAAGTTCCCAGGCTAGGGGTCAGATAGGAGCTGTAGCTGCTGGCCTACGCCACAGCCACAGCAACATGGGATCCAAGCTGCATTTGCAACCTACACCACAGCTCTTGGCAACTCCGGATCTTTAACCCACTGAGTGAGGCCAGGGATTGAACCCTCATCCTCATGGATATTAGTCGGGTTTGTTACTGCTGAGGCACAATGGCAACTCCTACTTTCTTAATAAACTGAACGTTTTTAATAGGCAATTGAATACAAATTATTAAGTAATAAGACTAGCATCCTGGCTGAGCTTCAGCTTAAACTATAGATTTTCACTTAAGTGCCTTTATTTTTTTCATTTTTTAAAAATTGCTAATTTATAGTCAGTGTTGTATTAGTTTCAAGTGCACAGCAAAGTGATTCAGTTACACACACACACACACACACACACACACACAAACACTCACATATATTCTTTTTCAGCTTCTTTTCCGTTAGAGGTTACTACAAGATACTGTGTATAGTTCCCTGTGCTGTATAGTAGGTCCCACTATTTTAGTAATGTTTATATGTTAATCCCAAACTCCTAAATACCTTTAAAGAAATTTCAAAAAAAAATACATTAAAGAAAATTTAAGAACAGGAAAGTGAAACAACTCTCACATAATTTCACCAGCCTAATACCTATTTCAGTGCATTTACTTTTGGTCTTTTCTCAAATATGCGAATACACACACACACACACTATGTGTTTATGTTTATATATATATATTTATATTTTATATGGCTGTAATTAAAGTGTACATGCACTTTTATATGTTTTTAAGGCTCACAAACTGCAGGTATTTTCCAACATTTTTGCATAGTCCTCCAAATTATCATTTTCAAGCATTGCATTGTATCTCATTTCCCTACTTAGGTTGACAGCCTAAAAGAGCCTTAGCTTATACCCAGCTTTCTGCTATAAATAGTAACAGATCCAGGTTTTGAGGGACTTGAAATTTATACAATTTTGAGTGATGTTTTCAGAAAAATAATTCAAAATTGTCTAACTTTTGCAAATAGGACCATATGAACACATTGTTAGAGTCCCTCTCCAGGCTTTGGAAAGGGCCTTTAAAAGTGGGGGGAGGGGTTCTGGAGTTCCTGCTGTGACTCAGCCGTAAGGAACCAGGCTAGTATCTCTGAGAACGTGGGTTACGTTTTGGCCTCACACAGTGGGTTAAAGGATCTGGCGTTGCTGTGAGCTACAGTGTAGGTTACAGACAAGGCTCGTATCCCATGTTGCTGTGGCTGCGGTATAAGCCAGTAGCTATGGCTCTGATTGGACCCCTAACCTGGGAACTTCTGTATGCCGCAGGAGCAGCCCTAAAAAGACCAAAAAAGAAAAAAAAAGTGTGGGGATGTCCTGAAGTTTCCTGGTGGCTCCGTGGGTTAAGGATCTGGTGTTGTCATTGCAATGGCTCAGGTCACTACTGTGGCATGGGTTGGATCCCTGGCTCGGGGCTTCCACAGCCGTGGTTGAGGCCAAACAAACAACAAAAAGTAAGAAAGAAAGTAAGAAAATGAGGTGTTCTGGAGGTTAATTTTTCCTTTCTGGCCACACCTGTGGCATACAGAAGCTCCCAGGCTAGGGATCCAACCTGTGCCCACAGCAGTGACCTGAGCTGCTGTACCACAATGGAACTCCCTGCAGGTTAATTTTCATTGGCTTTGTAGTTATCTACTTCTACTTAGAAATTATCCTGGAATAAACATCTTGAATATGTACTTTTCCTCCTTGTATTCCATAATTTCTGAAGGATTCCAAGTTACTATGATACCATTCGCTTTGCAGGAGTTGAGAAAGGAAATGATCATTTATTCAGCACCTATTATATACTGAGAAATATTTTTTCTTTAAAATTCTTTAAAATTCTTTAAAATTTAATTCCTACTATAAGCCTTATCGAGGTATTATTCCCATTTTTACAAATGAGAAAAACGAGGTGCAGTATACCTAAATTTCATGCCCAAAGTTACACATCTAGTAACTGGTAGGATTTGAATCCTAACCATCTCTTTCCAAAGCTCATGCCTTCCCAACTACATCATGGTGTCGCCACAGACTCATAGCTTCGAGGTGACATTCTCTAGGCAATTGCTGAAAACCTGGTTCTCGATTATCTGTTTTGAGGAGGACAGAATACAAAACTTGCCAAGTCCTGACATGGTTCTTGGAGGAAGGTAATTTAAATTAGTGGCGGCTAGACGTTCTCAGGTGAATTTAGGAGAAAATGATTTGGCTCTTTTTTGCCCTTCTATCTGCTCACAGACACCCCTGGCTTTGGATCAGTGCGCATTTCTCCGACAGAGCAGGGTCTGCAGTAGGAAGACCTGGCTTGGGTTTGGACGGGCTAGTCGCCACCTGACTGGCCTTGGGAAAGTCATTGAACCCCTCAGATTCTCATTTTCCTCCTCTGTGCAATAAGGATACTAAGTAACACAACCTGCCTTACCCCAGGGTAGTTGAGTGTCAAATCATGTGTGCGCAGCACTTGGTGAACCGCGTCACTGAGACGTTAGTACCAACGTAGGGGCATCCCCGCCTCTGCACCATCTGCCCCCAGGTGAGGGCGTGTGACGGCTGGGCAGGATGCACCTGATAGTTCCTTTATGGTTAACTCCTGATGGTGTGCCCTCCTGGACTGAAGCTGCCACGTGACTCCAGGGACGTCTGAGCACCTATCCCTGAACGCCCAGTGCCCGGAGAGCAGCCAGCAGAGGCTGAGCAAAATCACTCTGAGATGCTGAGGAATCTTTTCCTTCTCCAGCTGAGAACTGATCATCAAAACATGCCAAACAACCATCATTAAACGCAATTTGTAAAATCCAGAATTCAGTCCTGACCCATTGTCCCTTTACTCTCTCTTAGGTATCTTGGAATTTTATCTGCCAGTTTAGAAATCTTTAGTCCTTGTCGGACTTAATTGTGGGGGCAGTCTGCAGTTCTGGGAAGCCAGGAGGAAAAAATAAATCTCCGTTTTGTGTTGGCGTTTGAGCACCCTTCACCATATCCACGTTGAACGCTGGTGGATACAGCATTAGTTTTTATTTTCTTTAAAAAGAGATATGCTTAAAAAAAAAAGAGATGCGTAAACCAATTCCCAATCCTGGAGACTGAGCTCATCACCCCGTATCGATATCCCAGAGCGTGGACTTGCAGCTCCGCGGCTCCAGCCAATCTGTCCCCGCCGCCCTCAACGCCCTCGCCGCCCTGGCCCAGGTGGCGGCCGGCGTGGCCCGAGAACCCCACCTGGCTCAGCCCGCGGCTGCCGCACAAAGAGCAGAGCAGGCGGCGGCCCGGCCGAGCCGCAGAAAGTAGTCCCGACCACGCCGGCACCGATGTTGTTCGACGTCGCTTCACGCCCTCCGCGGGGAGGGCCGAAGGGGCCGGCCCGGGAAAGAATCCCATCGGAATGCGCCGCCGGGCGGCCTTTCCCCTCCTGCCCGCTTTTGCTCGCCCCTCGCATTTCCCGGGGTCTGCCAGCCGAGGCCGTGCGCGCGGCCCTCTCTCCTTTTCTAAACCGCCCGGGAGGCGGTGCCGAGGGAGGGGGCTCGCCCGCGCGCAGGGAGACCTCGGCGGCGACCCGTGGCGGCGGCGGGAGCCGGTATCCCTGCGCCGCGGCGTGAGAGGAAGAGGCTGAATGAGGAACTGCGCGGGGGAAGCGGGGCGCCGGGGGAGGAGGCGGCGGGATGGAAGCAGACGCTGGCGTCGCGCGAGCCCCGGGCGGAGCGGCGCGGTAGAGAGGGCGGCGGCGGCGCGCGCGGAGCCTTGACGTGCCCCTTTCTTTCTTCTCTCTCTCCGGAAAGCTGGGAAGCATGAGCGTGCAGACCTGCCGCTGCCGCGGCCGCCCCGGCTCCTCGCCTCCCCCTCTTCGGGCCGCCCCTCGCCGGTGAGAGAAGCGAATGCGAGAAGGGAAGATGGGGGCCGTCCTGAGGAGCCTCCTGGCCTGCAGTTTCTGCGTGCTCCTGAGAGGTGGGAAGCACGGGGACGGGGAAAGTTGGTGGGGTTTTGGGGGGAGGGGGCCTCATTCTGTGTGTCTGGGGGGAGGGGAGGGAGGGAGGCGAAGAAGGGGAAGAGGAGCGGGGAGAGGCCTGGTCTTGGGGAAGGAGGGAGAGAGGGGCCCGGGAGAAGGGGCTGCGCGCTCCGCCCGGCCACGATGCAGCCCCCGCCTCGCCTGCCCGACCTGGTCGGAACGGATGATTCTAAGTTTACCATTAGCAGCCTGTGCGGGTAACCCCCTGGACCCCCCATTCTTTCCGTGCGACTGAGGGTCGGTGTGTCTGTTTCTGCGTGGAGTCACTGGGGACTAGGGGCTTTGTATGGATTTTGGCCCTTGGAATGTTTGAGCCTGAGGTGCTTCAACGTCGGGCTTCTCCTGCCCCCACCTTTTCCGTGTCTGTCTTGTGAACTTTTAGAGCCCTCTTACTATTTTTCCAGGCCTTGTTACAACTAATAATTGGCTTCCTTTGGGGATATAATGATCGTGGGTGAGAGCACAGTTGGAAAGCGACTCCGAGGTTATAGGTCGAGCGTTTCAGCCTTGGGAGTCGTCTGGGCTTCAGCCCGTGATAAAATAGAAACGTTGCCCTTGTAACCCCTGGTATTCAGAACTTGCCCCTATTTTCGGAGCTTGCAAGTGTACAGTTGGCACCAAGCAGGAAAGTCATCCTTGGTGGAGAGGAGCCTGTCCCGGGACCTAAGCTACCATCTGCTGCGCTCCCCGGGAGAATTTGCTCGAGAATTGAGTAAATTCTGTGGTTCCTTGGCTTGTTTGTTTGTTTTTAATTGGCCCGCAAAGCTGTCACATAGGCTGTGACTTTTATTTTGTGATTTTAGTTCGCTGAGGTTTTTGACTGGCCCGCAAGATTTCAGCAGCTATTCTCAAACTTAGCCAGTGTTGAGGCAGTGATGACTCTGATGCTGTGGGGCATTTACCAGCCGAGCAATTTAAGTGCCAATTGATGCAATGATTTGTATGTAGCTTTGGTTTCGTTAAGATTTTCGCTTGTGTTCACTGTCAGTTCTTTTCAGATATGGGACCTCTTGAGTGTAAGGAGATTTTTAGCTATTAATTTAACAGGCTAAACGTTTGTTAAGTGTTCAAACTTAACGGAAGTTTCCAGAGCACGATAGTAACTAACCGTGTTGTGCTATAAATGAGCCAGATAAGCTATTTGTGTGCATATTTATTTATTTTGGATAAGCGTGATTGACAATTTTGAGAGGAGAAATTTTTTTCCTTTATTCGTGTCTCAGGATTATAATGTCTGCATGTTGTATCTACTTATACTTAATAATTGGGACTCAACTGTAAGCACATTCCAAACTATTTCCACGTTTAAACTCCAGAAAGATAGTGCTTATTTCATTTTCTTGGCTGAGAATTTAATGCAGTTTTAAGTACTTAAGAGGTTTAATAAGTATATGTTTATTACAGTTTACTCCTTGTTGAAAGGGGATTATATTTGACATAAGAATATGTGTATATTTAAAGGTTAATAAATAGAATCAGCTGGTGGGTTAAAGTCTTGGGGAAATTGAAATCCATTACCTGGCATGCTTCTGGTTGCTCAGTTGTATTTCTTGGAATAGAAGGATTTGATGTAAATGTTTAACACCAAGTTTGAGCCCAGAGTTGGTTTTGGTCATTATTGGAGTTAAGAGAAATAATGAGTTATATTTTGAAATGTGATACTATATATGAAGACCTAAAAGAGTTAATAGTTTAAATTGTCTCATTTCCACTAGGAAACAAAGTTTTGAAAAGTGAAGCTCTCATTTTAAATGTAGCATATTAATGGTATAAGGTGGTCTTTGAATTTAACCTACTTAACTATGTATTTCAACTAAAACTGTTTTTCACTGTGGAAGATTTTTATTCATAACTTATATTCTTTTCATTCCTTGCTAATGTCATCTTCTGTTAAAACAGTGATATTAGTTAACCTTGGACTCCAGGGAGAAATGTAATTAACTAGTTTAATTAAGCTCATTTGTCTTCACAGAAGAGTTGGAGCTCTAACATTGGGAAGGTGGGATGATGAGAGAGTTGGGGAGAACTTTTTTCTGTAGCTCTGTTACACCAATAGCTGAGAGCTAGGGCATAATACTATCATCATCTGGGCTGCATCCCTTTCCCTACCATCAGAGGAAAAGGTGTGAAGGATAGATTTGGGAATTTCAATCCTAAAATGTTGGATTTAAAGCCTGTGTTGGTGTTCCTCTCGTGGCGCAGTGGTTAACGATTCCGACTAGGAATCATGAGGTTGCGGGTTCTATTCCTGGCCTTGCTCAGTGGGTTAAGGATCCCGTGTTGCTGTAAGCTGTGGTGTAGGTTGCAGACGCGGCTTGGATCCTGTGCTGCTGTGGTTGTGGTGTAGGCTGGCAGCTACAGCTCTGATTAGACCCCTAGCCTGGGAACCTCCATATGCGGTGGGAAGCGGCCCCGGGGCGGGGGGGGGGGGGGGAGCCTGTGCTTCCCTGCGTAATAACTTTGTGTTTGAAGTCAGTTTCTATGGGCTCCAGTTTCTTTACATGTAAATTGTGGGCGATAATAGCGAGCTGTTTTTTGGGGGGCGGGGTATATTAAGTGAGGAACTGAATATAAGTGATTTGCAGATATTATTTTTTTGTTACAATTTTTGACCCTGGACATACCCTCACATGCTGGGGATATGAGATTTATTTTATATGAGTTTCACCAGTTCTTAGAGATCTTGATCATTCTGGTCTAACCACTTCATTTGCAAGTGGGGAAACTCAGATACAGAGAGATTATACCGTGATCAAGATCCTACAGCTAATTAATGTTAAGAGCAGGGATTTGTTATTCTTTTCACAATTAGGTATGAAATACCTACTATATATCAGGCTTTGATGGTGTATAGTGATGAGCAAAATAGACCTGGGTCCTGCTCTAATAGACCTCACAATATAGGTTGCTATCCTTACCTTTCTTTTACTTCCAAATACTGATTAGAAAAGATTATAGCTCTGATTTCCTAGAAGAAATATTTTCTATAAGAATTTAAGTTTTGGGGACTTCTGTTAGTGGTAATGAACCTGGCAAGTATCCATGAGGACACCAATTTGATCCCCGGCCTCGCTTTGTGCATTAAGGATCCACCTTTTACCATGAGCTGCGGTGTAGGTTGAAGATGCTGTGGTGTAGCCAGCAGCTGCAATTCTGATTTGACCTCTAGCCTGGAAACTGCCATATGCTGCACCTGTGGCCATAAAAGGACCCCCCCAAAAAAAAAAATTTAAGTTTGAGGATACCATAAGTGTCTGTAATCTATAAATATTGCATGTCAGCTTTTTTTTCTTTTTCTTTTTCTTTCTCTTTGGCCACATTCATGCATGCAGAAGTGCCCCTGCCAGGGATTGAAACCAAGCTTCTCTGGTGGCAGTGCTAGATCCTTGTCCCACTAAGCCACCAGGGAACTCCTATCCCAGTTTATTTTGAGAAGGCTTTGTTGTTTTATAAGAATTTTTTGCTACGTTTTGTTGTTGTTGTTATTTGGTTTGGTAGGGTGGTGGTAAGTACTGTCAGAATAAACAAGCCACTAGTGTTCCTCATCTTAAATTGTTATAGGAATGGTCCTTGGAAGATTGTTTAATATCAGGTGTAATGAAGTCTTGGGGAGATAGAATGAGTTTTGACATGGGAGTCAGGAGAATTTGATTCTAAGTTTACCATTAGCTGGCTGTGTGACCTTGGAAAAGTCGCTTAATCTCTGTATACCTTCTTTAGTAGGATAGTGAATCCTTTTGGAGGTTCATGCTTCATATTAACACATGAAAGGCTTTGAGAAGTCCTGAGGTAGAGACTCTTTTTACCTCTTATCCATTGTTTCCCAAACTTGACAATGAGTTTTTTCATAAATCCTTTTAACATTCTGCTGAATCTTTGTTCCAGACAAAACACTTAGAACCTGGGCTAGATAACCCTTTAAGCATTAGGTCGAGTCATGTGAATTGATATTTGATGACCATTTTTGTAGTTGAATCTGATATTTTAATCCTCACTTACTTCTCGGCTTTAGATTTGCTGGTCTGGCTAGGAAATAATCTGACTGGTTATAAAACTTCAGGGTTTCAGCTCATTGTTATTATCAGGCCTAACAGTGATTTCCCATGGTTCAATTTTACAGAGAATTTTTTTTCAAGTGGAGGTTTTTCTATTTGCTGAACTGAAATACTTTTCCATATAGTTATATATGCTTTGACTCTTAGAAAGGATTGTCTTTTCTTTAATGTGAAAGAAGAAGGAAGATCCTGTGGGGAGTTCCTACTGTAGTGCTGGGGGTTAAGGGTCCTGCATTGTCGCTGCTGAGGCATGGGTTTGATCCTTGGCCCAGCACAGTGAATTAAGGATCAGGCATTGCTGTAGCTGTTGACATAGGTTGCAGCTGAAGCTCAGATTGATCACTGGCCTGGAAATTTCAGTGTATCATGGATGCTGGGGCCTGGGGGAAGGGAGGAGAACCTGTGAAGGGGTATATATAATGAAAAATATTTTATGTGAACTTATAATTTGAACATTGGAAAAACAAATAACACAGGTTGTAGTTGGGTTTAGGCTATGGTAACTACTCTGAGAAAATTCATTTTCATCATGGAAATTTTATCGCAAGTTTGTATTTAGCGAAGATTATAAAGAGGGGCAGTGTAGCAGAAAGGTATGGGCTTTGTTGACCAACCAAGTTCAGATCTCTCTAACACTTTATGTAGCCTTGAACGAGATACTTAGCTTTAGTTTCTTCTCTTTTTAGATGGGGATAATACCTTCCAAGATTCCTGTGAGAACTGATGATACAATGTTTGCAAAGGGATAGCACAGTCAGTACTAGACTTTGAGTAAATGGTCACTGTTAAGATGGCTAAATGAAATGAAATACTAATATTTAGGAAGGACCAGTAAAACATTTGAGTTCTGGGGACTGTTGGGCAGTCATTGGTTTTAGGCCAGTGAGTTTTTAACTTGACTCTTAAATGAAACAAACTCCATGAAATACTTTTGCTTGTGATATTTTCTGTTTTGTTTTATATAAACAGAGAGGCTACTATCTGCTAAGTTTACCTTCTGAAGGCTTGCAACTTGAACACTGCTTTAGGTGATTATTGTAAATTAACTAGAGAGTAAATAGTCCAGTTGACTGTGATATTTATTTATTTAAAAGTTGCCCATCCTTATGGGCAAAATAATGTTATCAAAATATTGTCTAATTGAGATATTTTATTGTCGTAGGTTTATTTATAATAATTAAAATCATTCAGTTGATGAACGTTTCCCTGTAGGATAGGTAAATGTTATACTGAGTTCCTGCATTGTATATTTCACATTTTATATGAGTCTTTATGTATCTTCTGTAAAACCATCCTGTCTTGATGAATAAAGCACTGCTCCACCAAGTGAATAACTTTGAAATTTAGTCAGATACATGGAGCAGGCAACCCAAAGGATAGGATATTTGCCTTTTAGATTATTCTTTTAAAATATAACTTATCATAAATATAATGAAAATAGTGTTATTTGATAACATCAGTACATGCTTTTGTTTCTCAAGCTGTTTGTGTTAGTTGTGGCAGTGACTATCCTCACCACAGGTTTAAGTCATTCAAATGTGAGACAGGAAAATACTGAAATGTGTCTGGGCTCGATGTGAAAATTATTAGTACCTCAGTGCTGTGATCCCATTAAAATAACTGTAGTGTAACTTGCTAGTTTTTGTTTCTTTAATACCTTACTTGGAAAGGCCAGGAGATTGGTATGTGAAGTGAAATCATATTTTTAGGCCCTCCCCCCAAAATTAAGTGGATTTTTAAGTTATTAATTGACACTAGAAAGATGAATGACTGACCTAAGCCCAGATGGCTGGTACTCTGGACAGTTATTTTACATGCAGTGCTTTTTGTATGCACCTGATTTTACCTGGGCTTTATGGTTTTGAAAATGATACCAGTTGCTTGGGTAGGGGGAAATAAATATCTTTGTAATTTTGGAGTTTGCACATAGGTAGTTTGTCTTACTACTATTAAAAAAAGAAAATCCAGGAGTTCCTGTCGTGGCTCAGCGGCTAGTGAACTTGCCTAGCATCCACGAGGGCGAGGGTTTGATCCCTGCCCTTGCTTAGTGGGTTAAGGATCTGGCATTTCTGTGAGATGTGTCTCGGGATTCCGTGTTGCTGTGGCTCTGGTTTAGGCTGGTGGCTACAACTCTGATTGGACCCCTGGCCTGGGAACCTCCATGTGCCGTGGGTGCGGCCCTAGAAAGACAAAAAAAAAAAGACCAAAAAAAAAAAAAAATCCAGATTTGGGTAAGGCAAGACTTTATTCAAAAGGGTTATTGTAATAGGGAGAATGCTCTGACTGCAGGATCTAATAAAGCACAAATTGACTTTTTTTTTTTTTTTTACAGAGAGGAGTAAGCAGGGCTAGCAGAAACTTCTTAAGATTGCAGGCAGGAGTTCCCGTGCAGTGGTTAACGAATCCGACTAGGAACCATGAGGTTGCGGGTTCGATCCCTGCCCTTGCTCATTGGGTCAAGGTTCCGGCGTTGCCATGAGCTGTGGTGTAGGTCGCAGACGTAGCCCGGATCCTGCATTGCTGTGGCTCTGACGTAGGCTGGCAGCTACAGCTCTGATTGGACCCCTAGCCTGGGAACCTCCACATGCCGCAGGAGCGGCCCAAGAAATGGCAAAAAGACAAAAAAAAAAAAAAAAAAAAAAAAAAAGAGCGTAGGCAGTTTGCGTAGGGTGAGCAGATTGCAGGATCAGGATAGTTTAACAGGAATTTTTTATTTATTGCAGTCAGTTGGTAGCTTGGAATGATGAGCTATCAAGTGAGGAAGTTCTGCATCTGCCTGCTTAAATTTAGGGTAAGCCAAACTATAGGGGCTTGTAGGAGAGGAGGAAAGCCTGACTAAAGTTTGGTCAAGCCAGGTCAGTGGATAAGCAAGGGCCGTTGTGAGCACTTGGTCAGTCCCCCTGTTGTTTAAAACAAAATTTGTTACTCTTAGGGATATGTTTTAATCAGCTCAGTTGCTGTAACAAAAATATTTGACTGGATAGCTTGTAAACAACAGAAATTTATTTCTCACAGTCTGGAGGCTGGCACCCCAACAGTAGGGTGTCAACATGGTCAGATTCTGATGAAGACCCTCTTCCAGATTGCAGACTGCCCACCTCTTTGTGTCCTCTCAGGAGAGAGAGGAAGCAGCTCTCTCTGGGCTGTTAGAAGGGTACTAATCCCATTCATGAAGACTCCACCCTTATGACCTCATCTAATTTTTTAAAAAAATTTTTTTGTTATAGTTGCTTTACAGTGTTCTGTCAGTTTTTGCTGCACAGCAAAGTGACCCAGGCGTACATCCACATACGTTCTTTTTTTCCCACATTGTCCTCCATCATGTTCCATCACAAGTGATCAGATATATAGTTCCCTGTGCCTTACTGCAGAATCTCATTACTTATCCACTCCAAATGCAATAGTTTGCATCTACTAACCCCAAACTCCCAGTCCCTCCCACTCCCTCTTGGCCACCACAAGTCTCTTCTCCATTCCCATGAGTTTGTTTCTTTTCTGTAGATAGGTTCATTTGTGCTGTATGTTAGATTCCAGATATAAGTGATATCATATGGTATTTGCCTTTCTCCTCTGACTTATTTCACTTAGTATGAGAGTCTTTAGTTCCATCCATGTTGCTGCAAATGGCATTATTTTGTTCTTTTTTATGGCTGAGTAGTATTCCATTGTGTATATGTACCCTATCTTAATCCATTCATCTGTGGTTGGACATTTAGGTTGTTTCCATATCTTGGCTATTGTGAATAGTGCTGCAGTGAACATACAGGTGAAAGCTTTGTCTGGATGTGTGCCCAGGAATGGGATTGCTGGGTCATATGGTAGTTCTATGTTTAGTTTTCTGAAGTACCTCCATACTGTTTTCCACAGTGGTTGTATCGGTTTACATTCCCACCAACAGTGTAGGAGGGTTCCCTTTTTTCCACACCCTCTCCAGCATTCGTTATTTGTAGACCTACTAATGATGGCCATTCTGACCGACGTGAGGTGGTACCTCAACGTAGTTTTGATTTGCATTTCTCTGATAATTAGTAGTGTTGAGCATATTTTCATGTTCCTGTTGGCCATCTGTATGTCTTCTTTGGAGAAATGTCTATTCAGGTCTTTTGCCCATTTTTCCGTGGGGTTGTTGGGTTTTTTTTGCTGTTGAATTGTATAAATTGTTTGTATATTTTAGAGATTAAGTCCTTGTCAGTTGCATGCATGAAACTGTTTTCTCCCATTCTGTAGGTTGTCTTTTTGTTTTTTATGGTTTCCTTTGCCATGCAAAAGCTTGTCAGTTTGATTAGGTTTATTTAGTTTGATTGGTTTATTTTTGCTTTTATTTCAGTTGCCTTGGGAGACTGACTTAAAACATTTGTAAGGTTGATGTCAGAGAATATTTTGCCTATGTTCTCTTCTAGGAGTTTGATGGAGTCTTGCCTTACGTTTAGGTCTTTAAGCCATTTTGAGTTTATTTTTGTGCATGGTATGAGGGTGTGTTCCAGTTTTATTGATTCACATGCAGCTGTCCAGTTTTCCCGGTGCCACTTGTTGAAGAGATTTTTTTCCCATTTTACATTCTTGCCTCCTTTGTCAAAGATTAATTGATCATAGGTATCTGGGTTTATTTCTGTGTTCTCTGTTCTGTTCCATTGGTCTGTATGTCTGTTTTGGTACCAGTACCACACTGTCTTGATGACTGTAGCTTTGTAATATTGCCTGAAGTCTGGGAGAGTTATGCCACCTGCTTGGTCTCCCCCCCCCCCCAGGATTGCTTTGGCAATTCTGGGTTTTTTTATGGTTCCATATAAATTTTTGGACTGTTTGTTGTAGTTCTGTGAAAAATGTCATGGGTAATTTGATAGGGATTGTGTTGAATCTGTAGATTGCTTTGGGTGGTATGGACATTTTGATGATACTAATTTTTCCAATCCAGGAGCATGGGATATCTTTCCATTTCTTTGAATCCTCTTGAATTTCCTTGATTAATGTTTTATAGTTCTCAGCATATAAGTCTTTCACCTCCTTGGTCAGGTTTATTCCTAGGTCATTAGATTGACCTCATCTAATCTTGATTACCTCCAAAAGGCCCCACTTCCTAATACTGTCACATGAGTGTAGGGTTTCAGCATATGAATTTGGGGGGACACAAACATTCAGTCCACGACAGGATAGACTGAAGTCATTGCGAAGTTGGTCTTATTAGATTTGGCCTGATTATGTAGGTGTAGGCATTTTAAGTTTGCTTTAATGGAAGTTTTTATAAGGAATCTTGGATTTAACTTTTAAAAGCCTCTTGAGGCCAGGAGGCCAAGTCAAGTACTCACCATCAGGTTATACTTTCAATACTTAGAGATTTGGGTAAGTTCCTAAGGTCCCCAAAATATCCTAGGGTTCCTGTGCCTTCCTGGAATTGACCTCGCTTACTTTACCTGTAAGTCTGGGAACTCTGTAAGCCAGATACCGGTCTAGTTTTCCCAAGGGGACTGTGAGTGTTGCTTCATAAAATTAGCCACAGCTCCTTAAAAGTGTTTGGTCATATTAGATTAAATGAGCATGACTTTGAAATTCATAGTCCAGTCAAAGCCTTGATTGTGTAATAATGCTTCCAATCAGGAGGATAGACTCTTATTGAACATATACAAATAACTATATTGCCATGAAAATAAAAATACTTGTTTAATAAGAGTTTTGTTTTTGAATTACAGAGGAGTCAGGGAGAAAAAGATAAATGTTTAATTTCCATCTACAAAAGCATAATCTGCTTAAATTGTCAATGAATTATAGATAGCTTAAGAGAAAAGAAATGAATTCCTTGTATCTAGAAAATAGGACATTAAAGCATCAGCAATATTTTAAACAAAACCCATAATCACCCTTCATCAGTTTATTCAATCCAGGGTAATTAATTCTTGTTTTGCTAGATCTTGGATTAGCAGTCTCATGAGTCCATCTGTTTCTCCACTAACTTTTTTGGGAATCCTGATTCAGTTCACTGATATAGTTTCAAAGTTATTTAAAAGATGCCATCAGAAGCCTGTGCCCAGGACTACCTGGTATAGTTCTCTTTCAGCAGAATCCTTTTTTGTTGAAGACAAACACTTGGCCTGAAGCTGATACGCAGGCACTTTCAGGGAAGCATCGGAGTGAAACAAAAAACCATCTGTAGATAAGAGCCTTTAAAATGATGGTGCTGTCTTATTTTGGATACTTTTAAAAGTGAAAGATTTCATGATAGTTTGTTTACAACTAAGTTTGGTTGTTTTTATGGCATGCAAATCAAAATAGTCCATAAAGATTTTTTTAGGCTGAATATCTATAAACATAATGATTAAGTTTATTTTAAAAAAGGAGATAGTATATTTAACTTATAAGTATAAATGAATATAATCTTTGTAGAGAAAAACTTAAATACAGGTAATAATCCTGAGATATAATGTGTTATCAAGCTTATAGTTAGAGCAGATCAAGAATATATCAAGATTATCAAGTATAATTTTTTATTAAGTCTGGAATAAATCATAAACATCTGTATAATAAAATTCCATAAGGAAGTGATGTGAATCCCTGATGAAGAACTACTCACTGGCCGACCTAGAATATACTGAATTCAAATTAAAGAAAATTATGACAAGGTAACATTAAATCATAAAAGAATAAAAAGAATAATTATAATTGATGACACAATACTATTGTCTAATATCAGACAAAGCACCACCAGGAATCTTAAGTAGAAAGATGTTGTGGACACTCAGACTATTGATACGTTTCTAGGAACCTCATATAGTTTTTGAAATAATCATATTAACATTATACCCATACAGTTTAATCTAGGGAGGGTAAACGTGTCTTATTTGACAGTGCTTCCTCTGCAAATCAGAACATTGATTAAATCAATTATTTTTAACACCTCTCTTTTTATAAGGTAAAGGAATTAATTCTTTGTGAACTTCTTACGGGGCCCTTTGGGAAACTTTAAAGATAGTTGTAGGAGCAAAAGATATCATTTAGTATTTCATTTTGAAAAGACAAAATGTCAGAAATTGTTAGGAAGTTTGAACATTTTATTAAATAGGATCATGGGTCAGTGAGGAAAAATACCTAGCAGTTTATTTTAACCAGTGTCAAAAGTTTTTTTAAAAAAGTGAACATAGGAAAGAACATGATGGTAAAGAATATTAGCTCTGTTAAAAATGAGAAGATTGTTTTTTGAAAATAATAAGACATGATAAAATCAACACCAAGCACAGGATATCTTGAAAGGTCACTGACATTTTGGCTTCCAGGGTGAATGATTACTCTGAAAGCAAAAAAAAACCTTCTGTAAAACCTCTTTATTAAGAGCAGACAATAACCTGAGAAAATTTTGTCATTTCAGTAGAAAAGCAAGTTTTAGTTTTGTTTAAGTATGTTTGATACTGGAGCACTTTTTGAAAATCTTAGAAATAAACCTGTCAAATCTTAGCTGGCTTTGACATGACAAATAAAATTATTTTTTTTCATGAACTTGTTTTAACTTTTTTTACCTATTCAGGCTTTGTTCTACATCTTCTCTTTCTCATTCTGAAACAGTCATTTTGCTTTAGGACTTTCTTTTTCCTTCAAAACATATCCTGCATACCTTGCAGAGTTGTTCTTTTCTGTCATTATTTCTCCTCGTAGAATCTCATTTATGTACAAGTTTATAACTTATAATTACAGTAACTACTATTTTACAGAGAAAACCATGAGGTGAATAATTGTGAACTGTCTGTCATACACCAGCATTTTGTAGTAGGCTGGCACAGCTTATGAATATACATCTTAAAACTTTCTATGCGCTTCCAGATTATGCAGTTTCTTAATGTAGCAAAAATCAATATGTTCATTAATAGACTCAAATATATATAGCTTCTTAGTACCATAAAAATAAGAGGGGGAAAAAGTATATAAACTTGAAATGCTTATGCTTTGGTGTTCTGTCTTAGAAATGACCTAGGTATTTAATGAATATCCATGAACTTAGCATAAATCTAAGGTTCTAAGTTATTAAAAGAGTTTGGAAACTCTTCAAGTTGGCTTATTATAAGACATAATTACTTTTGAAGTAAAGATTGTCAGAATAATGATACAACTTGGCTAAATTCAAATGAACATATAATGCTCATTTATTCTATCAGTAAACCTGTAAAGTGTCGGAAGAACATATTCAAGTAGAATAAAACTGTTTTTTTGGGGGGGGGGGTTGCTGAAGCTGCGGCATATGAAAGTTCCCAGGCTAGAGTTCAATTTGGAGCTGTAGCCACAGCCACAGCAATGCGGGATCAAAGCCACGTCTGTGACCTACACCACAGCTCACGGCAATGCTGGATTCTTAACCTGCTGAGTGAGGCCAGGGATTAAACCTGCATCTTCATAGACTAGTTGGGTTCATTACTCCTGAGCCACAATGGAAACTACAGACTGTATTCTTGTTATACTTAATGCCCATGACTCAGAAGACATAGCTGTTTTTATTAAACTGGTAATATTATTATTGTTTTTTTCTTTTGCTTTTCTGGGCTGTACCCACAGCACATGGAAATTCCCAGGCTAGGGGTCAAATCGGAGCTGCAGCTCTGCTGGGCTATGTCACAGCCATAGCAGCAATGTTTCTGAGCTGTGTCTATGACCTACACTGTAGCTCACGGCAACGCTGGATCCTTGACCTACTGAGCAAGGCCAGGGATTGAACCCACATCCTTATGGATACTAGTCGGATTTGTTTCCGCTGCATCACAGTAGTTCAGTATTAAACCAGCAATATTGAACTAGTATCATATACCAGAGATTTGCCTAAATGTATGTTAACTTGGATTCTTCAAACATGTGGATTAGTTTCTATAAAAAAAAATCAAACAAACTTGTGAAAGTATAAGAAGTTTAATTTCCTTAACTTCTGCATATCTTAGGAATACTTTATATGAGCACTTAGCAGAACAGAACTTAGAAAGTAATTAGACTAGAACTCCTTTAGGGGATTTTATAATCTAAAATTATACTGGGCAATACCATCTGAAGGTAGGAAAATATTTTATATACGTATATGACAGACAAACACATGTACATATAAAAATATACAAATAGAGAGCTTATTGCTTCAGTTTGAAACTTTTAACTCACTGGCTAGAATAAAAGAGCTAGCTCTCATCCTTGCTTTACCTTTAATTGTGTTTCTGGCAGAGGGGGCAGTTAGAAGTTACCTGCCCAGTCTACGAAGAAGGCTGAAGTCTTCCCACCATTGTTTGTGGAGGAGACCGTTAAGATTTCTTTGCCCTGACATGTAATCTTAGGGAGGCTGTGGACTAAATTTTTAGTGAGGGACCAAAGAGAGAGCAGAGGGTGTCTGGATGTCTCTAAAGCTCATCAGAGTGGATAAAAGATATAGTCTGTTGCTAGGCTGTATTTTTAACTTTAACTTCAGGTCTGTGAGCCCTGCCGGAGTTCCTAGTAGGGAAAAGTGAGCCTTAAAGCTCTAGTGACTACAAGGGGTTGAGGGGTTGGAGTGAGAAGGGGAAGGTCTGACAGGGCTGGATAGAAGGGTGGAGAAGATTGGGATATTGGAGGAGGATGGATGAATAATTCAAGGGAGCTGAAGGGAAGGTTGAGGGTGGTAAAACAGAAGGAAGAGAGAGGGTCAGGGGAGAGGAATGGTTTTAGGAAAATCCTGATTCCCCTGCAGGGCTTTGAAGTTCTGCTTTGTCTTTAGTAAGATTTCGGCATTTTTGAATGTACTAGACTGAATTCATGCTGTAATGGTGATGCATGTGCTCAGTCTGAAAAGAAGGAGGGAACTCAGTAGAGTGAGAATTACCTGTGTGATTAGGTAATTAAACCAGACATGAGTTTAAAAGAGCTGGGAAAGAGTATTCCCTTATGAGGAGTCAAGGAAATTCCCTTGTGTAGTCTCCACTGTAGGAGTCAGGAAGACAGAAGAGGCCTCATGGAAGAGCTGAAAATATTCCTGCTGTATTGGGAGTTCCTGTCGTGGTGCCGTGGAAATTAATCCAACTAGGAACCATGAGGTTGTGGGTTCAATCCCCCACTTGTTCAGTGGGTTAAGGATCCGGCGTTGCTGTGAGCTGTGGTATAGGTCGAAGATGCGGCTTGGATCTGGTGTTGCTGTGGCTCTTGTGTAGGCCGGCGGCAACAGCTCCGTTTAGACCCCTAGCCTGGGAACCTCCATATGCCTCGGTGCAGCCCGAAAAAGACAAAAAGAAAGAAAGAAACTATTCCCACTATAGAGTTGAGTGTGATTGTCTAATGTAGGAGTCAAAGAAAAAAGTTCTTTGCTGAAACCTACCAAAGTAGGAGTTCCCATTGTAGCTCAATGGAAACAAATCTGACTAGCATTCATGAGGATGCAGGTTCAATCCCTGGCCTTGCTCAGTGGGTTAAGGATCTGGTGTTGCCATGAGCTGTGGTGTAGGTTGCAGATGCTGCTCTGATTTGGCGCTACTGTGGCTGTGGCATAGGCCAGCAGCTAATAGCTCTGATTCGGCCCTAAAAAGACACCCCCCCCCCAAATCCAAAGTAACTTATTACCATGTTTCAGCAGATAATGTCTGCAGCACTGGCTTAGGAATGGAACTCAAGGAAAGATCTCTGAATCTCTGAGCAGAAGAGGAATTTAAATGACTCCCAAAATGTCATTATTGATTGAGATGGGGATGCCTGGATCCATAGATGAGGTTCAGTCCCCATCCAAGTCATGACCCTATACAGATGTCAAATAAAAATAAATTCCTACTTGGCAGGGAGAAACTTTATTTGAAAAGACTTTAGCAATAGGGAGAAGGCTTTGACCACAAGGTATGCAGGTATCAGAATCAAACACAAAAAGGCTACATACACTGCAGCTCACGGCAATGCCGGATCCTTAACCCACTGAGCGAGGCCAGGGATTGAACGTGAATCCTCATGGGTGCTAGTCAGACTCATTTCTACTGAGCCATGATGGGAACTCTTTTTTTTTTTTTTTCCACCAAGATTGTTTTTTGAGATGATCTGGGATTAATGATTCAAAGTATGGAATTTGTCTTCAGGAAAGCAGAAAAAGTGTAGAAAGGCTACTAGAAAAAGATTGGTAAGAAGTTAATAAAGGAAAATAAGGATGTCTAAGTACCCGTGAAGATTCATTAAAGAGAAATGATGGAAGGTATTTGGATATCTGAATATTAGGAAGTCAGAAGGTCAGCTCTTTAGAATGGAAGATGTTGAGTGCATGGCACATATGCAGCAACTAGTGGCAAGTGTGTGTGTATCCTATGTATATTTTTAGTAGATAAAACTATTACATACCAAATTATACCTTTCAGATATCCCATTTAATATATTGCTTGAATAGATATTGGTGACAGTATTGTAGAAAGTATTCAAGCATCAGAAGGGTGGTTGAATAGGATGAACTCTGGGATTTCCTTTTAAAAGTGTGTAGGTTGAAGTTCCTGTTGTGGCACAGCGGAAGTGAATCTGCTTCATATTCATCAGTATGTGGGTTTGATCCCTGGCCTCCATCAGTGGGGTTGGAGATTCAGCATTGCTATGAGCTGTGGTGTAGGTTGCAGATGTGGCTTGGATCTAATGTGGCTGTGGCATAGGCCAGCAGCTGCAACTCCGATTCGAACCCGAGCCTGGGAACTTCTATATGCCATGGGTGCGGCCCCGAAAAGCAAAAAAAAAAGGGTGTAGGTTTATGTATAAACCTTTAGAAATCCTCGATTACAACCAGTACTAACTTAAATTAATTTGTTCCTTTTTTTTTGGTACTCTTAAGGCTTGTGAGTCCTTAAGTGATCAGAAGGTTCTTTGAATTTTGTAGACCAAATATTCAGTAAAAATGTTAACATTTGACTTGAAAGTCAAAAAAAACATTTAGTTGCCACCTAATGCCATGTGCAGGTTTGCTACAGTTTCCCTGTTAAAGTGCCATAAAGGTGCCCAACAAATACCAGATGATCACTCTTGGATTTTAAGTTGTAAATGCTCTGCAGCTATTTCACATCACTATGCACATTTTGCTTTGTACCCTTAACTAATATTGACCTTTTTTTTTTGACTTTTATAATTGGCACGTTGTATGGGGCTCAGTATAAGATAATAAGATAATGCAGTGAACACTATGATAAGTGTGATGTATGAAGGCCTGAAACAAGTTAAAAGTGAATCTGTGAGGAAAATTTACTAATTTGCCAATAGCTGCAGTAGGTGCACAGAATAAGTAGACAGGGCTCTTAGTCACTTATAAAAAGAAGCTATCTGCCCATTTGTTTTTGACTAAGAATGTTGGATTTTATCTTAGAAGGGAAGTTTATGTTGTACTTCAGATGAAAATAGTGGACTTTATAACTCCATTTTGCATACATAATCCATAAGCTGGCTTAAACGTCACTTTTTCGTTACACTTTTTTGAGCACCTTAATTTTTTTTGGTCTCGCTAGCAGCATGTGCAAGTTCCTGGGCCCTGGATTGAACCCGTGCCACAGCAGCAGCCCAAGCCATTGCTGTGACACCACTAGATCTTTAACTTTCCAAGCCACAAGGGGACTCCTTTAATTTCTTGGAATTAATTTCTTACAGAGGGAATGGTCACTTTTCAGTGGTACTTGGTCTTGGCTGTGGATGACAGTTTTAGACCTTTAGTAATTGTGAGAGAAGATCATGTAGATTATTGCATTGTAACTCTGACCTTATTTTTGCTGCTTCATTTGTGTTCTTTAGCCTCTAGATCTGTGCTATCCATATGACCACTTGTCTACTTAAATTTAAATGAATGAATGAATTAAAATTTTAGTTTCTTAGTCATACTAGCAGTGTTTTAAGTGCTCCGTAGCCACATATAGCCATATATGTGGTACTGTATTGCACGTTGGAGAGATTATTTCTATAGTCACAGAAATGTCTGTTGGATGGTGGTACTCTAGATCTTTAATTACTACTGATGCCAGGACAGTAAATGTCAGAAGCTTAGAATAAATAAATGCTTAAAAAACTCCAAAACCCATACTACTTCATTCCTAACAGCTTCAGTTTTCTCAAAGTGTAGTATTATTCCTTTAGGATAGGCTTTATATTTAGTTTTTTTTTTTTTTTTTTTTTTTTTTTTTTTTTGTCTTTTTGCTATTTCTTGGGCCACTCCCGCAGCATATGGAGGTTCCCAGGCTAGGGATCGAATCGGAGCTGTAGCCACCAGCCTATGCCAGAGCCACAGCAACGCAGGATCCGAGCCGCGTCTGCAACCTACACTACAGCTCACGGCAACGCCGGATCGTTAACCCACTGAGCAAGGGCAGGGACCGAACCCGCAACCTCATGGTTCCTAGTCAGATTCATTAACCACTGCGCCACGACGGGAACTCCTATATTTAGTTTTATTATTAGGTCTTATTCAAAGTTCATTCTAACAATAATGCAAAACAGAATAAAAATAGTTAGGGAGTTCCCATCATGGCTCAGCAGAAATGAATCTGACTAGCATCCATGAGGACGCAGGTTCAATCCCTGGCCTTGCTCAGCGGGTTAAGAATCTGGCATTGTCGTGAGCTGTGGTGTAGGTTGCAGGCTCGGCTTGGATCTGGCATTGCTGTGGCTGTGGTGTAGGTCAGTGGCTACATCTCTGATTCATCTCCTAGCCTGGGAACTTCCACATGCCGCAAGTATGGCCCTAAAAAAAAAAAAAGAGAAAATAGTTATATTAAGAACCGTGGTTGCTAGAGATTTTAACAGTTTTATTAAGGTATAATTGATAACACAATAAATTGCACATATGTAAAGCTTAAAATTTAAGTTTTGACATATTGGAATTCCGTTGTGGCTCACTGGAAGTGAATCAGATGCAGGCCTCACTCAGAGGGTTAAGGATCTGGCTGGCGTTGCTGTGATCTGTGGTGTAGGTCGCAGACTTGGTTTGGATCCCGTGTTGCTGTGGCTGTGGCGTAGGCCAGCTGCTAAAGCTTGGATTTGACCCCTAGCCTGGGAACCTCCATATGCTAGGGGTATGGCCCTAAAGAGACCAAAAAAAGAGTGTGTAAAAAAAAATTTAAGTTTTGACATATATATAGACTTCTGGTACCATCATCACAGTCAGTGTAATATAGTCATCACCCACAAAAGTTTCCTCATACCCCTTCATGATCCCTCCTTTCTCTTTTCCACCCTCTCTCCCCACCTCCAGATAACCACTTATTTGCTTTTTGTCATAAGAGGTTAATCCGAATTTTCTAAAGTTTTATAAAAATGAAGTAATGCAGTATATACTTCTTTCTGTCTGATTTCTTTTACTCTATGTAACTATTTTGAGATTCACCCAAGTTACATGTACAAATAGTTCATTACTTTTGTTTGTTTTTAGCTGTGCTTCTGGCATGTGAAAGTCCCTAGGCCAGGGGTGGAACCCCCACCACAGCAGCAACCTAGGCCACTCCAGTGACAACACCAGGTCCTTTACCTGCTGTGCCACAAGGGAACTCCCCATTACTTTTTTATTGTATGGATATATCATGGTTTGTTCATGACATTTGGGTTGGCTCCAGTTTGGGTTATTACAAATAAGCTGCTGTGAACATTGTGCACAGACTTTTTATTGACATAAACTTTTATTTCTCTGGAATAAATATCTACGCATGGAATGGCTGGATCATATATATAGTAGGTTATATGTTTAATCTTTTAAGAAACTGCCAAACTGCTTTCCAAAGAGGGTGCGCTGTTTTACAGTCCCCACAGTAGAGTATGAGTGGTCCACTGGCTGCATATCTTAGAATGACCAAGCTTTTTAATTTTATCTGACAGACTGTCCTGGTAGAATTAATGCCCCCTCTTGCAACTTTTTTGTATTTAAAATGCTGCAAAAATAATATTTTGTTTTTGAAAATATTTTGAAAGTTCTCTAAATGTTTACCCTTTATTTTTGATAATATTTGCTCACTAATGCTGATTTGAAACTCAATTCATAGGAACCAATACATTTCCTTCCTTTTGACTTACATATTTTCCTTTTTTTGTTCTAGCGGCCCCTTTGTTGCTTTATGCAAACAGACGGGACCTGCGACTGGTTGATGCTACAAATGGCAAAGAGAATGCTACAATTGTAGTTGGAGGCTTGGAGGATGCAGCTGCGGTGGACTTTGTGTTTGGTCATGGCTTGATATACTGGAGTGATGTCAGCGAAGAAGCTATTAAACGAACAGAGTTCAACAAAACTGAGAGTGTACAGAATGTTGTTGTTTCTGGATTATTGTCCCCTGATGGGCTGGCATGTGATTGGCTTGGAGAAAAATTATACTGGACAGATTCTGAAACTAATCGTATTGAAGTTTCTAATTTAGATGGATCTTTACGCAAAGTTTTATTTTGGCAAGAGTTGGATCAGCCCAGAGCTATTGCCTTAGATCCTTCGAGTGGGTAAGTTTTGTGTTACGTACAAAGGTTATTTTATTTCCTTCTCCTGGCTTATTCCTCTCCATTAGCATAGACATCCCTTACCTCCAAGAGAAAAGAAACCCCAATTTTAGATTCTTTGGGCTTCTTTGTCAAGTAGACTTGAATGTGGGAAGTTATGTTGTGTTCTTAAAAAGTAAGGTGTTTTTGTAAATAGTTTTGTGTTTCTATTATCACTTATGGGATAGCCACATACAGAGGTCTTGCTTTTTTTCTGCATTTATTTTATTATAATTATGAGAGGATAATGAGATAGCAGACAAGAAGGAAGGATAACAAGAGCAGTATTTGGTAGCTCAAGATGATATAAAACTCTTCTGAATCATGTTTATTATATAAATAATTGTTTTGTAATACTAGTGTCTTTTCTATTAAATTGATTTTTTAAATATGTCAGTGTTGAATGAAAAATAAAAACTAAGTTAAGTATTTTTTTGCTGTAAGTTTTTTCTTTTTCTTTTCTTTTTTTTTAATAATGATTTTTATTTTTTCCATTATAGCTGGTTTACAGTGTGTTGTCAATTTTCTGCTGTACAGCAAGGTGACCCAGTCACACATACACATATATACATTTTTTTTTCTCACTTCGTACTCCATCATAAGTGACTAGATATAGTTCCCAGTGCTATACAGCAGGATCTCATTGTTAATCCATTCCAGAGGCAATAGTTTGCATCTATTAACCCCAAATTCCCAATCCATCCCACTCCCTCCCCCTTGGCAACCACAAGTCTTCTCCATGTCCATGATTTTCTTTTCCGTGGAAAGGTTCATTTGTGCCATGTATTAGATTCCAGATATAAGTGATATCATGTGGTATCTGTCTTTCTCTTACTGACTTACTGCATTAGTATGAGAGTCTCTAGTTCCATCCACGTTTCTGCAAATGGCATTATTTGGTTCTTTTTTATGATTGAATAGTATTCCATTGTGTATATATACCACATCTTCTTAATCCAGTCATCTGTTGATGGACATTTAGGTTGTTTCCATGTGTTGGCTGTTGTGAATAGTGCTGCAGTGAACATGCAGGTGCATGTGTCTTTTTCAGGGAAAGTTTTGTCCAGATATATGCCCAAGAGGGGGATTGCTGGGTTGCCATAAGTTTATTTTCTAATGAGAAGAGACTCTTAAAGCTATGGGCACATCTTATTACAAAATGTGAATTGTGTCCCAGCATGCTTCTCTATTACTGTATTTCAGTCTTGCCATATACCATTCCTTGCCATTTCTCTGTTGAATACATTATCGAGCCAGAGTCTGTCCTGGCTAGGTATAGTTAACTAAACATGAACTTGAAATTAGTTCACATAATTGGTTAAAATCTAAAGGTAAATAGCCTGAGAATAACTATTTTAGTACTTTGTTTTCATTGACTTCCAAGTATGATGGAAAGCTTTAAAACATGTAAAAATGGAGTAGATTAATATTATGTAATAAATTAAAATTTGGGGAAAATGAAAGAAAGGTTTATAAATGCTCCTTTGTCTTGATATCAGGCCTTTTTTGGTGACAAGGTTTTAAAGAGGATGCCATGTATAGGAAAATGAAAAACTTTGACCATAAAAGATAATATGAGCAATGGTGCATGAAATTTTAGGGAGAGAAGTTCTGGAAAACACAAACATATCTTATACGTGCTTTATATAATATATAAAAAATGTGTACTTATAGAGACATTAAGAGGTATCCACTAAGGTCAGATGGTCTCGGAGTTCCCTGGGGGCCTAGTGGTTAAGGACTTAGAATTGTCTTGCTGTGGCATGGGTTACTACTGTGACTCAGGTTCAGTCCCAGGCCTGGGCACTTCCACAAGCCATGGGTGTGGCCAGAAAAAAAAAAGTTCAGATAGTTTCTTAATAAAGCATCAGAAAATATTACACTGGCTCTAAAGGTAGGAAAAAGGGTTGAGTGTCCTAAGGAGGAGGTCACAGATGTTGGATGGTGTGGTAAACTGTACTGATTGAAGAATTTGTTTGTTGAGAACTTGGCAAGGTTTTTTTTTGAGAAATGGAATTAGTTTTGCCAATAAAGTTTGTTAGTCTCAGGGAGTGTTGAAATGTTTCTGAGGTTACTGCTTTGTAGAACTCACAGGGTTTTGGTGCTTTGAATGGTTATTATGGAGTAATACTTTGGTGAAAAGATGAATAGTTCTTTTTTTTGTTTTCTTTTTGACAGATTCAATCTTATAACTATAGGGTGATGATGGAAATTTACTCAAGTGTCAGTATGTTCAGAGTTCTCCTTTTTGTGTTCTTAGGAAGAAAGTGGGAATATCTTTAAGAATATAGTATTTAAGGACAGATAACTTGGGATAGAGAACTTTTCCTTCTTCAAAGCATGTTTATTTGTATTATGTAGTATGTATGTGGAGAGGGAAAGTGTTAAAGGACTAGAAGGGCTGCAAGAGCTCTTAAGGAGAATGGGTGGATAAAATAGCTAGATTACCACAATTCTGGAGCAGCATTTTATTTCTATAAGGGATAATGATGAGGTGGTAGTAAGTATTCAAGGAAGCTGAATTTATAGACAATTCTTGACTATTCAGGATCTAATACTCAGGATCTTATTCATTTAATGAGTAAATGAATCATTCTCATTTTGTCGCCCAAAACTGAGCTTTACTTCTGGGTAGCAGGTCTGATAAGTGTCTTAGGAAGTAACTTTTTGCCATGTGATTAAAAAAGTAAATTAGCGTTTCCATGGCTTAAATAGTTACTAGTATTTAAGGTGAGAACTTGACAAAGACTCAGCTGATAAAAGGATATTCTTGAAAGAATCAATAATAATGTGCTTTGAAAGTAGAAAGTAGTGTTATTTAAGGAAGAATAAGTATATTTTTCTTGAGGCCTAAATAAAGGCTTGGTCAAACACTAAGTGAAATATCTTTCATTATTTTTGATGTCTGTATTTAGTGTTGAGTGTGTGTGCGTGTGTGTAAAGCCACCCCCCGTCACAAACAGTTCTTGTAAAATTTGTTTTAATTTTTGGAGAGTTATTTTGTGTCATATGGCTGTTTTTTAAAGTTACGGAACTGGAAGCAAATAGAATGCAGCCAAATGGTATGCATTTGGTAATTAGCTTGATGGGGCTTATTTAAAATTATATTTTAAACTCATGCATTTAAAAATATATTTTATCAGGCAGTATTGATCTTAGATTTATTTGTGTTAACGCTTTTAGTTTTAATGGAATAGTAATTTTGGATTTGAGTTTATCACTTATCAAACAGAACACATGATTTCTAGATTGATTTTTTTAGAGGAAAAACGAAGTTTGCTTTCCAGAGAAAGACATGAAAACAGTGCTGAGGAAAAAGGTGGCTTTATCAGAGTTCCAGGATCCTGGGTTATGAGGTTCAGAAGAGCTGACTGAGCTCTCTCACATCAGCTTATGTAAAAGGAAGGCTGTTGAATGACTGGTATTGTTTGAGTCCTGGGAACTAGTGTAGACATCTGTGTGCTTTCTGATGTATGGAGTTCTTTGTGCAATCCGTCCATTTAGCCTAGACTGAAGGAAGATTTTTATTTCCCTCCCTAAATGTGGCCTCTCTCAGAGTTTTTTTTTTTTTTTTCCTCTTTCTTTTGAGTGACTGGCAGTGTAGAATTGAGAATGAGGAACAGGAAAACGTGTGTTTGGTAATCGTCCCAGAAACGAACAACCATAGTTATAGAAAGCAGGATCTTTATAGTGAGAGGTGATTCCTATGTGGCTGTGCCTCATGATGGAGCTCCGTAATCTGTTCCACGGTGACTGTACTGAGCTTAGTGCTGAGGACCTGCTGTTTCAGGTGCAAATAAAACAGTTCTGAGGGTTTTCTGCTTGTTAAGGATCTGTTCATAGTCCAAATCATTTTGGATATTTTTCAAAAAGTTAAACTTTAGTGATTCAGTCTGAAGTGCATTCATACTGAACAGCTTTGAATGATAACATTTTAAAAATACATTTTTATCATTGTCGAGAGTATTAACAATAGTAAAAGTTCTGTTTTAAAAGTGCTTGCAGGAGTTCCAGTTGTGGAACAGTGGTTAATGAATCCGACTAGGAACCATGAGGTTGCGGGTTCGATCCCTGGCCTTGCTCAGTGGGTCAAGGATTGCCTTGAGCTGTGGTGTAGGTTGCAGATGGGGCTTGGATCCCGAGTTGCTGTGGCTCTGGCGTAGGCCGGTGGCTACAGCTCCGATTAGACCCCTAGCCTGGGAATCTCCATATACTGTGGGAGCAGCTCTGGAAAAGACAAAAAAAAAAAAAAAAAAAAAAAAGGTGCTTGTAGATCTAGACCTAGTTCGGTGGAAAAAGTATTATTTATGATTTCCCTATCAATTATATAAATATAATTGTCATATTTTGAGTATGTTTAAAAGAATTTTCTGCACTGCTATATCCCAGATGACTAAAATAGGTGAGTCCCGCTAATAGAGGTGATCAGCAAATATTTTCTGAGTGACTGGACTTTATATTTTCTTTCTTTTTTTTTTTTCTTTTTTTGCTTTTTAGGGCTGCACCTGCAGCATAAGGAGGTTCCCAGGCTAGGGGTCTAATTGGAGCTGTAGCTGCCAGCCTATGCCACAGCCACAGCAACGTCAGATCCGAGCCGCATCTGTGACATACACCACAGCTCATGGCAACGCTGGATCCTTAACCCACTGAGCAAGGCCAGGGATCAAACCCTCAACCTCATGGTTCCTAGTCAGATTTTTTCCCCACTGAGCCACAATGGGAACTCCTTTATTTTTTTTTTATAATCCTATTGTTTGTCCTTGTTAGGAACATTTTGTTTTCTAAGCAGATGTAAATTTTAGCATGGTCTTGGGAATTCTAAATCAGTGTGGCTTTGTTTGCAATTGTTTATTTAAAGCATAATTACGATTTTTAGTTTGCATTAGAAGTTATCAAGATCATATTATAAAAATACACTCCCTGGAGCTTGTTCTTTGTTACCTCTAGATCCTATTTTTTTTCTTCATTTTTAAAGGTTTTATTGAAGTATAGTTGATTTACAATGTTGTGATAATTTCTCCTGTACAACAAAGTGATTCATAGCTGTGTTATTTTCTAAGCATGTTACTTCATTTTAGTGGACTTCAATTTCCTCATCTCTAAAATGATGAGCTCCTTTCAATTTTGACATTAATGTTTAAAAAATTTTTTTTAAATTGTTATTTCCCCAATGCAATTTTTTTTCTACTGTACAGCATGGTGACCCAGTTACACATACATTTATACATTCTTTTTTCTCCCATTATCATGCTCCATCATAAGTGACTAGACATAGTTCTTACATTGTTTTGAAAAGTCATACGCCTTTAAAGAAAATATATGTCTTTTTAAAAATTTATTTTAAAAGTACACATTCAAGTGTAATTTAGGTATGTTAAACTTAGGATTTCCCTTTTTTTTGGGCCTCACCCACAGCATATGGAAGTTCCCAGGCTAGGGGTTGAATTGGAGCTGCAGCTACTGGCCTATGCACACCCACAAGATATAACCTGTATCCTCATAGATTCTAGTCAGGTTCTATGGGAACTCCTAGACTTGTGTTTCTGCAGAATAGATTCTTTTAAAAATTTTGTTTTTACTGCCCTTATTGCATATGTCATCACACTTGATCTTTTTTTAGGGCTGTTTCACCTCTAAACCTCTTTTCCCATTGCACTTGATGTAAACTGAAAAATATTTTAAAATATCAAAGGATTTTTTTTTTTTTAATAAAGAATGGAAAATGTAATCCATTACTTTCGGGCAGACTATATAGATTTGGATATGTTTGGAGATAGGTTTTTTTTTTTTTTGAGATTATCTAAAAATTAAAGTAATGTATTGGAAAAGCCACTAATATAGGAAATCTGAATTGTAGGTTTACCTTTACTAGCTTCCGGGGTAGGAATCAAGGCCCTTGGAACTGGAAACATTTTTTTTTTGGCCACACCTGTGGTGTATAAAAAGATTTTTTAAGAGAATAAATAAATGTGTGTGTGTATTTATATATATTCTCAGATGTTAATGTTGGGATTTTTTCTTAACATCTTAGCCTACATCCAGTTTTTAATTCTTTATCTGAAGTGACATATCATGCCTCAAATTGAGTTTTGATTGATTATATGGCCTAATATTTTTATGTTGCTTATCGCCAGGCCCACTTTTATTGAAGGAATATTGAAAGAGAATATTTGCAGTGTGACTGCATGACTTTACCTAGTCCATTCTCTTTAGCTTTGCCTTTCTAGTAAAAGCTTCCTTTGTTTGCAGCATTGACTTTAATTCATCCTTAGCAGAGAGAAGAATGTATAGGGTACCTTTAAGTCCTCTGCATTTTGGGGCTCTTATGTACCCTTGCTGTATTTCAGTGTGGTTGGCGCTTTAGTAATTAGAGTAAATTGGTTTGACCACATCTAGTATCTGTGTTATTCAAGCTTAAGATTTTGGAAGGAATAGTTTGTGATCATTAATTCGTGAAGTAGGAATAAAATGATTGTGTTTAGTTTTTTTTTTTCCCCATAATTTCATATTTATTGTGGTCTCTGCACGTGGGTGGAAAAATAATTTTCCAGATTTAAACCAAGGTGTAGAAAAGACAAGTTTATTGAGGCAAGAGACCCTGTTAACACAGTGGGTCAACTTCCTGATAATCAGGAAGAGCCAACTCTGGGCGCATGTCTGTTTTTATGGCCCAAAGAAAGGAGTGTGAGGAGTGGTCTTGCCATACACCTGTTGACCTGCTGATTGGTTGGGGAAGAATGTGGTCTTCTGATACACTTACTGGTTGGTTGGGGAAGGATGGGGGTCTTTGAATACACTTGCTGATTGGTTGGGGCATATGTTGCCCCTATAGGGGTGGGGTAAGGAGTGGGTTACATACCTTTTCTAGTGGGGGGCAAGGAGTAGGTCAGGTTGATCTAGGGGAGGAGGTGAAGAGTGGGCCACATGCCTTTCCTAGTAGGGGGCAGGAAGGAGTAGGCCAAGTTGCTGGGTTGGGGATGTCCTTAGGAATATTGTAACAATTACAGTGAGACAGGTGGGATGATAAGGGTCTGGCACTTCTAATTGGCAATTCTTACTGGAGGCTTTTTGAGTTTTATTTTTTTGGAGTAGCCTTGAAGTCCCATAATATTGATATCATATGCCTCTTAGACTTTTTTTCCTGAAGACATTCTGGTATTTATACTGTTGGTTCTCCTTTCCTACCACTTGAACCACTCTTTTCCTTTCTTCATTAACTCTTGAAGTTTTAAAAGTGCATCATTTTGTTTATCCTTTCCCTAAGGTCATATCCATTTCCATAGCTTTTGCATAGAAGCAAATAGCCTGTTAGCACACATCTCCACAAAGTGCTGGTGTGTACAAAAGATCTTGGTCTGAACTCTCAGTAGCTTACAGTTTTGCAATATGTCCTGGTAAATTGGGGAAGTTTATTTTCTGTCCATTAAATCTTGAGACTGGTAGGGAATCTTAAGGATCTTCTAGTTAAAAAATGGCTTCACCCTTTGAAGAAACCTAGGCCTTTGCTTAAAATAAGAGAAAGCCAGGTTCTTAGTTGAGATTATCCAAGTCCATGTTTGGTGCTTTTTTTCTTCATGAAAAGTATCTTATTGAAGCCGTTTTTTTTTTCCTTCTCCACATTGAATTACTTTAAAAATGCCACATGGAAGAAATGCAACATGTTAGTTTTATTTGAAGGAGGATTTTATAAATTCTGTCTTTAGATTTATTCACTATACTGATTTCTTATTTTATCATTTTTTTTCACATCCTACTTAATTCACTTGGGTTCATCTTCCCTCTGCTTGAAGTATATTTCTTTCAGCAGAAGTCTGTTAATAGTAAGCTCTTGGTCTTTGTCTAAAAGTGCATTTATTTTGCCCTCATTCTTGAAATGATAATTTGTTGATTATGGAATTCTTGGTGATAGTTGTTTTCACTCAGTTCTTCAAGGGTATTATGACTTTGTTACTGTGAGAAGTCTGCTATTTTGTAATTGTTGCTTTGTAAGTAATTTATTATTATTATTATTTCCAGTTGTTTAAAAACAGCCCTTAATTTTGATATTTTGCAGCTTTGTTCATGTTGTGTCTAGATGTGGCTTTATTTTTATTTATCCTGCTTAGAAGTCTTGTTTCCAAAATCTAATTATTACTGTTACTTATTGATTTTAGAACATTGTTATCTATTATTTTCTTACCTGACCTTCATTCTCTTTAGTCTCTTTTGTAACTCCTGTTTGATGTTTGTGGACCATTTAATTTTCTGTTCCATGCCTCTTAATCTTGCTTTCATATCTTCTTTTTATCTCTCTAGGCCACCTTCTGATTAGTTTTTGCACCTCCTTTCCAAATAATTCTTTCTGCAGTTGTGCCTAATTTTGCAGTTTGAGTCAGTTAAGTTTTTAATATCAGCAACTGTTTTGTTTTTCTAGAAGTTCTCAGTGCTCCTCATTTAACAGACTCATTATGAGAAAATGTCAATCTATGTAAAAGTAGAATAGTGTATCAATAACATTAGACTTACAAAAAAGTTACAGAAATAGTATACACTTGTATAATCTTTACCTAGTTTCCCCTAATACTGTGTTTTATATAATCACAGAAGAGTTATCTAGACCAGGAAATTAATGCTGATACAATACTATTAGCTAATCTGTGGGCCATATTTGAATTTCTCCAATTTTCCCACTAGAGTCTTTTTTGTAGTCTAGGATCCCATGTTGTATTTAGTTATTTCCTTAGTCTTTTCTAATCTGGGACATTTTACCAGACTTTGTAACCTTGACCTTTAGAACATTATTGACTAGTCATTTGTAGAATATCCATCATTTAGGATTTGTCTGTAATGATTAGATTAAGGCTGTATGTTTTGGGGATGGCAGAGGTCATACTGTGCTCTTCTCAGGGTAGCATATCAGCAGGTACATGATGTGGATACTGGCGATGTAACATTTGATCACTTGCTTATCGTGTTGTCTGCTGTTTTTTGTTTTTTTTAACTTTTTTCCCCTAGTAATAAATATTTGTAGCTATCACTTACCCTGTTTCTCATTGTATTTTTAGCTTTGGTGACTTGCTTGCAACAGTTACTGTGGTGTTTGCCAAAAGCTGATATTTCTAGTTCCATTGTTCCTCTTACATGCATTGTTGGTTAAGAATTCCACCGTAAGGAAGAACTGTCCTGTTTTTCCTTCTTACTCATTTATCCAGTTATTTATACTAGTAAGAATTCAAGGGCATTTATTTTATTCTATAGATTATAATCCATTACTGTCATTATTTCTTGTTTAAGTTGTTCCAGATGTTGTCATTGGGAGTTCCTTCATATTTGCTCCTGTGACAGGCCCTCATTATTTTTAAAACACTTTTTTTAATAACTGTCTACACAGCACAAGATGTTCCAGATTCATCTTGTTCTTTCTGCTTCACCCTTGGAATCAACCATTTCTCCAAGGAGCTCTGTCTCCTCTTACTGGAAATAGTATTGAGAAATTAAGATCTGGAAGCTGGGTGTGTCCATAGCTAGTGGATTTTCATTGCCCTTAAGTCCTCTCAGTGGACAGAGTTAAGAAATACGTGTGTGTGTACAAACCTAGTTCTGTGTGTTTGTATTTACGTATTTAAAAAAATGAGTTCGTGTTGGTATCTGTGGTTCTAATCCACCACTGTAAAAGCACATTATGGTCTTCTCCTCCCCACACCTTTGTTTCTTCATTATTCAAGTTTGTGATAGTGAGAAGCCACAGAATGTTTTCTTACATGCTTAATCCTAGTATACAAGAGTTTCAGAATTGCTAACCTGTACTCTTGTAAGAAACAAATTTATTGTTTAGAACATAATACTATGAAAGTATTGTCAGTAAAGTTAAAATATTGTCTTCCAAGTTTATTTAGGTAATATCTGTTCTTTCCCACTTGTCGCAGTGCGGTATTTGTAATATATTTATTACTACTTGTATTCCATTTTATTTTGTTTATTTTTTTGTCTTTTTTCTAGGGCCACACCCACAGCATATGGAGGTTCCCAGGCTAGGGGTCTAATGGAGGCTGTAGCCGCCAGCCTGCACCAGAGCCACAGCAATGCGGGATCAGAGCAGCGTCTGCAACCTACACCACAGCTCACGGCAATGCCGGATCCTTAACCCACTGAGCAAGGCCGGGGATCGAACCCACAACCTCAGGTTCCTAGTCAGATTTGTTAACCACTGAGCCATAGCAAACACGTGTTTGTATTCCATTTTAGATTTCCCCCATATCCTGGTTGAATGTAAATATCAATTATCAATTATTTGGGGATTATATGAAACAATTACCATGTTTCTAAGAGGTAGAAATAACACAAAAATTTATCCTCAGAGTAGTGTCCTTTCTTCCTAACACTTCTACCCCATCCTATTTCCCCTTTCTTTCCATCCTGTTCTCAGTTAATCCTCGAGGATATCTTATTATCATTTATTTCTTATTTTTAAATTTTTTTTTGTCTTTTGTCTTTTTAGGGCTGTACCTGTGGCATATGGAGGTTCCCAGGCTAGGAGTCTAATCAAAGCTTTAGCCGCCGGCCTGTGTCACAGCCACAGCAACGCCAGATTGGAGCCACGTCTTCGACCTACACCACAGCTCACGGCAATGCCGGATCCTTAACCCACTGAGTGAGGACAGGGATCGAACCCGCAACCTCATGGTTCCTAGTCGGACTCATTTCCACTGTGCCATGACGGGAACTCCTATTTCTTATTTTAGCTTCTTGAATTCCTTTTATATGCAGATGAACTGATATATATATGTATTTTCTTACATTCCCCTTTTTTCTTACATGAAAGAGAAACATACTAAAGACAGTTTTGCACTTTCTGTTTGTTTTCCTTAACAATATATCCTGAACATTTCTCTTTTTTTTGGTGACTCTGTAGTATTCCATTGTGTAAATATGCCGTAGTTTATTCCACCACTCTCCTGTGTTTAGAAATTTAGGCTGTTTTGTTATCTGAGGTATTTTAAAGCAAATCCACACAGTGACATCTCACTTGTGAGTACTTCATTTTGCACATCTGAAAAATAAACGCTTTTTTCCATAACCACGGTACCAGTGTCTTCTACACACCCCACATGAACAAGTCTTTAATATTACGGATTACTCAGTCCATATTCTGGTATCTATAGTAGTCTCGGAAATGCTGTGTTTTAATTGGTATGTTTGAGTTAGGATTTAAAACAAGGTTCACAAGTTGCATTTCATTATACCACTCAATTTTCTCTAGAACAGTTTCCTCCACCTTTCTTTCTTCTCTCACCCTCTTGAATTACTGAAAAGGTTATACAGTTGTCTTGTGGAATGTTCCAGATTTGGGGTTTTCTAAGAGATCCTTGTGATGTTTGACTTATTTTATCCCTTTACATTTCTTGTAAAATTAAACTTCATGATAGAAAACTTGGATAGTGACAGTCAGTGTATTGGCACGAATGCTTTGTAGGTAGTACTGAATACTCTGTTCATTACATCAGAAAGTGTATAATGTTGTGTCCTAATTCTAGTGATGCTAAGATTGTTCTGTAGATTGTGGAAGTTAATTATGATATTGAGCTTCTCCTCCTGTATCCTTTAATCGGTGGGATGATCCTTTTGCACCATGCTGATATCTAGTTCCTATATATTGTTTGTTTTAACATCCACTGAGTATCATTTCTTGTATTGTTTCATTAGGGATGTCTATTATTGCTCTATAGGTCTTGTCCCATGTACTTTAGCCTTTTATGTGTTTTAACCATTTAAAAAATTTTTAATCTGTCGGATTGTTCAGTTATCTCAAGTTCTTAGAAATCTAGTTCTGTTCTTTGTCCTATTTACTGATTGTTGCCTAAGGTGAACTGTTTTTTTTTTTTTTTTTTTTTTTTCTTTTTTTGGTGTTTTATAGTTTTGAATTGTAAGCTGATCTTAAGATGGCTTGTCTGTGAGAATCCTGAGTGGCTTCATGGAGGGGCTGGTTTTCCTCCAGAGAGGTTCGCTTTTGTCAAGCACCCTATAGGGTTCAGAGATCATTTTTAAACTGAAGAATAGCTTACATGTAGTAAAATTTACAGATTTTGTGTGCAGTGTTGACATATGTGTATATATATGTTATCACCCTTTTTGAGTAAAGATCACTCGAAATTTATATTTAATTTTTGGAGTTAAGAGTTCCTGTACAGGGAGTTCTCATTGTAACACAGCGGAAACGAATCTTACTAGGAACCATGAGGTTGCAGGTTTGATCCCTGGCTTCGCTTAGCGGGTTAAGGATCTCTGGTGTTGCTGTGAGCTGTGGTGTATGTAGGTCGCAGATGTGGCTCAGATCTGGTGGTGTTCTGGCTGTGGCATAGGCTGGCAGCTGTACCTCAATTTGACCCCTAGCCTGGGAACCTCCATATGCCGCAAGTACGGCCCTAAATAAAAATAAAAAAAGAGTTCATGTACAGTGTAGATAGAATAAATTCAAACTCTAAACCTATATGAGGGTATCTTGTGGTTATAAAGTCTTTGGTGATTTTTCCCACCTTTTCAGAGCCTAGGCCAAGACAGAAAAATAACTTCTTTGCCTCCTTCTGCCAATGGCAGGTGTTTCTACTTCATTGTTCCCTGGGGGTCTGCTTTGTATAAAAATCTTACTTGTAACACAGTGCTTCCTGGTGTCAAGCTCCTATTTTCTTCTCTGCTTTGCCATTGAAATAGAAGTTCTTCAGATTTTGAGATGAGACTATCCTGTAGGGTGGCTGTAGAATCAAGCATGCACAGCTTTCAACTTCCCTGTTAATTTTTGGCTCTCTAAAGATTTCCCCTACTTTTATGTCTTAGCTGTACATTTAAAGGAGTGTTATATATTTTTATTTTGAGTATATATATATATATATATATATATATATATATGTCTTAGTCTGTTTGTGCTGTTACAATACAGTGCTGTATTCAAGCTACATAGACTGAGTAGCTTGTAACAACAGCTATTTTATTGCATATTGTTCTGGAGGCTGCAAAGTCCAAGGCCAAGGTTCACTTCTGGTGGGGGCCCTCTTCCTGGTCCATGTACCTTCTTGCTCTGTCCTCAAATGGTGGAAGAACCTAGGGGTCTCTCTGGAGCCTCTTTTATAAGGCATTAATTCCATTTATGATAGCTCTGCCCTTATGACTAAGCCCCACATTCTAATACTATCATCTTTGAGGATTTCAACATAAGAGTTTTGAAGAGACATAAACATTCAGGCTGTAGCAATGTGTAAACCAAATAAAAAGACTAACCAGTGGTTCTAGATGTTTTGTAAAAGGATTTTCTGGTTATATTATTACCAAATTATCAGAAATAGGAATTTTAACTTGTATGTTTTTAAATATTACCTTTTCTTTTGAGGGATATATATGCATGTTAGATAGTTGGGCATTATTCATACTTACTAATATGTGTACTAATAACTTCCTTTAATTATAGATAGGTAGGATTATGTAAGTAACTTCAAGGATCATGAAGTGATTTATGAGCTAGTATAGATCTGGTTCACTTAGTTTTTATGACTCAATTCTAAATGTTGTCTTAATTAGCCACCTTTGTATGTAATTATATCTTGTAAAGGGTGAAAATTGATCCCTTCAATTTAACTTTATTGAAACTGAACATTTCTAAGTATTTTTGTTAGGGGAAAGTGGATTCAGATTGAATATACATATTATATTAGGGATTTGTGACTATTTTGGAAAATTTATTATTTTATCCTTAATCATCAAATAGTCTGACAGTTGAAATATCAAAATTTCTTATGCCAGTTAAGTAAAAATGTCTTGAAAACTCAACTTTTAAAGAATGTACTTTAATTACTTCCTAATTAAAATGCCAGTTTTCTATCCTTTACTGCATTTAAAAATTATTTTCCAGAAAGCATTGCAAATGGATATTATGCCAGATACAGCAATAAAATTACATTTGTATGGAAGCTAGTGAAGAGTATATAACAACATGGTGCTGGTTTTCTTGATTTTTGATGAGTAGCAGATGTGCATACTGTTGTAAAGTGGAGCTGTAACCACATACATTGAATTCTTCGGTATCAAGTTAATATGTTTATAGTCTCTTAATTCAAAGCCAAAATAGAGTCCATTAAGGCCAAAATAAATCAGAGGCAAAATAGACTACATAATAAGAAAGTAAATAATATTTTTGCTGGGGGAATTCTTCTATATATAGCACCTGTAAACTGGCTTTTGAGAAGCCACAGGAGATATTTATCAAACACTCTACTATTTCCTAAAGGTACTCTAGGTATCCTTTTGGCTTTTAAATATGATGTTGATAAAAAGTGTTTGCAGAATATATTACACAACCAGTTGATTTGTAACAGTTTTGTTTTTAAGTGCTTATAGGTAACCATAGGTTACTAAGCTAGGTTAACTGCCCAAACAAAAACAACTAAGCCAAACCAAACCTACTCCTTAATATTTGTACCCCAATAATTTTTATTTTAGGAAAGAGTCCAAAATAAAATGATGTAGTCAATGGGGTTTACCTCATAGTCTAATAGGCAGCTGGGCTAAGGGGGAGATTTTCAAGCCTTAGTGTCAGATATTCTTCATTCTAATAATAGAAATGTTTACATCATATCCTAGCAGAGAATCCAGAGAATATTTTTTCTTCTCAGGAATTTTCTTATTTCTCTGCATCCTAAAGTCTATTCTGTTGGCAGTCTTGATATTTTTCCATTCTACTAGCTGACCTTTAAATGAAAAGTTTATACCTTTGTCATTGGTTGGTGCTCATTCCCCTGTTAAAACTCTGTCTTAAAAGTAGTAGCTCCTAAATACTGTTCTTTTAAAAATCTAACATCTTAGTATGTCATTTAAGCTTTTAGCGGGTGTGCTTTACCATATCATCCTGATTTCTTTATATTAACACAGCTTAACCGTTACAGCCAGTCTCTATATCTGTTACATATTTTAGTGCTGGAAATGACGTTTTTTTTTTAACCTCTTCAATGCAGATATAACTCTTGGTGACTTAATTGACATTCATTGTCCCCATTATGCTTTCTGTTGACCTCTCTGCTCTGTCTAGCTGTGTAAGTAACATTTGTGGAAATTTTGAAGTGATAGAGTTATTTTGAAAAACTACAAACCTCTTAAGGATCAGTTTTGTTTTTAAATTACGTACTATAATAGACTGATGTGAAAAATTGTAAAGTTAAACTTTACTGGGATTTTTAAGAGCTGTTTTGTAAACTTTACTTGTAATTTTTGTAGGTCACATAATCTCTCTTTGATACATAGATTGAACCTGAAATTTCTTCCAATACTTAGGGTAGTAGAATTTGTTGGGTTTATAGGGATATTGTATATTTGTGCCATGTCTGGATCACATATATTTGAGGGCAGAGTATGTTAGTCTTGTCTGACACTGCACTTGTACTAAGGAATATAAATTGCTATTTATTCGACAGTCTTAAATGTCCTAACTCAACTTTGTCCCTTCACCTGGCCCAAATGAAGCTCTTAGATAATCAAAATAGAGTTAAATCCTCTCTATCTACTTTGGATACAGAGGATACTTTGATTTTGGAGGACAAATCCCAGTGGATTTTTTTTCTTCCTTCTCTCCAGGGTTTTTCTCCTCCCCTCATGCTGAATGAGGAGTTTGGGTTTGCAGAAATATGTTTCCAGTGAAATCAGCTGCCATAGTTCTCCAACATCCAGAGCAGGGCTCAGGGGCTTCCATTCCGTCTGAATCAGCTTCAGTGCTTCATTCTTGAGTGTCATGAATGCCTTCTCTTCTGGCTCTCTAGGGCCCATTGCCATTTTTTTCCTGCACTCCCTAGAGAAGGACAAATTCTCATAAAATAGATCTGAGCCTGAAACCTAGGAAAGACTATGGTGTGACTGTTGTGGAGAAGACTTAAGCAAAGAGCCATTCTGAAAGATGACTGCATTGACCAGAGGAATTTTAGGGCTAACATTTAATCCCTTTCAGTCTCTGTTTCTTCTTTTGTGTATGTGTGTGTGTTTGCCTTTTCTAGCGCTGCTCTCGTGGCATATGGAGGTTCCCAGGCTAAGAACCTGGCCGAATCAAAGCTATAGCCGCCGGCCCATGCCAGAACCACAGCAACGCTGGATCCGAGCCGCGTCTGCCACCTACACCACAGCTCACGGCAATGCTGGATCCTTAACCCACTGAGCAAGGCCAGGGACTGAACCCTCAATCTCATGGTTCCTGGTCGGATTCGTTAACCTCTGTGCCATGACGAGAACTCCTCAGTCTCTGTTTCTTATTCCTTCCTTTGGATACATAATTTAGCTGTCTTTGGGGAAGTATTTCAGATGAGGATTTGGTACCAAGCTTACCGTAAAAACTGAGGCCAAGCTTTATAGAACAGTAAACTGAAGCAAAAAATGTTTGCCTTTAAAAACATTTTTTTTAAAAGTAGTTTTATGTTCATGGCAGAATTGAATGTGACTAAATATTCCTTCCTAATTTCTTCCTTCTGTACCTTATATTATTGCTGTCATTCGTTTCACTTATATATAAGCTATAATCATTGAATACATTGTTGCTTTTATTTTTTTGTTATTCAGTTAATAAGAAAAATAAAAGTTTTCCTATGACATTTATTCCTTCTCTAGTACGTGTCCTTTCCTTAATATACACGTGAGTTTCTTACCTATATCATTTTCCTTCTCTTTGAAGAACTTCTTTTCTTACAAGGTAGGTCTGTAAGCAGTGAATTCCCTCAAATTATTGTTTGTCTGAGAAAGTCTTTATTTGTCCTTCACTTTTGAGGGATAATTTTGCAGGATATGGAATTCTAGGTCGGTAGGCTTTCCTCTCTCAACGCTTGGATTATTTTACTCTTCCAGCTTTCTGAGCTTCTCAGATCTATGGTTTGGTATCTGATACTAATTTGGGAAAATTCTAAGTTTTATTAGAATATTCTTCAAAGTAGAATATGTTTCAAATTGTCCTTTTTCTTTTCCTTCTGGAGTTTCCATTATGCATATGTATACTTTATATAGTTGTCCCACAGTTCTTGGATATTTTGTTCTTTTCTTCCCCGCAGTCTTTTTTCTCTTTGCTTTTCAGTTTGGAAGTTCCTTTGGACATTTCATAAATACAGAGATTCTGTCCTCAGCTGTGTCCAGTCTCCTAATGAACCCATTAAAGGCATTTGTTTCTGTTACAGTGTTTTAGATCTCCAGCATTTCTTTTTGGTTCTTTTTAAGAATTTTTTAGCCTCTTTCTAGTTATATTATCTGTCGATTCTTGAATGTTGCCTGTTTTTTCTATTTGAATCGCTAGCATATTAATCATGGTTATTTTAAATTCCTGGTCTGATAATTCCAACATCCCTGCCATATCTGAGTCTGTTTCTGATTCTTGCTCTTTCTCTTCAAACTTTTTTTCCTTTTAGTAATAAGCCTTACGATTTTTTGTTGAAAGCTGACCATTATATACTGGATTAAAGGAACTGCAACAAATAGGCCTCTAGTAATTTGTTGAGGTGTTCGGAGAGGGGGCATACTCTACATAGAGTTCTGTGATTAGGTCTCAGTCTTTTAGTGAGCCTGTGTTCCTGGGCTGGGAGCTTCACAAATGCTTTTGTGTGTTTTTTTTCACCCCTTAGGTGGGGCAGGATGGCTAGAGGGGGCTGAAGTTGGGTATTTTCCTTCCTTCAGTTCTGTTAAGCTTTGATAAAACCCCCAATAGGTTAGGCTCTGGTAAAATAGTTTCTCCTGAGGGCAGACCTTGTAAGAAGAATAGAATACTCTTGATGTAGTTCAAAAATGGTTATTTTTTTCCTTTCTCTTTCTGGAAGCATGGAGGGATTTTTCTTTGATCTTCACAGTGAGAACCTGGTAGAGTTCCTGGAGGAAAAACTCTCAAAAGTGTGAGAGCCACCTCATGACTAGTTCTCTCTGGAGTTTTTAACTTTCAGATTTGTCTCCACTAAGCCTACCACAGTTCATAAGTTACAGTTTAGATTTTATTACTAAAACCATGGTATTGGTTCCCTTGAAGGTTTCTGCTCTGGTAAATTATGATTCTCTGTATCTGCTTGTCTGCCTCTCCAGTTTTGGGCTCAGCAGTTTCCTTTGTGATCCTACTTCTCTGATGGATCTAAGAAGAACTGTTGACTTTGTTTCTTTCAGTTTGTTTAGGTTTTTACTTGTTCTTTTGACGGAGTGATGACTTCTAAGATTTCTATGTGCTGGACCAGAAGTTGGAAGGCAAAGTTTTGCTTTTTTTTGCATTAAAAATCCAAATGCATGAAGCTTGAGTATTATTTACTTGTATTATTCTTTCATACAATATTTATTAACTAGAAGGATCTTACGTAATGTAATCTGAATCTTAATTTTGGTAGATAAATTCCAGACATATTCACATATTTTAATTTGGGTTGGGGCAGACATCCAGGGAATAGAACCTGTATACTCTTTTATCTTATTTATATCCTCAGTCTTGGTTTAGTTCCTGAAGCCATTGGTATTGGATCTAATAATATTTTAATTTATTACAGTAAATTATTTATCTTCAGTAAATAGATACTGTTTATACTAGACTGACTTTGTTTAAGAAACCTTACAGTGAGACTGCACTAAGTGACTCTACATCATCTCAGTTTGTGTATATAAGAAGACCGAAGTGGAACTGAAAGCAGTGAAATGAGTTCATAACTGTCTTTTGTCTTTTTAGGGCCGCACCCTTGGCATATGGAGGGTCCCAGGCTAGGGGTCGAATCGGAGCTACAGCTGCTGGCCTCTGCCACAGCCACAGCAACGTTGGATCTGAGCCACATCTGTGACCTACATCACAGCTCACAGCAATGCTGGATCCTTAACCCACTGAGCGAGGCCAGGGATCAAACCCACAACCTCATGGTTACTAGTCGGGTTCCTTAACCATTGAGCCACGACGGGAACTCCATAACTGTCTTTTTAAGTTTCATTAATTTATTAATGAGAGAGGCTTAAGTGAAACTCTCAGAACTTGGTTGTAAAGTAAGATATGAAATCTCTTTTCTTATGTAACTCTGTAACATTTTCCTTTGAACCTAATCATGAGCAGACAACTGTTAGTAATCTGAAAGTAAGTTTTCTGAAATGTCTCCTCAGAGACTGAAGAAAGTGGTATATGTATGGAGATAAGCCTATAAACATACAGGCTCTGTACTGTGTTTAGTAGAATTAAAAAGGACTTCAGAAATGTGTATGCATGCTTGAAGAATGAGTAATAAAATAATTTGTAAGCTGTTTTATGTATGTAGAAGATGAGAAGTATCATGAAAGAGCACACTATAAATTTGTCAAAACCCGTAGAACTCTAGAGCAGAAAGTGAGCCTTAATATATGGAAAAAAAAAAAAAAAAAACCCACAAAAAAACCATGTAGATGGTTGGAGGGTCCCAAGACGAAAGGCAGAGTGAGCCACAAAAATCTAATTCTGTTGGAAATGAATGAAAAAAACTCACTGAATAGAATGGGGGAGGAAAGATGTTGACCTAAGTTACTTTGGAAATGCATGGAATCTACAGGCAAAAGTAACTGCACTCAGATAGTGTACTTGAGTTGATAATGTTGCTTCCCATAGAGAAGCAGTTAATTCTGATTATATACTAGAACTCAAGTAAGACAGGTGGTAGGTGGTGGTTTCTCACGGTTGGAGTGGAAAGTTATAGACAGGCAAGGGAAGGAGGCTACAGTGGTCCCTATGGTAGTGGATTAGAATTGGAGATATCAGTATGAGCTCATATTTAACTTAATGTAGAAACAAGTATACATCTTAAATGAGTTAGTTCATTAACCTCAAAGCATCAAAAAAATAGAAATTTTGGTCTTGGAATTAATTGTTTTTATAATCAAGGTAAGAGTAGTAGGAAAGTATATTATAGTTAATATTTTCAGCACTTGCCTTAAGTAGTGTTGTAGGATTTGTCAGATCTTACAGAGTGGGAAAGAGTCTTAAATCCAGACCTAAGCATTGCCAACCGTGTTGTTGAATGACCTCCATTATGAGAAAGAATTGTATTGATACAAACAAATACAGTTTCCTTGATCATAGAGTCATGATTTTATTTTGCAGTATTTGTAATTTTATTTATATTGTTAAATATATGTGGTATGCGCCTTCTCTCCCTCCCTCTCCCTCTCTCTCTGTCATATTTCCAAGGGATGAGAGAGCAGCAGCATTTGAATGGAGCTAATACTTTTATTTAAGTCTCAGTTAAACACTTAGTTTGTGGAAAAACTGTTGAATGGCTGTTTCCTAGTCATTCTGGGAGGTTGAGATAACTGGCTTTAACATGCATGTAAAGATTTGGGAAAACTCAGGTTCTATTTTTTTCTTTCAATGAAAGGAAGTGTTTGAAATAATTAGGAAAATATTTCTTTAAAAACTTGGAATGTCTTCATAATTTCTATGCTTAGCTAATGGCATGGATACTTACCACGTGTTTTGGGAGAATGATTTAAAATATTTTATCTTGGTGTTGGACAGTGTCAGCTATAATTTGGGGTTCAGAAATTAAAGTCACACTATGTGATTTAATTGATGGTTTTTCCAAATTGATGTAGGAGCATTTTACCAAATGCTTTCATAGATTTATAATAGAAATATTGCTTAGTATTTTCTAGAGTGGTATATACTACTTCTGTTATTATGTATTTGTTGTGTATTTTCTTTTCTCTCTCTCTCTCTCTTTTTTTTTTTTTTTTTTTGGTCTTTTGTTCTTTTAGGGTCACACTAGTGGTGTATGGAGGTTCCCAGGCTAGGGGTCTAATTGGAGCTGTTGCTGCCGGCCCATGCCAGAGCCAGATCTGAGCCTCGACTGTGATCTACACCACCGCTCACAGCAATGCTGAATCCTTAACCCACTGAGCAAGGCCAGGGATCAAACCCGCAGCCTCATGGTTCCTAGTCAGATTCACTTCTGCTGTGCAACTCCTATTGTGTATTTTCTGATGTTATTCAGACACATCTCTAAGGAAAGATAATACTTTGGTTTTATTCTCTTATTACAGTGAGATTCTGATTAGAATTCTAGGGTGGAACCTGAGATTTTGGGGAGGCGGTTGGTCCATGGACCGCATTTGCAAGGTGTTAGAGCAAGAAGTAGGCAAATGTTTTCTATAAAGGCCCAGTTATTAAACATTTTAGTCTTTGTGGACCACATAACCAGCATCTTCCTCTCCTTCCTTCCTTTCTTTCTTCCTTCCTCTCTCCCTCCCTTTTCTTTTTTTCTTCTTCCCTCCCTCCCTCTACTTCCCTCCTTCCCTTCCTTCCATCTTTCTACCATTCTTAGCTCATGGGGCCGTACAAAAAATGAGGCATGAATCTAATTTGAACTCCTGGTCATAGTTCACCTATTCTTTCTAGAAATGGTATTTGTCATGATTTTTCAGCATTTCGGATGATCATATGATTTTCCTTGACTTATTAATGAAGTGAATTATTGCTGACGGTTCAGAAGCTTTTTGTTTAATTTTTTTTTTTTTTGTCTTTTTAGGGCCGCATGCATGGCATATGGAGGTTCCCAGGCTAGGGGTCTAATCGGCCTACACCACAGCTCACAGCCACGCCAGATCCTCAACCCACTGAGCAAGGCCAAGGATCGAATCCGCAGCTTCATGGTTCCTAGTTACATTTGTTTCCACTGTGCCACGATGGGAACTCCTAAAAATGTTTTTTATTTTAATTGATGTAAAATTTTACATACAGTGAAATTCAACCTTTTTTTAGTGTACGATATTATGAATTTTGACAAAAGCATATAGCTGTGTGCTGTTAAAGATGAACAAGGCTGAACCCTGGTTAAAGTCGTAATAAGGACATATTACATAATGTAATAATAATACATTATTGCACTATGGAAAAGACTCCAGTGTGAATGGAACTCGACTTTGATTTGTAGAGCATAACTTGGTATTTTAAAGGGAGAATGTGGAACTGAGAAGTGATAAACAGGGGTTCAGTAGAGTCAGGAAAGTGATAAGTAGCAAAGAACTGGAAGGGGAAATTGGGTCTTTGTGAAATTATCTGGGTTGGTTAACAGGTGCTTATTGAAGGCTTCTACCATGGAACCTGCCAGACAGAAGCCTTGTTGGTTGGAACAAACAATAAATTATTTTGACAGCTTTGAGTTTTCTCAGGCAGGTACTTAAGAGGTGCTGGAGTCATCCTAGGGATGCACCTGTGAAACTGTGAAAATATTTGAAGTGTTTTTTGTTCAAATCTTTATAGGCCATGCTTGAGGCATAGTTGAGAAAGGACTCAGGAGCCTGGCTAGAATTTAGTTAAAAAGAGAGTCTTTGTCAATATCACCACCACCCTCCTCAGATTTCCTCTTGTGCCTTTGTATTTTCCTTCTTTCCCCACCCTCAGCTCCTGGCAAATGCTGATTGGTTCTCTGTTCCAATTATTTTGTCCTTTCCAGAATATCATATAAATGGAATCATATATTACATAGCTGTTTGAGACTGCTGCCTTGACTCAACATAATGCATTTAAGATTCATCCGTGTTGTGTGTATCAGTTTTGTTGTAGTTGAGTGGTATCCCATTGTCTTAATGTTTTACAGTTTGTTTATCTGATAATCAGTTCAAGGATATTTGAGCTGTTACCAGTTTGGCAAGTACAAATAAAGCTACTGTAAATGTTTGTGTACAGGTTTTTGTGTTAGGTTTTCATTCCTCTTTCATAACTCTTGTGTAATACCCACAAGTCGGATGACTGGATTCTTTGGTAACTATAACTTTATAAGAAACTGAGACCACCTCAGGTTTCTTATAAAAACCACCTGAGGTTTTTATAAGAAACCTGAGGTGGTTTTACCATTTTCATTCCCACTAGCAGTGTGTGAGAGTTCCAGTTCTGCGACCTCACTAGCATTTGATAGTTTGTTTCCTTTTAGGTCATTCTTTTATGCATGTAGTGATCTCCTAGTTTTTATTTATATTTCCCTAATGGCTAATGATGGTGAGCACCTTTATAAATGTTTAATGTTATTTGTGTATCTTCTTTGTTGAAGTAAGTTTCAGATCTTTTTTATTTTTTTTGTCTTTTTGTCTTTTTGCTATTTCTTGGGCCGATCCTACGGCACATGGAGGTTCCCGGGCTAGGGGTTGAATCGGAGCTGTAGCCACCAGCCTACGCCAGAGCCACAGCAACACGGTATCCGAGCTGCGTCTGCAACCTACACCACAGCTCACGGCAACGCCGGATCCTTAACCCACTGAGCAAGGGCAGGGACCGAACTCGCAACCTCATGGTTCCTAGTCGGATTTGTCAACCACTGCGCCACGACTGGAACTCCAAGTTTCAGAGCTTTTGCCAAGTTTTATATTGTTTTTCTTAATTATTGTTGAGTTTTTAAAGTTGTTGATAGAGTCTGAATACAAGTACTTATCGGATATATGTTTGATGAATCTTTCCTCCCAGTCTCTGGCTTGTCTTTTTGCTCTCCTAACAGCATCTTTCAAAGAGCAAAAGTTTTATATTTTGACTATCAGTTTTTTTTTTTTTTTTCCCCCTTTTAGGGATTGTACTTTTGGCTTTTAGTGTCGAATTTTAGAAATCTTTGCTTAATCTAGGGTCCCAAAGATTTTCTCCTAGATTTTCTTCTAGAAGTTTTAGATTTTACATTTAATTCTGTGAACCATTTTGAGTTAATTTTCTATGTGGCATGTGGTAGGATTGAAGTTCATCTTTTGGTGTATGAATGTATCTAATTGTTCCAAGGTCCTTTGTTGAAAAGACTGTCCTCCATTAAATTGTAGTCATGTTTTTATTGAAAACCAAGTGTGTGGTCTATTTCTGGACTCTCTTCATTTGATCTTTGTGTCTATTGTTTTGTCAATAACATGCTATCTTGATTATTGTAGTAAAGATAGTAAGTCTTGAAAACTTAGAATGAGTTCTCCAAGATTGTTTTTCATTTTCAAAATTGTTTTAGTAACTCTAGACTTTGATTTTTCACATGAATATTAGCATCAGCTTGTCAAATTCTAATTAAATCTTGCTGGGATTTTGATCATAAATCCTAATTAGCTTTGGGAGAATTTGCATATTAACCATATTAAATCTTTCAGTTCATGAACATGGCATAGCTTTTTTAAAAAATTTTCAAGTATAGTTGATTTATGATATTATGTTAATTTCTGCTGTAAGCAAGTGACTCAGTTACATGTATATATTCTTTTTCATATTCTTCACCATTGTGATTATCACAGGATATTGAATATAGTTACCTGTGCAATACAGTAGGACTTTGTTGTTTATCTGTTCTCTATATAATAGCTAATCCTAAACTGATCCTTCTCCCTGGCCAACCGCAAATCTGTTCTCTGTATCTGAGTCTTTTTGTTTCATAGATATGTTGATTTGTGTTGTATTTTAGATTCCACATCTGAGTGGTAGCATATGGTATTGGTCTTTCTCTGACTTACTTCTCTTAAGTATAATATTCTCTAGGTCCATCAGTTTTGCTGCAAATGGGATTATTTCATTCTTTTTTATGGCTGAGTAATATTCCATTTTCTTTTTTGCTGGCCTTCACCACAGCCACAGAAATGCTGGATCTGAGCTGTGTCTGTGACCTACACCACAGCTCATGGCAACGCCGGATCCTTAACCCACTGAGCAAGGCCAGGGATCGAACCTGCCACCTCATGGTTCCTCGTTGGATTTGTTTCCGCTGTACCACAGTGGGAACTCCTGTACATCACATTTTCTTTATCCATTTATTTGTTGATGGACATTTAGTTTGTTTCCATGTCTTGGCTGTTATAAATAGTGCTATTTTGAACATAAGGTTGCATATATCTTTTTGAATTATAGTTCTGTCTTGGTATATCATGGCATATCTGTTTAAGTCTGATTTCCAGTTCATTGCTTTTCTTTAGAATAATTTTTTTTTAATTTTTTGGTCTTTGTCTTTTTGGGGCTGCACCCACAGGATATGAAGGTTCCCAGGCTAGGGGTCCAATCGGAGCTGTAGCTGCTGGCCTACACCACAGCCACAGCAATGCTGGATCCCAGCTGCGACTGTGACCTACACCACAGCTCACGACAAACCTTGATCATTAACCCCCTGAGCGAGGCCAGGGATCGAACCTGCATCCTCATGGATACTAGCTGGGTTTGTTAAGCCCCTGAGCCATGATGGGAACTTCTGCTTTGTTTTATTTTTTTAAATTTTTTAATTAAAAAAAATTTTTTTTATTTTCCCACTATACAGCAAAGGGATCAAGTTATCCTTACATGTATATATTTTTTCCCCCACCCTTTGTTCTGTTGCAACATGAGTATCTAGACATAGTTCTCAATGCTGCTCAGCAGGATGTCCTTGTAAATCTCTTCTAAGTTGTGTCTGATAAGCCCAAGCTCCTGATCCCTCCCACTCCCTCTCTCTCCCATCAGGCAGCCACAAGTCTATTTTCCAAGTCCATGATTTTCTTTTCTGTGGAGATATTCATTTGTGCTGGATATTAGATTCCAGTTATAGGTGATATCATATGGTATTTGTCTTTGTCTTTCTGGCTCATTTCACTCATTATGAGAGTCTCTAGTTCCATCCATGTTGTTGCAAATGGCATTATGTCATTCTTTTGTATGGCTGAGTAGTGTTCCATTGTGTATATATACTACATCTTCCTAATCCAATCATCTGTCGATGGACATTTGGATTGTTTCCATGTCCTGGCTATTGTGAATAGTGCTGCAGTGAACATGCGGGTGCATGTGTCTCTCTTAAATAGAGTTTTGTCCGGATATATGCCCAAGAGTGGGATTGCGGGGTCATATGGAAGTCTATGTATAGGTTTCTAAGGTATCTCCAAACTGTCCTCCATAGTGGCTGTACCAGTTTACATTCCCACCAACAGTGCAGGGGGGTTCCCTTTTCTCCACAACCCCTCCAGCACTTGTTATTTGTGGACTTATTAATGATGGCCATTCTGACTGGTGTGAGGTGGTATCTCATGGTAGTTTTGATTTGCGTTTCTCTTATGATCAGTGATGTTGAGCATTTTCTCCTGTGTTTGCTGGCCGTCTGTATATCTTCCTTGGAGAACAGTCTATTCAGGTCTTTTGCCCATTTTTCCATTGATTGATTGGCTTTTTTGCTGTTGGGTTGTATAAGTTGCTTATATATTCTAGAGATTAAGCCCTTGTTCATTGCATCATTTGAAACTATTTTCTCCCATTCTGTAAGTTGTCTTTTTGTTTTCTTTTGGGTTTCCTTTGCTGTGCAAAAGCTTTTCAGTTTGATTAGGTCCCTTGGGTTTATTTTTGCTCTGATTTCGATTGCTTTGGGAGACAGACCTGAGAAAATATTCATGATGTTGATGTCAGAGAGTGTTTTGCCTATGTTTTCTTCTAGGAGTTTGATGGTGTCCTGTCTTATATTTAAGTCGTTCAGCCATTTTGAGTTTATTTTTGTGCATGGTGTGAGTGTGTGTTCTAATTTCATTTTGTTTTTAATTCTTTGTTTTTGTTTTGTTTTGTTTTGCTTTGTTTTTAATTCTTCTTTTTCTGGGTCCTTAAAGTGGAAGCCTAAATCATTGGTTGAGAAACTTCTTTTTTTTTTTTTTTTTTTAAGGACTGCACCTGTGGCATATGGAAGTTTCCAGACTAAGGGTTGAATCAGCTATAGCTGCTGGCCTACACCATAGCCATAGCAATGCTAGATATGACCTACACCACAGCTCACGGCAACACCAGATGCTTTAACCCACTGAGCAAGGCCAGGGATTGAACCCCCATCCTTATGGATACTAGTTGGATTTGTTTCCACTGCACCACAGTGGGAACTCCCTGATTGAAAAACTTTATTCTTTTCTATTTTAAGCCTTTAATAGTCTTATTTTTCTTTAAATACTTTTAGCTGCACCTCATACTTTTGATATGCTGTGTTTCTGGTTTCATTAAATTAAAAATGTTTTCTAATTTCCTTTCCTTCCCCCTTTCCTCTCCCTTTCCTCCTCCTTCCCTTTTCCCCTTCTCCTTCCCTTTCCTTTCCTGCAGCATATGAAGTTCCCAGGCTTGGGGTCAAATTGGAGCTGCAGCTACTGACCTGCAGCACAGCCACGCCAGATCCGAGCTGCATTTGCGGCCTGCACCACAGTGCACAGCAACACCAGATCCTTAACCCACTGAGCCAGGCCAGGGATCGAACCTGCATGCTCATGGATACTAGTCAGGTTCTTAACCCACAGAGCCACAATCGAAACTCCTATTTCTCTTTCTTAAATCCATATTGTGAGGTTGAGGGTGGGTCTCCAAAACCACACTCTTTTTTTTAATTTAAAATTTTGTTCTTATTATCATTTTTTTAAAGTGGCCACACTCATGGCATATGGAAGTTTCCATGCCAGGGGTCAAGTCAGAGTTGCAGCTGAAGGCCTGTACCACAGCACAGCATTGCCACATCCAAGCAGCATCTGCTGCCTACTCCACAGCTTGAGGCAATTCCACTAATCCTTAACCCACTGATTGAGGTCAGGGATTGAACCTGCCTTCTGTGGATGCTAGTTGGATTCTTGCTGAGCCACAATGGGAACTCCCATTTTTAATATCAGTTGCCTATTTGAGGCTCTCAAGACTACTCTCAAGTTCAGTAATTCACTAGAAGGACTCACAGAATTCAGTGAAAGTTGTTGTATGTCAGCTATGGTTTATTTCAATGAAAGGATACAAATAAAAGTCAGCCATGGCCAGAGGTGCTCAGGATAGATTTCAGGAGGATTCCAGGTGTGGAGTTTCCAGTTGTCTTCTTTCAGTGGAGTTGTGTCAATAGTAACAGTGTGTGACCTTATTATGCTCAGAGTATTGCCAACCAGAGAAGCTCACCTGAGACTCCATGTGCCGAGGTTTTGTTGGGGCTTTGTCATTTAAACATATAGACTGCCTCCTTGGCTGACCTTAGTCTCTTCCAGTCCCTGCAGAGGTTGAGCTGATTACTGAAAGGCTCAAAGCCCCTACCATAAAGCGTTAGCTTAGACTCTCTGAAGTGGCCCAAGGCTCCAGATAAAGTGGCCCAAGGCTCCAGATAAAGAGAGACATTCTTTTTTTTTTTGCCATTTCTTGGGCCGTTCCTGCGGCATATGGAGATTCCCAGGCTAGGGGTCTAATCGGAGCTGCAGCTGCTGGCCTATGCCACAGCTACAGCAACTCGGGATCCGAGCCGCATCTGCAATCTACACCACTGCTCACGGCAATGACGGATCCTTAACCCACTGAGCAAGGCCAGGGATTGAACCCGCAACCTCATGGTTCCTAGTCGGGTTTGTTAGCCACTGAGCCACAGTGGGAACTCCAGATAAAGAGAGACATTCTTATCAGGGATGATAGTCCAACGGTTTAGAAATTACCTCCCACTAGTTGAGGGCAAAGCCCAAACTTCTTAGGACAGGGTTAATCATTTACTGTCTATGGGTTTTCCGAGAGTATTAATTAATATTGAACTTTTTAGGTTTTTCTCGATACCGTTCCTCTTATAGAGATCAAGTCTAATTCTGTTGTGGCTGGAGAACATACATCTATGATTTCAGTTCTTCTTTGTTGTATGGCCAGTGTTTTTGTGAATATGCCAAATGTACTTGAGAAAACTTTTTATTGTGCTGCTTTGGGGTGTCTTTCTTTTCTGTACACTGGAATATTTTTTTCTAAATTATTTGGTCCTTCAAAGTTTTACAGAATTTACCAGTCAATATCTGGGCTTCGTCATCCTATTTCCCCCACATGAAGAAGATGAATTACCCCTTTTGAGTATGTGATAGCTCTATTCAGGTTTTCAAAAACTGTATTTTGACACAATTATTTTTTTGTTATTTGTATAATGACTTTTTTTTTGTTATAGCTGGGACATAATTTTGTTAGCTTATTTTTCCCCTGCTTTTTTCTTTTTGGTGCTTTTTTTTTTTTTTTTTTTTTAAACTTTAAGGATTTCTTCCCCCTTTATTTTTCTTATACTTCTTTGGTTTAACTCTTTACTTTTATGCTTTCAGCTTTTCTGATTTAAATATTTTCAGTTTCACCTGTACCTCATAGTTTTATTATTTGGATCTGATAATTTAGTATCTTGCTATAATTTCCATTAAAATTTATTTCTTTGAACTCTGTTATTTTAGAAATGTGATTCTTGGAGTTCCCTTCCCTTTTTTGTCTTTTTGCCTTTTCTTGAACTGCTCCCACAGCATATGGAGGTTCCCAGGCCAGGGGTCTAATTGGAGCTGTAGCCGCCAGCCTACACCACGGCAGTGCAGGACCCGAGCCGGGTCTGCAACCTACACCACAGCTCATGGCAACGCCGGATTTCTTAACCCATTGAGCAAGGCCAGGGATTGAACCCACAACCTCATGGTTCCTAGTCAGATTTGTTAACCACTACGCCACGATGGGAACTCCCTGATTTTGCTTTTTTAAAATGTGCTTTGGGAGTTCCTGTTGTGGCACAGCAGAAGCAAACCCGACTAGTAACCATGACATTGTGGGTTTGATCCCTGGCCTTGCTCAGTGAGTTAAGGATGGGCATTGCTGTGAGCTGTGCTGTAGGTCGAAGAGGTGGCAGGGATCCAGCATTGCTATGGCTGTGCCGTAGGCCGGAAGCTGTAGCTCTGATTGGACCCCTAACCTGGGGACTTCCTTATGCCGTGGGTGTGGCCCTAAAAAGCAAAATAAATAACTAAATGAGTAAATGAATAAAATGTCACTGATAGAACTTATTATTTTTTAATGTTCTTTGTGGCTGTATTTTGTAGTGCAGGTAGATGGAGAATTATCTTCCTGATGTACCTCATACTGTTATTTAGAGACTGAGTTTATTACTGATGAATTTTGACTTAGAGTCTATTTTATTTGGCATTACTAGCTACATGCACTTTCTTTCACTTTTTGCCTGATAAAGTTTTCTGTTTTTAAATTTTCTGTTTGTTTTCTACGTATTTCTTTTTTTTTTTTTTGTCTTTTCTAGAGTGGCTCCCGTGGCATATGGATGTTCCCAGGCTAGGGGTCTAATTGGAGCTGTAGCCGCCAGCCTACACCACAGCCACAGCAACGCCGGATCCTTTAACCCACTGAACAAGGCCAGGGACCGAACCTGCAACCTCATGGTTCCTAGTCGGATTCGTTAACCACTGCGCCACAATGGGAACTCTTACGTATTTCTTTTTAAAGTAGTATATAGTTGGATTTTGTGGTTTGATTTTTAAGTCCATTGTTACATACTGTCTTCTGAAGTTTTTAGTCTATTGTGTGCTTATTGTAATTACTTTTTTTTTTTTGCTTTTTAGGAATGCACCTGTGGCATATGGAAGTTGCTAGGCTGGGGGTCGAATTGGAGCTGTAGCTGCTGGCCTACACCACAGCCACAGCAACATGGGTTCTGAGCCCTGTCTTCGACCTATACCACAGCTCACGGCACTGCGGAACCCCAACCTGCTGAGCAAGGCCAGGAATTGAACCTGCATCCTCATGGATACTATTTGGGTTCATTTCCTCTGTGCTACAAGGGAAACTCCTCGTTTCTGTTTCTTTTTCCTTCTTTTTTGGCCTCTTTCATATTGATTATATTTTGTCAGTTTTTTCCCCTCTACTGATTTACAGATTGTACACATTCTCTTTTTGAAGCTACCCTAGGAATTTTTAATATGTATACTTGTGAAATTCTTGGTACACTTGACCTCTGCTTATTACCTTTCTGGCTTATGTAATGTCATTATCATGAATTTAAGTTCTACTTCCTTGTTGCTAAACCACAAGACATTTTTAAAAATTTAAAATGCCATCTTGCGTATTAAACTTTATATAAATTTGCCATCTGGAACATTAAACTTTTTCCATTTGGGATAATTTTTCTGAATCTTTAGAATTTCCATTGGTGAAAGTGTGTTGGTGGCCAACACTCTCAGGGGTTGTTTTATCTCATATGCCTTCATCTGAGGTCAATAGATTTTTTTTTTTTTTTTGTCTTTTGTCTTTTGTTGTTGTTGTTGTTGTTGTTGTTGTTGCTATTTCTTGGGCTGCTCCCGCGGCATATGGAGGTTCCCAGGCTAGGGGTTGAATCAGAGCTGTAGCCACTGGCCTACGCCAGAGCCACAGCAACGCGGGATCTGAGCCGCGTCTGCAACCTACACCACAGCTCACGGCAACGCCGGGTCCTTAACCCACTGAGCAAGGCCAGGGACCAAACCCGCAACCTCATGGTTCCTAGTCGGATTCGTTAACCACTGCGCCACGACGGGAACTCCGATTTTTTTTTTTTAAACCGTGTGGTTGGTATCATTCTACTGTCTATTCACATTCTTCGTTGCTATTGAAACAATCTGTTGTTATCATTCCTGATTCTGTTTCAATGTGATTTGTTTAGATTTTTATTTCTTGTTATGCTGCTTGCATTTGTTGGCTTTCTTGGTTCTGTGGGCTGATGTCTTTCATCATTTGTAGAAAATTCTCTTCAAATATGCCTTTGCCCCATTCTTTTCTTTTAAAACTCTAGGTAGAAATCTGTTTTTCTCACTCTGCCGTGGTTTTTTTATGATCACTGCTCTGGAATCCATTTCTTTTTTTCTTTGTATTTAGCATTCAAGAGATTATCAAGAATTATCTTCATATTATCTTTTCTTACAGTCACATATTCCTCCTATTTCTGTGTGTGTGTTTTCCTTTTCGCTGACCCACTGAAGAGTGTTCAAGTTGGGGTTGTTAGTACTTTGTGAATTCTCTCATCTAAGGGTGTTACCCTGTGTAAATTACAGAGACTGTCTCTTTTTCATTGCTACATTACTTCTCTGCATTTTTCCTTTCTTGTCCTTGCTGTGCTCATAATATTTCCTTTAAATTTTCCTTTTCTTATTTACTTCAAAGAAAAAGTCCATACTTACTGCTTTCAGATGGTTTTGTCCCTTTTCTCTTTCACCTGTTTTCTACCTCTGGTAGATTAATGAGTTACCTACTGAAACATATTGTTCAACTCTTTAAGTAGTATTTGTGTAGAGTTTAACAAATTAATTTTTCAGCCATTGCTTTAAATTTTTTTGCAACTAAATCCTTGTGAAACAGGCCTATTTAAAATAATAACTCTTTTACTTAGCTCCCTTTCTAACTGGAGAATAAATTTAAAACACATGTTTTGTTTCTGGTGCTTTTTAATTTTTCTTTAAATCTTAAATAGCCATTTCTGTTTTATTTTTGGTGGTTATCTTGAAGTTTATTCTTTTGACTAATTTGACCTGAAGGTGAAATTGGAGGTAGCTTTTAGCACTAGATGGCATCCATATAGCTCTAAAATTAATACCAGTATCAGAAGACTGGAGATCGTCTTAGTACTATTTCACTCTGACTCTTGGAGTCTTGGGCAGGAACTGAGTCGCTAATTTTGTCAAAGAATATTAAAGATCCACCCCCCCATGCATAAAAGAAGAGGTGTTTTTTTGGAGCATGTCTACCTACTGTAGGGATCGGAGTAAGATGACCAGCCTTTTCCTGCTGATTTATGTGGATTTGAAAAAGAAAGTAATACATGATGGCTTTTATTTCCTGGAGTGTTTAAACTCTTAAAGGGTACCAGTTTTCCCAGGCGAAAATTCAGAATTACCAATTGTTTTTTGAGTATTGCAGTTTTGTTTAAATCATGACAGCTTTTAAAATATTGATCTTACTGGACTGGACCTGCTGGAAGGAAAAAGTTAAAAAATTTATAAATATTTAGGGAGTTCCCATTGTGGCGCAGTGGAAACGAATCAGACTAGTATCCATGAGGATGCATGTTGGATCCCTGGCCTTGCTTAGTGAGTTAAGGATCTGGTGTTGCTGTGAGCTGTGGTGTAGGTGGCAGATGTGGCTTGGATCTCGCATGACTGTGGCTGTGGCTGTGGCATAGGTCGGCAGAATTGGACCCCTAGCCTGGGAACTTCCATATGCCTCTAGTGTGGTCCTGAAAAGCCTAAATAAATAAGTAAATAAATAAAAATAAAAATTTGTAAATATTTAGAAAAAAACATTAGTTTTGTGATCTTTTCACACTTTTTATTTGGCATCGCTAAGTGTAGATGCAAGTCAACCAAAGTAACGCAGTGTCAAAGTAACTGTACTACTTACATTATCCATTTTTTTGGTCTTTTTGAATTTTTCAATTTTTTTTCTTTTTTTTTTTAGGGCCACACTCTCTGCATGTGGAGGTTCCCAGGCTAGGGGTCAAATTGGAGCAGTAGCTGCTGGCCTGTGCTACAGCCACAGATCCGCCAGATCTGAGCCGAGTCTGTGACCTATACCACAGCAAAACAACAACGCAGGATCCTAACCCACTGAGCAAGGCTGGGGATTGAACCTGTGTCCTCATGGATAGTAGTCAAATTCATTTCCACTGAGCCACGATGGGAAATCTTATATAGATTTTGATGAAAATTTCTAGGTAACCCATCAACCCCTCTTTTATCATTTTGACACCATCTTCTAAACTGAAGACATAAGCTTTTTAGCGATATTCTTTATTATGTTCTGTTTATTCATATCTCAAGTAAAATGAGACTCTTCTGTCATATATTGAATGAATAGCAAATTAAAACCTCCAGTAAAGGGTCGCTGTTATAGATATAAAGAATTGAATGTCAAAAGTCGAAAAATTTTAGGAGTTCCTGTCATGGCTCAGTGGTTAACGAATCCGACTAGGAACCATGAGGTTGCAGGTTGGATCCCTGGCCTTGCTCAGTGGGTTAAGGATCCGGCGTTGCTGTGAGCTGTGGTGTAGGTTGCAGACGAGGCTCGGATCCCAAGTTGCTGTTTTCTCTGGGGTAGGCTGGCGGGCTACAGCTCCGATTGGACCCCTGTCCTGGGAATCTCCATATGCCGTGGAAAGCAGCCCAAGAAAAGGCAAAAAGACAAAAAAAAAAAAAAGAAAAAAAGGAAAATTTTAGAAGAAATTTGAAAATTCATTTTAATCTCACAGATCTTTGTATATTTATTCTTAGTAAATTTTAAACAGTAATGGTGAACCTTCAAAATTCCATTTCTTAACTTACAAAACTTTGGAAGGAAATATGGAAGGCCATTGTTTGGATAAGAATTTATGTGGTACTTTGTTCCCGTATATCGTCTTCTGCAGTGTAAGGACTGAGTGCCACTTGGGGCTAATTACTAGCTGATATTCAGGGTTAGCTGGTTAATGATTTAAACAGATTAATACCACCTGTACAAGAACAGAATGCTGTGGATATCCAGCTGCTTGAAAAAGTCACATTTCTCTTTACTATTTCTAAACCCTGTCTAAGTGCACTAGAATTCCTTTGGGAGCTTTTAGACTGTATTGAGGCCTGAGTCCCAGCCCGCAGCAATTTAATCAGAATCTCTGATGTAGGAAACCAAGTTACTGATATTTTTAATGAGTTCTCAGGTTATTCTCAAATTATACTACCAGCGTTAAAAATTTATGCATTAGATATTTCATGCTGTTGTTGCTGGTGTTGGTATTAACATTAATGTTCTTGTTGTTTTTACTATTGGTGTGTTTGCGTGGAGAAGTGGTGCACAATCCAAAAATCATTGTGCCTAAGATAACTTGTATTAATTAGTCTGGGCCTCTGTAACCGCATAACTGGTGGCTTAAACAACAGAAATTTATTTCTCATGGTTCCAGAGGTTAGGAAGTTCAAGATCAAGGTGCCAGCAGGTTTGGTGTTTGGTGAGGGTCTGCTTCCTAGTCATCTTTTTCACTGTAACTCACACAGTAGAAGGGGCGGGGGAGCTCTCTGGGGACTTTTTAATAAGGGCATTAATCCCATTCACAAGGGCTCTAGCTTCAGGACCTAATCACCCAGAGGCCATACCTCCTAATAACATCACCTTGGAAGTTAGGATTTCAACATATGATCCTAAGGACTAGGAGGGGGAGAGCATTCAGGCCATAGCGTAACTGTTAATGATGTAGTTGCTGAATATTCATTATGTATTGATGATTATTGGATTTTGGAGTTATAAAAAGTTAAGTTGAGGGAGTTTCCCTCGTGGCTGAGTGGTAACGAACCCGACTAGGATCCTGGAGGATGTGGGTTTGATCTCTGACTTCCTCGCTCAGTGGGTTAAGAATCCATCATTGCTGTGAGCTGTGGTGTAGGTCGAAGAAGACATGGCCCAGATCTGGTGTTTTTGTGGCTGTGGTGTAGGCTGGCAACTGCAGTTTCGATTCGACTCCTTGCCTGGGAACCTCCATATGCTGCAAACTTGGCCCTAAAAAATGTGAAGAAAAAGGTTAGGTTGAATTTTCTTTTATACCTCATTGTTTCATTGTTTATTGTGACATAAGTATCATATTTTAATGTTAAATTGGCTTTTCTGTCTGTCACAAATTGTTCTCTTTATTATCAGTTTTCATCAAGGCACTGTTTTAGATAAGTGTACAGATGGAAGGTTCAGGATGTGATTTGCCTGACAGTTTTCTGCCAGTCATTCCCACTAATGCTGACATTGGCCGTTAAATAGAGGAGTCATGGTAGATTGAGGGAAGAGCTGTGAGATTTGTGAAACAATGCCGTTTGTAAGTTAGTGGAGGTGGTGGAAGTTCTAAGACATGAGACATTGGGACAAGAGTTGAAGTGAATTTGTTTAAACTTTTAAGTGACAGTGTTTAGATCTAAAAATGTGTATTAGTGCTCATAGTTTTAAGCAATAGAAATCCCTCTAATTTAAAACAGGGGAAGTTATTTTTTTTTTTGTCTTTTTGCCATTTCTTGGGCCACTCCCGCGGCATATGGAGGTTCCCAGGCTAGGGGGGTCTCATTGGAGCTGTAGCTGCCAGCCTACGCCAGAGCCACAGCAACGCGGGATCCAAGCCGCATCTGCGACCTACACCACAGCTCACGGCAACGCCGGATCGTTAACCCACTGAGCAAGGGCAGGGATCGAACCTGCAACCTCATGGTTCCTAGTCGGATTCGTTAACCGCTGCGCCATGACGGGAACTCCAGGAGAAGTATTTTTAAAGAGAATGTTGGGTTACTCTTAGATTTCCTAAATGGTAGAAGGACTAGACTTGGAATCTGTAGCCAGGAACAGTACTGCAAATCATGCCACAGACCTGGATCATGAAGGCACTGTTTGTTAGGTGGCATGTTCACTACTATTTGTACTCTCTCACTGGCATGAGGCAGTAGATACTCCTTAAACTGCTGCCAGTGCTCCCTTATAAAACTGGATTCAAGAAGGATGAGTTAACTTAAACTGGATTTAATTAGCCCTTGCAATTATCCCCACTAGAATGGATTGTTTGTGGTTCTTGCTGCTGCAGCAGCTGTTACTTCCTCCTTTCCTGCCTTTGCTGCCTCCTTCCATGATTTTTCTGACTGGTAAAACCCAGATTCTTATGCTCCAGTCCCAGTTGCAAGCTAGGTTAAGAAAGCAAATACCTGGTGTTTTCAGTTTTTTTAGTTCAGGTAGTGGTTCTGCCTCATAAGGTGGAGGATTCTTCAAAGGAAGGTAGTTTAGATGCTGGATACCCCCTTAAAAATTCCAAGTGTCCATGACAGAACATTTTGTAAGAGAATGGTCATAGGATTTATCCCTATCTTTGCTATCATTGAATACTGTATTTTTTTTCCTTTCTGTTGAGAAGATGGAGTATGATAGTAGATAAAAAAGAAGGCAGTTAGTAGAAATATGATTTTGTAACTGGAATGAGTCTTAGGAATTATCTAGAAGCCAATCTAAAGCAGAAAATATGAATTAGGGAGTTCCCGTCGTGGCGCCGTGGTTAATGAATCCGACTAGGAACCATGAGGTTGCGGGTTTGATCCCTGCCCTTGCTCAGTGGGTTAAGGACCCGGCGTTGCCGCGGGCTGTGGCATAGGTTGCAGACGAGCTTGGATCTCATGTTGCTGTGGCTCTGGCGTAGGCCGGCGGCTACAGCTCTGATTCAACCCCTAGCCTGGGAACCTCCATATGTGGCGGGAGCGGCCCTAGAAAAGACAAAAAAAAAAAAATATGAATTATAAGAGGAATGCTGTTCACTGAGAAATCATCTTTACTCCTATTAGTGAAATCATTTTCTACTCCCATTAGCCCTCATAAGGAAGCTGCTATATAAAGTAGTGAACAACACCTTTATAATATCACCAGTGATGCATTTATTTGGCTTTTGTCCCTGTAGCATTAGAGCAAAATGCAGTTCAGTAAGAGCAGGTCAGGTAAGCTGGAGATATGGACTGAGGCAAGGGCAAGATTCTCCTCAAAAACGAGTTTTGGGATTCCTATAAAATATCAGGCCTGTAATTGAAGCCCTCAGAAGGCACAACTGAAATTTTACCTTTATTCTCTTCACCAGAGAGAAGTCAATGAAGTTTAAAAAAAGTCAATGAAGCCATACATATAGTTTTTAGGTTTGAATGATGGGATGTTCTTGTCAACTAGTAGTAAAGTGTTATAGAATAGAGACTAATTATGTAGATTTATTATGTATAAGTCAGTTTTAAGCTTAGGGAAATAATGTATAATAAACCTTTATGAGTGTTGCTATGGAAAATCTATACAGTGGGCACACAAAGGAGAGAGTAATCAGTTTTACTCAGGAGGCTATTGCAGGTTGGTGCTCTTTAGCTGAGCAGTTGCTGGCCAGAGGGACAAGGTGTGAAAATGGGTATTAGCTTTTAGTCAGCAGGAATGCTTTGTGCCAGACTCTCTCATGGCATTGCATATTCAAGGAATAACAAATAACTTGTAACTGGAGTGTAGTAGAATAATGATATTCATTAAAATAAAATTCTGCTTGTGTTTGGTTTTTTTTTTTTTTTTGGCCGCACCTGCAGCATTTGGAAGTTTCTGGGCCCTGGGTTGAATCCGAGCTGCAGTTATGACCTATGCCTCAGCTGTGGCAACGCTGGATCCTTTAACCCACCTTGCTGGGCTGGGTATCGAACCTGCAACTCTGCAGTCACCTGAGCTGATGCAGTCAGTTTCTTAACTCATTTCATCACAGTAGGAACTCCCTCTACCTGTGTTTTTCAAGGATATGGTCCCTGTAATAAGAGCCACATATAAAATGGCCCAAGAGCAGGTGAGCGCAGATCATTATTAAAACACTTCAGTGCTGACTATAAATATGCTTGCCATTATATTAGATGGTTTTAGGATAGGAGAATACAGTGATAAATAACATAAGGACTTAGAATCTAGAGGGGTGGTAAACATGGAAACTGTCCTGATATCATATGTATTTGAGATGTACAAAGCGCAGGAGCCCAGAGGAGAGAGGGTTTGAGTCGTCAGGAAATGCCTCCACCAAGGTGTGGTGACATTTGAACTGTCCTGAAGAATCAGGATATTTATGAGTGTCTAGAAGGAGGAGAGTGGAATTGCACATATCATTTTTATTAGAGGAGCTCAAAATGTATCACTTAAGATTTCTTCAGAAAGAGTATAGTTACCAGCAGTTTGGCAAAATTGCTGTAGTTAGCATTTTCTTTGATGAGAGTAGGGAATTAAATTTAGTCTGTTATTTATCTCAGGTTTATAAGCTTTATCTTCCGTTGGTATTCTACCAGTGTTGTTTCTGAATTAAATATATTCTTTGTATTGTGTCCAGAAACTCTATTAAATTAGTCAACTAGACTGGGTGCTTAAAGGATCATTTTTCTCCAGGATAATCAGTTTATACATGCGGAATTCCATTATGATGCATATTGTCAGAGCAAGGATTCTATTTAATAGAACCCGTGTTCTTTCCTGTCTCTATAGTAGAATCTTTTTTATTTGGTTACTGTATATGCTCTGTAAAAACAAATAATCTAAAATGAATGCTTTCTTTATCTTCTGATAATCACCATATACTGTTAAAATAAGATACTAACACACACAATTAAATAGAGGGAAAACAGTGTTCTATCAGGAAATATCCTTGAATTCTCCAACATCCTCTTCACTTAAAAACCTAATCTACTAACTAATGTAAGACCAAACTGGTTCAGGGATCAGGAAGAGGAAGGATATGTGAATTTTGCATGACAATCTTCACTCTTCATAGGCCAGAATTTTTTCACTGGATTTTTCCCAGTTTAATTAATAATGGGTGTGATTTTAGAAATTGTGTCATAACAAATTTCATGGCAAGAAAATGTTTTTGAGGAACTGGTGGCTTTTTACATAGTTAGATTTTTTTACCTTAGGTGTGTCACGTTATGTTCTTAGAATGTGGCATGACATTACTTATCCTTTGAAGTTGCTTGGTTTCTTATGAAGCATTTTTTTTTTTTTTTTTTTTTTTTGCTCTGTTACTATAGTCCAACTTCATTGACTATTAACATCCTTATTATTTTATTTACCTTTTCTGTCTAACTCTTCCTTAATTTTTACACTATTTTTTGGTTACTCTTTTGGCTGGTTCTTTGGATATGAGAAGGAAAAACAATGAGGTCAGTATGCTCATTTCATCCTTATCTGAACTTGGCATGTTACCCCTTAAACTTTGTCTATATCCCATCAATATGGACTGTTCACATTTGCCAAATCTTAGGAGCCATCCTAGTCTGTCCTTTGTCTTTCTTCTTCCATGTTGATCCATCCCTCAATTTGATATTTTGAATATTTCAGAAGTTTTGTGTCTTCATTTTCTTTCTCTAATTTCCTCCCCCTCTAGCCAGTCCCTTGGTGTTATCAACAGTGATTTGTAAAAGAATAATCTTAACCACTTTTCTGCTTACAGTCTTAAGTAACTTATCCCTCACAGGCTGTGCAGTCTAAGCTTCTTAGCAGAACAGGATAGGTCCCATCCATGGGACTTCTTTTGTTGCCTTGTGTCCCCCAACGGTACGCTATATACTGCGGCTCTAATGTCCTAATCGTGCTTTTTCTTGTCATGACTTCTTATGTCCTTTGCATAGGCTCTGTTTTCTTCCTGGAATACTGTTTCCCATTTTGGCAACTGCCTAAATAAAAGTATTACTTCTTCTGATGAGCTTTTATTGAAAATTCTTAAATTCACCGGCTTGATTGGATATCAGTTCCCTGTACTCTTGTAGCACACTGTTCTTACCTCTCTTGATATATTTGTCACTGTCTAGATTGCAAGTTTCATAAGGATAGTAGTTTTGTTTAATTTTTGATTTTTTTTTTTTTTTTTTTTTTTTAGGGTTATAGGTGATGCATATGGAAGTTCCCAGGATAGGGGTCAAATCAGAACTACAGCTGCCGGCCTGTGCCACAGCCACAGCAATGCCAGATCCAAGCTGCATCTGCAAACTACACCAAAGCTTGCGGCAATGCCAGATCCTTAACCCACTGTTCAGGGCCAGGGATTGAACCTGCATCCTTATGGATACTAGTTGGGTTCGTTTCTGCTGAGCCACAATGGGAACTATTTTGTTGGTTATTTTCATATTCCTATGCCAAACACGATGCTTAGTAGCTCCTAGTAGATGCTCAGTACATTAAAAGAAATTAAATAGTATCTTGGTAACTTCAAAAATATATCTTTTTCTGCTGCTTTCTTTTTGTTTTCTGTATTAACTTTGTAATGAGTTTTTAACTTAAAAGTTAAATAACAATAGAAATGTTTAGTATTTATAGATGAAATTTATTACTTTAAATATTAAATATTTGAACAAATGAAAATACCAGCAAGCTTTATTTAAAAATTCTGAATTTTTATCACATTCTCTCTCTTTTTTTTTTTTTTTTTGGCTTTTTAGGGCCACACCCTTGACATATGGAGGGTCCCAGGCTAGGGGTCCAGTTGGAGCTGTAGCTGCTGGCCTGTGCCAGAGCCACAGCAATGCAGATTCCGAGTCATGCCTGTGACCTATACCACAGCTCATGGCAATGCCAGATCCGCAACCCACTGAGCGAGGCCAGGGATCGAACCTGCATCCTCATGGATACTAGTCAGGTTCTCTAACTGCTGAGCCACGACAAAAACATCTTTTATCACATTCTTATCTGACAAATGTTTGTTTCATTTGTTGTAGTTGAAGCCTTTTTCTATTCCTTGAAGTAACATGACTTGGTATATTTCTTAGGGTTGAATAATGGAAGGGTTGTCTGTTAGCTTTGATGAACAGTGAAATGTGTATAATTTTATTTATTACTAAAATTCTTCTTGAGCTAAGTAGTTCTTTTGTAACAACTTTTTATTACATCATAAACTAGACACTGAGTTTTTAACAAGTTTAGTGCTTCCTTAGACAAGCTTAGTGGCAATTGTAAATTATACCAAAAGGACAAAGAGACTATTGCTGTATCCATTTTGATAGTGTGCAAATTACTTATGGTCAGCCCTATGAGTTATTTATAATTTATCTACAAATTATGATAAGTATTATAGCATGGCAAAGTAAGCTACACGAGCCCAAAGGTGTAACTCTACTTTGTTTAGGCAAGCTAGGAAAGACTTCTGCAGAAAAGAAGTTTCCTTTGTATTAACTTAAAAAATAGTCTTTTGTTTCTTATTTGTGTTTAAGCAACTTTATTGAGATGTAATTTATATGCAGAAATATGTATATTTTAGTGTTTATAGCTTGATGGGTTTTGATAAATGTATGTATTCTACCATTACAACTTTCTTGAATGGTGTGATAAAGTGGGGTTTGGGGAGGGGAGTAATTTGTCTTCTGTTGAATTTTAGGAGTTCTTCATGCATTGCAGGTGTAAGTCCTTTGTCAAGTATGTATAATGTGCTACAATAGGTTGAATGTAGAAAGCTCAGATTTTGTCATTGGCAACAAATTGAGTGATAAGGTCATTTCATGTATTTCTGAGAAAGTATCTGCCTGATATGTTTTACTAACCATAGCTTGTCATTCATTTTTTTAAAAAGTAAATATGGTGTTCCATGAAAAAAAAGCAGCTAGCTCAGTTGGCCAAGTGCTTTTTCTCAAGACAACCATTATACTTTCATATGCAGCAGAATTATTTTCTCTGTAGATCCCATTTTGTCATACAGAACTTTAAATGTGTAATCTAAGGTCAAAATCTAATGAAATTAATAATTTTTCTGCCTTACCAGTATCAGTGTTCATTGAGACAGACTTTTCTTTTGTATGTGATGAAGAATAAATACAGTGAATAAGCACAGCTGGTTGCCACTCCCTTCATTTATATTAAGGTGCCACCAGTTTTATCCACCCTTGCTTTTGGATCATCAGTGTAAATATCAACATAGGTAGGTAGTTCAGGGTAATCTCTGCAATTCAAAAAAGTTATTTAACATTTTGAATATTTCAGCACCACTTATTTATTGTTCCAAGCATTCACATAGACGAATCTTCTTTGGTGATTAGTTGGTACTGACTAACAAGAACCGAAGAACAAGCTAAACAGTACGTCTGGCCTCACCTGTAGCTTTTAGTCATGTGTAAGGCAAAAGCACAGATTCTTAGATGACATTAACTTCTGTCTTCATGTTTGCAGCTTAATTTAAAATGTCGTTTTACTGTATCTTTGAAAATTGGTGATGCTGTAATTTCTTTTATCAACTTTTCACTGAGGAGGAATTCAGTAATGTTAACTGGAGAAAGCTTTATTGGTCTCAATTGTTGTATGAGTTTCTCCAGCTGCAAAGCTGTAATAAACATCATTTGGCTTTTAATGAGTTCATATTTACATTTAAACTTTGCAATTCCTTTTTCTTTAAACTCTGAATGATTGGACTCAAGATAATGCCTCAACTTTACCAGAACCAAATACTGTTCACAATAAGATAAGCTAGTATAAAGTTTGCTTTTGTAATACTTTGTTTTTCATTTATAGTTTTGCTCAGGGTCTTGGACTGCTCCCTTCTGCGAGTCAGAGAACTTGCTCTCTAATAGATCAGTATCATAATTTAGCATATATAAGCATTATAGCTATGGGTTGAAGAAGTTTTTTAATCTCACCCTTTTGGCCAGTGATCCATTCTTAAATGCCAAACAGATAAAAGTAAATTTTCTTTTAAGCTAGAACATTATTAGTAAATTTCAAAATATAAAAGTTTAAAAGAAAATTTTAACATTAAGAATATTATAAAACAAAATGATTTATTTACTCCTTGATGTGTTTTTGCTTTGGACACAAGGAAAATTTCAGGACTTCAAAAATAACACATTTTTATATGATAATGAGGCACAGAGATTATAGCAGGTATAATCAAAGGTAGCTGGTAAGAGTGCAGGAGTGCTGAGAATAAATTGAGATAATCTGTGAACATAGTTATATCCAAAACCTGCTGCCTTAGAAACTTATAGAAAATGTAATAGACAACTAGACATTCCATGAGCCACCAGGGTGAAGTCATCGCCACAACTCATGTAGCCATGAAAAACTCCAGAATGAATGGGAGAAAGGCCAAATAAATACATAAGACTTAGCAATATTCTGAAAATAGTTTTGACCCTGCAGACCTCCTGAAAGGATTCCTAAGATCTCCAGGGGTCTTTGAACCACACTTTGAGAACCACTGCCCTCGGTATGGTCTATATTCAGTCCTTTGAGGTGTCTCAGCTAAATGGTGGTCTTGAGACTTTTTACTCTGGCCTGACAGAACATTTAAGACCACCTGCATTGCTTGACTTCTGGCATTTTGGTTCTGTTCTCAATCTGATAATCCTTGAGGAAATTATGCATGCACAGTGGGTTCTTAGTCCAAGGACCCATGGGATCCCTGAACCACCACCCCCCCAGCCCCATTGCTCAGTATAACTTTCTCCCAATGTAACTTTCTCTCAGTGTAACTAACTTTTCTCCCTACAGGTTCTAGTCTTTCCCCCCAAATTCTCACTCCTTAAAGCTTAGTGAGGTCAGTGTTCCTAACTTCACTTTTGGCTTTCCACTCTTTGGTTGGTGAGTTGTTACCAAGTTGAGTTCAGGTGACTTTGGAGCTCACCCAGTGAGTTTCCCTTGTCCCTTGGTTTGTGGTCTTGTGCTGCCTTATTTTCAGTTCCTGGAAATAGCTGCCTCTTAAATTTTGTTTAATTTTATGATTATTTACTGTGGAATAGCTAGCTGAGTAGAAGTTAATATGCGATGGCTGCAATTTCATGAGTTAATTATTGGTAGTGATTATGAGCATTTTAAATTAGGATAGAGTAAAATGGTATGTGCAAAAACATTAAGCACAAGAATATAATATGAGAAAAAATGTATATGTAAGTATGACTGTGTCACTTTGCTGTACAGCAGAAATTGACATAACATTGTAAATAAACTGTAAGAAAAAAATTTTTAAAGCAAGATAATTTTTAAAAAGGTAGGCACAGGAAACTTCGTGATGCCTTTTGGAAAGAGTATGTAGTCGCTGTGTTTAGAGTCAAATGCAAGTCTGCTCATAACACTCTTCCCCCAGGTTCTTGGCAGAAGCCATTAACTAAAAAAATCACTGAGTTTCTTCCCCTCACAGCTCTGACTAGACTTCACAGTCTTTATGAACAGATACCAAAAGTCACTAATGGTTGGCTGTTAATGGGAAAAAAACCTATTTGTCAACTTGGGGCTGTAACTATAGGATTGAAGGTAGGGGGTTCTAGGAGATAAAACTAAGAAGTTAGGCTAGTCCTGTAGAAAGGCCCTAAGCTCTTTATATATATGAATATTTCTGTTGTTTTGTTCTACTGCCATTGTCCATTTGCTTTAGTTACCACCTCATTCTTTTTTTTGTCCATGCCCATATGGCACGTAGGAGTTCAAGAGCCAGGGATTGAACCTGCGCCACAGCAGTGACCCGAGCTGCTGCTGTAACAATACCAGATCCTTAACCTACTGCACCACAAGGGAACTCCACACCTCATCCTTTTTCACTTGGGAAATTTGAAATAGATTTGTAACTAGTATCTGTATTTTTCTTCTTTTAAATCCAGTACGCTACCACTGTGATCTATATAAAATGTACAAGTTTGACCATGTCATCCCTCCTCCCAAAATGATCCAACTTAGACCATGTCCTCCCTCCCCTCCAAACCATCCACCTTATCAATGGTTTCCCAGTATCTACAGTGTTAAGCTTAAGCTCTTGAATACAGATATAAGACGCTGTGAGACTTTATCCCTTTCTTTTCCAGCCTGATCTCAAACCTTTCCTTTTATGCTGTAATAATATTGGAGTGCATGTAGTTCCTTTTATACACAGTGCAATATTTTGTCCTTCCAACTTCCTATGAGCAAGCCTGCTCCTCCTTCAGGGCTCTACTCAGGTGTCATTATCTCTGGTTGGACTCATAGCCCCTCATTTGTTGCTTTCGGAATACTTGGGATCACAGTTACCTCTCTTACACCCCTTGCTATAATACTTGAAAACTGTCTTTTCTGAAAACTCTTTGAACACCAAGATCACACTTCAAGGAATGTTTGTCACTTGGTAGGTGCTTAGTATTAGTGAAGTTACATTGAACTGCATTGGTGAAAATTAAATAATGAATAATCCAAAAAAATGTTTCTACTGTAGAGAAAAATTTGACAAATACTAAAATGTTTAATACCATGCAAAGCCAAAACTATTCAAAGCAATCCTTTTTTTTTTTTTTTTTTTTTTTTTTGCCATTTCTTGGGCTGCTCCCGCTGCATATGGAGGTTCCCAGGCTAGGGGTCTAATCAGAGCTGTACCTGCCAAGCCTACGCCAGAGCCACAGCAATGCGGGATCTGAGCCGTGTCTGCAACCTACACCACAGCTCATGGCAACGCCAGATCCTTAACCCACTGAGCAAGGGCAGGGATCGAACCCGCAACCTCATGGTTCCTAGTTGGATTCGTTAACCACTGTGCCACAATGGGAACGCCTTCAAAGCAATCTTAATGATCAGTATATAAAGTACAGTTGTTTTGTGATGTTTAAAATTGTCATAACATTAAAAATTACTACTGTCTGGGAGTTTCCGTTGTGGTGCAGTGGTTAACGAATCCGACTAGGAACCATGAGGTTGTGGGTTTGATCCCTGGCCTTGCTCAGTGGGTTAAGGACCCGGTGTTGCTGTGGCTGTGGTGTAGGCCGGCGGCTGTATCTCCGATTCAGCCCTTAGCCTGGGAACCTCCATATGCCGCAGGAGTGGCCCTAGAAAAGGCAAAAAGAGAAAAAAAAAAATTATTACTGTCTGATATAAAAGTGTAGGGAAATGGAAGAAATAGTAAAACTAATATTTATATACTATGAATTATTAGAAATATTAAAAGTGGTTTGAGCAGAGTGTGCTGCTGTCTTCTCATTGTATAACTTACTATATGAAGCAAATATTCCATTTTATGTTTGGATTAAGCTTTCAAAATGCTTCATCCTTTGTGTTTTCAGTGTTGTAAATTATCTCAGTTCATTCAGTGTGAAATTTTTTTGCTGGCCTCATTCTGAAATGTCTTTATCCTTGTTGTCACAGCTACTTTCCTCACTGAAGTTGATAAATTAGTCTTGACTGTGTTCTCCTGGTTGTGTATCTATCCAGAGTCTTGAATGGCAATGGTGTCAACATTCCCATAGTCAGCTATTTCTTCTGTAACTCCATTTATTTTCAATTCAGATTTTACTTCCCATATTATCACTTTTTATTTCTTTGCTGAATTTTCATCTTTCTTGGCCAATTCCATTTGACAGTTCATTTTCATAAAATGTTATATGGTTTTATCTGTACAAGGAGGCAACAACAGATAGATACTTTGCTCTCTGTGTATGAGCTGAAAAACAGGTGGGTGGGGCCCAATCATAGACTTTGAAAGAACAATGGTTACTGATGATCAAACACATCTGTCATTTACATAGTGATTTGTGGAACTGGCAGTAAAATTTGTGCTTTGTGCACATAGAGTTCATATATTTTGATAACTAAAATTTGTGTTGTGGGGGACTGGTTATTTAACTAAACTGTGGTAACTGAAGTTCATACATATTGGAACTGTGCAAAATGATGACTACTTGTACAAACCTAAGAATGCAATATTGGAAGGAGCCTATAAGAAGAATCCTGAAGTTTGCTTATACTTTATGGTAAATGTGCTTCTGAGTTGTCACATACTGTATGCATTTAACAACTAAAGAAAGTCTGAGAAATTGTTTATTTTGGTACAGATAGAGTTTAAATTTCAGGGGTTTTTTTTTGAAGAAAGCTTCTACATGATTCTCTTTGCCATTTTTAGGTTGTTCTTTGACCTTATGCATAAGGCTGCTTCTCAATGGAGCAGTTAATTTATGGGTATAATACCTGATTGGGAAAAGATAGACACAGATAATCAGCTTATCTTCCCACCTTTTTTTTTTTTTTTTGTGCTACTTATGGAGATCCAAAATAGTGAAAGGACTCAGATAAAAGTGAAAAAATTTAGACCAGAAGAAGCAATAAAAGCAAAACTAGGAGTTCCTGATGTGGCGCAGTGGAAAGGAATCCAACTAGGAACCGTGAGGTTGCGGGTTCGATCCCTGGCCTCACTCGGTGGGTTAAGGATCCAGCATTGCCATGAGCTATGGTGTAGGTCACACATGCGGCCCGGATCCCGTGTTGCTGTTGCTGTGGCTGTGCTGTAGGCTGGCCTACAAAAAAACAAAACAAAACAAAACAAAACAAAAATAAGTGGACCTACATCAAACTGAAAAGTTTCTGTATAGCAAAGGAAACAAACAAAAAACCCTACAAAATGAGAGAAAATATTTGCACTCCATATATCAGATAAAGATTACTATCCAAAATATATAGAGAACTCACACAACTAGTTAAAAACAATTAAAAAAATGAGCAGAGGCATTAAATTGTTTTCAAAAGAAGACATCTAAATGGCCATTAGGTACATGAAAAGATACTCCACAACACTAATCATTGGGGAAATGCAGAGCAAACTCCAGTGAGATATCATCTCCCATCTATGAGAATGGTTATCATCAAGAAGACAGGAGGCAAGTGTTGGTGAGGATGTAGAGATAAGGGAATCCTTGTACACCTTTGATGGGCGTGTAAATTGGCTCAGTTACTATGGAAACCAGTATGAAAGTTCCTCAGAAATTTAAAAAAAGAATTGCTCGAGTTCCTGTTGTGGCGCAGCAGAAATTAATCCAACTAGGAACCATGAGGTTGCGAGTTCGATCCCTGGCCTCACTCAGTGGGTTAAGGATCTAGTGTTGCTGTGAGCTGTGGTATAGGTCGCAGACTCGGCTTGGATCTTCCTTTGCTGTGGCTGTGGTGTAGGCCAGCAGCTGTAGCTCTGGTAGTCTGGAAACCTCATATGCCTCAGGTGCAACCCTAAAAAGCAAAAAAAAAAAAAAAAAAAAAAGAAGTGCCATATGATTTAGCAATTTCACTTTTGAATATACAGTTGAACATTGAACAAAATGGGTTGGAGTGCCGAACTTCCGTACACTTAAAAATCTGCTTGTAGCTTATAACCTGCTCTTCATGTATACATGGTTGCTCTATATCCGGGGTTCCACATCCAGAATTTAACTGACCATGGATTATGTGGTACTGTAGTATTTATTATTGGAAAAAATAAAATCTGCCTGTATGTGGACAACTCAGTTCCAGCTTCTCTTGTTCAAGATCAGCTGTATACCATAGGAAATGAAAACAGGAGTTTGGAAAGATACATGTACTTCTGTGTTCACAATAGCCAAGTTAGAGAAATAGCTTAAGTGTTCCTCAGCTGATGAATGTTAAAGAAGTATACACAGAACACAGTGGAATATTAGCCATTGAGAAAGAAGGAAATCTGCCTTTTGTGGCAATATATATGGACCTTAAGGTCATTATGTTAAATGAGATAAATGATATTAAAGACAAATACTGTATAATATCACTTAGGTGTGGAATCTAAAAAAGCTGAACTTATCAAAACAGTAGAATGGTGGTTACCAGAAGTTGGTAATGGAACTGAGGATATATTGTTTAAGTGGACAAACTTAGAACTAGTAGATAAGTTAATCACAAGATAGTGGTTATAGTCAGGAGTACTATATTATAAACTTCAAAGTTGTTAAAAGACTAGAACTTAGGAGTTCCTGTTATGGTGCAGTGGTTAATGAATCCGACTAGAAACCATGAGGTTGCAGTTGGATCCCTGGCCTTGCTTAGTGGGTTAAGGATCCGGCGTTGCCGTGAGCTGTGGTGTAGGTCGCAGACGAGGCTTGAATCCCATGTTGCTGTGGCTCTGGCGTAGGCTGGTGGCTACAGCTCCGATTAGACCCCTAGCCTGGGAACCTCCATATGCCGCTGGAGTGGCCCTAGAAAAGGCAAAAAGCCAAAAAAAAAGCCTAAAAAAGCCAAAAAAAAAAGACTAGATCTTAATTATCCCTACTACAGAAAAGAAATGATAATTATGTGATGTGGTAGAGGCGTTTGCTAATGCTGTGGTGGTAATCATATTTCAATATATAAATCTATCAAACCAATATATTGTGTATCTTAAACTGACATGATGTTATATGTCAATTATATTTCAATTAAAAAAAGAAAATTAGACTAGGAAGACATTGGATTTGGATCGCACAATAGTAAAAGAACAAAATGATGCTTGAGTTGATTTCAAGCTGGGAACTGTAAAATTATGTCATTGGCTAATTGCTTTCTTTTTAAAACTCTTGGTGAGAGATCTAATATTCTTATCATAAATTTGTTCCAAATTATTTTAAACTATGAAATATATAAATCAGAGGTAAGTTATTCACTAGAACATTATGAAAATATTCACTGATAGAATGATCTTTGAACAGTTGGCATTTAGCCAACTGAGACATGAAATTAGCATGTCAAACTTCATAGGGAAATGCTACCACCAAATTCAGTCTGTGATCATTGGAAATCTCTAGTCAGTTTCTCTGCCAAGTTGTTCTTCAAATATATTATTTCTTTTCTGCTGGCTGTTGTAGACAAGCACTCTCCCATGTAATAGCCTTATTAAGAATGCTTCAGCAAAAGGAATACTAAACCAAATCAGAAAATGGGAAATTTATCCTTTATTTACTTTATAAAAATCTCATCTTAATCCAGATATTGCATAAAACATAAATGTAGAAGAGGTAATAAAGAGTAAACATTAACCAAACAATCAACTATAATTGTAATGCTATAAGGTACTCTGAGAGCTTGCAAGGGACTGTATAGTCTAGTTTGGGCCTTAAGGGAAGACCTCTTTTAGAGGAAACACTACCTAAGCCGAACTCTGAAAGAGGGAGATAATGTGTAGAGGGAAAGCCCTGTACTGCCAGGGAGTGTGGTACCTGGCATATAATAAGCAAAGTGAATAGTGGCATTAATTGAAGCTGAAGAGATGGGTAGGAGCCAGATAGTAGAGACTTAAAGCTTATGTTAATGATTTTGGCCTTCATGCTAAAGTGAGATGCTATAAACAAGGGATTTATGACATAAACAACAATAGCCATATGTAGGGATTGTGAGTCCTTTGTATATAGTAACTGCTTTAACTCTCAAAAACCCTATGAAATAGATCTGTTTTAAAGCCTCATATTATAAGGAATATGAGGGACAGAGAGGTAAAGTGACTTGCTTTATAGATTCCATGTCTGGGAAGTGGCAGACCTGAGCAGCCCACCTCTGGTATCTGTGCTCTAAATCCCTGCTATACTTTTTTATAACCCAGGCTTTTCACACTTATAGGACTTGTAATTATAAATTACATAACTTACAAATGGGTAGTTTCAACAAAAGAATAATTCTCTTGTGCAGTGATGTTTCAAATATGACATTCATACCACTAGGTGGTATGTGGATGAATACCTTTTATTTTAATAGTTGGGTATTTTGATGTGTATTAGTATTTATGTCTTTTAAGGCATCGCTTTTTGTCCAGAAACCTAGAAATTACCCCCAGTTTCTGCTCTTCCCTTACCCATAGCCAAGTCCTGTCCATTTTTCCTTCTCAAATATTTGTTGACTTTGTCCTCTGGCAGTCTCTCTCTCTCTCGTTTTTTTCCAGCTACACCCATGGCACATGGAAGTTCCTGGGCTAGAGATTGAATCTGAGCCACAGTTGCAGCTGTGGCAATGACAGATCCTTAACCCACTGCACTGGGCTGGGGATTGAACCTGTGCTGCTGAAGAGACAATACCAGATCCTTAACCTTCTGTGCCACAGCAGGAACTGCTCTCCTTTTAAAAATAGCTTTTTAATTTAATTTTTATTCATTTATTTACTTAGGCCATGCCAAAAATTAATGTTATTTTATTAAATAGAAACTTTTTTCCAGCATTGATCTGTGTTTTTCCTTTTCCATTTTCCTACTGTATTTTGTAAGTGGTTATTGTATGAATAAGACATTGTGGGGACTAGAAAGTCTTGTGTTTTTTTAAAGAAGCTAAGGGAACAACTGAGGAAAAAATGGATAAGTCTTTTGTGTTAACCTGCATATTTACGATTTCTAGTGCTTTTTATTTCTTCTGTGGCTTTAACTTCTGCTGTCACTTGCCTTAATGTTGCTTCCCTTTTGCTTTCCTTAGTGTTACTAAATATTACACCTTTATATGTTATAAGCCTAATAATTCAATTTTTTGGCCATATCCATGGCATGTGGAAGTTACTGGGCTAGGGATTGAACCTGAGCCACTGAGGTGACAATGCCAGATTCTTAACCTGCTGAGCCACCCAGGAACTCCCTAATAATACAATTTTGTAATTACTTTCTGTGCAGTTTTTAATCCATTAAGAGAAGAAAAGGGAAAAATGTATTTGTACTGCTTTTTTTTTTTCTTCCTTTCTTTCTTTCTTTTTTTTTTTTTTTTTTTAGCTTTTTAGGGCCGTACTTGTGGCAGATGGATGTTCCCAGGCTAAGGGTTGAATTGGATCTAGACAGCTGCCAGCCTACACCACAGCTGCAGCAACACCAGACCCCAGCTGCGTCTTCGACCTACACCACAGCTCATGGCCACGTTGGATCCTTAACCCACTTAGTGAGGCCAGGGATCGAACCTGCAACCTCATGGTTCCTAGGTGGATTTGTTTCTGCTGCACCATGACTGCCTTTTATAATTACCTACAAAATTATCTGTTTGCTTCTTCATGTGGATTTGAGTTAACATCTGGGTCACTTCTTTTCTGCCTGATATCTCTTGTAACGTAGTTCTACACACTGCAAATTCTTTCACTTCGCTTATCTGGGAATCTCTTTATTTCACCTTCATTTTTGAAAGATAGTTTTACTGTATGTAAGATTCTTGGTTGACATTTTTCTTTTAGTACTTCCAGTATGTTATCCTACTTCTTTCTGCTGTCAGTTCTGATGAAAAATCAGCTCTTAGTTATGTTATGGTTTCTTTGTAAGTGATGAGTTTTTCTCTTAGTGTACTCAAGATTTCTTTGTCTTTCAACAGTTTGTTGAACTGATATGTATAGTTGTGTATCTCTGTGTCAGTCATACTTGGAGTTTATTAAACTTGATGGATGTTGGGCTAATATTTTTTAAATCAAATTTGGGAAGTTTTTGGTTATGATTTATCTGAAATTATTTTCTTCCCCTCCCCCCTTCCCTTCCCCTCCTTTTCCTCCCATAGTAACAGTTTTAAGATACTTGGCTGTTAACCTGCTTATGTCATGAGTTTATTTTTCTTATGATTTTTAGGTTCATGTACTGGACAGACTGGGGAGAAGTACCAAAGATAGAACGTGCTGGAATGGATGGTTCAAGTCGCTTCATTATAATAAACACTGAAATATACTGGCCAAATGGACTGACTTTAGATTATGAGGAACGGAAGCTTTATTGGGCAGATGCAAAACTTAATTTCATCCACAAATCAAATCTGGATGGAACAAATCGGTAAGATTGCCTTGAAAATTTATTTATTTATTTATTTATTTATTTGCCATTTCTTGGGCTGTTCCCACAGCATATGGAGGTTCCCAGGCTAGGGGTCTAATTGAAGCTATAGACGCCAGCCCACGCCAGAGCCACAGCAACACAGGATCCGAGCCGCGTTTGCGACCTACACCACAGCTCACAGCAACGCCAGATCCTTAACCCACTGAGCAAGGGCAGGAATCGAATCCGCAACCTCATGGTTCCTAGTCGGATTCGTTAACCACTGCGCCACGACGGGAACTCCTAAAAATTTATTTTTAAACGTTAGGTTAACACTGTGATATCTTGATGTAGTAAACAAATTATGCTAATTTTATTAAGAAGAAATTAGCATATTTTAGGCTGATTGTCAAAGTGGATGGAGAATAGACTTGTAGTTTTCTTTTTAAAAAGATAACTACACTTATCTATCTTGGTAGCATTTAGAATTTATGGGCTGCGCTTTCTCCTTCTTTACTCTGAGGTAATTTAGTTTCGTCAGGGGTTCTCGACCAGGGATAGTATTTCCATTCTTTCCCAGAGCGTTTGGAAATGTGTGAGGAATTTTGGTTAACACAAGGATTGGGAGTACTACTAGCATTTTAGTTCCTGAGGAGCCAGGCTTGCAAAACATTCTGTAATGTCTGGACACCTAATACAGCAGAGATTTATTCAGAATTACCCACAAAGCCCCCCCATGCACTGTTTGTAGAAGTTTATTTGATAAATCTGTAGACCAGGACTGGCTGGCCAACCTTTTATGTAAAGGGCCATACTGTAAATATTTTAGGCTTTGTGGGACATATCTTTCTTGCAGCTACTTACCTCTGCTATTTGACATGGAAGAAGCTATACATAAGCTATATGTGTGTGTGTGTGTGTGTGTGAGAGAGAGAGAGAGAGAGACATATACACACACACATAAGGAAATGGACATGGCTGCATTCCAGTGTGTGTGTGTGTGTGTGTGAGAGAGAGAGAGAGAGAGAGGCATATACACACACACATAAGGAAATGGACATGGCTGTATTCCAGTAAAGCTTTATTTGAGCCAGTGGACTAGTTTACTGATCCTGGACTAGGAGAAAACTTAACTGCGTGTGTGCTACACCCAGTATTCATGGAAGACAAAGTTGATGTATAAACACGAAATTTCTACTTGGACCAGGTTCAGATTTTAAAAACACAGAAACTGGGAGCCTTAGGTAGTTCAAAGAATTTTTCAAAGAATAAAAATTTTTAATCTGAACCATGAATGAGGAAGCATTTATAAGTGTTGAAAACCAGGGAAGATTTAAAGAATTTATTTAAATAAACCTTTTTTTTTTTTTTTTTTTTTTTGTCTTTTGTCTTTTGTTGTTGTTGTTGTTGCTATTTCTTGGGCCGCTCCCGCGGCATATGGAGGTTCCCAGGCTAGGGGTTGAATCGGAGCTGTAGCCACCGGCCTACGCCAGAGCCACAGCAACGCGGGATCCGAGCCGCGTCTGCAACCTACACCACAGCTCATGGCAACGCCGGATCGTCAACCCACTGAGCAAGGGCAGGGACCGAACCCGCTACCTCATGGTTCCTAGTCGGATTCGTTAACCACTGCGCCACGACGGGAACTCCTAAATAAACTTTTAAAAATTATGGAGTTAGAGAATTTTTTGCCTTGTTGCATAAGAAGGATGAAATGACTTACAGAAGGATGGTTTAAAAATAATTAGAAATAAGTATTTAAAAATTAGTAAGCATATGATGAGTATGAAGACATAATTGCTGTTTGAACTTCAGATTTGGCTTTGAGAGGGCTACCAGGGAGTGAATATGGCCATATTGTGGTTCTTTGGTTCTTTTGGGATACCCACACAAAAACCAATTAAACTAGATAGCAAATCTGAAGACATACCATAAAATTAACCTCAGGCATCCAGAAGTAAAAGCAGGTAAGGGCAGACCTCTAACAGCCACAAGACCTCCATCATATTACTGTCTGTGCAAGACTAAGTCGAGAGAGTGAGTGGGGAATTTCATTCAGCTTAAAAGCAGAGGATGTCCAAAATAGCCTTAACTATTTGCTAGATAGTGTGGTGGATTATATGAAGAGCAGAAGCTGAAATAAGAGGTTTGGGGTTGCTCACTCCAATATCAGGCAAGTACAGTGTGTCCATGGTAAAGATGGATAGAGCAGTCTGGCTCCAGAGAATTCTCCAAACAGACCTGCTAGAGTTCTCTACCAGGACAGGTAATATAGAGTAGAAATAAAGTTGAATAGAATAGTAGCATCAAAATAGAGTACACAGCAGGGAAAATCAAAGAACAAAAGGGGAAGGAAAGATAAGGATGTCAGAGGAAGAGCTGAGCTTAGAAAGGAAGGTACCGTATTTTTTAACATGTGAAAATAGAAGAGCAAAGTAAAGTTATTAAAACTACTTTGAACACCACTTTGTTCTAATTTCACATAAACAAATGTAAAAGTTTCAAGGTGTAAAATCCCATTCAAGGTTATTATATATTTTATAACAACTTAACTTTGAATGCATACTTAAGTTTTACATTGTCCTCTCTATATTTAATGATTGTGATCTCACAGTATATCTCTTTTTACCCTGTGTACCCATGAATACATTATTGCGTAGTTATTTTTACTACTTTTGCTTTTAACCTTCATAACTATAAGTGATTTGCTCATCACCATTACATTAGAGTACTCTGAATTTAACCATATATTTACCTTTCTTTACCAGTGAGGCTTATACTTTCTTTCGTATGTTTTCCTGTAACTAATTAGCACTCTTTTGTTTCAGCTTGAAGAAAGCCCTTTAACATTTCTTATAAGGCTAATACAGTGGTGATGAACTTCTTCAGCTTTTGCTTGTATGGAAAACTCTTTATTTCTCCTTCCATTCTGAAGGACAGCTCTGCTGGGTAGAGTATTCTAGGTTGGCAGTTGTTTTTCTTTCAGCTCTTTGACTGTATCATGTCACTCCCTTCTTATCCGCAAGGTTTCTGCAGAAAAATCTACTGATAGTCTTATGGGGATTCCCTTGTGTGAAACAAGTTTTTTTTTTCTTTCCTCTTTCTACTTTCAAGAGTGTCTCTTTGTCTTTAACTTCAGACGTTTTAATTATAGTGTGCCTTGGTATGGATCCTTTTGGATTCATCTTATTTGTAACTTTCTGGACTTCCTGGAACTGGCTGTCTGTTTATTTCCCCAGGTTAGGGAAATTTTCAGCCGTTATTTTGGAATGAGCTTTCTGGTACTTTCTGTCCTCTACTTCTGGGACAGTTATGCAAGTAGTAGTCCACCTAATGGTGTCCTTAAAACTGTTGTCATTTTCTTTTATTATTTTTTTTAATTTTTGCTTCTCTGATTGCATGAATTCTACTGCCTTGTCCTTGAGTCTGCTGATTCTTCTGCTTGATCTAGTGTTCTTTTGTACCCCTCTGTTGAAGTTTTTGAGTTCAGTTGTTGCATTCTTCATTTCTGATTTCTGTTTAGTACTTTCTTCTATTTTCTATTTTTACTTTTATTGCTTTTGTTGTTGAAATTTTCACTTTTTTCATGCATTGTTCTTTGGACCTTGGTGAGCATATTTATGATTGTTCTTTTGAACTTTTTATCACATAAATTCTATATCTTTGTGTCATTAAGGCCTGTTTCTGGAGTCTTTGTTTGAAAAATATTCCTCTGTTTCTTCATTTTCCTTGACTCTCTGTGTTGGTTTCTGTGCTTTAAATAAAACAGCTACCTCTCCCAGTCTTGTCATTGTAGTCTTGTGTAGGATATGAACCTTAGCAATCAGCTTGGCCCAAGCTCTTGGTTGTCTCACAAACCTTTATGATTGTCCAAGCTGCTTTCTTTGTTCTTCTTGCTCCTACTAGTTTAATTGTCAAGTGTTCCACAGAGGAGGATCACAGTCAGCACTTTGATGCAGGCTGATTGGAAGTCAGATCCCCAAGCAGCAGCTAGGAAAGTATATAGTTTTATAGTTTGGGACCTTTTAGGGAGAATCTTGGAGATAGGCTTTTTTTTTTTTTTTTTTTTTTGCCTTTTGCCTTTTGCAGTGGATCCAGGTATATAGCTATGGAAAAGGTTCCTCATATACCCATTCAGAGCTGTTTTATTGTTTGAAGCAATCCTCTTATATTGTAGGACTTTTGAATGCAAGCTTTGTTGACTTTCAGAGCCAGGGGCCCATCCTTTGAGTGGCATCCATGAAAAATGGAGTAACAGGTGTGTGTAGAAGCTGATTCTGTGAAGATATTGGAGGTTTGGAGAAGACTAGAGAGACAAGGCAGAGATGGTATCTGTTGGCTTCCCTGCTCTCTGAGGAGGATTGCAGTTAACCTTTGAACATCTGCTAAGGTTAGAAGCCTGACCATTAGACAGCAGCTTTTAAAGTATAAAAATAGAACTCTTTCAAGGAATGACTGGGAGATGAGCAATTCTGACTGCTCCCTCTGTGCTGAGTTCTCCTGGGCTAGATATCTTATGTAACCCTCACAGTAATCAGAAGCAAAAACCTATCATAGACACACAAATGATTAGTAGAAAAATTATCAGATCACAGAGAGAAAGAAAAGAAGGGAACACTTGAAATACAGAATAGCTGGAAAACAACAAGATGGCAGTAGGAAGCCTATATCTATCCATAATCGAATTATGTGGAAATGGATTAAATTCTCCAGTGAAAACATAAGAGTGGCTGAATGGATAAAAACACAAGACTTACTGTATGTTGTCTGCAAGAGACTCACTTCAGCTTTAAGGAAACACATGCTTTGAAACAAAGTAAAAGGATGGAAAAATGTTTTCTGTGTGAATAGAAACCAAAAGAAAGCCGAGGAGCTATATTTATATCAGACAGAATAGACTAAGTTGCAGGCTGTAACAAGAGAGAAAGAAGGTCATTATATAATGATAATGGGGTCAGTCTAAGAAGAAGATGTAACTTGTTGTTTATATACCCAACACAAGAGCATCTACACATATGACAAAAATATTAACAGGCCTGGAGGGAGTAATAGACAGCAATATAATAATAGTAGGGACTTCAGTACATCACTTTGAATAATGGATAAATCACCCAGGCGAAAATCAATCATCAAACATTGGACTTAAACTATATGTTAGACCAGGTGGACTTAAGAGACTTTGAAAAACATTTCTATCCAACAGCACCAGAATACTCATTCTTTTTTTTTTTTTTTTTTTTTTTTTTTTTTTTTTTTTTTTTTTTTTTTAGGGCCACACTTGTGGCATACAGAAGTTCCCAGGCCAGGGGTTGAATTGGAGCTGCAACTGCTGGCCTACGCTAGAGCCACAGCAACGTGGGATCCAAGCCATGTCTACGACCTACATCTTAGCTCGTAGCAACGCCGGATCATTAGCCCACTGAGCGAGGCCGGGGACTGAACACACATTTTCATGGATACTGTTTGGATTCATTACTGCTGAGCCACAATGGGAACTCTAGAATACACATTTTTCTAAAGCACACATGGAACATTTTGCAGATAGATTGTATGTTAGGCCACAAAACAAATCTTAATAAATTTAAGAAGGTTGAAGTCATAACAGATATCTTATTTGACTGCAGTAGTATATGAAATTAGAAGTCAATTGCAAGAAGAAAATTGGAAAATTATCACCTCACATCTGTTAGAATGGCTTCTATCAAAAAGACAAGAAATAAATCCTGATGAGGATGTGGAGAAAAGAAAACTCTTGTGTACTGTCGGTGGGAATGTAAATTGATGCAGCCGCTGTGGAAAATAGTTTGTAGGTTCCTCAAAAAATTAAAAAAGATCTACCATATTATCCAGCCGTTCCACTTCTAGGTAGATGAAGAAAACAGAAATACCTAACTTGAAAAGATGCTGTTCATTTCAACAATATTTACAATAGCCAAGATATGGAAACAAACCAAGTGTCCATTGATGGTTAGATGGATAAAAAATTTGGTATATATCTATATAAAATGGAATATTTTTCAGCCTTAAAAGAGAATGAAATACTGCTTTTTGTGACCAGACAGCTTTGCTAACCAAACATTTGAAAAATAATTAATACCAGTCCTCAAAGTCTCCCAAAAAAAGAGAAGAGGAGGGAACACTCACAAACTCATTTTATGTGACTAGCTTTGTCTGATACCAAAACCAAACAAGAGGTTTACAAGAAAAGAAAATTACAGGCCAGTATTCCTAACAAATATAAATTCAGAAATCCTTAACAAAATGCTAGCAACCCAAATTTGGTAGTACATTAAAAGGATCATATACCATGAATCAAGTGGGATTTATTCCAGGGATACAAGGATGATTTAGTATATGTGAATCAATCAGTATGATTCAGTACATTAACCATTAACAAAATGAAGGATAAAAATCATGATCATCTCAGTAGGTGCAGAAAAAGCATTTGACAAAATTCAACATCTTTTCATGATTAACTCTCAAGTGGGTGTAGAGGGAACATACATACCTCAGCATAATGAGAGCTATGTATGACAGACCCACAGCTAATATCTTTCAAAGGTGGAAAGCTGAAAGTTTTTCCTTTACAGTCAAAATAAGACAAGGATGTCCACTCTTGGTTCTTTTTATTCAACACAGTACTGAAGGTCTTAGCCAGAGCAGTTAGTCCAAGAAAAGAAGGAAAAGACATCTAAATAGAAAGAAGTAAAACTATTTGCAGATGATCTGGTATTATATACAGAAAGTCCTAAAAACTACCACAAAACAATTGGAACTAATAAATTCAGTAGTAGTGCAGGATTATAAAATTAATACACAAAAATCAGCTGTGTTTCTGTATGCTATTACTATATTACAAAGCTATGGTAATCAAAACAGTATGGTGTTGGCATTAAAAACAGGCACATAGATCAGTGGAACGGAATAGAGAACCCAGAAATAAACCCACAGTTTGGTTGATAAATTTATGACAAAGGAGCCAAGAATAAATAGTACAGAAAGGATAATATTTTCAATAAATGATTTGGGAAAATCGATATCTACATATGAAAAGATGAAACTAGATCCCTGTCTTATACCACACCAAAAAAAATCAGTGCAAAAATGGATTAAAGGCTTCAGTACAAGACCTGAAACCATAAAACTTAAAGAAAAACAGGACAAGCTCCTTGACTTGGTCCTGGTTATGATTTTTTTGTGTGTTTGATATCTAAAGTAAACAGTACAGAGGCTCCTCAAAAAATTAAAAATATTACTTCCATATGATCCAATAATCCCACTTCTGAGTATTTATCCAAAGTAACTGACAGAAGTATCTTGAGATAACTGCACTGCCATGTTCGTAGTAGCATAATTCACAATATCCAAAACATGGAACAATCTATGTGTCTCCTATCAGTGGGTCAGTCTATCAAAGAAGATGTCATAAATCATATTTATTTGAATACTGTTCAGCCATGAGATGGAAGGACATCTGTTCTTTGCAGTAATATGCGTGGACCTTGAGGCCATAATGCTTAGCGAAATGAGCCAGATAAAGACAAATATTGCATGGTGTCATTATATGTGGAATCTTAAAAAAAAAAAAAAAAAAAAAAGTCAAATTCATAGAAACACAGGAAAAATGGTTACCAGACAGTTAATTGAAAGCTCATATCAGTACTTTGTGTTGAAAAAATACCTACACATAAATACATATGTTTCTTTACTATGACCACTGCTGAAGACTAGGGGTAAAAATCATACCATTCAGGCGAAATGGTTGATTGTATGTCTCCTGCAAGAAGTGTCCAAGATGAGCTAGAATATTATGTCATATTGGACAGCAAGGAAGCTATTACAGGCTACCAGGGTCATTTCAGAAAGCCTGGAGAAATAACTTGAGAAGCCTCTCACTGGTCAAAGATTGATAGAAACCCATCAAGTGTGTTTAAATCCTTGTGTTCATAATGATTATTTGTTTGTTTTTGTCTTTTCTAGGGCCGCACCCATGGCATATGGAGGTTCCTAGGCTAGGGGTTTAACTGAAGCTGCAGCCGCCGTCCTACACCAGAGCCACAGCAACACCAGATCCTTAACCCACTGAGCGAGGCTGCAGGGATTGAACCCGCAACCTCATGGTTCCTAGTCGGATTCGTTAACCACTGAGCCACGACAGGAACTCTGTGATATATTTTTAAAAGAAGTAAGCAGCTTAGATTATGAATGGAGAACCAGTTCATTACCCTGAATGTTGCTAATGAAGAGGAAGAGTCAAGCAGTTTGTGCTCCCTTTCCTGTATGAATCTACCAGTAGCTAACCAAGTAGTAGGTTAAAGAAAGCTATTCCAGCTAATTTTAAAAATGATATAAAAGGAATAATTAGAATATCAGCATTTTATAACTTCCATTGAACCACTGGATCTAGGCATTGAACTTCAATAGCTGCTAATATCACAACAAGGAAAAGAATGAATAGACGCTTTTTTTTGCCACCTGATGGAAGAAAAGAGCATCCCTTTTATTTTGCCGAAGGATCACTTCACCTTGAGGCTGATCAAACTTGCAATTTGCAGGAGAAATAGAGGATAGAGACATACTGAACTGCACCGTGAGTGTGCATCAGCAGATCTGGACATACAGATCAAATATCCCAGGTCCTCCAGCAGATAAACTGTAAAGAATCATAAAGGAACCTGAGTTTAAAAGAGTCTGTAAAGGGGATGAATAGGCTGAGCACAGAGCATTTAAATTTAGGGTAGTGAAAATACGATAATGATAGGTACATGTCATAGTCCATCAGACCAAATCCATAGAACATGTACCACCAAGAATGATCCTTAAGGGAAACTGTAGACTTTGGGTGATTATGATGGGTCAGTGTAGGCTTAGTATTTGTAACAGAAGTACCACTCTGGTGGAGATGTTGATAATGGGGGAAAGCTGTGCATGTGTGGGGGCCAGGCATCTATGGGAAATTTCTTACCTTCCTTTTAGTTTGGCTGTGAACCTAATACTGCTCTAAAAAATAAAGAATTATAAAAGAGAGAGACTTAAAAGACATAGCAAATGAAAAAAATAGGTAGTCAAACCCAAACTGTTTTTCTGTGGATACACACTAGGGTAATAAAACTATAAAGGAAGGTAAGGAAGTGACTGCTACAAAGTCAGGATTACAGTTACTTTTGCAGAGAGGGAAGGAATGGGACAAGATCTGTGAGGTGTCTTCTGAGGTGGTTGGCAAAGTTCTTTCTTTTTCTGGATGAAAATTATAGGGTGTTTACCAGATACTAACTCATGAAATTATTATTTGTCTTGAATAGTTGTCTGTGTATCTGCTATTTCATATAATTTTTTTATTTTTTTCTCAATGAATTTATTACATTTATAGTTGTACAGTGATCATCACAATCTAATTTTATAGGATTTCCATCCCACAAAATTTTTTTTAAAGTTATCTTTAAGCTTCTCAGCAGCTAGATTAAAATGAGTTCTCAGCACACATCATTGGAAAGGTGGAAACTTATGAGTTCTTTCTAAGGGAAGATTTTCATCATATTAAGTTGGAGAATTTTTTCACATGGAGTCAGTAGGGATGTAATGAATAGTGTTTACATTTTTCTGTGCACGTTGATTTCATATTACTTGCCCATGGTGGTCTTTGTTTAAAATTGGGGACATAATTCAGTAAAGGTAGTTCTCAAATGATTAAGCTAATGTTCAAGATGGTAATCTTCTAGTCTTAAAATGAGGATAGATTTAAGAGAAGCCAAGGAGAGAGGATAAACTCTGTATCTCTTAAACTGTCTTCTTTTAAAGATTGCTATTCTGGGAGTTCCCGTCATGGCACAGTGGTTAATGAATCCGACTAGGAACCATGAGGTTGTGGGTTCGATCCCTGGCCTTGCTCAGTGGGTTAAGGATCTGGCGTTGCCATGAGGTGTGATGTAGGTCACAGATGTGGCTCGGATCCTGGATGGCTTTGGTGTAGGCTGGCGGCAACAGCTCTGATAAGACCCCTAGCCTGGGAACCTCAATATGCTGCAGGAGTGGCCCAAGAAAAGGCAAAAAGACAAAAAAAAAAAAATTTGCCATTCTAATTTTTTCTTTTAATAAGAACATATAGCAGAGTTACAGTACCTAGCACTTCTTGTTTACAGTACCTAAAATCTCTTAGATGGTATTATTTATTATAGGATAATAATTGTACACCATTCTTTATGAAATTGGTCCTTTTGACGATGCAAAAACGAAAGTATGAGCTTTTAGCTGGTCTTCCAGTGATAATGGATTTGTCCTTAAACTTCTGAAGGACTTTTGAATTCCTTTTGAGTGAACACCGATGCATTTGCCAAAAAGCCATCCAAACTATTTACGGGTGCAGTCTGATCTTGGAAGGAGATAGCCGATAGATCACCACTTAGCCCTTGGGAACACTGTCCACAATCTTAGGTCTGTTAAATTTTCCAAAGAAAACTCACACAAAGTGAAAGAGTCTTAGCATTTCAGCTCTGGAAAAGGCTATTTAGTTGTTATTTTTTTTTCCCCTTCTTATCTGAAAAACCCACACAAGCTGTACAGTAATTGCCATGATGAGCTTCAGAAGCTCATGGCTGCCCCTCTTCCTTAACAGAAAAGAGACAATAGGAATTTATAGTACATTTCAAAGAGTCTTCATAGATGTGGAAGATGGTTTTAAGTATATCAGTTTGGTTTTGTATGTAGATAAAGCTTTCATGCATTTTCTAACATGCATTTATTAATGACAATTTAAAGAGATAGAATTTATCCCCTCCTTGGCTTCTCTTAGATCTATCTTTGTTTTAAGTCTAGAAGATTACCAACTTGAACAACACTATCCTTGAAGAAAGGGTATTACTTTTAAGACTTTCATGTAGTTCCTGATTACCAAAGTCAGGTTTTCCCATTAAGGTTATTAAAGTTGTTAAAGAATACTTTGGTTTGTCAGTGTTCCTGTTCAGCAGCAACAGGAATGTGAGGAGTGGTTGGAGGCAAGTGTAGAGAGTTGGAGAGGAGCCAGATGACACAGGGTCTAAAATTCTAAGATGAGGCTTTTGAATTTTACACTGGAAAGTATTAAGTCATTGGAGATTTTCAAGCAGCAAATTGACATGGATGGATTTGTTTTTTAGAAATACTATTTTGGTGGTTGTGTAGAGAATGGTTTGAAGATTATTATTTCACTTTCTTAAATCTTCCAAGTAATCATCCTTGTTCTCCGGATAAAGTATAAATCCTTCACTGTAACTTACATGATCTAATTCCTTTACCTCGTTTTAAACAGATATTCTCACCACTTCCTTCCTTGTGTACTCTGTGCCAGTGCTAACATACCACTTGTGGCTCCCTGATGGTGTCTGTGATGGCTCTTAGATTTCTGCTTTGAATGACTGGTTTGATGGAAGTGCCATTCATTGAGATAGAAGATTCAGGAAAGGAGGGTAGATTCTTTTTCCTTTCTTTACTCTTTTCTTTCTTTCTTTACTCTTTTCTGTCTTTCTTTACTCTTTTCTTTCTTTCTTTCTTTCTTTCTTTCTTTCTTTTGTGTAGGAAGAGAATGTGGTTGAGTTCAGCTTTGGACATGTTTGTGTTGCTTACAGAAAACTATGGTGATAAAAAGTCTGAGGAATTTTGGTTATATGAACCTGCAGCTCCACAGAGCAGTCTCAGAAGGAGATACAGATTTATAGACATTATCAAGTTAATGGTTATTAAAGCCATGGACCATAAACAGAGGAATTTTACATTAGTCCTAGAGACTTAGGCAAAGATAACCACATACCAGAAATCTGAAGAATTTCCACAGGGTTCAGGATTGAAGGATGTCCCATTCTGACTGAGCTGTTGCCTGATCAGCCATCCTTGTTCTCCTAGTTCTAGGAAACCAGCTCAGACGCAGGCACATCAACATGGCTGGTCATCTACTGAGCTTGTGAAGGATCTGCTTCCTAACGAAGCAAATTGAAGACATTTACCTAAATAAGCAATAGTAACTACAACTCTAGGGATGGTGGCTGAAGGTGAGGGTAATGAGAGGGAGGTGGGATAGGGTGGAAAGTAGGCCTCATCTGGAGTCTCTTAGCACCTCTGGGAAATACACCAGACACTGAAGGCACATGTTATGGCAACCATACTTGACATGATTGAGCATGTTAGGCAAAGATCAGAGGTAATTAAAACTGGCTTGAATGAGCACAGTGGTGCCGGAGAATAAGCAGGGTTGCAATATCAGCAGACTTCTTGGTGCTATCAGAAACATGCAAAAGAAACAGGAATATGCTGCTGTTGTTGCTGGTTTCAAATTCTCCCTGCCTCTAGTGTGATTTGATTTCCAAATTAAAATGAAGCTGTGGTAAATCAAAATTTTATTCACATTCTACCTTTTTGATCTCAAAGCTTGGACTAGAAATTTGCAGACTTAAACAGAACTAATCTCACCTTCCAATAAAATACAGCCTTCCCTCTGAAAACCCTCCCCATTAGGAAAAAAATAAAATAACAAGGCACGTGAGAAGATACTACTGTGCACATGAATGATCTGTATTAAAGAATCAGAATAGGTATTTTGCTGTAATTTCCTGTAAAATGCAGGAGAAAAAAAATTATCAAAGTTCAAGGAGGAGTTTCTGCTGTGGCTCAACGGGGTTGGCGGTGTCTTGGGAACATAAGTTTGATCCTTGGCCTGGCATAGTGGGTTGAGGACCCAGTGTTGCAACAGCAGTGGCTCAGAGCTGATCCAGCCTGGGAACCCCATATGCCATGGGGCAGCCAAAAAAGGAAAAAAAAAAAGTTCAAGGAGACACAATATGAAAATAAGAGTAGTAGTATGAAAGAATACATTCAAAACTGGTAAAGACTGAATGATAATGAAGAGCATGATTTGTTAAATTTACAAGTTTAAGCAGTGATGAGGTCACCTTGTTGTACAGTGGAAAATTGACAGAACACTGTAAACCAGCTATGATGGAAAAAATAAAAATCATTATACAAAAAAGTTTAAGCAGTGACAGCCAGACAGATGACTGATTAAAAAAAATTCAAGTAAGTTGGAGGATAACCTTGGAGTTCCCAATGTGGCTCAGTGGTAACGAACCGGACTAGTATCCATGAGGATGTGGATTCGCTCCCTGGCCTCACGATCAGTGGGTTAAGGATCTGGCATTGCCATGAGCTGTGGTGTAGGCTCAGATACTGAGTTGCTGTGACTGTGGTGTAGGCTGGCAGCTGTATCTCTGATTCGACCCCAAGCCTGGGAACTTCCATATGTCACAGGTGTGGCCCTAAAAAGCCAAAAAAAAAAAAAAAAAACCCCAAAACCCAAAAAACAATGGAAGGTAACCTTGAGAAATTATCCCACAACTTGTAGGAGGGGTGTGAAGACAATGGAAGAAAAGATTTGAGACATGGAGGTTGATCCAGGGATTGTTCATGTTTTGCTGCAACAGGAAGACATTATTACATATGCAAGGAAACAAAGTACACCATTTACCTTACCCTTCTGAAGAAGTTACTTGCTATATTGAGAAGACTATCAGTACAGAGGTGAAGTACAATATAAAGCTCAAGAATGAGGATATCAGATAATTAAATATTTGTGAGAAAGAAACCAGTTAGACTTGGAGTTAAATCTAGTAATTCCTGTTAATGTGCTTTTTTACAGCTTAAACTGGGATATTTTGACATCTTATGTAAAAATTATAAAATGGAAGCACATTATAATGAATAAAATTCCAGGTTTTATCAGTAAAAAATGAGACCTGGTAGTGGGATGATTACATGAGGAAGAAGGCAGACAAGAATAGACCCATGTTAACTTCTTAACTTATACATGGAATGTCAGTAGATACTGTCTTATTCTTGAGGCTGATAATTACCTAAAGTAGTATCACATATGACATAAAAACATAAAGATAAGTAAAATTTAATAAAACAGTTTGTATATCTTCCAAATTCCTAGAGACATAAAAAAGTATATGAATTCAGTCTAGTGGGAAAAGTCCATGAAAAAGTGCAGAGCTGAAGTGTAAGGAAGAGTAAAAAGTGGACATTATAGGAAAATAATAAGATCAAATATTTATGCTATTAAATATAAATGGAAAAAATAATCTGAATGTTGAACAATATTTTTTCAACCTTACTGCCTTATTGTGAAAAAAAATTTTTTTGCCTCTTTTTTTGTCCACCCTTGGCATATGGAGTTCCCAAGCCAGAAATCAGATCCAAGCCACAGTTGCAGCCTACGCCACAACTGTGGCAACACTGGATCCTTAACCCACTGTGCTGTGCCAGGGATCACACCTGCATCCTGGCAGTGCAGAGACACTGCTGATCCCATTTCACCCCAGCAGGAACTCCTTGTTGTGAAATGTTTAAGTTGTAATTTTTTACTTTTATAAACACTGTTGGAATAAAGAAGAGCCTGTATGAACCTGCTTCTTTGATTACATCTTTAGAATTCATTACTAAAAGTAGGATTTGTATGTCAAGATCAGAGTTTTAAGGCCATCTTTTTCTTTTTATGGAATGGTTTTAATAATTTCCACTGTCTATATATCTGGAATCTAATATATGGCACAAAGGGACCTTTCCACAGAAAAGAAAATCATGGACTTGGAGAATAGACTTGTGGTTGCCGAGGGGTAGGGAGAGGGAGTGGGATGGATTGGGGGCTTGGGGTTAATAGATGCAAACTATTGCTTTTGGAATGGATTAGCAATGAGATTCTGCTGTGTAGCACTGGGAACTCTAGTCAATCATGATGGAACATGATAATGTGAGGAAAAAGAATGTACACATGTATGTGTAACTGGATCACCATGCTATACAGTAGAAAAAAAAATTGTATTGGGGAAATAACAAAAAAAATTAAAAATAATTTCCACTGTCACACAGTGTATTTATGCATATTTTATCTATCATTTTATATATTAAGATAATTTTGTCTGTTTTGAAATTTTAAAATGTATTTTATTTGGATTTGCATTTTGTTTCACTAATGGCAGTGAATATTTTCCATATTGTTTTTTGTTTGTTTGTTTGTTTGCTTTTTAAGTCTGCACTTTCGGCATTTGGAAGTTCCCAGGCTAAGGGTTGGATTGGAACTGCAGCTGCTGACCTACGCCACAGCAATGCAGGATCTGATCCACGTCTGCAACCTGCGCCACATCTCAGGGCAATACCTGATGCCCCACCCACTAAGCAAGGCCAGGTATCGAACCCCACATCCTTGTGGATATTAGTTGGATTTGTTTCCGCTGCACCATAACGGGAACTCCCATAGTAGTTAATTTTATAAAGTTGTTGTGAACAGTGAAATAGTGAATATTGAACCATTCCTCTCAGGAAAAATACAGAATTAGGTTCATGCCAGACTGTGGTAAAAAAATTTTCATCAGCTGATCATTACATAATTAAAAAAATAAATGTTTATGTTTAAAGGCACATTATTATTTAATATATAATGTTGAATTTGACAATATGATTTGTTAAATTATAGCACAGCCATTCAATGCAGTGCTATATAGCCATTAAAAATGTGAAAACAGTATTGAATGATATGGCGAAAATCCTTACAATACATAGTTAAATGAAAACAGGTCATTATGATAGAGTAAATGCTGTGAATTTACAAAAATTCACTTGTTAAAAAAATACAATCAGATACTATTTAATCAAGATGAGGGGATGAGTTGGAGACTTTCAAAATCCATAAATTAACCACTTTTTTTTAAAATCAGGGCAAATTAACCATTATTAAGGTACGAAGCATCTTGGGGCCTACTGCATGTATTCCCAGTGAAGAAGTTTAGTATTATGAGTGGTAAATTCCCTTTATTCCAGGTTTAGTACAGATGCTTCCATCTTATCTTGATTTGGCTTAGCTGTTTTCCTTCATCCTGTTGGGACCTATGATTTAGAGCTAATGATTTTACCAGATTGTTAGTTCTAAATTCCTTTGGGTAGTTGGTTTCTTGCTATGTCTTAGTTGGTTTCATGTTTGCCTTAACTATTTATAACAGAAACCAATTTTTCCGTTCCTTAATGATTGGGAATTGTGTGTATATTTATAGGTATACATGTACATATTGTACACATGAACATATTAAAGGGCTAGAAAGATATACTGTAGATTTCTGTTCCCAAATTCTTATAATGAACATCTGAGTATTATATAATCAGAAGAAAGTAATTACTTTGGAAAAAGTAAATAGCGGATTTTGCCCACATGGTTTAGGTCCCTTCATGCTTCTCTTGGATTTCTATTCCAGATAACATTATTAACCAACCTTACTTCGGTCTGGCCTGCCTATAATCTTCTTGAACACAGTGTAAATCAGCCTTTCTTCACATGAGGTTGAGTTAGATGTTTAAGATACTATTCAAGACATTTGTCTGTTTTTAATTTTTTATTTATTTTGAATGATTTTCTTTTCATTATAGCTGGTTTACAGTGTTCTGTTAATTTTCTACTGTACAGCAAAGTGACCCCGTCACACACACACACATACATACATACATACTTTTTTCTTACATTTTCATGCTCCATCATAAGTAAGTAGATATAGTTCTCACTGCTATACAGCAGAATCTTATTGCATATCCATTCCAAAGGCAAAAGTTTGCATCCATTAACCCCAAATTCCCAGTCCATCCAACTCCCTTCCTTTCCCCCCCTCCGGCAACCAGAAGTCTCTTCTCCATGTCCATGAGTTTCTTTGCTGTGGAAAGGTTCATTTGTGCTGTATATTAGATTCCAGATATAAGTGATATCATATGGCATTTGTCCTTTTCTTTCTGACTTACTTCACTTAGTATAAGAGTCTCTAGTTCCATTCATGTTGCTGCAAATGGCATTATTTTGTTCTTTTTTATGGCAGAGTAGTATTCCATTGTGTGTATACCACATCTTCTTAATCCATTCATCTGTCGATGAACATTTAGGTTGTTTCCATGTCTTGATTATTGTGAATAGTGCTGCAATGAACATATGGCTGTGTGTATCTTTTTCAAGGAAAGTTTTGTCTGGATATATGCCCAAGAGAGGGATTGCTGGGTCATATGGTAGTTCTTTAGTTTTCTGAGATACCTCCATACTATTTTCTGTAGTGGCTGTACCAGTTTACGTTCCCACTAACAGTGTAGGAGGGTACCCTTTTCTTCACACCCTCTCCAGCATTTGTTATTTGCTGACTTGTTGACAGTGGCCATTTGGACAGGTGTGAGGGGGTACCTCATAGTAGTTTTGATTTGCATTTCTCTACTAATCAGTGATGTTGAGCATTTTTTCATGTGCTTGTTGGCCATCTGTATGTCTTCTTTGGAGAAATGTCTATTTAGGTCTTTTGCCCATTTTTCCGTGGGGTTGTTGGTTTTTTTGCTGTTGTGTTAGCTGTTTGTATATTTTAGAGGTTAAGCCCTTGTAAGTTTGTATATTTTAGAGATTAAGCCCTTGTCAGTTGCATCGTTTGCAACTATTTTTTCCCATTCTGTAAGTTGTCTTCTTTTTTTTATGGTTTCCTTTGTTGTGCAAAAGCTTATCATTTTGATTTAAGTCCCGTTGGTTTCTTTTTGCTTTTATTGTGGTTGCCTTGGGAGACTGATCTAAGAAACCATTTGTAAGGTTGATGTCAGAGAATGTTTTGCCTATGTTCTCTTCTAGGAGTTGGATATGCTGTTTTGGCTTATGTTTAAGTGTTTAAGTCATTTTGAGATTATTTTTGTGCCTGGTGTGAGGGTGAGTTCTAGTTTCATTGACCTACATGCAGCTTTCCAGTTTTCCCAGCACTACTTGGTGAAAAGACTGTCTTTTCCCCATTTTATATTCTTGCCTCCTTTTTCGAAGATTAATTGACCATAGGTATCTGGGTTTATTTCTGGATTCTCTATTCTGTTCCATTGGTCTGTATGTCTGCTTTGGTACCAGTACCACATGTCGTGATGACTGTAGCTTTGTACTATTGCCTGAAGTCTGGGAGAGTTATGCCACCTGCTTGGTCTCCCCACCCCCCCAGGATTGCTTTGGCAATTCTGGGTTTTTTATGGTTCCATATAAATTTTTGGACTGTTTGTTGTAGTTCTGTGAAAAATGTCATGGGTAATTTGATAGGGATCACACTGAATCTGTAGATTGGTTTGGGTAGTGTGGCCATTTTTGCGATATTAATTCTTCCAACCAGGAGCATGGAATATCTTTCCATTTCTTTGAATCCTTTTTAATTTCCTTGATGAATGTTTTATCGTTCTCAGTATATAAGTCTTTCACCTCCTTGATCTGGTTTATTCCTAGGTATTTAATTTTTTGGAATGAAGTTTTAAAATAGGAAGTTTGTTAAACTAGTCATGCTAATCTTGTATTGTTATTTAAAAATGTGCCTCAAATTTAAAACACCTTAGGCTCAGACTATTCCTTATGTAGTAACATATGCTAATTCTACTTGGATGAAAATTATCTTACTGCTCTTGAATTTAATTTTTTTTCCTTCCTTTTTCACTGCCCATGGCATATGGAGTTCCCAGGCTAGCGATCAGATTCAAGACACAGTTGTGGCCTATGCCACAGTTCAGCAATGCCAGATCCTTTACCCACTGTGCTAGGCTAGGGATTGAACCTGTGTCCCAGCCCTCCAGAGAGGTAGCTGATCCCGTTGTACCACAGTGGACACTCCTTGAATTTTTTTTTTTTTTCTTTTTTTGGTCTTTTCTAGGGCCACACTCACAGCATTTGGAGGTTCCCAGGCTAGGGGTCTAATTGGAGCTGTAGTCACTGGCCCATGCCAAAGCCACAGCAAAGCAGGATCCCAGCCATGTCTGTGACCTACACCATAGCTCAGGGCAATGCTGGATCCTTAACCCACTGAGTGAGGCCAGGGATCGAACCCTCAACCTCATGGTTGCTAGTTGGATTCGTTAACCACTGAGCCATGACGGGAACTCTGAATTTTTTTTTTAAGGGCTGCACCTGTGGCACATGATGGTTCCCAGGCTGGGGTCCAATTGGAGCTGCAGCCGCTGGCCTGTACCACAGCCACAGCAACGCCAGATCCTCAGCCCACCGAATGAGGCCAGGAATCGAGTCCACAACCCCATGGTTCCTAGTCAGACTTGTTTCCGCTGTACCACGATGGGAATGACAGGAACTTCGGGAACTCCTTGAATAGAGTATACTGGTAGTCTCTTACATACTTGAGATCATCAGACAACCTAAGGGACCTAAAAATTGGATTATCTTCCAATGTGATATTCTTTATTTCTCATTGATTGCTTACATTTTCCTCTTTCCCTCCCAGGTGAATATTTATGAAAATACTATATTTGATATTATAAAATATCAAAGCACTTATTTTTCTTGTATATTATTGTGGCTCAAATGCAATTTTCTCATTATTCAAGAATATTTACTAATTATGTAACTCTCCATGATCCTCTGCGTAGTCCATGCCTTTAGTACTCTCTACTTCCCTTTCATATAGTTAGGATTGCCTGTGAAATTTGGGCATCTGCTTTGTCTCTTGAACACATTCTGCCAGTGGTTGGGCTTCCTTTTTGCTACCTTGTGGAGATTAAATAGCCATATAGCAGCCAGCCAGCTGAGATGGTCATTTGCTGGAGTTAGACTGGAGTTTGCAGAGAGAGCTCTACCAGCATGACTTTTAAGACTCATGCATATGTTTGTACTTTCAGTTATCAAAGCCTTAAGAAGTGATGGACAAAACAGGCTCAGATTCTTTGTTCTTCCACATCAAGAAGGGAAAAACCTATTGCTGATTTAAAACTGCTTCCCAGTGCTAACTGTAAACCCTGGGGTTTTTCCTTTGCTAGCCTTTCTCTTTCTAATGACATGAATTATATGGAAGGATCGAAGATGGGAGTCCAGAGATGGGAACTGATAGCAGTGCTAATACTTGGGTCTTCACTTTGTTCGCTAGCTTGTAGTGCACCTGGGGCCTGCTGCCAGGTTAGGAACCATTCTGAAGTACTGGGTTGGGGATTTTGGACATCATGAATTCAGATAAATTTGAAATTACTCTGTCACTTACTTTTCCTAGGTATATTTGAGCATCAGATATGTGTTACGCCAAATTTGTATGTGTTAGTGTGGACTTAAAACCACTCTAATGGGCAAGATAAAGTTTTGATAAAAGACAATTTAGAAATGTTTGAGTTTTTCTCTTTGTGTTGATAGGCAGGCGGTGGTTAAAGGTTCCCTTCCACATCCTTTTGCCTTGACGTTATTTGAGGACACGTTGTACTGGACTGACTGGAATACACACTCTATTTTGGCTTGCAACAAGTACACTGGCGAAGGTCTGCGTGAAATCCACTCTAACATCTTCTCTCCCATGGATATACATGCCTTCAGCCAACAGAGACAGCCAAATGGTAAGTGATCTTGATTTTTAAATTGCAAGTTGGAATAGCTCTGTAGCACTCTAATGTCTGGCTTTAGTAAAGGGCAGGAGGAGGGAACACATATCCAGAGGTAGTAGGAAGGAATAAAAAATAGGGAAGACGTCAAAATATAATTCAGGTTAGGCAACAATCTAAACCATTTGTAGCTTGATATCTGCTACTACAAATCACCTCACCCTTTGTTTTGAGTCTAGGGTTATGGAGGTGGAGAAGAGAAAAATAAAATAAGAACTTCAGATTGCTCATATGCTAAGCTTATACACAAATGCAATTTTTTGAGTTTTTTTTTATTGTAGTCACAAATGCATTTTTCATTCATGTTGTTTCTCTCTAATGAGTGATTTTGTTCATGTGAGTATTTAAAAACAAATACCTTTCTTGAATGGAAACCTCTGTTAATATAACTAGTGAATTTAAGACCTTAAGTTGCTTAAATAAAAATACCTGTTTGTATCTTTCTGCACACATCCTCTACCTTTTTTTTCGTAGTTTTGCTTCTATTTCTGGTTATTCTTTACAATGACTTAGGCTAAGACTGCTGACAATTCTAGAATTAGGTTTAAAAAAAATACGAGAATGTTAAGCATTTGGCACTTGTGTGTAAATAAATGTCTGGCATGTGTCTGAGTATATTTCAGATTGTATTGCCTAGCCAAAAATGCAGGGGTTTTGGATTTATGCATTGCTCCTTCCATTTAGGGGGAAATAGTCAAATATTGAATGTGTCATATTGGAGTCTGGTGCTCATGAGTCCATAATAATGTTTTAAAATGATTGTGGGAGTTCCTGTTGTGGCTTAACGGTAACGAACCCAACTGGTATCCATGAGGACGCGGGTTCGATCCCTGGCCTTGCTCAGTGGGTTAAGGATCCAGTGTTGCCATGAGCTGTGGTGTAGGTCGCAGACTAGGCTTGGACCTGGCAGCATTGCTGTGGCTGTGCCGTATGTAGGTGGGCACCTACAGCTCCTGTTGGACCCCCGGCCTGGGGACTTGCATATACTGAAGGTGTGGCCCCAAAAGGACAAAAAAAATTGAAAAAATAAAAAATATGTTATTGTATTACTCATTTGTAAAACAGAAAAATTTAGTTACTTGTGTGAATTTTTTATTCTCGTTGTTGGCCCTCAGTTAAGAATTTCTCCATTTCTGTTTTTTTAATGGCGCCGTCAATCCTTTATCTTTTCTAGTTTGAGAATTTGTAGTTATCTGCGATACTGCTTTCTTCTATCTTTCATGTTTTGTTGGTCTGTATCTCATGTTGGGAATTATTCTGTGAGTTTTATTTAGATCTTTTCCTTTTCAAAATTTCTTCAAATTTGCTAATTAATCTCTGCTTCTCAGTTTTCCCTTTTACAATCCATTATGCCTATATTTTCCATGTAAATATTTCCAAAGTGTGACTTTTCTTGATTCCTGCTAACTTCACTGCAGATGTTCCCTTCTCTGTGCTCATTCAGCTTTAGTTCTTCCTAGTCAGCAGAAACCTTATCTGAGTTAGACTGTTCACCTCCCCCAGTGTATAGCCTCCAAGCTTTCATTATAAGGTTTACTACACTTGAAAGTCCTCTGTTCTGTTCTTCCTACCTTTCAAGGTTCCTGCCATGTCCTATACCTTCTGTGAAGCTTTTCTTCAGTTCTTTTTTTAATCCTTAGTGCTTTACTTCCCATTTGACTCCACTTATTTACAGTCTAAATGTGCAAGATAGCAGTTTCATTGTTTCTTATTGTTTCCCAGCATTATTGTTTGTTAATTTTGGCGTAGTGACCAGATCACAAGCTTTTTTAGGGCAGGGACCTTCTGCTTTATTTCTTGTGTATTCCTTTTGGAATACAGAATGCTAAGTAAATTCTGACTGATTAATTCCCTTCCTTGCAAATGGTCTGGTAGTCAAGCACCTGGATGACATTTGGTAATAATTTGGTTTATTAGAGTTGCTCATGTTATGGTTGTTAACCTTTGTGTACCTAGAGTGAGGAAGGTCATCCATAATCACTGGTATTAATCAATGTGATTTATATTTGACAGCTACAAATCCATGCGGAATTGATAATGGTGGCTGTTCCCACTTGTGTTTGATGTCTCCAGTCAAGCCTTTTTATCAGTGTGCTTGCCCAACTGGGGTCAAACTCCTGGAAAATGGAAAAACCTGCAAAGATGGTAAGAAGATGGTCTCCAAGAAGGAAGAATTTTAGATAGCAATTGGGATTCTTTATGATTTCTTTCTCTATAATAAGCTCTATAGGTTACAGCGCTTTGGGAGACTAGTCACTTAATCTCTCAATTTACACAATTGCAATTGCTTAATCGGAATGTTTTGTGTTTTATTGCTTCTCTTGAATACTATTTGATAAATTATTTTAAAATTCCTATTTAAATTTTTGTTTGTTTGTTTTTATGGCCACACCCATAGCATATGGAAGTTCCCTGGCCCTGGAATTGAATCTGAGCCACAGGTATGACCTGCTCTGCAGCCATAGCAATGCTGGATCTGTTAACCCACTGCACCAGGCCAGGGATCAAACCTGCACCTCTGCAGCCACCCAAGCCTCTTGCAGTCAGATTCTTAATCCACTGCACCACAGCTGGAATTCCAACATACTTCTTTTTGAAAAAAAAAATAGGTGCTGTTTCTTTTCTCTGTCAGATATCAGAGTCATTGAAATCACAATTGATTCTTAAATGAGTGTTCTCATCAAGAATACATTTTTAACAGTAGGTAGTACTTGTAAATAAAGAACCTTTGTGTAAGGAAATGATGTTTATTAAACTTTCAACTATAAAGACTGTCATGAGGTAAGTATAGTTTCTAAAAAAAAAATGATTGAATGATATTTGCCTTTTAACAACAGAGAAATGCCTTCAGAAGAAGAAAAGAATTCCTTATTGTACTGTTTAAAGCAACCTCCTTCTGTACCTAACCACCACGCTGCCTCTTCTCCCTACTGTCAGTTCCCTATAGAGAGATGGCATATTTAAGAAGTATTCTGATTTATTAGGACATTTCAAGGGACTTCTAGTTTGGGAGAATACCATTTCTTGCCTTTTTCTTCTTAATGAGAATGTTCTTTCTCATTGTATGCCATTGGATCACCATCTGGTTCTCTGGCCACCAGCAAGACCTGGTAAGAAAATTCTTGTATTTAGCAGTGGCTTCTTTATCTTACTCTGAAAAGTAGAAGCTTTTATTTTGGAGTGGGTTGAGTTCCTGGCAAGGGGGTCAGGGAGTCAGAGAGATGGAATTGAGTCCATGTACAGGATATTTGTCATGACCTGGCATTGATGAATTATCCCCCTAGTAAAGGTGAAGCTGGCTGACTCCTGTCAGATGATTTCCATGGCAAACAATAATTTGGTTTCAATTTAAAACAAAATGTTTTCGTAATGTTGCTTTTTTGTTTAAAAAGGTAGCCTGACTTTAAAACAGAGGATTTACTTTAGAAAAAATGGTTGTTTACTCCCTCACAACTGTGCAATGTACATATTTAACTAGTATTTTTAATTTCAGATATACATTTGGCATGTAATATTAAGTTAACTCTTCTGTTTTGATCACATTGCCAAACTGACAGCTTTACTTTCTGTGACTTCTTTGCAAAGTTTTTAGGACTGGCTCCTTTGGGTAGTTAGCAGAACTAGGTAGGTGGTAAATTACATTAAGTTTTTCTTACTTGGTGCCTGCTGTGGCAGTTAGGGCTCTATTCTCTCCAAGATAGGGTTGATTTATTATTAATCCTTGAGTCAAAAAACTGATGCTGAAGGCATCACTTTTCTTCTCAGTTTTTTCTGCTGTAATTCCAGATTAATGTTTGAAGTTTAATGTCAGTATTTTCTTTCAGATTCATTGCTTTGGTTGGGAATCTTTTTAACTCAGATGTCAACTTGCTTACTATCTTTTATTAGCTTTTATATTTAGATAGATTTTGGGTAGAGGTTGACTTGAACATTAAAAATCAAAACAGGAGTTCCCGTCGTGGCGCAGTGGTTAACGAATCCGACTAGGAACCATGAGGTTGCGGGTTCGGTCCCTGCCCTTGCTCAGTGGGTTAACGATCTGGCGTTGCCGTGAGCTGTGGTGTAGGTTGCGGACGCGGCTCGGATCCCGCGTTGCTGTGGCTCTGGCGTAGGCCGGTGGCTACAGCTCCAATTCAATCCCTAGCCTGGGAACCTCCATATGCCACGGGAGCGGCCCAAGAAATAGCAACAACAACAACAACAAAAAGACAAAAAGACAAAAATCAAAACAAACAAAAAGAGAGTTCTTCTTATGGAACAGCAGAAATGAATCCAGCTAGTATCCATGAGAATGTGGGTTTGATCCCTGGCCTTGCTCAGTGGGTTGGGGATCTGGCGTTGCCATGAGCTGTGGTATAGGTCACAGACACGGCTCGGATCCCACATTGTTGTGGCTGTGGCACAGGCTGGTGGCTACAGCTCCGATTCGACCCCTAACCTGGGAACCTTCATATGCTGTGGGTGTGGCCCTAAAAAGCAAAAACAAACGGATTGAGCTTATTAATGTTCTCATGCTTAGTATGTTTTTATTTATTTTTAAATTTTTTGGGGGAGTTACCCAAATACTGTTTTGGGTTAAAAACATTTCATAAAGAAATCTGATTTAAAACTCAATGAAATAAAAATTTGAGTGTTCATTTTCTAATGGTAATAATAATAATCATGTTTTTGCTAGTGTTTATTGAGTACTTATATGTTTGGTCCATTTCCGAGTTTTACTTTTTTTCTTTCCCCAGGGCTACATCTGCAGCATAAGGAAGTTCCCAGGCTAGGGGTCAAATCAGAGCTGCAGCTGCCAGCCTGTGCCACAGCAACGCCAGATCCTTAACCCACGGAGTGAGACCAAGGATCGAACCCACATCCTTGTGGATACTAGTCGGATTCGTTATTACTGCTGAGCCACAACGGGAACTCCTGAGCTTTACCTTTATCTCCTTTAATTCTCACAGCAACACTGTGAGGCATAGATGAAGAAGCTAGGCTTTGAGAGATTGAGTGTCTTACCTAAGTTTGTATAGTTACTTGAATCCAGTTCTGTCAGATGCACAGCTCTTACTCTTACCCACTGTGTTGTATTTGTCTGATTCTCTCTCTACTGCTGCTATTTACTCTTCCATAACCTCCTTTGTCCTTAATTCTGTCAGGCATTGCCCTATAGTTCTCTTTGTTAAACCAGCTTTAATGAGATAAACTTTACATATCATAAAATTTAGCCATTTCAAGTGTACAGTTCATTGTTTTTTTAGGTAAAATTACAGAGTTGTACAACCATCACAATCCATCCAATTTTAGAGTATTTTCATTAATCACAAAATATCCTTGTCCTAGATTGCTTTACCTTTTTAAATATCCCTCTTGAGCAAAAAGCCTGTATCCTATGCTTCCTTCCTTTAATATTCAGCTACTTAGCTTTGTCATTACTTAGTTACTATGCATTATACGTTTAAGTATCTGTTATTAATTACAAGGGCTTTATGATGAATGAAGCCAGAAAGAAATCAAAATTTGATATGGAGGGCTCAGCCATTATAGAATTTGACCTCATAGTCAAGCTGTTTTGCTGCATTACTTTCCATTTCCACTCTAAATAGACCCTAATATTCTTTGGTACTCATTAACTTTTCAATTCCTGAAGTTCTATATTCTTTATTTAGAGTGACTAAATAAAGGCAACTGCGGATTTAAATTTTTTCTTTATTTTTTTCACTTTGCTGTCCTAGGTGCCACTGAATTATTGCTTTTAGCCAGAAGGACAGACTTGAGACGCATTTCTTTGGATACACCAGATTTCACAGACATTGTCCTACAGTTAGAAGACATCCGTCATGCCATCGCCATAGATTATGATCCTGTGGAGGGCTATATCTACTGGACTGATGATGAAGTGAGGGCCATACGCCGCTCATTCATAGATGGATCTGGCAGTCAGTTTGTGGTCACTGCTCAAATTGCGCATCCTGATGGTATTGCTGTTGATTGGGTTGCCCGAAATCTTTATTGGACGGACACTGGCACTGATCGAATAGAAGTGACAAGGCTCAACGGGACCATGAGGAAGATCTTGATTTCAGAGGACTTAGAGGAACCCCGGGCTATTGTATTAGATCCGATGGTTGGGTAAGAAGCTCTACTGATAGAAAATTTTGCTAGGTGTTTCTGTTTTCCACAGGTCCCTGAAAACACTGACAAAAACAATATAGAGTATCTGTTAGTTTCCAATAAATAGCTCTTTAATGGCTGTCCATTTTTATATATAGTTATTGGAATAAAATCTTTAGTTATTTTATTTAGAATTTGGTAATTGGAATAAAATCTTACGTTAAAGAATTGCTAGTTTTTTCCCTTGAATGTTTTGAATACTTTTTCTTTCTAAATTAAGTCCATGCCTGCTGACTTTGGATGTTGGCTGTAGATTTTGCCGAGGTTGCATCATAACTGTAAAAAACGTAGAAAGAAATTGTTTTCAGAACTCTTTCTTTTCCCCTAGAAGATTTAATTTTACCTCATTTTCAGTACTTCTAGAATAATATGGTAAAGAGTATGTCTTACTTTTTTTTTTTGGTCTTTTTGCCTTTTCTAGGGCCGCTCCCTCGGCATACGGAGGTTCCCAGGCTAGGGGTCCAGTCAGAGCTGTAGCTGCCGGCCTACACCACAGGCACAGCAATGAGAGATCCGAGCCGCGTTTACGACCTACACCACAGCTCATGGCAATGCCAGATCCTTAACCCACTGAGCAAGGCCAGGGATTGAACCCGTAGCCTCATAGTTCCTAGTCAGATTCGTTAACCACTGAGCCATGACGGGAACTCCAAGAATGTGTCTTACTTTTTATATGCTCCCAAACATATGAATATCTTACTTGATTTCCAGAACTATTTTATCTGGCCATACAGCTTTACACATAGTCTTTTTTTTTTTTCCCCAATAGCACTCTGACCGTAGTTCAGGGAAACACGGCTTTCTGTATACTCACCAATGTTGTTTCTATGAGATTCATTCTGAGGGTGGACACAATGATAAATTATTATATGTATACCAGTACCTTACAGCCCCTTAAATGCTCAGGAGCCGCAAGAGTCACTTAGCACTACAGGAAGAGTTAGCTATTTTAGGAATTCACTTTGCTGTCTGAATATTACTTCTGGGACAACCTTTTTGTGTCAGAGATGACAAGCCAGCAAGAAATGGAGAGGACTGTTTCATGGGAAGGAGCACAAAATATTTTGAAAAAAAAAATCACTAAAAACAGAATCTAATTATTGGAAGGCATTTTCATTTTCAGTTCTAGAAAACTCTGATCTGGAAATTTTCTACAAGCTTATACACTGCTGTTATAAATGTCTTTTTAAACATACCCTTAGTTTTTTTTTTTTTTTTTTTTTTTCTTCTATGGTGTAAACTGATAACCAGTGTAAAAGAGGGGTGAGCCTCACCCTTAGGATGTCTGAAAAGTTACAGTTTATTATCTGTTTTTAGCTCATATTCTGTATACTTCTGTAGGTACATGTATTGGACTGACTGGGGAGAAATCCCGAAAATTGAGCGAGCAGCACTGGATGGTTCTGATCGAGTAGTGTTGGTTAACACTTCTCTTGGTTGGCCAAATGGTTTAGCCTTGGATTATGATGAAGGCAAAATATACTGGGGAGATGCCAAAACAGACAAAATTGAGGTTTGTTTCCTATTTTTTCATTTTAAAACCAGTTTTATAATGGTTTTTGAATTGATGATAATTTGATAACAGATAGTCTTGCCTCTTCCCTAGAGTGCCAGGGGTATCTTGTATAGAAATTTTACTCAACCTTCGGGACTCTAGGGATTACGTATTTTCTTCTGCCCAACCTCAGGATTTCTGAACTACACTGGCATGAGAAATGTCTTAAAAGCTTATGTGAATGATTTTTTTCATTATATGTAAACCTACTCCCTGAATTTCTTAGGGGCAGTTTGCACAAACCATACATGATATAAAACACTGCATGTTGGGAAAGCTGGTAGTCACTGTCAGGAAAACAAAGCCCATATATGTATATATACTTTTTGGTTGGTGATGGTGTTGGAGCAGATGGTGACGTATACTAAGCATTAAGATGGTTACATGCAAACGGTTTTTAAATTTATTTATGAGCTGTCAGAGAATAATTAGTTAACCAAAGCTTGGGGGGAAAATACCAAATGATAGAACTAAGTTGCAGCTATCAGAATAGAATTATTGTGGGAGTTCCTGTTGTGGCTCGGGGTTAAGAACCTGACTAGTATCCTTGAGGATGTAGGTTTCATCCTCGGCCTCACTCAGTAGGTTAAGGATTTGGTATTGCTGTGAGCTGCGGTGTAGGTCACAGGTGTGGCTCAGATCTGGTGTGGCTGTGGCTGTGGCCTAGGCTGGCAGCTCTTGATTCAGCCCCTAGCCTGGGAATTTCCATATGTTGCAGGTGCCGCCCTGAAAAGGAAGAAAAAAAAAATACAATTATTGTGGAATTACTGTGGAGACAACCACTGTATGTGAATATGTAAATATTTTATCACATGGTTTTTTGAAGGGCATATAGCCTTGGTATCAAGTGTGAAGTCTAAATTTTACAGCTTTGAATTGGACTGTGCTAGAGGTCTTGTGGATTTTAAAACAGAGTTTAAATCACAGTGTTCCTTTGGAGAATGCATGACTTCTCATATCAGGAATAGCTTTGAATGGCTCTTCAGAGCCACAGCACATATCTCCTAATAGATAATTTGGGGCTCTAGAGTAGTTTAGAAAGGCAGTTCTTAGGAGTTCAGGGACTCTGAGGGAATACTGAATTAAAGGGCCTTCCTTTCAGAATGGAATCGTAGACTAGAAAAAACCCATTAGTATTCCACCAGGCTTAAATACTGAAAACCATCTCCTATTCTTGCAGCTGGTTTCCATTAATAGACAATTTTGCATGGGCTTGACTATATAAATTTTCTCCCTATTGTTAGTGTTTTACTGTCTCCACCTCCTTTAAATCCAAGTTAGTGTTTGAATCTTTAGCAGCTGGAGTGCAGTGCTAATGAGACAAAGGTTATGAGTTCACTTTTCAGACAGGCCGTTAGCTTCACTTGGGTAGGCTTGAGTACAGATCATACACCATTCCCAGCCAGTTCGAAAATATACGTTGTTGATCAGCTGTGGACTGTACATGGTATTACTCCTCTTAGAAAAAGTTTAAAGCCCATGTGTCTCAGAGGAATTCCTGCACAGAAGGGAATAGCACTTGATTATTACTTTGTAGGGATTTTTAAAATTCCATATTTGATCTTTCTTAGCTTGCTGTGATTAGATTGTAAATAAAACACTTGTGGAGTTCCCTTGTGGCACAGTGTGTTAAGGACCTGGCGTCACAGCAGTGGCTTGTGTTTGATCCCTGGCTAGGAACTTTCACATGCTGCAGGCATAGCCCCCCCCCCCCGAAAAAAGAGTTTCTTTCTAGGAATTTTTCAAATCTTATTTTCCCTACTTCAGGTCACTTTTAGGACTTTAGAGTTAGACTTTCATTCAAAATCAAAAATAGTTCAGGAAGGATTCAGGTAGAGAAATAGGAATTTATAGGGGTTCTGAATGACAGTAATAAATAAATAAAAATTAAAATGGGAGTTCCCATCATGGCACAGCAGAAACGACTCATGACTAATAATCCATGACGATGTGGGTTCCATCCCTGGCCTTGCTCATTGGGTTGGGGATCCGGTTTTGCCGTGGTTGTGGTATAGGTTGCAGACGTGGCTCAGATCTGTTGCTGTGGCTGTGGTGTAGGCTGGCAGCTGGCTCCAATTTGACCCTTAGCCTGGGAATTTCCATATGCAGCTCTGAAAAGCAAAAAACAAAAAAAAGAATAAAAATGAATGCACATTATATAACTTCATTCATTATATAGGATTTATTTTCTTAGTTTGCAGTAATTACAGTAGGTCTTAGAATCACTATTAGTTCTGGTCTCTGTGTATGTAGTAGTGTCATTTACTTCCTGATTTCCTTCTTACTTGACTGGAACCAGCATCCTTAAACCTACCTTTCAGATGTATTTCTCTTCTGGGTTTACTGGAACATAACTATTTGTCCTTTGTTCTTTTTTTTAAAGTATAGTTGATTTACAGTGTTGTGCCAGTTTCTGCTGTACAGCAAAGTGACTACACACACACACATTTTTTATCTTTGCTCTTTTTTTGACAGATTATTTGGGGTTACTGGTACATTTACTTCCACAAAATTATACACACAAAGACCTCCCCCTCTTTCTTTCTTCTGGAGATTCTGATGAAGTTTCCTTAATTGAGCATTCAGTGCTTTTGTTATTTTCTTTTTACAGACACATTTGGGAAATAAGAGCAGATACTCTTATCTATTACTTTCCAACTTTATGATGTGTAAAATTGGTGTGGTATATGGCAAACTAAGGAATGAGCACAGCTCTTCATCTAAATTAATCTTACATAACTGAGGGAGGAAAAACTGTAGTTTCCCTCTCTGAGACTAGTCTTGATTTATAGGAACAGCTGTCACTATCAGATTTTTATCTTGCTTTAATAGCAGATTGATTAAGAATTTTTTTTAATGTTTCTAAGATTACTTGCTAGCCTTCTGTTACGTATCATGTGATGCATTGTTGATCTGACCCCAATCTAGGTCACATTCTCCTTGCTAGCTCCTTCTCTTAAAACTTCCTCACTTCTGTCATTCCTAAGAATGAAAGTTGCTATTTCCTGGAACTATTAGAAAATATTAAATTATAATAGTAGTAGCCCTATTCCCTTCTGGAAAACTTAAGAGTTTACTTGAGATAATGTGTTTCTAGTACATCTGGTAAGAAAAGATAGGTATCATGTAGCAGTATAAGGCAAAGCTCTTGTTTTTGAGTGTATCCTATGGGAAGACTTAAAAATGTTCATTCACTTTTGTTCTCCGCTTCCTCAGTGGAGATTCCTTAGATAGGTACTCACTTCCTTTTTTTGGTTAAGTGATGACATAGCCAGCTGCTGAATATATTGGAGAGCTGGGTCTGAGGGTTGGGGAAACCAGAGAAGAGTAATGGGGAGCTCTGGGTTTCAGACTCAATTTTTATTGTATAGAGTTGGAAGAAAGAATGAATAGGTTTACCTGAGGTTTATAACCAACTTCTGCAGAGAGAGATGGGGCTTAGGGAATGGCCAGTGATGTCACATTTTTTTTTTTTTAATAAAGACAAACATTATATTGGTTGGTGCTTTCATGTTAAGAATGTGTCTGTGAGCCTGTGATTTGTCAACTGATAGTGACCACTTAACTGTAGGTGTCGTTTAAAAGGTTCTTGCTGGTACTTGTTTATGCTTCTGCATTATGCTGAAATCATTTCTTCTCCTTTTACAATACAAGCCTCTAGTTTACTTGTCTGCTCTGGGATCCTTTCTGTCCCCCATCCATGAGTTAACTGTAGTGTTCTGGGGCTTCCTCATAATAGATGCTAAAGCATTAGTAGAAAGGATCATTTCTGTTTTTCAGGTGGGAGAACAAGAAACAAGCCTTTATAAGACCCTGCAGTAGGCAGAAGCACACTGTGTCTTAACAGTATCTCATTTTTCTTGGCCAAGTTATACCGCCAAAAACATTTAAGTTTAAAGCATTTTCTTGCCATTATATAAAGTTATGAATATACTATTAGCTTGTGTTTTCTTGAAAATGTTTTTGTATACCACTAAAACAGTTTTAACTGATTGACAAGATTAACGTGTTTTCAATCACTAGTTTTATTGAAAATAGTAATATACTGTCATAGCTGAAATTTTCTCACGGTTTACTTTCTCATTATGTAATTTTTACTTATTTTTTCCCCTTCTCATTTCTGAGCTTATGCTGACAAATGCAGCAACGTCTAGTAGTTGTAGGTAAGGAGAGAGATTTTCTTGTCTACTTCAAGGGCATGTGGAAATCAGTTTAAATCTTATTGTAAATTTCTCTACTTTAGGGACTACAGTGTCCATAGGTAGTTTTGTCCAAATCTAATTATACCTGGCACAACTTTGTTGGGAAAAAGAGATTATTAGAACCTTGAGTACCAAGAAATTTTTGAATAAAGAGGGTATTATTATATAGAATATGTGCTGAAAACTTGGCATTGGGTGAATATTCTGTTTCATATTCTAAGCCTGAAATTGCAGGGCTACATTTTCCTCTCATGACAACTTCCTCTTTTGTATCAGTACTCTAACAAGGAAGTTTGTTTCCCAAGTGTTCAGGTTTCTTTTTAAAGCAGTTTCTTTGTCTGGCATCTTTAGCCTGTGTGTTGTGAAAGTCTGTTAAAGCACAGAAGGACCCATTGATGATGATCTTTCTTATTGTTTGTTTCTAAGATGAATTCCTCCTTAAGAAATTATAATATAGTCAATCATCTGTTAAGATAAAGGCTGTCCTGAGTGTATGACAAGTATCAACAACAAGTACTTCCTTTTGAATCTTTGCCAATTTATGTATTCCTTAAAATTGATTTTACTTTCAGTTTTAGAGAAATGTTCAAGATAATGAACTTAAATGCTTGAATCTTTGCCCTTTCCTACTACTTTACCACACTGTATGTATATGAATATATATATATATTTTCCCTGCGTTTTCTTGACATATAATAACAGAATAATGACAGTGATAAATTCCATTAGATTCCTCAGCTCAGTGGTATACCTGGATTTGGAGCTTATATTCATTGAGTGGTAAATATGGTGCTGTCTGTTATTTCATCTTGTATCTATTCGAGGTGTATTTTATGATAGTGTTTCTTTGAACTCCTATTTGAAAGTTACCTGTTGATGTATAATTCTGACATTACTTAACTTGTTAAAGTTTACAGCCACCAGAGTAGTGCATCATCCAATTACATTCTCTGTCATCTCATTATCTGTTCTGTTTTGTCCGGCTCTGAAAAATATTGTTGCACATACATAATGAGAGAAACTTGCTTGATGTTAGGAGTAATCATACTTTCCAGAACTGCCACAACAAACCCTGGAACCTCCCCAAACAAGATGCAGATGCCTCACTTAGGAGTTAGTATAATTTTATCTATGTAAATTAGGGTAATCTGATACATGTTGGTACTTAGCATTTTAGTGACCAAGTTTGAACTTGCTCTTGGCTCATTTTTTAAATGTTCTGCTGTTAAACTTTTTCTTCTCCTGTTTTAATATAAAACCATTTAATATGTAGGGAGATATTTTTAGTTTTAGTCTGATTCTTATAGAAATACCTTTTTTGTTCCTTTGGTTTTTGTATCCCTGAAGTAAGAGGGATTTTAATGTTTAATCTCCTTCTTGAGAAGAGAGGTCAACTTCTTTACAGTTGATAGCAATATTTAGTTATGCATGATAATTGCTAGTTCTTTATTGAAACATTTTATAATATTGGACCCTGACCTAGTTCTTGTTTGATTTTTGCCATTTAACTGGGTGACTTTAGATAATTCATATATTTCTGGTCTTTGTATTTTGGCCAGTGAGGTCGTTCGAGCCGGATTATCTTTAGGTTCCTTCCTGTTACATTTTCTGACGTTTTTTAATACTAACTGCATATCTTAGATTAAGAACAGATAATACATTGTGCCTGGGAGAATTGCTAAAAGGAAATTGATATTGCAGATGACATGAATATTTTGTTTTTCTTTAAACATTTCCTTATTTACAGTGCATTTAATTCCTGCTACCTAAAGAAAACTTGCCTGTTGGGGGTTCTGTATCTTTAGTAACTAACTCAGTTTTACAGACAGGAGCTTCTCCTGGTAAGCTATTTATTTAGATTTTGCATTGACCTGTATACTAGCTACTCCATTATTAACATGCGGGGTGGGTTTAAATAAATGTTTAAAGCTGTTTGAAGCTTGTGAAAAATGTAATTGTTAATGGAGTCCATTTAAAACTTTTCAGGTTATTTCCCTGAGGCTGGGCTACTATTAAACTTTTAAAAGGGTCATAGGGATTTTATTTTTATTATTTTAGATGGTTTGCAAAGGGTAAACAGTCTCATAAGAGCAAAGACCACAATTTTGGGACGTCTTAGAAGGGAATTTGCAAAACATTGAGCAGCTTTAGCTTTCTGTTTACAAATTAAAGAATGGAATTCAAGTTTCCTAATTCCTAATACAGTACTTTTTGTGTTGAGTTCTGCTGCCTCTTTTTTAGACTATTCATTTTGAAATAATTTCAGACTTGAACAAAAAATTTGCAGGATTAATAAAACTTTAACCCAGGTCCATTTTACATACTCATAGAGGAAAGTAACACTGATACCATTTCCATGATTCCTATTATATGTATTAATTGGAATTCTCCAGTAAGGAAGAGATAGCCCCTCTCTTATTTATTCAGTTATTCACACACACACACACACACACACACGAACTCACGAACACACACGAACCCATGGATATTCATTTTATTCTACAGGTTATATTCCATTATCATTAGTATATTGTTGCAAAAGTTATCCCAGAATTGGCATTAGGAGCTTCTTCAAGGTTCCTATGTTCATTTCACATGCCTACAGTTTTTTTTAAATTGTGGTTTTTAAAAAAACCCCAAATGTACCATCTTAACCATTTTTAAGTGTGTGGTGTTGTTACTATGTGCACATTATTGTGCAAGCTCTAGAACTTTTTCATTTTGCAGAATGGAATCTCCATATCTGTTGAACAACTTCCTCCCCACCAATAACTGCCATTTTACTTTCTAAGAGTTTGATTACTTTAGATAGTTCATGTAAGTGGAATTGTGCAGAATTGTCTTTTTGTGATCTTTATTTCACTTAGCATAATGTTGTCAGAGTTCATCCAGGCTGTACTGTGTGACAGGATCCCATCTTTTTAGAGGTTGAATAATATTCCATTGTATGTATATACCACATTTTCTTTTTTGTTTTAATGGGTATAATCTATTTTATTAACACTTAAAATTTCACTGGCAGTGTTAAATTCTAGAGCTTTAAGAGTGTAATGTGAAACAGCATAATGTATTAACAAAATTTAAGGGGTAGAATAACTGTACCTCTCTACACAAGTGTGGGGACAAGCCTTTCATGGCTAAGAGCTCAGGAGTCAACAGAGGTCCTTGGTTGCTAACATAATCTCCGTTTGACCTCAGACAAGACACACCAAGGAGTCTTGTCCATTTACAAAAACCGCTGATTACATTGACTTTAGGATCAACAGTAACAGGATTGGAAAGAACCAATTCAAGATTGTGGGGGCCGGTCTGAAACGAGCTAGAGCTAGGTTAGCTGGGAGCTGTTGCAGCTCAGGTCCAGGATCGGTAGACAGAATGGTTCATGAATTCTGAAATCACTGGTTCCCAAACAAGTTCCTAAGGTGCTTTTCCCAAACAGAGCACATTTTCTTTAACCATTCATCTGTTGATGGATATTTAAGTTGGTTCCACTCCTTGGCTATTGTGAATACTGCCACATTGAACATGGGTATGCAGACATCTTTTTGAGATCCTGTTTTCAATTCTTTTGGGTATGTACTGGAAGTAGGATTGCTGGATCATATGGTAATTTAATTTTAATTTTGTAAGGAGCCCCCATCACTTTAAAAACACTTTTTGGAACAACAGTATATGCCAGCTTTATCTTACTTGCCATGCCAAGGAGCTGTGGTTCTTTTTAAATGAAGAATAATATTTAAAAATCAATATCTACTCATGAGGCATGGTCATTGGTAGTGGAGTCATTTGCCTTTATAGTAAGGTGTTAGAGTTGATTTTTTTCCTACTCAGAATCCAAATAGAATATATTTTGGTTGGTCTTGAAAAGAATGGTAGGAAAGGGAGCTGTTTTCCCATTATATGCGAGTGTTTCTCGCATTAGGCTTTATTGAAGGCTCCAGGACAGTGGGGTACATAGAAGTGTGTGTGTGGCCGTTGAATAAATTGATTAAGATGGTGTTGGTTTTAATCATTATGATAACCTTCATCAGAAAAATCTGTTGTCAATTTTATAGTTTTCCCGAGTAATTCAGGTTTTAGAATGCTTTGGCCACGATAACAATTATTAGCTCTGTCTGTAAAAGAGCACATTAACTGCAAATATTTAATATTCTAAGCATGACTTCTTGAAAAAATATTATAAAACTACTTAGTGCAAAATGTGTTTCTCTTTTCATATTGAAAATCACTTGTGATTTACTCAGACATAGTACATCTTGAATTAGGTTAAAAGGCAGCTTTAGGTTAAAAGCTTACTGCTTTTTTTTTTTTTTTTTGTCTTTTTGCCATTTTCTTGGGCCGCTTCCACGGCATATGGAGGTTCCCAGTCTAGGGGTCGAATTGGAGCTGTAGTGGCTGGCCTACGCCAGAGCCACAGCAATGTGGTATCCGAGCTGCGTCTGCAACCCACACCACAGCTCACGGCAACGCCGGATCCTTAACCTACCTTAACCTACCGAGCAAGGGCAGGGATTGAACCCGCAACGTCGTGGCTCTTAGTCGGATTTGTTAACCACTGAGCCATGACGGGAACTCCCCTTGCTGCTTTCTTAAACAGGTGCATGGCATCCCTTTGCCTTCCCTACTGGGTACAAAACATTTCTCTTTACTTGTCACCCCAGTGAGATTCTGCATGACTGAAATGTTATTTCCATGACTATATATAGTTTTTAAAAATGCCATTTCTGTGAAATTATATTTTCTATCCCATGAAGTACATCAGTCAGACCCCAAAGATACCTATTTGTCTCTGAGTATATGTATGTATACTTCTGATTCACTCATTTTGGATATTGGCTGGAACATTATAAGAGAAATGATTTATTTGAATTTCTCTTTGGAACTTTATAGCATTTCCACTCTAGTTCATTTTTTTGTTGGGTGCCTGATTGTCCTGTTGTCGTCTGTTCTTTGAACGTGTCTAGTCAAGTGAAGTAGCATAGCAGCAGCTTTGGTAGTAGACTGGCTGCATTCCAAGATTTCATGGGTAATCCTGTCTTGACATTTAATGAGCTGATGAAATTGCTCAGAAACCTGGATGTGATGTCTACAGAAGGTTTGCCACTACATCCTCTCTGTGAAGATAATATTCTGGTTAACTCACATCTGTTTCCTGTTGTAGCCCATATTCTCAGTGTGGCTTGCAGTATTTGGGAATGCCTCAGAATGTTAAATCCATACCACAATGTGGTTGAAGCAGCTGAAACCACTGGAGACTCTGATTCAGATTTGGAGGTAGATTTTAGAAGTGACAGAAGCCTAATTTCACTTTAATTAAACTACTCTGAAGTAATACAGTGAAGCACAGCCTTAAAGAGTTGCCAGAAGATTTAATTAGTGCTGGCTCAACTTTTAAAGCATAAGGGTAATCTTTTGGAATCACCTAAAATGGTGCATTTGTTCTGGGTTCAGAATGTACAAGCAAGCTTTTACCAAGATTAGGTTGTTATTTTAAACATAAAGGGGCTTAAAACTGTATTTATAAACCTGGTAACCTGTCCAAAACTGTTGCTTGTTGAGTATGAGAAGTGTAGTAGTAATTTTCTTTGAGATAAAGCAGCATGTTCTTACTTCACTGTATTGCTTCTGCCCAGTAGAAAGAGATTGTGTGGCTGGTAAAAGCAATTTTTAAGGCAGAAGCCAGTTTTCAACTTTGCAAAAGTAATGGAAGGAAACTGATTTCAGAAAGTAATCATTAGACTCTGTATAAGGGAAAATATATAGTTCTTTAGATGTAGTCTCACAATCAGATTTTGTTTTTTATTCTATTTTATTTTATTTTGTCTTTTTAGGGCCTCATCTGTGGCATATGGAAGTTCCGAGCTGTAGCTGCCAGCCTATACCTCAGCCACAGCTATGCAGCATCCGAGCCACATCTGCAACCTACGCTGCAGCTCGCAGCAGCAGTGGATCTGAGAGAGGCCAGGGATTGAACCTGCATCCTCATGGATACTAGTCGGGTTCTTAACCTGCTGACCACAACAGGAACTCCTCACAATTTATTTTAAACTCTTGATCCCTTAATATCGTCAGAGAATTTTTATAAATTGCTTTTCACATATCAACCACAAAAATAGTATAATTTATTGATAACCGCTATTGTTATTATTCCCTTGGACTTGCACCTTATGTTGCTTCCCCTTTCTTTAAATTATGGAAAATTTCAGACATACATAAGAAGGAAGAGTAAAGATTGTCATGAATCACACAGCTTTAACCATTGTCTATCCTGAATGCTCTTAAGGAGAGAGCCAAGGAGATGGCAGATGTAGATTCTCTTATTAATATAAATGTGCTTTATAATACTTTTATTTTGAGATAACCTAAAAGAAATGAAAGAATTCAGGCTTTGTCCTTACTCTTACAAATCTCAGGTACTTTGAAATGTAAACTTGCAAACGTGATAAAATATGAAAAAAGTAGAGTTTTATTGATTTTTTTTCATGAGAAATTTGAAGTAATTGTAACCCATATTAGAATTAAGTATAGTATAGCTGAGGAGGAAGGAAAGACCAAATGGAAGACATTTGTTTGTGGCTTTACTGAGCCTGATGAGTCTAGGGCAACCCCGAAGGTCACCACGTGTGAGAGGGGATGGAGACCCTTTCTAAATAGGAGTAAATTAATTTTGCTGTGTGCTGTATAATCATCACCATGAAATTCTATAATCCTATATAGCCCACTGTGGTAGCCAGTAGCCACATACGGCTGCAGAGAACCTAAAATGTGGCTACTCAGAATCGAGATGCCTGAAGTATAAAATACATACTAAGATGTATTATGAACAGAACATAAAATCTCATTAGTAAATTTATAAAGATTGTACATGTTCAAATAAAAGTATTTTGTTTATAAGAGTTTCCCTTGTGGCTTAGCAGTAATGAACCTGACTAAGATCCATGAGGATGCCAGTTCGATCCCTGGCCTTGCTCAGTGAGTTAAGGATCTGGAGTTGCTGTGAGCTTTAGTTCCTGTTCAACCCCTAGCCTGGAAACTTTCATTTGGCTTGAGTGCAGCCCTAAAAACCAAAAAAAAAAAAAAAAAAAAAAAAGTATATATATGGATAGATAAAATGTATTCTTAAAATTAACTTTAACCTGTTTTTTAAAAATTTTAAATTCCACAAATGACTCACATTTGTGGCTTATATTTCTTTTGGACAGCAGTATTCTAGACCCAGCCTTGTAAAAAGCTACACAGTCAAGAATGGGAAGATAGGGAATTAAAGGAAGCAGTGTGTTTTACAGAATTACATTTAAAGTACCATGAGCACATCTTAATTACATTGGTTAATTTGAAATGGATGTGATACATCTAGCTTTAGTGTGCACTCTATTTACTTCACTACCCTCCCTCTCCGGGGTGGGGAGTGGGACAACTTATATAGTTTTTGCCTTTAAAGTGAGAGAACAAGGAATAGCTAGCTGGAAGGGACTAATACTCTAGTGTGTAAAGCTACAAAATCTTTAGTGTGTAAAGCTACAAAATCTTTAGTTGTGGCTTTTAGGGAGCTCTATTTGAGTTTCTGGACACCACCATTCTAAAGATCTCCTTAAGACCTGTCCTGCCAGATGTTGCTAAAAATTACATTATCTTTTTAACATGTCCTTTGCTTGTTTTTCTTTTTCCCAAGACCTTTGTTTGCACCTAGAGCAGCATTGACACCGATCCAAGCCCCAGTTTTGTCAGAGCACAGAGTGAAGATCAGCAAAACATTCACATCTACAGTCCTTTATGTGCAACTCTGAAATCCGAAAAACTCTCAAAACCAAAAGTTACATTTGTTAAAGTCGGGTGAAGAACCTGACTGGAAACAGTGTAAAACTAATTGTAGTCTTTATCCCCTTTGCGGAAAATTGTGTATGTTTTGCTGTAAAATATTAACATGTTTGGCATTGAAGTGCTGCCCTAGACCCAGGTAGAGGTGATAGGCTATGTGCATTGTATCAACCTTCCCTTTTTTGTGGCTGCACCCACAACATGCAGAAGTTTTGGGGCTAGGGACTGAACCAGCACCGCATCATCCACCTGAGCCACAGCAATGACAGCACCAGATCCTTAACCTGCTGATCCACAAGAGAACTCCCACAATTTTTTTTTTTTTTTTTGCTTCTTAGGGCAAAAAAACTTCCATCTGTGGCATATGGAAGTTCCCAGGCTAGGGGTTGAATCTGCGCTGCAGCTGCTGGCCTATATACCACTGCCACAGCAATGCAGGATCTGAGCCACATCTGGGACCTGTACCGCAGCTCACAGCAATGCCAGATCCTTAACCCACAGAGCCAGGCAAGGGATTGAACCCACATCCTCATGGATACTGGTTGCATTTGTTACTGCTGAGTCACAATGGGAACTCTACAAATTATTTTTATGAACAGTAAAGTGGTGGATGTAAGAAGAAAGGTTATAGATCCCTAGTGTGGCTGTTGTGGTGTAGTTGTCACTTCAGTGGCTCTTGTTGTTCCTGTGGCACAGGTTTGAGCCCTGGACCCACAACTTTGTGCCTTGGGCACAGTCAAAAAAAAAAAAAAAAAAGAAAGAAAGAAACCCGTATTGTAGAAGACTTTAATGTCAAAAAAATGTTAATGATATATAGTTAAGTAAGAAAGTAGATTTAAAAAAAACAAAAACCCAAAATGGTCTAAATTCTGAGAAAGAGATAGCCCCAAGGCTTTCAGAAAAGGAATTTTGGACCTTTGTTATCATCCCATAGGAAGTGAAAATATTTCCTTAACTATAATTCTGTATTGAAGATATTTATCTTCAGCAAAATCCGAACACAGAGACAGAGTTAAAAGAGGTCTTCCTGAAATAAAGCTTTCTTATGGCACTCTCCTTAAAGTACTTTTAGAAGTTTCTTATTTTCTGTAGTTTTTCTTACCTGTAATTTCATACCTGCTGAGGGGGTATCTACCTGATGCTGTCTTTTTGAGTCCCTTTTGTGTTCTTTCTGCCTCAGAGCATTTCTTCGGAGTCAGTCAAACCAGACATCCTTGACTGTACCTTATGTGTGTTACTTCTTTTGTTCTGGAAAATCATTTTCTCTTTGTCAAAATTCTTCTAATTCTTTTTTCCTCCAAATTCTTTTCATTGAAAAATATTTTATTGAAATATAGTTGACTTACAGTGTTGTATTAGTTTTATGTGTACAGCAAAGTGAATCAGTTATATGTATGTCTATTCTTTTTCCCATATAGGTCATTACAGAATATTGAGTAGATTTCCCTGTGCTATATAATAGGTCCTTGTTAGTTATCTATTTTATATATAGTAGTGAGTATATGTTAATCCCATCCTAATTTATCCCTCTTCCCTCCCTCCCATCCCCCAGTTTCCCCTTTGGTGACCATAAGTTTGATTTCAAAATCTGTGATTTTGTTTCTGTTTTATAAATGAGTTCTTTTGTATCATTTTTATTAGATTCCACATACAAGTGATATCATGATAATTGTCTTTGACCTACTTAGTATGATAATCTCTAGGTCCACCCATGTTGCTGCAAATGGCATTGTATCATTATTTTTTTATGGCTGAGTAATATTCCATTGTGTGTGTGTGTGTGTGTGTGTGTGTGTGTGTATACCACATCTTCTTTATCCATTCCTCTGTTGATGGACATTTAGATTGCTTCTATGTCTTAGGTCTTATAAATAGTGCTGCAGTTAACATTGGGGTGCATGTTTCTTTTTGAATTATGGTTTTCTCTGGATCTTTGCCCAGGAGTGGGGTTGCTGGATCATATGGTAGTTACAGATTCAGTTTTTTAAGGAATCTCCATACTGTTCTCCATAGTGGTTACACCAATTTACATTTCCACCAGCAATGTAAGAGGATTAAAATTCTTCTAATTCTTGAAGATGGATTTGAACTCCTAGTATTGCTACTTCCTCAAGTTTTTCTTGACTAGCCATAGGCCAGATAAAGGTATATGTATATGATTTTAATGTAAGTATACTTTTATCTCCTCAACTAGATTGTTGGCTGGAACAGGCCTTGTTGTAAACTTCTCAGTGTCATGTTTTTCACAGTGATTTGCACTTACTGGATGTTTATCAGTGTTGTTTGATTTTGTAGGGGGTAGGGGGAGTGGAGTGAGGGTGTGCTAGAGCAGCAAAAAGTATACTCAGGTCGAGTTGTCACGCTGTTTGGTCCTTCTTGTTTACTGTTGTAGTTGCTGTAGTTGTTTACTTAGATGTGCATCTAAGTAGCATAAGCAAACAATAAAAGTGGGGATTTGGAAATGGGAATAAAGCTGTTTGTAGCCTTACAGTTTTCCACAAGTTGCCAGGATACAGAAAGGTCTGTGTTGCTTTTATTCAGTTTAAAAGTGTATAGTTGTTCGGTCTTTTGTTTCCACATTTTCTTATATTTATTTATTAATTTTTATTCTGAAGCACTATATTTTACTAGATCAATTAAATATAGCCATTTAAATATAGCTATTTACTTTTAGAGACTAAAGCATTTTACTAAAACAATAAGGGGCAAGAACTAGCATTTACTGAGCATCTACTATACATCCGATACTGTGCTGTATAGTAAACATTCTTTAATCCTTAAATAATTCACCTAAGTGCTCTCTCCCTACTTCACATGTGAAAAGTTGCCTAAAGAGTATCTAGTGGGGGAGTTCCTGTCATGGTGCAGTGGAATCAATCTGACTAGGAACCATGAGTTGCGGATTTGATCCCTGGCCTTGATTGGTGGGTTGAGGATCCAGCGTTGCCGTGGGCTGTGGTGTAGGTCACAGACGTGGCTCAGATCCTACGTGGCTGTGGCTGTGGCGTAGGCTGGCAGCTGTAGTTCCAGTTTGACCCCTAGCCTAGGAACTTCCGCATGCTGCAGCAGATGCAACCCTAAAAAGCAAAAAAAAAAAAAAAAAAAGAGAGTATCCAGTGGGTAATAGAGCTTATATTTAAAATCCAAATCTGTCCCAATTCTGCAAGAATATCATTTGCTAATCATAAGAGATTTAGAGAGCAGAAGAATGAAGAATCAATATTAAATAGAAAATACTGAATTGTGTAAATCAGAGGGAACTTTTGACATTGTCTATTTGTTATTTTTCTCTCTGTGATTTTCAATTTCATTCTTTGCCCATTATTTAATTCATACTTAATCAGCTGTCTTAGTTGTTAATTTATCAAATGAACATATAAGAATGTTACAGGCCACATAGCTGAAAGGGGAGAGTTGGTTGATCCTGTAATATTTTTGAAGTAGAAATCTAATTTTGATTTTTAAAAAGTTCATTATTAGACAACTAGTTTATGCTTTTAGATCAGCAAATAAATTGTAATAGGAAGGTCAGTATTTGAGCGTCAATCATAATCAGCAAAAGTAGTGTTAATTTATTAAATGTAAGATAATAATTGATTTAAGGTAATACTGAAACTAGGAAGAAAATAAAATCAGACATGGTTTACTATACCATAAGCTTGTAGGAAGGTACTATTTTAGAGTGTTGTAATACAGAATATCTAGCTCTCTGATAGAATAGTGAACTCCTCCCCTAATGGAGAAGATAGGTTTCCTGTTAAAGTACATGACATTTTAGATGAGATGGCCGTACATTTTCCAGGAGATGCATTTGGAAAAACTGCAGTGAAAACTGATACAACCTTAAACTAGAACTTTATGTGTTTGTTATTTGTCTGTGTAAAGTAATAGTAAAGCCTTAAGACCTGATGGGCTTGTTGAAGAGTGTTTTATAGACAGATAAGGAAACCTCGGAAAATATCCAGCCAGGTTCGAAAAAGGAAAGAGGAGCCAGTGAGATAAAAAGAGATAGAAAGTAGTGCTTGTCTTTTATTTACTTATTTATTTATTTATCTTTTTGCCTTTTCTAGTGCTGCTTCTCTTGGCATATGGAGGTTCCCAGGCTAGGGGTCAAATCGGAGCTGTAGCCTCTGGTCTACACCAGAGCCACAGCAACTTGGGATCTGAGCCACGTCTGCAACCCACACCGCAGCTGACGGCAACGCCGGATTGTTAACCCATTGAGTAAGGCCAGGGACCGAACCCGCACCCTCATGGTTCCTAGTTGGATTCGTTAACCACTGCGCCCCGACAGTCCTTGTCTTTTAGAGATAAAAAGTAGTCCTTGTCTAGATAAGGAAATAAGATTAGGTTGTGCCACGAAAACCTGGCGTAGAGTTTCAGTGGGTTAAAAAGAGCCAAAAGGGAAGTTCCCATTGTGGCATTGCTGTGGCTCTGACCTAGACCGGTGGCTACGGCTCCGATTAGACCCCTAGCTTGGGAACCTCCATATGCTGCGGGAGTGGCCCAAGAAATGGCAAAAAGACAAAAAAAAAAAGAGGCAAAAGAACACAAGAGCAGAGAAAAACTGGAGTAGTCATTGATCATTTTCTGTGGTTATTTCATCTGAGTCCCAGATTGTCAGCTAGTCCTAAGGCATTAAGGGAATGAATGGTATGAGGCAGAGGCAGCTGTTAGAGGTCACATTTAAAGAGCATGGCAATAGAAACAGAATTATTCAACATTTAAATAGTGTCTTTCTAAGACGGCGGAAGTTGTGTTGTGTTAAAGGCAGAAAAGAAGGATGAAGAGGGAGAAATTGGAGATAACTGGGAAGGAAGGAAGTAGTATTGGGAAGTTCTTATAAGTTGGGGTAGAAGAAGATACCAGAGTCAGGAGAGAATCTCCATGTTAGGATGGAGGCAAAAGGGCAGAGTTTTTAAAAATAAGCTTCTCCCACCTAAAATAATGACTATTCTGAATTATGTCTAATAAAGGAAAGATTTTCACCCTGATTGCAGTTTCCAGGCAGTAATAAAATGGGGCCAGAAATTCTTTCTTGGAGCTCTGCTTTTAGGAGGGATCAGGAATGTATCCATTCTCCAAAAATAGGCGATGTGTGCATTTTTATATGGATTTAAAATTTGGGCAAGAATACCTTTCATCCATTAAGAGGGCTCAGCTAGGATCTGAGGATAAGACCTGTTATATATATTTTCATTTCCATTTTTAAGAAGGTTTCTTGAGTGTCTTAGGTCTTAGGAAACCTTTCTCCTTTTAAAAGTTATTTAAGGAGTTCCCGTTGTGGTGCAATGGTTAATGAATCCGACTAGGAACCATGAGGTTGCGGGTTCAGTCCCTGCCCTTGCTCAGTGGGTTAACAATCCGACATTGCCGTGAGCTGTGGTGTAGGTCACAGACGCGGCTCGGATCCCGCATTGCTGTGGCTCTGGCGTAGGCCGGGGGCTACAGTTCCAATTCAGCCCCTAGCCTGGGAACCTCCATATGCTGTGGGAGTGGCCCAGAAATGGCAAAAAGACACACACACACAAGATAAAATAAAAATAAAAGTTGTTTAACAAATTTATTGAGTTCTTTGCCAGGCTCTTTAATAGAAGCTGTGAAAGATATGAATAGATGAATTAGGTTCATGCTATTTTAGAGCTCACATTCTAGATAGATATGTAAACAGATTATCAACCCCTTTTCTCTGCTTAGTTCTTTTACTCTTAAACACAAAAGTAATTTTAAGATAAATGGTGGACATTGTAAAATATGTCCAAGAATAGTCTGTTGCGAGAAAATATGAATGTAAAAAAAATGTAATTCCTATCTCAAATTAAGGAGAAATTATTGACTTTAAAAATATGTTTAATGCAGTAGTTGGAATAGTATAATTCTAAATTCTTAATTCTAAACTATGTTTTTACTTTTTTTTTGGTTCTTTTAAGGCCACACCTGCGACATATGGAGGTTCCCAGGCTAGGTGTCTGTCTAATCAGAGCTTTTGCTGCCGGCCTATGCCAGAGCCACAGCAACGCCAGATCCGAGCCACATCTGTGACCTACACCACAGCTCACAGGGCAACGCCGAATCCTTAACCCACTGAGTGAGGCCAGGGATCGAACCCACAACCTCATGGTTCCTCATCAGATTGTTTCAGCGATTGTTTCGGCTGCCCCATGAGGGGAACTCCCTGTTTTTGTCTTTTAAATACATTCTATTCAAATGCAGATGTATTCATTTGGCATAAGTCCTGTTGTATCTGATAAGAATACATAAACCATTCAATTAACATAGTCTCTCTTCCATTAAGTGTTTATTGATATTTACAAGGGAAAATACAAGGACACAGCACAATTTTGCTTAATTTTTAAGTATTTTCTTTCCAAAGTTTGACTCTTTTGGAAATTCAGCAAGGAGAAAGAAAGATAATACTTGCTATCATTTCATCTAGGCTTAGTATTGACTTACATGGAATGTAATTTTATGGATAAAAAATTAATACTTGCATAAGATTATATGTCTGATAACTTCTTTTTAGATAGGTGAGTAGCAGATATTGTTTGCATGTACATGTTTTTAGTAGCAATAACATTTCTGAAGCTTGATTTGCCTGGCAAACAGGCCACTATTGCCTTTGGAATGGATAAGCAATGAGATCTGGCTGTATAGCCCTGGGAACTATATCTAGTCACTTATGATGGAGCATGATAATGTGAGAAAAAGAATGTATATGTATGTGTGACTGGGTCACCTTGCTGTACAGTAGAAAATTGACAGAATACTGTAAGCCAGGTATAATGGAAAAAATAATCATTTTAAATGAAAAAAAAAAAGGTAGAAATGGTCTCATTTGGGGACTTGGAAGTTGGTGCTTTGGAAGACTTACTCTGTCTTTTAGAACAGAAGATTACATGTTTTTGCAATGTCGGAGAAAGACACTGCCTTTTACACTTCTAAGGAAATTGTTGATGTTTATTAAGTAAAGTGTCAGAATGGATTTAATGATGTTGCTATAAAGTAATTGGACAGAGTTGGTACGTCCTAGTTACTTGAAACTTAGTTGCAGAGAGAGTATCTAAAATGTCATAAACTTCTGATAATTTTGCGATTATAGCCTTAGTAAGGGACTGAGTGATTTATTGAGAACTCTTAGGCGGGGTTGTTTTTTAAATTTTAAACAAAAACAGTGAAATAAAAAGTCTTCTAAGTAGAATGAGTCCTAAAAAAAGACATCAACTTGGTTACAAGTTGTATGACCTTTCGTTTTGCTTTGTTTGGTCTTTTTTTTTTTTTAGGGCCCCACCTGCGGCATATGGAAGTTCCCAGGCTAGAGGTCGAATTGGAGTTGTAGCTGTTGGTCTATACCACAGCCACAGCAATGCTGGATCCCACTGAGTGAGGCCAGGGATTGAACCTGTGGTCTCATGGATACTAGTTGGATTTGTTACCTCTGAGCCATGAGAGGAACTCCCTGTGTGACATTATTTGAATCCCAGTTTCCTTAGCTATAAAAAAGACTAGATTCTCAGGATAAAATGCGAAAACAAAACAAAATATGTAATAAAATAATGTGTGTGTAGGTACACGATAATTTTAAATGTACAGGTAAACTTAAGGTGATAATACTGTACTTTTAATTTTTATACAGTCATTTAATAGGGGAGATGCACACCAAATATTGCCACAGTTTTTAGAAGGAAAGATTATAAGAGAATGGAGAAAAATAGAGGTAAAATACAAATCTGTATTGAGAACTTGATCAAGTCCCTTTTGTTTATTTTTGTTCTTATATTTATTGCCTTGGGAAACTGACGTAAGAAAACATTGGTGTGATTTGAGAGAATCCTACCTCTCTTCTAGGTATATCAAGTATTTGAAATCATTCTCATTAAATCTGCATGTTGTCATTTTGTGAAAACATTGTAATAGGAGTAACTAAGATGACACTAAGGATTTTGATATAGCTGCAGTTGGTTTTGTTATTTTACATGTATTTGAAGAGTAAGTGCACATCTTTTCCTCTTCCTTCTCTTTAAACTTAAATTGAAGGTTATGAATACTGATGGGACTGGGAGACGAGTACTAGTAGAAGACAAAATTCCTCACATATTTGGGTTTACTTTGTTGGGTGACTATGTTTACTGGACTGACTGGCAGAGACGCAGCATCGAAAGAGTACACAAACGAAGTGCTGAGCGGGAGATCATCATAGACCAGCTCCCTGACCTCATGGGCCTGAAGGCCACAAATGTTCACCGAATCATTGGTGAGTCATTCCAGAATTCTCTTAGAGATTGAACCAGATGTGAGAAAGATGAAGATAGTTATCTTGTAAAGTCAGTGGTGTAAATTGTTGATGTTTTGAGGAATATAGAAATTATCTATTAAACCTTTTTTAGCTAGGAATGGCTTAGTACTCTGGCTACGGGGTTTGAATTGAAGGGCTAAACTTAACGCATGTGAGAACATGCCTGCACCCACCTTACATTAATGCATGGAAACATGCACTCATTAACCGTAGTGTGTGCGCACACAAACACACCTTCATGAAAAGAATTTCTGTTGTATGAATAGAAATTTACTTAAAGCTTACTGTAGGTACAAAGGAAAGTATTTTTCTCATGCTTCTATTCCCACTTGATCAGCAGGAGAGTTTTGACCTGCTTGGTTTTCACCTTGGGCCAGCTCACTCCTCCTTGGGAACCTGGTACTGCCCTGCTCCGAGGAGGTCACCCTACTGATGCCATCGTAGTGTGGACGTGTGATCAGCATAGTGCAGTACAGATCAGAACTCCCGGGCTCAAGCCATCCTTCTGCTTCAGCCTCCCCCGTAGCTGGGACTACAGGCTTGCGTCCCTGTACCTGGTCTTTTATCCCCTCATAATCCTCATAGTGCTTGTTTGTGGGATTAGAATTGAAATTCTAGATTTGGGAGCAAATATAATCCTAGGTCTTTGTGATACAAGTACTTAGTCATTTTAAGTTGAAAATGTGTTGATTGTGTCAATGTGTGTATCCTTCTGTGCACTTTTTAAATTCTTTTATCTTTAATTTAGGTTCCAACCCCTGTGCTGAGGAGAATGGGGGATGTAGCCATCTCTGCCTCTATAGACCTCAGGGCCTCCGCTGTGCCTGCCCCATTGGCTTTGAACTCATCAGTGACATGAAGACCTGCATTGTCCCAGAGGCTTTCCTTTTGTTTTCTCGGAGAGCAGATATCAGGCGAATTTCCCTGGAAACTAACAATAATAATGTAGCCATTCCACTCACTGGTGTCAAAGAAGCTTCTGCTTTGGATTTTGATGTGACAGACAACCGAATTTACTGGACTGACATATCGCTGAAGGTTAGCAAAGGATTGGAATATTAAGGAACTAGAAGGGAGGGTTTCTAGAATTTCTGAGTTCTTCATGCTGTGATCAACTTCTCTCACTACTTAATAGGCAGAGTTCAACAGAAACTCTAAACTTTTTAAAGAAAGTCAAGGGAAAGGCCAATTCAGTATTTTAAGTATCTTTTAGTGCAAGATACTTCGCTTGAGTGTTCTAAATCTGCAAGATATAAACTTCCTCTACTTTGTTCTATTTGAAGATAATGAGTGACATTTTCTGCTGTTAGAGAGTAAGCAATTGTGTGCTTCACATTAATGGCTTACAGAGACTATTAATTTGTTAAAATTTTTTTCTGGTAACCTTATTGAGGTAGAAAATGCCAGCTCAGAGTTACAGAATACTCCTGTCACCCCCAAATAAATACTGAGAAGTATACTAAGTCAGCAGTGTAGAGCTCTTGACTAGAAAATCTGGAGAACAATCTTTGCTTCTTCCAGGTTGTTTTGGGCTCGTTTTTAGATAACTTGTGTAAAATTTTGTCTAATATGCAAATATCATGGAATGTTGGAGTCAGAGTTGGATTCTGATGGTGTTCAATAAACTCTAAGTCAGTGAATAAATGAAGTAAATAAATAAATCTTGGCTTCTGGGAGTCCCACCTTGGTGCAACAGGATCAGTGGCACCTCTGGAGCACTGGAATGCAGGTTTGATCCCTGGCCCGGCACAGTGGCCTAAGGATCCAGCATTGCCACAGCTGCAGCATGGGTTGAAACTGAGGCTCAGATCTGATCTCTGGCCTAGGAACTCCATATGCTGCAAGGCAGCCAAAAAATAAGTTAATTAAAAATAAGTAAATAAATAAATCTTGGGTTTTATTGTGTGGGTTTCTAAGTTTCCTTATCTTAAAAATAGAGGAGTTCCCATCATGCACAGCAGAAATGAATCTGACTAGGAATCGCAAGGTTGCAGGTTCGATCCCTGGCCTCACTCAGTGGATTAAGGATCTGGCGTTGCTGTGAGCTGTGGTGTAGGTTGCAGGCACGGCTCAGATCTGGTGTGGCTGTGGCTGTGGCGTAGACCAGCAGCTACAGCTCGGATTAGACCCCTAGCCTGGGAACGTCCATGTGCCTCGAGTGTGGCCCTCAAAAAAAAAAAATAGAGGTAATGGAATTGTCGTCATTGCTCAGCAGTAACAGACCTGACTAGTATCCGTGAGGATGCGAGTTTGATCCCTGATCTCACTCAGTAGGTTAAGGATCTGGCATTGCCATGAGCTGTGGTGCAGGTCGCAGACGTGGCTCAGATCCTGCCTTGCTATGGCTGTGGCGTAGGCCAGCAGCTATAGCTCCAATTTGATCTGTAGCCTGGGAACTTCCATATGCCACAGTTGTGGCCCTAAATAGAAAAGAAAAAGAGAGGGAAATAATGCCTATCTTTCAGGCCTTTTGTGAGGATTAAATGAGAAAATATTTGTACACAGAGTACTTAAGGTAGTGCTCTGCCAAGATGTAGCAACTGTTATTAATAACTTGAATTATAACTTTAAACTTTTTAGGGAATTCAGAGCTGTAGTGGTAATGTTATGATAATAGTAGTTTGCATTTTATAAGGTGTAAGGTTATTGAGATCTTCTCAGATTGACACAATGGCATGGCATATGGTACTCTCAAGAACCTTCAGGAAGCTGACTACCAGTGAAAAGTCTACAGCATTCTGGTTACATCTTTTTCACTTGATTACTAATAAGTTTTAAAAGAATAGTCATTTCACTGTTTTACTAGAATAAATTTCTGGTCCTTAAGAATTTTAAAAATTTCTCTCTGAATTGGCAGTAAAACTTGAGGTCACAGTTGCATTTATTAGAGATTGACATCATTTTTTTTCTGTGCTCATAAAATATGTGAATTGTATTAAGAAACTATGCCTCTGGCTCTTCTGGATCCTCTCACCCAATAAAAACCAAACCACACATTCTTTCTGGATTGTGTTTTGTACTTAAGTCCTGTGACTTTATTGTTAATCTTATTTTCACAGACCATCAGCAGAGCCTTTATGAATGGCAGTGCACTGGAACACGTGGTAGAATTTGGCCTAGATTATCCAGAAGGCATGGCAGTAGACTGGCTTGGGAAGAACTTGTACTGGGCAGACACAGGAACAAATCGAATTGAAGTGTCAAAGTTGGATGGGCAGCACCGACAAGTTTTGGTGTGGAAAGACCTAGATAGTCCCAGAGCTCTTGCGTTGGACCCTGCTGAAGGGTAAACAGCTTCTTGTATGCATTCTTTGCAACTACATTGCACATGGACCTAGTTACGGGTTATATAGTCTTGATGTCTTAAACAATGCTTATTGGGAATCTGACAGCTAAACCATAGATAGATTTTATCTTAAAACCATTAGTTGAGATTCTACTGACTTAGAATTAATATTTACTAGCTAAATTTTAATTTCGTCTTTAACATTAGATGAAGAAAGGTTAGTAAAATAGATTGATAATTAAATATTAACGATCATATTTATATACAAAGTATACAGCCTTTTTAAATGTGTCATCAAGTCTGTATTTGCTTGCACCCTCTCCCAAATTACACCAGGTTCCAAACCCACTAAAGTAAACCCACTGAAATAATGTGTGCTAAGAAATAGCTGTACTTAAAAAGCTCCATTTTAGAATATTTGTTAATTCAAAATGGACATTTAGGAGTTCCCGTCATGGCGCAGCAGAAACGAATCACTAGGAACCATGAGGTTGCGGGTTTGATCCCTGACCTTGCTCCGTGGATTAAGGATCCAGCTTTGCTGTGAGCTGTGGTGTAGGTCGCAGATGCGGCTTGGATCTCATGTTGCTGTGGCTGTGCTGTAGGCCGGCAGCTATAGCTCCGATTGGACCCCTAGCCTGGGAACCTCCATATGCTGTGAGTGTAGCCCTAAAAAGACAAAACAAAACAAAAAAAGGGACATATACTTTGTTATTATTATAAGCTTGGGGAAACTTTGATATTAAACAGTTAAGTTTCTGATAAACTAGTTGTAGCATGACACGTTTTTCAGTGGTAGATGGTCCTTCTTACATGATTTAACAAGTTTTCAAAAGCCAGCAGTTAAGTAATCTGAAATTTAAAGGATAACTCCATTTTTAAAAGCCAGAGTTAACAGCGTGAACATATAAGCATATTTACCATATCTGTAATTAAAAATATTTTCCCTGAAATCAGTTGATTCCATGGTTAGCTTGTCAGCCCTGTAGTTAGAAGGCCATAGCAAAGGTAGCTTCTCTCTGCTGATGTGTTGTGATTGAGTTATGGTGATCTTTACTCTAAGCATTAGTTGCCAGACAGATAAATTTAGTAGTTGCGATTAAGGACTCTAGTTTATGTGACTGCTGGCAGCTGTGAAATTTCCCCCACAGTTGTTTCTCTTGGGCTCATGGGGTGTGCACGTGCCTCTCAGCTGACAAGTACAAATGCAAACAAAGTCCAAGACAACTTGAATTTTCAGAAAAGTGTGTTCATACATTGCTACCAGGTCAGCATCAGCTCACAAGTTGATGAGTGAAAATCTTACTTGGGTGTTTGATGAGATCTGGTACATGGAGAATTTCCCTAGTCCCAGTGTTCAGAGTGTCTCGAAACTAGTACTGTACTCGTTCAGTTAAAACGGCGGTTGGCTGAGATTAGCCTCTAGATCTAGCTCCACCATATGACTGGCTTGAAAATATTAGACAAATCATTCACATTTCTCTTAGTGCTTTGGCCCCCTCTCCTATAAAAAGCCTGTGCTATAGGCTGCTCTAAGGTTAACATGAAAAACTCAAAAGGGTAAAATAAAAGCAAAAGCGTGTTCTAAAATTTCACAGAGATTGTAGGAGTGTTCACTCCCCAGCTGACACATTAAGGAGTGGTTCATTGCTCTTATACATAATATTGTTTCCTTGGACCTTGTGACCAAACACTTTTTCAAACTTTCCTTTTTAATGTCAGTTAAAGGCTGTTAATTTTTACTTTTGATGTACTACTGCAGCTTGTTTTGGGGGGAGACTTGATTACATAAATTGAAAAGTAAATTTAAAAATTAAAAAACTAGAGTTCCCGTCATGGCTCAGTGGTTAATGAATCCAACTAGGAACCATGAGGTTACAGGTTCGATCCCTGGCCTTGCTCAGTGCATTAACAATCCGGCACTGCCGTGAGCTGTGGTGTAGGTTGCAGATACAGCTCAGATCGGGTGTTGCTGTGGCTGTGGCGTAGGCCGGCGGCTACAGCTCTGATTAGACCCCTAGCCTGGGAACCTCCATATGCCGTGGGTGCCGTCCTAAAAGACCAAAAAAAAAAAAAAAAAAAAAAAAATTTAAAAACTTAAACTACTTATATTCAGAAATACATACATTTTGTTCTGAAGTGAATCAGCTTCTGAGACCAGAGTTTTAATCCTTTGCTATCTTCTTGAGTATTAGTTTTATAAATGCAAGTGCTGCAATAAAGAAATCATTGGTTTGTTTCCAGTTTCTAGGTTTTGGATAGAACAGAGTCATTGGAAAGACTAAGAAAGCTGACTCACTTCCTTTTTAGGATATGAGAAAAAATATTTAGTTGAAGCTGCCAATATAATTTAAAAAAATATAGCTATGATTTTGCTTTACTAATTTTCTTGATTTAATGTGTCTTTTCTTTAAATTTATTTAGTTACCATGCATGAATGTGACCCTTCCTCACAAATAATCAAAAGTGAAATGTTAAATACCTATTGTTTTGAATTTAGATTTATGTATTGGACTGAATGGGGTGGGAAACCTAAGATTGACAGAGCTGCCATGGATGGAAGTGAACGTACCACTTTAGTTCCAAATGTCGGGCGAGCAAATGGCCTCACTATTGATTATGCTAAAAGGAGGCTTTATTGGACAGATTTGGACACCAACCTAATAGAATCTTCAAATATGCTTGGTAAGCTGTGTTCCTTTTTATTCAGACAGATGGTATATAATCCTTTGTATGCAAAAATCAGTGGCAGCTATTTACCATAGGTTAGATACTACTAATAAAAATTCATATGAATGTCTCAGTTCTCCCTCTGTCTGGCATTGTAGCCTATTTATTATTATTAGTGGGCCAAGTACTTGGATTCATCTTTCTTTAAAATGTGGAAATTTCTTTACTCTTGGGCTTAAAATGGAATTCATAACTCCCTAGATATTCCCGCAGTGGCTTTTTGTTCTAGATAAATGCAATATATGCATTTCCATCTTTTTATGGAAGGAAAAAGAGTTGAACTATAGACCTTGGTGGAGAGAAAAATAAAACCACAATCAAAACACCATTTACAGAAGTTTAAACAAACTCAGTGAATTTGTAGCTAGGATATTAGTTTGAGGCATGGTGTCAGACTGCAGACGGATTGATTTTAGAGGACTGGTCTGGTTTAGAATTGCTTTTAAACCAATTATTCTTTTACAGTTATTTAAATGTAAACAAATTGCTTACAAAAGTAATGTTTTATATGTTAACTTCTTTTCTTTTTTTTTTTAAACCAATGAGACTCTGCCATTCTCACATATTTTTTCCCTCTGCTTTTCCCGTCTGCTGCCTTTCCGAAAATAGGACTCAACCGTGAAGTTATAGCAGATGACTTGCCTCATCCTTTTGGCCTAACTCAGTACCAAGATTACATCTACTGGACGGATTGGAGCCGACGCAGCATTGAGCGTGCCAACAAAACCAGTGGCCAAAACCGCACCATCATTCAGGGCCATTTGGATTATGTGATGGACATCCTCGTGTTTCACTCCTCTCGGCAGGCAGGGTGGAATGAATGTGCTTCCAGCAATGGGCACTGCTCCCACCTCTGCTTGGCCGTGCCAGTTGGAGGTTTTGTTTGCGGATGCCCTGCCCACTACTCTCTCAATGCTGACAACAGGACTTGTAGCGGTAAGCTGCATTGTCACCCCCTGCACCCCGCAAACTAGAATTAGAGGACAAAGCAGGGTTTTGAAAACACTGTAGTTCATGTTCTTTCTAGAGGGAAAAGTTGTAGAAGTCCAGAGTTGATCATTTGCTTAATAGAAGGGAAAGGCGAAAGGTGGAAAAATGCAGCTTTTTGTTACCTTTGTTTGGTGATAATTCGTTGATGTTATAAGAAAAGTAGGTCTTATATCCTTGGGTATTAAATATGTATTGCAAAATTTGCATAGCTTCTTTGAGAGAGACAGCATGCATGTGTGCTATACATAATTCATACTTATTCGTCATAAAGGAAGGGAAGGACAGTACAAACAGTACGACAAAGAGAATCTACCAAATACAATCTCTTTGTCCTTTGAAGTTCATAGAATAGGCTAAAGGTGGAAAATTTAAGTGTGTAAGAAGCCAGGAAGAAAGGAGGAAACAATAGTAAATAGAAAAAGGAACTAGAGAGCACATGCTGTGAACATATGAGTGGTCACTACCTAATTCTAGCTGATGTTTTACCAGATCTTCTCATCTAGTCATGAATCCGTATTTTTATTTAATTTTATTTTTATTTATTTGTTTCGGCTGTAGTATCTCCTGATTTTTAGATGTTAGCAAGTAATACATATTAAACACACAATGCTAAGAACACCAAAACATGGTGTATAACAAAACATTGTTGACTTGGGAATCTTGATTAACGACTTAGATGTACAAGAAGGCCCATGTGTTGGTAGATAGGTGAGAAGAAATTTGTAGGTAAGATAAAAGAAATAGAGAATTAGATCAGAAAGAGTAGATTCGTGGGAGAGAAGTAGGTTCACAAAGTTAGAAGGTAACGAAACTGCTGTAGGATACTGGATATAATGAACTACTGAAATTACTTTATTCTCTGCCTGAAAGTATAAGAAGTCACATAGAAAAGGATTTAATATGTTCTGTCACGAGCCTTCAGTTCTGAAAAGGAAAGAACATGTGTATAGTTGAATGATTTGGAGTCTGTCACACAGTTTTGTGTTTTACAAAAAGAAGTCACAAAAATTCTTAACCCTTAATTTTTCTCATTTTCGCAATGGAAATAATAATATTAAGTACCTTGTAGGGTTGCTGTGAGAAATGAATAAGATATAATATGATTTGGGGTGTTCCCTTGTGGTGCAGTGGGTTAAGGGTAGGGCATTGTCACTATAGCAGCTTGGGTTCTGTCTGTGGCCCAGGAACTTCCACATGCCATGGGCACAACAACAAAGATATAACATGATTTAGTTGCTGTAGAGAATGAATTTGAGGAGGAAAACAGGTGGTAGCAGGAAAGTCACCTAGACTACCGTGATAATGCAGGTTGACCTGGACTGGGGTCATGGCAGTGATGATGGAGAGATGTTGGTGGATACAAGGTATACTTTGAAGTTAGAATGAACAGAACTTGTTAATGGGTTGTATATGAGGAAGAAGAAGAGGGAAGACTCAAGGATGACTTCTGACTTCTAGATTTTTGGTTTGAGCAGTTAAGTAGATAGTAGATGAAGGAAAGTTTTATTTTCAAGAAGAATAAAAGAAATCATTTTAAGCAGGTTTATTTTTATTTTCCTATGGAACATGGAAATAGAAATATTAAATAGGTAGTTAACTAGAAGAATCCAGAGCTCAGGGAAGAGAGATGAGGTTGGAGATGTAAATTTTAGAATTTCCAGCAAGTGTTTAAAGTGGGTAAGATTACTTAGGAAGTGTAGACCTGGGGTCAGCAAACTTTCTTTAAAGGGCCAGAGAGTGAGTATTTAGGTTTTGTGAATCCCGTAGTCTCTCTTACACCTATTCAACTCTATCCACTGCAGTATGAAAGCAGCCATAGATGATACATTTTAAAAATGTGGCTCGGAGTTCCTGTCATGGCGCAGTGGTTAACGAATCCGACTAGGAACCATGATGTTGCGGGTTCGATCCCTGCCCTTGCTCAGTGGGTTAAGGATCCGGCGTAGGTTGCAGACGTGGCTCAGATCCCACGTTGCTGTGGCTCTGGTGTAGGCCGGTGGCTACAGCTCCCATTAGACCTCTAGCCTGGGAACCTCCATATGCCATGAGAGCGGCCCAAGAAATGCCAAAAAGACAAAAAAAAAAAAAAAAATTAAAAAAAAAATGTTGCTCAGTTCTGATAAGCATAAAAATGAGCAGTAGGCCAGATGTACCTTTTGGGCCATAGTTTACCAACTCCTGGAGTGGAGAACAGAAGGGGTCTGGTAACCTCAGGAACTCTGGCTGAGGAGGGAAAGCTCGCCTTGAACACTGAAAAGCAACAGAGAGGCCAGAGGAGAACCCACAGAAGGTGGGTTGTACAGATGGTTGTACAGAAGACAAAAAATAAGGTTGTGTTGAATGCTGCTGAGAGGTTGAGTAAGGTGAGACATAAAATAGTATCCACTGGATATTGGGGTGGTTATTAGTAACCCTGAAAGAAGAGTAATTGCAAGTAATGGTGAAAAGTTGGAGTAGATCAGAAAGTAAATGGAGTAAAGGAAGGGGAGGTAGTATACGTATTATGGTGTCATCTTTTCCAAGAAGTCTGACTTTGGAAGGACAAAATGGGAGTAATAAGTGATGGAAGATGGAGACAGAAGAATGTGGAAAGACCTTTTGAAGTCTTTATTGTCTGGGCTGCTTATACCAGTGTGTGCTCGCTGATGAGTGAAGGCTGTGAAAAGTCAGTCACTGCTGAGGATCTCGCCTGTCTGTCTTGGGCTCTTTCTGAGATGATCAGCAGTGGTTTCCAGAGGCTTCCTGTTCTGTGCTCTTTTTGTAATGAGTACTCTTTAATATTTGTGCAGAGATGTATTAGATTCCAAGGCAGATTACGAGAGAAGTTTAACACTAAGTGCTTGGCCTCAAAGAGTTTTTGGCCATTGTATAATTTACTCCTTGACCTGTATTTCAAAAGCTAAATCAGATTATGTTGTTTCTCTCCTCAAAACCTTACAGTGGCTCCCATTTCACACAGAGTGAACACCTAATTCTGTTAATGGCCTACAAGTTCCTGCATGATCTGTACCCCACACTTTGCATTCCGCCTCCCCCCACCACCACCACAACCCTGAGTTTGCTTCTCTAACCTCAGTTTTTACTATTCTCTCTCTTGCTCTATGACAGCCATGAGCCTCATTGCTGTTTTCACATATGCCAATTAGTCTTACCTCAGGACCCTTGTACTGTTCATTTCCTCTACTTGGATTTTTTTTTTTTTTTTGTCTTTTTGCCTTTTTCTAGGGCTGCTCCTGCAGCATATGGAGGTTCCCAGGCTAGGGGTCCAATCAGAGCTGTAACCCCTGGCCTACGCCAGAGCCACAGCAATGTGGGATCTGAGCCGAGTCTGCAACCTACACCACACAGCTCATGGCAATGCCAGATCCTTAACCCACTGAGCAAGGCCAGGGATCGAACCTGCAACCTCATGGTTCCTAGTCAGATTCGTTAACCACTGAGCCATGATGGGAACTCCTACTTGGATGTTCTTCCTGCAAATATTTACTTGGATATACTTTACCTCCAAGTCTTTGCTTACCTCTGACCCTCACAATGAGACCTGCTCTGCCCTATTTAAAATTGCAAGTCATCTTTCCACCCTGTCTAGCATTGCCAGTGCCCCTTACTTGCAATTTTCCTTTTCCCCATGACACTTAATCTCTCTTTGATATACCGTGTAATTTATTTATACTACTATTTATTTTCAATAGCTTCCTTATTATTTTTATTGCTTATTGTCTGTTTAGTGGAATATAACTCCACAAAACAGCATTTTTTTTTCCTGGGTTTTTTCACTGCTATGTAGGTGCCTAGAGTAGTATTAGGTAAATAGCAGTCATTCAGGCAGTCACTGTTAAATGAAAGAATGAAAAAGCAGGGCAGGATTTAGGAAAATACATGTGCTCTTCCTGTCAGCAGCTTTATGGCCTGGGAAAAATTTGTTAAACTTTCCGAGCCTTTCTTTAAAAATTACTTAACCTTTCTGAGTTTGCTCGCCTGTGAAATGGAGGTGATAATTTGGGGGATTAGATGACATCTAGTATGATATATAACATCTCGGAGGTCCTAAATAAATGTTTCTCTTCTTTCACAGTTCTCTGAAATAATTTTATTTTCTTACTTTCAAAATCTTGGTTATAGTGCTCTCTGTAGCTATCATCATGTAATGCTTCCTCATTTGTTGTTGTTCGTGTGGTTTTTTTTTTTTAGTTTTTGGCCACCCTGCGGCATATGGAGTTCCCTGGTCAGGGATCAGATATGAGCCACATTTGCGATCTGTGCCATAGCTGTGGCAATGCTGCATCCTTTACCCACTGTGCTGAGCTAGGGATCAAACCTGCATTCTGGCCATCAGTCCTGTTGTGACACAGCAGAAACTCCTGTTCGCTTATTCTTTTAATGAATTTTTACTGAACACCTACTGCATGCTGGTCATTATTTGAGCCAGTGGAGAATGTAGCACTGAATAAAATAGTCATTAATCTCTGCCCTCCTGGAGCCTGCATTTCAGTGGGACAGATAACAAACCAAATAAGTAAACTGTATCATGAATTATATGGAGATAAGTGTGAGGGAGAAATATTAAGAGTAAGAAAGAGTGGGGAGGAAGATTGCGGTGTTAAATAGGGTCGTCAGAGAGGTCCTGACTCTGAAAGTGACATTGTCTCAGGAACTGAAGGAGGTGAGGAAACAAGCTGTGGATGTCTTTGAGAACACCTGTCAAGCAAGAGGGAATAGTAGATGCAGAGGCTCTAGAGGGGAGCATGTCTGGCAATTTGAGGAACATCTAGAAGGCCAGTATCCCTGAAACAGAGTGAATAAAGAGATTGAATCAGAGAGGAAACAGGAGACCAAGTTGTGTAATCCCTTGTTCATTGCTGAAATGATTGGACTTTGTGCAAATAGGGAAAAGATGTCTCCTCTGGGCAGATGCTGCTGCACAGGTGGTTGACTTTGCTAATGAAGTGTGGACTGGACTTTAGTCCCTACTTGGTGCCTTTGGCACGATGCACAGATGGCACAGTCAGATGTGGTTGACTTGGCCTTGTCGTTTATGCTGTTCTTTCACAAGAGGTAATACCTTCCTTTAAGCTTTGGGTGAACACTTTCGTCTTCAGAAGAGAGCTTAAATGTTCCCTGCTCCTTACACCTCATCCTCTTACTTTTGCATGTGGTTGTCTTCATTGTGGGAATGCAAAAGCGAGACAACCCGATAGGACAGTTGTTAAAGCATTCTGCAGGAGATGAAGGAGTGGTGGTTAGAGGTTATATAAATTATAATGGATTTAGGCTTACAAAATTATACATTCTTTGTCACTTTAAGCACTGGGTGACTTGTAAATAAGTCAAAACATCAGCTTCTTTGTAGAAATATTTAGCCAATTGGAATTGTTAATGTCATCCATAGACTTTCTGAAATAAGCATTTATTTGGAGCCATATTTGGCTTTGTCTTAACCTACATTTCTAGAATACCTAATTTGGATCTTATTAAAGGTAAAACTTGACTCAGAAAAAAGAAAAAAAAAAAAGTACCCAGTAAAACATACTAGGAGCCAAATATATACTTGATTAGTTATTTCTTAAGAAGGAAAATCTGTCAGCTAAAACTATGGGGTCATTCTTCTAAGTTTCATTGTATGTCTTAGTATAAGTGGTGCCTGTTTTGCTGGAAACATACAATTCAGAACCCTTTTTCTTTTTTCCTGATTTACAGGAAAGTTGTGCTGCCAAAAAATAATTCTTAAAAAAAAAAAAAAAAGATTTCAGGCTACTCTGTTGTGATGTGTGTTCTTACTACTTAAGGCATGGGTTCTGCTAAAATTGCTAAAAGCTGTTAAATTAGTGTGTTATGGACTCCAGATAATGGAGAGTTCCAGTGGGATCATTGGAATACTTTATAAATCTTCTAAACTAGCTGTGGTAGCTAGTGAAGAACTTAAAGCAGAATTTCAGTGTTGAGAATACCAAATTTCTTTGTGAGAACCAATGAGTTTCTTTGGGATTTAAGCCAGTGTATATTTGGGTAAATGTAAAGTCAACCAGCAACCACAGATAATGGAGCTGGAGGTCCCATTGTGGCTTGGCAGTAACAAACCTGACCAGGATCCATGAGGATGTGGGTTCGATCCCTGGCTCTGCTCAGTGGGTTGGGGATCTGGCATTGCCATGAGCTGTGGTGTAGGTCACAGACGGCCTGGAACTGGCTCTACTGTGGCTGTGGCGTAGGCCAGCAACTGCAGCTCTGATTCGACCCCTAGCCTGGGAGCTTTCCTAAGCCCTGGGTGTGGCCCTAAAAAGAAAAGGAAAATAATGGAGCTGGAAAGAATAAGGTTTGGGGGAATAAAGCAAGGAGTTCTGTCTTGGCCATTTATGTTCATTACCCTTAGAAGGACAAAATTCTACTGGATTTAGGTGGTGACTAAGCACTAAGAGAATTGTGGGACTCATTAATGTATATTTTAATGAAGATTTCAGTAGAACTCTCAGCTGCTATCCTTTTCTAGGTATTTTCCTACGTTACACATGACTGCATAGTAATCAGAGGCCTAGTCCCTGGGAAAGGAAAATATCTCAGTTGCATTTCCCCATTTCATAAATTCAGGGCATCAACTTAGTGTGTGAGGTTTACTGGCTCCTTCTCTTTGCAGTCATTACATACCCACAATGCAAAATAAAGCCCTTATCTGCAACCCTTGACAGTTTGTTTAATTCCTACTGATAGCAAGTTTATTACTGCTACTACTTATTATAATAACGAAGGAGTTATTTTTACTTGACATTCATATAATGCCTTGTAACTTATTTATTGAGGTATAATTGACAAAATGCCTTATAATTTTCAAGGTATTTTCATGTATGTTATAAAGTGCTTATAGCAACTTAGTGAGCTGGGCAACTTAGCTATAACCTTTGGAGTTGAGTAGATTTTGACTCAGGGAGGATTAGGGCCTTAGTTAAGATCAAGTGACTGAATAGTGTGAGAGCTGAGACTAAAACCAGTCTTAAAAGTTTCTTCTTTGACCTATAGAGACTCAGGCTTTCTTCCACCCCTATGAAAAGGTGTAGGTTCTAGAGGAGTAAAGATTATTTACTTGGTAGATAGGAGAATTTTGTATATCTTTATCAAATGCTTCCTTACAATCAAGTCTCCTATGATACCACTGTGGACAAGACAGAAAAACAGGGTAAGTGGCTGTATTATGGGGTAAAATGCATAGCTGGTTTTGGTAACCAGAATGCCGATTAATATTACTTGAAGAGAGTTTCTCAGAGCATTCCAGAGGGTTTTGTCTCAACCTTTTCTCTTCAGCGTATGTGTTAGTTTTGTGTGAGATATAGATAACAGGCTGTTCAAATGGCTGAGTGATACAGGACTTAGGTTAACTATGTTTCGTATGTGCTTTTTTCTTTCTTTAAGCTCCAACTACTTTCCTGCTCTTCAGTCAAAAGAGTGCCATCAACCGCATGGTGATCGATGAACAGCAGAGCCCCGACATCATCCTTCCTATCCACAGCCTTCGGAATGTCCGGGCCATCGACTACGACCCCCTGGACAAGCAACTCTATTGGATTGACTCAAGACAGAACATGATCCGAAAAGCCCAAGAAGATGGCAGCCAGGTAATTCAGGGCTCAACTCAAAATCCTTTTCTTCTGCCTAGTAATCAGACTAACCAACCATCCTGTTTTACTTAAATCTTGACTCTGTGTGTGTGTGTGTGTGTGTGTGTGTGTGTGTGTGTGTGTGTGTAGAACTGAAATTCTGAACCTAGCAGCTTTTTTTTCTCTTAATGCTCTTTGAGTAAACAATTGTGTGATAATGCTGTTGGAATGATTGTATTGTATTAAAATAACGTATATACTCATATATTACTATGACTTTGTTGGTGCTGCCTGTATCCATTTATGTACTTTTTTTTTTTAATGATCCCATTTACGTGAAATGTTGGTAGCTTTGAAATCAAATAAACCCTTGGTTCTGATCTCAGCTCTGTCACTCACTAGGATTCTTATGAACTTTTTAGCTGAAAGGAATGTAAAGCACATATACGTATTACATAGTTGGAGCTCAATAAATTATAGTTCAGTTACCAGTTAACTATTATTTAAAAGGTTAACAAAAAAAAAGAAAAGGAGTTCCTGTCATGGCACAGTGGAAAAGAATCCAACTATGAACCATGGAGTTGCAGGTTTGATCCCTGGCCTCGCTCAGTGGACTGAGGTTCTGGTGTTGCTGTGAGCTGTGGTGTCAGTTGCAGACGAGGCTCAGATCCTGCATTGCTGTGGCTGTGGCGTAGGCCAGCAGCTGTAGCTCACATTTGACTCCTAGCCTGGGAACCTCCATATGCCATGGGTGCAGCCCTAAAAAAAAAAGCAAAATAGATAAATAAAAGGTTCAAAGGATGGGAAACATACAGCACAATCTGAATAAAATTGAAAACATCTAAGATATGTTATTATTAATCCAGTTTTTTGTTTGTTTTGGTAAATAATATTTGGTGACTATGGGATGAGAATGAAAATATTGTCAACACATATTATCTGTGCTTACATTCTAATCATAGTTTACATATCACTGTCCACAATTCACTTTCTGTGTTTAAGCTGTGTTAGACCAGGATTACTATAAATAATTATTTGTCATCTTCCTTATAACATTAATGTTAAGTTGGATTTTTTTTAAAGTTGGATTTTGAATGTACTAATATTTAGGGGAGATTAGATTGCTAATTTTTTTTTGTCTTTTTGCTATTTCTTGGTCTTGGGCCGCTCCCGCGGCATATGGAGATTCCCAGGCTAGGGGTCCAATCGGAGCTGTAGCCACTGGCCTACACCAGAGCCACAGCAACGCGGGATCCGAGCCGCGTCTGCAACCTACACCACAGCTCACGGCAACGCCAGATCCTTAACCCACTGAGCAAGGGCAGGGATCAAACCCGCAACCTCATGGTTCCTAGTCGGATTCGTTAACCTCTGCGCCACGACGGGAACTCCAGATTGCTAATTTTTATGTGTTTTATCTGACAAAGAAGAGTATTTAGGGCTGCTGAGATTATTTAGGGATATAGTTATAGAAGTATATCTATCTAAAGAGTATATATATCTAAAGATGCACTTTATACCATGTAGGCCAGGACTTATAGACTGGTAACTAGTTGATAGAATTTCTGTTGTCGTGCAGCCAAGGACAGCAAATGAGTGAGAGAACGTCATTAAAGGGTGTTACTGCAGAGATGCCAACTAAAAAAAAATACATAATCTATTCAGATAGAACAGGACAGAGCCTCTCTTTTTACTTGGCTTTGTTAAAAAGAGTTTTGTTTTTTTTTTTTTTTTTTTTTTTGGGGTGGATTTGAAGATAGAGGAAAACATGATTGATAGATAATGATTGGTAGCTGTGACAGATTCCTTTTATTTCCAGAGCAGAATTTCTCAACTTCCATACACTTTTGGCTGGATAATTCTTTGTCGTGGAAGGCTGACCTAACCTGTACATTGTAGGATGTAGGACCCACTACAAGCCAGTTATACCCCATTGGTGTGACAGTCAAAAGTACCTCCAAATATTGACCACTGCCTCTGGTTGAGGAGTTTGCAAATGCAGAATCGCCCCTTGTTGAACACCACTGCTTTAGAGAGATTTCTGGTGTATGGTTCTAGCCACAGTTGTCTGTAGTTTACAGGAGACAGCTGTCCCCTTCTCATTTTCATCTCTAATCAGTGCACTGTCAGGTTCTTAGAGCAACTCATTAATACTGCCTGAGCTTTCTCTTCTGCTTCATGTTGTAATAACCAAAGGGAACATTTGAAATGCCTGTTAACAAAGAAGGACATCACCCATTAAAAAATGTTTCGCTGAGAATGTCTGTGAGACTTGAGAGTTTCTTCTCAGGTGTGTGACCACCTAAGTGTAGGATTATGAGTGATCTCCTCGGGTCTCTCTGGCTTGTAGCCTAATTTTCTGTGTGTGTTTATTTTCTCTCCCTAGGGCTTTACTGTGGTGGTGAGCTCAGTTCCCAATCAGAACCTAGAAATACAGCCCTATGACCTCAGCATTGATATTTATAGCCGCTACATCTATTGGACTTGCGAGGCCACCAATGTCATTAACGTAACAAGATTAGATGGGAGATCAATTGGAGTGGTGCTAAAAGGCGAGCAAGATAGACCTCGAGCCATCGTGGTAAACCCAGAGAAAGGGTATGTTGCTGAAGTGGCATCTGAAATCTTCGCCAGTCTTCCTTTGCAGCCCGTTTACTTCTTGCTTTCTCTGATTTTACTGCCTCGAGTTTCCTTCCTTAGTCACTGTTGCTTCCTTAGTCACTGTTCTAATTTCTACCCATACCTCTAGGACTGTTTGAACTGTAAATCTGCAAAGTTTTCCTTAATCTGCTCCACCTCCAGCCAGATGTGACTTCTTGTCTCTCAAATACCCACCACTCTTTTTTATTTTTAAATTTTTCTTAAAGGGCTTTATCCTTGGTATGTGAAAGTTCCCAGACTAGGGGTCGAATCCGAGCTATAGCTGCTGGCCTATGCCACAGCCCCAGTAACACAGTAACACAGGATCCGAGCCACTTCTGGGCCTTACAGTACAGCTTATAGCAGCGGTAGATCCTCGACCCACTGACTGAGGCCAGGGATTGAACCTGCATCCTCATCCTCAGGTTTGTTTCCCCCTGTGCCACAATGGGAACTCCCATCTGTGACTCTTTAGTTAAGCTTAGTTCTTTCTTATTTATCTTCTACTTAATTATTTTCAGTCATATTTTCTACTGGACTTTAGGTTTCTTTATGACAAGAACTAATAGATCTTCTTTCATTTAATACAGAACTTTGCACTTAATAAATAGTACTTGAATCTGAATGAATGATAAGGAATTCAGCAGGGAATGTAGCTTATTTACTTCAAAGAGTTACAGAAGTTAAATATGAGAAATGATTCAGGTAGGACTTATTTTCAGTTATGAAATGGACTAATTTGAGAAGAAGTTTAAAGTTTTGTGTCCAGATCTCTCTGCTTATTGTTTTATTTAGTTTATTATATTGTATTTTTCCAAAAACATAAGTGTACCTGTGTCTAACACTTTGTTTTATTAATCTGTGGAAGTCCCTAAGAATTTCTGTGTACCCTTTGTTACTATTATTGAAATTAATGAATATATCCCATGGCCTTTTAAAAAATATGTTCTACATATTTTTTAAATATCTTATAAATATTTTTAAATAAGATTTTAAAATAGTCTATCTTTTTTGTTTCTTAATCAGGAATATTCTCATTTTGTGTGGTTTCTTATCTTGGTAAACTTATAGTTTCCTCTTTTCTCTTCAGGTATATGTATTTTACCAATCTTCAGGAAAGATCTCCCAAAATTGAACGAGCTGCTTTAGATGGAACAGAACGGGAGGTCCTCTTTTTCAGTGGCTTAAGTAAACCAATTGCTTTAGCTCTTGATAGCAGATTGGGCAAACTCTTTTGGGCTGATTCAGATCTCCGGCGGATTGAAAGCAGTGATCTCTCAGGTACCTAAGAAATGTGCTTCCTTATTTTGATGCAAGTTATTGAGATGATGCATCAGTGGCATTTGTATTTTCCTTCTCTTATTTATTTATTTATTTTTGTCTTTTTGCCATTTCGTGGGCCGCTTCCGCAGCATATGGAGGTTCCCAGGCTAGGGGTCGAATTGGAGCCGTAGCCACCAGGCTACACCACAACTCACAGCAACGCCGGATCCTTAACCCACTGAGCAAGGCCAGGGATTGAACCTGTAACCTCATGGTTCTTAGTCGGATTCGTTAACCACTGAGCCACGATGGGAACTCCTCTTGTATTATTTTTGTACACATTTCTTTACAGTTTTATTCATTAAAAGCATCAAGTTGTTGGGAAGCACTTTTTCTTTAATCATCAACATGATTACTCCCTCTGTTATCTAACAACCTGCCAATTTTCTTGATTTGGCTCTGTAAATAATACATTTCTTTCCTTTTAACTACACATTTTTATTTATTTATATATTTAAAAATTTTTTTAGCCTGCACCTGTGGCATGCAGAAATTCCTGGGCCAGGGATCCAACATGCACTACAGCAGTGACCTGAGCAGTAACTATGTCAGATCCTTAACTGCTAGGTCACCAGGCAACTTCTGTAAATAATATATTTCTGATGCATCTCTTCTCCTTTTCTAATTCTGCTCATCATTTCTGGCCTGAATTCTAGCCTATGATTAGTTTGTTCCCTGCGGATTTTTCTGCCCTGAAAGTTTACACACTGTTCCTAAATTAATCTTCTGAAGCATGATTTATAATCATGTTACGCTATATTAAAAACATCCTTCGTGGAGTTCCCGTCGTGGCTCAGCAGAAATGAATCTCACTAGCATCCATGAGGACACAGGTTTTATCCCTGGCCTCGATCAGTGGGTTAAGGATCCGGCATTGCCTTGAGCTGCGGTGTAGGTTCCAAATGCAGCATGGATCCTGCATTGCTGTGGCTGTGGTGTAGACCAGCAGCTACAGCTCCACTTCGACCCCAGCCTGGGAACCTCCATCTGCCGTGAGTGTGGTCCTAAAAAGAACAACAACAAAATGAAATAAAATGAAAACACCCTTCATGGAGTTCCTGATGTGGCTTAGCAGGTAACGAATTCGACTAGTATCCATGAGGATGCGGGTTTAATCCCTGGCCTCACTCAATGGGTTAAGGATTGGGCATTGCCGTGAGCTATAGTATAGGTTGCAGACAGTTTGGATCCCATGTTGCTGTGGCTGTGGCCTAGGCCAGCAACTATAGCTCCGATTTGACCCCTAGGTGGCCCTAAAAAAAAAAAAACAAACCCCCGCACCCTTCAGGGTACAGGGTGGTCTCATAATCCAAAGGAAAAAGTGTCTGGTTGAATTCTTAAGTTGGTATCCACCTTCACAAGCTCATTGTCAAACTCAGCGCAAATGATCTTAATGTTCCTGGTGAGTTTTAACCAAATTAAATATTTGTTGGTCTTCAGATGTAATTTTACTTTCTCCTCTCTCTGAGTCCTCTGTTTGCAATCATAGTTTCTCCTCTAATCCCAATTTCTGAAGTCCAAATACTCTGTGTGGCCTCACTAGTAATCAGGAAAATGAAGTTAAAATAATACACTACTCATATCCATCGGAGTCATAAAATATGAAGCTAATTATACCCAGCATTGGCCAGAACGGTAGAAAATGACATGCTGTCATGCACTTTTTTAAAAGAAGAAATTGATAGAACTTTTTGGAGGGCAATTTGCCATCAAATTTCCCTTTCCAGATAGCTGTCTTATAGAAATACTGAACCTGTTGTACATGTGTATTTGCTGAGCATTATTTCTAATAGTCTATCACAAAGAAATACATTCTGATATTTCAAGTGTATGGAATATTATGGTCATTCAGACAAATGAGGTATACATCTGTGAATACTGATGGAAGGATGATTTTTTTTTTTTTTTTTTTTTTCTTTTTTGGCTGCTCCATGGCATACAGAGTTCCCAGGCCAGGGATCAGATCTGGGCCACAGTTGCGAAATTATACGTCAGCTGCAGCAACGCTGGATCCTTTAACCCACTGTGCTGGGCTAAGAATCAAACCTGTATCCTGGTGCTGCTGAGATGCCACCCATCCCATTGTGCCACAGCGGGAATTCCAGGATGTTTTTTTTTAAAATGAGTAATAATGTTTATTAGGATTAAGGTTTTTTTAAATTTAAAGTCCTCTCTCTGTGGAGTTCCCGTCGTGGCGCAGTGGTTAACGAATCTGACTAGGAACCATGAGGTTGCAGGTTCGATCCCTGCCCTTGCTCAGTGGGTTAACGATCTGGCGTTGCTGTGAGCTGTGGTGTAGGTTGCAGACGTGGCTCAGATCCCGCGTTGCTGTGGCTCTGGCGTAGGCTGGCAGCTACAGCTCCGATTCGACCCCTAGCCTGGGAACCTCCATATGCTGCAGGAGCGGCCCGAGAAATGGCAAAAAGACAAAAAATTAAAAAAAATAAAAAAATAAAAATAAAGTCCTCTCTCTGTATAAACACACACACGCAGACACACACACACACTCACAGTATATACTGACACTTTGCCTCCAAAAATGTATATGCTCTATATACACACATATATATACAGACACATATAATATGTATATGTATGTGGAGTTCCCACTGTGGGTTAAGGATCGGCACTGTCTCTGCAGTAGCTCGGGTCACTGCTGAGGTGTGAGTGTGATCCCTGCCCTGGTGCAGTGAGTTAAAGGTCTGGTGCTGCTGTAGCTGTGGTATAAGCCACACTTGTGGCTTGGATTCAGTCCCTGGCCCAGGAACCTCCATATGCCATGGGTGTGGTCATTTAAAAGAAATAAAGAAACAAATGAATATATGTTTGTATATTAGTTGAGAAATATGCAAACAAATATACTTGAGAAAAGGCTGGAAAGTTATCATACTAATATGTTGAGTACTTACTTTGTATCATTTTAATCTTTACATGTTATAATAATGTATTTGGTATTTGATGCTTGTGAATGCTAGTGGTAAAGAGTATTCTCCAGTTTTAAAATTTTGTCTTCTGTTTGTGGCTGGAATGTAGAAATACAGTGTCCCTTCTTCCCCCATTCTGGTATATTGAACTTGTTCCCAGGGCTCTTTCTAAACTAGAAATTTATGTTATACGAGTTGCCATCGTGGCTCAGCAGTTAGTGAACCTGACTAGCATCTATGAGGATGCAGGTTGGATCCCTGGCCTTGCTCAGTGCATTAAAGATCCAGCTTTGCTGTGAGCTGTGGTGCAGGTTGCAGATGCAACTCGGATCCCGCGTTGCCGTGGTTGTGGTGTAGGCCAGTGGCTCCAGTTCCGATTGGATTTCTAGCCTGGAAACCTCCATATGCCATGAGTGTGGCCCTAAAAGACAAAAAGACAAAAAGACAAAAAAAAAACAAACAAAAAAAAACTAGATTTTTCTTTTATAGAATCATTTGTCTACAAAGATTTTATTTTTTATTTTTCAGTTCCCTTTCCTTGTTGCCTTATTACACTGATTGGGATCTTCAGTATAATATTGAATAGAAAGATAGAATCCTTTTTCATTTCATTTTTATTTCATTTTATTTGTGTTTTTTCATGATTTGAAGGAAAGCGTTCAATACTTCATGATTAGGTTTTCTGTATGCCAAGGTTTGTCTGTAGATAGCTTTAAAAAATCAGATTAAAGAAATTCTCTCTCTTTTTTTTTTTTTTTTGTCTTTTTAGGGCTGCACCCGTGGCCTATGGGGGTTCCCAGGCTATGGGGCAAATCCGAGCTGTAGCCGCTGGCCTACACCACAGCCATGGCAACGCCGATCCATGCCACATCTGCACCCTGTACCACAGCTCATGGCAATGCTGGATTCGTAACCCACTGAGCGAGGCCAAGGATCGAACCTATGTGCTCATTGAGGATGCCAGTCAGATTTGTTTCTGCTGAGCCATGATGGGAACTCCTAAAGATGTTCTCTCTGTTCCTAGTGTTCTAGAATGAATCAAATGACTCAAACGAATCAAACTTGGCATGATACATTGTCCTTTTTATGTAATGCTGGATTTGGTTTGCTAATGTTTTACTTAACGTGTTTATATCTGTGTTCGTGAGAAAGATTAAAGATTACCCCTAATTTTCCTTTCTTATAACATGTATTTGTTAGAGTTTTGCCATCAAGGTTACGTTGGCCTCATAAAAAGAAATGATTCCTTTTTTTACCTTTTCTGAAACAGGTTAGTGTAACATTGATAGGTTTTTGTTTTCCCCTTTCTTATATGTTCACAGGTAATCATACACATTTATCAGATGTGTATCTCACATTCTGCTTAGTATTTTTAGCCTCCCACAGAGCCTTTTATACTGGACTGCATTTAGTATATGTTTAGTTTGTTGCATAAATAAGCACGTCTTTTTATTCAAAGCATGACTTTCCATCATCAGCAGTGAATTCATATCTCCCATCAGAGTAGGTCAGCAGATCTGGGGTTCAGCAGCAACACTGTTAACCTCTTCATTTTTTTCCAGTTGTCCAGTTGAGGTCATCCTTCCATGACCACCAACTAATCTTTTTAAATCATTCCTACTGTTTTAAATTCAATTTTAGTGTTTATCAAAGTAACACATGTAAATACAGAAATCAAATAGTTCTACTTGGCTTATAACAAAAACAAGTATACTGCTCTACTCCTTCCTACTCTTAGTTCCTTCTCTCAGAAGCATCTCTGATGGTTTAAAACTGCTTTAAATTCGTAATTATTTGCTATGTGTGGCTGGTTATGATAATATTACCATCAGCTCCATTTCCTTCTATAGCTTTTTTCTCCCTAAAATTAATCGTCTCATGTAAATATCATTTCAATAAATGCAGATGCATCAAGCAATCTGTTTTTTTTCTTATGCTTTTTAGGGCCACACCTGCAGCATATAGAAGTTCCCAGGCTAGAGGTTGAATAAGAGCTGCAGCTGCTGGCCCAAACCACAACCACAGCGACGCCGGATCCCCAGCCCACTGAGTGAGGCCAGGGATCGAACCCACATCCTCATGGATACTAGTCAGATTTGTTTCCCCTGCTCCACAGGGGGAACTCCTCCCCCCCCCTTTTTAATTGAAGACGTACTTCCTGAATTTCTTTATCATCTTGCTCCAGGCTGGATTTGCTTGCTTTCTAGGCCAATTTCCTTTTACTGTTATCCTGGGAATGTACTTGCCAGTCTCCTGGGTGCTGAACCTGCTCTTTCCCAGATTCCATTTCTTTGGTTAATTCCTTTTTCATGGTAGAACACATTCTCTATTAGCTTCTTGAAAAGAGGTTCAAAGGAGGTTAAATTTCTTAATCTGTTGCCTATCTTTTCCAACTTGTAAATTGCATACCGTTTTTCTGCTCTTTTGTCCTCTTTGCCCTTATGGGTTCATGTCTTCATTTTTGACCATCATTTGAGTAGACTTGAATTTAACCCCCCCTCCATGGATCTGATGTTGACTCAGGCAATGGCTTCTCATCTGCAGTGTCTCTCCCCTTTTCTCCATTTATTAAAATTTAGCTTTATGCTCACCCCTTTCCTGGAAGTTTTCCTGATATTTCCAAAGTGTTAAGCTAATGTCTTTCTTTGATTGAACTCATCAAGAACCATGAAAAAGTTTTATAGACATTTGAAGGACTATTCAGAGGAATAGAGAAGGAATGAATGTATTTGTTCTTTTTGAAAGAGGGAGAAGCAGTGGGGGTGGGGGGGCCAAACACACAGAGTCAGCACACCGTGAGAAAGAACTTTCAGTTCAGCAGTAGAATAGGTTGCCTCTTCAGAGTCTGGGGTGTTATAAAAAGAACTCTTTATTTGGAAATGAAGCTTGAACCAGGTAACCTTTGAGTAATTTTTTTCTGTGTTCTGTGTGTGAGGGTGTTGTTGATCACAGATACTTTGTGTGTACTAAGCAAGTGGGGGAGGCCAAAAACCCAGAGTTCTCAGAAACCCTGCCCCATTTCATCCAGAGAAGTACTGTTTTTAATATGTCTTGTATGTTAGAGAGTTTTCATTAAAATTTACTTTGAAAAATGAATTGTGCTTTAAAATTTTTTTGAAAATTAAGTTCTTTTCTACATTTCTGTGAACTGAAGATTTACTGTGTATTGGACACTTACTTGCTCTTCATTGCACATGAATGTCTAGTCTGTTACTCATTTTCTAGTGTGTATGTATCTTTTCTTAGAATGAGTTTTAAGTTTTCTGGTAGAGAACTTATCATATTTTCTTACTCTGTACTTTTAGAATCTAACTGGTTTCTAATAAATAGCTGTTGATGTATGACCTGACCCATAATAAAACATTTCTGTTGAATGTTCTCCTTTCCAAGGTGCCAATCGGATAGTATTAGAAGACTCCAATATCTTGCAGCCTGTGGGACTGACTGTGTTTGAAAATTGGCTATATTGGATTGATAAACAGCAGCAGATGATTGAAAAAATTGACATGACAGGTCGAGAGGGTAGAACCAAAGTCCAGGCTCGAATTGCCCAGCTTAGTGACATTCATGCAGTAAAGGAACTGAATCTTCAGGAATACAGTAAGCGCTGATGGTTACTGAATTGCAAGTTCCCATGTTTGTTGCAAGAAAAAAGATAAAATTAAGATGTTGTTTTGTGTCTTCTTCCCTCATTTAAGACTTTCATGAACTTTTAGTTTTGCCACTTTTAAAAACTCTTCATGTTTTTAAAGCCTTATGTTTACCTGGGAGCTCTTTGATATTAAACATCTTTTCCCTGTAAAACAGCAGTGGGGAAAAAGAATGTTCTTGCTTATTTTCAAAAATTTCCCCAGGTGCAAGAAGGACTCTGCTTGTCATGTCTTCTCTTCTTCATCTCCTTTAAGAATATTGGTGTAAAGCATATATTTCTTTTGTTGCGTGTATGCCCCCGTGGTTTCAACAAAAGCAAAAATTACGCTTATATAATGATGAATATAATTATCATGGAAATAAACTTATTCTTAAGCAGAAGCAAAACAAACTAAAAATTAGTGTGTATGCTTCTACTAGTCATCTTGGCCTAGTTACTATCTGTTAATATAATACTATTAACTCCTGTTAATATGTATTTGTCATCAGATGTACCTTCATAGCAATCAGTACTGTAGGTCTTACATGATTATATCAGGAATGAAAATGTTAAGTGGAGGACTAATGAGAAAACTATTGAAACTCCATAACTTCATGGCACAGTGCTTTCAGAACAAATATAAGGAGTTCCCGTTGTGGCTCACTGGTTGACGAATCCAACTAGGAGCCACGGGGTTGCGGGTTCGATCCCTGGCCTTGCTCAGTGGGTTAAGGATCCAGCGTTGCTGTGAGCTGTGGTGTGTGTCGCAGACGCGACTCAAATCCTGCATTGCTGTGGCTCTGGCGTAGGCCAGCGGCTACAGCTCCCATTAGACCCCCTAGCCTGGGAACCTCCATATGCCGCAGGAGCAGCCCTGGAAAAGGCAAAAAGACAAAAACAAAGCAACAACAACAAAAAAACAAATATGGAAGGAGGACAGACAGAGTTCCTCTTGTGGCTCAGTAGGTTAAGGACTCTATGTTGTCTCAGTGAGGATACTGGTTCGATCCCTGGTCTCTCTCAGCAGATTAAGGATCCACTGTTGCCACAAGCTGTGGTCTAAGTCACAGATGCAGCTTGGATCTGGTGTTGCCGTGGCGGTGGAGTAGGCCTGCAGCTACAGCTCCAATTGAACCCCTGGCACTTCCATTTGCTGTAGGTGTGGCAGTTAAAAAAAAAAAGAAAGGAAGATAGAGAAATGGGAGTATCATAGCTTGTTCAAGTCTTCATTGTGTTGTTACTGTTCTGAACTTAGAAATTAAATTAGAGGTATTTGGATTTAGAAACTTAGAATTGCTGTCATTCTTTGTTAGACATGTAGTTCATGCTAAACATTTAATAGAAATAAGGTAGAGATGATAAAATGGCTAAGTTATTTAATCAGCTGTGATAGGAATATTTTATTGGAGAAAATCTTAATGGAGGTTTTCAGAATTTCGGGGAATATCTTTTTTAATAATTTAACATTTAAACGTGGTTTAATTTTCCAATTTTTAATAACAAAAATGGGAGTATTGTTTATCAAAAATGTCTTAGAATTAAAAGGTCGAGAAACACTGCTCTGTAGGTTATACGTTCTAATCTAGGGACTGATGTCTATTTGAGGACATCTGTGTAATACCACACACCTGCTCATTTGTAGATAGCTGACTCCCTCAATCTCATCAACATACACTGAGGCGGGACTGATGTGTTACTGAGAAAAGACTCAGGTAGTAAATGAGTGGCTATGTTGGATGTTGGCATTCCGCGACGACAGCACTCAAGTTGCTTTTGACACAAGCTAAGTAGAAAAGTCAAAGCAAGGATTTCATTAAATATAACTTAACAGACAGACTTTGAAATGATCCTGACAGTGTATTTATTTAATTTAACCCAAGTATAAGGAAATTAAACATTTACAACATTGCAAGTTCTTTTGCAATTGACTGAACAAATAATTTTGATTGAGTGGTTGAGTTCATGTGAACTTAAATTTTTTTCTTCTAACAACTCTTATTTTAAGTGGATTTTTCATTAGAAGATACTTTTGGGGTACAGTCATATTATCTCTCTCTGTAGAATTTCTGAGTCAAAAATCTTTAGAAGTTTTTTTTTTTTTAACAGATTCGGTAGAACAATATCCAGGTTTCAGCATTGTCCATAGCAGTTTTTAGTTTGAATAATCAGCTTTTCTTATTCACAAAAATTAACCTGAGCTGTACCATTACCTTACTTTAAAAACTTTAAAATATTTTTATATAGGTATGTAAAGACAGTTGTTAGGTGTAAGTATTTTGCGTTTTTAAATTATTATCCTCATTTTCTTGTAGATTGTGTAGGGCTGGGGTGAGGAATTGTATTGTGTGGAAATAAAGTCCAAGGTGACTTTTATGTTTGGTTTTCTTGGTAACTCATAAATAATTGATTTTGACTGAGCTGTTCTACTTTCTTCCCCTTTCCTTTCCTTTCCTTCCCTCCCTCCCTTCCTTCTTCTTCCCTCCCTCCCCCTCCCTTCCCTTCCCTTCCCTTCCCTTCCCTTCTCTTGCAGGACAGCACCCTTGTGCTCAGGATAATGGTGGCTGTTCACATATTTGTCTTGTAAAGGGAGATGGTACTACAAGGTGCTCTTGCCCAATGCACTTGGTTCTGCTTCAGGATGAGCTATTATGTGGAGGTAAATATGTTATCAAGTCGGAATGCCAACTTGCATGTTCCAGAACTTAGTCTCGCATTCTGTGACTGTACCTTTAAAAATGGTTAGGAGTTCCCTCGTGACCCAGTGGTTAAGGATCTGGTGTTGTCACTGCTGTGGCTCAGGTTCGACCCCCGGCCTAGGAACTTCCACATGCTGCGGGTGCAACCAAAAAAAAAAAAAACAAACTAAACTCTTTCACATGTATTTTGCCGTGATTGGGGGGAAAAAAAATGTTTCAGTGTTTCCATGTCAGGGTGCTAGATTATTACTCCAATAAGGCAAATCCTGGAAAAATTTGCCTTTATGTAGTGATAATGTAGATAAAACTGAATCAAAGATATCACCTGTGAATTAGAAAATGTCTTTTAAAAGACCAGTGGTTTTGTTCTTCATATTTACTGATTGTTTTTAATATATATATATTAAGTGCATAGTCTGTGAGTTTTCACAGATGTATGTATACAACTGTGTTACCAATACCCAAATCAAAACACAGTGTTGTCATTAAGAAAAGTTTCCTATGTCCTAGCAGACTCTCTTCCAGAACTAGCCACTCTTCTGATTTTCATCCTCATAGTTTAGCTTTGTCTGTTCTTGAATCATGATGTATGTACTCTTTTTATGTCTAGATTCCCTAGCTTAATATGATGTTTTTCAGATTCATCCATATAGTGGATGCAGCAGTAGCTTTTTTCTTTTTACTGCTTCATATTATGTTTCATTGTGTAAATAAGCCACAATTTACACATTATTCTTGTGTTGAGGTGCATTTTAGTTGTTTTCAGTTTTTGTTATTAAAAGTAAAATTGCAGTGAATATTTATGTACAAGATTTTCCTTGTGATTTTGACACTGATTTTACAGTGGAGATAAATGAAATACAAAATCTGAATTCCTCTCCTCTGCTTGGCCTTCTAGATGTGTTTTCTTTTGAGCCTTTCTTACCTACCCATCTCATTTTTTATTTCTGCCCGATCTGCTCACTCTATTTTTGTGTGGCTATTTGGAGTTTGACCTTACTGTGGCATGTTCTGTTTGTTTTGCTTCTGTGGATTTACTTGGGGTATTTCAGAGATATATTTTTCTTCTTGCCTGCACATCCTTAATCTTACTTGTTGTCAAGGTGCAGCCGATGAGTCTCCTCATGATCTTTGAAATCTTCGCTAGCTGTTCTCCCCTTTGTCTGACCTTTAGCAGTTATTATCACTGTGAAGCTCAGAGATATGTAATCACATTTGTTTTATATTTTCAGTTTGATCCTAGCCCCAACTACATTAAAAAAGCTCTTTAAGGACCTGGACTATATTTTATCTTATTTTTATTCTCTATATGATCTGTTATAGTGCCATATACATAATAGGCTCAAATTCCCTCTAAAGAATCCCTCAAATTCCCCATGTAAAATGTTCAATATTCTCTGTTTTAAGGATAAAAGATTTTCTAATCCATTGTTTTATAATTAAGTTGTTAAGTTTTCTAGACAACTTACTAACAGATAAGTTTTTAAAAGGACTTAGTGGGCCTGTGGTATAGTAGTAAAGGCAATGGGCTAAAAATATGGAGACTGCCCTTCTAGTCCTGGTTAAAATCATCCCTTGTTCATAGAAAGCTCTGTGATCTTGGTCTCTCTTGGCCTCAGTTTTTCTCATTTGCAAAACAAATTTAGGAAATCCCCAAGAAATGGGACTGAATAGCAATTCTCTTTTTTGCTTTGTTTTGTCTTTTAGGGCCACACCCCTGGCATGTGGAGATTCCCAGGCTAGGGGTCATATAGGAGCTACAGCCGCTGGCCTACACCACAGCCACAGCAACATCAGATGTGAGCCATGTCTTCGATCTACACCATAGCTCACAGCAATGCTGGATCCTTAACCCACTGAGCAAGGCCAGGGATTGAACCTGCATCCTCATGGATGCTAGTCAGATTCGCATTCGCTGAGCCATGATGGGAACTCCGTAAGTAACCATTCTCAAACGTGTCTCAGCATATTTTTGCATTTTAAAAAATTATCGAGAACTCAAAAGAGCTTGTGTTTGCATAGGTTACACTTATCTATATTTACTGTAGTAGAATTTGAAACCAAGAACTTTTAAAAATATTTGTTAAAAATAACAGAAATATACCCTTACATGTTCTTAAATTAGAACTATTAAAATTAACTGTATTTTCTTTTTTTTTTTTTTTTGTCTTATTGCCATTTCTTGGGCCGCTCCCGCGGCATATGGAGGTTCCCAGGCTAGGGGTTGAATTGGCGCAGTAGCCACCGGCCTACGCCAGAGCCACAGCAACGCGGGATCCGAGCCGTGTCTGCAACCTACACCACAGCTCACGGCAATGCCGGATCCTTAACCCACTGAGCAAGGGTAGGGACTGAACCCGCAACCTCATGGTTCCTAGTCGGATTCATTAACCACCGCGCCACGACGGGAACTCAAAAATTAACTGTATTTTCTAAAGCAGAATAATTTTAGTGGGAAGTGTGGCATTGTTTTTAATTTTTGTAAATCTTGTTAACGTTGGGCTGGATCCTCATGTCTGCTTCTGCATTCAGTCTATTGTAGTACGTAGTTTTGTTGAAATACATGGAGAAATTTGGCCCCATACAGATATGTATGGAGGCCTATAATAATAGTCTTTTCAAATAATTTTGTATATTCATCTTGAACTCTACACTAAATCTTGCAAGTGGTAGTTTTCTATAGGTGTAGTTGCAGTGTGGTATTTGGAACTGTATCAGTTCATTTTTCATAGTCTCTTATTTTGAAATCCATTAAACTATTTTGTACTGAATGGATATATTAGCTGTCCACTATTTTGTAACCATAAACCTTGGTCATTTGGAAATACTAGAATTCCATTCAGAAATTCCCGTATCTTCAGATTTTGATGCATTTTTGTTATACAGTATCAAATCACATTAACATTATCACCAGTCTCATTGTAAAAATACTTAAGTACTAGGAATCTGTCACATTTACAAGTGTTGGATACAAGTCGTCTGAAATTATTTCTGATTGAAAGTTCCAGTGTTATAATTTGCCACAAAAGTACAATGTTATAATTTGCCATTGTTGTCCTTGAAATAATAGACTCACTGGTTCAGTTTTAAAAATAACTTTCTGCCAAATACCCAAGAGCAAATATCTATAGTTTATCTCTCAGTTATTCTTTCACATGAAAAGGGTGTCCCATTTTGGATTGTGTTTACAACTCAGAATGCTTTCCCTTGAGAAACCATCGTGTTTACACAGCACATGCTTTATGCTTGCTTCCCATTTTATCAAACAATATTGAAGAAACATGTACTCAAAGAATGATTTTAATATAATTAATATATATTATTGATATTGTTGATTAATATTAATAACATTAATTATAATGAATATTTTTACTAATTCATCAAGTACATTCTTCAATGAAAGTGATTTTTTTCCCCCGTGTGTGTGTTGTGTGTGGCTGTGTAGAACTGTTAGTACAATGTGGTACTGTTGCCTTGAGTCTGCCAAGTTATGAATCCTAAGCTAAGCTAAAAATACTTGGAGATAGATGATTATAAATTGAGTATTCCTAGGTTGTGTGTGAAATGATAATTTATTATAAATATAATTATACTAGTTGAACTATAATATATGAGGAAACTTCTGTCTTATAATTTTGAAAGTTAGTGAATCTAAATGAAGTAGTTTAAAATGTATGTTTTAATCTCTGATTAGGTGAGATAGTTTATAAATTTTATGTATTATAAGGTTTGTTAATGTTAATTATTAAATGAGCTTCACTCAGGTGTAAATGTTTGTACCTCTGTGTGACTATCACTGTTTTTGTCACTCCCTCCCCTTTGTTCATTTGAAGAACCCCCAACGTGTTCTCCTCAGCAGTTTACGTGTTTCACGGGGGAAATCGACTGTATCCCTGTGGCTTGGCGGTGCGATGGGTTTACTGAATGTGAAGACCACAGTGATGAGCTCAATTGTCCTGTGTGCTCCGAGTCCCAGTTCCAGTGTGCCAGTGGGCAGTGTATTGATGGTGCCCTCCGATGCAACGGAGACGCAAACTGCCAGGATAAATCAGATGAGAAGAACTGTGAAGGTATCTAGAATTCCTAGCCCTGGCTGTGGAGTCCACTTTCCATTAAGCTGTTTGAAATTCAGAGTATTGCTTTGGTCCAGTTAATGGAAGATTTGGGATTTTTCAAGTACACTTGGCTGTATTGTTTCTAAACATAGTAGCATATTCTGAATTGTTTTAATTCACTTAATATGCCTATTACTAATGTTTATACACATTAATAAACCTTGCAGATTGAGAAATGAGGTTGAAAGATTAGACCTTCAGTATGTAAAAGTATTCCTTGTTTCCAGTGAACTCCAAATTAGTGGATTTATTTTTTATAATGTAAAATAATTTCATATTCTTTCCTCTACTAACCTTAAATATGGTGAAAAACAACAACATAAACAAATTCTTTGGAATTTTTTAGTGTTCCGAAATGCATGTAGAATTCTTTAATTCTTCACAGAATTATTATTGAAAGATGACAGAGAACAAAGGAGGGCGTTCCCATTATGGCTTAGTGAGTTAAGGACCCCACATTGTCTCCCTCAGGATGGAGGTTCGATCCCTGGCCTTGCTCAGTGGGTTAAGGACCTGGTGTTGCTGCAGACTATGGTGTATGTCGCAGATGTTGCTCGGATCCGGTTTTACCATGGCTATAGTGTAGGCCTGCAGCTGCAGCTCCAGTTTGACCCCTAACCTGGGAACTTCCATATGCCCTAGGAAAAAACAAAACAAAAAACTGGAAATTTCCAGCTGGATTCCTTTTTATTCTCTTTTCTCTCTACCAAATGAAATCCCCAGAGAATAATTTTTAAGATTGCTCTAAAAGTCTGAACTTTTTTTTTACTTGCACCCAAAAAGAACCTTTCGAGTTCCGCCAGTTTGTCTCTACATTGACAGCAAAAGTAAGAAAACTATTTGTATCTTTTTTCTCCCCCCTCAGTGCTTTGTTTAATTGATCAGTTCCGCTGTGCCAATGGTCAGTGCATTGGAAAACACAAGAAATGTGATCATAATTTGGATTGCAGTGACAAATCGGATGAACTGGATTGTTGTAAGTATGACTAAAACTTTGTTTACACTTAAAGGAGAATTTTTAAAGTACTTCTTTTTTTCTCTTTTTTTTTTTTTTGCTTTTGCCTTTTTAGCACTGTACCTCCTGCATCTAGAGGTTCCCAAGCTAGGGATCTAATCGGAGCTGTTGCTGCCATCCTACACCAGAGCCACAGCAACACCAGATCTGAGCTGCATCTGGGACCTACACCACAGCTTGTGGCAATGCCGGATCCTTAACCCACTGAGTGAGGCCAGGGATCGAAACCGCAGCCTCACGGTTCCTGGTTGGATTTGTTTCCACTGCGCCTCGACGGGAACTCCACTTTAACTTTTATATATGTTTGAGGTTCACTTAAATCCAATGTTTCCATATTAAGAAGTGAGTTATTAATGTTAAGCTAGTTATATGTACTAGGGATATCTTACGTTTAACAATTTCTTAAAGACAGTAGTCTACTTATGCACAAAAATCTTCACCGAAACATTTAGTAAAGCATCAGAAAAGAATAAATGTTGTTTTGCTAAAACTAAAGTTAGGAAATTCTCAGGCAGTTTAGATACATGGAAATCAAGTCTAAACACGAATTGCTGAACATTGGTCCATGTTTAACATCTCCCATTTTTTCTTGACAATTTTCTACCAATTTCTGGGTGACTTTAAGAGCTTCCTTTAAATGCAGCCTGAGGACACTTGAGACACCACACAGCCCGAGGCCTAGAGACCTTAGGCTAAATAAGTAACCTATAGTTTCTTCAGGGTTCATAACTATTGACTATAATGTCTTAACATAAAGTATATTCCAAATTAACAAACTTGGTTCTGAGTGGAATTCAGCATAAGCCAAGACTGCCTTGTTGGAAGTGATTTTGTGGAATTTAGAATTCATTTTAAAACTCCTTAATCTTAACAAAGACTTTAAGCTGGTATTTTACAAAATTCAAATGAGATATTCACTAAGACTTTTGGAATCTAGTTTTGTATTCAGCAAACACATGCTGAATACCTGCTCTGTGCTGAGGACACATGGTACCTGTGCCAGGTTTCTCAGAGTCCTCTATGCTTGCGGTAGTATAAGAATAGGGATTTTAAAGCCCAGGCAGAGATGGATTCGAATTCTAACTCCACTTCTCACCAGCAAATTATTTGCTCTTGTTAGACCTCAGTTTCTTCATCTTAAAAGTGAAGATAACATTTAGACTGGTGATTATGAGAAAATTAAATGATTTGATGTATATAAAACGTATAGTACAGTTCACAGTAGGTACTCTTGTTAAGGAATGTGGTAAGTGAGATTAAATGTGTTATAATAGAGATCTCCACTGGAGTAACATAAAGAGGAGAGTGGTCACATCTTTAGGAACAAAGATGGGGTTCATCAAGGAAAGTATCTTAGAAAAATGGTGCATAAGATTGGGTGGGTGTTGATCAGTGTATGACTTACGCAGATAAGTGAAGAGATTACATTCCAGGCAGAGGACTATCCTGTCCTGTTCAAAACCAGAGTCAGGCAGGCATCTTTGATAAATTACATGTAAATTGGACTGCATATAGACTGCTATCTTTTTTTTTTTTTTTTTTTTTGATCTTTTTTGTCTTTTTAGGGCTGCACCCATGGCATATGGAGGTTCCCAGGCTAGGGGTCTAATTGGAGCTGTAGCCGCCGGCCTATGCCAGAGCCACAGCAATGCCAGATCCGAGCTGCGTCTGTGCCACAGCTCACGGCAACACCAGATCCTTAACCCACTGAGCAAGGCCAGGGATGGAACCTGCAACCTCATGGTTCCTAGTCAGCTTCATTTCTGCTGCGCCACGACAGGAATTCCCAGACTCCTATCCAGAGACAAAAGTGTCATACATCAGTATTTACCCATATTGTGTAGAATGCATTCTGAAATTTTCTGTTTCAAAATGTTGGTTTCAATCCGCTGAGTTGTTTTCACCAAGTACTTACAGCCTGTGATATTAAAATGCTTAGAAGGCTGTTGTAGTTCCAGCAGATGACGATAAAAGTCCAAATCAAGGCGAGCAGTTATGGTGGAAAGGAAGGAGAGGTTAGATCTGAGAGTCATTTCAGAAGTAGAATAAAAAGGATTTGATAACCACTTAGAATAGGTAAGTTTAGATTGACCCAGTTTATCTCACTGAGTGACTGGTGTCTTAAACTAGAATGCGTGGCAGAGACCAAAAAACCCAAGTATTGTTTTGTGTCTTGGCTATGGATGTTATGTTTAGCTGATCTACGTTTTTTATTAATTTATTTTTATTTTAAATTTAAGTCTAGTTTGCCACAGGTGCCGTCATTTATGTTATCTACTTTACCCCTGGAACCTAGGAAACATTGACAAGTGATGGTGATGATGAGTTCAGTTTGGATCGTGTAGCATTAAAGTTGCCTTTGGGGTCTCCCATTGAAGCTCTTCAGAAAGTTGTTAGCTGTGTGGGTCTGTAGGTCAAGAGAGAGTTTTGGGCTTCTTGGCTTATTACTGATTATTAAAGCTGAGGTAGTAGATGAAAGTAAGTAGAGGAAGAAAATAATAGGTGTTAGACAGGATTCTGGGGAGCAGCTGCACTTAAGAGGCAGATGGAAGAGAATGAATCCAACAAGAGGAAGCAGAACAGCTAACCAGAGATGGTAAAACTAAGAGAGTGGTGTCTTGGAAGGATCAGACATTTTTTGAGAAGAAAATAGGAGCCAGCAATACTGAATGAATGTATGGAGATGTCAGTGAGATGAAGAGTTTACATGAAGTCTCCTATGGCAAACAGGAGAACTCTGATCGTTGCCAGTAGTTTCAGTGTTATGGTGAGGACAGAAGACTGATTTCAGTGAGTTAAGATGTGACCAAGAGACTGAGAATTGCAGTTGGTGAGTGTCATTGATCCTCAGTCCTTGAAGGTTGGTTAGAAAGGAGTGAAAAGACATGGAAAGGAATGAGAAAGATGGGCTGGTTGCTCATGAGGGCTAAGGGAGAGTCTGTGCCTCAGAGGCCATAGGTGGTGATATGTGACCAGCAGTCCCCACGAATTAGGCAACTTAGTGATGTTGTTTTCTTTCATTTAGTAAGAGGTGAGTTTAGCTCTATGGATGGGAGACTTTGAGATAAAATGAAGCAGAAAGAAGATTTTTTTTTTTTTAAAGGATCTGCGATTGTGAGATACAGTCTGACTATTCAGAATGGGAGAATTTTCCTTCTAAATAGGAGAGTATTGCTCTAAATTTGATGTGGCTTTTTCTATTTCCTTCTACCTCTAACATTGATGCCCTCTGCTCCCGAAGCCTCAGATGGGGGATCGGGGGATCCCATGAAGGTAGATGCCATGGGCGTCTCGTGCTCTTGCTTTTCTCTGAGTCCTCAAGTACTGTAATATCAGAGACCTTATGTTTCCTAGTCTTACCCCGAAGGCAGTAGCATATTGGGCCTGAGAGCTAATGCTCGTTCATAGCTTCTGAGTTCTCTTCACCAGGCCTAAATGTCACTTTTCAAACCTAAAATCAAGCTCAGAGATGCTTTTGGCTTCTTTACCATTCCAGGCAAAACAGTGGATGACTTTTCTAGGTCCATCCCTTCTGGCCCTAGGATCTTTAATGCAATTCCAAAATAACCTTACTGATTTTTATGTTATACAGAATGAAGTAGGATAGATTTTATATAATGGTGTTTAGATCTGTAATTCACTTAACACTGTGATCAGTTTAGAATTATACTTGCCAATGTGTTGTTTTATGTCTGTCTTCACTTAGGGATAATTCATTTTGATTCCTGATGATGGTGTTTAGCGTTTAGCATTTATGCCCCATATATATGCATTCAGAAAAAAGAAAAATGTTTACGAGTTGTCTTCATTAGCCTTACGCTCTGCTTGCAGGCCCTCTTTTCAGTTACAATTTTGAACCTCCAGTTGTTTTTCTATCATGTAACTGTACTGCACTTCCATTTTAGATCCAACAGAGGAGCCAGCACCACAGGCCACCAATACAGTTGGTTCAGTTATTGGCGTAATTGTCACCATTTTTGTGTCTGGAACTATATACTTCATCTGCCAGAGGATGTTGTGTCCACGTATGAAGGGAGATGGGGAAACCATGACTAATGATTATGTAGTTCATGGACCAGCTTCTGTGCCCCTTGGTTATGTGCCACACCCAGGCTCTTTGTCAGGATCTCTTCCAGGTGAGCTGAGACTGATCGGTTGAGAATCAAGTCTTGGGCCTGAGCAATTGCCAGTTATGGAGACAGGATGCTGCCTAGAGTGTATTTCAAGCTAGATTCTTTTGAGCTTAAACCATTATAAGAACAGGTGTTCTCCTTTGCTTTTAACACCTTCTCTTTACACAAAAGACCTTTGGTATGGTTTGGTGGAAATTGCCAAAGGATATAAAGCAAATACATGAACATACAAACATTTATATATACTACATTTATTGCATGTACTGCATTTCTGGATGCACTCTACTGAAGGTGAATCAACGGTTATTTGGTGAGGAGTCATAAACCACAGTTCTTTAGGTTCACTACCAGGAGACCTCAGTACTACTGAGCCCAGGAGTTAAAGGAGGCTGAAAGATAGATGAAGATTCCTTTTCAACAAAGACTTAGAAATACCTGAGTGATAGCGGGGCGGGGCGGGGGGGGTATATTGTCCTATGTTCTCTCCTAATTTAGGTGATGACATGGGAGTAGGGTTTGTCTGAGCAGAACTAAGCAGCCAGAATTTGTGTGCTTGGATAGACCATATTGCTCTAGGGAGTACAGCTTTCTTTTTGATGAGTTTTGGTGCCCTTAGAGAAAAGAAGCCTTTCTTGTAATGGATATGAAGAAGGAGAAACCAGGCAAAAAACCCTGTGAAAATAAGAACTTACTCTGGAACTTACTCCTGTGTTAACTTGAAGGAAACATATGATTTTTAAACTGTTAATGATTTCTTGTTACCGTATCTACTATAAGTTAGTGGAATTTGGGAAGTCACTTGGAAAGAAAATATCTTCTTTAGCGTTATGGTTGTGGTTCCAACAAGAATTGCATCCAGTAGATAAAGAAATAATCTTCCCATACATTAAATTTATGCCCTTAAAAATGAGTTTAGTTTTCTTTTGAGCAGATCTTTTATTTAGTCTACCCTGCTTTCCAGCCTCCACTCTCCACTGCGTTCTTTCTTACATCCTCTGAAAGGTTGAAAACCTCTGATTTTGAAGAGCTCTGCTGCTGTTCTGGGGAGGAGAAAGGGTGGGAGCTATTCTTGGTCTTGTTCTCTGCCAGCTCCCAATGGAAATGTTTATATCTAGAGAACATTCACTTCCCTTCTCCATTAAGTGTTTTCAGTTTTATTGGGAAAAGAGGGAATAAATTTTTTTTTAAATCAAACTATTTGACTATTGGTGTTTGTAATTCTGATATTGAATACAGTTATTCCATGCATTTTTTTTTTAGATCTTACCTTTAGTATTTATCCTGCTTCATTTTAGGAATGTCTCGAGGTAAATCGATGATCAGCTCCCTTAGCATCATGGGGGGAAGCAGTGGACCCCCTTATGACCGAGCTCATGTCACAGGAGCATCATCAAGCAGTTCCTCAAGCACCAAAGGCACTTACTTCCCTGCAGTAAGCAGTGTTTTCCTTTGTTCCCTTTGAATACTAAGATAAATGAGAGCTTAGATTTTTTAAACTCATTTACATGTGGGTACTCAGTGATGGTAATATAAAAAGTTTTATGGTATGGAATTTAGGCATATAAGGCTCAAAGGATTTACTGCCACCACATGTACACTTAGAAATCTTTCTTTAAGTTTACCATGTAGCAACCAGCATATTTGAAAGTATTGGACATTAATTTCATATTCCAGGTAAAAATAGAACTACTGAGAGGCTAAGGATCTTCAATCAATGACCTCCTATAAGAAGGAGCACACCTGGTATTTCTTTTAAGTCAGTAATTTTTCTCTAAACGTTTTTAATTTAAAAAAAAAAAAATCAGAACCCAGTTCCCACTGTGGCTCAGTGGATTAAGAATCCAGCTAATATCCATGAGGATGCAGATTCGATCCCTGGCCTCACACAGTGGGTTAAGGATCCAGCATTTCTGTGGCTGTGATGTAGGCTGGCAGCTGCAGCTCCATTTTGACCCCTAGCCTGGGAACTTCCATATGCTGCAGGTGAGGCCATAAAAATAAATAAATATATTAGAACCCAGTTATGCTACACTTAAGCCAGCAACTTGTAGATTATAGATTTCCTTTTCACCACCTTAGTCATAACGAAATTCTGTCTTGGGTAGTGGAGAGCCACAGTCTTGAAGTGCTGTTTTAGGTTAATTCTGTGAAAAAGAAGGATTGTGCTACTAGTGTAATGGAAAGGAATAAGAACAGATGAATGAAAAGAAGCTGAAAGAAAGTCTAATAGTCTCTGTCTGGGATAGACTTTTCTTATTTCAGTAATTTGATTATTTTTTCCTTTCAGATTTTGAACCCTCCACCATCCCCAGCCACAGAGCGATCACATTACACTATGGAATTCGGTTATTCTTCAAACAGTCCTTCCACTCATAGGTCCTACAGGTAATACACATCCTCCTCCAGAGTAAGTCGAAGTATTTATTAGAAGGAAGTATTCCTGTTGTGAGTTTGCTGCAGCCTGAATGAGTGCATGATGACCACCAACAGAGAATAGGCCCCTTGTCTTGGTAATGCTAATGTTGACCCCACCACAGATCTTCTTTCATGGCATTAAACTTTTTAAGAAAAAATTGAGGTGTAGTTGATGTGCAATATTACCTAAGTTATAGGTATACAATATAGCGATTCATAATTTTGAGAGGTTATAATATTTATAAAATATTGATTGTGTTACCTGTGTCATGCAGTATATCCTTGTAGCTTATACGTGATAATTTAGATCTCTTACTCCCCTCCCCCTAGATTGACCCTCCCCCTCCCCCTTAGTTTGTTCTCTATGACTGTGGATTTTTTGTTATATTAAGTCATTGTATTTTTTAGATTCCACATATAAGTGATAGTATACATTATCTCTCTTTCTCTTACTTCACTTAGCTTAATACCCCACAAATCCAAATTCATATTGTTGCAAATAGCAAAATTTCATTCTTTTTTGTGGCTGAGTAGTTTTCCAGTGTGTGTGTATGTGCATGTCCGCAAATGTGCACACACACCAGATCTTTTTTTTTTGATCACGACCACAGCATATGGGAGTTCCTAGACCAGGGATTGAATCTGAGCCATAGCTGCAACACCACCAGATCCTAACCCACTGCGGCAGGTCAGGAATCAAACCTATACTGCTGCAGAGATAACACCAGATCCTTAACTGCTCCACAGCGGGAACTCCTAAGCATTCATCTGTTGATGGACACTTAGGTTGCCTAATCATATCTTGGCAGTTGTAAATAATGCTGCTGGGGACCTGGGGTGCGTGTGTCTTTTTGAATTAGTTTTTCTGTTTGTTGGTTTTGCTTTTTTCAGATATATACCCAGGAGTGGAATTGCCAGGTCATATGGTAGTTCTCTCTTTAGTTTTTTGAGAAACCTCCATACTGTTTTCCACAGTGGCTACATCAGTTTACATTCCCACACAACAGTGTACAAAAGTTTCCTTTTCTCCAGATCCTGTCAGCATTTGTTATTTGTGGTTTGTTTGTTTGTTTTTCATTTCGGCTGCCTCAGGGCACGTGGAGCTCCCAGGCCAGGAATCAGATTCCAGCCGCAAATGCAAACGAAGCCACATTTGTGGCGGTGCTAGATCCTCAACCCACTGTTCCAGGCCAGGGATCGAACCCCCCCACCCCCAGTGCTCCTAAGATGCTGCTGATCCCATTGTGCCATAGCAGGAGCTCCTGTGTTCTTTTTGAGGATAGCAACTCCGACAGGTGTGAGGCGGTATACCTCTTCATGGTTTTAATTTGCATTTTGCTGATGTTCAGCATCTTTTCATGTGCCTGTTGGCCATCTTTGTTTCCTCTTTGGAATAGTATCTATTCAGATTTTTGGGGCATTATACATTTTTTTAGAGAATCACAACTGCTGGCTTTTAGAGTATTAAGGTAGAGCCTCTAGACTTTGGCAGTATTCAAAGGAAAAATGACATACACCCCAACACCTGAAAGTGACTGATTTTTTTTTTTTTTTTTTTTTTTTTTTTGTCTCTTTGCCATTTCTTGGGCTGCTCCCGTGGTATATGGAGGTTCCTAGGCTAGGGGTTGAATCGGAGCTGTAGCCACCGGCCTACGCCAGAGCCACAGCAACTCGGGATCCGAGCCACATCTGCCACCTACACCACAGCTCACGGCAACACCGGATCCTTAACCCACTGAGCAAGGGCAGGGATCGAACCTGCAACCTCATGGTTCCTAGTTGGATTCATTAACCACTGAGCCATGATGGGAACTCCTGATTTTTTTTTTTTTTTTAAGAGCCACACCCATGGCATATGGAAGTTCCTGGACTAGGGTCAAATTGGAGCTGCAGCTGTTGGCCTACACCACAGCCTCAGAAACACCAGATCCAAGCCATGTCTGCAACCTACACCACAGCTCATAGGAACACGGGATCCTTAACCCACTGAGCGAGGCCAGGGATCAAACCTCCATCCTCATGGATGCTAGTCAGGTTCATTACTACTACCACAATGGGAGAGCCACAATGGGAACTCTCAAGTGACTGATTTTGAAGTTAGGTTTGATTGATGGAATATTGGGGTAAGACTATGATCCAGAGAGTTATGAGAGCTCTAAGATAGCAGGAGTATTAAGAGCACAGAATTTGAGAAAAGTTGAGAGAAGCTTAAGTTCAGCCCTTGCTTACATATGTTATTATGATATGGAATGAAAAGTTTCTCATATAGTTGCATGGAATAAATCATGACTCACTAAAATAACCAAAATATATTCATAAGCCAGAAAGGGAAAAATTATGCCTTTGTGCTGATTCATGAGTCTGTAGAGCATAATGATCAGGTTAAATACTAGCGTGTCACCCTTACTCTTTGATCTTATTTGAAAAGCCAGCAGAGGGAGTTCCTGCTGTGGCACAGTGGGTTAGTGACCCGGCTTGTCCCTCTGGAGGTGCCTGTTTGATCCCCAGCCTGGTGCCATTGCTGCAGCTGTGGTGTAAGTACAGCTCCAGCCTGGATCTGATCCCTAGCCCTGGATGCTGTTATGGGGTAGAGGTAAGGGCCGAAAAGAAAAGCCAGCAGAAAGTCAAAAATTTACATTCTCTCTCCAGATACTTAGTGCCCAGTGTTTATTGACATCTCTCAAGTGCCTGTCATCTTTTAGATAAGATGTTTCCTAACACCTAAGCCAGATTGCCCTGATAGAACCTTATAGATGTGTAGAAATCAAGTGAAAATTGTTTATAGGATCTCATTCAGACTATTGAAGATTGACTTGACTGAACTGTTTGTTTTTATGTTTAATTATAAATGTTGCTTTCTCTATCACAAGTTTGTTTTAAAGAGCCAGAATAGATGCAGGAACCTGAAAATTGAAAAAAACAAAGACTAAAATTTTACTTTAAAAAAATTAATTTCTTTGAATGAAACACTATTGGATTCAACTAAACATAATTGTATCAAAACCAGTTCTTATTTAACCACGTCCCACGTCTCACATTAAGCCCAATTTTTTCTTCTGAGTCAAACTTTTTATCATTTGTTGAGATTTTCGTCTAACTTGTAGTTTATGAAACTTAAAAGAATTTTGTGTATTCTGTTTCCTTTCTGTTCTGTTTTTTTTTTTTCCCCCTCATGAAAATGAATTGTTTGAGCCAAGAAATTTCACCAAGGCTTACCACCTGATTGGGCAGAAAGATAAGACCTAAAAAATACTCTGACATCATGTCAATATTAGTAGTAAAAATGCTTGAGAACCTGCCTAGCAGGTCACGTAACTTTTGGGGTTTTGGCAACCATTTCTTTGCTATCACTTAGGGCTTGCCTCAAACAGCTTGTATCCTGAAGTATTATCTGGCACTCTCTATCACTAGGTGTTTTATGAATTGTTACTTTAGTTTTACACTGCTCTTGCTCCATTCTTGGCAGTTATTTTGTTGAATGAGAAAGCATATAAATCTTGATTGGGATAAATATGAAATAAGATCAACATTACCATATTTACAGTATAAGTGGCATAAGAAGTTAGAAATAGAAATGATGGAAAAGCCGGCAGTTCAAGTCGGCTCTTATTTTCACTAGTATGATTTCTCTTTTTTCAATTGCTTTTTCTTTAGTTAGCCACACAACAAACTTGACTTAACAGCTATAGATTACTTGAAAAGGTAGATTTAAAAGTATAAGAAATAAACTAGGTCTCTGAAATACATATTAGAAAATTTACTTGGTCCTACGTGGATACCTAGAACTTATCTTTTTTATTTTGATTTAAGCCGCCTTTTTTTTTTTTTTTTTTTTTTTTTTTTAAAGGCTGCACCTGTGGCATATGGAGGTTCCCAGGCTAGGGGTTGAATCAGAGCTGTAGCCGCCGGCCTACGCCACAGCAACGTGAGATACGAGCCACGTCTGTGACCTACACCACAGCTCATGGCAACACTGGATCCTTAACCCACTGACCGAGGCCAGGGATCGAACCTGCATCCTTATGGATACTAGTCAGATTCATTTCCGCTGAGCCATGACAGGAACTCCAAAGCTGCTTTTATGACAATATGCTAGTCTACATATAGTCTACAATATGCAGGCAATCAAAACTCCTTCCCCCAAACCACAGCAGTTCCCCTTTGCTGATAGTAAAAAAATGAGATAGCTGTGCTCCTTAGACTGTCTACCAAAATTCAGCCTGGCTTGTACAGTATTTAAGTTCCAGAGAGAGAATGAAGTTTTTAGATCATTAAATTACTTATCAGGTAAATTATAGATGTTTAAGGAATGTTGAGGGAATGCTAACATGTTTGAGTAATGTAAAATATTAAAGACCCATTCTACTAACAAATCACAGAAAGGCAGAAATTTTTGAGGTCCAAAACGTAGACTAAATGCCAAATGACTAACTTGAGAGATTTTCCCAATATGACCTTTAAATACAACTTCGAATAGTTCTTTTTTTATCCTTTGATACAGTGTAACTAAAAGGTATGAGCACACATCCAGAGGCTAGAACGAGTTTACCTTTGCATTCTTATTCTATCCATTTTTAATCATCTCTAATCACATTTTATTTACAAATATAAAATACATGCTATCTTCCTCCTCCAGCCTGCCATTGAAAATTGCCTCTTGGTTGGTGTACATTTAAATGTAGTAGTGTGTTGTCTTCAAAGTGAGGTTTACATTTAATACCGCTGTATTCTGAGAGGGAAAACCACCTGTCTGTAGACCTAACTCTGCTTCTCTTAATTTTCTCCTTATACCAGCTACAGGCCATACAGTTACCGGCACTTTGCACCCCCCACCACTCCTTGCAGCACAGATGTTTGTGACAGTGACTATGCTCCCAGCCGGAGAATGACCTCAGTGGCGACGGCCAAGGGCTACACCAGTGACTTGAACTATGACTCAGAGCCTGTGCCCCCACCTCCCACACCCCGAAGCCAATACTTGTCAGCAGAAGAGAACTATGAAAGCTGCCCACCTTCTCCGTACACAGAGAGGAGCTACTCTCATCACCTCTACCCACCGCCGCCCTCTCCTTGCACAGACTCCTCCTGAGGAGGGGCCCTCCTCCTCTGACTGCCTCCAACACAAAAGTGTAAATACCAATTTGCTTGAGATCTGGAGGGGGGGAGGGAGCTATTAGAGAAGGAAGAGGCAGACCATGTACAGTTAAAAATTATAAATGGGGTAGGGAATACTGGAGATATTTGTACAGAAGGAAGAGATATTTATATATTTTCTTAAAACAGCAGATTTGCTGCTTGTGCCATAAAAATTTGTATAAAAATAAATTTGTACTAAAAGTTTTATTTTTGCAAACTAAATACACAAAGCATGCCTTAAACCCAGTGAAGTGACTGAGTACAAAGGAAACAGGAATAATAAAGGCATCACTGACTAGGAATGTCTGGGCTTTATTGATACCAAAAAAAAAAGGAAAAAGACAAAAAAAAAGAAAAAGCGAAAAGAAAAAAGAAGAGAAAATTAAAGTCCATCTTAGAGCAGCAAATCATATATATTGAGAAGTAGCCAAATGGCCTTCATGGTAACTAACATTTGAAGGCCAGCAAGTTTAAGAAGTGAAAGGAAAAAAAATAATTAATACTAACTTCGGACAAAGGGCTTTGTTTTCTCTAGGAATCCAACAGTTTTAGTGAGGAAAATAGATGTTTATAAAAATCCATTTGGGTGCTGCTGTTGTAGGAGAGATCGGCTGTCTGGTAAGATGCTGTGGGGCCGTTTATTGTGCAAGTCTTCTGTCCCTACCTTAAAACCCACACTCCCGTCAAATAGTAATTTTTTCTTTAGGTGTTTTTACCTTGCTTCCTCCCTTAGCAGCATTTTAGACTATTTTGCCAAGATACCATAATTTATTCACAGTTTTTTTATTGGAGGATTGATAAAATGGACTATTTCTATATCTCCATTCCCCAATCAGCTTAGCTCTTCAATTGGACTGTTGTGTTCACATAATGATCAAAGTTAGACATATTATCGCTCATCTTTACTTCCAGGATTGTTTTAATGCTCATTAAAATGTCTTTTTACAACACATATAGACAATGTATAAGAATTACAAATTTAACCATTATGTTTTTGTTGTAAATTAATCGTATATCCTTGCAGTACTTTCAACATATAATATCACAATATGAAATCATTTTTATATTTTTTTTTCTAGTGAACATTTAAATATGTTCTGGTTAGAGATAATCTATTTAAAAAGAGAAGTTTTTGTTATCATTAGGTTTTCCCTTTTAACTGTTGGTGACATTTTCATGTTCTTTAGGCCAATTTTTCTCAGAATGATGTCTCCATACATACCTCTTCTAATGTGTGATAAGAGTTTAATATCTTTCTGTTACCTAATGTGAATGTTAGATTGTTTTCAAATTATCCACAGATTACTCTTATAATCACCTCTCATATGTTTTTTTGTGTGTTCTTTCTTATTCCATTATGGATTTAGATGATTAACAAATTTAACAATATGGATTGCATGGGAAGGCAAACTGTTAACTTCTCAGCTGTCAGAATCTGGGTGGAGGGCAAGAATGGAAGGCTCTTATGTAATCTGCCTGACCTGCCTGGTTCTGGGGCTGCTGCATCTCCGACTGCATCCACAGGGCTGAAGGATTCTAGCGCTGCTCTGCCACCTTGCCAGAAGTTGGTGTCCTGCTTTTTTACGTGTTTCCAGCGTTTCTTTGCTAAAACTGAATGTGTTTTTAAACTAACCTGTTTTTACCTTAACAGATGTTGGCCAGTTAATTACTAAATGATTTTTTTTTCTTTAATTTCTGTTTTGCTGAGGCCTTTCTCGATTTCAGGGCCCGAGAGAAAACAGTGGAAGAAAGGATTCAGAATTTTGGTAGGGGTGAAATAACTTTTTAAACGGTTAAAAGATACCTAAGTAATCTTTTTAAAGAGAAAAATATGTAGTTTCAGGATAATGCTTATATTATTGAGAACACCTTATGTGTAATCAGGTGTACTTGATGTTGCATAGAAATTAACAGTAATTCATCAGTGTCTTGCATTTCAGTCAGAGCATTAACTTCCTGTTGATGAAACAAAGTGCTCAAGGTCTATCAGAATGGACAGTGAACTTGCATCCTGTGACACACAGGGGCACTTGATGCTCAAATGAAGATGGAAAGGTTAGCAATAACTGGGTATCAATTAGAATTTGAGAATTCTATATGTTTACATTTTTTAATGTGCATCTTTATCTGGTGGGCTTCCTATGTGGAAACTTGCACTATAATGAACTAAGAAGAATATTGCCTTGTTATATCTCAGTCCAAGTGCTTGTACTGCGATGGCAATGGCCTCTTCTTGCAAAATACTAATTTGTGTGCCAATTTGTTTGAAATTATTTGAAGGCAGTTCAGCTTAATCTCAGAATCCTCTTTCTGGGTATTTGAGATGGATTCTTAACATTTGGGGGAGTACCTTTCAATGAGAGAATTGTCAAAATTCAGGAAAGATTTATTGGCTGGCCCTTAGGTTACATGGACAGTTAAGCTCAAAAGTAGACTATCTTGTTTATTAAACACAAGATCTTTAATTGGAAAAAAAAAAAGAGGATAAAAAATTAACACGAGATCACAAATCAGGGGAAAAAAGGGAAAACGTTTTGAATTTGGAGTATTGCTAGACTCATTATTCATGGCAAGGGGCGGTGAATAAAATGTCATTATATTTCTTAAATATAAAAGTATTCACTGTAATCATATGTCTTGAAGTATGCCCATTTACTGATGTGATTAAAAGTATCCGAGGATTGAACTTTAGCATAGCATACTTGCTGTGCACTAGAGTGAGCTGTTCTGCATTGAAGTGGTCTTTTATAATTCTTTTATAACTTTGAACTTTGCTCCTATAGAGCCCTGATTTTCTGAACAGTGGCCCAAAAGGTTTTGCTGCTTATATCAGATAATTGTGGCATATTCACAATTTAAAAACAAAAAAGCACTTAAGGCATTGAATTTTCACTATTTTACTTTTTCTTTCATGAAGTTTTATCGTGCCTCTGACACTTGCAACTCTTCTAACTAGCATATCTATGTTTAGCCAAAAAGTTATTTTAATTTTAATATAAAAATACTTTGATATGACGCCAAGAGATATCTGACCCTTTAGTAAGTTTGAGAACAACTATTCTAAAGTTATGATATGTATTTAGGAATGAAGACTTGACAATACATTTTCATCTAATATAGGCCAATAAGTGGGGTGGGGTGCTTTGAATAGTAAAATTTTAATGTCAATGAGTATTTGTTCATCATTTAAAAATACTCTAGAGTCAATAATTTGTGTAAGGCCAACTCATTTGATACTAAGATATAAAAGTAGCCACCATCTGTACCGGGTGGCAGTTTGGGAGGAAAATTTTTTTCTCTTGCCGCAGAGGCTCATTAATGAAGAATAATACTTCAAGTAGGGTTAGTAGCCTATTAGTGAACTGTGTATGTTGGTATGCATTACTTCTGGTACCAGAAAGACTTGGAATTCTCAAAGTTTTGAGGGACTTTGGATCCTAAATCATAACGTTTTATATCTGTGATTTTTAAAGATTTTAAAATTGCTCAGGATATCTCTGTTTGACCGAATTCTGCCTCTTGTTAAACTAAGCTAGAACTGAGTGAAGAGGGAGGTAGCTTATTGGGTTAATCTGGATGATTTGAATGGAATTACTGACCTCATCCTTCATTTTTCATAAGGCATTCTTAGGCCATTCTTAAGTTTATAGCTGAAAAAAATCACATGACTTTACAGATAGAATTATAAACTAAGTGATATCTTGTACTCAGAAGTAGAATACAGACCTAACAAACTCTAACTTTTAGATTTCCCATTACTTAGGCTTTACCCAAAAGTTAACCCTGAAGAATTATACAGTGTACTTTTGGTTAACTGTCCATTCTTTAAAAAAAAACCAAAAAATCAAATATAAGCAGGGCAAGGATATATATATATTTGTGTATATATATATTGCTGTAAATATTAATGACTAAATATGAATATTAAAAGGAAAATAAAGCAAAGAGAGTCTGATTAAATCTAATGTTACATGAAATTAAATGTCTGGGGTTAGTTGAGGATATTTTTAAAAGAGTAAAGAGAATACTGAGAAGCTTAAGCTGGACTAGCCTTATTTGCAAGTGAAGGATCTGGTGCTGCTTTCAGATGTTTTATCCTCTGTGTTTTTAAATTTTTCCTTAAGCTTTAATCTTCGTCATTGTCTTAAAGTCAGCTGGTATTTCTTGTTCATGGACTTTGGTACGATGGTGCTTTGCAAGGATGTATTTATATTTTAATGACCAACATTTGGTCAGCCCTTGTCCACTATTCACTTCCCCCTTTTTGTAAAATAAGTGCTTTAATTGTAAACTGTATAAAAATACCTTGTATAAATCCCCTTTTTGATTATTACAATAAGTTGAGTTGTAACAAATGAAATGTTGATTTTTATAATAAAACAGTGGAAAATAAAAAGCGTCATTTCTTTTCAGCAAGAAATTATATGACTATTATGTTCCAGACACAACCCACCTTTATATTTGCATTTCAGATAAAATACTGTTATGGCAGCTGCCCAGCAGCCCTGCGCCGCAGCGTATCAGCTCTGGCGACAGCCCCGTGGCTGTAGTGTACCAGCTCCAGCAGCTCTGTGGCTGCAGTATATCAGCTCTTTCACCCAGCGAGAAACCAAGTGAGCGCTCGGAGAGTTGGAGAACTCAGGTTTATTACACCGGTGGGCTCAGAGGAGATCGCTCTCGGGAGTCTGAGCCCCGAGGAGGGGTTTCCCAAGGCTTTTATGAGCTAGTTCTTCCAGGTCCGTACTTGGCGGACCAGAGTGAGAACTGGCAAGGTAATAAGATGCGCAAACAAGTTTACAGAAGCAGGTGTGGGGGAGGGGTGGTTGGGGCAGTTGGCTGGACTTTGTTTAGTCATCATGGCCGGGGTCTCTCCTTTCTACCTTTTTACCGGGACTTTTTCTCCTACAATACAGCTTTGGAAGAGAGATTTGAAAAGGGCTGTTGCTTAGTGCAATGCTGACTGTACCTGTGATTGGGAGCAGAGTAAGGAAAACAGCTGTTACCAAGCCATGCTTGGGTCTGCTAACCCACTGCAAAGCAGAGCCAGTCTACTGAGGCCAGGATGTGGTAAAGGAATATGCATTTATTTGCAGTACACTGAGCAAGAACAGTAGTTGGTGCTCAAAAGACCTGAACTTCTCAATGGCTTTCAGGGAAGGATTTTTAAAGGCAACATTTGGGGTAAGAGCTGCAAAGTGCATGACTTTCTTCTGATTGGTTGGTGATGAGGTAACAGATTGTTTCAGGAATCTCAATCATCAACCTTCTGGTTCCAAGCAGTCTGGGGTCTACACACTTGTGGTCAGCATGTAGTCACCATCCTTCACCTGGGGGTGGGGGTGGTTCCTTAGTTTCTGCAGAGGAATTCAAAGATATGCATCATATTGTTATGTATCTCCCTTAAAAAGGAACTAGGTTACCATTTTATCACTGAACTAAGACCATTACTTTTCTTGTTTAACTGTTTTTCCTTTGTTTCTGCATTCCTTCACTTCCCTAATTAGTAGGAACTCCAGGAAGGCCTAGGAGCCTAAAGCCTTTTTCTACAAACTAGAAACAGGAGACTGCTTTTGTACTCTGGAGGGCCCACAGGGTCCTGCTCAGTTTCACAATCTACTTCAGACGGCTCTTGTTTTTTAGCAAACTCCTTGAAGGAGTCCTGATGTGGGCTCCCTTGGATCTTCATTTCCTTATGAGGGCTCCCATGTTGCATAAACCATATTCTATACTTTTATGTACTTTTCTATTCTTAACCTCTTTTGTAGCAGGGTTCCAATAGAGAACTTAGAAGATATTTTTCCTCCCCTACACTGTATTCAGACTTCCTGTTCCATTCATTAATAGTGTCATGCAGTCTGCACAATCCATTTCCCAACCTGGAAGATTTTCTGCCTGAGATTTGCATCTGTAAATTCAAATATAATCACCATATAAAGCCAGTGTCTCCAACTAAAGAAGCTAAAATCAAAGGATAACATTTGTTAACGTTTGGCCTGCATTTAATGTGCACCAGTTGCTGTGCTAAGTCTCCCATTTTTTCCCCTCAGGATAATCAACTGATTAATGCCCAAGCTTGACGGGAAAGGCCCAACTGAAGGATGAAAATTCCTGTGTAAAATTTTGATGGGAGACATTTGGCCTTGGGTGAAGGGAAAAGGACATTGAATTAAGATTTAAACTGTAGGAGTTCCTGTCGTGGTGCAGTGGTTAACGAATCCGACTAGGAACCATGAGGTTGTGGGTTCGGTCCCTGCCCTTGCTCAGTGGGTTAAGGATCTGGCATTGCCATGAGCTGTGGTGTAGGTTGCAGATGCGGCTCAGATCCCTCGTTGCTGTGGCTCTGGCGTAGGCCAGTGGCTACAGCTGCGATTCAACCCCTAGCCTGGGAACCTCCATATGCCGCGGGAGCGGCCGAAAGAAATAGCAAAAAAAAAAAAAGTATTAAAAAAAAAAAAAAAAAGATTTTAAACTGTAATCTCTGTGCCGTTTTAATTAACTGCCAAACCCTGTCTGAACTCATTTATTCTCTTGTGTTTGTTGGTATTAATCTCTAATAATTCTGAACCTTGATGCTTTAATCAGCCAGTTCCACTACCTGTTCCAGAGAGGTGCTTGTACCTAAAGCATTCTAGGCAATGACAGAGTAAGAGTAATTACAAAGTAAGAGTCTGCTGGAGGCCAAACACCTATGTAACATTCTATTCTGTGTAGATCCCCGTTTGATGCCTCCGTCCCCCAGTCTCCTCTCTGGTTGTGTTTTATATTCCACAGGAATTTATGCCTCTCAAAAGAGAGGCAACATGAGGCCCATCATACAAATAAAAGCTATACGGCAGACAAAAGTGATTGTCTTTTGACAATCAAAGAAAGCTTTTTAAGATTGCCCTACCAAAACCTCCCCCACTAACAATTGCCCTGTTGCATGGTCCTGAAGACCCTTGTGTTTTTTCCATTGAGTTCCCTTGCCAAGTTTATGATTAACTTCTCTGTCGAAAACTTTAGTCCCTTTTTTGTCTCGTCTTTGTTCTCCCAGATTGAGAGTATCAAAGAAAGGGGGCAGGGGGAATCGAAACCAAGCAGACCCTACAGGGCTTTCCCAAGTAAAAAAGCCCTAAATGTCCCGTGTTTCTTGTTTGTAGAAAAAAGGCGTAGTTGCCTAGGTCTTCTCTGAGTTACAAAGAGCACTGTAGTAGTTAATTAGGGAAGTGAGGGAATGCAGAAACAAAAGCAAAGCAGTCAGGAGTTCCTGTCCTGGCTTAGCAGTAACCTGAAAATTACCCATGAGAATGCGTGTTTGCTCTCTGGCCTCACTCAGTGGGTTAAGAATCTCGTGTTGCCATGAGCTATGGTGTAGGTTGCAGATGGACTTGAATCCCATGTTGCTGTAGCTGTGGTGTAGGCCAGCAGCTACAGCTCGGATTCGACCCCTAGCCTGGGAACCTCCATATGCCACCAGTGCAGCCCTTAAAAGACCAAAAAAAAAAAAAAGAAAAGTAAAGCAGTCAAATAAAAGTAGACAACAATGGTTAAATGATAAAACATGTCCTAGTTCCTCCTCAAGGGATATATATATATATATAACAATCTGACACATATCTTTGACTTGTTTTGCAGACACTAAGACCCCTTCCCTAGGTTGGATGTTGGTGACAACATGCTGGCCACAAGTACCTCAGACAGTTGGAACTAGAAGGTTGATGATTAAGATTCCCAAAACATCACCCTGGTTCCTCACTACCAACCAATCAGAAGATCATGCACCCTGCAGCTCTCACCCCAAATATTTTAAAAAATCTTTCACTGGAGTTCCCGTCGTGGCACAGTGGTTAACGAATCTGACTAGGAACCATGAGGTTGCAGGTTCGATCCCTGCCCTTGCCCAGTGGGTTAACGATCCGGCGTTGCTGTGAGCTGTGGTGTAGGTTGCAGACACGGCTCGGATCCCGAGTTGCTGTGGCTCTGGCGTAGGCCGGTGGCTACAGCTCCGATTCAACCCCCAGCCTGGGAACCTCCATATGCCGCGGGAGCGGCCCAAGAAATAGCAACAACAACAACAACAACAAAAAAGACGAAAAGACAAAAAATAAATAAATAAAAAACCCTTCACTGAAAGCCATCAGGGAGTTTGAGTTGTTTGAGCAGAAGCTACCTATTCTCCTTGCTTGGTACCCTGCAAATAAATGCTGTGTATTCCTCTACTGCAGCTTGATGTCAATAGATTGGCTTTGCTGCATGGTGGGTGAGTGGACACCAGTTTGGTTTGGTAACGATTTTGGTGACCACAAAGGGACTCACTCTCCTATGTGAGTATTTCACCCATGAGATGTTAGCCCCTGGCCAGTGGCGGGTCTCAGATTCTGTCCAGAAGCTGCCTGAACACACTGTCTCAGAGAGAGTCCTCTGCTTGCTGTTGACTGGGCATCCTTGGCCCACAGTGCTTTTGATATTTGTGGTAAAGGAAACAAGGCACTTAAATTGAGATGTCTGATAAGTGGCAGAGTCTTATATGTAATGATACCAGAATATTCTCTATTTGTTGCCATGACTGGAAATTTCTTGCTGAGTTTGAGACTTGGTCACTTGGCTCCAGTGTCTGAGTGGTACATTGCTTTAATTGGTTTTTCCCTTTCGGACTGAGGAGTCTCTGGCCATTTCGCACTACCTGGGAAGGTACCTGTGAATCTTCCATTTGGTTCAGGACCCACACACCACCACCTGTACCAGTAAGGGGAGACACCTCACTCTTGAGCCAGGGAACTGTGACCCTGAGAGACCATTGCATTGGTTTGTTTCATTTGTCATTGCCTGGGGTGGTAGTTGGGAGTCTCTGACAGCACCAGCCATGGATAATTAATGATAGATAACCAGAACTCTATTCTATCCTGTAGGCCCCTATGGTGGTGTATTTTACAAAACTGGGAGAGCTTCACCTATGGTCCCAAAGGGGAAAAAGTATTTTAACACCACTTGGCCTCATTATTCCTTGGGCCCTGCAGAACAACGGCCCCTAATGTCTCTCTAAATTACTGTCTTTCAACTAGAGCTCTTTTATAAAAGGGAAGGAAATGGGGATGCAATTCCTTGTGTATAGTCTTTATGCTATTATATCAAAGTGAGCCTTTTGAAGTTGGTTTGCCTTATATCTTGAGTGTGTGCTGTGTGTATATTTTTGTGTTAAAGAAGATGCACTGTTTCAAATGGTGAACATGAGAAACAAAAAGTTTATTTCCTAAAAATAGCCCTTTAGGATACATCCTACTATTTTAGACCACCTTCGTGTCTGGCTCTATGACTAGAGCCAAAAAGGTGATTTTTCTGTAACACCACATCGCCACGATAGTTTTAGACACCAGAGAAAATGGTGAAGACGGAGCTCTTTTGACATTCTAAACTTTTTGCATATGCCGTTAGAGGAAGCTGGTTTTCTAGGAGAAACTGAGATGTCTCTCTCTCACTCTCTCTCTGTGCCTTTGAGATATAAATGGTCTACCTGGGCTCTGAGGAACTTTCATCTGACCATCTCTAATTCCTGAGACTTAAAAAAAAAAAAAAAAAAAAAAAAGAAAGGAGGAGTTCCCGTCATGACTCAGTGGTTAACGAATCTGACTAGGAACCATGAGGTGGCAGGTTCAATCCCTGGTCTTGCTTAGTGGGTTAAGGATCCAATATTGCCATGAGCTGTGGTGTAGGTCGCAGACGCGGCTCGGATCTCATATTGCTGTGGCTGTGATGTAGGCTGGAGACTACAGCTCTAATTGGACCCCTAGCCTGGGAACCTCCATATGCTGTGGGTGTGGCCCTAGAAAAGACAAAAAAAAAAAAAAAAAAAATATATATATATATATACACACACACATATATATATGTATATATATGTACATATATATAAATTTTTATATATGTAGGTATATATACATATGTACATATATACACACATATATATATAAATTTTTAAAAAAAGGAAAAAATTTTAAACTCAAGCAGGAAAACTAGGAGATATGTATCAATATGGATGTTTGTGTGTGTACATTGTAGAGATATGTCTTTACCTCCAGATAGTATTATCAAAATTAATTTGTGAATGGCCTCTATTCAGTTGGCTTAAAGGAAATTAAGCGCCTTATATAAATTCTCAGAATAAAGAAATGAACCCAAATGAGTTTCAAGTTCATATAACCTGTGAAATATTTACTACTAAGTCAATGTCTAGTGTTAAAGTTATTTTTAAGTTTATTGGTTTAACGTAAACATTTTTTTGAGTCATCAGCATTAAGTAGAATACTTCTATTGTATCTCGGTTTACTGACAATAAGATTTTATTACTGCTATTACAAAATTTGTCAGGAAGGAAAATAACTTGATATGATGAGACTTAAATAAATATAAATGAGATGGTAGTTTTTAGATCAACTCTTTGCAAATAATTGTTTTAAAAATAGTCTCTCCAGGTTTTCATAACTTGAAACTTCAGAGATTTATTACGTTAAATGATGGAAGGTTATTGAATATCCAGGTCATTTCAAATACAATAAAATACTGGAGCATTAATTGTTAAACAGGTCTAAGTTTACCTACTTGTGGTCTTGTGAGAGAAAAGTAAAGATGTTTAGGTTTATTAGATACATGTCTTGGGCTAAAATGAGGAAAGAAATTATACTAAGAGAAGTTGTATGTTTCTAGAGGTTATAAAGTGTATTCACAAGTTTGCCAATCAGAAAATGCTGGTATGTTCACAATGGCTTTTTTTTTTTTTTTTTTTTGGCTTTTTATCGTAGGTTATGGTTTTTAAGGATTAAAATTTGTAACATATATATAAGTAAAGCTACTGCAATAATAAGGGAAACATTTCAGTATTCAAGGAAAGTACAAGGCATGTTTTCGATAAAAGATAGTATGAGAAATTGAAATACATTTTGTTAAGGGAAAAGAAAGTAATTTGTCCTAAATCTGATTATTTCTAAATGGAGAAGAAAATAAAGGATAAACTAATATTGACATAGAAAGTTGTAGATATACGGGGAAAAAAAGAATCTTTAAAAGGAATTTTACAGGTGGTCATAACTAAGAGAATTTGAGTAAATAAAATTTAAGATTAAAGGTAAAGCAGTGCAAATTTTGAAATAGGTTTTCTCTGTTACGAGAACAAAGTTTTCTTGGTATATTGATCAGCTTTGATAACATTATGAAGTTTATTTTTAAGTAATTGGTTGTTAACTTTCATATTTGCTTTTAAAATCTTTCGTTGTCACTTTAAGTGAATAAGTATGTTTCACTTGTGACCCAAGATCCTATTTAACCAGGTGTTTTGAAACTTTTAATATTTTTGACAAATTTTCCAAATATCAAATTCCAGTTGAAGTACTTTTGATCTCCAGCTAACTTCAGAGGAACCCTAAGCCATCTCAGAGAGAGATATTAAACTAATTAGAATTAGTGGTATGTTAGATTACTTGGAAAACATTGTCAGGTGGTTGGTAATAAGCTTTCTATAGGGTAAATATTATAATAAAAAGGTTTTAGAAGTTATATAAATTTTTTTTTAAATCTGATATGTTATCAGTCATAATTCTAGTTATTATCTTAAAATGTATGTCACAGCAGTACCAGGTTTCTTTGTCAATTAAAATGTAATCTTGGTTTAAATGTGCCTTTTAAAAAGTCTTTTGTCATCTACAGACAATAATTGTACTCTGATGCTTTTACAAAAAAAAAAAACAAAAAACTTCATCTTCAGGAACATTCATAGAAAAGAGCTTTTTGACAAGTATGGGTTTCTGATAACTTTCAGATCATACCACTTAGCTGGGTAAGAAATTAAAGAATTCTTCAATGGAAAACATGGTGGCTTCATAAAACTGTTAAAAAGGATTCATTACATAGGACTGAATGATCTGGTGAATATGGTTATAATTTTTATGGGTTTTGTCTCAAACATTACTGGCTTTTAATCTGTGTTTTCTGGATATAAGAAAACCTCTCCTCTCAAACTAATTATGGCTTATAACCACTTGGTAGGTTATATCTTTGTCAGTAGGATTGAAACATTTATCTTTTCTACCTGATTCCTTCAGAAACTGGGAAATCATAGGTTCCTACTAGTTTTATCTGGTGAATAAGGAAGGCCACCTCCTGACTGGTGCAGGAATCTCAAGATATTTGGGAACCTCAAGAAGAGAGGAATTTACCCAAACCTATAGATATCACAAGGGAAATCTGACAAGACCTTGGCATGGCTTTTCTGGCCTTGAGAGGCCTTTTAAAAATTCAACCTGATAGGTGGATCTGAGAAGATGTTGCTGTCATTTATGTCAGAGAGTGTCTGGCCTATGTTTTCCTCTAGGAGTTTTATAGTGTCTGGTCTTCTATCTAGGTCTTTAATCCATTTTGAGTTTATTTTTGTGTGTGGTGTTAGGGAGTGTTCTAATTTCATTCTTTTCCATGTAGCTGTCCAGTTTTCCCAGCACCACTTATTAAACAAGCTGTCCTTTCTCCATTGCATATTCTTGCCACCTTTGTCATGGATTAGTTGGCTGTAGGTGCGTGGGTTTAATTCTGGGCTTTCTGTCCTTTTCCACTGATCTATATTTCTGTCTTTGCGCCAATACCATGCGGTTTTGATGATTGTTGCTTTGTAGTATAGTCTGAAGTCTGGGAACCTGATTCCTCCAGCTCCATTTTTCTTTTTCAGGATGTCTTTGGCTATTCTGGGTCTTTTGTGCTTCCAAACAAACTTTAAAATATTTTGTTTGAGTTCTGTGAAAAATGTCCTTGGTAAGTTGATAGGGATTGCATTGAATCTGTAGATTGCTTTAGGTACTATCAGAGTATTGACAACAAAAACAAAAATAAACAAATGGGACCTACTCAAACTTCAAAGTTTCTGCACAGCAAAGGAAACCCACAGAATGGGTTTCCACTGTGGAAAGCAGTATGGAGATTCCTCAGAAAACTAAGCATAGAACTACCATTTGATCCAGCAATCCCACTCCTGGGCATCTACCCAGAGAAAACCACAACTCGCAAAGACACATGTACTCCAATGTTCATTGCAGCACTATTTACAATAGCCAAGACATGGAAACAACCTAAATGTCCATCGACAGAGGAGTGGATCCAGAAGATGTGGTACATATACACAATGGAATATTACTCAGCCATTAAAAAGAACAAAATACCAGCATTTTTTGCAACATGGATGGACCTAGAAACTATCATGCTAAGTGAAGTCAGCCGTACAGTGAGACACCAACATCCAATGCTTTCACTGACATGTGGAGTCTGAAAAAAGGACAAACTGAACTTCTTTGCAGAACAGATGCTGACTCACAGACATTGAAAAACTTATGGTCTCCGGAGGAGACAGTTTGGAGGATGGGGGGATGTGCCTGGGCTGTGGAATGGAAATCCTGTGAAATCAGATTGTTATGATCATTATACAACTACAGATGTGTAAATTCATTTGAGTAATAAAAAAAAAAAAATTCAACCTGAGATTCCTTATGAAAAGTCCCAGCATAGCCAATTTAAAAGAACCTTTGTGATATGCTATGTAAATAATCAGGCCAAGTTTATTGAAAGCAGACTGATTTTCCAGAAGGATTTCTTTTTAGAGAGGAAAAGATTATGTTTCTGTGAATATTAAGTAAGTTTTGTTCATTGATGTCTGTATTTATCATCTAAGACACCTCCCAGATAGTTCCTTGTTGTTACATTAATAATTGTAAAGTTTATTTGAATTATTTAAAGAACATTTTTGTTTCTGAAGCTTATCACAACATTCTATCTTTGGATGAAGATCAGATACCCCAGGACCTGCAACTAGGAGATAACACATACTGGAAAAGGCATCATTGAAAGGACTGTCTCCATCCTAGATAAAAGGACCATTTCCAGGTATTCTTAACTAGCTCATGTGCGGCAAAACTAAAGGGAATTGTCTCTTGAATTTGTGTTTCTCATTTAAGAAGGGCTCTGCATTGAATTCATCTTTAGAAAGGACCACTGACCTCAAACAGCACCCACAACAGGATGAGAAGACAATAGCAGTAATAGGCCACCAATCCAAGAATTTGGACCAGGTTTCTAAGACCAGTCCCACTAATTTAGTTGAACTCTTTACCGAATGTCTCCCTATCAACATTGAAAATTATTGTTTTACTTCTAATCAATCTGTTGCCCCAAATGATTAGGATGGTTAGAAAATTCTCTAGCGAAGTTTTCACAGAGTTTAACTACTCATGACATGTATTGGTGCATGTGTACTGCTAAAAGCACATACATATAAGGATGTTTGTGTTTCAGTGTGGTATAATTGATAAAATATATAGCCTATAAAATATTCTATTAGCATACCTCTGAGCTTTTTTACTGTATCTGATTAATTTTCCTTCAATGTGGATAACTAGGCAAATATATATATATATATATATATATATATATATATATATATATATACACACACACACAAAGAGGGGGCCAAACCCTGAGGGACAGTATGGGGGACATTATGGATCCAGGGCAGGCAGCAACCACCTGGCATTGAAGGACAGATATTTTGATCTGTTAAAAGATTTGCAAACAAAAGGGGAAACAATAGAAGAAATCTTCAAATGTTGAAGTATGGGAAAGGCATTGAGACTTCTGTGTGATTTAACTTGATCTTTATGCTGACCGTAGTGGCCTGTCTCATGGCCTATCAAGCATACATTGGATATCTTCTTTAGCCACTGAGGAGGGGAATTCATTTGAACATCAGAATGGTTTGGCTGTGGTTCAGGCATCCAAGGTGGAGCTGAGTGGCCATTTTGGACATGATTGTAGACAGGTTCCCGTATTGATAAGAACTTGAATTTTCTCAACTGTGTCAGACATGGGGATGCCACTCACCTTTCTCAAAGCAGTGTCTGGTGGAACCTACCATCTGTAACCTTAGGGTCTCAGGGTCTTTTCTTACAGTTATTCCTTATGTCAGGGATAGTAACAAATGTGACAGGTCAGTCCATAGCCTCCTAGCAGAAAGCACTTGATTTTTTAGCCAGAATAGTCCTGGACAATAAAAATGCTTTAGATTACATGTTAGCAGACAGAGGATAGGTATATATTAATGCCTAGAGGCTAAAACCTACCTAGATAAAACTAGGCAACTGGCTATCTGGCTCTAAGTCCCCCCAGAAGTGCCAGGTCCTGATTGATTTTCAGGTTTATTCTCCTGAATTCTTCAGGAAATGTGATCTATTTTCCAAGGTTTATTAAAGTTTGAGTTGTCACTCTTCCTCCTACTTCTAATGGGTCTATTGCACAGAAACAGGAGACCGAGGGACTAAAATCTTAATTATGCAAGACTTGGATCTGAGATCTGGAAGTTGGGAATATTTCCAATTTGCTGTCCATTCTCTCCATTGAAGCAGGACCACACCTTGTTTCAGCAGGAAGTAGCCAGAGACGTAGCAAATTAATCAAACCCAAGGAGGAGGTCAGCGAAACTTCTGATTATAGCCTGTTGTTCCAAATTCCAGGTGACAACCTGAACTTGTGATTGACATCTGAAGTGTGTTGGAGGGAGAGCCAGCCTCCTGGAACTGAGCCCTCAACCTGTGGGATCTGATGCAGGTAGTGTTGGAATTGATACCCAGATGGTGTTTGGAGAATTCTTGGTGGTGTGGGGGGATAAACACATACTAGAAGGTCCATAAACATTAGAATTGTTATGTTCTCTTGATGACTTGACCTCTTTATTATTATTAAATGACATTAATACTAAGTAGCATTGATATTAACATTCTTTGAAGTTCCTGTGTGGCTCAGCAAGTTAAGAACTCAGCATCATCACTGCAGTTGCTCAGGTCACATCTGCTGTGTTGTGGGTTTGATCCCCGGCCCAGGAACTTCCACAGGCCACAGGTGCAGCCAAAATAAGTAAGTAAATAAAAATTAACACTCTTTGCTCTGAAATCTACTTTGATATTACTATAGCCACTCCATTTCTCTTTTGATTAGGATTATCATGATATTTCTTCTTCTATCCTTTTAACATCATCATAACTTTGTACTTAAAGTTGTTTTTTTATTGTTACTGCTTTTGTAGGCTGCACATACCTAGGTCTGGATTTTTAATTTAATCTAGTAAGCTCTAACTTTTCTTTTTTCTTTTCTTTTTCTTTTCTTTTTTTTTTTTTTTTTTTTTTTTTTTTTTTTTTTTTTTTGCCTTTTTTTAGGGCCACACCCAGTGGCATGTGGAGGTTCCCAGGCTAGGGGTTGATTTGGAGCTACAGCTGCTGGCCACAGCCAGAGCCACAGCAACGCCAGATGTGAGCCACGTTTGCAACCTACACCACTGCTCACGGCAACACCAGCTCCTTAACCCACTGAGTGAGGCCAGGGATCTAACCTGCAACCTCATGCTTCCTAGTCAGATTCCAGTGGGAATTCCAATCTCTGCCTTTTAATTGGAGGATGTTTAGATTTTTTTCATTGACTGTGGTTATTGATGTGGTTTGATTTAATATGCCAGCCTGCTATGTGTTTTCTTTTTGTCTTATCTGTCCTTTGTTCCCTCTTTCTGCTTTATTTTTGGATTTTTTTATGATTATATTTTATCACCTTTGTTGGCTTATTAGCTGTAAATCTTGAATGTATATGTATGTATATACTTTAGTGATTTTTTTAGATGGATATTGTACATTTTAAACTGATCACAGTCTACTTTCTGAAATTTTACACTTCATGGATAGTGTGGAATCTTGCAATTACATGTCCATCTCTCTCTTCCCAGCCTCTCTACTGTTATTGTCGCACATTTTATTCTACCTGTAATAAATCCTACAACACATTGTTATTATTTTTCCTTTAAGTAGTTGGTTACCTTTTTAAGAATTTCAAATAAGAAAAAGTGTATTTTGGAGTTCAGCAGAACTTTGTGGTGCAGCAGAAACGAATCTGGTTATTATCCATGAAGATGGGGGTTCAATGCCTGGCCTCACTCAGTGGGTCAGGGATCTGGTATTGCTGTGAGCTGTGGTGTAGGTCACAGACATGGCTCAGATCCCAAGTTGTTGTAGCTGTGGTGTAGGCTGGCCTCTGTAGCTCCAGTTCAACCCCTAGCCTGGGAATCTCCATATGCTCTTGGGTGCAGCCCCAAAAAGAAAAAAAGAGTATTTTAGATTTATTCATACTTATCATTTCCAATACTGACCCTTTTCTGTACATACAGATTTCTATTTCATATAATTTTCTTTCTGCCTAAAGGACTTCCTTTAACATTTCTTGTAGTTCTGCTCTGCTGGTGAGGAATTCTTTTACTTTTTGCACATCTTTAAAAAAAGTTTTGTTTCATCTTCCTTTTTAAAATCATCTCTTTGTTGAGTATAGAGTTCTGTGCCGACAAGTTTTTTTTTCTTTTGATACTTTAAAATTATCACTCTTATTCTGTCTTGTATTGTTTCCCAAGAAAAGTTTGCTGTCGTTTTTATTTTTGTTTCTCTGTATGTAATGTGCCTTTCCCTCTGGCTGCTTTTAAGATTTTTATTTCTTCATGATTGCTGGTTTTGAGTGATTTCTGATATGCCTCAGTGTAGTTTTCTACATGTTATTTGAGCTTCACATTCATTGAATTTCTTGGTTCTGTAGGTTTATAGTTTTCATCAAGTTTGGAAAATCTTTACTCCAATTACACGTATGTTAGGCTGGTGGACGTTATTTCCCACCTCACTGTTGCTCTGTTGTTTTTCCCTCAGTCTTATTTCTCTGTTTATTTTGAATCTATTGCTACATCTTCAAGTTATTTATTCTTCTACAGTGTCTAATCTGCTGTTCATCCAACCCAGTATACCCATCTCAGAGTTCTAGATTTCTTCTCTAGAAGTTTCAGTCATATTTGTAATTTCTGGGTGAAGCTCAGAGTGAACTTCACATGTTCAGTCTTTCCTCTGGCTTATTGAATACACAAGGACGCAAGGTGTTTTAACATCCTTGTCTAATAATTCTATCAGCTATATTATTTCAGGGATGGTTTTTAAAATTTTTCCTCCACATTATGGGGTCTAATTTTTCTGCTTCTTCACATGCCTCGTAATTTTTTATTGGTTGATGAACATTGTGAATATTATCTTGTTGGATATTGGATATTCTTGTGATCCTGTAAAGAATCATCTTTTTTCTTTTTCTTTTTTCCTTTAAAAGATTCTTGAGCTTTATTGTGAAACACAGCTATATTACTTGATAACAGCTTAATCCTTTTGGTACTTGCACTTCATTTTATGGGGCAGAATCAGAAGTATGTTTTGTCTAGGGCTAATTTTTCTCCCACTACCAATTCAAAATTCTTCTGGATCTTCTGTCTATTGCCATATGAATTTTGAGGTTTTTCCACTTTGGTTGGTGGAAATAGGCCTCCCAACTCTGTGCGAGCCTGGGAGATGATTCCCCTTAATATTTTCAGGTATTTCTTCCCCAAGCCTTGGGTAACTTCTTCACATGCATGTGTTGATGAATATGCATCTGAAAACCTGAGGGGAACTGTCTGCAGATCTTTGGAGCTGTGCATGCCATTTTACTCTCTCCTTTTGCCCTGCAAACTTTAGCTGCCTTGGCCTTCCTGAACTCCTAGGCTCTATATCCTCTATCCAGGGAGAGTTCTGAGCCCCACGTGGGCTCCCTGCAGTGTGGCCTGGGAACTCTTTACCTGCAATCACTAGGCTTACTTCTTTCTAGCCTCGCAGGGACCAGTCCTTATTACCTGATGGACAGTGTGTTTATAACTGTTCTTTCGTATAAATTTCATCTGTTTTTTTTTTTCCATTGTTTTTAGCAGGAGATTAAATTCAGTTACTCTTATTTCATCTTGGCTGGAAGCTGCAGATGATATTAGAACTCTTGGAGAGTTTGTTAAAACTACACATACCTTGGGCCATATTCCAACCTTTCTGATTTACCAGTTAGAGCAATGAGGCTAGGGTAGAATTCTACACTTGTGCACGAAAAATCTGCCAGGCATTAGGTATACAAAGTTAAATAAATTAGACATAACACTTGTTTACAAAATAATTTGATTCAGTGCAAAAACAAAAACAAAAACAAAACAAAACAAAAAAAAACCAAAACCATCTCATTTTTATGGTAAATGTATCAGGTATAAAGCTCTCTATACAGGGTGTTGGGGAACATCCTTATGAGAAAACTCATCCTTATGCAGCCCCATGGTGGCCCAGGGAGTGTTTGCAAATGCTTCCTGGAGAAAATGAAGGAGGGAATTTGGGAAAATGGGCTAGAATTAGTTGGCTTAGGGAATGTGGGGGGAAAGAAGACTGACAGACAGGAATACGCCAAGTGGAGAAAATGTTTTACGAGGCTCAGAGAAACTGAGCTAATACATCTGGGAGACCTAATACATTTGGGGAACTGCAGATAGCTTGGAATAAAGAAAAAGTGGTCTCCAATGTCTCCATCTGTAAAAGGAAACTCCTTTATCCCTAAAATTTGTGAGTTTCAATGTGGAGGAAGAAATTAAAAGCAAATAACTCTTTTTCATTGAGGAAGGCAGTGTGGTGAAGCATGTGATGATAGTTCCAGTTTTCCCTTGAAATGGAAAATGTGTGATTAACTCATTCATTTATTCGTTCATCAAAAGTCTATTAAACACCTATTTTTCATCAGGCTACATGCTGGGTGGTAGAGATCCAGAAATTTGTTAGACCCTAAAACATTTGAGAGTATTTTTGAAGATCCTTTTGTGTCTTAAACATTTACTGGGGAACATACTTCACTTAGTAAAAAACCTCATTCTGAACAGTATCAGTTTTGGAAAAATAATCAGTGACTGTTTTGAGAGGAGAGGAAATTTTCAGCTTAGCTGAGGGCAGCACATAATAGTGGACACAGCACTAAATACCAAGCACAGTTCTAAGCATTTGACATAAGTTAACTTATATGATCCTCACAGAAATCTTATACTCTTATTTAACGCTATGACAGTTGTCTTTCTGCATATTTATTTTAGCAACTGCTAATCATTACACTACAGACAAAAATAACAAAGTGCTAGAAACCTTGGGAAGTAGAGGTGGGGTCACTGCAGTAGTTGAGGGGGATAAGAGTAATTGTTTTCTGCCAAATGCAAGTTTTTACAAATTGCCAGTGAATTCTCCAAGAGAAGTGAGTCAAAAAGGCACATATGGCCTTCTCTCCCCAAGCTAGAGGATGTAGCAGAAAACTCGAGTCTCTTTGAACTCTTCATCTACCAACACCAACAGCCACATCATCCTAAAGGCAGGCTTGAAACAATGTCATTATTAGGCCATTCCAAGTGAAGTTTAAAAAATAAACAGTACTAAAACCAAAGGGTATGCTCATGCACAATTTATCATTTCACCCTCACGAGGTCAACAAATACCTGTCCCACACTTTGCCTAAAGTGGCCCGCAGAGGCAGGGTGATGGTTTCTGTTCTAAGCATTTGAAAGGAAAGTTACCAGTTGTTTTTCTAGACTTCCTCACACACTCACTGGAGGACTTGAACACATGGAGGCCAAGGCCCATGCTGCCACATCCTATGAGCTGGAGATGGTCAAGGCCTCGCTCGAGGCCTCTTGATTTGCAGGAACAGTGGTTTTTGCAGACTTTGATGCTCTATTCGCCTTGTCAGTTTTTGTTTTCTCCCAAGTCTGTCCTGAGGCCGAGGTGCACCAGTCCTGAGTTGGACCATAAATATTGCAGATTACAAATCCTCCTTTGTTTCAGTCTACTTCTTCATGGGATGTTCCAAGTACTTTTTCCTAGAGGGGGGGAAAGAGAAATAGATTCTTAAAATTCCAAGTTTGATTCACTGTTGAAGTGAAAACATACGCCTGTTAACTCTGCTTTTTTATCCTGGGCCTGACCCGAGGCTTCCAGATGGTTAAGGCTGGGGAAGGGTTTGGAAAGGTGACTGGCATCCTTGGTATGCCTGAAAGGGAAACATCAGCTAAGGACTTAAGTTACACACCCAGGGCAAAAGACTAGATGGGAGAGGTCTTTGATGCTATATTTAAATTCAAAAGAGTGGATACTGAAAGGTTGATGATGGTGCCGGTTGTAAACCTCTCCTTTCAAAGTGCTGGAGAATGGGCGAGGTTGCTGGACCCCAGGGTGTCTGTGTGAATGGTGCTTCACAGTGAGGCAGAAGGGCCAAGGAAGAAATGAAAATCAAATGGCAGTTTGTTTCGCATGCATTGTAGATAGACTGGTCGCTATTCATTTATTGATTCATTCATTCTTCTGCAAGTATTGGCTGAACATCTATGGTGCATATGAAAGAGAGAGGAAAAAGGCATGAAATATACTATCCTGCCCTCACGGATTTGTAGTTCAGTTGGGAAGATCAGATGCACTCCTATGCCACATGGAATACTGAGATAGTTAGGAGCCCTGAGCTCCTGGACAACTTGTGCTCAGGAATAGGCTTCCTCCATCCACACCACTGCAAGGACATCCAGGAGTGCCACCGAAATTCCTGGGGCAGTGGAAAGCCTGCCACCCAGCATCATCTCTTTCCGGAGACTGAGCACATGTATCTTAACCCACATCTCCTTCACACTTTCATAGTTCTTATCAACTCATAAATATTCTTTCAGCAGCATTTTTTTTTTTGCATCCTTCTTTGTTTGCAATTCTGTCTCTGTGCCTTTAGAAAAAAATAAGTCCTTTCTCTTTTATTATCTTTCCTCCCTTTCCTAGTTTCTAGCCACATGGTCCAAATTAAACCTAATTGTGGCCAAGACTTAAGATCAAGATTTATGAAGGCCTGGAAAAGTAAACTAATACATTTTGAAATGAAAATACAAATGATGAAGAACTAGTGCCATAGAATTCTAAAGCCTCTGAAAATTCCCTTTATTATTTCTACCAAAAAATCCATCTATTTTCTCTAATTGGAACTGTTCTTCTCTCTAGCACAAGCAGCCAAATTAAAAAATAAAAACTTTGGCTTTTTTCCTTACTCTTTTTATTTACTTACTAGAATTAGAATCATTATTTTTCATAACAGATTTATTGAAATATACCATAAAATCAACCCTTTTAAAGCATATAATTTGGTGGGTTTTGGTATATTCACAAAGTTGTGCAAACATCTGATTTTAGAACACTTCATCACCACAAAAACAAACTGTCTCTATCAGCAGTCATACCCCATCTCTCGCCCCAAAGCCCTAGGAAACCACTGTCTCTATGAATTTGTCTATTCTGGACATTTCATGTGAATGGAATCATACAATATATGGCCCTTTTGTCTGACTTTTTTCACCTTGCATAATGTTTTCATGGGTCATTCATTTGTCCATACTTCATTCCTTTTCATGGCTGAATAATATTCCATTGTATAAATATTCCACACTTGGTTTCCATTCATTATTTACCATGGATAAACTTTTGTGTTGTTTTCATTTGGGGGCCATTTTTAATAATGAATGCTGCTATGAACATTCATAAGTTTTCATGTATAAGTTTTTATGTGAACACTTGTTTTCAGTTTTCTTGGGTATAGACTTAAGAATAGAATTGGTTAACTCTACATGCAACATTCTGGGGCAATGCCAAATTGTTTTCCAAAAGGGCCAGACCATTTTAGAATCCAGCCATCAACATATGAGGGTTCAAATTTCCCCACATCCTCACCGACCCTAGTCTTTTTAATTTTAGCCATATGAGTGGGTGTGAAATGGTATCTCATTGTGGGGTGGGGTTTTTGTTTTTGTTTTTGTTTTTGTTTAAGGGCAGCACCCATGGCATATGGAAGTTTCCAGGCTAGCAGTTGAATCCGAGGTACAGCTGCTGGCCATAGCCACAGTCATAGCCACACAGGATCTGAGCCCCATCTGCAACCTATACCACAGCTCACAGTAACACCAGATCCTTAATCCACTGATTGAGGCCAGGGATCGAACCCGAATCCTCATGGGATACTAGTTGGGTTCGTTACCACTGAGCCACAAGGGGAACTCCTCATGTGGTTTTGTTTCACTTTTCCCTAATGTTGAAATGAAGATGTCAAGTGAGCATATTTTCTTGTGCTCATTGGCCATTTATCTTCTTTGGAGAAATGTCTATTCAATTTGATTGCACATTTTAAAAATTAGGTTTTTTTGGTCTTTTCATTATTGACTTGTAAGAATCTATTACATATTCTGAATACAAGTCCCTTATCAGATATACAAGTTTCAGGTATTTTTTCCTATTCTGTGAGTTGCCTTTTTACTTTCTTGATGGTATCCTTTGAAGCAGAAACATTTTTAATTTTGATGTAGTCCAATTTATTTTTTTGTTTTGTTGCATGTATTTTTGGTATAGAAACACTATTTTTTGTAGAACACTCTTGGCATTTCAGCTACAGTAACTAAATAGACTTCTGAGAACTGGCCTGTGACCCCAGTTGATACTTATAATCTCTGTAGAAAAATATATCAACAGGACCAACATTGGTGGTGATTTACTATATATAATTATAGTGCAAACATGAGATGTTGTGACAGGTCAGATGCTGGTAAGGTTCTTGAGGTAGAGTGGTCAGGAAAGGCTCTGGGGCAGAAGAGGGACTTGAGGGGATCCTGGAAAGAAGAGCAGTTATTAAAGCTGAAATAATGTCAAGGAATCTATCCTCCTCTTAGCATGAGTTAAAGCAGCTTGAATTTAGAAAACTTCAGGAGTCTTCTTCACATCAGCCCCTTAAGGGCTGTCATATCCGGTGGAAAATAGGAAAGAACAGAAGTTTAGGTAGCTTAATGCACAGCCCCTGGAGACCAAGGTGGGCCCTTCAGCCCCTTAGACATGATCAAGCTGTACTTTTGTCAACTTTAAAAATATGCACAACCTAACAATTCAGAGTGAAGTTTTATTGGGTGCAAAATGAGGACTTAGCACAGAAGGCAGCATTTCAGATAGCTCCGAAATACGGCTCCCAAGAGGTAGCGGGGAATGGCAGCATATATGTGATCTTGATGAACTGGGAGGTGCATGCAACCAGCACACATTTTACAGACGGTTACTGCTGGTCCCATGAACGTTACTGCTAGTCACTGGGTGCAGGCGTCACCATGAAGGATTTTAGGGCTTTTCTAGATCCAAGGAGAGGCATAACATCTCCTGAAAGTATCCAACTATCTGAAGACCTGTTCTGCCAATTTTCCCGGAGCACAGCGTGCCTCATTCCTGATCTCCACCCTGAGCTCCTTCCACGGGGTGCTGAGGGTCAGCTGCTGCTGCGGCTCACGATTCAGTCCGTGTAGAGGCGGATGGCAAGGGCCAGTCTCCAGTTCACACTTTCCATCTGGTCACCAAAGACTACGCCTGTTTGGAGGCCCCAGGGTCATGCTGGCGATGCCCAGAGCAGACTCAAATCTGCTCCTGGCCCCTGGACCATTCTAGTGGAAAGAATGCTAATGCTAATGTGCCGCCTCCTAGAAAAAGCTTGAAAAGACAAAAATGCCCAAGGCCTACTGAGATTGAGAGCTCTGGGGTGAAGTATTTTAAAAAGGTTGACCTGATGAGGCCATGTGAACGTGGCAAGTTCTAAGGAAATCTCAGGGAAAAGGATGGGGGCGGGGCTGAGGTGGAGGCCAGGGAGTGGAGGGAAGGATGCCTCTTTTGCCCGAGAGCAGGTAATTAAACATAGATGAGAATGGAACTGATGTTTGTATCAAAATGTCCCTGTCAAAGTGGCTGGGTCCAAGCAGCCAGGACAAAATGTCATGAACCCTGAATCTCTGCGTGAAGATGATCCCCACACCCTGTCAGCATCTGGGCGATTCAGGAACTGTGCCTCTCCTGGCTTCCGTCGCCTGCAACATTTGTGAAAACAAATTATATCTATCTAAACATTTTCTATCTCAACATCTCCTCATTTCCTGTTGTATCTGACGAGTCCCTCTCCCCCGCCCAGCACACACATACCCCACATGCCCTTTGGGAGCTCAGTAAATATTTATTGATAATGAAGATAATCACTAAAAATATGTTCCCATCAGTGGGATAAATCTCTTGCCACTCAAATGTCCTAAACCCATGAGAACTACTTCAAAGATATGTTCCCTTCACATCAAGAAACACAAACAAACCAAAAAAGCCCCTTGCCTTCCCATCACCTCTGAGTTCTGGGAAGATTCATTTTTAAGCAGGATGCACTTACCCATCCACCGTGCTGCTGGACCCAGGGCGAGAAGTTCTCCTTCAGGTACTTGGTTCCAAAGCCCAGCACCCTGTTCATGGGGTGGTTATCAATGGTTGTGAGCTTGGCCATGGCATCTATAGCAAGAGCAGCCTTAAAGCTCTGAGCTTTGACCTCTGATTCTCCCCTGGTGTCCACACCCCTGAGGAACTGGTCCGTGATGGTCTTGAAAACAGAGTAGGATAGCCCGTCCTGGAAGCTGGTCATCAAAATGCTGTCTTTCTTCAACTGTGTACAAGAGGAGGAGCAGTCAGTACCGCAGTGGGGCGGACTCTCCCGCTCAGCCCTGGGCAACTCAAACACCTGGTGGAAACCCCTGGATCCTAGTCTCAGCCGTGCTTCCATGTCCTGCAGGACTGTGGCATGGACCTTCTCTGTGAGTTCATTGCATGGAGAATACCAACTGAACAGCCCATTAATTGGGCATTCAACATGTTTCCTGAGCACTTATGACAGGCACGTACTGTGGACAGTGGAGACTCGGGCCGTCACTCAAGGGCTCACAGCCTACTGACAGCTGTAATCCAGTGCCACGTGCTTTGCTAAAGGTTGTGTAATGAGCTCCAAAGCCTGGAAATCAGTGTCTTGGCTTCAACCCCTGCTCCACCTCTTACTAGCTGTGCAATCCTGGGGAACTTAACCTCTCAGCTTCAGTTTTATCATCTCTAAGTTGCGACAACAGTACCTGTACTACAGGGTAATTGATTGGCATTGTGCCCAACGTGGAAGAAGCCCTCTCAACATGTTAGTAATTGTCCAGGATGCTACAAGAGCACAGGGAAGTCAGGGAAGACTCCATGAGGTGCATGTGTTCACCTAAAAACAACAACAAACCCTAATCCATTGATTCTATTCCATTGTTCCATCAGTCTATTTTACCTTCTGTTCCTTTCTTGAACCTTATATCTCTCTGCTTTCCTTCCTTTGGACTACCAGGCTTTAAAAACAAACAAACAAACAAACAAACAAAAAACAAACACCCAAACAATACTGTCTCTGCTTCTTTTGAAAAATCAGCGTACATCATCTTCATTTAAAGCCCTCCGTAACGTCTGTTAAATAATGACTGTCATGTGAAAACAGACATTTCTCAGTGAGCAGCAGCTATATGTTTATTTGAAAATAAACTAGTTTGGTCCTTGAGGAATGAGAAGCTGAGAGGGTTTTCAACCAAGATTGTTTCTGAAAAGGATATTCTACAATGAGTCTCATGTGATATAAAGATTTTGGGGGATCCATGTTCTTTGTCTGAGCCCAGCCCACCTCCCCCCAGCTGCTGGGAGACACAGGGGCCTATTTGAATTCTAAAGCTGGAGCAGGAACATCTTCCTCACCGGGAATGGACTTTTTGGAGTTCCCTTCATGGCTCAGCGGTTAAGGAAACTGACTAGGATCCATGAGGATGTGGGTTCGATCCCTGATCTCGCTCAGTGGGTTAAGGATCTGGCTTTGCCATGAGCTGTGGTGTAGGTCGCAGACTACACCACAGGTTTGGATCCCGTGTTGCTGTGGCTGTGGTGTAGGCTGGCAGCTGTAGCTCCAATTTGACCCCTAGCCTGGGAACCTCCATATGCCGCAGGCGCAGCCCTAAAAAGCAAAAAAAAAAAAAAAAAAAAAAAAAAAAAAAGAAGGGACTTCTCTTAGTCCTGACCCAGTGGAAGAAGCTAGATTCAAAACCTTAGTGCACTGACAATGCTAGAACAGTACTGTGGCCCTGAAACTTCCATGCCTCCTTCTCTTTTCTTTAGTCTGAGGTCCCTGGTTTTCTCGCTGTTTCTCGTTCTGCACCATCGAATGCCCTTCCCCATCCTGGTTGCCATCCTGTGGCACACCTCTGACAAAGGCATTTAGAGGTAGGTGACAGAGCACGCTGTGACTGTGGCAGGCTGGCTGGCTAGTTCCCCCTTCCTGCATAGCCCCACAGGGCCTGACTTCCTCCGCATGGATCCTGGCAAAACAAGGGTACAGGTCCAGGCCCTGATGGACAGATGCTAGAGCCTCCATAGCCGTCTGTGGGTGACAGACATGGACAAGAGTGGGCCAGCTCATCACGTCTTTATCTGAGGGCAACTCTACCCATTCCTGATGAGAATGGCAGGAAACCCAAGGTCCTCCAAGTAACACTAACCCGCCTGCTGGCTGTTTTGCTGAGACACCTTGAACAGAGGACAATCCAGCCATTCTAGGGGGAGGTTTCAAAAAGACTTCAGACTTGGAGCAGCTGGGGGACCCAGATATTTAGGCTGCGGGGCAGAGGCAAGAGTCTAAACTTGCCTGAGGATCAGTTACATGGAGAACCAGGTTCATCATTCTACTCAGCAAATTTTAATTGATCCGTGTCTTTTCCTGCAATAACAAAGTGACTTTTCTCACTTCCAAAAATTCCAAGGAGGCTCCAGAAGGTTTACTTATGTTTTCCAAAGTGATTCATTTTTGAGATGCTGCCAGCGTGAAGAGTTTTGACTCCAAGGGAAATAAAAGTTAGGGCTCAGTGGAAACCAGAACTTTGAAAAGAGTTCAACCCCTGGTTACAGTTCCGTTCTCGGGTATGTAGGCTCAGAAAGAAAACGCATTCGTTCAGAAGCTCCCTACCTCTCTTTCCAGCTGATCTCCTGAATATTTCAACAACTCAACGATTCTGGCTATTATTTGGTCTTCTCCATCTGTCAGGGGAAAAATTCCAGTTACTTCTTATAAGAAAAAAATAATCTTAAATGTCTCCAGGGATGACATTTGTGGCCTGGTTAGGGACTGAGGAAGACATGTCATTCTTAGCAATGTCAACCTTCCCGCATCTCTTCTGATCAGGCCCAAACTATTCCAGACACCCTCTCCCACAGTCCCCTCCTTGCCTGTGTTTTTTCTTCCCCCAGGCGCCCTGCCACCCAGTTGTCACTGTGAAACTCATTAATCTACTGTAAGAATGTTGTCAAAGACACCACACATGATCCTATCTCTGAAAATATTTAGAAATTTCTCTCTGGTCTTTAGGTTTTCCTGATCAGGCGCTTTTTCCATGTAGACACCACAAATCTGTATTTGATCATATTCCACCTTTGTGTTAGCTGCTAGAAAGTGTAGAGCCAAATTGGGAATTCCTACAATGGGGAAATAGTTTTCCTGGCCTGCATTTTGGAAATGAAATTCATTCCTACACCCACCTTATTGACCTGCTCTTGTTTTCTTTTTACATTATCTTTCAGTTTTGGTTTATCTTGCTCAAATGTACACTTCGTATGCTGTGTCTTTACAGCAAGGTGGGGTATAAATAAATAAAATGAGTAAGTTCTCCCACCCCAAAGGCTCACATGGTAGACGGAGAGATGGCTCCAGTTGGCGTGTAGTGTGTGGTGTGTTGGAACAGGTGGAGTCTGACATTTCTTATCTCAAAACGTACTAACAATGAAACATTAGGAACGGTCATTGGTATAGAACAGAATCCAAACAGAAACAACAGCATTTTAACTTATGGCACAGTCTCTGAAGTCAGAGAGTCCTCATGTTTGTCCCAGAGGAGAGGGGAGGAGATGCCAGTAAATTCATCCCACGAGGTCTAGTGAAGGGCAAGGTGATAGGAAGTCTGAGACTAAGTCACTTGGGAGAAGAAAGACTGCATGCCTGCACTGCCCATGTAGAGTTTTTAATCTGCACCTGTTTTTGCCTCTCTCCAGCAGCCTGAATTTCTCATATGCTCAGAGGATAAGATCCTGGGCTGTAGCTTGGTTTAGGGGTATTGCTTTAAGCAGCCCAGACACATAGGTGATCACAATAAATTGGAAACACCTTTTTTTTTTTTTTTTTTTTTTCCAGGCTCATAGGGGTTCTCCTCTCCCGGCTACTCACTCTAAGCCCCTTTGGTAGTTTGTTTTCTCAATAGCTCAGAGCACCACCTTGCTTCTGGGTTGGGAGATACTAATATTTTTGCAGAGAGATGCTTTGCCTTCTGGCATGCTGCAAACTCAGGAGCTGTCTCAGGCCCTCATCATCTACTGGAGTTTGAGAAAGAGAACCACGGGCTCCTCCTGTGGCACTTGGTCCACCTTCCTTCAACTCTAGAATCCCTACAAGTCAGATGGGGTCCAGAGACCCAGCTATTGCTATGGTAGGTGACAACTGACTCACTCTGGTCACTACTACTCAGTTCTGCTTCATGTTGCACTAAACCTGGTGCCTGACAATCCCCTGTTTTGTTTTTTTTTTTCCTCACAGGAGCTGGAAGCAAGATTACAAATCCCTGGGCTGATGCTCCATCCACACCCTATGCACTCCCAGGAGCACACTGGCCCTTGGCATGACTAACACAATTCAACCTAATGCTGCATTTCCCCCTGTGGACAAGGCTGAGTGCATACTTGGTGCTTCCTCCTGCCTGTTGTAGGAGATTTGTCTTTGGACTTAACAGCAAGCTGGGCGTATTGCTTCTCTTGGCTTGGGCTGGTCTCTCAAGCTAATGACCATTGCCTCCAGCATGTTGCTGTCCTGCCTTGTCAGCAGAGAGTCCTAAGGTACAGGGTCCTGAGCTGAATAAATGCATAAATGCTCATAGACTTGTGCCCAGCAAACACTTGGCTCCATGCAAACACTCAGAAGGGAAGTTTACCTTTCTTCGCACTTGGAGCTCTAGCCTGGGAGCCCTGGAGCTGGACACATGGTTTTTCCCGGTTCCTTTTGGGTATGAACCTTCCTCCCTGATGTTGGAGCTCTTCCAGCGGTGGCCAGGAATAAACGATTTCAGCAACTCGGTTGGCAATGGAAACAACTTTGGGGTCCACGGCTGAAATGAGACAAAATGGTGCTGACAGGCCCTTCCCAGAACGTGGTTGAGCTCATTGGTATGCACAGTTGTCCGAAATGAAAACACCAGCCTAGAGGGAAAGGAAACAGCCTGGGAGTGTGTGTGTATTGGGGCGGGGGGTGGGGGCGGGGGCCCATTCTTCAGAAAGCACTGGCAGTTGCCTGGCAGAGGCCGGGGATGGGGGAGGAGCACACAGAGGAATGATTGCCACCTTGAAACAATTGCCCCTCTGCACCCTCTTTTTGAAGTCTTGCAAAATTAGGGTCCCCTTTCCCCTTTGCAAGAGAAGAAACACAAAGGGGAGTGCTTAGTTCTTTGCTTGAGGGAATGCTCATTATGCTTTTATTTTTATTCTTTTTTTTTTTTTTTGGACACCCTTTATATCTTGGAGAGCTGGCCCCTATGTACATAGGAGGGCATTCAACAGTTTGACAAGCCTTTGGGGGCTGGGCACTGAGGAAAGAGAAATATCCCAGCTCTCAGGCCATAGTCATGACTCAAGCCCATTATCAAGTGAACACTGAACTCCCCTTGCTGGTGTGGTCATGTGTCTTCTCTCTCCTCCATGGCTACTGGGAAGCACCCCCAAAATGCTGAAAGGTAGACAAGGACGCATAAACTACAACCATGACCTTTGAGAATTTATAATCCAGGAAAAGACTTGTGTTGTGTATTTGAACACATAACTAGAGAGTAAAGCTTTCGGGGACATGAAGGTTTAAATGACCCTGGTCCCCTGAATGTTGTAGCCTGTGAACCAGGCAGCTTTGGCCCTGGTTGGGAAAGGAGTCAGGCTGGGAGAACAGGCAGTATTGTTGACTTTTTTAAACTTTCATTGTTAATCCATCACTAAGTTCTTAACTTTTAGAAGCTTAGACAAGCTCCGTCTTGGACACGGAGCAGTCCTATCAGGGAATGTAAAACAACAATACTGTCAAATTCATGAGACTTGAAGAAAGTAACCCATGGGCATTTGTCGGCAGGCTGGTGTGTCCAGGGAAACTCCCCAGCTTTGTCCATCGGGATAGATAAGAGAGGCAAGGGCTGGGTCCTGGCAGGGATTATGGAACATGAAAAGCAGGGTTTGACAGCCTAAGAAGCTGTCCAGGTGACCTCTGAGCCTCTCCTCCTAGATTCTCTCATCGAAGGAAGCTGTGATGATGCTTCCCTCTGGACATTCAAGGAAAGGCCACAGGAACTGATGCTCTGTCTGCAACGCCTTCCTTTAAAATAAGGGGGGGGTGGGGGAGATAAAGACTTTTTTTTTTTTTTGTCTTTTTGCCTTTTCTAGGGCTGCACCCGCGGCATATGGAGGTTCCCAGGCTAGGAGTCTAATCCGAGTCGCAACCGATGGCCTATGCCACAGGCACAGCAATGCAGGATCCGAGCCGCATCTGCAACCTACACCACAGCTCACAGCAATGCCGGGTCCTTAACCCACTGAGCAAGGCCGGGGACCAAACCCGCAACCTCATGGTTCTCAGTCGGATTCGTTAACCACTGCGCCACAATAGGAACTCCATAACGGCTTCCTTAAAAAGCCACATTTTTTCATGGTGCTACATCCGAAGGGTTCAAAAACAGCTGATTGGATTAGACAGCAAAGAACTGGAGAGGTCAAGGAGAGACAAATCAATGCTTTTCCTTCCCATTTTAACAACCCAGCCCAAAATACTTACCGTTTTAAATCACCTTATTACAGCCTAACCAGCCTCCTCGTGGACGCTGGCCACCCATGGAAGGAGGTGGCAAGAAGCTCGATCCCCAAACCAGTGGGAACCTTACCTTGTGTCCACAGGAGACACAAGGGGGAGGAAAGCTTGTACGTTCTGCTTCTATAAACTTGTGCGGCCTGCAGGGGGTAATCAGCACATGGTTCTTCCATGGAAGTCACATTGTGCCCACCTTGCACTCAAAGGAGGCAGAGGAGGCAGAGAAGGTCCCCAAAGCTGTTCCTCCCCACTCCCAGCCCCTGTCACGTGCAGAGCAATCACAAGACCACTAGCAGGAGTTCCCATAATGGCTCAGTGGGTTAAGAACCCAACACTGCCTCCATGTTGGAGAATGCATGTTCTATTCCTGGCCTCGCTCAGGGGGTTAAGGATCTGGCATTGCTGAAAGCTGCAGCATAGACTACCGATGTGGCTCAGATCTGGTGTTGCCATGGCTGTGGTGTAGGCCTGCAATTGTAGCTCCGATTCGACACCTAGCCTGGGCACTTCCATTTACTGCAGATGTGCCCATAAAAAGAACAAAAGACCCCAAACCAAAAACTAGCAAAAAAACAAAACAAAACAAAACAAAACAAGACCCACAGGAGACACACAAGGACCCAATCTCACTAGCCTGTGTGTGTATATCGGTTTCTATGGATTGGTGAGCATAGAGTGAGGGATGCAGATGAAATATGGGCAGGAAAGACTATAAGCAAACACAGTTTGACTCAGATGAGTTAGCTCTAGTTAATATGACCATTTGGAATACCTTAATTTAAAAAACTAGGGAAAAAAAAGATTCCCTTATTGTCAGAGCTGGTTTCATCCAAGGGGACACTGGATGGGGTTGGGGAGGGAACAAAAAGGCTGCCTGCCCATCCTTTGGAGTTTATTTTGGGGGCTCATCGTGGGGTTAAGGAGAGCAAGAGAATGGGGTTGGAAAGGCATTTGGCTTGAGGCATTTGTTTTAAAGATGAGGGGCTGGGAGTTTAGGAGAGAGTTCCATATGGTCAAGACTCCTGTTTCCTACCCAGTATGCATTTTCTTTTTCTTCCTTAGTAACAGACCCCCAAAGTGTCAGAAGCAGTGACAAAACTACATTTCCCAGCTTCCTTTGCAGGAAGGAGCAGTCACTGAGTGTAAGAAGCTGGGGTGCAGTTTTAAGAAAACTTTCCAAAAGGGAGCTGAGTTATCTAGAAAGATACCCTTTTGTCCTCCCCTTGCTTCCTCTTTCTTGAGATGTGAACCTGATGGCTGGAATCCAGCAGTCACCTTGGGATTTAAGGTGACTTTGAGGTTGGAAGCCACTAAATGAAGGATGGCAGAAGAGGAAAACCTAAAAATTGTGGAACTAACTGATCGAGACTGGGCTGCCAAACTTTTTTTTTTTTTTTTTTTAATGGGAGAGAAAAATAATCTCTCTTTTAGTTAAGCTGTAGTGAATCATAGCTGTGGAGAAAAAAAAATGTTCACAAAAGAACTCACGTTGGTGTTTCTAAAATTGGTATTGACATTCATTTTTCTACATCCCAAGACCTCTCCCCTATTAGACTTTGGTCTTGAGCCGTAACCTCATAGTTCTCACTTCAGCCTGGAGTCTCAGTCCTGGAAATGGCAGCACAGGCTACATTGTGACCTTTAGTTAAAAGAACCCAGGGGATGCCAACTGCTGAGCTCTGATTTATATGTGGCAAAATAGAAATAGAACATGAGGCCCTCTTGGGTCACACCCAGTATAAAACCAACCAACCATCCACGTAATTTACTGAACAAGAAAGCAAGGAGAGAGGAAGGTGAGAGGGAGGAACAACTGTAAGTAAATGTTTGAAGCTAAACTTCCTTAGGAGGTAACTGTTTCTACTTTTTAAGGGATATCTATATATATAGACAGAGATCTAGAATTTTTAGGAAATAAAAAAGGTCAAATGGCAGTTCAGTATTATTGACATATGGAATGTCGTTTTTCTTAGGAAAGCCAGAAGGTTAAAGTCTGTAAAATCTTCCTCTGTTTCCTGGAAAACTCCAAAGACCAGGACAAGCAGAAAGCCAATTATGTTCCTCCAACTCTTCTGTTTGCTCCAGAGCTCTGCTCTGCCCCTGCCCTCCCTCCATCAGCAGAAGGAGCCTGTTGTACCCCTGGGGGAGGAGGTCTTCCCCAGATATGTCCTCCCAACTGCTGTTCTAAAATAAATCACATTTAAAAATTGAGACATTGCTGCCACCTGTTGACTAATTACTGACAAGTTACACAGGCCAATCAGCCTTGTGGAGGGGGCTTTCTTTTAAAATCTGGACACTGGGTGTTGGAGGGCAAGAAGATGTTTATGCCAAGATGAAGGGTAACTCTGATAAAGACTTTCATGAAAATGTTCTGTTCAATACAATGTGTTTTGTCCCACTGAAGGAAGATTTTGTCAAAATGCATCCCAGTTGGTTTTTTTTTAGAGTGGTTTATACTTTGAAAAGTATTTTCATATATAGCTATCTGATCTTTCCTTCTGCCTTCAGAGGTAGGGAGGGGGTGGTTTACACCAATGTACAAATGAAAATGCAGAGACTCAGGGTGGGGGGGAGTTGACTTCCTTTAGGAAGAACAGCAGCCTGAGCCCCTATCTGGGGGCTCTTTCCCTTATCTTGGTCTCTGGCACTGAGGATTAGGATTTGGGGCAGCAAGCTTAACTGTGGACACTGGAGCCAGAAAAGCAGTCCCCTTACCCTTCACTGCCACCATCTCTCTTTCTGCTCAATCTTGAGAAAAGTAGGGAAATTATATTGAATATTACCAAGTTGGGAAGCTGTGGTACTGAGTGCCCTGCCTAAGACCCCCTTACTAACTTGGGAGGAGGTGAACTCCCAGGCACACAAAGAAGGGAAAGATATGGATGCAGGAGAGAAGAAATCCCCAAAAGCCTACCTTCGTGGTCTAAGCGCTGTTCCACATTGGAGAGGGACCTTGGCCATTGCTGACTGTGAGAACCACTCTGAGTTTCCACTCTCCTCGGCCCCTCGAAACGGAACCCTGTAGGCACGCTCTGCGAATTTTCCTCCTTCTCTGCTACTCCGAAGAGTGTTCTCCAAGAAGACTTTTTCTTGGCAAGGTTTATGGCCTTCTCACTGGACTGGGAACTTCTGCAAGGCCACGGCCCCTGTGTCCATGCCTCCTTTACCGGCCAACTCCCTGGTCCTTTCTGGGACAAACTTCTTGTCCTCAGGAGCTTTGGTGAGAAGACAGCAGAGCTGTTCTTGAAGACATGGTGTGTGACATAGAACTCCAGGATTTTGAATTCCATACTGTTTGAGTCATCATCATCCAGAGGGATCTCCTCCAGGTCACAGGTGCTGGTGGTGCACATGGCAGGGCTGCAACGACAAAGTCCACACATGTCCATCTATCTGGGAGCACCCTACTCTTTGTTGGTCAGGAAAGACAAGTGAAACTCAGTAAACATTTGCTGAGCACCTATTCTCTTTGTGCTGGGAGGCAGGGGATAATCAGAGATGGAAAAGCCAGGGTTCATTCTGAAAGTTCAGTCTTACAAGGATGAGGAAGAGACATGTACACAGATAACTCCAAACAAAGAGAGTGAGCTAGAAGCTCAAATAGAGATGCAGGTGCCAACATTTGAGGTGGGGGAGGAGCAGACAGCTGCAAATAGAGGGCATGTGCAGCCTCCTTGAAGGACAGAAAGGGTTTGGATGAATGGACGGATTTGGGAGCTGAGAACAGGCTGGGCAGAGGGCAGATTACGATGAAATTTAGGATGGTGTGAAGAGTGGAGAGAGAGCTGGTAGAAAATAAGCTTGTGCTTTGTGTATCCTTAGGGCTCAGAGAAGTGGAGGGACAATAGTGATGTGGCAGTTGGGGCCAGGTGATGGGGTATTTGAATGACAAAGAGCTTTGCATTTTTTCCTGTCAATTGATTTTTACATTTCAAAAGGGGCCCTAGATTGTGGAGGGTGGGTGAAAGTCTCCTTTAAAGAGGGTAGGTGGGCAAAAAGGGAAGACAGCTCAGGAGAGGGAACTGTCTGGGGTCCCTGGCCCTTCCTGTCCTCTCTCCCTTCCTTTACTCTCTGCTTTAGCTTGAACAGGTGCACTACTATTCCTCTATATTTGATATTACATGTAACATTAGATATGAAAAAAAAAATCCTACTTTTTTTTTAGAAAATCAAGTTTGAAGAACTTGAAAAGCAGTAGAAAAGATCGCTGAACCTAAGATCTGGTTCTTGGAAAATATTTTAAAAAACATGATAGGACTTTACCCAGACTCATCAAGAAAAAAGAAAGAGAAATGGCCCAAATCAATAAATAAAATCAGAAATGAAAAGGGGGGAGTTCCCGTCGTGGCGCAGTGGTTAACGAATCTGACTAGGAACCATGAGGTTGCGGGTTCGGTCCCTGCCCCTGCTCAGTGGGTTAACAATCCGGCGTTGCCGTGAGCTGTGGTGTAGGTTGCAGACGCGGCTTGGATCCCGCGTTGCTGTGGCTCTGGCGTAGGCCGGTGGCTACAGCTCTGATTCGACCCCTAGCCTGGGAACCTCCATATGCCGTGAGAGCGGCCCAAGAAATAGCAACAACAACAACAACAACAAAAAGACAAAAGACAAAAAGAAAAAAAAAAAAAAAAGAAATGAAAAGGGAAAAGTTAAACCGACACCACAGAAATACAAAGACTCATGAGAGACTACTATGAACTATATGCCACTAAACTATATGCCAATAAAATGGGCAACATAGAAGAAATGGATAAATTCCCAGAAATTTACAATCTCTCAAGACTGAATAAAGAAGTATAGAAAATATAAACAGACCCATTATCAGTAATGAAATTGAGTCAGTAATTAAACAGCAACAACAACTCCCAACAAACAAAGGTCCAGGGCCAGATGGCTTTACAGATGAATTCTACTGAATATTTAAAAGAGAGTTGGAGTTCCCATTGTGGCACAGCGGAAACGAATCCAACTAGGAACCATGAGGTTGCGGGTTCAATTCCTGGCCTTGCTTGGTGGGTTAAGGATCTGGGGTTGCCGTGAGCTGTGGTGTAGGCCAGCAGCCACAGCTCCAATTAGACCCCTAGCCTGGGAACGTCCATATGCCGCAGGTGCAGCCCTAAAAAGGACAAAAGACCAAAAAAAAAAAAAAAGTGATAAAGAGAGAGTTAAAACCTATCTTTCTCAAACTACTCCAAAAAATTGCAGAGGAAGGAACACTTCCAAACTCATTCTATGAGGCCAGCTTCACTCTTATGTCAAAATCAAAGACACCCCCAAAAAAGAAAATTACAGGCCAATATCACTGATAAATGTAGTAACAAAAATCCTCAACAAAATAGCAAACTGAATCCAACAACACAAAGTCTCATACACCTTGATCAAGTGGGATTTATCCCAGGGATACATGTTGGTTCAATATCCACAAATCAATAAATGTAATACATCACATTAACAAACTGAAGAATAAAAATTATCTATTCATTTTAGTAGATGCACTTTGACAAAATTTAATATCCATTTATGATAAAAACTCTCCACAAGGTAGGTATAGAGGGAGCATACCTCAACATTATAGAGACCATATATGAGAATGTCACAGGTAACATCATACCAAACAGTGAAAATTTGAAAGCATTTCCTCTAAGATGAGGAACAAGACAGTGATGCCCACTCTCACCACTCTCATTCCACATAATTTTGGAAGTCCTAGCCATAGCAATCAGAGAAGACAAAGAAAGAAAAGGAAGAAGTAAAACTAGAAATTGGAAAATTGGAAAGGAAGAAGTAAAACTGTCACTGTTTACAAACAATATGATACTCTATATAAAAAAATCCTAAAGACGTCACCAAAAAACTACTAGAACTCCTCAAAGAATTTGGTGAAATAGCAGCATACAAAATTAATACATAGACATATGGATTTATATACACTAAAAATGAACTATCAGAGAAATTAAGGGAACAATCCCATTTACCACTGCATCAAAAAGAATACAATAACTAGGAATAAACATATCTAAGGAAGTAAAAGATCTTACTTGGAAAATTATAAGACACTGATGAAAGAAAATGAAGATAAGACAGATGAAAAGATATATCTATGTTCTTGGATTGGAAGAGTTAATATTGTTAAAATGATCATCCTACCCAGGGTAATCTGCAGATTCAATGCAGTCTCTACCAAAATACCAAGGCCTTTTTTCACAGAACTAGAACAAATAATTCTAAAATTTGTATGGAAATTCAAAAGACCCCAAGTAGCCAAAACAATCTTGAGAAAGAAGAACTATTTTGAAGGTATCATACTCCTGACTTCAGACTCTATTACAAAGCTACAGTAATAAAAACAGTATGGTACTGACAGAAAAACAGGCAGATAAGTCAATGGACTAGAATAGAGAGCACAGAAATAAACTTATGCACTTATGATAAATTTATGACAAAGGAAGCCAGAATATATAATGGAGGAGTTCCCATCGTGGTGCAGTGGTTAATGAATCCGACTAGGAACCATGAGGTTGTGGGTTTGGTCCCTGCTCTTGCTCAGTGGGTTAATGATCCAGCGTTGCTGTGAGCTGTGGTGTAGGTTGCAGATGCGGCTTGGATCCAGTGTTGCTGTGGCTCTGGTGTAGGCCATCAGCTGTGGCTCCGATTCAACCCCTAGCCTGGGAACCTTCATATGCCACCACCGGAGTGGCCCAAGAAATAGCAAAAAGACAAAAAAAAAAAAAAAAAAAAAAAAAAAAGAATATATAATGGAGAAAAGATAGTCTCTTCAATAAGTGGTATTGGGAAAACTGCACTGCTACATGTAAAAGAATGAAATTAGAACATTTTCTAACACCATATATTAAAAAAAACCCTCAAAATGTATTAAAATCTAAATGTAAGACTGGAAACCATAAAACTCCTAGAAGAAAATATAGGTGGAATTTTTTTTACATAAAATAGTAGCAATATTTTTTTGGATCTATCTCCTAAACCAAAGGAAACAAAAGCAAAAATAAACAAGACCTAATTAAATTTAAAAGCTTTTGCACACCAAAGAAACCATCAACCAACAAAAAGACAATCTATGGGATGGGAGAAAATAATTTGCAAATGATGTGACCAATAAGGGGTAATATCCAAAACATGTAAACAGCTCATACAATTCAACTTCAAGAAAACCAATTAAAAAATGGGCAGAGGAGTTCCCATCATGGCTCAGTGGTTAACGAACCTGACTACCAACCATGAGGACACAGGCTGGCTCCCTGGCCTCACTCAGTGGGTTAAGGATCCAGTATTGTGGTGAGCTGTGGTGTAGGTCACTGAAGTGGCTCGGATGCCAAGTTGCTGTGACTGTGGTGTAGGTGGGTGGCTACAGCTCCGACTGGGCCCCTAGCCTGGGAACCTCCAAATGCCATGGGTGTGGCCCTCAAAAGACAAAAGACAAAAAAAAAAAAAAAAGGTCTAAAGAGTTAAATACACACTTTTTCAAAGAAATATAAATGGCCAGTAGGTAGAAAAAGATGCTCAATATTATTAACAATCAGAGAAATGTAAATCAAAACCACAATGAGATATCACCTCACACCTGTCAGAATGGCTATCTTCAAAGTCTACAAATAACAAATATTGGCCAGGATGTGGAGAAAAGGGGACTCTCATCCACTGTTGGTTTGAATGTAAATTGGTGCAGACATGGTGGAAAATGGTATGAATATTTCTCAAAAAACTAAAAATAGAAATATATGACCCAGCAATTACACTCCTTGGTATGTATCTGGAAAAGATAAAAATACTAATTTGAAAAGATACATGTACTCCAATGTTCATAAAAGCATTATTTACAGTTGCCAAGATATGGAAGGAACATAAGTGTCTAAGAACAGATGAATGGATAAAGAAGATACAGTGTATATTGTATGGAATACGACTCAGCCATAAAAAAGAATGAAATTGTGCCATTTGCAACAGCATGAATGGACTTGGAGGGTTATGCTAAATGAAATAAGTAAAAAAAAGACAAATACTGTTATGATATCACTTATACGTGGAATCTTAAAAGCATAAACTAGTGAATATAACAAAAAAGAAAGACAGATATGGAGAAGAAACTACTGGTTGCCCATGGAGGCAGGGGAAGGGAAGGGGTAAGATGGGGGAGGGGATTAAGAGGTACAAACTATTACATATAAAATAAATAAGCTATAAGGATATGTTATACAGCACAAGGAATATAGCCAATATTTTATAATCACTACAAATGGAGTAGAACCTTTAAAAATTCTGAATCATTGTTGTGCATCAACTATATCTCAATTAAAAAATTAAAAAAAACATACCCCCATATCATGGATAAAAAAAATAGCACATGTAAATCATCTAAAGTAGTGCATGGTAGATGTTACATGTTCAAGAAATACTAGCATCTTCATTAAAGTTAGATTATTTTAGAATAGGTTACCTTTTTGGTAAGTTTTAATGTGTACGTAAAAGCAAATCCATCAAATGCTGCAATTAAGAAAAGTAATGACCTGCAAATATTTGGTTTATCTATAGATAGTGTGGGTGTGGGTATAAAGTACACACACTGTAAGGCATGAAGCCTGGGACTTGGCTGGCTTTCCCAGCACCTAGCATAAGGCCTGACAGAGTAAATGCTCCATAAATATTTGATGAATGAAAGAAAAACGACATAGATCTACCAGTTAATAATATGGGATATATAGTCAAACTTGAATTTTAGATAAATGACAAATAATTTTTTAGTGTAAGTAGGTCCTGAATATTGTATGCTTATAAAATAATAGTATCTGTCATTTACCTGAAATTCATACCTAACAGGGCCTCCTATATATTTTTTTTTTTTGGTCCTTTTAGGGCCTTCTCGACAGCCACAGCAACACAGGATCCTCAACCCACTGAGTGAGGCCAGGGATCGAACCTGCATCCTCATGGATGCTAGTCAGGGTTAATTTCTGTGCCACGACAGGAAATCTGGGCCTCTTGTATTTTTAAGCAAATTGGACAACTCTACGAATGAAAGGTGCTGCTTAAAAATATTGAGAACTGAGTTTCTTGGAAGGGAGTAAAGTGGACCTGGGGTTGAGACTGAGTTACCTGAGACACATGAGCCAAAGAGGGAAAGGGCTAGGAGAGCCGGACACGAGGTCAGACTCCAGGTGGACGTCTCACTGCAGATGTGGCTGAGCCCAGGCAGGGAGCAGCGCTGGAGGGTGTCAGGAGACTTATGTGGGTTTTAATTCGGAGCTTCCTTTGGACTGGAAGTACCCTCGGGTTCTCCAGGAACTGTGTCCTTGGTAGGGGGTGAGCCTTCCTCCAGCCACAAAACTACTCTGGAGGAAACCATGTAAGTTAAAAAAAAAAAAAAAAAAGCAAAAAGTTTCTAATGCAGCGTGAGGACTTTAAAAGTGTGTGTGTGTCCTACTCTACAGCACAGGGAACTCTTAGGATAGAGCATGATGGGGAATGACATGAGAAAAAGAATGTGTATGACTGGGTCACTTTGCTGTACAGCAGAAAATGTCACATAAATCAACTATAATAAAATTGCTTTTTGAAAAAAGTGAATAGAAAAAAAAGTGAGTGTGTGTGTGTGTGTGTGGTGTGTGCATGTGTGATGTTATCGGAGAAAGGGTCCTTCTTTAAGAGAGGGGTTTGCAAAAGGCTGATGCAGGAGCAACAGCTGAAAGGGGGGAAAACCAGAGGTCAGGATGGAGCACACGGTCCTTCCATCTGGGGGCAGAGATTTTTGTCACATTACAGGCCAGAAGGATCTGAGTGCTTGGCCCAACCAAGAGGCAAGGCCAAGGGCGAGAGAGAGAAGCAGAGAGCCCGGCAGCATGCAGACAGTGGCCAGGAGCAGCGGTGCGGAGGAGACCATGGCATCAGTCTCAGTTAAGACACTTCCAGTGCATCCCACTGATCCCCACTGTGAATGAGGGCGCTGTTAAATTGACCATAACGTCTTGGTGCAGAGCAGCAGCGAGTTACTTTATCACACATTGCAGCCCTTCTGCTCTCAGCCATTCGTGTTCAAAATGCTCAACTTCTGGGTCAATGGAAATGTACAGGTAAGTTTTATGCTTATGTTTATGGAAAGGAAGTCCTGGGTGGGGTCCCAGGGTGTAGGTGCAGAGCCTGGAGGGTTCAATTAGCTCCAGGATCAGATGTGTGAGGCTTATTGTAATTCAGTGGCTCCCCAACCCTACTCTTTGTATTTACATACCCTCTCCTTATCTACACCAAACTGCTTCTGAAAGGGAGGGAGGTTACATGGTGTCTTTGGTTGGCCTCTTTGCCCTCCCAGAAGATTCCCTCTCCCTCAACCCCTAGATGGCCAAAGTCCTGCGGGTTCCCACGCAGCTAGTCCCCTAGGAGCGGGGCAGGGCGGCACCTGACCTCCAGGATGGCAGGACACCCTTGGGGTTGTTCTAGCTCTGGATTCCTTTGTCGAGGTTAGATTTTGCTTCCCTTCCTGTGGCAGGTCACGGAGGAAAGAGACCCTACAACGGCACAGAGGCTGTGGCCCCAGGGCCCCAGGAAGCTGGATGGAATTCAAATTTGCTCACTCTGCTGAGACCTGAATGTAAGACAGGAGTGAGGGAGTTCCCACTGTGGCACAGCGGAAACAAATCCGACTGGACCCATGAGGTTGTGGGTTCAATCCCTGGCCTTGCTCAGTGGGTTAAGGATCCAGTGGTGTTGTGAGCTGTGGTGTAAGTTGCTGACACGGCTCAGATCTGGCATGGCTGTGGCTGTGGTGCAGGCTGGCAGCTGTAGCTCTGATTAGACCCCTAGCCTGGGAACCTCCATATGCCGCAGGTGTGGCCCTAAAAAGACTCCTCCCCACCAAAAAAAAAAAAAAAAAAAAAAAGGAGTGAGGACGCTCATTCCTGAGGACCAAATTAGGAGCTCAGTGTTTTCTGGTTGCTTTTCACCTGCCCTTCTGCCCCCTCTGCCCCCCTTATGCCCTTCAGAGGCAATCTGCCCTCCCCCCTCGCTTTCCTGAACATCTAGTGTCTTCGTCCCGCCTCCTGTTTGTCATTTCTGTCCTTTAAATCCTCAGGGAGAAATGAGGAATGAGGTAAAATCATTACAATAGAAGCTAAACTGAGAGACAGAGACTCAGGCTCTGATGATTATGAACAAAGGGGGTGGGGACCTCGGGAGGGAGCAGAATTTCCCATTTCACCTGAGCCTTGTACCCAAGGAAGTCTCTAGGGGGGTCTGCCAGGACTAGACCTTGTGTCCAAGTTCCCACATGTGCTCAGGACTCTGGCTCAAACCCAGGCACGCCTGTCTGCAGCCCATTTCTGCTCTGGGGGAGGAAGCTTGCATTTCCACAGGCTTCTGTCAGGTCATCACGCACCTTGTCACGCACTCAGTGAGAGAGGCCTGCACAAAATTCAAAATCATTTGGCCAGTTACATATTCTGAACTGACCTATCCCAAGCCTTCTGAGCAAAGGAGAAATGAAAGAGAAACCTAAATATCTTTCTTTCCCTTTCTTTGAAACGCCAAACTAGTTGCTTAACGTTTAGTTTTAGATTCTTAATTTTGCTTTCTGAGTTTGACATGCTAAGATCTTGGAAATAAACTCGGGAAACGTGAGGTCTGCTCATCTCTAGTGAGTTAGCAAAACCAGGATGGACCTGCCCACCCCAGGTCCTGCTGGAAAGGCTGAGAATGAAGACTGGTGCCTCCTGGTGTTACCTGGTCTCCAGGCTGTTAGCGGTGTCTCCTGCTTCAGGTCAGGTGGCAGTAAGGATATTTCTATACCTGAGTCTCTCTCCACGAAACTTAAGAGGAAACTCTGGCCAAGTCTTCCTGGCTTCTCATTGCGGGAGGCTTCTTGTGATCTGAGACCCCAGCGGGTGTAGCCTCTTCAGGTTGGGACTAGAGCTGGAGGGAGGCTCAGGAAAGAGAGCCACTTCCTCGTTAAGCCCTGCCCTCAGCTTTTTAACTGAAGGAGGGGCTGACCTTTGCCCAAGTAATTTGACTCGAAAAGGAGTTCTACACGGTTTCCCAAGGACTCTCACTGCCCTTTGGGACAAAGACAATTATTTGGGTGTTTTCCTGAGAGTGCTTTCCATTTCATCAGTTTAGCAAATGTTTACTGATCACCTGTGGGACATCTTGAATCTTAACATCAGGAGGCAGGTGTTACGATTCCCATTTTGCCTATAAGGAAACTGAGGCTCAGAGGTAAGGTATCTTGTTAGTGGTCCCCGTCAGGTGAGCTGAGATCCAAATCTTGGTCTTTCTGGCTTTCCACTATATCCTGTTACCTCTCCTGTGAGATTCAAAGGTTGTATTCCAATGGAACCCCTGGAAAAGCTTTCAAAACAGAATCTAACCCCAGCCATAGTAAAACCCACAAAAACTCATGTAAAGACTATAGGTTACATGGGCGTTCCTGTTGCTGTGCAGCAAAAACAAATCCGACTAGAACCCATGAGGATGCAGGTTCGATCCCTGGCCTCACGCAGTGGGTTAAGGATCTGGTGTGGATGTGAGCTGTGGTGTAGGTCTCGGGTGAGGCTCGGATCCTGCATTGCTGTGGCTGTGGTGTAGGCCAGCAGCTGCAACTCTGATTTGACTCCTGGCCTGGGAACTTCTATATGCCATGGGTATGGTATGGCCCCAAAATGCAAAAACAAAAAACCACTATAGCTTATGATTTTAGGGATAGAATTCCCTATGTATAAGAAAGAAGAAACAGATAGGATTTTATGCTTTATCCAGATTCTTAACTGAAGTATACATTTATGATCATGAAATATGAGTGCTGGCTACTCAAACTGGGAAGATGAAGGAAGTGAGAAATGAAAGGGGAATTAAGGGTGATTTCATAAAAGCGGGGAAAGGACTGGCCATTTAAATATTAGGTAAACATCCCTGAGAGACAAATGACAGCAGTTATGGGAAAGTTAGTTTTTTGGTGACTCAAAGTGAAATTTCACCAGCAAATTCATATTTATTGCACGTAATGAATACAAGTCTAGTTACCTGGAGGGCTATTCAAGAAATATTAAGAATGTCTTGTCTTTTTTTTAAAAAAAAAAAAACTTAGTCTTTTTTTTGGGAAGAAGAGATAGATTCATTTGAAACAATTCAAGAATCAACAAATGGATATAACAAGTAACTAAATTGCCTAGTAAGGACCACAGTTGTGATTGGACTTCAGAGTTACATGACTTAAGGAAACTGGGGGCAGAAACCATTTAGAATCTCACAAGGTCTTGGCAGGTATGAACACAGGTATGAACACAAGGAAGGGGCAGTCAGCACGAGGAGGCGGGCTCATTGACGACAATGTCCATTAGTCACCCAGCTTCACACCTTCCACACCCAACAAACTGGCACATACTCAAGACAGGCCTCCAGACGTGTTATATATTAAAAAAAAAAAAACAAAAACCGAGCCTACTTTTCTCCTGATTCTAAAAATACACATTGTGCTCTAGAAAAGGTAGAAAACATAAAAGAGCACTCATAGAATAGAGACCACCAAGATCCAGACACTCAGAGATGAGGGTTGTTAAAAATGGGGTGCATTTCCTTCCTTCTGTGACAGTGACAGTAAGCTACCCTTCAGGTATCTGCCCGGCCCACTGACCTTTCCCTTCATCCTGCCCCCAAGAGTGTACCTACCAGGAGGCACCCCTGCGGTCAGGTGGATAAAGGGACCTCTGCCCCTTATGAAAAAGGAAACCATAAGCCCCAACTGGAGTCACGTGTGTTGGCTCCGTGGCAGTAGGCCAAGACTTAATACCTATCCTAATTACAAAGTCACCCTTAGCCAGGAATGTGATTCCAGCTAAACTGGAATTTCCTGGTCAGGACTGAGAAATCTGCTAATAGACCCTGCTCACATCCTCCTTCAGGAGGACGGCCTTGCCTGAAACATTATATCTTTGCAAATACTTTCCTTGTTTCTGCTCTGTCTTTAAAAAGCTTCCTTTTCTGCAGCTCAGCAGAGCTCCTCTTTACCTCTTAGATGAGATGTTGCCTGACTCATGAATTGTTCATTAAAAAATTTTGTGTGTGTGTGTGTGTGTTTTGTCCGTGTTTTAGGGCTGCACCCGTGGCATATGGAGGTTCCCAGGCTAGGGGTCTAATCGGAGCTGTAGCCACCTGATTACGCCAGAGCCACAGCAACACCAGATCCGTGCTGCGTCTGTGACCTACACTACAGCTCTCGACAACTCCGGATCCTTAACCCACTGAGCAAGGCCAGGGATCAAACCTTCAACCTCATGGTTCCTAGTCGGATTTGTTTCTGCTGCGCCACGACGGGAACTCCAATTTTTTTTTTTTTTTAAATGGCTGCCCCTGAGGCACATGGAAGTTCCGAGGCAAGTGGTTGAATTGGAGCTGCCGCTGAGGCCTAGGCCACAGCCAAAGCCATGCCAGATCAGACCTATGTTGAAGCTTGGGCCAACACCGAATCCTTAATCCACAGAGCAAGGCCAGGGATTAAACCTGCATCCTCACAGAGATAATATTGGGTCCTTAACCTGCTGAGCCACCATGGGAACTCCCAATTAGAGCTTTTAAATGTACTCAGCTGGGTTGTGTTATTTAATAGATTCGATGGCAGCAGTGGGATTGAAGGAGATTTCTGATGGCTTCTCGGACAGTGAAAGACACAGGCCTGGTACCGGTGAACCCACTTTTGGGTTCACTGTCTCACCCTTTCCAAGGACTGAGGGTAAGTTCCCTCTTGGTTCTGAACTCTCTTGGCATTGAGCTCCCCCTCTGTTTGGCTTATAGGGCAGGTCAGCTCAGGCTGGGAGATGGTTCTGCCCAGAGCCAACAAAGCTAAGCCCCTGGCCTTTCAGACAATTCCCAGGTTGTAAGTGGAAACGCCCAAGCCCTTGATTCTGTCCTTGTTGTGTCCCCACTGTTGGTTCGGTCCTGTCCGCAGCTCAAGGTTCATGTGAGAATCGGTGGTGGTGCAGAGCCTTCTCTGGCTCAGGTCGCAGGAACATCTCTTGGTCTCTGCTGGTGAGGTACAGTGAATGTTTGTCTGGTTTTATGTACATAAAGGCTGTTGCTAGTGGGGATCGCAGAGCCCCAAAAAGCGGCAAAAATTGGTCCATGCATGTTAAGGATAGAGAGGCTGTTAGAGTGACTGCCAACTCAATTGAAGACCCCAGTGTTGAGATAAACGGGTCATGGAACAGATTAAAGTGACCCTTGGTCCCCCACCAACCTCAGGAAAACATCCCTGCAGGGAGGTGCACTGCAGAGCAAGCTCCCCAGCCCAGCAGCACAGCCCTTTTAAGGTTTAGCTTATGAGAGGGAGGGGGGGAGAGGGGGAGAGGGGGAGAGGGGGAGAGGGGGAGAGGGGGAGAGGGGGAGAGGGGGAGAGGGGGAGAGGGGGAGAGGGGGAGAGGGGGAGAGGGGGAGAGGGGGAGAGGGAGAGGGAGAGGGAGAGGGAGAGGGAGAGGGAGAGGGAGAGGGAGAGGGAGAGGGAGAGGGAGAGGGAGAGGGAGAGAGAGAGAGGCTTAGCAGAGCTTTAAGTGCTGAAGCGTCAAGCACGCCACCTTCTGGCACGCCAGCTGATTGTATGTCTAAAAACTGGTCCCCGAAGGTATCAATTCCAAAGCGGCAAAAAATCTTATCAAGAACCACCTAGGACTGTAGGGGAATGTCCCGATTAGACATGATTGTTCATTTAAGAAGTGCATTTGAAATGAAGGGTTTCTGAATGAAATAAACAGATGGGATACCTATTTTAACTGATATGCAGAGCTCCCCAAAGGCTTCAAGATTCCAAAATAGCTTCATTAAACAGCTTGTTATGGGAGTTCCTGCTGTGGCACAGTGGGTTAAGAGCCCAGCTGCAGCAGCTCAGATTGCTGCAGAGGCGTGGGTTGATCCCTGGCCTGGCGCAGTGGGTTAAAGATCCTGTGTTGCTGTAGCTGTGGCCTAGGTTGCAGCTGTGACTTGGATTCAGTCCCTGGCCCGGGAACTTACTTAAGCCGTGGGTGTGGCCATAAAAAACAAACAAACAACCACCAAAAAAACCCCAACCAAGCAAAAAACCCCACAGAGTTCCTGTTGTGACTCAGTGGTTAACGAACCTGGCTAGTATCCATGGGGTTGCAGGTTCGATCCCTGGCCTTGCTCAGTGGGTGAAGGATCTGGTGTTGCCATGAGCTGTGGTGTAATACGCAGATGTGGCTCGGAGGCTTGGAGGTTCAGATCCTGAGTGGCTGTGTCTGTGGTGTAGGCTGGCAGCTACAGCTCTGATTCAACCCCTAGTTTGGGAACCTCCAAATGCTTCGGGTGGGGCCATGAAAAGACAACAAAACCCGCAAAAAACCCCTTATTATGGAAGGCTAAGGAAAAATGAGCCACACAAGAGGTACCTAAAACAAAAGACGATGGGACGGATGTGCCTCCCACTTCTCCCTTCTGTGCTTCTTTCCCTGAGACTCACATTTTCCTGATTCTCTGCCTGAACTGCCTTTCCACTCTGCAGAGACTATTAAACAGTTACTTGTTAAAATAAAACCACCTGAGGTTGCAGGTGATCCTTCTCAGTTATCTCTCACTCTTCGCTCAAAGATTGAACTAAGGGCCATAGGTAAATCATTTCCTCAATTTAGGGAGGACCCCCCAAAGGTTTTTTTTGTGTGTGTGTTTTGAAGAGTTTAGAATCCTTATGGGGCATGACCCCCAGCTGCCAGCTCTTTATCAGCTTGCACGTATGGCAGCAGGATCTGGTGAAGCCCAAAAATGGAAGCTGGAAGCAGAAGGCATGAATGATCCCAAGGATATTTGGGTTCCTCCATCTCCAACATGGTCCTTTTTATGATCAGAAAAAGCTCAAAACATAGCAACTGATCTTCAAAAGCCATTTTATTTTATTTTATTTTATTTTATTTTTTTTGCCATTTCTCAGGCCGCTCCTGCCGCATATGGAAGTTCCCAGGCTAGGGGTTGAATCGGAGCTGTAGCTGCTGGCCTACACCAGAGCCACAGCAACGGGGGATCCGAGCCCTGTCTGCAACCTACACCACAGTTCATGGCAACGCCGGATCGTTAACCCACTGAGCAAGGCCAGGGATCGAACCCGAAACCTCATGGTTTCTAGTCAGATTCATTAACCACTGAGCCACGATGAGAACTCCTAAAAGCCATTTTTAGAGTCTTCTCTGCTCACACGGATTGGTACTTTATTCAAACATACAGACAAAATATGATACATCTGTGGCAGACTTTAAAGCACCCTTCTTACGACCTCCTGGATTCCACACAGCAGAGAAGGACACTTAACCTGCTCTATATGCCCTGTTTGTAAATGGATTATTCCCTAAGATTAGTGGGGTTGATAAAAAAGGCAAAAAATAGAATGGAAAGCCACTGGCCTGACCAGAGCTTACTTTGAAAGGACTTTGAACCAAGAGCATAAACGAAGGTCCTTCAACCTAATGGCCTTACAGCTGCAGCAGCTCCAAGCCAGAGACCTCAAATAACTCCTGGGTCTCCTCCTAGGGGCCTACCATCAATAAACATGGCCCAACGATTGATAATTAACTGGGGTACTGGAAAAAATATCCAATGCAAATTCTTTGTAATTAACTGGGGTACTGGAAAAAATATCCAATGCAAATTCCTCAATATCCACTGGAATGCTGCCAAGGGAGGCCCCCAAAGAGTCCCTCCCAGGATAAACTGCTACTCTTAAACAGGCCAAATGGAAATTAAAACTAATGGAAAATCAGAGTTCCTGTAGTGGCTCAATGGGTTAAGGACGTGACATTGTCTCTGAGGATTCAGGTTTGATCCCTGGCCTCACTCGGAGGGTTAAAGACACAGTGTTGACTCAAGCTTTGGTGTAGGTCGCAGATGTGTCTCGGATCCTGTGTGGCCCTGATTGTGGTGGAGGCTGGCAGCAGCAGCTCCAATGTGCCCCCTAGCCTGGGAATGTCCATATGCTGCAGGTGCAGCCCTAAAAAGGAAAAAAGAAAAAAAAAAAAAAGATTAATAATCTTTTAATGGAAAACCTTGCCCAATTCTGTTAGATACTAGGGCTGTATTTTCTACTTTAAATCTCACTTTCAGAAATCTTTGAGTGAAAAAATAGTTTCCATAGTGGGTGTGTCTTATAAAGTTCAAAGAGAATTTCTATCTTAACTGGTACGAAACTTTTTAATGAAAAGGTTTTTTTTTTTTTTTTTTTTTTTTTTCCTATGTGACACAGCCCTAGTCTCTGAGGCAAAGACCCTCCTTTCTAAATTAAAAGGGTGAATATGTTTTGCTTCTAGTGGGGACTTCTCTTAGAATTTCCTGTTCAACCTCAACCTGATCTTTTCTGCTTTTTTTTGCAACCCATCTTTGATATAAAAGAAGAATTCCAACACAGATCCCCCAATTTCAGGTGCCTAAAAGTCAATAGGCTACTTCTGAGACTGAGATTGGGAGAATAAAAACCACAGAGCCTATAACAATTTAGATTGATGTGACCGAACCTTTTCCTAAATGCCCTCAATATCCATTAAAGCCTGAAGCCATACAAGGCCTCACATCAATAATAAAAGACCTAATTGCCCAGGAATTAGTCCTTCCCTGTACCTTGTAATCCATACATCTCTCCAGTCCAGAAACCGGATGGCAGGGCACAGTGATTTATCCAAGACAGAAGCTAGTAATGAGACGAGACAGTATATATTCCGTTTCCCAGTTATTCCAAGCCCTTTTGTCACAAGCTCTGCCAGACTCAAAATGGTTTAGGAAGTTCCCTTATGGCACAGTGGGTTAAGGATCTGGCATGGTCGCTGCAGCAGCTCGGGTCACGGCTGTGGCATGGGATGGATCCCTAGCCTGGGAACTTCCACGTGCTATGGGCACATCCAAAAAAAAAAGTACTGTTCAGTGCTATAGAATTTTGTTCAGGATTTGTTTGTCAGCATTGCTGGAGACCAGTATTTATTCACCTTCACTTGAAACAATCAACATGATACCTGGAGAATCATGCCCCAAGTTCACTGAGGCCTCTTTTTTTTGTCTTTTTGCCTTTTCTAGGGCCGCTCCTGCGACATATGGAGGTTCCCAGGCTAGGGGTCCAATTGGAGCTGTAGCTGCCAGCCTACGCCAGAGCCACAGCAATGCGGGATCCGAGCCACGTCTGCAACTTACACCACAGCTCACGGCAATGCCGGATCCTTAACCCACTGAGCGAGGCCAAGGATCAAACCCACAACCTCATGGTTCCTAGTCAGATTCGTTAACCACTGCGCCACGATGGGAACTCCTGAGGCCTCTTCTTATTTCTCCCAAGTGCTCCATCAAAGTCTAAGCAGCCTCCAGCTCCCCAGGAAAGCGACCCTTTTAAAGGATGAGGATGACCTCCTGCTGTGCTCAGTTACCAAAGAGGCACCCGTGAAAGATTCCATTTATTTGCTGCAACACTTAGCTGAACAAGGACATAAAGTCTCTAAACGGAATTACAATTATTTTTGGATGCTGCTCATTACCTGTGTCATAACCTAAGCACTGAAACGTGCAGCTCTCTCCAGAAAGAATTAAGTTAATCCAAGAATTTCCTAGGCCTACAACTAAGAGACAACTTCGTGGATTTCTAGGCCTTGCTGGCTATGCAGACAGTGTGTTCCTAATTTTTCTCCATTTGCTTCCTAGTTCCCAGGTCCCTTTCCTGAGAGGGTAAACTGAGCAACCCTTTAAAAGTCTGAAAAATCACCCTAAGAGACACCTGCCCTAGGGCTACCTAACAGTTCAGAACCTTTCTCCTTATTTAAACATGAAAAAGATAACCAAGCCCTGGTAATGCTCACATAAGAACAAGGCAATAGGGAGTTCCCATTGTGGCTCAGCGTGTTAGGAACCCGACCAGTAAGTATGAGGACGCAGGTTTGATCCCTGGCCTTGTTTAGTGAGTTAAGGATCCTGCGTTGCCGTGAGGTGAGCTGCAGTGTAGGTCACAGATGTGGCTTGGATCCTGCACTGCTGTGGTTGTGGTGTAGGCGGTGGCTGCAGCTCAGATTCAACCCCTAGTCTGGGGAACATCCACATGCTGCAGGTATAGCCCTAAAAAGAAAAACAAAACAAAACAAAACATGGAAATAAACACAGGCCTATTACAACGTGCAACTTGATTCAGTGGCGTGTGCCTCTCCCAGCTGCCTTAAGGCTATAGCCATAGCTGCAAAGTTAGTAGAACCTCAGCAGATCTCACCCTAGGAAATGACATCTATAAACTCCACACCCTGGACGGGGTCTTCTTAACTGGATTAATTCAACATTTCTTTGCAAGCAGACAAACCTGTGAGCTCTTTCTGCCTTCACCACCGAATCTACATCTTGAACAATGGAATGCTCTTTGTTGTGTGTGATGTATGAATTTTATTTATTTTTATTTTATTTTATTTTATTTTATTTTATTTTGGTCTTTTTGCTTTTTCTAGGGCCACTCCCGTGGCATATGGAGGTTCCCAGGCTAGGGGTCGAATCGGAGCTGCAGCCACCGGCCTACCCCAGAGCCACAGCAACGTGGGACCCGAGCCACGTCTGCAACCTACACCACAGCTCACGGCAACGCCAGATCCTTAACCCCCTGAGCAAGGCCAGGGACCGAACCCGAAACCTCACAGTTCCTAGTCAGATTCATTAACCACTGCTCCACGATGGGAACTCCTATTTATTTATTTTTAAAATTTATTTTATTGAGGAACAGTTGATTTGCAATGTCACGTTAATTTCTACTGTATAGCAAAGTGATTCCGTGTTTTTTATATATAATCACATATATATTGAGTTATATATATCTACCATACCGTATATATATACACGATATATAACTGAATATATATGAATATATATGTAGCTAAATAGACATATATGTAACTGAATACACACACACACACACACTCTTTTTCATATTCTTTTCCATTAGGTTTATTACAGGATATTGAATATAGTTCCCTGTGCTATACAGTAGGACTTCGTTGTTTATCCATTCTATATATAATAGTTAGTTTGCATCTGCTGATCCCAAACTCCCAATCCCTCCCATTGGTAACCGCAAGTCTGTTTTCTACGTGTGTGGGTCCGTTTCTTTTTCGTACATGAGTTCATATTTTAGGTTCCACATATAAGTGATGTCCTATGGTATTTCTCTTCTCTGTCTGACTTACTTCACTTAATATGAGAACATCTAGGTCCATCCATGTTGCTGATGTTGCAATGTTTTCAATCCTGCCTCGTGATGACCCCTGCCTGACAAAGGTGAAGCCCATGACTGTGAGGCATTAATGTCCCATTTTGTGACACTGCATGCCCACTTATGAGACACCTCCTTGGACTTACCCTGATCTGATTTTGCTTATTGTTGGGTCATCTTGTAAAAGTGACAAAGGAAATTTCCAAACTGGTCATGCTGTTACTACTCCATTTGAACCACCTGAAAGGGGCAACCTCCCACAAGCAGAGCTCTGGCCCTGACTGGACCACGCTGGTTATCAAAAGGGCTAATTGTTAATATTTATACTGAAAGCTGATATGCCTTTGAGGTCGTCATGATTTTGGAATGTTAGAGGAACAAATGAGTGTTCTTATGTCCCCTTGGATCCCAACCAAAAACATATAAGTATGGAGTTCTCTGATGGCCTAGTGGGTTAAAGCTCCTGAGTTTTCACCACTGTGGCTCTGGTCACGGATGTGTGGTGCAGGTTCGATCCCTGGCCTGGGACCTTCCACATGCTGCAGGTGTGGCAAAAAAGGAAAAAAAAATAAATAAATAAAAAACAATGAGAGAAGTTCCCATCGTGGCTCACCGGAATCGAATCTGACTAGCATCCATGAAGACACAGGTTTGATCCCTGGCCTCACTCAGTGGGTTAAGGAGCTGGTGTTGCCATGAGCTGTGGTATAGGTCGCAGATGTGGTCTGGATCTGGCATTGCTGTGGATGTGGTGTAGGCCAGTGGCTACAACTCTAATTTGACTACTTGCCTGGGAACCTCCATATGCCGAAGATTGCCCCCTCCAAAAAAAACGAAAAGAAAACCCAAGTAAGTGATTTTCTTGCTGTTCTTTTCTTACACTCTGAATTGCTTTTGTCAAATTTGAGGCTCATACTAAAAAGACTGAACCTGAGGATCAGGGCAATACTCCAGCAGTCTTTCACCCCAAGGCAGCAACCACAGAATCTGTGAAAGTTTTGGTACATGTGGATACTGCGCATTCTGCTGCTGCAAAAACTGATCCCTTGTGTCCAGACTTTTGCCATCCTGATGTCCTTGTAACAAGACCTCCAGCAATGCTCTGCCCCTAAATCAAAGTTAAGATGGGCAAACAAATCTTGTAAATTGAAGCTGCCAGACTGCCAATTGGTTCTTCCTGGTCCCTGGCAAACCCCATTTTCAGTTTTTACATTCATTCACCCATCATGGCGCATTTAAGATGTTTCAAATTAGGAGTTCCTGCTGTGGTGCAGTGTGTTAAAAAACAATGAGGAGCTCCCTCTGTGGCGCAATGGCATTGGCAGCATCTTGGGAGCACTGGGATGAGGGCTTGATCCCTGGCCTGGCACAGCGGGTTAAGGATCCAGTGTTGCTGCTGCTTTGGCTTAGGTTGAGACTGGCTTGGATCTGATCCCTGGCCTGGGAGCTCCATGTGCCTCGGGGTGGCAAAAAAAAAGAAAAGATAATTCAAATTATAAATGATCATTGGTGGGGGAGATTGCTATAAAATTGTGAAAACTGTTTACTATCCATGTCTGATCTGTCAGGTCCATAATACTGGAAAAACTATTCCCAGAGACCTGAGATTTCCTCCCTCTGGACCCTTCGAGCCCCTGCAGCAGGACTTGAATCACTTGCCACCCTGCATGGGTTATCAATATGTTCTTGTTATTGTACATATATTTCCAGGATGGGTTGAAGCCTCCCCTGCCATAAGCCTGATGCCCTCATAGTGGCAAAGGCACTCTTAGAAAACATATTTCCCACCTTCCATAATATCCAGTGATCAAGACACACACTTCTCTGGGTAAATGAGATGGACTCTCACAAGTCCTCATAAATCTCTTGGAATTATCCCTGTCCTGTCACTCTCAATCCTCAGGCAGGGTTGAGAGAGCTAATAGCATCCTCAAACTTAAAATCTCTATACTCCCTGAAACTGCTGGACTCCTTTGGCCTCAGGTGTTGCCTCTGGCCTTGCAGACCCTTTGCAGTATCCCTTTTGGGAAACATAAACTCACTCCATATCAGAGAGTCACCGGTCGATCAGTGTCCATTGGCATACAGCTTTCTGCTGATCCCTTTGAATCCCACACTAACATGACCAGCTACTGCTAAGTCTTTAATGTCTATGCTCAAGCCTATCATCAGTGGTTAAAGAAAGTTTACAAGACTCCAATTCAAAAAATCCTGCTGGTCACAGTTTGGAGCCTGGTGCTTAGGTATTCTGGAAACCCCATCAGAGAAAAAACAGCCCTTGAACCTGGTAGCAGGGAGATTACCAGCTGCTTCTTACCACTGACACTGCTGCAAAATAAGAAGTCATGGAGCCTTGGGTGCCCATCTCATAGCTAAAGAAGGCCCCATCTGACATGTGGTCTTGGAGATCTTGGAATCATATTGGTGAGAAGGAGATGCAGCTGATGTCAAGGAAGACTGCTTCCACCTAAGATGCCAGATTGAAGCTTTGTGCTTGAGCTAAACATGAAAATGTTCCCTTTTCTCTTTCTAACCTTTACTCTGACATTGGCCTGAAGAGATAACCACCCATCTGGATCTCCCAGACCATTGCTGGGGTGGGGGTGGGGGGAGGGTAACATTTAAGATCACTGGATTTGTCTTCGAAGATTCTAATCTATTCATGATGCTGGGGACCTCTGGTCCTCTCTGTGACCAATTTCTCTTCTATTCTCAAGGTCATTGAAAACTATACTCATTGCATTCCACCCCCCGCAGATCTTTCACTGAGTTCAACTTTTCCGTCCAGAACAACATGTGCCTTGGTTTTACCTTTCTTCGAGTGTAACCATATGTGCCCAATTAGACACAAATACTTATGTCAATCTTGGTACATGCGCATTTCACATTCCCATGATTATCTAGCTCAGATCTTCCTCCACTCACTAAGAGATCTCACCAGCATCTCCCGTCTTTGCAAGGCACTTAGGAGGACTCTTCATCTCAAGCTAGAAGATGCTCTTCCAATATGCACTGGAAACCTGACTGACCCCTGGCTTGATGGGTAAAAGCAGCAATCCCTGTGAAAGAACCTAGTAACGGTAGTATCCTAGTGATAATGGTCTGTGCCTGGACAGGGCTTGTCTTTGTTGGTGGTGGTTTTCCTTCTGCGTGGGCCTTTATTTAGATGGCTGGGACACAGTTAGGCAATGCCTCTTAGGTTACCTGACTGTACCCCTGTTTACAAGCAAACGAAAACATCCCAGAGTTACATGGTCGAGTTAGAAAGGACCTACCAAGAGGCATTCATGGCTCAGGGTTCCCTTCTTTGGCAAGGATGTGATTCCCTGGGTGGGAGTAAATGTGAGTAAGAATATGATCAGAAACCTCTCCTCAACTTTTGAGGGTATTTCAGGTTCCTTTGCTAAGACAACAGCTGTCCAACAAGATCCTTAGACTCTCTGGGGCAACATTGTTCTTAATAATAGGATGGCTCCCGATAGCTCAGTGGAGCCAGGAGGTGTTTGTGCTGTAGCTGGTACCTGCTGTTGTACCTGGGTTAACCCTTCTGGGGAGGTTGTGACTCAGTGACATAAGGTCAATGTGCAAGCCACCTTGAAGGTGACTTCTTCCAAGAGGTCTTTCTGTGACTTCTTTGATTCTAACGGGTTGACTCTTGGAGACCATGACGATGGCGTGCTCTCCCGCGCAGGTCTTCTCCACTTGCTAGATGGGATGCTGCCTGATTCATGAATTGTTCCATAAAGCCAATTAGGTCTTTTACATGTGCTTGGTTGAATTTTTGTTATTTAACCACATCCAATCAGACAAGAAAGTGGACTTGCTTACCCAATCCAGTTCTACATGCCAGAAATTCGGCACAGCGTTTACAGAGATTCTAGCCTGCTTCTGCTGGGAGGTCATGTCTGGGTTCCATTCAGCAGAGGAGAAAAATCTGGTGGCAGATAAAGTGATGCAGGAATGCATCAAGAGAGAGTTGGAGAGCATGGGATCCCAGAAGGCAGGAAGCAGTACTGTCCTAGTTCCTCAGGGCTCTCCGCTTGTCACCGGGAGTCTGAGAGACTCCTGTGCCCTTGTTTGTTTGTTTTTGGTTAAGCTGATTTGAGTGTTTCTTTCAACTAGATGGCTCCCCGAAACAAACACACTGTACCGGGTTTTATGTAGTGAAGATGTTATTAGAGTTTTGTAATTTGCTTTTTCCATTTAACATCTGTAATAAATATATCTCCATACAAACATACTTTGTAAATAGAAGGTTTATACATATATATATATAGTTATTATAGTTGATTTACAGTGTGCTACCAATTTCTGCTCTACAGCGCAAGTGACCCAGTCATACATACATTTTCATTCCTTTTATTATCTTCCATCATGGTCTATCCCAGGAGATTAGACATAGTTCCTGGTGCTGTGCAGTAGGACCTCGCTGCTTATCTGTTCTAAGTGTGATAGCTTGCCTTTACTCACCCCAGACTCCCAGTCCATCCCACTCCCTCCCCTCCCCCCATCCCCCTCGGCAACCCGCAAGTCTGTTCTGTGTGTCTGTGAGTCTGTATCCATTCTGTAGATGGGTTCGTTTGTGCCATACTTTAGATTCCACATATAAATGATGTCCTGTGGTATTTGTCTTTCTCTTTCTGACTGTAAATAAATTTTTAATGGCTGCCTAAGTCTACTGAATGGAAGCACTGAAACTATTTAACCAGGCTATTATTTTAAAAATGTTTTGTTGGTTTTCAAGAGCTTACTATTGTAAATAACACTGCAGAATATAGTTTTATCATCTTTGCTCATATTTTGGGTTGTTTTCTGAGGAGTGATTCCCATGAGTTGAATTATTGGTGTGGATATTTTTGAAATTGTTATATTTACTTTTGATTGGCCTTAATCTTGGATTCCTGAATTTATTTAAATTATTACCAGGAATATATCTCAGGAAAAATCCCTAAGTGTTTGAATGTATGGATAAAATGCTCATCCTCAGGAAAACTGGGGGTTTTCCCCATCTTATAATAACCAAGTAAAGCTTGAGAGGCCAGATGAGCAGATTTTAGAATAAATACCACATGACTCTGATCCTTATTTCAATTTCAACATAAGAAACTGGAGGAAATGGAATCAGAGATGACGTCCAGCAGCAAAAGAATATTTCAAATGAAAAACTTGAGAGAAGGAGCACCATTTGTTAGGAAGCACACCTGTGAAAGGTTTCAGAGTCTGCTACCCTAAAACATGCAACTTTGGCATAGGGATATTTTGAACTGAAGGCAATTAAGATGAAGCCTATACAAGAAAAACTCTCTGCTTTCTGCCTCAACCAAAAAAGAAGGAGGAGTCTTAATCACTGAGACAACTCTAGATTCTCATTAGCCTAGATCTGACACCAGAGGAATCTACACAACAAACTAAAATAACCTGAGTCTTCTATTTGTTTCCCCCATGTATTTACCTTCCCACAGTTTGTCACCCTGAAAACCTAAAGCCCTCTTCCTTTATCTCATCACTTTTCTATAAATTTATTTTTCCCACCCTCTTCTGTATTAAGGTAAATCAACAAATAGACTCAAAGTGTACATGATGATTTGATATATGGACACATTATTAAATAATTAAATGAACACAGATCATTTAATTATTTACTTACTTACTGGTGAGGATACTCAGGTTTTACTCTCTTAGCAATTTTTTTTTTTTTTTTTTTTTTTTTTTGCTTTTTAGGGCTGCACCCATGGCATATGGAAGTTCCCAGGCTAGGGGTCGAATCAGAGCTAGAGTTGCCAGCCTATACCACAGCCACAGCAACATGGGATCCGAGCCACATCTGTGATCTACACCACAGCTCACAACAACACCAGATCCTTAACCCACTGAGTGAGGCCAGGGATGGAACCCGAATCCTCATGGACACTAGTTGGGTTTGTTACAGCTGAGCCACAGTGGGAACTTCCTCTCTTTGCAAATTTTGACTAGACAATGCAGTATTATCATCTATAGTCACCATGTTATATATTAGAGCCTTAGCACCTATTCATCTTATAACTGAAAGTTTGTAGCCTTTTACTAGCCTGTCCCTGCTCACCACCAACCCCTGGCCACCACCATTATAATCTCTGTTTCTATGAGCTTGACTTAATTTTTTTTTTTTTAAGATTTCATATATAAGAAATATCATGCAGTATTTACCTTTGGCTTATTTCAGTTAATAGAATGCCTTTAGTTACATCCATGTTGTTGCAAATGGCAAGATTTTCTTTTCTTTTTTTTCCTTTTGGCTTTTTAAGGCCACACCTGAGACATCTGGAGTCTCTCAGGCTAGAGGTCTAATCGGAGCTATAGCTGCCAGCCTACACCACAGCCACAGCAATGCAGGATCCAAGCTGTGTCTGCAACCTATACCACAGTTCTGGATCCTTAATCCACTGAGCAAAGCCAGGGATCGAACCCACAACGTCTTTGTTCCTGGTCAGATTTGTTTCTGCTGAGCCACAATGGAAACTCCCAAGATTTTTCTTTTTTTTTTTTCTTCTTTCTAAGTCTGAAAAGATTCTCTCTTTCTCTCTAATGAAGGCCTTCTTCTTTGAACGACTTTGTTTCTTTTTCTTGCCTAATTGCTCTGGTCAAGACTTTGAGTATTAATTATGCTGGATAAAAGTGGCAAGAGTGGGCATCCTTGTCTTGCAGAAGGCATTGAAGTGATGCTGCTGAGGGTTGTTATAGCTGACCCAGGTACAGAGATCATATTGGCACATAGGAAGGCTGTAATTGTAATAGGAAATGGAAACTACTTTGATTTCTGATAAACACTCCTGATAAACAAAGAGAATCTTGATGTTTATTTCATCTCTTAAGGTAGCAGTGGTGATGAATGTTTTTTACACTTGAATCTTACACTTGGTAGTGAGGAACTTGTTAGTGGGCTAGAAGCATTGTGAGCCTTGGGAGAAGGAAGAAATGTTCATCTTATTGTGGAATTTGTAATAATTAAGGCAGAATTCCGGGAGTTCCTGTTGTGGCTCAGCAGTAACAAACTGCACTAGCATCCATGAGGATGTGAGTTTGATTCCTGGCCGCACTCATGGGTTAAGGATCTGGCATTGCTGTGGCTGAGGTGTAGGTCAGCAGCTGCAGCTCGGATTCGACCCCTAGCCTGGAAACTTCCATATGCCTTGGGCATGGCCCTAAAAAAATAGAATTTTGGAGCTAGTCAGGCATTACCTTTTAGAGTACAGATAGACATGCTTTCATGGCCACAGACTCCAAAGAGGCATAACAATAATAGTTATAATTTTACTGAATCTTTACCATTTATTAATGCAATTATATAGTATATGCTTATTGTTATGCCCATCTTACAGATGAAGTTGAGGCACTGGGGTTAAGTAAAATTACCCAAAATAACAAAATCAAAGTTGTGGGATTTGAGGGAGCCCAGGTAATCAATCAGTCTTCAGAGTCTGGGAACCTAACCATTAAACCTGACCATCTTCTTAATCTATATAGATGTATCCCTGATTATTATTATTATTATTAGTTATTTTGAGGATGCACCCATGGCATATGGAGGTTCCCAGGTTAGAGGTTGAATCAGAGCTGTAGCTGCCAACCTACGCCACCACCACAGCAACATAGGATCTGAGCCGCATCTGCAACCTACATCATAGCTCTCGGCAACGCTGGATCCTTAACCCCCTGAGTGAGGCCAGGGATCGAACCTGTGTCCTCATGGATACTAGTTGGGTTCATTACCGCTGAGCCACAACAGGAACTCTCCGATATATCTATAATTATTAATGTTCTTCATCCTTTTGATTTTCTGGGCTCACTTTTATTGCTGCTAGACCTTGATGAGGGAAAACTAGAATATTTTGAAATGGGCAAAAGAGATTATTGGGTATCTTTTCGATGAAATCCTGGAACTTTGGGAATTTACTTGATTTTATAGAAACATGCACCTTTGCCAGTTTTGATTGGGCTATTTTACAAGTCTTTATAGGCAGACATTGAATGATAAGAAGCTGATAGTAAAGCCAGTAATTCCTTCCACAAAAATGGAAATTGTCTCTTGTGAAATTCAACTGTTTATTGTCCTGTGTGTACGGACTAGTTTTTCCAGTTTTTTCCCTATTTGTAAAACATTTCAGCATTTCTTATCTGACTACAAATGTGCAGTAGTTTTTCTCCTTTGAGCTGGTTGTAATATTTTTCTGTTTCTGCTATTAATTAATGAGTTGAATAAAATGTTTGACACTGATTCCTTACATCATCTGAGAGTAGACGAAGAGTCTCTCCTCGATCAAACTCTAGCCAGGCTCCTCTGAGCCCTTCCTTGACTAGGCTCAACCTGTCCTTTAAAGACTTGAACAAAATACTAACATAATTTCTTTTTTTTTTCTTTTTTGTCTTTTTGCCATTTCTTGGGCTGCTCCCACGGCATATGGAGGTTCCCAGGCTAGGGGTTGAATTGGAGCTGTGCCACCGGCCTACGCCAGAGCCAGAGCAACACGGGATCCAAGCTGCGTCTGCAACCTACACCACAGCTCACGGCAACGCCGGATCCTTAACCCACTGAGCAAGGCCAGGGATCGAACCCGCAACCTCATGGTTCCTATTTGGATTCGTTAACCACTGTGCCACGACGGGAACTCCCTAACATAATTTCTAACAGTTCATGGCTATATCCCTAGGAAAACCCTACCCTCCCTGCTTAAAGTGTCTGCCTGAGAAAACTCAAGGCTGCCAACATAATTTACTCCATAGTGTACTGCAACATAGTTTACTGACAACATAGGCTATTCCAGCCAGTTCTTGAATGTAGGGTCTCTTGTTTCCCAGTCTCCATAGGAGGAGAAAAGCCCAACAAACCCAGATGGTGTCATGCAAACCAAGCTCCCCTTCCTGCTTTTTGTAATTTATCACTTCCCTGACTCCACTGAGGCCCTGCTCAACCTCCTCCCTATTCCCTCCTTCCTTCAAAGGGCACAAATCCAAATTCAGTCCACACTGGATGTTTTTCTTCATAGCACTAGGATATTACTGATTAGAATCTGTCCTTACAACTTTAACTAGTGTCTGGCTTTGTTTAACTTTGACAGAGTCATGATTTTACGTTTAAAGAAATCATCTCCGAATATTGATTAAATTATTTTAATTCTCTGGCTCTCATGGTCCTTTCAGGCTTTGACTGTCTGCTTAATTGGTCGAGAGGCAGGTGGGTAGAGATTTCAAGGCTCTATTAGTGGTTGTTATTAACACATTTGCCCATCATAGGTATAATATAGCATAGTAGTTAAAGGCTCAGGCTCCAAAGGAAGTTTGGCTTTGAATACTGATTCTGCCTCTTACTAAATGGGGGTTTAGAAGAGAGTGATCTGAAGAAGGAAGTAAAAGAAAGACACTTGATTTTGAGGATAAAAGGATGTTCTTGGGCTTAAAAATACATATATAGGAGATGTCCAAAGGAGGTGTTACAGAAAAAAAAATTCTGTCATTTATTAAAACACTAAGGCATGGTTGCAATCAGGACTATTGTGATACATATAGGGATTATTGCAAAGCGGCTTTGCAGAGACTTGGCTTAGCTGTGAATACAGTGAGGAAAAGTGGGAATTCATAACCAAGGAGCAGGATGGGGGGTCTAATGGATGAAAAATTACTAAGGAAGCATTAGGGGTAAGTGGGGATTCTGGCTAAACAGATCTGATAGGATTCTTTATTCTTTTTTTTCTTTTTAGGGCTGCACATGTGGTATATGGAAGTTCCTCGGCTAGGGGTTGAATTGGAGATGCAGCTGCCAACTTCCACTACAGCCACAGCAACACCAGATCTAAGCCACATGTGCAACCTATGCTGCAGCTTGTGGCAATGACGGATCCTTAACACACTAAGCGAGGCCACGGACACTAGGCGGATTCTTAACCGGCTGAGCCACTTTGAGAACTGCTGACCTGATAGGATTCTTGCTGAAGGCAAATCATGGTGACCAGACATTACCTGGAAAATGATCGGGGATGAAGAATTTGATATCAAAAGTATCAAGATATCTTGATATCAGATAACAAGGGTAGGAGGTTCCGGCTAAACTGACTTAGCAGGAGTCTTGGTAAAACTGGGCTCTTGGATAATATGCCAAGGAGGAAGGGACCTAGCTGAGTTTAGAGGAGTCTGACTAAAGTTTGGTCAAGGACAGTCTTTGCCAATGACCATGACAAAAAGCAAATACACAAAAATGAAATAGGTCTGGAATGGAGTGACTGTCAGACTGAGCTGGGGTTCTTGAAAATGTTAATAACAAAAGAAGGGATTTTTCAGATTCAGTTACAACAACAGAAGGCGGAAAGAAAACAGAACCGCTTTGATTCAATTTGACTTCCGTCTTCTCTACCAAGGAAAACAGTCTCAGCTGGAAATGACACAGAGATGTTGGAGCTTTAGATAAAAGAGGAGATGACAGAGGTGTGTTGAGCAGCTTTAAGTAAATATCAGATTCAGGGTAGGGAGACACAGAACCACCGTTGTAACAGAGAAGAAAAAAATCTGATTCCATACTGGATCCATTCCTTTAGCTCTAACCTTGTGCTCTGTGGCCTGTGCTTAGTCATGCTGGCTCTGTTGCTCTGTAAAAGAATGATGCCTACAGCCTGAAATATACAAAGTAGCCCGTTCTCAAGGCTCTTTAAAGGTATAAGACTTTCCCATTAATATGGAGATACAAAAGTTGCAGAACAGAGAATAACATTTGTCTTGTTGGGGGTTTATAAGAATGGTGTTACTGATCCAGGTCAGTAAATTCAGAGAGAGATGGGGTGTTGGAGTAAGGAGTAGCCACTTTGTTGTGACTAGACCTACATGGACAGCTGTAAGAAGAAAGGATCCTGGCACTAAGTTTGCAACAACCAGCCACACATCCCTCTCCCCTTTTATAGTACAAAAGCAGGCTGAATTCTAACTCGGTAAAGTGGTTCTTTGGGACACTAGTCCATCATCTTCTCCATCTGCTGACTTTCTGAATACAGTCGCTACTCCTTGCTCCAACCCCTCATCTCTCGATTTCTTGACCAGACTCAGTCACACTGTTGGGTGATACCTGATGACTTGCACAGTTGTCAGGCCTTGAAAAACCTCGCAGAGATGTTATTCTCTGCAAAATCCTGCGCTTTATTATCAAACAGATGATTTATGAGCCTTTTGAGTGGGGAGTTCCATGTGTTCACTGGGAGTTGGTTGGGACAATCTAATCCTATTACCCGAGTCAGGGGATGTCCTTGATGATGTGCCCATTCACTCCAGCAAGGTTTCTGGTAAAGATCTCATGAACTGCATGTGAACGAGTTGAAGAATTACAGTTTAGACAACAGTGTAATTGCAAAACTTTTCAGACAGTTTTTCCTTCATATTCAAAGTGTGTGTTGATGGAATGAAGGTCCTGACCTCTCTGGATGGTTTATTTTTCCATTGCCTTTCTTTCCCAGGTGTGTGAGCTTGCACAAATCGCTCAACTTCCCTAGCCTTCAATATTATATAAAAAAAATGCTTCAATCTCTACTTGTTTCAGAAACTGATTCCCTGAGAAATTGGTTCATGTATGCGCAGAAGGATGTAATTTACCTCTGGGTTCTATCCTTGATTCTGCTTGTCATTTTTCATGATTGACTTACATAAGGGCGCATACATGGATGATACAAAGAGATGGAAGAACTTTTGAATGGATAAGAGTTCAAGCCCCAGGCTCAGACAGTCCAAGATATGAACGTTGGGTTTGTTGCTTTCTAATTGGACCTTGAGCAAGTTTCTTAACTTCACTGGCCTTGATGTCCTATGTGCTTGACTAATAATAAAAACAACAACAGTAACAACGGAGTCGATGTAAAGACTAAACAACTATGTAAGGTACTACATGAAAAACACTTAGCAGGGTGCCTGGCACAAAGACAGTGCTCCAGTAACTGTTAGCTGTTAGTTATGCTATCACTAAGCTGGGAGAGTTTACATTGGGTAACATATTATGTTTGTTTTTTTTTTTTTTATAAACTTTTTTTTTTTTTTTTTGCTTTTTTGGTATTTCTTGGGCCGCTCCCGCGGCATATGGAGGTTCCCAGGCTGGGGGTCGAATCGGAGCTGTAGCCACCGGCCTACGCAAGAGCCACAGCAACGTAGGATCCGAGCCACGTCTGCAACCTACACCACAGCTCGCGGCAACGCCGGATCATTAACCCACTGAGCAAGGGCAGGGACCGAACCCGCAACCTCATGGTTCCTAGTCGGATTCATTAACCACTGCGCCACGACGGGAACTCCACATATTATGTTTTAAAATTAGGTTTCTCACTGTGGCTCAGAGGGTTAAGAACCCTATTTTGTGTCCCTGAGGATGCAGATTCAATTCCTGGCCTCGCTCAGTGGGTAAGGATCTGGTATTAGTGCAAGCTTTGGTGCAGGTTGCAGATGCGGCTCTAATCTCATATTGCTATGGCTGTGGTGTAGGCCTCTAGCTGCAGTTCTGATTCGGCCCCTAGCCTGGGAATTTCCATATGCTGTGGGTGTGGCTCTAAAAAGGAAAAAAAAAAAAGTCGTAGGGTGAAACTATGAGCCCAAACCTAGAATGTAGTGGGGCTTAATGAGAAGCCCAATATTTAGGATTAATTAATCAACAGCACCTGGCTTAAGAGAGGTTCATGTCAAAATCGTTTTAGGGCTTTGGGGTGACTGCCAGCTTGATGTGAATTGCTAATGAGGTGGTATGGCTTCCAAGAAATCTCATGTGAATTACTAGGGTGGAAGAGAGGCTATAGTGCCCTGGCACTCTTGTCCCAGGGAGGCAGGACATGCCTGCAGAGCTGGGTTCAGTTCTGCCCTTGTGTTTTTTTCTTTTATTATAGCAGCGAAGCAGGAAGCCACACTGTAGGAATTCAAATCCCAGCTCTGCCATAAGACTAGCTCTATGAACTTGGATAAGTTATCTAATCTCTCTGTGCCTCTGCTTTCTCAGCTGTGAAATAGGAATAATAAAATGTGTGCCTCTCTCTTAGGGCTGTTATAAGGAGTCAGTGGGATGTCAATATAAATATGAAATGTGCTTCTGAAGGAGTCTGGCTCATAGTAATTGCCAAAGAAATGTTGTTGCTGCTGCTGGTGATGGCAATGGTGGTGGCATCAACACCATTCAAAGAAGGGCATTGTCAGTTTCCCAAAGTGGCATGATCCGAATGGTTCTGGGGGCTCTATCAGTGTGATGGACAGAATATTGAAGGCATGATGTTCCTCCCCTCCCCCACCCCCTGCCCCGAACACACACACCACTCCCTTGACATGGAAGGGGCTTCAGAACACTTTTGGACTCCTGCCTAAACTGAAAGGTTCAGGCTCATACCCTTTGATATCTCTATCCCTGGATATTAGAGATAAGTGCATTCAGGGCCCTCATTCAAAATTTGCTCAAGATCATCTTCCTAGAGTCTTTGGAAGTTACAGATGTTAGGCCCTTAAAGGGAGACCACCTGTAAAGGATGATAGGAGGAGTTGCTGGCAAAGAAGGAGAAATGCAATTCAGCATTGAGAATGCGACAGGGGCACGAATCGTTTTGGCTAACATGAAAGTTCACATCCTTGGCTCTTTCCAAAACATTAAGATGGCAAGACCTGCTATTTGTAACCTCATCCTAGGGAATTGTCCTTCAAAGGGTTATGTCAAAATTCTCTAGCACAGTGGCAGACTGATTCTGATTTCAAATCAGAGACTTTTTTTTTTTAATTTATTTTTGTTGTTGTTTTTGTTGTTGTTGCTATTTCTTGGGCTGCTCCCATGGCATATGGAGGTTCCCAGGCTAGGGGTCCAATCGGAGCTGTAGCCACCAGCCTACGCCAGAGCCACAGCAACGCGGGATCCGAGCCGCGTCTGCAACCTACACCACAGCTCACGGCAACGCCGGATCATTAACCCACTGAGCAAGGGCAGGGACCGAACCCGCAACCTCATGGTTCCTAGTTGGATTCGTTAACCACTGCACCACGACGGGAACTCCTCAAATCAGAGACTTTTAATCTTATCTTTGGACTCTTGACAAAAAGACTTTCCCCTCTGCAACTGGTCACCGGACACCATATGAATAACTTTTCAGTCATGAGTATCTTTATCATACTTGCACATTAAATATAATTTATCATTTTTTCCATTTTAACTCACATGTAGCAGATTTGCTTAGCTGATAATCCTCTCATTTGGAGGGAAACATTTTTAAAAAACCTAGTTCCTTCTGTATCAGCTTCTAAGTTTTATAAGTTTATAACTTTTCATAAATTTATAAACATTTTTTCTCCGTGAGGTGTAATTAAAAGAATTATCCCAGGAGTTCCCATTATGGCACAGTGGAAATGAATCTTAGGAACCATAAGGTTGCGGGTTTGATCCCTGGCCTCGCTCAGTGCGTTAAGGATCTGGTGTTGCTGTGAGCTGTGGTGTAGGTCGCAGATGTGGCTTGGATTCCGAGTTGCTGTGGCTCTGGTGTAGGCTGGTGGCTACAGCTCCAATTAGACCCCTAGCCTGGGAACCTCCATATGCTGTGGGTGCGGCCCTCAAAAAAAAAAAAAAAATCCCAGAAAAAGTCTCTGAATCATAACCCTTAATACTGTGTGGTGTGGGAATAGTTTAGAATCAGATCATAAACAGCAGTGTGGATAGACTCTGTGAACCAAGGAAGGCTAAGGCTCATCTTTGTACCTGTTTTCACTGTTTGCAAAATTAGAGACATCACAAGTTTACAAAAATGAGCTCAAGGTCAAATAGGAAGTTAAGACCCAAGGTCTTCAAGCCCATATTCTGTGGTCTCTCCACTTGCCACTTGCCTCCCTCCTCACCAGAATCTTTTGAACGTCAACTCAAATCCCACCTCTTCTTAGAAGCCTTTCCAGATTCCCCCCCCCCCCCGCCCCCGCCTCCAGCTTGGTCTAATCTCTCCCCTTAGCTACACCAGAGCAAGTTTAGAGCATTGACCACAGTACTTATCAGTCTTCTTTGTATTAGAGTCCAGCGTCCATGCCTCTGTCTTCACCGTGTTTGCCTGAAGAACAAGGAGATACTGTAACCACTTTAGGATCCCACTTAACAAGAGTGTGGCGCTTTGTATATACTCGGCCACCAGGAAATGATCACTGACTTGGTTAGGAAGCTTGTGTAATGTGGACTCTTTATCCTTGAAGAGAGAAGATTTAGGGGGGGAATGCAATGGATTCTCTTGGGAAGGATGGATTGGATTCAGAGAGCAGAGTGAGGGCCAGTGGCTAGAAGTCACCAGGGAGCAGATTTGACCTGGCTGTTTGGAGAGAATCTGTCACAATGACAGACATTTGGTAAAGAAACAGGGCCATGAGAAGTGAGTTTCCATCAGTGAAGGTGTTCAAACAGAGGCTGGACGGCTGCCATCAGGGATGCAACAGTCAGGAATATACGCTCCATCCCTGAGATTCCCTGTTTGCTGGCTGCGCTTCAATGTCCCTGAAGATCTTGGTGCCATTTTAGGGTCCATGGGTGGTTGAAGGCACAGCAGGTGTGTGGGAGGCCTGGTGCACCAATAGGGTTGAGAGGGGCCCTAGCACTATCCAGGGAGACCCAGGTCTTTCTCAGGTTGTTCATTCCTGGCTTTTGTTAGTCCATGAGCAAAAGAGGCTCTGCCTCCACAAAGCCCAGTTCCTTTCCCCATGGTCTCTATGTCTGCAATATCTATCTCTATTGTTGAGCCCTGTGCACCCAGAAGGTCAGCTTTATGTGAACTTGCTAGAGTGAAGAGTCCCGAGTGTCTCACAGTTACAGCCAGAAAGTTCTCAGCTGAGCCGCAGGGCTGGTGGTGGTGGTATTCAGACCTTACAAGCATTTCCACAGGAAGGCCCCAAATCCATCTCTTCTAGGCTCTTAGCCTTGGAGCTATAGTTTTTTATATTTCTTCTGGCCATTCCATTTCATTTTCTTTCTTTTTCTTTTTTCTTTCTTTTTTTTTTTTTTTTTTTACCTTTTCTAGGGCCGCTCCCGTGGCATATGGAGATTCCCAGGCTAGGGGTCCAACTGGAGCTGTAGCCACCAGCCTGCGCCAGAGCCACAGCAACGTGAGATCCGAGCCACATCTACAACCTACACCACAGCTCACAGCAACGCTGGATCCTTAACCCACTGAGCAAGGCCAGGGATGGAACCCACAACGTCATGGTTCCTAGTTAGATTCGCTAACCACTGCACTACGACGGGAACTCCCCATTTCATTTTCAAATGATAAGTCTAGTTATTCTTTTTTCTGTTTGGCTCCCAGATATACCCCGATAAGTTTTTGGTTAAAACCTGTCTTTTTTCATAGGCTCCTCACTAACAAGTATGGATCTAACCCTCTGGCATTGCTCTCAAGGCCCTGTTTTCCATTTTCAAGGCTCCTTTCCAAGACGTTTTCCCAGCCTCTGCATACCCAGGTATTTGATGTGACCTCACATTATCCACCCCCCATAACCCCCACCCCAAAGTCTACCTGGTTTTCTTCACAACATAATGTTGCTTCCCATCCTTGGCTCCTGAGCATTTCTGCTGTCTGGCTTCATTTCTAAGGTTCTTGCTCAGAGAGATCAGGTTGGTAGACTATCCACCCTCATTAGCCTAATACAGTTATAGCCTCCAAGGTCTCTTCCTTCACAACATTCAATTCACCATGACCTTACACTTTAGAGTTCCTGCTTTGGCGAAGTGGGTTAAGAATCTGGCATGGTCCCTGTGGTGGCACAGTTTGATCCCTGGTCTGGTGCAGTGGGTTAAGGATCTGGTGTTGCTGCAGCTGCAGCTTAGATTTGATCCCTAGTCCAGGAACTTTCATATGCTGCAGGTATAGCTGTGTGTGTGTGTGTGTGTGTGTATATATATGTAAAACTATATGTATAACTATATATAACTATGTATATGGTTAAGAGTTCCCACCGTGGCGCAGCAGAAATGAATCTGACTAGGAACCATGTGGTGGCAGGTTCAATCCCAGGCCTGGCTCAGTGGGTTAAGGATCTGGCGGTGCCGTGAGCTGTGGTGTAGGTCTCAGATGCAGCTTGGATCTGGCACTGCTGTGGCTGTGGTGTAGGCCGGCAGCTACAGCTCCCCTAGCCTGGGAACCTCCACATGCCATGGGTGTGGCCCTAAAGAGACCAAAAGAAAAAAAAAAAGGAGAAAAAGAAAAGGCAAATATATATGGTGGGTTCTATTTCAGAAGTTCATTTATAAGGGACTTATTTAGAACTTACATTTCTCTCTTGCGGTAATTTTCTTCATGGTGGTCAGTTTGGCCAGGCCAGACCTGGAGAACCCATTTAGCCTGTGAGGTTAAGCTGAAGCACCAAAACCTTGGGATCTTAAGGCGTGAAAACAGTGCTAAAGAATACGATCAGAGTGTAGAACAGTGTTTCTATGGGAAAATATTTTCAGAGTTCCAGCTTGGAATGCTGGGTTTCCTTTAATTGTTGGTGGTTAGACTAAGCATGTCTTCCACCTCCATATTAAAAGAAAAAAAAAAAACAAAAACAAAAAACAAACCCCACAGTATAATTTTTTGAGGGATCACTCTGCACCAGGCAGAGTAAACTCATTCTGCGAGTTACACTGTTTCCTCCTCATATGGATGTGGTATAGGCACTGCTATTATCAACCTGTTACAGATGAGAAAGCGGGGACTGAAAGAACTGATCTCGGGAGTTCCTGTTGTGGCACCACAGGATTGGCAGTGTCTCTGCAGCACCAGGATGCAGGTTCAATCCCTAGTCCAGCACAGTGGGTTAAAGGATCCATCATTGTCACAGCTGCAGTTTAGGTTGCAACTGTGGCCTAGGTTACAACTACGGCTCAGATCTGATCCCTGGCCCAGGAACTGCACATGCTGCAGGGAAAAATGGACCCCCCCTCTTCGCCCGACCAAAAAAAAAAAAAAAAAAAAAAAGAAATCCAACCAAAAAACAACTGATCCCAGTGATTTTGGACAGATATTCTAATAAAACAATGTCTAGTTAGTGCCAGGAAAGGAACTTCAATCTAGAAGATGGAGGGAGTGAGGGAGTTCCCAGTGTGGCTCAGTGGGTTAAGGAACCTGTGTAGTCTCTGTGAAGATGCTGGTTTGATCCCTGTCCTTGCTCACTGGGTTAAGGATCTTGCAGTAAGCTGTGGTGTAGGTTGAGCAGACGTGGCTCAGATCTGGTATTGCCATGGCTGTGGCGTAGGCAGCACCAATTTGACCCCCGGGGCCAGGATATGCCCAGGGTGTGGTTTTAAAAAGGAATAAATATATAAATAAATACAAGATGGAAGGCATGAGAAGGGAATCAGAGATGGAGCAGCAGGCTGAATCAAGGTTGGGTCAGGGCCAGGGAGGGTGGAGACAGGGCAATGGGACCGTCTAGAGGCATCTTGGCTCCGTGCAGGAAGTTGTTAGCATATATTCTCTTCCCTTGTGACTTGTCTTTGGCAAAGGGTCGCTCAGATCCTGTTGTATGATCTTGAAACAATGGAGAAGAGCCACAGCCTGCCTCTGAGAAGGAAGAGTGGCCATTGGTGTCTTTAATCCTGATCAAGTTGACCAAGGATGGCAAGGTTGAGTCCATCAGGGCCCCAGCTTTTCACAGCTCCCTGTGTCCGTGCCTCTAACTCTGTAGCACCCTCCCAACACGAGAAGCATGATCTGCTCCGTCCCTTGATTCTGGGCTCTGTCATGTGACTTGCTTCAGCCATCATGATGTTAAAGCCGTGACTGAAGCCCAGGCTTGAGAGAGGTTTGTTGGTTGGAGCTTGCTTTCTTGGGCATCTCTACAGCAGCCATGAGGACATGTCCAGGCCTGCCTGCTAAGGATGCAGGATACGTGGATCAGATCAAGTCTCCCGGGTGACTCAGAGGGACCCAGCCTAGATCAGTTGAACTCCATGCACACGAGTGAGGCCAGCCAAGATCAACAGAGCCACCTGACCTATATCCACTCAACCTTGCTGATTTATGAAAAATAAGATGGTTTTTTTCTGGGGTGGTGGTGGAGGTGGTAGCCATTAGGTTTTAAAAACTAAACCTTTCGAGATAATTGTAGACTCACTTACATTTATAGGAAGTAATAAAAAGAGATCCTGTGCACCCTTTATCCAGTTTTCCTTTGTGATATCCTTAAGCAAAACTAGAGTAAAGTACAGGATATTGACATTGATACAGTAAAGATACAGAATATTTTCACCCTCATAAGGATCCCTCATGTTGACACTTATAGCTGCAACCTCTTCCCTCCTGCTTCCACCCCACCCCATCCATAATACCTGGCAACTCCTAATCTATCCTCCTTTCAATCGTTTTGTCATTTCAAGAATGTTATAGGAGTTCCTGTTGTGACTCAGTGGGTTAAGAACTGAATATGGTGTCTGTGAGGATGTGGGTTCCATCCCTGGCCTCACTCAGTGGTTTAAGGATCTGGCGTTGCTACAAGCTGCAGCATAGGTCACAGATGTGGCTCAGATCCCGTGTTGCCGTGGCTGTGGTGTAAGCCTGCAGCTGCAGCTCTGATTCAACCCCTAGCCTGGGAACTTCCATTTGCAGCAGGTGTGGTCATGAAAAGAAAAACAAACCAAACCAAAGAATGTTATATACATGAAATCATACAGTATATAACCTTTGGGGATTAGATTTTTTTCTTACTCAGCATAATTCTCTGGAGATTCATCTAGGCTATTTATTTATCTACTTATTTATTTATTGTCTTTTTAGTGCTGCACCAGAGGCTTATGGAGGTTCCCAGCCAACTCAGCACTACAGCCACTGGCCTATGCCACAGTCACAGCAATGTCAGATCCAAGCCGCATCTGCGACCTACACCACAGCTCAAAGCAACACTGGATCTGGAACCCACTGAGCGAGACCAGGAATTGAACCTGCATCCTCACGGATGCTCATCAGATTCATTTCTGCTGGGACATGATGGGAACTCCCATTTGGGTTATTGTGTCTATCGATAGCTGTTTCCTTTTAATGCTAAATAGTATTCCATGGTATGGAGGTACTACAGCTCAACTGTTCACTAGTTAAGGGACATCAGATTGTTTCCTGTTTGGGGCTATTTATGAGTAAGGCTACTACAAACATTTATGTACAGATTTTTTGTGCAAATATAAGTCTTCCTGTCTCTGAGATAAATGCCCAGGAGCTCAATGGCTGGGTTATATGGCAGTTGCTTTTTTGCTTTTTAGGGCCACATCCAAAGCATATGGAAGTTCCCAGGCTAGGGGTCCAATCAGAGCTACAGCTGCCAGCCACACCACAGCCACAGCAATGCTCAGATCCAAGCCGTGTCTGTGACCTACACTATAGCTCAGGGCAACGCCGGGTCCTTAACCCACCGAGTGAGGCCAGGGATTAAACCCACATCCTCATGGATAGTAGTTGGATTTGTTTCTGCTGCACCACTATGGGAACAGCCGCAGTTGCTTATTTAGTTTTTTAAGAAACTGTCAAACTACCATATTACATTCCCACCAGCAATATATGGGTGATCCAGTTTCTCTGAATCATTGTCAGTATTTGGTGTTGTCACTATTTTTTTTTTTTTTTCTTCTTGCAGCTGTTGCAATGCCAGATCTTTAACCCACTGTGCTGGGCCGAAAATTGAGTCTGTGTCCTGGTGCTGCAAGAAGGCCACAGATCCTGTTGTGCCACAGTGGGAACTCCTGTCACTATTTTTTGTTTTAGCTATTCTGGGAGGTGTGTAGTGGTTTCTCTTAGTGGTTTTAATTTGCATTTCACTAATAGCCAGTGTTGTTGAACATCTTTTCATGTGTTTGTCATCTGTATATCTTTTGTGAAATATCTTTTCATGTATTTTGTCCATATTCCAAATGCATTGTTGCATTTTAACTGTTGAATTTTGAGATACTACTTCTAGATACTAACCCCTTGTCAGGTATACCGTTTGCAAATATTTTTCTCTTCCTTTGTAGCTTGTCTTTTCATCCTCTTAACAGAGTCTCTTCCACAGAGCAAGAGTTTAAAATTTTGATAAAGTCCAATTTATAAATCTTTCCTTTCATGGATTGTGCTTTTGATATCAAGTCTAAGAACTCTTTGCCTAGCTATAGGGCCTGAACTTTTTCTCCTCTATTTTTTTCCCTAAATGTTTTATGATTTTACATTTTATATTTAAGTCCATGATCTGTTTTGAATTAATTTTTGTATAAGATGTGAGACTTAGGTTGAGGTTCATTTTCTGTTTATGGTGTGCAGTTGCTCCAGCATCATTTGTTGAAATGGTCATCTTTTGCACTCTGCCAGAAATCAGTTGGGCATATGTATGTGTATCTATTTTGGGGTTTTCTATTCTGTTCTATTGATCTATGTATTTATCTCTCCATCAATATCATACAATCTTGATGACTGAAGACTAATACCTTCCCTTTTCCCCTTCTTTTTTTTTTCTTTTCTTTCTTTCTTTTTTTTTTTTTTTTTTTTTTTGTCTTTTTACCATTTCTAGGGCCACTTCTGCAGCAAATGGAGGTTCCCAGCCTAGGGGTCTAATTGGAGCTGTAGCCACCGGCCTACACCAGAGCCACAGTAACTTGGGATCCGAGCCTCGTCTGCAACCTACACCACAGCTCACGGCAATGCCGGATTGTCAACCCACTGAGCAAGGGCAGGGATCGAACCCGCAACCTCATGGTTCCTAGTTGGATTCGTTAACCACTGAGCCACGACAGGAACACCTCCCCTTATTTTTCAAAATTACTTTTTTTAGCAATTCCATTTCCTTTGCCTTTCCAAAATAACTTTGTCTATGTCTACAAAAAATTTCTGTACTTTTGATAGGAATTTTGGTAAACTTGTGTATTTGGGGAGGATTGATGTCTATGTTGAATTTTTTTTTTTTTTTCCGGGAAGAAAGATCTCATGTTTATTTCATAAACACCACTTTTGGGGGTAAAGACTGCCTTCAAACAAAACCATACCCTGATATCTATAATAACAGGTTCATAGTAGCCTGAAATCAAAATTTGTATCTTGGGACCATATTTTATTATATTCTTTTTGAAGCAGATTGGCTCTTATCATCTTGAGATGGACCTAATTTTACGTCCTATCTGTGGATTTAGTTTTTTTTTTTTATTACTCAAATGAATCTATCACATCTGCAGTTGTACAATGATTACAACAATCCAATTTCATATGTTGAATTTTTATCTATATTCTATACTTCTATGATTATGTTTATCTATCTATATATTTATACTTCATTTATATACATTTATGTTCATCTTTATCTATATATATATATTTCATCTATGTTGACTCTAGTCAACGAACATACTATGTCTCTCCATTTATTTGGACTTTTAAAATTTCTTTCATCAGCATTGTGTAGTTTTCAGCACAAAAGTTCTATGTATATTTTGCTAGATTTCCACCTGAGTATTGCAGTCTTTTTTGGTGATTGTAAATGGTATTATATGTATAATTTTGTACATATATAATAATGGTGTTTTATATATATTTGCTGTTTAGAGCTGCACCTGTGGCATATGCAAATTCCCTGGCTAGGGGTCCAATTGGAGCTACAGCTGCAGGCCTATACCACAGCCATAGCAACGTGGGATCTGAGCCACGTTTGTGACCCACACCACAGCTCAGAGCAATGCCGGATCCCCGACCCACTGAGTGAGGCCAGGGATTGAACCTGCATCCTCATGGATACTAGTCGGATTCATTTCCACTGTGCCACAATGGGAACTCCTTATATTTTTAATGTATCTTCACATGTCCATTGCTAGTATGCAGAAATACAATTGATTTTTGTATGTTTATCTAGTATCCTGCAACTTTGCTTAACTCATTAGTATCAGAACATTTTGTTTTTGTTTTTAGACCCCTTGGGATTTTTTTGTATATAGACAATTATGTTTTTTTTCCTTGTTAAAATATTTATTTGCGTTATTTCACTTGTTCAACTTCTGGCACTATGGTGAATAAGAATGGTGAGTGTGATTATCCTTGCCTTATTCCTTATCTTAGGGGAAAAGCATTTAGTCTTTCACCATTAAGTACAATGTTGCTGTAGGTTTTTTGTAGAAGCACTCTAACAAATTGAGGAATTTTGCTTCCATTTATATTTTTCTGAGAACTTTTATCATGAAAGGATGTTGAAATTTTCTAAATGCCTTTTTTATATCATTTGACATGATCAGGTGATTTTTCTTGTGTAGGCTGTTAATGATTAATTAATTGATTTTGAATATTAAAACAGCCCTTGCATCCCTGGAATAAACCCTACATGGTCATGGTGTATAATTCTTTTTATGTATTGCTGAATTCTATTTACTGATATTTTGTTAAGGATTTTTGTGTCAAGAAGAAGGTAGTGTCTGCAGTGTTCTGGTTTTCTGCCTTTGTCTGCTTTTGGTATAAAACAAATGATTTGGAAAGTGTTCCCTCCTCTTTGTTCTGGAAGAGCAGGTGTTATCACATCTGAGAGATGAAAAGTGTTTTGAAGGATGGTAACTAACTTGGCAGAGCAGAGGCGGCTAAAACCCAAGAGCCTGTGGAAAGGAAGACTAATGAACAGCAAATTTGTTCGCCAGAGCCTGTAAAAGCTTCTGGAATTGGAGACACTAGGGCAGTGGAAGGGGTAATGGGGAGTCACAGGGCTGAGGATAGGGAGATGGTTTTAAAGTTTCTCTCAGGGAGTTCCTGTTGTGGCGCAGTGGTTAACGAATCCGACTAGGAACCATGAGGTTGCGGGTTCGGTCCCTGACCTTGCTCAGTGGGTTAACGATCCGGCGTTGCCGTGAGCTGTGGTGTATGTAGGTCGCAGACACGGCTTGGATCCCGCGTTGCTGTGGCTCTGGCGTAGGCCGGTGGCTACAGCTCCGATTGGACCCCTAGCCTGGGAACCTCCATATGCCGCGGGAGCGGCCCAAGAAATAGCAACAACAATAACAACAACAAAGACAAAAAAAGACCAAAAAAAAAAAAAAAAGTTTCTCTCAGGATCTATTATACCTCTGACTTGCACTGTTATGGGACAGCCTCTCTCTAATCACTGCAGAGCACAGACTGCCTTCTCAGGAGAAACTGAACAGAGTTTCTGGCTCTGGGACATGCTGGTTGGTGAGCTCCCATCAGCCTCGCTGCTCCTATTATGGCATCAGGCTTATTACTCAGACCCAATTCCCCAACTCCATTACATTAGAGAAGACCAGAGTGAAAAGTCAATGGAAAAATTCAATTGCCCCAGGAAAATACTCATACATGGTAACAGTTGGGAGGGGTGTGTGTGTCCCCCTAATGACAGAATGGCTCAACGCCTGATCACTCTGCAGGCTGCCAGGTGATAATTCTGATCTAGTCACAGTCCTCTTGGAACAACTTCTTTGCGTCTCTCTTTATTTTTTTGGTCTTTGGTCATTTTTTAAGGGCTGCAGCCACAGCATATGGAGGTTCTCAGGCTAGGGGTTGAATAGGAGCTGCAGCCGCCAGCCTATGCCATAGCCACAGCAACACAGGATCCGATCCGTGTCTGCAACCCACACCACAGCCGACAGCAATGCCGGATCCTTAACCCACTGAGCAACGCCAGGGTTCGAACCTGTGCCCTCATGGATCTTAGATGGGTTCATTGAACACTAAGCCATGATGGGAACTCCTGTGTCTCATTTTTGAGCATAAATCAATAGCTAAGGATCATCAGACTCCTGAGAGACACCAACAAACTAGAAGACAGAGGTCAAAGTTCACGTGTGTAGAAATGATCAATTTGAAGAAAAAGAAAATATTGTAAGAAAGGGGCAAAAGCTTAAAGAAAAAATTCTAAGTATCTTTAGACAGATGAGAAGATATTGCAGCCGTGAAATTAGAATGGATGCCATTAAAACAAACAAACAAAAAAAGGGAATATCAGAAAATAAGAAAGAGCTCCTGGAAACTAAAATGATTAGAGTAGAAATTTTAAAATTCAATAGAGTTTGGAAGATAAAATTGAGGGCTTTCTTCCATAAAGTAGTAAGAAAGAAAAGACTGGAAAACGGGACACCAGGTTGGCACATTTTTCCTTTACAACCACCACCCCCTTTCTCTTTTCTCCTTTCACTGTTGATTGGGGGTGGGGGGGAATACTAAACTTCCTTTCCTAAACTTTCCTATAATTAGATTTGACTTTTGACATATTTCTAGTTAATGAATCAAAATTTGAAATCAAAAGTGGCTTTCTGGAAAGACTTTACTTCCTTGTTACAGATGCACTACTTTTTACTTTCTTCCCCTTCCCCCTTATTTCTTATGAATGTAGATGTGATGGCTGGAGCTGCAGCAGTTATCTTATGGCCGCGAGTGGGAGGTCAAGAGAATTCCAGAGATCTTTGCCCTGACATTCTTGGGGCTCTGAAACAATACCAGTATAACTGCCTCTTGACTTCTTATGTGGGAAGCAGACAAACCCACTTCGTTTAAGTTTCTGTTTAATTGGTAATTCTTCTACTCCTAGTTGAATCATATTTCATAATACAAAGAGAATGGTTAAAAAAAAAACAAACCCTAGAATTCTAGTCAAGTGGTCCAATATTCAATTGTTATGAATTTCAGAAAGAGAAAATAGAAATAACCAGTGGGAAAAATTATCAAAGGAATAATAGAAGAAAATATCCCAGACAGAACTGAGCTTTCATATCTTAAAATAACACATTAGCCCAAGTCACTAAAAATCAGCAGGATGTGGAATGGAAGTACTTCACAGTTTGCTTTCAGATAAATGGACTGGAGGTCAGGAAATTGGCTTTACTACAATAAAGGATTGTAAGGTAAAATGAATTACCATTGTGTAGATTTTCAAGGGGTTTGTTAATAAATACTAAACCCAAAATGTTTCATTTTAAAGAGGATAGAAACTTGTGGAAACATAGTAATACCTAGGGTATCCATTGAACAAAGTGGTTTAAGTTGGGCTGTTGGTTTATACCTGGAAATCACCCACCATATTTTGTATTAAAAGTTGCTATTTGGAAAGATTGTTCTGAATTCATACAGACCTGGTTCTGATCTCAGCTGTATGGTGCAGGCAATGTCCCTAACTTCTCTGCACTTAGTTCCTCATATGGCTGGCTACTTTAGAGGTTACTGAGGGGACAAACGGACATTCTGTATTGAAAGCTGGCACAGGGCTGGCATTTCTTCCATGTTAATTCCTGGTAAGGATGTTTCTTAAATCGGGATGCAATGTGTACCCACATACTATAGCCTTCCCTTCTTCCTTGGTTTTAGCTCATAAGAGCTCAGAGTACCTTCAAGATTATCTGGTGGTGGTTCCCAAACTGAGACTCCTCAGCCCTTAGGGCTTGGGAAAGTTATACCTAGGGTCTCAATGTTTTATTTTTTTTAATTTTTCTTAATGGATTTTATTAGGTTCTCAATGTTTTAAAAGTCTAACAGTAGTCATACCTGCACCGAGGAGCACGATAAGGTCTAATGTCTTTGTTTCTAAGATGTAAAGTCATTATGGTAACTGGTTGCTTCATGATGATCAGAAGCTCCGTTGGACATTTATACATCCGATTACCAAAGACAGAAAAGTCGGTAGTTACTTTTTTAGAGGTGAATTTTGGAAGGGAATGTCTTTAAAATCATGGGAAAATAGTGAAGAGGGTAGTGAGCCTGGGACACTAAGTTTCCAAATAGATTGAGTCACTTGCCTAAGGTCACACAGTGGCCTAGCAGCAATGCCAAGACTAGAACTGATTTCTCCTGATGCCTAGTTGTCTGCAAGTTCCACTACTGACAATAGCTCTGCAGACCGAATTTCCTTTCCAGCACTAAATAGTGCTTTGGTCACCGTACAACCATACTGTGTATGATGCCAGATGTTAACTAGACTTATTGTGGTCATCATTTTGCAGTGTAGACAAATATCAAATCATTACGTTGTACACCTGAAACTAGTATAATGTTATATGTAAATTATATCTCAATCAAGAAAAAAACCATATTGCTTCAGAAATTTGAAATCCAGGATATTGTCGTGTCAAGGGTACTTCAGCTCTCCTGTTCACTGGGACCCCAGGAATCATGGTAAGGGAGAACTTATCCTTGACAATTTGTCATGATTTAGAGGTAGAGCCAGAAGTTTCTTGCTTCCTTTTGTCAACCAATACATTTGTACTTTAAAAGATTTAAAATGCTTGATTATTTAAGAGACAGAGAAAACTCTGTTGCTTATTTATATTGTGTTTCGTGCCTGCGAAAAAACAGGAGATTTTCAGCCAAGGTTGCAATTCCCACGGGAAAGTAGACCAGGCATGAAATCTGAATGTATACCTGTCAGGAAGCTGCAGCCTTTGATTATTACAAAGATAAACGAGAGAACCAGGAAGAAAGCTGTTTTTATTAGTGGTCACCAGGTGGCGCTATACACTCGCTGTCAAATCCCCCAATTTGGGGAATTTGATTTGCTAAAGCGGGAGGGAGAAAAAGTACAGATAGTTCTGTAGTTTGGCTTGAACAGTGGAGCTGAAAGCAGAAGGTAAAAACCTGAAAGCATTTGCCCTCTTTAATTGTGTGCCAGAGAACACACTGGTGTTCTCCGAAATCAATGCGTCAATGAGAAGCTGGCTGATTGTTCAAGTGAGTGGGGACTCAGGAAGTGACTGGCTCCAGCAGCAAGAAAGCCCGGGGTTGTTCTGCAAGGTGTACTCCTTTCTGTCCGACCGTCTGACCTTAAGGGGAAAGGCCATTTCCATTTCTATGCGGAAAACTCATTTCCTTTGTAGCTTCCTTTATTTTATTTTCTTCCTAGGAACCGCGAATTCTCCATCAGGTTGGGGCTGGGAGGAGGGGATGGATGAGGCAGTGAACCAGCAGTGCCCTTTCTTCCTCCCTCCTCCTCCCCCCCATAAGCCTTTCCAGCCCCTTAACCTATCCCTTTCCTCCGGAGGAAAAGTACCTGTGCTAAATCCATGCCCATCGACCTTATGGGTTTTCCTGCCAGTCCTGATTTAAAATATCTTGAAGGATTGCTTACAAGGAGAAAATAAAGCAACCCACTTTGCATTAAAAGGAGAAAATAAATGACCTCCCTCCCCTCAGCCCCGTACCTCCCTACCCTAAAGCGTTTCCCTGGTATCACAGAGAACAACCGGCCACCTGTCTTCTGGCCCCTTGATTCTAGGCCCATGTGATGGTATAAGGTCGGCTCCAGAATGCTGCTGATGAAGCAGCAACTCCACCAGGTTCTGGGGGTGCAGCCCCCGCACCTGCAAAGCCACACCTAGACACTGCTTGGAATCGGTGTTCCGGAAACAGTGGTTCTCATACCTTGGCATGCTTGGGGAGTTTGTTAAGGCAGATTGCTGGGCCCCATGCTCTGGGGAGCAGTCCCACGGTCTGGGAAGAAGAAGGTGAGAAATGCGCATTTTTACCAAGTTTCCCTGGGAGGCTGATACTGCTGTCTGGGGAGCAACTTTGAGAAACGCTTCATCAGAGCAAAGAGCTGGTGGGGGGAGGGGCAGCAGGAAGAAGCCCATGGCTGTGGTTTGCAAAAAAAAGTTTGGGGACTTTTTTCCCAGGGGGCATATGTGCCAGGACTGGGGGAGGGGGACATCAGGAGGGCCTGACCTCCACGAATTCTGCACACCTTTCTTCTTTCTAGACTAGTGGTTCTCAAACCTGGCAGCACATTGAATCGCTTTGGGAGCTTTCAAAAAAAGAGAGAAAAAAAAAAATCCCAATGGCTGGCTCCCAGCCTGAGCTCTTGATTTAATTGGTTGGAGGTGGTGTGTGCTTTGGATGGTTAAAAGTTCCCCAGGTGTTTATGATGTTCAGCCCAGTTTGGAAACCCACTGTTTTAGGGTCTCTGCTCATTGGATTCTTATACCTAATCCCCAGTGAGTGGAAGTAATAATCATTCATGGTGGAACCTTCCAGCTCTCTCTCACATCTCCCTTCCTCTGCCCATCTTTAGGCTGGAACACTCTTGCATGCCACTGACTACTGAATTCCTGTGTTTCCTGCAAAACCCAGTTCAAATATTTCTTACGTGGCGGAAACTTCCTGGCTTCCGCTGACAGTTACTTGCTTCTATCTCTGGCTCCTAAAGTACTTTGCATGCACTTGAATTATAACCTTTGTTTCACTGGATGGTGATCATTTGCCTTTGTATCTTCTCTCCCTACTTAATGGTGTACCCCTCAGGAGGGCTTAATAAAACTGTGATGGAATGAACCCCATAGCTGGAGATGTGGTTTAAAATGCAAAAGGTCCGGATAAGGAAGTTGGTTAATTTTGATTCTGTTCAGCTCAGCGTCTCCTGTGGGTCAGACTCTGGTGGGTACCGGGGAAGCAATGCTGAGGGAGGTGTGACCTGGCCCGTGAGGAATTCCTCTGGAAGCCAGGCTCTCTGAGGCTGGCTGTGCTCTCATTAGATTTCAGCGTGGGACCCGCCTTCCAGGACCACCTGCAGCACAGCGTGCACCCTGAGCCTCCCTTTCACAGCATCCATGGCTCTCACCTTCCCCAGGATTAGGTGAGTTTCTGGACATGTCTTCATGAACTTGCCCTTGTTATCTCTCCAGACCTACAATTTGCCGACAGTTCAAAGCTTGGATTGTAGTTCCCTGCACATGGTTATGCTCCTGCGTTTCTGTTCTCGCCCTTGTTTGCCTGGCGAACAGCCAAGGTGTGGGTCTTCCCGGACTCCAGGCTGGGTGCCGACTCTTCGGACTCTTCTTAGCATTTACTGCATCCTGTATCACCATGTTGAAAGTAAGGTCCCCTAGTCTTTTATGAACCTGGTGCACAGTAGTTTCTTTGTAAGTGTTGAGTTAAATCAGTTGCTTCCCCAGTGATTCTCAAAGTTCATTCTGCCCCGCCCCCTTCTCATGGGCTTGGAATAGGTGGGCACCTTCTCCTGGGGGAATCGGGATACTGAAGCGGAGGGAGGCAGGGTGTGATTAGACACAGCCATTGCTTGCCACCCACCTTCTAGTGTGAGAGTCGTTGAATTGCAATAGGCCAGGCAGTGTGCCGGGAGCTTCCTAGCTCATGGGAACAGCAGTCTTCACAATAGTTTAGCCTGGTAGTTATAATTATCCCTATCTTGTGGATGAGAAGACTGAGATTAAGTGATGTAGCCACAGCCACACAGCTGATAAGTGGCAGAGGATACAAGAACCAATACCACCCTACTTTGTGGGTTTTTTCTATGCCTCTTTCCCCCACAGGAGCTGGATGTTTCTGGAAGGCAGGGACATGGTCTTAGTAACCTCTGTCCCCCAGATTCTGACACACAGCCTGGTGTGGGAAGGTCCTCAGGAAGGAGGGACCTGCAATGAGTCACATGTGGCCACGTCTCTCTGCTGTTTAGCTGCAAACACTGAAGTGATATGTTTAGATGAGGTGTTGCCATGTCTCTATTTCCAGGATCCTCATGTGTTAAATAACCACCAGTTTGTCCACCCAGGAGAGTCCTGTTTTAATTGGTCTTTTTCCTATTCAACGCCTTGTCAAATTCTTTTTATATTTATATTTTATTTTATTTTATTTTATTTTATTTTATTTTTTTGTCTTTTTAGGGCCACACCCACAGCATATGGAGGTTCCCAGGCTAGGAATTGGAGCTACAGTTGCCGGCCTACACCACAGCCACAGCAATGCAGGATTACAGCTGCATCTGCGACCTACTCCACAGCTGACGGCAATGCCAGATCCTTAACCCACTAAGCGAGGCCAGGGATCAAACCTGTGTCCTCGTGGATGCTAGTCAGATTCATTTCCACTGAGCCCCGAAGGGAATTCCTCAAATTCTAATTGTATAGTTATTGGCTTCTTACGTCACATATTTATCATTATTCTGCCCAGATCTGCTGCCTTTGCTCTCTTCTGCCATATTTTTACACAGTCCTTTCAGTGGGCAGGACCTTTCCCTTTTTTCTTCATCAGGGCTCTCCTGTCTCGCCAGCTATTCACACTAAACATGTAGATTTGGATGCTGTTTCCTGCCTTCCCTGCACCTCCAACAAGAGCCCTGCAGACCAGCTCAGCTTCCCTTCCTCGGGGTAGATCCCACGTCAAGTTCATGCCATCACCCCATAAAGCTGTGAAAATGGTACCCATCAGCCGGCTCCATCTGTGCTAGAGGTGGGCCAGGGATTGAACCTACGTCCCCACGGATACTCATCAGGTTCGTATCCACTGAGCCACAATGGGAACTCCTTCTATTGGCCTTTTAGCTACAAATTTCTGTTTTGTTCATTTAAAAGGTTGCTGAAAAATATGCATCGTTAGTTTATCACAATCTGATTTACGTAAAGAAATTTCACGTGAAATAGAAGAACCTTCCAAGAAAATGCTTCCATTCCCCCTCTTCTGTCCTCTGTGATATCATTATTATTTGTATTACTTCCACATATAAGCCCAGGAACACATTGTCATTATTGTTGCTTTAAACAGTCCATGGAGTTTAAAGAAATCAAAATATTGCAATGAAAGCATTTAATATCTATCCTGTACATTTGCCATTTTCAGCACTCTTTTTTGTGTATTGTAGATGTACGTTTCTACGTGGCATCCCTTCTTTTTGGCCTGAAGGATTTTCTTTAACATTTTTCATTGTGCTGTTCTTTTGGTAATAAATTCTTTCAGTTTTTTTTTTTTTAACCTGAACATTTCCTTATTTTGCCCTCATTTTTGGAAGATATTTTCACTGGATACGGAATTCCAGGTTAACAGTTTTTTCCTCTCAGAGCCTTAGTTATCCTCCCGCTGTCCTCGGATTGTGCTGAGCCTGATGAGAAGTCACTAATAATTCTTTGTAGTGAGATTTTTTTTTTCTGTCCCCAGGATGTTGTTAAGATTTTATGTTTGTTATTCAGCAATGTGACTATGACATGCTCAGATATGGTTTTCTTCGTTTGTCTTGCTGAAGAGACATTGAGATTCTTGGATCTGTGGATTGATATTTTTCATCACACTTGGAAGTCGATCCTTTTGTGAAATATTTATTCTGCCCTAATTCTTCTTCACTTTCATTCTGAGACTTCAGGTACATGTATATGTTAAACTGTTTAATATTGTCCCACATGGCAGTGAAGTTCTATTTTTTTTTTTCTCTGTGTGCTTCACCTTGTATATTTTCTATTTTTCTGTCTTCAAGTTTACCAGTCTTTTCTTTTGTGGTGTCCAGTGTGCTGTTAAGCCCATCCTATGAGTTATTGCAATTATTGTATATTTTTCTTCCTACGCTTCCCATTTTATTCTTTTTCATAATTTCTATTTTCTGATAAAGTTATCCATCTATTCACTTCTCATGTCTATTTTTTCATGGAAAATTTTGAACATATTTGTCCTAATCATCTTAAAATCCTTGTCTGCTAATTTCATCTATATCATCTCTGGGACTCCTTCTCTTGACCGCCTTGTTTCCTCCTTGTCATCTGTCATCATTTTCCTATTGGATTTTATTGTCTTCCTTTCATGGATGTTGATTTCATTTTGGTGGCAGTTGGTTTACTGACACGCAGTTTGACACTGCTGAGTGTTGACCTTTGGCTTTGTTTAGTGGGTCCAGTACAATCCCTCTCCAGGGCCAGGTGGCCCAGCTCCTAAGGTGTGGCCTTTCCTGGATCTCAGTTCAATGTCCAGAGTTATCAAACTCCTTCTGTTATGGGCACCAAGAGCATCAATGTCTCCCCGACCCTGGGACCTCTGGACTCTCTGTTCAGGACACAGCTCCTAGGTACCTATTCTCTCCTAGGCCCTGGCCTTTCACCCTGAACACGCACAACTTCATTTGCAGCCAAAGACTCAGGACTTCTGGATTTCTTCTCTGTGCAGCTCCTTCCTCTAGTACCATCCTTGCTGACTACCTCAGCCCCTTCACTGTCCTCACATTTGGTCTCCTTTTCCTCCTGCTTTGGTTTGGGTTCTACTTCTCTGTGCTGTGGTTTAGAAATCCCCCAGGCAGAAGACCAGAGTAAATGTGGATTTGACCTCTTCTGTTTTTCTTCTTTCAAGGTTCCCATCGCTCCACCATCTGTCATTTTGCTCCTGCAAACAGCTCACATATTTTTGTCCAGTTTATTTTTAATTGTTAATGGTGGGTGGGTGAGGCTGATATCCTCTACTCTGTGATGGCTGCCCCAGAATTACTCTGTAATTAGACAGACATTATTAGTCTCTTTTAGAGTTGAGGGCCTGAGGCTCAGAGACCACAAGCACCCTGCTCAAGGTGACACCAGAACCAGCTGGGTAAGGGCTGGGACTCAGATCAGAGCCCATGTCTGTTTGGTTCTAGAGCAGGTCTCTTGATATCACTTCCCCCTTTTGTATGGCTTTTCCTTTTCCATCTTGTTCCTCTTCATAGAGACTATACAGCAATCCTTGTCCACCTTCACATCTTCAGTTCTATCAAATTCACATTGTCTCTCATCTTCATGGCTTTGATCTTTGCTCCACCTTATCCAGCAAATTCTGTGTCATAAATATCCACCCTCCCCTTTCTGCTTCTATTTATGTCAGAATATCTAGTTGCATTTCTTATTTATTCTTGCATTTTCTCTGTATCAAGCACTATGCTTGGCACATGGATACCTCTTTATAGACTTTGACTGAACCAAAGAAGAAATGAGCTTCATTGCCTTCATCTTTTCACATTTTCTTCACATGCCATTGAAGACAGGCTTTTTGTTTATTTGTTTTGTTTTTTTCAGGGCTGCACTTGCAGCATATAGAGGTTCACTGGCTAGGGGTCAAATCAGAGCTACAGCCACTGGCCTGCACCATAGCCATACCAATGTGGGATCTGAGACACATCTGTAACCTACACCACAGCTCATGGCAATGCCATATCTTTAAACCACTGAGAAAGGCCAGGGATAGAACCTGCATCCTCACGGATCCTAGTCAGGTTCATTAACCGCTGAGCCACAAAGGAAACTCCAATAACAGGTGCTTAAGGAGGGTCCATGAGGAGCCTTTGGAGTCAGAGGGAGGCTGCAGAGCCTGGCTACCACTCCACAGACAGCTTGAAATGCTTCTTGTTGGATATGGGATGTTGGCTGATGACTCATGCATTTCTTTAGTATTCTTGGCCTGATCAAAAGAGTCTACTACCTTTTCTCTTCTTTCTATACCTTTTCTTTTGGAAACAATTTCATAAAAATCCCCTTATTATCCATTTCAATCATGCCACTAAATTCTCTCCATTTTGCCATTATTCTTTCTCCTCTTACATTTCCAGCACATTCTAGAATTTTGCATGCAGTTTCTTTATTTGTGCTGTATCTTCCTCTTTTTTCTACTGCCTTCTTGGTACAAATTCTTCTAAAAGCCTCTCTGTGGTACTTTAAGTTTCATCTTTTCTATTCCTATTTCTTCACTCTGGCCTCTCTGTTTATTGCTTCTACTTGAGGGCATCTGGTTTTCTCTGTAAGACCTTTGGTTTCAGGGCCACTTTCCTTGGGCACTTCCTCATATCATATCATTTTCTAACATGCCCACCACTGCCAGCCAGGGAAGATCAGAGGCCTGCCCTCCCCTTGATCTCTCCTCTTTTGTTTTTAATCTCTTCTTGTTCCATCAGGAATTCACCCCTTTCTTTATGCCTCTGCCAAACCTCTAGTTTTTGAGAAGGCAAGTTGGGCTATTGCCTTCAGAAAATGAAAATGGGGGCATCTGTCATGTTACATGTCACCACCTCTGTTCTTTTTTGTCCATAAATAATGTCAACCCTCCTGGCTCAGTTTCTATTTGGAGTGTGTGTTTAAACAAATAGCTTTCAATTCTGTTCTCTTACAAACCTGAGTTATCTGGCTTGTTAGGGGCACTTTCCTCAGCTCTCTCATTTCATTCTTTTCTCAAGAATCAGGAGAAATCTTCCTTTCCTATCTCTATGCGTACTCTTCTTACAGTGTTTAGGAAATGAATTATATGTTAGGTATAGCTTTTCTTTTTCAAATATCTTTTGGGGGTTATATAAGGATTTCTTTTGGGGGGATATGTATATCCATGAAGACAATTGATTGCTTCTTTAATTAACAGGCTTATTATGTATCATCAGATGCAGATCCCACAAAGCTTTGGAATGTTCCCATTATAAACTATAAATAAAGAGCTCACTCTTTTAAACTATCTGGTAAGGAAACCTGCAGATCTAGTTCTTCTGCATGTTCCTGGAGAATAATCTGCTCCAAACAGGTAGTAGCCAGACTACTTCCTGCACAAACTTAAGCCCGTTTATCTTCCTACAGAGCCTGTGAAGTGATACTTCTCACCTTCTCTTTCATGGAAAGTTCAGGCTTTTATTTTGGATTATTCACTATCCTCTTTTGGTGAAAATTTAACTAGTCTTTGAAGGCTCCTTTTTTTAAAAATTTTACGGCCGTACCTGCTGCATATGGAAATTCCAGGGCCAGGGATTGAATCTGACCTGCAGCTGCGACCTATGTGGCACCTACAGCAACACCAGATCCTTTAACCCACTGCAGTGGGCTGGGGATCAAACCCAAACCTCTGCAGCAACCTGAACTGCTGCAGTCATGTTCTTAACCCACCATGCCACAGTGGGAACTCCTGAAGGCTCCTTTAAAATTTCTTTTCCTTGGTTGCCTTATTTTCCTGCCCATTCCTCCAGGACTTGTGATCCATCCACAATGAATCGGCCAAGCCTCTCTCTCTGTCTCTTTCAATAGCTATTCCTCTTTCCTAGAACTCCCCCTAAGTCAGGCTTATCCACTTAGGTATCTTTTCTCATTAGAAACTGTCTTTTCCTAGATAGCTTCTCAGGGCACTGATCACCACAACCTGGCTTCTTTCTTGATTGTCCTTTTCCTTCAGCCGAAATCAATCTTCATTTTCCCAATTTCTTCCAGAATATCTACTAACCCTTGTCCCTCCCTTCCCAGTCCAGGTAGCTTAGTTGAATTCATTTGAGCAGATGTTCCCAGCTCACCTTTTACTTTGCACCTTTGAAGCCAGCTCAGCTGGTCCGACCTCTATTTTTTTTTTTTTTAATTTTATTGAAGTATAGTCAGTTTACAAGGTTGTGATAATTTTTGCAGTACAACAAAGTGATTCAGTTATGCCTAAACGCACATCCATTCTTTTTCAGATTCCTTTCCCATATAGATCAGGCCCTGTGTTTTAGTGTCCAGATCCTGGATGGTCTGCCTAGGCTTTCTTCCACCAAGGTCATACCAGGTAGTGATGGTTGTATTCTCAACACCTGAAAATTTGCCTTTGCCTTACACTCAAATGATTTCTTGAGCTTCATCTTTTGTAGGTCTTTTATCTTATCATAAAGCCTAGGAAAATATCTTAAGTGTTTCTGGTAGCAGTTCTATTTCATCCTTGCCCAGTCTAAGTCAACCATTATTAGTCTACAGGCTGGTTAATAACTCACCAAATCTCATTATAATGTATTTACAAACAAGGTTTTTAGATTTGACCTACCCAGTGGAAACACTAGAAAGTTTCTTTAGTACTCTGATTTTAGGTATAAAATCTCTAAAATAAATCAGATTTCTGGTGGTCTGAACTTCACATTTCTTCCTATTTATTTCCAGGAAGCTCTGCAAATCTGTGCTTTAGGTTCATCTAAAACAAACTGAAAATCAGATTCTTCACCTCAGGTCTCAGATCACAGGGGACTTTAGAGGGCAGAACACGACTGCTGTTCCCAGAGTCTGAGCAGCCTTGGTGAACTGGTTCCCTATGTTACGTGGATGAAAGCTGAGACTTATGTGTCCCCACTTCTGACTTCGAATTTCTTTAAGTTTGGAGGCATCATCATTTCAGTCTCCAGACTCATGAGTTTGAGATTTCTTTGCTTACATTTATGCTTTTATGGTTAGCAGAACCCATGACATCTAATTAGTGTTGTAAGAGACGCCTACACGTCAGATCCACCAGGTTCTTTGTAAGACTGCATCAGCCAGTGTTGGTCATGGGCCTTCAGAGAACTGTTGGCTGTGTTGTTAGGTGCTGGTTTTAAGACACTGCTGTTAAAAGGCAAATATTTCTGAAGGTTCTTATTAGACAATTTCTTAGGGAGTAGCCCAATAAGAACATTGCCCTTGGAGTCTGATGAACACAGATTCCCATTCTGGCTCTTCTAGTTAATAGCTGAAGGATCTATAAAGCCCTTGAGCCTCAGTGTCCTCATCTGTAAAAATGTGTATAACAATACCTGTGGCATTGGATTGTTCTCATCATTCACTGAGGGCTTTGGGAGGCACTCATTACAAAGTGCTGTGTAAATGGTGGTAATTGATGCTTCTTCTTCTTCTTCTTTTTTTTTTTTTTTTTTGGGTCTTTTTGTCTTTTAGGGCTGCACCGGGGCCATATGGATGTTCCTAGGCTAGGGGTCAAATTGGAGCTGTAGCTGCTGGCCTGCACTACAGCCACAGCAACGCAGGATCTGAGTCGTGTCTGTGGCCTACACCACAGCTCATGGCAATGCCAGATCCTTAACCCACTCAGTGAGGCCAGGGATCGACCCATGTCCTCATGGATGCTAGTCAGGTTTGTTAACCACTGAGTTAGGATGGGAACTCCCAATGCTTCTTTTTGTTCCTTCCTCTTGCCTTAACTTACGGAGATGGAGGTGGGGGACAGGGGGATGGAATAGCATCCAGGACACACTAATAGATAATGATAGAGAATGATTATAACAATAAAGGAGTCAGGGTAGGTGGGAAAATTTTACCCTGACACAGATGGGGCAGCACAGGACAGAAGAGTAGATAACTATGTCTAAAGAAGGGAAGGAAATCTGTATGTCAGGTGGGAAGAGTCTTTGTTTCTTGGCCCTTTTGTGGAGCAGTGGGTGTCAGCACTTGTTTTATGGCAGGAGGTAGAGAGGGAATGTACTGGAAAGTTTTTTGAAGGACATGTTTCCTTTTGGAGGAACCAGGACAGGATTAAGACAATGGGGAGCATTAGGTTCCAAAGGAACAGACACGGAGGGATTGTGGACAAGAGGTGAGAAGGTTCAAGGAAGAGAATGGCACCCACTCACCAGCTTCGCTCAGGACGGACCTAGTTTACAGGGTGGATGTTGAAATTATGCACACTAGTCACCCAGCCTGGGGATGGGGCTTGGCCTGAAAGCGATTTTATGGGTCAAACCAGGGAACCAAAGGCACCTGAGGAAGAGCCCGAGGCTCTGATATAGGGCCCAAGGTGTAGCCCCTTGCTGTCAGGGGTCTGCATGGAGGAATAAGCTTGACTTGGGTTGGGGTACCGCCTATCCACGTAACCTTGGGTAGGTTTCCCGACTTTGTCTGCGCTTCGTTTTCCCAATATGATCTAATTTTACTACTTCTGTCACTTATTATAATGTTATGCCTACTTTTGGGTTTGGGGGATGATTATGTGAAAAGTCCTTGGTTATTTTTTAAAGTTCCACACAAATCTTATTTTTCTATAAAATTTGTTTGGAACTTTACTATTTGAACATCCAACCATAGGTATATAACCGATAAGGAAATTGAACTCAAGAGAGGTTAAATGAGTGTTTAAGGTGATGAGTAGCTGAGGTAGGAACAGAACCAGGGCTCCTCTTTCCCAGGAAAGGGAGCAGAGGGGGCTCGGAGGATTGTGTGAGCATCTCTGGACAGATGAGTAGGTTCTGAAGGCAAAGGGCAGTAAAGCTGGCAGTGAAGGGTTCTTCGTGGGTGTCAGATGTAGGGTGAGGAAAGAAAAACAGAATAGAGTCTTTCAGAAGTAACTTACCATTTGGTCCTAATCCCACAATTTCCATTAAACTGAAACTGCCCGAGAGAAGTTTCATCCTCAAATCTCAGATACTGTTTTATTTTTATTTTTGGCCATGCCAGCAGCATGTGAAAGTTGCCAGGCCAGGGATTGAACCCACACCACAGCAGCCACCTGAGCCACTGCAGTGACCACGCTGGATCCTTAACCTGCTGTACCACAAGAGAACTTCGTCTCAGATACTCTTTTTTCTTTTTTGTCTTCTGTCTTTTTAGGGCCGCACCTGCTGCATATGGAGGTTCCCAGGCTAGGGGTCGAATCGGAGCTGTAGCCACCGGCCTACGCCAAAGCCACAGCAACGCAGGATCCGAGCCACATCTGCAACCTACACAGCTCATGGCAATGCCAGATCCTTAACCCACTGAGCGAGGCCAGGGATTGAACCCACAACCTCATGGTTCCTAGTTGGATTTGTTTCTGCTGTGCCACGACGGGAACTCCTCAGATACTCTTTTAAGAATTGAGTTTTTGTGGACTGTAGGGAAATCTAAGGAGCTGGAGGAGGTAAAGTTTTCTTCCGTTGACCCAGAAGCTGTGTGTAAAATGGGACTTATAGGGAGGGAGGCCGGAGGCAGGATGAGGGGAGTTGTAGTGGTCAGGGTGGTACAGCAGGATTCTATCCTGGGTGCCACCTGGGGCTGGCCAGGGGGACAGAGAAGCTCTTTTTGTTCAGGGGATGGATTCTGCGATGTCAGCTACCATCTCTTCTTTAGCACGTTCTAAAGGCGGGGTAGGTGCCTCTCTTCAGGGGTGGAGCGTGGCTTCCTCCTTTGATCCTTACTAAGACTTCCCCTGGGAAGTGATGGATTGAGACAGGGACACTGTCAGCAAACAGGAAGAGGAGGTAGCTAGATCCTTCCCAGTTTTGTATTTTTCTGTGGACCACACAGAGATTGGTGCCTCTGCCATTCCTAATGTATATCCCTGCTCTCTCCCTCCCTCCCCCTGCATGACTGTTGGCATTCCGGGGGGGCCTCTCCTCAGCCAGCCCTGCTCCTCCCTCCTACCCCACAGGGCTCCCTCCACTGTGATGTGCTTCAGGTGGCCTGTGGCTTCTTCACCAAGGGATTCCCGGTTCACTCTGACACCCAGGGAAACTGTTACGACTTGTGCCCTTTCCTTGGGTTCCAGTGGGTTCAAGGCAGTGGTGGATAGGAACTGGCTCATTCTGATGTGCAGGTGCCAAAAGTTTATATTCAGGATTTTTGTGAGCCTGGGGACATCATGCCTGCCAATTGAAAATGGCCAAGATGGGAGTATTTATTTACATCATGGGAAGTGGCAGCGGTTACGAATCCTGGAGAGCTGGTTGTTAACTTTTACCAGTGCAGTGTTAGCTGGGGGGAAGGCAGGATTCAGTGGAGTCCTTTGCAGAGGCCTCTGTTCAAGTTCCTGGAGGACACTGGAACTTCCTAAGAAGATCCAGTGACCTAACACCTAATTCAAGGCTTTCTCCCTTTTGGGTGTTGGATGTCTTGGGAGAGAGTAGCAGAGGGAACCAACACTGGCACTGCTCTGGGCTGGTTGGTGACCAGTCTCCTGGATCTCGCTACCCTGGCATGACTAGAGGGAACCACTTCAGTAGAGGGCTTCACCACATTCTTTAAGGTGGCGGCAGGGACAGGCCCAGGGCTCCCAGCCAGGACTCTCTGTTTTTGCTTCTTTATCTTTGGATGGCAATCACACGAGACCCAGATGTCAAACTCTGGCTAATTTCCTGACAAAGGCATCTGGTGTTTGGCAGGTCCCCAGGCATCTGACTCTATGACTTTGAGCCATCTTGACCTTCTCTCTATGACCCTGGAGATACCGTACACGGGCTGTGCTTCCCCCCTGAAAACACTTCTCTCTTGAGCCTCCATCTCCAACTCCTTAAAATGAATCACAACACAACAAAAACCAAGAAACCAACTGAATGTCAACAAAAACCAAAACAAATCCCCCTTTAAGAGAGGAAACCCCAGATATTATTCTCAAAACCACCCTGGGGGGAAGCTAACTTTTCTGTCTTCCAGAAAATGAGAGAAACACACTATTCAGAAAGGGCTCTGAGCATGAATCACCTTATCCTCCCATGACTTGATCTGCATGAAAATAGACACTTCATTTGCTTCCATTTGGAGTTTTCCTGCCCAGAAGTCATTATCCTTTGGTGACATCAGAACCAGTGGCTTTAAGGGATGGTTGCTGGTGAGGGCGGCAGGCAGGGCCGACTTAGTGGGGTGCCAGGGTGTCCTGGCATGGACGCGGCCCAGGACCCAGAGAGGCTGAGGGCCGGACTGGAATGTGGGGAGGGAGGCTGGCCAGCAGGGGGCGCTCTCAGAGGTGACCGCATTGATTTTCCATGTTTGTACTTTCCGTTAGGGTCTGGGGAGGGGATTGACCTGCCCAAAGTCATCTCATGGATGGATATAGAGATGGGACAGAAATGGAGCTGTCGTTTCCAGAAGTTCTTGCCAAATGTCACAGTGGGCAGGGCTGGACCAGGCTGCTGCCCTTGCAGGAGAGGTATGCGGTGTTCAAGAGAAGAGAGCAGGGCAGATGAAACGTAGCTTTGCAGGGTAAAGAGCACAACGTGAAAATCGAATTTGTGGGTTCTCATCTTACGCTGCCCGGGAGTCAGGTCTCAGGAAGGGCTTGAACTAGGTCAGGTCTTGACAAACTCTGGCCCAAAGACTCAACCCCGCCTGCTGCCTGTTTTTGTGAACTAAGAATGACTTTTACATTTTTAAATAGTTGCAAAACGATTTTCAAAGACTAACATGTTCGTGACCTGTGAAAATTATATGAAATTTAAAACTTGGTGTCTGGAAACAAAGCTTTATTCGAACATGGATGTGTCCGTTCCTTGATGTACTGTGGTTGCTTTTGTGTTTCACAGCAGAGTGAGCAACTGTGACAGAGCCCACGTGTGTCCTACAAAGTCCAAAGTGTTTACTCTCCATCCCTTTATAGAAAAAGTTTGCCAGTCCCTGGACCAGATGGCTCCAGAAGGTCCTCATGGCTCACAGTCTAGATGGGGCCCTGGCTTTGCCTTTGGGGTCTTCCCAGCTCCCCTTCCACACCGGTTCCCTGGTTTTTCTGTATGAATTCTCCATCTGGCCCTTCCCTTTGTTGTCTGGGTGGATTCATAAGGATTCAAAGGGAAGCATACTCGAGAGGGTGTGGCTCTAAACCCTGGGCTCTTGGAGAGGCGCTTCCGTGGGTGGAAGAAAAGTGGGAGGAAGGTGATGGACATAGAACAGAAAAAAGTTTTTACTGGCTATCTTTTTTTTTTTTTTTTAATTGAAGTTTCTGGTATAAGCAAAATGATTCAGATATATATACATACATATTGTTTTTCCTACTTTCCGTTATGGTTTATCACAGGATGTTGAATATAGTCTCCTGTGCTGTACAGTAGGACCTTGTTGTCTTTTTTTTACAAAAAAAAATTCTATGGCTGCACCCACGGCATTTGGAAGTTCCCAGGCCAGGGATTGAATCTGAGCCACAGCTGTGACCTACACTGCAGCTGAGGCAGTGTTGGATCCTTTAACCCACTGCACCAGGCCAGGGATTGAACCCACACCTTGACAGTGACCAGAGCCACTGCAGTCAGATTTTTAACCCACTGCACCAGAGTGGGAACTCCTATATCTCTATTTTATATATATAGTAGTTTGTATCTGTTAATCCCAACCTCCTAATGTATCCCTCCTCCTCCCCTTCCCCTTTTGGTAAACATTAAGTTTGTTTTCTATGTCTGTGAATCTGTTTCTGTTTTGTAAATGAATTCATTTGTATCATATTTTAGATTGCACATATAAGTGATATCACATGGTATTTGTCTTTCTCTCTCTGACTTACATCACTTAGTATGATAATCTCTAAGTCCATCCATGTTGCTGCCAATGGCAGTATTTCATTCTTTTTTATGGCTGAGTAATATTCCATTGTGTATATGTACTACATCTTCTTTATACATTCATTTGTCAATGAACATTTAGGTTGCTTCTATATCTTGGCTGTTGTGTCTGGTGCTGCTATGAACACTGAGGTGCATGTATCTTGCAATTAGAGCAAAAAACCATTTCTTAGTCATCGTGATTAAATCTGGATCAACCAGAAGTTGAGCCAGCCTAGTGTTACTGTCATCTTCATGTCTCTAAAAGCTCAGGCTCACAGCATACTTTCTAGTCGGCTCGGGACAAGGCTTGGCCTCTGGGAAGAGTCTTAGTAGACTTTGCGTGGGAGCAAGGCCGTTTTCTCCCTAGTTCTCGCTTCTGCTCTTGGCCTTCATGTGTTAGGCCAGGTTGTAAGTTTGCACCCACAGCCTGGAGCAGAGCTCTGGGCTTAGCGCTGGCCCTGCAGAGAGGGGGTCCTGTGGCTGAACTCCCCCCAGGCCCTGTGGTCAGTTCTGTGCCTTGGACCTTAGCCCTGCTCCTTGGCGCTGACCATCCTGCGCCCGTTGACTGTGTTCTGTGCCTGGAGCCTGTTTTCTGTAGGACATGCTCTTCCGCCTGGGGTTGTTTCTACCGTAGAAGCCAAACAGCTGTGAAAACGATTCCTGTTACAATGTGCAGGTAGCCTTCACTACCCAGCTGCTGCTTAGTACCCACTGTTGAAGGAAGATAAATCCCCAAAATATCTTTTGGGAACTGACAGCATGTAAACTACAGGGATTGAGGGACGGCGTGAGTGTGTGGAATGGGCACAGGGCATTGTCTCCATCTGCCAAGGAAGAGCCAGTCCCAAATGCACACTTTTTTTTTTTTTTTAAATTTTTGTCTTTTCTAGGGCTGCACCTGCGTCACATGGAGGTTCCCAGGCTAGGGGTCCAATCGGAGCTACACCACAGCCACAGCAACGTCAGATCCGAGCCATGTCTGCGACCTACACCACAGCTCAGGGAAATGCCAGATCCTTAACCCACTGAGCAAGGCCAGGGATTGAACCTGAAACCTCATGGTTCCTAGTCAGATTCGTTAACCACTGAGCCACGACGGGAACTCCCCAAATGCACACATTTTAAAGCTATTTGGACCAACTCTTTATCCACCTGGGAATCTCTTCTCCACCTCCCCTGACAGTGATGCTAAGTCTCAGTCCTTCTGCCCCCTCTTTGGTAACTGCTGCTGCATTCTCCTCATGCCCCAGCCAGCCTGTCACACATGTCCGGGCTTCTCCAGGCTGAGTGTCTCATTTGTCATGATTTCTAGACCTTCCCTACTCGACTTGCCCTTTTGGGGACCTCCTTCAAAAGGTAAAGCACAAGGAATGGAAGCTTTGCCAGGAGTTTGAATCCTGGGCCTTTTAGCTGTGTGACTTTGGAGAAATTACTTAAACTCTCTGAGTCTCAGTTTCAAGTCTAGAAGGACTATAATAATTAATTTATGGCATAAGTGATGATTACATGAGATGAATGTGTAATATATCTGGCACAAAGTTAACCTACCAAATATTATTTATATCTCACCTCTGTGACACTGGCTTTCCTTTCTGCTTTTCTTTGATGGAACTTCTAAGACTCAATCCATGATTGCAGATATGGCTTGAACAATCAAGAGTGCAGTGAGGCCTTCTCATCCTTATGTAGGACAACCTTCCACTGTAGCCTGATGGGACCTTGACTTGTGTTGTTGCTGTTTGGGACAGATACACTGCCAGGAGAGCAGTACTGGGATAGGAGTCAAGACACCTGGATTCCAGAGTTCCCACTGTGGCTCAGCAAGTTAAGAACCTGACATAGTGTCTGTGCGGATGCAGGTTTGATACCTGGGTTAAGGATCCAGCATTGCTGCAGCTGTGGTGTAGGTCACAGATGTGGCTCAGATCTGGTGTTGCTGTGGTTTTGGCATAGGCTGCAGCTGCAGCTCTGATTCAACCCCTAGCCTGGGAACTTCCATATGCCTCGGATGTGGCTGTGAAAAGAGAAAAAAAAAAAAAAAAAAAAAGATACCTGGGTTCTTCTCCAGTTCTTTCATTCATTTTCCCAACACGTGTTTACTCCCACTGCTCATTGGTGAGCAATACAGACATCCTCATTCTAGTGAGGAAGCAGGCGATGAACAAACACAAGTGGATAACACCGTGCCAGGAAGGGCCACAAACAGTAGATAAAGGAGTTCCCTGGTGGCCTAGTGCTTAAGGATCCTGCCTTGTCACTGCTGTGGCATGGGTTTGATTCTTGGCCTGGGAATTGTTGTCAAAAAAAGACCAACCGGTAGATAAAAAATAGAACAAAAATAAAGCTGGCTGAGGGTTTGAAGGAGTTCTGATGCTAGCTAGCTGTGTAGACTCGGTGGAACAAAGGGATTGATTCAGATCAGTTGTTTCTTTTTGCTTTTTAGGGCCACACCTGCGGCATTTGGAAGTTCCCGGCTAGGGGTCAAATCGGAGCAACAGCTGCTGGCCTGTGTCAGCCACAACACAGGATCTGAGCTGTGTCTGCAACCTATACCAGAGCTCATGGCAATGCCGGATCCTTAGCCCACTTAGTGAGGCCAGGGATTGAACCCACGCCCTCATGGATCCTAGCTGGTTTGTTATCACTGAGCCACAATGGGAACTCCAAATTGGTCATTTCAAACAGTGCTCAGCAGAGCCTAGGACCTTGGGGGCGGTGGGTTTGGGGTCACAAGGTGGGGTTGAGAGGTGAGTGCTGGTGAGGGGAGCTGACCTGTCTACTCTTCAGAGCAGTACCTTTGCCACATTTCTTTCCTTGGCATCTGCGTGAAATTTAATTGATGACAATGTCCTATTGTTTGGAAAAAAAAAAAAATCCTGGAGATCCTCTGTATTGGGGGGTTGCTGGGTTCTCTTCTAGCTCGAAGCCAGGATTTCTAGAAGTTTTTCATATGATCTGCTGCTAAACCACATCTCCCTCATCGACTGGTGCTTGGTGCCACCACAAGGGTGGCATTTCTATTTATTCATGGGCATTTTTATCTTCTTTGTTTCAGCCTATTGATTGTGTAAGCCGAGATAATTTTGCAACATGCGTTCTAACATCCTATGTATTAGCATTGGCTTTGCTGCTAATCTGTTTCACGTGCCTTTTATAGCTTCATCCAGGATGTTTATAAAAACATTGGTGGGGGTGGGGCTGAGAGGAGAGAGAGAGAGAGAGCTTTGGGTCTCTAACAGACACTCCCACGCTGATCTAGCCATAATCAATAGCCTTTGAATTTTATATGTTCAAATGGCTATAGATCCATCTAAGGATAAGAGCACTCAGATGATACGTTTCCTCCTTATCTTGACCACCTCATTTTCTATACTTATTTAATGACTACTATCTCTCCAGGCAGGTCTGGGATTGACCCTGGGGAAACAAATAAGACACCAAAAGTTCATAGCTAATAGACAAGATGGAAATGTAAACCAGTCATCATAGCGATGTGAAGAGGGCAGCGGGCAGATCCTAAAGAACCGGGATGCTGGGAGGAACTGCTCAGCTTTGCCTGGAAATGTCAGGGAGATTTTTTTGTGGGAAGACATTGTGCCCTAAAAACAAACAAACAAACAAAAAAGGAGTTTCTATCATGGCCCAGCAGTTAATGAACCGAATTAATATCCATGAGGACGCAGGTTCGATCCCTGGCCTCGCTCATTGGGTTAAGGATCTGGCGTTGTCATGAGCTGTGGTGTAGGTTGAAGACATGGCTCGGATCTGGTGTTGCAGTGGTTGTGGCATAGGCCAGTGGCTACAGCTCCGATTCGATCCCTAGCCTGGGAACCTCCATATGCTGTGGGTGCAGCCCTAAACAAACAAACAAACAAAAACACAGACATTGTGGATGACTGTATTTAAAAAGATGCCCCAAGAGGACTTCTCCTGCTGTGGCACTGCAGGTTAAGAATATGGCATTGTCTCTGTGGTGGCTCAGATTCAATCCCTGGCCTGGAAATTTCCATATGCTGTGGGTGCAGCTGAAAGAGAAGGAAAAAAACCTAAAAAGATGCTTGGTATGAGAATCTTTATTTGCGTTCATGCTGCTGCAAGTGGCATTATTTCATTCTTCTTTTTTATGGCTGAGTAGTATTCCATTGTATATATGTATTACATCTTTTTAATCCATTCATCTGTCAATGGACATTTAGGTTGTTTCCATGTCTTGGCTATTGTGAATAGTGCTGCAGTGAACATAGGGATGCATGTATCTTTTTGAATTACAGTTTTGTCCAGATATATGCCCAGGAGTGGGATTGCTGAATCATATGATAGTTCTATATTTAGTTTTCTGAGGATATATGTATGACTGGGTCACTTTGCTGTACAGTAGAAATTGGCACAATATTGTAAATCAAACAATATTTTATAAAAATATATAAACTAAAAAATATAATGCATAAGTAATGAGATCCTGCTGTATAGCCCTGGGAACTATATCCAGTCCCTTATGATGGAGCATGATAATATGAGAAAAAGAATGTATACATGTATGTGTGACTGGGTCACCTTGCCGTGCAGTAGAAAATTGACAGAACACTGTAAACCAGCTATAATGGAAAAAATAAAAATCATTACTAAAAAATAAATAAGTATTAATGAAAAATAAAAAATTAAAATATGCCCATGAGACATGTCCAAAGATTTATGAACCCTAAATAAGTGACGTTCATGGCATCCTTCTGATCTAGGTACTCAATAAATGTTTCTTTAATTTTTAGAAAGGGGAAGAAGCCCCGCACAGGTCAGGGAGCAGATGAAATTGAGATTGGGGGGGATGACGGCGTTAGCGAGGGACTCAGGCAGCTGAGCTCCGGCAGCAGAGGTGGAGCCGAGGGACAAGGTCATAGGTGGCAGGAAAATCAGGGCTTGTTGAAAATGCAGAGGGTGGGACTGAGGTGGGGTGAGGAGACACTCAGCACTCTCCGTTTTGTGTCTTGGGCCCCTGGGGGTGCTGGGGGTGCTGTTACCTGAGATGATGAGAAGGAAAATCAGTCTGAGTTTCACAGATGTACAAGAACGTTGGCGGAATACATTTTCCCCCCCGGAGTCTTTTCCCTTCCAATTCTGCCTTTGATTTCAGATTTCCACTGATAACTGCTGAATTAGGAGAGCACGCCTTCTAGGATGTTCTGGAGGCGGTGGGGGAGCCGTGATGATGTCATTTTCCCTGAGGAACTCGTACACTGTGACATCCCTCTGTTTTTTTTTTTTTTTTTTTTTTTTTTTTTTTTTTTTTGGTCTGTCCAGGGCTGCACCTATGGCATATGGAGGTTCCCAGGCTAGGGGTCTAATCAGAGCTGTTGCTGCCGGCCTACACCAGAGCCACAGCAACGCCAGATCTGAGCCATGTCTGCAACCTACACCACAACTCATGGCAATGCTGGATCCTTTAACCCACTGAGCAAGGCCAGGGATCGAACCTGCAACCTCATGGTTCCTAGTCAGGTTCATTTCCGCTGAGCCACGACGGGAACTCCTTTCCTTCATTTTTTTTTCAAGTTTTATTGACGTATTGTTGATTGACAAGGTTGTGGTCATTTCTGTTGTGCTACAAAGGGATTGATTCACTTATACACAAACACACATCTATTCTTTTAGAGTCTTTTCCCACATGGGTTATCACAGAATGTTGGGTAGAATTCTCTGATGACACCCCTCTTTGAGTTGACCCGGCTGGATCCTTTCTACTTGTTTAGCTTCAGCTTTGAAGCGGAACATCTATTTGCCTGTCACACACTGGTCTCTTTGGGTGTCCAACTCATTCTGGTTTGCTGGGGACTTTCCTAGTTTTCATAACGAAAGTCCTGCCTCCTGTGTATCCTTTTAGTCCCAGGCAGACCTGAGCTGTTGGTCACCCCAGATGTCCGTGAAGTGCTGGGACGGTTTGATGTGTGCACAGAACATTCTAGATGGTCCTGGGTAGGAAATGCATTTGCTGCAACAAAGCATAGCTCTTGTCCTCTCTGCCCAGACTGAGAGGGGCGCCTAAGGCCTGGGGAGGGGTGGAGGGCACAAGGCAGAGCCCAGTGTGGCTTTGTGTGTTGTCCCCATGGAGGTCACCCCAGGGCAGAAAGTGCCCAGCAGATAGAGGTGCTTCAAGCAAAGCTGCAGTCATCCAGCCATCTCCTTGTGGGACGGAGCCGGGCCTCCCAGGATTCATTGAATGGAGAAGCTGATGGGGAAATCCAGGAACTCGCAACCCCAGGTCAAGCTGGGCTCTCCCTCCCGGAGGCCACAGCCCATCACGTGCTGAAGTTTCCTGGGAGCGCTGCTCTTCCCAGGCTGCTTCCCTGTCACTGGCTGATGCTGCAGGAAGCTGGGGGAATCAAAAGAGCCGGAGCCACAGTCCTTCATGAAAACATGGGGTGTAAAACAAATGACCTCGGGTATCCTGAGGGGGGGTGGTGGGCACAGAGGGCACGTGGAGGATTTCTCCCACTTTCCCCGCACTCCCGGCTCACCCCCTGGGGGGAGGGTGCAGGGTGGTGAAATCAAGCCTCGGTTCACTTCCTGTATGAAGCCCAAGGAAGTCTTTGGCAAATCTAATCCAAAAGTTATTGCTCAGGCCCAAATCCAGCAACCCCTTCATGCCCCCTTCCCCCAGGAAAGGTTAAATAGTTCCCACAGGGTGCAAGAAAGGGTTATTGAAAACAGCAGGTTTTTTTTTTTTTTTCCTTAACTTCAGCACTTCTGGTAAATCTCTGATCCAGCATCTAGTGGTTAACCACTGATACAGGAAATGACATTTAACGTTTTTATCACTCAGCCAGAAATGGAAGAACAAGGCAAGTCTGTGTTTAGGGAAGATGGATGGCTGCCCACCACCTTCATCTTAAAGGCGCGCCGGCTCTTTTCCCAGTTGCTCTGGGTGTTGGCTCACATCCCCCTTGGGCTGCTCCATGCTGACTGTGAAGAGGAAAGGCGGCAGAACGTTCAGGGCCTTGCTGCGCAGAAGGGGAGCCCAACCGTTGTCAGCTGTTGAGCGGCCCTGGGTTCCCCTTTTGCAGGAGCCGTTGCGTGTGGGGACAGGCAGGCAGGAAGTGAGTGTGGATGCCCTCGGTCCCAGGCGCCACAACCACAGCATCAGCCTGGGCTGGCGGAGCCCGGGGCCACCCGGTCGGAGTGAGGCTTTGAATGGAGCCCCGTCCACTGCTAAGCGGAGGATGGTCTGCACGGGGTCATCCGCCTCCTCGCAGACAATCCGCGAAGCAAGAGCGTCGAACACCACAAACCACAGCAAGACAGTGCATTTGGTTTCGCTTGCAGTTTCCCTGGGTCACTGGGTTCTTCTCCATCGCTTTGTTGTTGTTGTTGTTGTTGCCTTTTTTGGATGAGGGGTTTTCAGTGCAGCTGCAAAGTGGATTCCTTGTAAGAACAAAAATAACACCACCAACAACAGTAATAAACACTGAGATTGTTGAGTGGTAAATAGTCCAGATGCATGATCTTTACTTGCTCAGAGTCTAGAGCTGGTTGGCACCATAGCCAGGCAGGAGTTGAACCCAGGTGTGTGGTTGCCAAAGCCATCCTGCCCTCTGGTCATCTACTAGCAAGCCTGACCCCTGCCACACTCACTGGGCAGAGAATTGGGAGCCCCAGGGTCCTAACAGTGGGCACCCTGCCAGAGTTGGGGTGAGGAAGGTCAGTCAGTGCCTTGTTGGCAAAGATGGGTATCTTCCCATATTAACTAGGGCCCCAGGGTCTCTGATAAAATCTCTGGGTGCCTCCCTTTGCTTAGCAGGAACTCAGATGATCCTGATTTTGTGAGGAGTCACTCAGGTGCAAATTCCCCCTCGTCCTCCTGCTCTCTGCCATCTTCCTGCGAAGATTCCTGCCCTTCGGATATGTCTCCATCATCACAGCTGGCAGGATGGCGCAGTGGGCAAGCCCTGCCCTGGAAGGCAGGGAAGTTGGGTTCTGTGTCCCCCTCTATGAAGCTGATGGCTTGGCGAGTCCCCTCTTTTCTGCTCTTCATTGTCCTGGGGAGGACAGAGGTGAGGGCTGCTCACAGCCTCTTGGCACTTCAGTTCACCCATCTGTGTACTTGCTCTGCAGAGGTAAGGACATCGAAAGAGCTCTGAGAAGAAAATTTATTCTTCCTTGGCATTCCTGTTGTGGCTCAGTGGATAAGAACCTGACCAGTATCCATGAGGGCTCGGGTTTGATCCCTGGCCCTTAACCAGTGGGTTAAGGATCTGGCGTTGCTGTGAGCTATGGTGTAGGTCGCAGATGTGGCTTGGATCTGGCGTGGCTGTGGCTGTGGTGTAGGCTGGCAGCTGCAGCTCTCTTTTGGCCCCTAGCCTGGGAACTTCCATATGCCACGGGTATGGCCCTAAAAAGACAAAAAAAAAAAAAAAAGAAAAAAAAGAAAAAAACCAGAAAAGAAAATCTATCCCTCCAAGCTGACACACCCCTCCGTGCAGAGAAATAAGTTGCCGTTTGGCCTCAAAAAGCCTTCCTAATAGGACAGACTTGCACGTGAATGTTACAGCCCCAGGAGCCTCCCCACAACCCATCTGTGTGACTTTGTACCAGAGCAAAGAGACGGAAGAGACTGATTACTACTCGGGCTCACTTGGCGGGGGGGAGTCTCTGGTCCTCCCCAGGGGGAAGCTTCTTCTCCAGGACCCATGTCTTCTCCATGCCTTCTCTGCAGTGCTTTCACCCTGCGGACCAAAGCAGAGTGATCAGAGATTTGTCTGGTGACAAACTCTGAGGCCTGTCTCCTGAGCTGGGTGCTCGGGAGCAGAGAGCACCCTGTCCTGTTCTCTGAGCTCAAGGGACGATGGGCTTCCCAATGGTGCTCATCTACTGCTGTCTACTCCTATTCTAGAATTATTTGGTGGAAGCTTACAAAACACCCATGTCCAGACCCGCCTTAAGAGCTTCTTGTTTAATTGGCATGTGTCTTTTTTTGCATAAAGTCCCCAGATGATTCTAACATGCAGCTGGGGTAGAGAGCCTCTGATCTAAATGGAGATACAGATAAGTTAAAAACAAACAAACAAACCAGCTACAATGCAGAGGATTCTATGCTCTGATTTTGGCAAATACAAGTGGCCATGGGTGCACTTAGTGAGGGCCCCTTAACCAGAAAGAGTTGGGAGATTTTGTGAAGTGGGCAGTGTCGCAGCTGAGAGGTCCAAAGTAGAAATGGACCAGGTGAAATCAGGACTGAGTGGAGGTGAGGTTAAAGCAGCTTTCCGGGGAAGGCAAGTAGCATTTTCCAAGTTCAGGAGTGAAAATAGCAAGGTCCTCCTATGGGACTGGAGTAGTTCAGAGTGGTTGCCAAAGCCAGGTCGGAAGCCCAGTCCTAAAGCTGGACTTGGGACATGAGATCAGCTCACCAAGGCTATTGAAGACAATATTAGGAACTTTGGACTTTATCCTGAGGGGCAAAGAGAACTAAGGAAGAGTGATAATCAGAGGAGGAGGAGCTCCTGTTGTGGCTAAGCGAGTTAAGAATCTGACTAGTATCCCTGAGGATGTGGCTTTGATCCCTGGCCTCACTCAGTGAGTTAAGGATCTGGCGTTGCTGTGAGCTGTGGTATACAGGCTGGTAACTGTGGTTCCAATTCAGCCCCTAGCCTGGGAACTTCCATATGCTGCAGGTATGGCCCTAAAAAAGCCAAAACATTCTCCCTGCCCTTCCCTGGTGCCTGCAATTTGGGGTGGTGATTTGCCTTGTTGGCTCACAATGCACCGGAAGCCCGCTAGGAATGGTGGAGCCCTAGGGAGAAGGAGCCAGACCCTGGAGGAATTTGAGGAGCATTGTACCATCACAGCCCTGGCTTTTCCTTTGCCTCCAGTATTTAATTTTTTTAATATTTTTGTCTTTTTGGCTTTTCTAGGGCTGCTCCCACGGCATATGGAGGTTCCCAGGCTAGGGGTCGAATTGGAGCTGTAGCCACCGGCCTACACCAGAGCCATAGCAATGCAGGATCCGAGCCATGTCTGCAACCCACACCACAGCTCATAGCAATGCTGGATCCTTTAACCCCCTGAGCAAGGCCAGGGATCAAACCCGCAACCTCATGGTTCCTAGTCGGTTTCATTAACTACTGAGCCACAACAGGAACTCCCATGCCTCCAGCATTTAAACCTCTGTTATTTTGGGTCTCTGTCACATAAAGTCCAATTAAATCCTTATTACCACACACACACACACACACACACACACAAGTAAAAAATCTAAAACATTAAAAAAAAATCAGAGGAGGGACAAAAATCTGTTTTGCAGTATGAGAAACAGATGGGAAAGAAACCAGGTGGGGGATGGGCGGAAGTTCAACTACACTGCAGTGACGGTCTCCTGAACTGTGTTAGTGGTTGTGGGGACAGTGAGAGTGGGGTGGGTTTGAAAGCTCTTAGAGCATGGGGTCAATCTGATGTGGGGAGGAAAGTGAAAGTCAAGGATAAGGTCCAGGTTTTTGTCATAGGCCATGGAGGAGATGGTTGTGCTGTTCACTGGGCTGGCCCGGTAGGAGGCTCTCTGCCTGCCAGGTCAGATTGCCTACTGGCTACCTGCACAGACTGCTAAGCACTGGCCAGGGCTGGGTGGGCCTCTGCTGGCAGTTCTGGGCTCTGGGGTCTGCTCAATTCTCCCACAAGTGGCTCAGAGCTCCTGGGAGCATCAGGGGAGGGCGCACATCCCTGTGGAATGAGTAGGGCGTTTATTGTCTACTTTGGAGTTTCCAGCCTGTTCAGACTCTATTGTATCATCTGCCCCCATCCCTCCCTCCCCCATACCCAAGATGCTCATTTCCCCAACCATCCCAACCCCAGATACCGATGTAATCCCAAAGACAGACAATGCTAACGAAATTGCATTTTCTGTGACCTCTTACCTTATCTCCATTTTACACTCTAGGTTAAACCTTCCAACCCCCATCTACCCATAGGAGAGATCTTTTAATGACATGCACACCTAAACATACCTGTTGACAAGTCCATGTCCCCAGAGGCTCCCTATAGATGCTGTATCTTTCCTGCCCCAGGGACTTGCCCCCACTAAAGATGCCCACTCATTTCTCATCCCACACTGTTCAGTGTCTCTACTCCCTCCCTCTCTACTCTCTCTACTAGGTGGCCAGAAATTTCTCACAGTTCTGGAGGCTGGAAGTCCAAGCTCAGGGGGCCAGCTTGATCAGGTTCTGGTGAGAACCTGATTCTGGGTTACAGATGGCTGACTTCTCTTTGTATTCTCAGAGGGTAGAAAGAGGGAGAGGGCGCTCTCTGGGGCCCCTTTATAAGGGCGCTAATCTGCTTTGTGAGGGTCCATCCTCATGACCTAATTATCATCCAAAGACCTCACTTCCTGATACACTCACTTTGGGAGTTAGGATTTCAACCCAAGACTTTCAAGAGGACACAGAATTTCAGTCATAAATTCCAACATAAATGGTAAGTCAGCAAATAAGGAGTTCCCATTGTGGCTCAATGGAAATGAATCTGACTAGTATACATGAGGACACAGGTTCGATCCCTGGCCTTGCTCAGTGGGTTAAGGATCCAGCGTTGGCGTGAGCTATGGTCGCAGACGGTGCTTGGATCTGACGTTGCTGAGGCTGTAGTGTAGGCCAGTGGCTACAGCTCTGATTCGACCCCTAGCCTGGGAACCTCCATATGCCGGGGTGTGGCCCTAAAAATACCAAAAAAAAAAAAAAAAAAAGTCTTAAAATCAGCAAATAAATGTTAGATAATGATAAGAGTAACAGGCTGTGAAGGTCCTCTTTTTGTTTAAAGAATTAGGTGTAAATTACACCTAGAGACAAAGGTTGCAAAATAATGAGATTATATCCTTAAGCTTTCCTGGAAATCTAGTGTCTACTGAGTTGATGATTCAGAAATCAGATTCTAAAGTGAGATGATAAACACTGAAAGATTTATGAAAAGTTTGGTGTGCCTCCCATGCTCTTGCTATTCATAAAAAAGTTGGTGATGCCGTCCATGTCCTTTTTTTTCTCTGCTGTTGTCAACCTCTACTTAGAATTCTTCAATCCACCACACATAAGTTGAGTATCTCTCATTAGAGTCATTCCTTCATTCACTTATTCATTCACCTTATATTTACTGAGTCCTCTGATGTGAAGACAATATACTAAAGCACTAGAGCTCCAATGGTGGGCAAAAATAGGTAAGATTCATGCCCTCAGGAACTCACATCTGCAGGTCAAGCGTGGGCGAAACATAGTGAAAGAATCACACAAATAACTATAAAATACTGGCTGTGCTGAGTGCCATGAAGGGCAAGTCCCCAGTGCCCTGAGACCTTATAATGGGAGTGAGGGGTGACATGGACTGGGGATGGGTGGCAGGAAGACATCCCTGAGGAAGCAATGCTTCTGCTCAAATCTGCAGATTTGAGGATGAGGAGGGGTTAATTAGATGCAGCGGGGAGCGGGGAATAAGTGGATTTCAAGCAGAGGCAGAGATGTGGGGTTTGAAGGCAGTGGGTAGTAGGGACCATGGTACAAACTGAGGCTGGCGGTGGGCCAGGCTGTGTGGGTTTTGTAGGTGTGTGAAAGATTTTGTTTTTGTTTTAAATCTTAAGGAGTTCTTGGTGATATTTTAATCAAAGTAATATTAAATTTGATAAAAGTTAAAAAAAATCACGGGCCCATCTCCTTGAGGGATCGTGGTTTACGGAAGACGTCAAGTTCATGAGCCCGTATGAAGCAGTGTGTTCATCACCTTGATAGAACTACGTACAGAGCACTATGGAAGCATAAGGAAGGGACAGTTTTTTTTTTCTGGGTGAGGGGAGGTCAGAGGAAGCATCAAAAAAAAAAAAAAAAAAGGTAGTAGTTGGGCTGGGTGTTGAAAAAGAGTAGGAATTTTCCAGGCAAAGAAATAAGGAGAAGCAGCATATTCTGGGAAGAAGGAATTGCAAATCCAAACACACAGGCAGGAGTGAGCTTAGCAGTTTTGCATGAAGGCCGGTCCTTGGGATGCTCTGGTCATCGTTCGGTGTCCTTAGCAAGAGCCCAACTCTGTTTCCTTCTGGATGTGTGGCAGCTTCGTGCTTTCCACCAGGCAGACCCAGAGGGATGCTGTGGGTATGTGTCACGGGCAGGAACCCCAAGCTTAGGAAACCTCAGTCTTTTATAATGGATAGTAAACCAACCTGCCCAAATGTTGTCCTCGAGGAAGATATTATCTTTACTGGAGAGAAAACTAACTTTCCCTCCACCCTGGAGAGAGTCACTATCTCTATTTTCCAAAGCTGCTTGCTCTCCAAACCTTCTTAGAAAGATACTCTGGGACAGAATTTGTGATTGCCTGCTTTGTAATGTGACAGACCCATGGAGAACTGCCTCCAACAATATCTTTGGGTAAATGGAAAAAAATGGACAATGCAAGGCATTTGGAGCCTGATTAGGGAGGATTTCATAGGCCATGTTGGGGAGACTGGACTTTAGTGGTGAATGGGGAGCCATCAGTGGTTCTAAGATGCAGTATAGAGAATAGAGGAGACGGTGTTCCCTGGTGGCCTGGTGGTTAAGGATACGGTGTTGTCACTGCTATGGCTCAGGTTCGATCCCTGGCCCTGGAACTTCTGCATGCCTTGGGTATGGTCAAAAATAAAGTAAGAGAGAACAGAAGATAGATTGGAGAAGAAGACTCCTGGAGCGAAGGATTAGGGTTAACGATGTAGGTTGGAGAAGATTAACATCCGGAGGGACCTGAAACCACTGGATTTGATCTCTACTTGGATAAATTCTCTAACCTTCAGAGCTCAGATCAAAGGACAGCTTGTTTCAGTAGTTTCAAAAACTTATTTTTCAAAAAAGAAGCATTTTGTCAAAGAAACCGAATGCAGACTTCCAACACAGAAACCCAGTGAAGGAGACCTACTTGGGTCGAAGCAATAATGGGAGCCCCAGAGACCTGCCCCACAGCTCCCCCCACCCCAGCAGACACTCAGAGACTGTCCCCTGAAGCTCTGAAAGCCAAAGACCTCACTTTGTTTTTTGTTTGTGTTTTCTTTTCTTTTTTTTTAGGACCACATGGAAGTTCCCAGGCTAGGGGTCGAATCGGAGCTACAGCTGGCAGTCTACACCACAGCCATAGCAATGCCAGTTCTGAGCCATGTCTTTGACCTACACCACAGCTCATGGCAACTTCGGATCCTTAACCTACTGAGTGGAGCCAGGAATCAAACCCACGTCCTCATGGATACTAGTTGGGTTCGTTAAGCTTAGCCACAACGGGAACTCCCACAGACCTCACTTTGAATCCACTTCTCTTTTCCCCGCTGGCCCAGGCAGGATTAATTGCTCCTTCCTCTCTGTTCTCTCAATATTTTGATCTTATCTCCAGAGTGGCATTTATCACCTTGACACATGTTTGCAGAAAGCGTCCTTAACCTTCATCTTTGTGTTTCCCAGCGCCCGGTAGAGTGCCTGTCCCACTGGGAGCCTCTCAACCAATGAAATAACTATAAAATGATCTCTTTTGGTAAAGCTTTGCATTTTTATTTTAATAAAATAAAGCAGACAATCCCCAAGACCTAACCATAGGCAGATAAAATCAAGGAAATAATGAAATTAAAGGATAGAAGGGGTTGAATAAAGAGTTACAAAGGATAACTTTCTATAGTGAAACAGTTTCAGTTTGTTTTGATTTCTCTAATGTATCAACAGATGATTATTCAAGACACAAAGAGCTTTTTCTTAGAAGAAATAAATAACAGCCCAAATAAATAACCTTCTTCAAATTAGAGTGAAAAGATTGCCAGGCCTTCCTCAAGTATATGCAAAGCCAGTCAGTCACCTGTGTTTTCATCAGGCAGGGAAGGAAAGCTCTGTGTTTATTCTGCTAACTTATGCCAGTGAAATATTTACTTTTCAAAATTTTTTTATTTTTTGCTTTTTTAGGGCCACACCTGCAGCCTATCGAGGTTCCCAGGCTAGAGGTCGAATTGGAGCTACAGCTGCCAGGAACGCAGGTCCCGAGCCACGTATGTGACCTATATCACAGCTCATGGCAATGCTGGATCCTTAACCCACTGAGCGAGGCCAGGGATTGAACCCACAAGGTCATGGTTACTTGTCAGATTGGTTTCTGCTGCACCACAATAGGAACTCCTGAAATATTTACTTTTGAAAAATTTAAAAATCTCCCCCCAGCCGCCCCATCTAGCTGTTATATCTGTGTGGTGTTCATAGGAGATTTGGTGTAAACAACAGTCCCTGGAATCTTGAAAATCCTCCACATTTTCATGGGGCTTTATACTTGTTAGTGAATGAATCTGTCTGACTTCTTTGGAGAACACAGCTGGTAGAATTTCCATTCATCCTGCTCTGGTTCTGTCCTGGCCGCTGCCTTGTGTGTTTGGATGAGGGTCAGCCCTGAGCGATGGTGAGGAGGGAGGAGGGAAAAATCCAAGATCTCATTGTGAGGACATATCCAGGGTTTGTAGGGCTGAAATTTTGGAGCCCTCTTAGAGTAAAAGAATGCTAAATTTGGTATGACAAGGGAATATTTCTTTCAAATGAGAATAGAAATCATGATAATATTATTTTTATTACTTACTGAACATAATTATAACATTATTTAAAAGGGTATTTCAGCTACATAAGCTCTGTGGTTTTATCTGACAGCAGTTTTGTGATTTTTTTATAGAAAGAATAAATTATTCAGTCTTTATCTAGCATAGTTGCTAAAATATTTTTATTACTGGGAGCTTAGAAACTTTTTTTTTCCCCAGCTTCACTGCGTGTGATTGGTAGTGCCAAGAAAATGTTTAGAAGTATCAAATTTAGGCAAATCACTATTGGGTTTCTTTCGTAGAGGAACTCTAAGATTTCAGGACATTTGAGATTTTCTTGTGAACTTCTATCTTAAATACTCTTGAATTGATGAAATCCATTCCCTAATTTCCCCAGTATATAATAAATTTTACGTTTTCTTCTTCCATGGCAGGATTTTTGGTCAAATCAGCAAGAAATTTACATCTTTTCTCAAAGTATTCCTACGATTCACTTCTCCTCTTTAATTGGATTATCAAACAATCTAAGACCTTATTACTTGTCATTACTTCTATTTAAAATGTACCCTTCTCTTCCTCTTAATGAATTACTTACTGCCTTTGGTGTGATTTCATTCTATCTTATTTTTTCATTACCATTTGCTTCTAGATGTTAGGAGAATATCTATTGATTTTATTACCCATCTTCTCTGTTTTTATTTTACATTTTATTATTGTTTTAATTCAGATGTTCTCAGAGTTCTTAAAAAAATGTATTCAGTTTTAATCAGAAGGCTGTAACTTCTCATTTGTTTTATTAAAACATTCTAAAACATCTTTGGATGCTGGAGGAAGAGAGGAAACTGGTTGAATCATGACTTTATCTAAGCTCCCAGATTGAGCCGATATGCAGCTTGGGAAGGTCATGGGAGGTCAGGTAGGTTTTGGGGGGTGTTGCCGATGAGTATGAAGACTTGACGGAGATGGGGGGGCAGCTAATTTGGGTTGGAGTTGCTGTTTCCTTGTCAAACTAACCTAAGCACAGGGAGATCAGGATGGGAACCCTGAGATAAGAAAGACCACGCCACAGCAGGAACAAGGTGGATCGTTCTTAGAGGGTAACACGGATGCTTTGGAGAAGAGGTGAATACCATAGAGGAGGCTGGCTGGTCAGGAAGGCATGGAGGAATGCAGGGACCGCAAGAGGATGGTTAAGCTGGAGTATATTTAAGATGGGGGAAGGAACAAGATTCCTCCAGCTGCTGCAGGTGTGGCTGACAGCACTGCCTCAGTGCCATTCTTATTGATGGTTGGTGATGTTCTTCTAGGGAGCTCCAGGGAGGAGAAGATGCCTTCCTTCTTCAAGAGATCATGAGTAATAGGACTGTTTTTTTTTTTTTTCAAGCAGATTGAAATCTTTTGAAAAGAGGCAACATTGTATAACTGGTCACAAATTTTGGAGTCAGAAAGGCTGGGTTTGAACTGGCCATGCAGCTTCTTATCACTAATTTCCCCTTCAGCAAAAATGGGGAGAGTAGTACACATATTTTGGATATATATTACACCAGTAGGTTAAAAAAGAATATGATGAAGCACATAATAAGTTCCATATTGTGTAACCCAGAATGTATGTACTTGTTTAAAGTGTTATGGTTTTATAGTAATGGGGGTTCCTTAGAAAACTAAATATAGAACTACCATATGATCCAGCAATCCCACTCCTGGGCATATACCTGGACAAAACTACAATTCAAAAAGATACATGCACCCCTATGTTGATAGTAGTACTGTTCACAATAGCCAAGACATGAAAACAACCTAAATGTCCATCAACTGATGAATGGATAAAGAAGATATGGTTCATGTATACAATGGAATATTAGGCATAAAAAAGAACAAAACAGTGCCATTTTCAGCAACATGGATGCAACTAGAAATTCTCATTTTAAGTGAAGTGGTCAGAATGAGAAAGACAAATACTCACTTATATGTGGAATCTAAAATATAGCACAAGTGAACCTATCTGCAAAACAGAAACAGACTCAAAGACCTAGAAAAGACTTGTGGTTGCCAAGGGAGAGGGATGAGAGAGTGGGATGGACTAGGAGTTTGGGGTTAGTAGATGCAAACTTTTACACTTAGAATGAATAAGCAGTAAGGTCCTACTGTATAGCACAGGGAACTATATCCAATCTCTTGGGATAGAACGTGATGGAAGAGAATATGAAAAAAAGAATGTATATATATGTATGACTGGGTCACTATGCTGTACAGCAAAAATTGACACAACACTGTAAGTAAACTATACTTTAACAAAAAATAAAAATGTAAAAGTTATGGTTTTGAAAATATAAATTTATGTTTTGTTGATTTAATTATTATTTTTTTAAATTAAAAAAAGGCCTAAGATTGTCTTATATCAGACTGATCTCAGAATTCTCAATGTCCACCATGGCCTGTTTGCTTGTACTACTAATTCGGTAGCAGACACAGACACAGACACACAGACACACACACAGACACACAAACGCACACACAGACACACACACACACACACACACATTGATGGACATCATTAAGAAATAGAGCCAGGAGTTCCCATCATGGCTCAGTGGCAACAAACCCAACTAGGATCCATGAGGATGTGGGTTTTATCCTTGGTCTCTCTCAGTGGGTCAAGGGCCCAGGGATGCCATGAGCTGTGGTGTAAGTCGCAGATGCGGCTCAGGTCCTGCGTTGCTGTGGCTATGGTGTAGGCTGGAGCTGTAGCTCTGATTTGACCCATGTGCCTCAGGTGCGGCCCTAAAAATGAAAAAAAAAAAAAAAAAGAAAGAAAAAAAAAGAAATAGAGCCAGAGTCCTTGTACTGATTATAGCATTTAAGAGAATGTCTTAGTTCTATACCCTCAACTTTTATTATTATTATTTTTTTACAAGAAGATAAATTTTTTCTTTGTCCTGATTTTGGAAAGGAGTCTGTTTTAGTTCTCTAGTGCATTGATGCTCACTGGCTCTAATTTCTTGGTTCTTTGATTATTTTCCTTTATGTCATTATTTGGATCCATTTTTTTTTTTTTTTTTGATGTGATGTCCTGGAGTGTAATAACAAGTTCAACTACCAGCCTTCAAGGGCTCCATCTCTTCCCAGGGAAGAGGTGAGCTGGACTCAGCAGAGTACATTCTTCGGGAGTTCGAGCTAATAGGATGCACTAGAATCAGGTGGGAAGAACCTGGTATCTCTTTCCATCGTCCCATTGTGCATCCTCCCCTCCATCATGCGGGTGCCTGTGATTGTCTCACCTTGAGAAAGTTAGGAGAAAGGAACACAAGTATCAATTTGGGAGGCTTTAGAGATATTAGACCTATAATTCCCGACAGGATATTGTTGTTAGACTTCCGCCCTTGGAGACAGGTGAAGGAAGAGACATCTCCAGCAGGTTGGGTGTCTATGGACATATAATCTGATTTTGGCATTAAGGGTGACTCATTCAGCAGTTAATCTGTCCTACTTCCTGAATCCCCACTCCTCCAAAAGTTCTCTTCTCAAAGGTACAGGAACCCAGTACCATAAACTAGTGCAGCCAATCACAGTTAGTTTTCAAATCCTCTGACTGGATCTTAAGAAGAAACCAGCCAGTGAAAGGCTAGCCCCCATTCTGATATCATGGTTGTGGAGAGACCAGGAAGCTGTCCAACTCTTAGCTGATAGGATGGGGTGAGAGCACCTGTGAGCCCTGGTCGCATGAGTGCTTGGTGCATAGCTTGTTTAGTTGGATGATACTGTAAGACCCAACTTGATGTTTATAACTTCCTTCTCCATTAAAAGGCAGATAGGCAAGCAAAAAAAAAAAAAAAAAAAAAAAGAAAAGGAAGAAAGATAGAGGACTGACAATTGCCAAGTCATAAATTGAGAGGTGTCATTAACAACTTTATGCCTCATTTATCCTGAGCGAGGAACACCAATTTGGAAGAATATCCTGCCTTGGGACTTGGAATGAGAGGATAGAGTGATACTTTCTCTGTATTTCCCTTTTTTATTTATAACCCTCGAAACCCTATCTTTTAAACATGGCTAGTGTAGAGTGGCCAATTTAATTAAACCACACAGGAGGACAGGGGAGGATTTGGATAAGCCATTGGGCAAGAGCCTGTCCCTGTCACCATGGGGCCAGAGGAGACTGTGGATGACTCATAGCAAAATGCTCCACAACTGGGGAGAGCAAACCTCCCGCTGATGTTGAATCAACGGAATGATGTTTGAATATTGAGAGATGTGTTGTAATTACTATTAATGACTAAAATTAAAGTGCCAGTAAACAACACTTTTGACTTCCCAGCAGGATTTCTCGTTCGAGAAAGTAAATGTCTCTTATAGCAGGACCAACCAGACTGGAAGGAGTCCCCAGGTGAGAATGTCACACTTTGCCCAGGTGTGTAAATAGTTAAGCATGATGCACAAAATGTAAAATGGAACAAAGAAAACATGAGGCTGTCCTCATATTGACCTGGGCTTTTTGCCACATCATGTCTTATGAATCAGGATGCTTCTGCTGCAAGAGACAAAGACAACCAGATCCCAAGTGATTTAAGCAAAAAGGGAATTTATCACCAATGTAATAGTCCCAGACTTCAGGAGCATCTTGTTGTCACACGGCTGTCATCACCCCCTCTTTCTCTCTGTGTGCACCCTGACTCTGCTCACCTTATGGGGCTCCATGCTCAGAGGCTTTCCCTTCAGGGATATAATGGCTGCACAGCTCCAGACCTCACTTCTTTTCACCTTCAAATTTCAGGGCAAATTTGAAATTTTTGGCCACATTTCCAAAAGTCCCAGCAAAAAGTCCCATTTCATCTTATGTGTGCTGTTGGATTTTGCATTTGCTGAGAGTACAATGTTTTGATTGAATGAAGGAGAGGTGGGTCCCCAGACAAAAACTGGGGGCTGTTGGCAAAAGGGAAAATGAATGCTAAAGAAGCAAACCACAAACACCCACTCTGTACGTGAACCCAGTAGCTGTCAGTTCTAGGCCTTTGCTGTTCTCTGGGATCTTCCGACCTTCTTGTCTGGGATGAGTTCAAGAACATGTGGATTAGAAAGGGGTACATGGGGTCCTGCCTGAAGGCTGGTTGGCACCTGGGCTGACTCCAAACTCCTGTTCCTGCTTCTGGCAGATACTGCCTAGAGGAGAGGGTTGGTATGAGCAGCAATTTAATATGTGCTGCTGAAGCTTGGGGAGAAGTATGGGCCCAAGGATCTTCCCGAACTATCAGACATAGAAGACAAATAAGTATTTAGATGATCTTTGCCTCCCAGCAGTGGACTGGTGGCCTGTCAGAGGCCCCTATTTTAGCATCTGACCATTCCCAGACCAGGGAAGGTCTGTGCCTTTTCTTTTCTCTGTCTCTGTCCCAGATGAAAGGCATAGGAGCCACAGTGCAGGGTCTGGTGATGATTTTATCAACTAGAATTCTGACATTGGTCCACTTCCCAGTTGGCCATTGGAATGCCTCAGGCCACTTGATTTGGTCACTACTGAAAAGCAGAGAAAGTGATTCCCCCCCCTCCCCCAATTCCCAGGAAAGGAACAAATAGAAGGATGTCAGTGTTTTTTACCCAGGATTCCATAGTTTTGAGAGAGGTTTGACCACTGTTAGGCCCACTTTTTTTTTTTTCCCTGCACCCAAGACATGCAGAAGTTCCCAGGCCAGGAATTGAACATGCACCACAGCAGTGACCCAAGCCATAACGGTGACAATGCTGGATCCTTAACCTGCTGTGCAACCAAGGAACTCCCCACATATTTTTTTTCACATAGAGATCGGGCAGTCTGCAATGTAAGTTTCTCTTGATTGATCATCTCTTAATTACATTCTTGATGCCAAGGTCTACTGGATGTTTATGACAGCTGTCGGGGCCTCGCTCACTAATGGGCATATGGCAGCTGCTGGCATCTTCAGAGGAGTTATGGGGAAGCACAGCAGGCAAGCACGGGTGACACTTTAAATCCTTATTAATTGTACAGCTGTTTGATTCAACTGAACTACAGCGGCAGCTAACGTCAGCAAGGAGAATGGGGCTGGAATGGGAGGAACCGAAAAAGATCCTGTTGGAATGGCTCTCAAATCTTTGTGCCACCTTCACTTTTGGGAATACCCCCCCCCTTTTTTTTTTTTGCCAGGGATTGACAACTTCTTCTCATGGAACCACGAAACAGCTTTCCTGGAATTAGGGGATGCCTGAAATGGCGTGGTATGATTTAGGTGGAGATGCTGTGTCTAGTTAGCCTCATGATAGAGTGACGACACTAGAACTTTTTTCAATAAATAAAAGTATAAAGATGTTCATACATCAAAAGGTAGAGAATCAGGCTACCTGAGGAGACATATTGGCTGCGATCTTCTCAGCAAAGGATGGATTCATTCTTTCACCAGGAAGGAGACCTAACCTTGAGTCTGTTGTTCCAGAGAGAGAAGAATGCATGGCGCATATTCTTCTGTTTTAAAAATCTCCCATTAAATTCCATCTCCAAAAATAGAGAATTCACATATGTTGTCTATAACGAGTAAAATAGTACTAAGAAAGAAGGAAAAAAAATTGAATATCCTTCTCATCATTTTTGCATTTCTCCCTTTGTGCCTCTAAGGTAACCAAGGATAAGGACCTATTATATACCTTTGGGCATCTTTCCTGGGTTAATGCACGTATATATTGCTTTGACTTTTAAAAATTGGGATCACACTGTATACAGCCTTTTTTTTTTTTTTTTTTTTTTTTTTGTCATTTCTTGGGCCACTCCTGCAGCATATGGAGATTCCCAGGCCAGGGGTCTAATCGGAGCTGTAGCCACTGGCCTACGCCAGAGCCACAGCAACTCGGGATCCGAGCCACGTCTGCAACCTACACCACACAACAACACTGAATCCTTAACCCAGTGAGCCAGGTCGAGGATCGAACCTGCAACCTCATGGTTCCTAGTTGGATTCGTTAACCACTGAGCCACAACGGGAACTCCTATACTGTATACAGTCTTATGCCTGTTATTCTCACATAACAATTTGCTATGGATATCCCTCCAGATCAAAATGGCTAAGCCATTCTTTTTAATAGCTTCATAGCAATAGGGTATAGATATACCAAAATTTATTTAATCCCCATGTGATGGATATTCAGGAAGTTCAGGTTTTTACTTTTAGGAATAATGCTGCAATAAATATTCTTTTAAATATATCACTATAAACTAGTGTTTTTCCCCACTGCCCTCATAGGACCTATTCCTAGAAATGGGGTTTCTGGGTCAAAGGCTATGGGCATTTGAATTTTCAGTAGCTATTGCCAGCTTGCTTGCTTTCCAAAGAAGTGTTAACAATTCTTTAACAATAACTATGTGTGAGAGTCCTTGTTAGCAAAGACTGCTATAGGTTTCTAATTTTAAAATGTTAAACATTTTTTGTCAGTCTGAGGCGGAGGAAAAAAAGACACCTCCTTATTGCTTTAATTTGTATTTCCTTACCTACAAGTGAGGATGGGCATCTTTTCATGTGTTCATTGGTCAGTTGGATTTCCTCATGGGCGAATTGTCTGTTGTATTAAGTTGGATATTGGTTGTTATGTGTTGTATGTATATTTTTCCCAGCTATCATTTGATTTTGACTTTAACCATTGTCTTTTGTCCAAAAGATATTGAAATGCCATGGGCGGGGCCCTAAAAAGACAAAAAAAAAAAAAGAGAGATATTAAAAAAAATTATGTACAGGAGTTCCCTGGTGGCCTACCAGTTAAGGACTTGGCCTTGTCACTGCCGTGGCTTGGGTTCAGTCCCTGGCCTGGGAACTTCCATATGCTGCAGGCATGGCCAAAAAATTATGTACCAGGTTTATCCCTTTTAACCACTTAAAAATTACCCACGTAATATTAGTTTTTTATAGAAAATTATAAAATACAATAAACCAAAAGAAGACTATAAAAATCACCCATTTTCACACCACTGATAGATAGCCACCCACAGATAACTATTTATATTTTGGGGGATATGCCTCCTGACTATCTTCTACACACATTTTACTCCTTGTTTTAAATTATCACCACTAAAGGAGAGAACTCTAGATACATATACTGATCAGAAGAGAAGGGAAAGGCCAATGCAGACTCCTTTTCATAGCTACCCCAGGTGTTCAGAAAGACACATATACCAGACAAAGCAGTGATGGGTAGTACTGATCAGGAGGGAAATTTATTGTTCATACTGTAATGATTCTAAAATGCACATTTTTTTTTCATCTAACCTCTCTGAAATCAGCACGTATTTTCGTTTGTGGTGTCTCACAACATTGCCTGCCAGTCAGCCATCAGAATGTAGTTGCACGTGTGAGCTTGTTCACAGCTTTTCACGGTGACTCCACCTCCACTTGGGTTATGTTCACTCTTAGTAGTACAAATATTGAATTTAATTGCTATTTGAAATGTTTTCAGAAAGCTTTACACTATGGCTACTTTACTGCACACTAAACAATGCAGCCTAAGGCAGAGGAAATGAGCAAATCCCAAATTTCAAGATAACGAGAGTTTGTGTGACTAATACATGTGTTGAACCTAACTGTTCTTAATACATTATGTATATGTTATGGTACTAAAGTTACGGTGCATCTTATAATGGGTGGTGTCTTAAATTTGATGTATGTGGTATTAAATTGTTTGGTTAAGTAATATGTATGGGAAGTGGATTTTTCAAGGGGTTCTAAATGTGGCTATGCTCATTTGGAAATATTTTACATATGCTTTTATTAATAAAGTAAAAAATAAGATAAAGTGAGTGAAATCAGGCAAACGTGACCAGATCAATAATTGCATTCAGTACGATGCTTGGAGAGACAGGGGTGATAAAAAGGGGAAAGACTGTGTAGATATCACTTGCTTGTGACCCTAGAGAAAGGGGAGCCCTTGGAGTTCCATTGCGGCACAGCAGAAATGAATCTGACTAGTATCCACGAAGATGCAGGTTCAATCCTTGGCCTCGATCAGAGGGTCAGGGATCTGGCGTTGCCATGACCTGTGGTATAGGTCACAAACTTGGCTCGGATCCCACATTGCTCTGGCTGAGGTGTAAGCTGGCAGCTGCAGTTCTGATTGGACATCTAAACTGGGAACTTCCCTATGCCGCAGGTGCAGCCCAAAAAAGAAAAAAGAAAGAAAGAAAAATAAAGGAGAGCCCTGAATGGACTTTGGGAAGTTTTGTCTTGAAGTTGGTGATGTACATTGCATGGGAAAGCATTCAAATTATGGCTAAAAGGAGATGTTGCATTGATCTTGGAAACTCAACAGCTTCTTGGACGTGGTGTATGTGGTTTTTTTTCTCCCGTTATTGTGGGCGAAGCAGCATAAATAATCCATAAATCCATGTTGCTCCATCTGCCCTGCCTGTCAACATGGCAGCTTGGAAGCAATCCTGGATCATTCTTCTCAGGGTTTTGCTCAGTCACTACCTTTTGTGAGTGAAAGCTTATTGCTTTGCTTGCTCTTCCTGCCCCTTAATTCAGCCAGAGGAGCAAACCTGCCCAGACTGGATGGGAGTGGTTTGGAGGGGGAAGAGAAGTAGAATAAGGAGTTACTGTGCACTCTGCCCTCTCTCTGTTGTAACCTAACCTAGCATCTAACTTGGTTCCTGGCCATCAAATGGGATTTAAAATTTTCCTTAAGAAAAACAAGGTGTGAGCAGGAGTACCCTAACATGAAAATAATTCCAATAATTTATACCTCTGTCTATAGTTTCATATCAAGACTCTTTCTTTTCTTTTCTTTTCTTTTTTTTTTTTCTGGCTTCATCAGGAACTTACCAGGACAAATTTTTCTAAGGTGGATGATTAAGTTAGGACTATACCTTTGCAATTTTCTCAGCTTCAATTTGCCAGAAAAAAGAATGGAGGCAAAGCATTTAGAAACATCTCCTTTCTCATGGACCCAAGTTAGTTTTATGCACTGTTGCTCTAGCAGCATATTCTTTCCATTTGAGCAATCCTTGGATTATCTTTAAGGCAACTGAATGAATTTTTAATTGCAGATTTAGTATTTATTTGCTTATTCTCAGCCTTTCCACTTGATTTTTTAAAATTAAATTAAATTTTGCTTTGTGGGGTGGCACCTGTGGCATATGGAAGTTCCCAGGCTATGGGTCAAATGAGAGCTGCAGCAGCAGGCCTATGCCACAGCCACAGCAACGCCAGATTCTTAACCCACAGAGTGATGCCAGGGATTGAACTTGCATCCTCGTGGATACTAGTTGGGTTTGTTACTGCTGAGCTGTAATGGGAACTCCTCCAGTTGATTTTTTTTTTTTTTTTTTTTTTTGTCTTTTTAGGGCCGCACCTGTGTCATGTGGAGGTTCCCAGGCTAGGGGTGCAACTGGAGCTGTAGCCACCAGCCTATGCCACAGACACAGCAACACCAGATCTGAGCCGCATCTGCAACCTACACCATAGCTCATGGCAATGCCGGATCCTTAACCCACTCAGCGAGGCCAGGGATGGAATCTGCAACCTCATGGCTCATAGTTGGATTTGTTTCCGCTGCACCATGACGGGAACTCCCAGATTTTTTTTTTTTTAATTCATCTCTCTGCTGAAATTCCCCAGCTGATCACTCTTGTGGTCCAACTTTTCTGTACTATCCTTTAATATATTCATCATAATTCTTTTGATGTTCATATCTGACCATTCCAATATCTGGGCATCCATCTCTGTGTCTATTTCTATTGATTATTTCCTCTCTTATTTCTTCACATGTCTTATACATTGTGTTTATAATTGTATGCTGGACTTTGTATTTCAAAGAGCAGTAGATGAAAATAAATGCTATTTAATCCCAGAAAAAAGGTACACTCCTTTTGTTGTTGTTGCTGGTGGGTTTTTTTTGGCCACACTCTAGAGGGGTTGAGTTGATCTACTCTGTGGATGAACCAGGGCTGGGTTTGGTTGTATTTAGTTGGACTCAATTCACTGTTACCTTCAGAATCAGAGCAGGAGACTTTCCTTGGAGAGGTGCTTTTTAGGTGTCCCTGAAGTATTTCTTTCTTCTCTCCAGAAGACTTTGTCTTTTTGCCTTTTCTAGGGCTGCTTCCTCAGCACATGGAGCTCCCCAGGCTAGGGGTCTAATGGGAGCTGTAGCCACTGGCCTACACCAGAGCCACAGCAATGTGGGATCTGAGCTGTGTCTGTGACCTACACCACAGCTCATGACAATGCCGGATCCTTAACCCACTGAGCAAGGTCGGGGATCGAACCCACAACCTCATGGTTCCTAGTCGGATTTGTCAACCACTGAGCTATGGTGAGAACTCCAGAAGACTTTGTCTTACAGTCAGTGAAGGCTTGGACAATTCATTCCACTCTCTAGCCCCCACCTCCAACCTTCAGAGGTCGCTGCCATCAGAGCACTTGGTGAAGTCTGAGTGTGGCTGGGTGTCTTTGCTGAGCTCTCCAGCCCCACTCTCAGCCTTTAGAAGGTCCTGCCTTACACTAGGAGAGGCTCTGTGCCTTTTGCTGGGGTAGAAGGCAGGGATGGTGTGTAGATCTCTCTTAAGAACCATATCTTGCTTCCAGCTTTTTGCCTATGGCCCCTGTGCATTCCCAAAGGCCTGTGGAGAAGCAGAGGGGTGGGTGTCAATGGGCTCTGTGCCTGGTACTCATTGGTATTCTAATCTGCCACTTCCATCCACACAGAGCTAAACATTTATGAAAAGTTTGACTGGTTTCTCTGTATCTGTCCATGGCAGACTCCTCCTTTTCACTCTGCCAGAGATAAAAGCAGCCATAGTCTCTTCTCTCCTCAGAGGTGTTTATTGCTTTTTAGAATATACTTTGTTTAGAGTTCCTTGGGTCCTCAGCATTTGGATGAGTTTTGCAACTATGATTAGTACCTTCTCTAGCCTGGTCCCAATATTAGTGGGGAAAAATGATCTCTTGTGAGGTCTTACCTTTTAAATGGAAGCATAATCCCTGGGAGTATTTTAAAATGTGGAGCTACCATAAGCTGTGTCTGGCAAATACTTTTACCATTCTTATGGTTTTGTAATAGAAGTTTAATTTTAACAAGAAATGACAAATCTGATGTTAAATTGGGAAATAGTACATGGCAGCTGAAATTCCAGTCTCTGGGCGGCCCATCACCTATATCCATGAAGGCTTTAGGGCGTCTTCTAAACTGGTATTGGCCCTGGCCTCTGTGCCAAGCTAGACCACGTGGTATTCCTGTGGCATCTTCTCAGTTGCCTCCATGTGAATATCTTTATCTGAAGATTGTGTTGTTTGATTCATTAAATAATTCTGAAATAAGCCATTCGATCTTGAAATTTTGATGGAAGGAGAAGACAAAGAAAGTATCATCTGTTGCAAATTAGCATGTATTCTTTCCTCATCTATGCTAGAATCTCTTCCTTTCTTTTTCTTTGTATTTTTTTTTAACTGGGCAGAAAGTCAGCTCTTGGAAAACTCTTTCCTGTCAAGCCACGGACACCCTTGTGCCCAATGGGTCCCTCCCCACCTTCACCCCTGGAAGTAGCAAGTGCTGGGAGAGTTATTAGCTTGTGAGATCACTTTTAATTACACTATGTTCTGCCTCAGTAACAAAACTACTTGAATGAGGTTGAAAACAGAGCAATAGACTATCAGTTAGGAGTAGCTTTAGCTGCGTGTGACCAAAAAAAACCCAGACTAACAGTAGTTTAAACACAATAGCTGTTTATTTCTCTTTCAGACACAAACATCTCAGTCCAAGACATCCTTTGTTGTCAGGGGCCCAGAATCTCTTTACCTTGTTTCTCAGCCATGTGTGACCTTGGGCTCATAGTCTAAGATGGTGACATTCACATCCTAGGAAAAAGAATACAAAAAATATAAAGAAGCTGGACAAGGCATGCAGGTATTCTACTTCTTAGGGAAGGTTCTTAAAAGCTATCCAGTGCATTCCGACTCATTCCGTTAATAAGAACCTTTTCACATGGCAATGTTTAGATGCATGAAAGGCTGAGGAACATAGACTTTATTGTAGGCAGCTAATTGCCCAGCTAAAAATCAGGGGTTCTATTGCTATAGAGGAAGAGGAGAATGTATTTTGAGGGTCAACAGCAATCTTGATCATCAATCAACTTTCTGGGGAAGAACTGTTTAGTCTTGGACCTTGAAACCACTTTTGAGGGGAAATCATTTCATATGTCAGTAACCTCCATTCCAGTAATTGCTCCTCTGCTCTGTTAGCTGTGTGGATCCATAGAATCAAAGCAGTGATACGATAACATCTAAGATAACAAAGAAACTAAAAAAACATGTCACATATGGAACAGCTAAAGAAACTGAGGATCTTTAGGTTAGAGGAAAGAAGAGTTGGTGATGATAAAAATGTTTTCAAATACTTGAAGTGTTTCTTATGAAGTCTGGATGGACCAGAAGGACAGAATCCAGCCAGTAGGTAGAAGATACAAGGAGAGTAATATGAGTTCAGTATACAGAGGGAAACTAATAATAAAAGCTGTCTCAGGAGGTAGTTTGTCCCATCACTGATAGGTGTTAGGGACAGAACAGTCAGCAAGAAGGTTTGGTTCCTGCCTGGATGGCACCTGCAGTCTAGTAAGGAAGACAGAAATCGATCAGATAATCACACGCATTTAAATGCAAATCATAAAGTGTAACCACTAGGTCTTTGTTAACAATAGGAGATGGAGTTCCCATTGCGGCTCAGCAGGTTAAGAACCCAACATTGTACCCATGAGGATGCAGGTTCCGTCTCCAGCCTTGCTCAGTGATCAAGGATCCGGCATTGCCACAAGCTGCTGCAGTCAGATTCTTAACCCACTGCCCCACAGCGGGAACTCCCTGAAATGGACTTTCTAAAGTTCCACAGTAGTTCACCATAACCAAACCAGGTTGCGCCAGTCTCTTGCCTGGATAGCCATTAGTTGAACACATGTGAATTCAACAACTTGAAAATTTAAAAGACTTGAAAGAGTTGATTTGGGAGAAGTAAAGACCCTCTAAAATCTACAAATTTTCTGAAAAGTTTCTGAAAATTCTGGAAAGTTTTCCCACTGAGGACTTAAAAAAAATCCACAACTCCCTTTGCCCAAGAAAATAACCAGGGAAGAAATTATAAAAACTCTTTTTTCAGTTCTCTCAATGTCTAAATATATCAATATACAAAACATGGTAATTTTATGAGTGAAACAAGTTATACATAATGCATTTTAATGTTCCTAAACGAACAGCATGACTTTATATCTGTAAAGGGCACTAAAAATAAGCCTTGCATGTATTTCCATCCCCTGCCCCCAAATTTTCTTTGAAGAAAAAATTTTTTTTGTTCTTCCATGGCTTAACATTTCTGAGAAATCTAGGTGTCTTGTCTGTTCCTTTTGTTCTTGCTGCTTTTTTGCTTGTGTTCTATTCCTGTTAAGTTTATGGGTATGAAATTAACTGCTCCTTCAGCCTAACAGATATAATGAGATTTAACTCTGTGTGATTTACCTGCAAGGGTGTCTAGAAAGCCAAGGATTGAGGATGACTTCTGTCAATGGTTTTGGCCAAGGCGGGCTGCTTCATTTCTTCTCAGCCTTGGTTTCCATGGGGGCCTGCCAGGCACACGGACTCACAGTGAGTTTATCCAAAGGACTCAAGAACCATACAGCCAGAAGGTGATTTGTCTTCATGACATCCTGGGAGGCATTCAGGCAAAAAGGCTGGTACCACAGTGGGGTGTTGGCAAGAGAATCAGTTTGGAGTCTGGACAGAATGGTTGGGAGCAAGAGTCTTGGGCTCTGCCACTAACTCTGTGGGGTCATAGGAAGGCCCCTCACCCTCTCCGAGGCATTTACTTGCTCACCAAAAGTTGAGGGTACTGGAAAAATCTCTAGGGTCCTCATAAGCGCTAACATTCTATGACTCTATTATTTTGAGACCACACTTCAAAATACGAAGGTCACAGCATCGAGCTAAGGTTATAAAATAGACTAATGGGAAGGTTGAGTTTTCTTAATTTTGAACGGCAGTGCAGCCTTTTTCATAAACATGTTTATCTGTGAAAACATGCCAGACAATCTTGGTTTACCATGGGAAAGAGTGAAAGTAACTCTGGGGGGAAGTAGGGTTGAGGGAAGAGAATAAATCCTCCTGGTGCCCAAAACTCTGTGCCATAGCAGTCGTACTTTCAGTACTTACTTTCGTCTGTGTCACCTTGATAGCTCTTGGGGAATAGAGCTGGAGAAGAAATGTGGCCTCCATCTCCGGTACTGTTTTGTTGGCTTATGTCCTTCAGGAGCCTTCCCTTGAATGCCTGACTTCGTTTGTCCTCAGCTGGCTTGAGACTGGCTTTGAGCTATTCCTGACGAATGCCGTAATGACTGGGCTACTCTCCCCTGTGAAGGTGATGGAGATGGGCTGAGGAACTGGGTGACGTTTCCGTTCTGGTGGCACAGGAGTCCATGGGGTTCCTTTGCCCTTCCAGAAATGACTCTGAGGGCGGGGTTGCCAAGAGGCAGCCAGGGATCCTGGCCGTGTTTCGTCTCCAAACTGGCTGGCAGACCTGAGAGGCTGAGATGAACATCTGAATTTAGGAGTGCTTTACGGTGATTCAAAACTTAACCTGCCTTCTAAACTTTTGAGTGGATTGCAATCAATATGTGAATTATACGTACATGCTCTTTCAAAAATGACTAATCTCCACTCAACCACACTATTTCCTTCCCTGCTACCCACATTCTAACACCACAAGGGTGGTTTCTATTTATTGTCAATAAAGGCACTTAGATTTCTTAGATCTGAAAATGAAAATAAATGCCTTGGTTTTTATATGAAGTGATGTGGGTTATTATGCATGCAGAAAGTAATTCTGAAAAATTGGAAATAACCTAAATTTCCTTCAATGGAGATTTGATAGTTTATAGTAATTCACAAGTGAAATATAAGGCAGCATTTAAAACGATGAGACAGATACATCTTTGTTGATAAGAACAACTATTCTGATATGTGAAACAAGTTAAAACTATATGTAAAAGATAATCACATTTTTGCAAAGAGAAAAAGTATATATGCATATGCTATAAGCATTAAAGCAATCTGTAAGAAGGAACTCACCTAGGCTTGTGTAGTTGGGGGATGAGAATTTCTGGTGTTCATGTGGCCTGGACCTAGGGCCTTAATATTTTCACTGCTTAATATTTTTACTCACTTTGGTATAGTCACCTTAATTTCCAATGCTCTGTAGTTGTCCATGTATAAAAAATAGGAACAGTGGTTACTATGAGTGATGGAAATATGGATGATTGTGTTTTCTGCTTACCAAATTGGTTTTTTCCACAATAAACATGTATTGCCCCTGTGATAAAATAGCAAAAGTTAGAAAACATGGGGTTCAAGAGAAACTCTTTTACTTGGGATGTTTTGGTTGAAATTAATTTGAACTTTATTTCCAGTTCAAATTGCTGAATCTACTTCCTCCCCTTACTTTTTGGGGGCTCTAAGTTCTTTTTTTTTTTTGTTGTTGTTGTTGTTGTTGTTGTTGTTGTTGTTGTTGTTGCTATTTCTTGGGCCGCTCCCGCGGCATATGGAGGTTCCCAGGCTAGGGATTGAATCGGAGCTGTAGCCACCGGCCTACGCCAGAGCCACAGCAACGCGGGATCCAAGCCACGTCTGCGACCTACACCACAGCTCATGGCAACGCCGGATCGTTAACCCACTGAGCAAGGGCAGGGACCGAACCCGCAACCTCATGGTTCCTAGTCAGATTCGTTAACCACTGCGCCACGACGGGATCTCCTCTAAGTTCTTTATTCTCTATTATTTTGCATATTTGTGTCATTTTCCAAATAAAGGAGCTGTGTTGACATGTGGCAAGTTGGGCAGAACCTTCCAAAAGGAAAGTTGGTCCTTCTCCACTTGGGTGGCTAACACCGGCTTGTTAATTTGGCCCACCTGTAGGGGTGCAAACTTTGGCAAACAAGAGGAGAAAACCAGTAGTAACCAAAGGAGGAAGAACTGGTTGATATGTGAAGATTGAATCATCACTGGAAAATTGAATGACTGTTCTCAATTCTTCACAACATTCAAAGAGAATTAGTCATCAATACCCTTGCTATGGCCTCATGTAGGTGGGAAGTATATCCTGCCTCTGAACTTTGGATCTGGCCAGAGAGAACTTTAGTGGATGGGAGATGACAGATGCTTGAAAAGAGCCTGTGCGTTCAGGCTGCAATTTTTGTACATCCGTGATCCACCATGAGCAGAGCTTCCTCCAGGCAGCTGTTGCTCCTTCAGCCCAGGCACCAGAATAAACATACATGCCTACAGCTCAGTCTACAGTCTGGAGCCAAGAACAGCTGAACTGAGGCCTGAAGCAGAGCTTCCTAGCCTAGTCCAGCCTGGACTAACGAACCCACAGTCAATTTTGCAGACTTGTGATTATAAGACTAAATCCTAGTTGTTTTAAGCCACTGAGTTTGGGGTGATTTATTATATGGCCTGACTGAGACCATGGCTGGTTGATACACTGGGCTAAGTCTGCTAAACAGACCCTCTTGAGTCCCTGTGGGCTGAAAAAGACTTCTGGCTGCTTATACACGATAGGTAGGCAAAAACTGGCCAGAGATATGCTGAAGGAAAAGAGCATGGCCAACCTGACTTCCCATCCTTGTTAACCAACTGCCGCTAATATTTCATCCAGGGCAAATATAGCTTTCCCTTCCTGATTGGAAATGCATTCCTTAAATGTTCCTCAAGTTAAGGATTACATTGCTGATATTCTAGCTCTGGGTCCAAAGAAGTTTAGTTTGCTATCTGCCTGACCAGTAAGTGAGTCATGACGAACAAATTATAAGCCAGGAAGCCCAGACCGTACCACGGACTCTAAACTTTCTGTCAGCCTTACTGATTTTCAGAGGACCTTATTCCTCCCATTTTAGCTTTGCTCTAATATCTCACAGGCCTCTGGACAAGCCAGAGGTCATTGCAGGGAATGGTCGCAGAGAACTCACAGACGTGGTGGCAGGGAGGTTGGATGTACTTTGCTTTCCATTCAAGGACCTTGCGATCCAGGGGGAGGGGTTTCCCCTTGAAACCAGGATTGTGTTTATATTCCCAAGTGCAAACGTTATCCAGATTCACCTTCTCTTTGTGTGCTTGGCATGAAATGCTGAGTCTCTTGGATGTGTGCCTCCTGTGTGATCAATTGTTAATACTCATTAGATGGCCGCAGCACTGTCCTGGGGGTTGTTCTCGAGGAATGCAGACTTGGGGACAGAGCACATGGAGGTCATCAGACAGCTCTCAGTAACAGCAAGGAAATGAAGTTCAGTCAAGGCCTCAACACAAAGCACACTCGGGAGCAGTGGGGTGGGAGCTAGAAACCAGAGCAACAAGACCTCTGTGCACTGGCTTTCAATGGTATTCACAGGTTTCTGCTTTTCCTATCTTTTCTCTGCAGGATACTCCCTGAACATGAATTTACTGTATGGGCAGTGTTTTTGTTGTTGTTGTTGTTGTTTTTTTTTTTTTTTTTTGTCTTTTTGCCTTTTCTAGGGCCACTCCCACGGCCAATGGAGGTACCTAGGCTAGGGGTCTAATGGGAGCTATAGCTGCTGGCCTGTGCCAGAGCCACAGCAATGTGGGTTCTGAGCTGTGTCTGCGACCTATGTACACCACAGCTCACGGCAATGCCGGATCCTTAACCCACTAAGCAAGGCCAGGGATCAAACCTGCAACCTCATGGTTCCTAGTCGGATTCGTTAACCACTGAGCCATGATAGGAACTCCTTGTTTTTTGTTTTGCATCTGAGGTATATGGAAGTTCCTGGCCAGGGATAAAATCCGAGCTGCAGCTGCAACCTATGCCACAGTTGCAGCAATGCTGGATCCTTAACCCACTGTGCTAGGCTGGGGATCAAACCCACGCCACTGCAGAAACAATGCCAGATCTTTAACCTGTTTCACCACAGTGAGAACTTTGGGGCTAGTGTTTTGAATGAATGAATTTCAAAAAATTATAAAAGTAATACATTATCAGTTTAGGTAGTTCGGAAAATATGGGAAGGTGCAAACAAGGAAACAAAATTGCCTGTGGTCCCACAACCCAGACCTAGTCACCACTGGTGAGGTTTTGTGTTACCTGACCTCACCAGCTACAATTTGGTGTTTGGCATACATGTTATTTCATTTAAGGTGTTTTTTTTTTTTTTTTTTTTTTGGTAGAAATCACCTTTCTTTGCCATTTCATATTCTTTGAAGACACTGACTTTGTCTATCATGATCTATTTAACTTTTCTGCAATTGATGGGTATATATTTTTCCTTCAATTTTGCTGATATCAATAATGCTAGGATGAGAATTCTTTCTTAGAAGGGGAATTGAAAAGTTCTTAGAATTCCTGTTGTGTCTCAGTGGATTAAGAACCCAACATAGTGTCTGTGAGGATGCAGGTTTGATCCCTGGTCTCAATCAGTGGGATAAGGATCCAGTGTTGCTGCAAGCTGCAGGTCGCAGATACAGCTTGGATCCGGTGCTTTTGTGGCTGTGGTGTGGGCCTGCAGCTGCAGCTCTGATTCAACTCCTAGCCTGGGGAACTTCCATATGCTGCAGTTGTGGCCCTTAAAAGAAAAAAAAAGAGTTCTCATACTGTGCAGTGAGATGGGCTTATCAACACACTGCTGTTTATAGATTAGTTTACATTACATTTTTGATAAATACTATGGTGATCATTAAACAGCTTCACATCTATTGAGTATAAAATTAATTATATTTCAGGGAAATAATTTTAAATGTAACCAAAAAAAAAAATCTGTGCTCAAAATTTCCCTTGCTTCATTTTGTTTTTAATAACAGTAAAAGATTAAAAAGATAAATTCCCCATCTTAGGAAATTGTATAAATAATGGTTTATTTGCCTCATGGAAAGTGATACTTATAGAAGTGTTAAATAATGGAAATATTGATGGTAAATGTAAAATAAGGATACGAAATTGTATCTATCATGTGCACCTGACACTGTGAAGCATCATGTGCACGAGAGAAATCTACCAAATATCAGCACAAGATCAAGTGATCTTTTTCCTCTCTCTGTACTTTTTCCACTGTCTTAAATGAATGACTTTTACCCTCAGGAGAAGGAGTGTGTTGTTGTTCCTTATACTCACATATTAGAGGTGAGGTCACTTCCAGGGAAGGAAGGTATGAGTGTCTGTGTGGGTTTCATTTCCTTCCTAACATGAGACATTCCGAGTAAGGTAAAAGCTATGTCCCTGTGCTCTCGCCCCTTTATACAAGATAAGTGCCTTATTTTGCTCGGCTTAACATAGTCTAAATTCTGGTTTCATTTTCCTGAGTATATTTTTCCCTGATTCAATTTTGCTAGCTCTTAGACATTGTGATGCTTTTTCCCAGAATGAGTAAAATCCCACATGTCAGGTCAAATCCTTCAATTTTTTTTTTCTCTTAATGTTTTTGCTTTCAAATCTCAGAAAAAGTAATTTTTTGAGTTGGGTGCACATGTACATATACACCCAAGGGAACCCACTAATCTACTTTCTGTCTCTGTAGATTTGCCTACTCTGTATATTTCATATAAATTAAATCATGCAGATGGCCAACAAACACATGAAAAAATGCTCAACATCGCTGATTATAAGAGAAATGCAGATCAAAACTACCATGAGATACCACCTCACACCAGTCAGAATGGCCATCATTAATAAATCCACAAATAAGTGCTGGAGGGGCTGTGGAGAAAAGGGAACCCTCCTGCACTGCTGGTGGGAATGTAAACTGGTACAGCCACTATGGAGAACAGTTTGGAGATACCTTAGAAATCTATACATAGAACTTCCATATGACCCTGCAATCCCACTCTTGGGCATCTATCCGGACAAAACTTGACTTAAAAGAGACACATGCACCCGCATGTTCATTGCAGCCCTATTCACAATAGCCAGGACATGGAAACAACCCAAATGTCCACGGACAGATGATTGGATTCGGAAGAGGTGGTATATATACACAATGGAATACTACTCAGCCATAAAAAAGAACGACATAATGCCATTTGCAGCAACATGGATGGAACTAGAGAATCTCATACTGAGTGAAATGAGCCAGAAAGACAAAGACAAATACCATATGATATCACTTATAACTGGAATCTAATATCCAGCACAAATGAACATCTCCTCAGAAAAGAAAATCATGGACTTGGAGAAGAGACTTGTGGTTGTCTGATGGGAGGGGGAGGAAGTGGGAGGGATCGGGAGCTTGGGCTTATCAGACACAGCTTAGAATAGATTTACAAGGAGATCCTGCTGAATAGCATTGAGAACTATGTCTAGATACTCATGTTGCAACAGAAGAAAGGGTGGGGGAAAAACTGTAATTGTAATGTAAACATGTAAGGATAACCTGACCCCCTTGCTGTACAGTGGGAAAAAAAAAAAAGAAAGAAATACAGAGAAGCAAAGCCGTGGAACTGATAAGAGAAAAAATAAATAAAAAAATAAATTAAATCATGCAATGTATAGCTTTTGTGATTGGCTTCTTTGAGTCAGTGTGTTTTCAAATTTCATTCATGTTGTATAGTTCAGCCTGTTCATTGCCATGTAATATTCAATTGTATAGATTTATCACATTTTATTTATTCATCAACTGATGGACATTTGGATTGTTTCCACTTTTTGGCTATTATAAATAATGTTGCTGTGAATATTGTGTAAAAGTTTTTGTGTAAATGTATGTTTAAATTTTTCTCAGGTATGCACCTAGGCATGAAATTGCTGGCACATATGATAACTCTGTTTAACCTTTGAAAAACTGTTGGCCTATTTTCCAAAGTAGCCGTACATTTTGTATTTCCCCCAATTGGTTCCAAACTCAGGATTGGCTGCTTGCCACTAAAAAGCCAATATGAGAGACAAGTGTTGGTAGAAAGAAAAGTTGCTTTAATTAGAAAGCTGGCAATTTTGAGAGAAGGTGGACTCATGTCCCAAGGCCACTCTGAAGATTCTGCTCAGCCATGACAATATTTTTTGTTGGCCGCCCCACATCATATGGAGTTCTTGGGCCAGGGATCAGATCTGAGCCTCAGTGCAATGCTGGATCCTTAACCCCCTGTACTGGGCTGGGGATTGAATCTGTGTCCCAGAGCTCCAGAAAAACCATAGCAGGAACTCCTCAGCCATGACAGTTTTTAAAGGGAAAAAAGGAAGAAGAATTTTAGTGAATCATTGAGGCAGCAGGTTAGATTCTGCATCATTCTCTGTTGCATACAGACCGGCTGACTCTCTCTTCAGAAGTTATCTTGCCTGTGTGATCTGCTTGCAGGATTGCTAAGGGGGATGCTGGGGGTAGAGAGCTAGTCATTCTTTAACTACTTAATTCTTCATTCCTCTTTTAATCCAGGGAAAGAATGAACAGGTTAGGCAAGACATGGTGTGTGTTCAGGAGAGTATAAATCAGCAGGTAGGTTAAATTGCCTAGTGATCACATTCCTATAATTAGGGTCTTTTAAGTTTAGAGGGGGATAGAAATGGGCAAACAGGAAAGGGGCAAAAGAACTGCTTTCAATTCTCCCATTGTCGTACATCATTCCTTTTCTGTGGGATTAGGGGTGAACTTTCATCTTCAGTAACTTCTTCATGCTGACATAAGGAACTGTAGTCTTAGAGTGGAAGATGTTGACATGGGTCTGTAGCATCTATTTGCTGACTATGTTAGTTGCCTTCTTACATATATGGGCAGAGCAAGCTATAATTGTATTGATGCCCACAAAGATATTGATTATTATAAGCCATAGTGTTCATCCCATTCTCTTGAGCCCAGTTCTTGGAATTCTTCTGCCCATGGATTCAGTATTGCTCAAGGTGGAACAGCTTATGTCATGGTGGTCATGATGAAGGTAGCTTTTCCGCAGTTATGGTATCTGTAAAACAACTCAGGAATGTGCATCAGACACTGAAAGATTCTGTGACCCTGTTGTCCTAATCACTGACTACTTGAGCCTGCTCTTTTGTGATTTGGGGAGGCCTGGGAGTCTTCGGTTTTTCTACAAACAAGAAGCAGAGGACATAGAAGGGCTTTTGTACTTGAGGGACCCTACAGGGTTCTTCTGTGTTCCACAGTCATGTATGAGGATTCTGATTTTTCCACATTGTTGCAAATACTTGCTATTATAACTTTCTGATTATAGCCATCCTGGTGGATGTGAAATGGTATCTCACTATTGTTTTGATTTATATTTTCCTGATGGTTAATGATGAACATTTTTTCATCTGCTTTTTGGCCATTTTTGTCTCTTCTTTGGAGAAAAGTTTATTTAGATACTTTGCCTGTCTTAATTGGCTTATTTGGCTTTTTATTATTGTGAGAGCTCTTTATATGTTCTAGATGTAAGTCTCTTACGAGGTATATGACTTGCAGATGTCTCATTTTGTGGACTGTCTTTACACTTTTTGTTCATGTCTATTGCACAAAAGTTTTTAATTCTGATGAAGAAGCCCAATGTATCTATTTTACCTTTTTGTCACTTGTCCTTTTAGTGTCATTTCTAAGAAGTTTTTTTTTTCCCTAATTTGAGGTCATGAAGATTTATTTACTCCTCAGAAGTTCCTGTTGTGGCTCAGTGGTAACGAGTCAGACTAGTATCCATGAGGATGTTGGTTCAATAACTGGCCTTGCTCAGTGGGATAAGGATCTGGCATTGTTGTGAGCTGTGGTGTAGGTTGCAGACTTGGCTTAGATCCCATGTTGTTGTGGCTGTGGGGTAGGCTGCCAATTGGTCAACTGTAGCTCCAATTTGACCACTAGCCAGGGAACTTCCACATGCCACAGGTGTGGCCCTAAAAAGCAAAAAAATAAAAAGGCCAAAAAAAAAATTTACTCCTCTATCTTCTAATGTAAATTTTATAATTTCTTTCTTACATTTAGTACAATTTGCCCTTACAATAGTCTCTGATCTATTTTGAATTTATTTTTGTGTACGGCGTGAGGAAGAGGTTGCAATGGACTGAATTCCCAATTCTCCTCTCCCCCAGTTCATGTGTAGAAGCCCTAACCCCCAATCTGGAGATAGAGTTTTAGGAGATAATTAAGGTTAAATGAAGTTATAAGGGTGGAGCCCTAGCCCAATAGGGCTGTGGCCTATAGGAAGAGGAAGAGAGGGATCTCTCTCCCTCTCTCTCTCTGTGTCTTTACCCAATATGTGAGGACCCAGGGAGAAGGGAGCCTGTGCAAGTTGGAAGAGAGCTCTCACCAGAATGCGACCATGCTGGCACCCTGACCTTGGACTTCCAGCCTCCAGAACAGAAAGTATATTTCTGTGGTTTGAGTCACCCAGTCTATGATATTTTGTCATGGTGGCCTGAGCTGGAGAAGGCCAACTTCATTCTTTTGCATGTGGACATCCTGTTGTCCCAATACCTGTTGATGAAAGGACTGTTCTTTCGCAATGAGTTGTCTTGGCCCCCCCGCCCCTTATCCTTGAACTAGCTCAGGGCTGAGAGTAGAATCTACTCAAATTGTGAGCAGAGAAGAAACTGAAATAAATAACTCCATTTCCTCCCTCAATTCGTAAGTTGACCAGGTCATTTTAGAATTTTGATGTGAAGCTTTGTTCATGTTATACGTGAACTTTTGAATCTCCCTTTCTTTGCCAGCATTTGGTAGAATCGCAGTAACCTTGCATCTGTTTCTATTGGCAGGCTAATCAAGCAATGTCAGGCTCATAATACTTTAGTACCTTAAGAAAGGGTCTTTTAGGGTTTGGGAGCTCGGCTGATGCTACCGTGAGGAGAAAGGAGAAGGAAGCAGGAAGGAGGATGAAAGAGTATGTGAGTGCAAGTGTCTACATATTTAGTAACTATTTTAGTGATAAACCTATAGATTTTTATGGAAATCTAAATCCCAACCAAAGAAAGAGGAGCTTTGTCTCTCCTGTTCTTTTTCCTCATAGCCCATGGCCAAGTTTAATTCCTGCTCCAAACCAACACTGAAAGGGGAATAAAAAGCAACAACAACAAAAAACCCTTTTGCTCCCTGAAGCACACAATGGATGCATTGATCGGAGAACAAGTTCGTTCAATTGCTTGCTTTACCTTGCTGCTGGGAAAAAAACAAAACCTCCTATAAAAACATGGCTTGTGGGAAAAGGTGGGATTACCCTAAAAAGCTTTTCTTTGTTTCTGAAGACACTCTGCTTTACAGAGCTGGAGTTGTGTAGTGATGAGGACATGGCAAAAAGTCAGGCCCTGCAGATTGTTCCTGGCTAAGCCACTGGGCACACCCTCAAGGCCTCTCAGGTTACTCCAGGAAAAGTGGAGACAACAGTGATCCTTCATCAAGCCACGCTCTCAGCTTTCTTTTGTCAGCTTTTGAGGGTACCACTGTGGGCCCCCTGCAGACACATTCTCTACTCTATGAATTGGACCGAGGGCTGACACTTCTGCACAAGCTTCGGTCACCAGATGTCCCAAATGAGAGGGCTAATTCCAAGGTGGATTTTCTGTCCACATGTTCAAACTGAGATCAAGTTTGCACCTTTTTTCCAAGGATGGAATGTGGTGGGCATGTTTTGGGTTGTCAGATTCTACAAGCACAGGCATGTTGGAGAAGAGATGCAGGGAAGGTGACCTTGGCGGCCCTGATGGAATCCGTCTCCTCTTCTCAGTGGTGGGGATCCTGCACTTGCTCAGCTTCTCCCCTGCATTGTCCATGTTGCTTTTCTGGCAGCTGACCTGGCTTTGGGCCACAGCTTGCTACAAGAATCACCCATTTTTGGAGTTCCCATTGCAGTTCAGCAGGTTAAGAACTTGACATAGTGTCCGTGAGGATGCAAGTTCAATCCCTGGCCTTGATCAGTGAGTTAAAAATCTGTTGCTGCAAGCTGCAGTGTAGGTTGCAGATGTGGCTCGGATCTGGCATTGCTGTGCCTGTGATGTAGTCCTGCAGCTGCAGCTCCAATTCAACGCCCAGCCTGGGAACCTCCATGTGGTGCAGGTGAGGCCGTAAAAAGAAAAAAATTTCCCCTTTTGTAGAGTTTGGTAGACTTAGGTAGTGTATTTTTTTCCCCCACTTCTTTATTAAATCAGACATAACTGGATGTTAAATTCGACTCTTCTTGTTGCTTAGGAGATGGGCAGAGTCCCTAAAGTCTGAGAATATTACATAGGTGCTAAATAACTCTACGTTATAAAAGAATATGAAGTTGGATCACTTTTCAGGACATGATAAGAAATGGGAAAACCAGGTCTGTTAGCATTAATAGTCACCTCCCCCTGCATCCTTTAAAAAGAGTAGAAATGGAGTGAGGATTCCTCCAGAGGCAGCTGTGAAAGTGCTGTGCATGCTCCTATCACAGGGACGAGGAATGGGGGACTTCCCTGTCACTTTATGCCAAGGGGCTTCTGGGCAGCCATGTAGTCTCTGGCATGGGAGTAGTATGAGGACAGGTTTAGAAAGGGATAGTTAGTGCTGAGGTGGGAGAGAAATGACAAAAGAGAAAGGGGGCTGCTGTAGTTGGAAGCACATTTCTTAGGCTATCGTGAGAAAGGGGATCCATTTCAGTGGACACCAGATGAGAGCCATGTGGGCGGTGAGCCAGGTTGGAGGTGTCTTGAAAAGGCTTTGTTTATGAGGACTCTGCTGAGGGATGAAGTGATTAGTGGAGTGGACTGCTGGCAGCCTACAGGCCAGGGGGAAGTTGAAATGTGGCCATTGGTGTTAAGCAGGAGGGTTATTTCACTTGTCCAAATGAGGACACCTTTGAGAAGGAAAGGGGATGCTATTAACAGATATACTGGAGCAATAGGCTTGAACTGAAAGCATCCTTACAAGCTAGACATATGGCCACCTTGGCGTTAAGGTAACTAAGCTCAGGGGTTCACATTGTGGCTCAGCAGGTTAAGAACCCTACATGGTGTCTGTGAGGATGTGGGTTGGATCCCTGGCCTCACTTAGTGGGTTAAGGATCCAGCATTGCTGCAAGCTGTGGCATAGGTCATACAGGTGGCTTGGATCCCCCATTGCTATGGTGTAGACCTCAGCTGCAGCTCTGATTTCAACCCTTAGCATGGGAACTTCCATATGCTGCAGGTGTGGCATACAAAGGAAAAAAAAAAAAAAAGATAACCAAGCTGGAGGTCTCTATCACCACCTGTAACAGCCTCCCACAGAAGGGTCAGCTTGGCGTGTGTGCCGGACCCTGTGGGTCCCGACCCCAGGTCATGCTCGTCTCAGTCACACAAGACAGGTGCCCTTTTCCTCTCATCTACACCTTCCCCGGAAGGGGTCAGAAGCAGCATCGGGGGAGTAGGAGAGGGTCCAGTGAGGGAGACGGGGAGGAAGATGGCCACATGGCCTCCCTGCCTGTAGGCAAATGCTCAGTTCAGAAGCACTGCCCTATCGGAAGGGGGAAGACTCTAATTTATATAAAAGTTCAGAATTTTGATTATTACCATGGCCTAGATATTTAAAATACTGAAAAGAAGCTCTTTTTGTGACTGAAAGGGGCCCATGTGCCTAGGAATGACCAGAAAAGCTCCCAGATCTCTCTGCAATCTTGACTAGTGCCAGGGGAAGAAGCCACATACAGAGGGACAGTAGGAGAAAGAAGAAAGTTGCTTTATGAACTTTTGAATCTATTTCATTCATTAAGATATGACTAAAAGCAGACATGAGAACTTCATCTCTGTTGAGCCCAAGCAACTCTTACTAGTGTGAGGTTTTGAGAAGTTTCCAAGATGCTGAACATAAATTCTTCATGCCTTGAAATGTAGTAGGTATAAGACTTCTTCCACTGAATTCAATTCAGAGACGGGCATCTAGGGCCTAGCACATGTCTGGCACCTGCAAAGCATCAAGGGATATGAGCTAGTATAATGACTTACTGGGCATCTACTATGTGCTAGTGACATGAATGATCTCATTTAAAACACCTCTATAATGTTCAAGACCCAAGGTTCTATTCTTCAGTTGCAGACTTAGGATTCCAACCCAGGTTTCTTTCTGGTATAGTTTGCTGGCTATTCTAGGAGCTGCCTATATCCTTTTTAAAGAACAGAGGGAAGATATACTTTACTAGCTATGTGGGCTTCTTCGCAGTCAAGTATGGTGGTCAAGGGTAGAGGCCTTGGAAACTGATGACCTACATTTAAATCCTGTCTCTGATCTTCACATGCTGTAACCTTGAGAAAGGGAATGATGATAATGGTATCTCTTTCCTTCATGGCCACAGCTGTTGCATACTGAAGTTCCTTGCCCAGGGGTCGAATTGGAGCCATATAGCTGCCAGCCTACTCCACAGCCACAGTAACACTGAATCTGAGCCATATCTGGGACCTACATTGCAGCTCATAGCAATGCCAGATCCCTAACCCACTGAGGAAGGCTGGGGATTGAACTCACATCCTCATGGACACTATGTCTAGTTTGTAACCCACTGAGATACAATAGGATCTCCTCTTTTTTTTTGACACTCCCAGGATATTAGAAGTTCCTGGGCTAGGGATTGAATGGGTGCCACAGCTGTAACCAGAGCCACAGCAGTGACAAAGATGGAGTCTGATAATGGTATCTATTTCAGAGGATTATTGGGAGGTTTAAATTAGTTACTATATGCAAAAGCTTTTAGAAGATCCTAGTACATGTTTAAAAATGTTGACTATTATTTGAAATGCTTTGATGATCTTATTTCCTAGATGCTTGGAGCCAGAACTCTCTATGGCCCCTGGGTTTAGTAAATGCTACATCCCAACACTACGGGATGGTGTTCTCCCCTGCAGGCCTGATTCTGGACTATTCCCTCTGCTGGGTCAGGGCCCCTCACTGCCCCTCTCAGAGGTCAGGCTCATCCTGTTTTGAGCCTGACCCTCCCCGCCCCCCGCCCCTCCCACCTCCCCTCTCTGTGTATTTAAGTCTAGGTTCTTTCCAGTGTATTTTATCCCAGAGATTAGATCTGTATCTGTGATGGCCAATCTTTTGTCTCATTGCTTCTCTCCCTTTTCATGTTATTTGCTTTTCTTAACAAAGGAAACTCGCAAATTCAGTTCAAATTTCCTTCAGCAAAAATTTCCCCAAAGATAAAGTCCTTCTCAGGAGGCTACTTGAAACAGGAATCTGGAAGCTTCCTTTTTCCTTTTGTTTGTGGACAGACTTTCCTGTTTGCCTGTAAGATTGAGCTGGCCTATCCCCCAATCATTCTGGTAGGAAAGGACCCTTCAAGAGGCCTCCCCCAACTTTGTTAAGTGAAGCTTATGGTGAACCCACATCCGCTCTTCTCACTGCTGGCCCCATTTTTTTTTTTTTTTTTTTTTTTTTTTTTTGTATTTTCAGCTTATATCACCAGACTCAGTATTGGTTCCACCACCAGGCTAGAAATCACAAGCAGAGAGAGAGCCTCCTTCCAGATTCTCATCTATCTTCTCCACTCTGTGGTAGACAAAGTCTATATTAAGGGAGCTAAGTGTGACAGTGGCTTCAAGAAAGCTGGCTTCAAAGTGGGCCAAGAGTTCCTCGTTAGGCAGCCAGGCAACAGGCGACAATGTTTGACATGGTACCAAATGTCTGGTCAAAGCAGAGATGGTGAGATAAGAAAAAATTGCCTTAGAAACTGGGAACTGGCAGAAGCTCGAATGTATTCCATGCTGAGCAGCAGATAGAGGAGATAAAGCTGGTTTGAAGAAAGGCAAAGGAACGGGGAGGTGGGGGAACCAAAGGCCGGCAGTCCCAGATGGAGTGTCATCCAGAAGGGAGGGTGATGGGAGCTGGCTGGGAAAGTGGTGCTGGAGGAGATCCTGGTAGAACAAGAAACTGGACCCCTGGCTGAAAAAAGGACTCCCAACCTGAAACACAGAAGTTATGCCTGAAGTACACCAAGAGAGAGGACTTATTCAAGGAAGGCAGTAAAGCATGGGAGACAAAACTTGAGTTTGAGTCTCAGCTCAGCAATTCATTAGATGTGGACCTTAGTCAAGTTACTTAATGTTTCTGTGCTTTGGTGTCTGCATTTTTGAGATGGGGCTGATAATATACCTGTACCCTAGGCAGTTGGAAGATGATGGAGATAATTCATTCAAGTGCCTGATAGGGTACCTGACACAGAGGAGGAGGACCCCATCCATAAAGGTTGACTGGCTGTAGGAGTTGGAGCAGCATCTCCAGGATAGTACCTAAAATGAGCTATTAGTCTGGAAGAGGGTTGGGTTGTGTTAACAAAGAGAATTTAATACCAAGTTGGATTCAATAGCTAGGCTGCAATAGCTCTCTTTCCCAGTAGCGAGTGTCCTGGAATTTAATACCAGGTTGGATTCAACAGCTAGGCTGCAATTTCTCTCTTCCCCAGTAGCGAGTGTCCTGGAATTCCTTACAGGGTGGGATTGCAGATTTCCACCCTTGACTATTGACTGACTGGTATGCTAATGAATCTGGGGTAGCGGTCATTTAGAGTCTACAGTGAAGTGCTACCTTTAATTCCTTGGAAGCAGCTAGGTGGAGAAAAGAAAACAATTTGTTTTTCTGGAGGACTCCCCCAAGGTGATTTTTGGCACGTGGAGAACAGGAATGTGGGGTTGCCAATAGGTTGAGGAAACATGCTTCCAGCAAAGGTGCTCAGTTGTTAGTGGCTAGTAGCATCACCTCACAGGCTTGCTGGACCACAGATCGCTGGCCCTGACCCCCACACCATTTCTTTTGAAAATTAAAAAAATTTTAATTTTTTACAGAGGCACCCTACCTACAGCATATGTAAGTTCCCAGGCTAGGGGTCAAATAGGAGCTGCAGCTGCTGGCCTACACCACAGCCATAGCCACACCTAACCTGCAGCTTGCAGTAATGCCAGATCTTTTAATCCATTGAGCGAGGCCAGGGATTGAACCTGCATCCTCGTGGACATTATGTCAGGTTCTTAACCTGCTGAGCCACAACAGGAACGCCAAATGGATTTTTTTTTTAAGGCTTTACCCACAGCATATGGAAATTCCCAGGCCAGGGATTAAATCTGAGCCTCAGTTGTGGCAACGTCAAATCCTTTAACCCACTGTGCTGGGCCAGGGACCAAACCTGAGCCTCTGCAGCAACCCAAGCCACCGTAGTTGGATTCTTTTTTTTTTTTTTTTTAATTGTTTTTATTACAGTTGATTTACCATGTTCTGTCAATATTTGTTGTACAGCAAATGTGGTTGGATTCTTAACCAACTGTGCCACAGCAGAAACTCACCATTTCTGATTCAGCAGGTCTCTGATGAGTTTCCCAGGAGGTGGTCCAGAGTCCACACTTTGAGAACAACAGCTACAGAGTCAAATGGACGTTTAAATTTCCATCACTTACTACTTTTATAACCTTGGGCAAGTGATACAGCCTCTGTGAGCTTCTGTTTTCCCATCTCTAAATAGAATAATAACACTGTTAGACTTATTTTGAATATTGGTTTAAAAAATAGATGACAAGTGCCCAGCACTTTAAAGTGCCGTCTATTCATTAGTGGATGTTGGGGATACAGCAGGAATAGGAGGCTTAAAGATCTAGAAAAGCCGTAATTAAAAAGGGTACTAAGGAGTTAAATGAACCTGACTAGTCTCCATGAGGATTGTTGGTTTGATCCCTGGCCCCGCTCAGTGGGTTAAGGATCCAGTGTTGCCATGAGCTGTGGTGTAGGTTGCAGTCTCGCCTCAGATTTGGCGTTGCTGTGGCTCTGGCATAGGCTGGCAGCTGCAACTCTAATTCAACCCCTAGCCTGGAAACCTCCATACGCCACACTTGAGGCTCTTAAAAAAAAACCCAAAAAACAAAAAACCAAAAACTACTATAAAGCAGAGCAGAGAAACTAGGCTGTTTTTCTCTTTTGGCTCCTCTCTGCTTATGTCATGAACTTGGGAAGGGGTGGGCGTTTGTGCAGGGCAGAGGTGCCAAAGGCAGCTTTGGGGAAGCCGGTAGACAGAAGGGAGATTTGGCTATTTTCAGCAAAATAGATATTTCTGGATGTTTTTTCAGGTTAGTAGCTCAAGGCAAAAATCACATCCCAGAAGTGTTTTGAAGGCAGAGGAAACCTCCAGTGGAGTGTCAGCCCCTCCCACCTCGAGCTGAGCTCCCGGGATTGGACTCGGCTTCTCAGAAGGTCACTGCACATTCAGGCCTCTGGGCTGGGGCTTAAGCTGTTCCTCTGCTCAAAATGTTCTTCTCTCCGGCCGCATCTGTGGAACGTTAGATCATCTTTTAAGGTTCTTTGTCTTTGTGAAACTAGTGGCCTTTCATAGGCTGATTTTATTTTTAAGTCTTTTTTGCTTAGAGACTTTGAGCATCTCAAAAGCATGACCTATAATTTACCTTTTTTTTTTTTTTTTTTTTTTTTTTTTTGCTTTTTAGGGCACACCTGTAGCATATGGAGGTTCCCAGGCTAGGGGTCCAATTGGAGCTCTGGCTGCCGGCCACAGCTCACGGCAACTCCAGATCCCTGACCCACTCAGCAAGGCCAGGGATTGAACCTGCATCCTCATGGATACTATTCAGATTCATTCCCCCTGTGCCATGACAGGAACTCCCTAACTTATCTTTATATATCTTTTGTGCTTGCTAGCAAAGGACTGGCTTGATAAATATTTGATACATTATGGAGGAAGGGAGGGAAGGAGGGAAGGAGGGAGGGAGGAAGGACTGCATTTTAAACCAAAGTTTCTAGAAGGCAGAATTGAAATCCTTCCCCCCCCCCTTTTTTGGTCATTTTACCTTTTCTAGGGCTGCACCTGCAGCATATGGAGGTTCCCAGGCTAGGGGTCTAATTGGAGCTGTAGCTGCCGGCCTACACCACAGCCACAGCCACAGCAATGCCAGATCCTAGCCACGTCTGCGACCTATAGCACAGCTCACGGCAACGCCGGATCCTTAAACCACTGAGTGAGGCCAGGGATCGAACCCGCAACCTCATGGTTCCTAGTTGGATTTGGTCCTGCTGTGCCACGACGGGAACTCTGAAAATCCTTCTCTTTAATTCTAACTTCCACACTTATCTCAGCACCCTGAATACATCAGGCATTGATTGAGTAAATACTTTTCCAAAGCTTTCAGTTAGGATTTGTACCCTCTGAGTGTGGGTTTTAAGAATACTTAGCTTTTAACTTCTTTTCGTTTCCTCTTTTTCCTCTAGGAATGTTCTTTCTTTATTCATTCACCTGTTTAGGGCTTTATTTCACTTTCTCCTTTTCCAAGAATAAATTAACATATTGAATACAGCACTAGAGGCTTAAATGCTTCAGTCTTCATTCTTCTATTTTATAATTACAGCATTGAATTATTTTAAGAGGCTGCCTCTAGCCGAGATACTTCTCCCCCTGTATTCAGTCTCCACCCATAAGGGAAGAAGCTCCCACGAACAATATCACACTCCTGGGGAACTGCTCAGCCTTGTGCATCTGTCAGCTTGGGCTGCCATAACAATACTATAGGTGGTGTGGCTTCAACAGCAGAAATTAATTTTCTCATGGTTCTGGGGGCTGCAAGTCTTTGCTCCAGTCGCAACCCTCTCCCTGGCTTGCAGATGGCTGCTCTCTTGTTGCTGTCTTTTCTCTGCAGGGTATTGGGGCACAGAGGCTGGGGTGGGAGAGAGGGCAGCAGGCTTTTGTGTCTTCTCTTCTTCTTATAAGACACCATTTCTATCAGATAACCACCCCCATGACCTCACTGGACCACCTTCATCTCCGAATACAGACACACTGGCGGTTGGGGCTTCAAATGTGGGTATTCAGGGGACATGATTCAGTCCATAACTTGGCTGTTTGGTCCTCTCTTCCAGAGGAGTTAATTGAATGGCTGAGAGCCTGACTCACCCACCGGGCTGATTTTTGAGGGCCAAGGCATGACATAAAGATGGAGGCCCCTTGTGCCCACTGCCTGTGCCCCTTGCCCTCTCCTCTGAGGCTCAGAGGCTGGCATCGTGCAGCCACACGCAGTGCGCCGGACACCAAGGAGCCTTAGGCTGCTCCAGGCGGACCCCTGTTGCGGCTTTCTGCTGCTGCCAGGTGGGTAACTTCTGCCAGCGCTGCTCTCAGATCTCTGATCCCCAGAAGGAGCGGGTTGCCACCCTCAACTTTGATCCAAGTCCTGTTCTCCCATTGGACTTTATGAGAGTCCAGTCCTTTGAACTTTAGAGCCACTTGACTAGTATTTTAAATGGCACCTCCCTGCTCCCACCCCTCCCAGCCTTCCCATCTTCTTTACTCTGCTCTTTTATTTTTTTTTTTTCTCCCTGGCATTCTTCATCTTCTAACATTCCTCCAGTTCATGCGTAAGAATCTTTTAATACATTTTCAAATGGCTTTCTGAAAAAAGAGGCATTAACTGACGCGTCTGAATGTTATTCTGCTGAGGAAGGTGGAAGCATATTTAACTCAGGGAAAATGTATTTTTTAGGCACGGTTTTGGGGGGAGTCGTACATTAACTGTTATCAAATATCCAAAACACGATTTTGGAGCAGAGGCATCACAGGCGGGCTCTGCCACATGAGCTGGTGGAAGGTCTGTAGGGAAATGGTGCTGGTGATGGAGCACGTTTAGTGACTCCTTCAGTGTGCAGGTAGAGTGCTAAATGATTTACATGCACTTTCCTCTTCTAAATATCCCTGTGCTGTTGGTAACACCGTTCATCCCATTTTATAGCTGAGGAAGCCGAGGCCGAAGGAGCCAAAGGATGCATCCTAAAGTCCAGCTCAGGTCTGCCTCTTTCTAGGGCCTTTGTGCACATTGCTCTGCTTAAGAAAAGAACATTCTAACAATCAGAGCTGGCCAGCGATGGGCTGGCCAGGATTACCACGTGGTCTCTGCTCTGAGCCTGATCCAGGAGAGGGTGGGTGACCATCTGTTAGGACTGCTGCAGAAGGGAGATGCATTTAGACAACTTCTAAGTTGCTTTCCAACTGTAAGATCTTAGGAAAACTTCACTGGGTGATCCTGTGGGAAAGGAATTAGACTTGTTCTGTGTACCTCTGCTCGATAGAGCAGTGCGTCTTAGGCTTTTCCATCTCAAAATTTCCCCACGTCAAGGGCAAGTGAGGAGATAGTCCTGGGAAGTCTAGGGCAGAGCCACTGGAAGCAAAATTTTGTGTCAGATCTGAAGAAGAAATTATTTGAATTGTATAGGATCCACAAAAAGATGCTTTTAATGGAAAGGATTTTAAATTAGAAAATCTTTTAAAATGCAAAGAATTCAATGTAAAGTTTCATTTCCAACTCCCCTCCCAACCCCCAATACAATCTTCATTGCAATTTGGTTCATCAGGAAAATATGTCTTATGTATTGTGTGTGGGTTTACAAATCCAAACCCATTCTCCCAGTGGAGGGGGGGCAAGGATTTATCTTAGTAGGAGAAGCAAGGCACTAGTGTTAAGACCAATGGGGAGAAGTTACAGAGAGGCAGATGTTATCCAAATCAGATGTTATCCCAATGCCAGAGGGGTCTTTTTTTTTTTTTTTTTTTTTTTTAGGCAAGAAACAAATTTATTAAGATAGGACCCTTGTGAGAGATGCAAGCAGGCAGGCATGGAAGCTCTGCCCAGAGGGGTCTTTCTAAGAGGTGCTGTTGTCCAGCAGTGGAAAGGACCCTCTAAGGAAGTAGTAGGTAAGCAGCCACTGAAAAGTTTCCAAGCAGAGATGGGTCATGGGCCTGGAAATTTTTTTTTTAGTTTAAATGCATTTTATTTTTAGATAACCTGCATGACATGTTTTTTCTTTCACTTCAAAAGCAAGGCCTCTACTCAAAAAAAAAAAAAAAAAAAAAACCAAAAAAACCAAAACCAAAAAAACCCCAAAACATTGTCAAAATAACGAGCTCAAAATGGCATCAGTCCCATTTGTCTAAGTCCTGGTGTTTTAGGGATGAAAGGCAGTGGCCAGCCAGTTATGACAACAGATGATAGGTCTGAAGTAACAGCCAAATTTGTTAACATTTTTCCATTTCTAAGCCATCCTTAAAGAAAATCATATCTGGGCTCATACCATCCTCATGGCAGTCCAGAAAAACAACCATGATATCTGGATTCATATTTTCACCAATAAAGAACAGATAGGTTTTTTTTTTTTTTTTTTTTGAAATTAGCACGGATGTGCTTGATGTGTTCAGCAGCCCCTGTCATAAAAGGTTTTACTCTTTCTGTTCTCTGTTCTTCAAGTTTCCTTTTGATTGACTTCATGTAATCTTTGATGTACATCTTGTAGACGTCTTTTGTGAAGCTGGTTTCCCGCAGGTGATGGTTCAGGACAATAGCAACACCAGTGATTACTTTGCTTTCAGGTACCTTCACCTTCGGGACCTTCAGGGGATGCATTTCCACTAATGAGCGAGTCATCAATGTTACCCTCTGTCCTACTGACCATCTTCCCCTCCTCCTCCCGACACAGCCTGTTCTCCATCTCCCAGATCTTGTAGATGTCAGAGAACATCTCATCATGTCTGCTGAGGTCCCAGTAGACAATCATGATGGCAGCTGGAGGGAGATGAAGGTGGCGCTAGCTGAACAGGAGCTCAGAGGGATGAAAAGCAGTGGCCAGCCAGTTATGACAACAGATGAGGGGGTGCGGTGAAGCTGGAGTGGTACTTGCGGGGGTGGGGGACAGGGAGTGGATGGAAAAGCGTGGCTTGGGACGTTGACAGTGGATTCCACTTTGCGAGTGCTAAACCTAGAGCAAATTCATGGTCATGATGAAAGAAACAGGTGAAAGGCAGCTCTCCCCCATTATCAGCAATAATAGTCAACATCATCCTTGCTGTGTACCACGCCCTCTTCCCAAAGCTTTAACGTATCATTCAGTTCTTAAAGTGACCCATATTATCATCACCCCACTTTCCAGATAAGGAAATAGAAGCACAGAGAAATTAATTAAATGGACCCCATGTCTCACAGCTGCTAAGAAGCAGTGCTGGATTTTTGAACGCAGATTGTCAGAGTTAGGGCTGGAGCTGGCTGTCGTGGTGCCCTCCCTGCCCTTCCTGCCTGTTCCCCCCACCTGTGCAATGCCATTCCTGTGTTCCCTGCTCTGATCCAGGAGGGCTTTTGTCCAGGGCAAGAGGACTGATGGTGAGTGGTCAGGACACCTGGACTCTGGTCTACACTCTGCCACTCTCCAGGTGACCTTGGGAGGGCCTTATAAGTTGTTTCATATGCTAATACATTATTTCTGAGTCTGCCATGGAGGCCATCATTTTTAACTTGTCTTTTACTAAAAATCAGGGATGTTGTGCCTCATCATGTAAAAGTCTCACTCTGCTGCCAGTAGAAATGGATTATAGTAAAATAGAACAAAGCAAACAGCCACCCTCACCCCCCAAACCAACCTCAAACCTACTGGAAAGTGCCTCTGTCTCCCTTGGGTTTACTATTCTAGCAGGTGGGATCCTTTCCTCCTGGGCCCTGGACCCTGTAGACAGTGTGTCTTTCTCTAGATCAGGGAATGCCTATCAAGGGGTATTTCATAGCTCCCTGCATGGACATTATAATAACAATAGTATTTTATTGGACTTCTCTTACTCACTGTGTATTTATAACCTCACAAAAACATGGGTAGATTGTACCCAGATGCTGCCTCATTCTAGTTTAAATGGCCGTGTGACTATTGATGTGACTTCAGCTGTGAATCATTTCTGGGTTCCCTCCTGCTTCAGTGGGATGATGAGGAACCTTCAGGGTCTCCCAGAGGATCTCTGCTCTCATACGCCCCCTCCCCACACAGAGGGGGCAGGAGGGGCTCCCGATATGGATCCACGTGACCACTGAGAGCTTTATCTTATCATAGCCCAGGGTAGGGGAGGTAAGTGGCACATCATTCTTTCAAGGATGCTTTTTAAATCATGAGAGGATCCCACAGGGAAATTGGGTCCTGGGAAGAATCTCACCCATCACCTCCATTTCATCTTCAGAAGAGACCCGCTTTATCTGAGAGTCAAATGCTTGGTGCTTTCCATCTGCGACATTTACCAGAGTGACCTGAGGATCTTATGCACTTTGGTGTCTGTAGCTGGCAAGAGAGAGGACAGCACTGATCTGCTGTCCTAGGAATTTTTCCAAGTGGCCTAGCAGGACTGGAACGGTTCAGAAGAAGTAGCCTGTTTACTCAACCATTCCATGATTGTCTTAAATACCTACTAAGTGGAGATACATAGATTAATATATGTAGTTATCTATCTACCTACCTGCCTCTATCAATCTGTACCTATTATCTTCTATTATCTATGTATCTCTCATCTTTTCTCTTTCTCCATCATCTATCGTTTATATCATCTACTTAGTCTACCATCTGTCAATCTATCTAATTATGTATCTATCATCTCTCCATATCTGTCTGTCTGTCTATCTATCTATCTATCTATATCATCTATCCACCTATCTGGATCTACATAGAGATATACCATTCACACTATGGCTAAGCAGTGTATTTTGTAAACAAACTTGGCAATACAGTGAGACAAGTGTAGGATCAGAGGTGGGTTCAAAGAATCATGGAGAGAGGACTGATTGTTTCAAGTCTGACAACAAGAGGAGGAGAGCATTCTAGGAGAAGAGCACAAAGGAAGTAAGGACAGAGAAGCCAAAGAGCTGCCATCACAGAGGCTTTGGAAGAGTTCTGTGAGGTCAGCAAGAAGGATGTTTATAGAGTAAGGGAAGTACCAGGACTGGAAAGACAGATTGGGTAAGATTTCGAAGGGGCTTGTCAGCCAGGCTCAGAGAGGTGGGAATGAATGCAGTGAGGAGGTGGGGGGCTGAAGGCAGATGGAGCGGATTGAGGGGTCAAGGGGGTTAAAATGGGAGAAAATGAATACTGAGAAACACATGAATATAACTAGCTAACATGTGTTGAATATTCTGTTTACTAGGCAAGGTGCTTCATTTGATCTAATACTCATTGTTACCCCCTAAAAGAGGAGTGCTATAATTATCTGTTATTTTACAGATAACAAGCCTGAATATTATGAAGGTAAATTAAATTGCCCAAAGTCACAGATAGTGAGAGAGCCAAGATCCAAACCCTGGCTATCTAACCAGGGAGAAATAACTCAAGACAAGAAATGTCAAGAAAGGAGAAGAAAGCCAATTTATTTGTCTTGAGTTATTGCTCTGATTATTTAATTACATAGCACCCACTTTTAAAATGTTTTCTTTGTCCTCAATAACCCTTCTTTTCAAAATCTTTAGTAAAATTTTTCTCTTTGCCTATACCACTTATTATTTCCTTCTCTCTGGAATCCATACAATGTTTACACGGTTCGTTGTGAAAATCTTTTTAGGATGCAGTCGTATGAAAAGCATAATGCAAAATAAAAATTAGTCTATGAAATACGCAGACAGGATAAGCAGCCTCTATTTGTGGTTTTCTCTGCACAGGTAATTTGTTTCTCAGGGGTGGGGTTTGGAGAGGATTTTCACAGTGTCTGTTTTGTTTGTCTACAACATTTCCTGAGCGGGATACTGGGACTTGTGGAAATCATGCATATCTACCTATATCTCAGGATAAATTGAGATGCAAAGCAACTGAACAAGTCCGAAAAAGAATGGAATTGCCTTGTCAGCACCATGAGTCTGACTGGTGCATCTACACGATTTATCAGTATAGTTAGGCTTCTCCGTGTATGGGTCCAACTTTCACCACCAGTGGGGTGGGAAGAGGTCGTTGTAGCGCACACATGGATGAAAAAGGTGTCCTTTCACAGGTGAGATGCTCAGAGAACAGTTGCATCCTTGCTCTTTCATGAGCTCCAAGTCTTCCCCCCAGCGGGGATCTAAGCCTGCAGTCATAGACCTTTACTGTAAACTGTCACAAAGTATGTTTTCAGGAGTGGAAGAGGTGGGCTGAGAATGCTTCTTGGCCCACACTGTGGTCTTCTACAAGCAACCAGGGGACTTCTGCTGGTTGGCTGATTGGAAACCAAGAGCCATCTGAAAGTACCGGGTCCTAGAGAGGGCCTCTCTGTCCATCTCTCACATGACAGTGTTCACAAGGGAAGGAAACACTCAACATGATGTTTCTGCAAGTCCTTAGAAGTTGTCAGAAAGGACTTCTAGATTGGGCATCTTCATAAGTGCAGTGTCTTTAAGACTATCACACCAAAGCAGAGGCAGCAGACTTGCCATCAGCTCTTGAGGAGGGCCAGTCTGCAAGGGTGCATGGCCCCTGGTCCTGAAGTCCTGGCAGAGAAGCTGAGGAAGGCTCTCTAACGCTGTAGGGACACCACAGAAGCCACCTCCAGGATCTGAGACACGAGGCATTGGCCACTCATGAAGTAGTGCAGCAACTCTAGAGAAGAAAGATTTTTAGCTGTCACACCCTGGTCTCTTTCTAGGGGAGTCAAGGGGGCCTGACTGCCGAGGGTTGAGAGGGTTTGAGAGAGAACTTAAGAGTTGCTGAGTGTAGACCACGCTTGCAGGAAATTTTATTGCCAAAAGGGTGAGGCGCACAAAGGACAGGGAATTAAGTAGCTGGCAAAGTCAATGAAAGTTTTCCTTTTTTAAGATAGAAATGATAGCAGTTGGGGTGCATGATTCAGAGTTGCATGTACCATTATGGATACATCTCAGAAGTATAATGTGGAGTGAAAAAAGCAAGTGCAGAATAGAACATACACTATGATATAATTTTGTAAAAAAATGTAAAGTCCCCCCCTAATCCCAGCCCTTCTTTATGAACATACATTTAGTAAGTATTTTTTAAAGGTCTTCATGGGACTGATGCCATTAGCCTCAGGCCAGTGGTGACCTGACGGAGAGGAAGGAAGTGAGTGGGATCACGGAAGAACATTCACAGAACATTAAGTGTATCTAAATGCTTTATCCTTTTACAAAAACAACCTGAACAACATATGGTAAATTGTTAATAATGTTTAAAGCTAGATGATGGATATGTAGCTATTTGATTTAGTCCATACTTGGCTCTTTACATTGAAATATGAGGTAATGTAAAATGAGCCAACCCAAAAATGTCATCATCAGCAATAAAGGAATTCTCTCCCACTTGGAAGATCTCAAATATAGATCCACCCGAATATTTGAGGTATGGGATACTATTTCTGAAGGTCTTTCTTTTCCTAGCTCCCTAATGCTGTGGAAACAAAAAGTTCATTCCATGCAAATGTGTTGAGTGAAAAGGTTATTAACTAGTGAATATTCTACCATCTCCCTTCCTGCCATGGGGGAGTGTCCTGGCGTATGTAGGCACCATGAGAAAATGGGGTGATTTTCTGATGATGGTTCACGTCAGTTGAGTATATCTGTACCTTTAAGTTAGAGCGATATTGACATGTGTGCACAAACAATTTTGGAGAGAAGTTAAAGCCGTGAGCTGACGTCTGAACTGAGCCACGTGACCCCACCACTGGAAAATGGAAAGTTTACCATAATGGATTTTATTTTGCCTCAATAAGTTTTGAGAAGCAGCCATAGCTGTTTTTGTCTGTTTGTTTGTTTTTATGGTCACAGTCATCTATGTTGGCCTTTGCCTCAAATTCTCTGTAGTGTTCCTGTGCTGGGTACTGCAGTGATTGGAGGGTTCTGTGATTTCCAGGGGGACAGATGAGGGGACCTAGGAAAACCAGTTCACTGGAGAAAGTCTTTTCTCCTCTATCAAGATGTGAGTTGGGGAAGCTGACTTTTCAAAGCAAGTCAGGAAACAACCTAAAACACCTCTGTGGGGGTAGATTAGGAAGACAATCTGCAAGGACGATTAGGCACACCTATTCCTTTTCTTTTGGATGCTCATATTTTCTGAAGGTCTGATACAAATGTGGTATGTCTCATAGATCAATGGAAGAAAGTTCTAGAAAAGCTGGTTTCCTTTCAATATAAGACAGTTTTTTTTTTTTTTTAATAATTGAATGCATATCAGGGCACAAGCCTGTCTCATGCAGTAGACTCCAAGGAAGTTCGAACAGGTCAAACTGGGAGGCTCCCCGTGGGTGATGTCATGGGTGGTGATGTCATAATCGGTTTCCGGTGTGCTGTTAGGAGGACGTTGTAAGAGGAAGCCTAGGTGCAAGGGTGGGGGGATTCTCTGAACTGCAGGGGCTCTCTTCCTTGCTCTTAGAGCCCCATTTCCTCTCCCTGCATCCCACCAGCTCCAGGATAGGGGGAGAACATGAGTGTCACAATCTCCCACATGATGCTAGAGTGACGCTGTGCATGTGAGATGAACCAGACACAAACATTCTGCAGATTCAGTGAAATGTTAGATGCTCATTCCTGGATGCCTGTGGGCTAATTGCTTGAGGCAGCTAAGAAGGAAAGAGCAAGTGACTGTGAAGGCCATGTTTACGCAACACCAACACCCCTTTTAGAGTCTGGTTCTGTTTTGTTCTAAGCGTGGTAGTTTAGAGCCCGGCAGATGTATTTGACTGCCCGTCTGTCACATCTGGTCTGGTTGTGGGCAGGACTGAGCTACCAGCCAACTCTTCATGACCTGTGTCGTCAGGAGCTCAGGGGCTGGCATTTAATGCTCAAGCACACAGTCCTGGCCACAGTCCAGGTGGAAGGTTGGAGTATTTTGCTTGAGGCTTGCCCGGAATGGAGCCCTTTGGAATGACCCTGACCAGATGCTCAGGCCCATTCAGAGGGAGGGATGGCAGCTGCTTTGTTATGTGAGATGAGGCTGCAGTCCTGAGCCATGGAGCTCCGGGGTTCAGGGCCCAGCCATTCAGAGTCAGGGCAGAGTCTCGTCTCAGAAGGATGGTAGAGTCTGGGTGTCAGGGGAGTTCCTGTGTAGCTAAATACTCCAGCATGTCTGACCAAAGTTCTAGAAATTCCTCCTCTTCCCAAGTGACCCTTTGTTAACTGAAACTCCCCAGACTTCCAGCACATGTTACATAGATCTGTGCCCAAGAAGAGGTGGAAAGAAGAAGCTGGCTTGGAAAGATGCCTCACTTTTCTGGCTCTTCACCTTCTACAGCCATGCCCCATGGCATTGACACCCCCTCATGCTACAGAGGAGCAGTTTGGAATGCTCCAAGGCTGTATCTGACGGAGCTCCACAGATTGCTGAAAACACAAACTATCCTGGGTTTGATTAGCAGAAACAGAAAGGGATAGTAAAAGCTGACATTATTATTATTATTGTTATTACTATTAGTTTTTTTAGGGCCACACCTGCAGCATATGGAGGTTCCCACTTTAGGGGTCAAATCTGAGCTGTAGCTGCTGGTCTATGCCACAGCCACAGCAACGCGGGATCCAAGCCACATCTGCAACCTATACCACAGCTCTCGGCACCACCGGATCCTAAACACACTGAACAAGGCCAGGGATGGAACCCGCGTCCTCATGGATGCTAGTCAGGTTTGCTAACCACTGAGCCATGGCGGGAACTCCTAGTATTATTTTTATTTAGTATTATTTTTGGACTATGTCTCACAGGCACCTCTCTTCTCAACCACATCCCCATTTACAAACAAGGAAACTGATTTAGCAGGTGAGGGCCGGACAGGTCACAGGCCCAGTAATGGTGAAGCCAGAACTGGACTTCAGATCTCTGTTCTGCCCATTACCCAGCTGCTTGCTACCTGTTGGCTCCTGGATACTCAAGTCTGGTGGGGGCTGCTTGGGCAGTAGCTGCATCCATGGACATCCAATGGCAGGAATGTAAGGGGTTTACCCCCGAGAGCTAGTGAGGAGCCTGCAAGCCTGCAAACACTTATTTTTGGAGGTGGAATATGTTACTGTAAGAAAGTCTTGAGGAAATTCATATGGTTTGTAATGGGCCCAAAGTATTAGAATAGTGATAAGGACACACTGAACAACTGTATACACAGACACACATGTACGCATTATTGTTCAGCTTAGCTGTTCATATTTTCCTCTCCTGGCTCCACAGCAGCACACGGGTTACAGGGTTCTTAGTAGATTCCAGGTGTAGAATTCTAGGCTGCTGGGAAAATGTATGGCCAGCAAGACAGCAGCCCTGTTTTCTCCTTCATGGTTTAGGCACTGGATCTATACCATGCATGTGGCCCTCCCCTCATAGTTGCTCCCAAGGATGGGGTTTCAGCTCTTTATCTGTGGATCCCCAGCACTTTGAAAAAGGAACCCAACAAATGCTTGCTGAATTAACCTGCTGCCCTGTCATGTCTCCTAGCAGATTATAAGGGAAAGGAACCATGATATGGTAAATGGTGCATCTCCATATGAACTCTGAAGGAGAAGAGTGTAGTGAATGTTTTGATGGCTTTTAGGAGAGAAATAAGCTTCTAATCATGTGGCTCTATGCATTGGTAGCCTTGGTCTTGCTACTGAAGCCCCTCCGAGCCTTAGTTTCATTCTGTGTTGGAAGGATAACGGGAGATCGTGCCTGGTGGATGCTCAGCTTTTAACATGTAACAGAAATAGTCTCTTGTGCATGGCTGCTTCTCACTGTGTGAATAGTTATCGGTGGGTGTATGAATTCTGCAGGCACTCTTCCATAAAAATAGTTAACATTTCATGCCCCACCCCCCTTGGGTGTTCTGTGGCCAAACTAGAGAAAGATCAAATGCTATTTAACAATTAGGGGGATGTGTTTTCCTTTTTCAGTGCATTTAAGCTGAACCCTATAAAATCCCATTGGTAATTTCACGTCCAACCCAAACAGCACAGATTTTCTTTTTCGGTATGTCTGAATCCCGATTCACTCAATCGATCCCAGCTCTTAGGCTGATTGGACTCAGTTGCCTTTAATGCTGGTTTTTGAGCTGCAATTACTTGCATTTGCTGCTTGTCTTTCTAATCATCAGATAGTCTCATTAACACTACCTTGTGAAATCCTCAGGATAACTCGAGGATTAAGTTGTATGATCCCTGTTGTATGGATGCAGAAAGGGCGGTTTGTGGAAGGTAAGGGAGTTTGCCCAGAGTCATAGGCTAGAAGTCGCCAAGCCATTTGAACTGCGGTGTTGTGACTCCAAAATTCAGGCCAGCTCTCTTTATACTCCAGCTGTGCCCTCCCCATCATCATCAAAGTCCTCATCATTGGCTATGGTATAAGGATATTTATATAGCTGAGCTATTAACTGTTTCTCCTTGTTTGTTTGTTTTGCTTTTTAGGGCTGCACCTGCAGCATATGAAAGTTCCCAGGTTAGGGGTCGAATCAGAGCTGCAGCTGCCGGCCTACACCACAGCCACAGCAACGCCAGATCCAAACCGCATCTGTGACCTACACCACAGCTCACTGCAATGCAGGATCCTTAACCCACTGAGTGAGGCCAGGGATCAAACCCGCATCCTTGTGGCTACGAGTCGGGTTTGTAACTCATTGAGCCACAAAGGGAACTCCTCTATTTTTCTTTATCTCTGTTGCCTCCGGGTTCTCACTTCTAACTCTTTCAGTCATTTGCACCCCTGAATTCTGCTCCAGCTGTTTTATCTTGTTAGACCCTGAAATGGAGTGTAACTAAAGGAAAAAGAGTATCTGGGTCTGCTTCACCTGTAACTTCTCCAAAGATCCCAGCCATCTTAAAATACAACAATAGCTCTGATTTCAGAACCTGGAAGGTGCTCTTTCATGACCTGCATTTCCTGTGGCACAGCTGAAAGACCTTCCATGTGGGCAGAGTAATAAACCCCCACTCAATTGCAATAAAAATTTTAATTATTCATCAGTACAATAGCTGTTAGACAAGTGTCCAATTATTATTCATCCATGGCTAAGTAACCTTCTGCTCTTTTTTTGGAGCTGTGACAAACCCAGCCCTTCCAGAAATGGCAGAGGGCTCAGATCAGAGAGAGCTTGGTGTCTTGCTTTACCCAGGATAGAAAAGGTGAGCCAGCAGCTCCCTGCTCCTGCCTGGGCCTCTTCCCTCACCTACTACCCTGGCCTGAAAACCTGGCATTAGGAAAGCTGGGAGGGAGAACTCGGCCCTGCAACCGCCAGGCTGGCAGCTGTGAGGCGCCCCGAGCCTGGGTTCACCTGGCAGAGGCTCTGGGTGGAACAGCTGCAGGGGGCCTCTTGCCAAAAGAGCAACTGAATTGCAAATGAAGCTCCGGAGAGTGGTTCTTGATTAGATCAACTCTGTGGCTTTTTCTCCTCCACAATCTGTGGCCTCCTCCCTGTGCGTCCCCTCTAAGGGCCCAGGTCACTGGGAGGACGGAGCCGGGAGGAGGAAGTGTCCCAGGTTGCAGCCTTTCACTTCTCCTTTCCTTTCCTGGCTCAGCATCCCCCCACCCGCCCCCCAGCTCTGCCTCTCTGCTCCCCAGTCATCATGGGGTGGGGGTTTCCTGGGCTGGACGGCTTTCCAGGTTTCCTTTTTTTCCTACTTTCCGCCTCCCCAAATTTATCATGAGACAGATTTTGGTCAGAAAGTCTCTTGCATGCCTCCTGCGACCCTGGGTGCCCATTCTGCACATTTGGGAGGCGTCCTGCTTCCCCACGTTTTCCCAAACATCCTGAAGCCTTGTGCACACTTGTGGCGGCTTCCACAGCCCTGGCCAGGATCTATCTCCACAGGGCTGTCCTTTCTGCCCTCCGAAGACCTGGGTGTCTCCTTATGGCTTTGACCCCTGGCTACATCCTGCCTCCCAGCCTCTTGGACCCATGCCACCTCTCACTCCTTTAAGCCTGGATTGCCGAGGCAACCTCCCACCTTCTGTGCTCTGCCCTCCATCACCTGGCCCTCCTCACCTCCCAGTCCCCTGGGCCCTGTGAACCTTCACCTTTGGGTGCTCAGCTTCCTCAAACCACTCTTCCTCCGCACCCCCCCCTCTTCCTTGCAACCTGTCTTCTAAGGAGCACCACATGTGTAACTTTCCCCACCATACTCTTCCATTTGCCCATTACTGAATCATGTCAATTAATCTCATTAACCTATAGTGGCTTTTCACCTTATTCTGAGTAAAAGCTAAAGTCCTTACCACGTCTGTGTGTGATTTCCCCATGATACTGACAATAAACCCTATCACTGTCCTTTTTCCCCCTCTCTTCTCTCCATTTTCTTGAGTCAAACCTAATCCTGCCTCAGGACCTTTGCACTTGCTGTGCCTACAGGTTATAATGCTCTTCCACCAGAGAGTCAATGCCTCACTCCCTTGTTTTTCCATAGCCATTCTATATACTGTAATACTCGCTTTCCCTCTCCCCACCAAACTATCTTTTAAAAGCACTATTATATTAAGCTAACATAATAGATATTTATTGTTTATTTATTGCCTACCTTCCTCTGTTAGTATATAAATGCCACAAGAACAGGGACTTCGTTTTCATCACAAATAGTGGAACGCTTTGGTTGAATTGGGTCCTCCCACAAATTCATAGGGTGAAATCCTAATCCCCAATATAAGGGTATATGGAGCTGGGGTCTTTGGGAGGTGATTAGGGTTAATGAGACCATGAGAGTGGGGCCCTCCTGAGGGGATTAGTGCCCTTATAAAAGGAGACACCTGAGAACCTGCCTTCTTTCCCTCCCCATGGGAGAAGGCAGCCATCTGCAAACCAGGCAGCAGGCTCTCTCTAGAACCTGACCGGGTCGGCACCCTGATCTTGGACTTGTAGCCAGCCCCCCAGAACTGTAAGTAGTAAATTCCAATTGGTTAAGCCATCCAGTCTGTGGTATTTCTTTATGGCAGCTGGAGCTGAGACATGGAAGTTCACTAAGTCCTTGCTTAAATGGATGTGTCAATGCCCTCATCTAGGGCGTGAGAAGAGGAAAGCTGGGATTTTGTGGTTGGTTGTTTGCTCCCTGTTACTGCTTCTGCCCTTGCATGAAGTCCTTCCTGTTTTGAGGCCACTGCTGTTTGCCATCACCCGCCGTCTCCCTGTAACTCTCTCATGGAGAACCGTGGAAGCTGACTCCCTTCTTCCTCTTCCTCCACCCTAATTTTTAGCATCCACATAGAGGATCTGCCTCTCAAACAGCTTCCTCCACGTCAGTCTCCTTAACTCCCCTGCATGGCACCTCGCATGGGAATTTGTCATTCCCACATGGAGAACCTTCCGACTCCTGGTTTCATGCTGTGACCATAACATCCACCCTCTGGCTCCCTTCCCACTACATACGTGCCTTGACTTTGTGGCGACTCCTTGGCTCTTGGCTCCTCTCGGATTTCTTCCCAGTCAGTAAGCACCAGAGTGGTCACCAACTGTCCTTTGGGGATGCCACCGAAAATGCCACCTGAAGAGGTGGATGGGGCTGAAGCCCAACCTACACTTTGCTCAGGAAGCTGTGCAAGGGGGGAATTTGGGGGGGAGGGGTCAAGGCGTTGTCCCTGGAAAAAGGAGCACCTTTATTTTCCTCTAAGGGACAGGCCTTGCCAGTCATGTGCCCATAGGACACTTAAAATCATGTCCACAGAGGCTTTGTGGAGGCTGCAGCAGCCTTGATGCACCCTAAGTGGATGGCCACTCCTCTTTCTGTACTTCTTGAAACCTTTCTCCATGGTGCAAATACCAGCCTCCCAATTGGGGCTGCAGAGGGAGACAAAACACACACACACACACACAGACACACACATTCTCTGTCTCCCTTACTTCCAAGGGCAGATGCATGGTTAAGTTCCACCAGCTTACTGCACCTGCAAGAGATTTTGACCCAAGACTGGGTTATACAGAGAAGCTGAGCAGGGACACCTCTTCTCCTGGCAGGAGGGCAGCTGAGGGCGTTTGGTTCTATAACTGGCAGCTGTGGTGGCCAGCCTCTGAGCTAAAGCTTCGTGGTTATAGCAGATGCTCGGCCCCTCTGATGACGGGTCTATCCTATGGACTGTTGGAGGGTTGTTTTTGGACACTGAGTCAGAGACTCTTTCTTTATACCTCTCCGTGATTTTTTAGAGCTGTCTGTATCCCTCTCTATTGAAGCCAGCTGAAATGGATTCAATTCCAACTAGGACATTGCCCACCATAGGTCCCCTCTCCTCCGCTCTCCTTCCCAAGTCCTGTGATATCTGAGCCTCTCTCACCTCCATGTCCTTGCCTTCCCCACTCGCCCTTCCTCTGCCCCTGCCCAACAAAATACCTGTCCCACTCTGCTTTCTTTCTACCCCTGCACAGTTTAGCCCTTTGTGGGAGGAAATCACAGAGCTGGGTTGACCGTCAACCTTTGTGTCTCAACCTCAACTGGGTAATTGTGGAGACCCAGCGATCCTTTTCTTTCTCTTGTGTCCACCTCCCACTCTCTTCAACTGCAGTGTAAAACTTTCACTGCTCCCTACATATGTGGCTTCTTTCCTCTTAACAAACAGCCCTTTAACTGTCTGTCCTATTCACCCCTCACCCCTTCCACACTCGCAATCCTACGCACTCTCCCTACATTTCCTTAATGGTCAGGACATGAGGCAGCCCTTCTGCTTATAGGCAACTTGTCCTTGACCCGATCTCCTACCTTCTCTGGACTTTGCTTCATCATCATTGCTGTTTGATCCAGCATCTTCTGCCCTTCTTTCCCTTCTCAAACACTAAACTACATTAAGTTAGTCTGCAAGTGGATTATTTTGCACGTGAATTGTTTCCTCCTGTGTTCTCAAGCTGAGGAGAGGATTTAGATGTGAGTGAAGAATGAGGAAACCCTACACAGTAAATTGTGTCTGTGATTTTTGTGGGGGTAAACAGATTAGCTGGCAGCCAGCAGAGATGGCCTTTTGTCCTTGAAGAGGTCAAGAAGGGTGATCAAAGAAAACAATTTCAGTTGATAGGAATTTTTGAGAAAACCTTGAGTCTGGCTGAGGAGGACGGTTCTAGGCTCTATCTGTGTAATGCCTATTAATGTCTGTCTGTCAGCTCCTCCACCCCATTATCACTTCTCATTCCCCGCTGGATCTTTCCCCTGAACCTCTCATTACACTTGATTATATTCTCCCTTGATTCTCCTGCTAGCATATTCAAACTCCTCTGAAAACTCACTTCTCCTTTTGGTCTCTGCTTCCTCACTCCTTCTGCTCTTTATTTCACTTCAATTTGTCTTCCAAACCTCATCACTCTACCGAAACTCTTAGGCTAAGGTCAAATGCAATCTATGTACCAAATGTAAGGACCAATAATTTTTGTTGAAGTATAGTTGATTTGGAATGTCATTAGTTTCAGGTGTACAGTAAAGTGATTCAGTTTATATATATATATTCATATGTATATATACATTTATATATATATTCATATATAGTCACACACATATATTCATATTCTTTTATATTGTTATTATAAAATATTGAAAATAGTTCCCTCCGCTATATTGTTAAATCCTTGTTGTTTATCTATTTTATATATGGTGGTATAAATCCGTTAATCCCATATGCCTGACTTATCCCCCCACCTTTACCCTTTGGGAACCATAAATTTTTTTTCTGTCTTTCTGTTTTGTAAATAAATTCATTTGTATTATTTCTTTGGATTCCACGTAAAAGTGCTGTCATATATTTGTCTTTCTCTGTCTGACTTTACTCAGTATGATAAATCTCTAGGTCCATCCATGTTGCTTCAGATGGCAGTATTTCATTCTTTTTATGGCTGAGTAATATTCCACTGTGTATATTTACTACACTTCTTTATCCGTTCTTCTTTGGATGGGCATTTAGGTTGCTTCCATGTCTTGGCTATTGTAAATAGTGCTGTTATGAATGTTGGGGTGCATGTTTCTTTTTGAATTAGAGTTTTCCTCTTTTCTGGCCCAGGAATGGGATTGCTAGATCATATGGTAGTTTGCTGGATCATTCGGTAACTCTATTTTTAGTTTAAGGAAGCTCCATTACTGTTTTTCATAGTGGTTGCACCAATTTACATGCCCACCAATAGTGTAGAAGTGTTCCATAAAGGTCATTTTTTATTTGTCATCTTCCTAGATTTTCCTGCCACCTCTGACCCTTTGGAAGTCCCAGGACACCTGGATACTAAAGTCCTGGTTCTTTATGTACGTCCATGATCACATTGGGTTCACAGGCTCCTCTACTTCACATCACAGCCTTACAGGTTGGCATTCCCCAGGGTTTTTCTTGGCCAGTTCTCTTCCCTCTGAACTCTAAGTATCATTCTCTGTCATTTCTACAGCTAATGACTATGTGTTGGTGACGCACAAACCTGCCAAGCACTGCTAGAAAATTATACAGAAGAAAATTATGGTGGGGGGGGAGGGAGAGGGTTTGTTTTAGCCTAAGACAAAAATTTTTAAATTTATTGAACTCCTGCCATTTATTAGTCACCTTTCACTGGGACGTTACACCACTTTTCCCAAGTCACTCCTTTCCTGAGGCAAAGACTTCAAAGTGAAGGCTGGGAAGTGGCCAACTGTTGGTTCACTCCATCTCTCTGCTGTCCCTAGAGTTTCTCTGCACATATTGACACTAGTTAGACCCATTATAGTCCTGGGGACTGTTCTCTGTCTCTGGAGAGCTACCATCAATTAGATGGAAGACTTGGCTTTGAGAATGAGAGCTACATCTTATATCTGTAATCTACCAGCCCAGTCAGGCCACTCATGGTCTATATGTCTGCTGAGGCATAATTGGGGTGCCCCATTATGCAGCATCAGAATTTGTCTGTTGGAGTTCCCGTCGTGGCGCAGTGGTTAACGAATCCGACTAGGAACCATGAGGTCGCGGGTTCGGTCCCTGCCCTTGCTCAGTGGGTTAACGATCCGGCGTTGCCGTGAGCTGTGGTGAAGGTTGCAGACGCGGCTCGGATCCCGCGTTGCTGTGGCTCTGGCGTAGGCCGGTGGCTACAGCTCCGATTCATCCCCTAGCCTGGGAACCTCCATATGCCGCGGGAGCGGCCCAAGAAATAGCAACAACAACAACAAAAGACAAAAGACAAAAAAAAAAAAAAAAAAAAAAAAAAAAAAAAAAAAAAAAAAAAAAAAAAGAATTTGTCTGTGAGCACTGGTTCCCTGTGGAGGGAGCTAGAGGGACCTAATGCCTTTAAGAAGGGCACCATCACCCCCCTCAAGTTCCCTTCCCCCAGCACGAATGTTCTCTGCCAGACACTTGTCCACTCAATAACCTCTTATTTGGCTTGTTCTTGTCCCCCACCATCTTGAGTGCATGACTTTCTCTTTGAAGGCAGAGGCCATGGGGGTTACACATGACATATATGACACATTGCTGGGGTAGAAAGATAGGGAAGAATGAGTCCAGAACATGAAACAGAAAGAGCATGAACTCTTGAGTCAGGCCAACCTCTATGTGAGTTCTGATCTGTTTACAGATTGTATGACCTTGGGGGTTATGTTTATCTGAGACCACATTTGGTTAACTATTATAAGAAAATAAAAATTCACTTTATCACATGGGGGTTGCAAAAATTAAAAGAGGAAGCTCAGATAAAGCACTTGGCATTTATTAAATGCCTCCAAATGGTAGCTGTTAGTAGGCAGATGCTTAATAAATATTTCTTGTTCCTGTTGCTTCCTCCCTGGAGAATTCACTCAGCCCTATGCTTCATCTCTCACATCTGCATAGTGAATAATTACTCTCTACTGGTTGCATTGCACACTTGAGCATCTAGATGAATATTGATACACATGTTTTTCTGTTTATGGTTTGTATCATGAAACCCTAGTGTGAGATTCCTAGAGTAGGGATCATATCTTAGAGCTTTGAAACCATGGCCTGCATAGTGTCCCAATCACATGAAATACTCAGTAAATATTTGATGGCACAGGTGACTAACATTTCACCTTAGACTATAATCAGCCACATGTTGGAGTAAAAATACTCCCTTAGCCTTCACTCCTTATTCTGCTGCCCTTGCTCTCCACGTTCCCTTTCACAGCCCTAACTCCACCCAAACTGGGCTCGACTGTGGTAGCCTAGGCTGGAACAGATTGCTGTGCAAATACTTGGCAAAGTAATAATCTATTTGTGGATAAGCAGAAATTGGCTGCATTCGCAGAGTTATGAACTGTCACTATTAACACCCGTGAGTCACTAACATCATGGTGGGCTGAGTGATTTTTTTTGTGCAGGCTTACAGGGCATGTTATACTAAAAATGCCACTGTCCATCTGTCTAATTAGTGTCTGTTCCATTGATGTCACAGATATTCAAATGAGGTTCTTTCTTCATGCCAACACACACAGGAGCTTTATGTAATCCCCACATCCCACATGTGGGTGAGGTTGAGGTATCTAATAGTGGTATTTTTTTTTTTTCCCATGGTTTCCAGGACAAGCTATGGTAGGATGAGAGAAGTTAAGGAGGAAGATTTTAAAAACCAAACTAATCTTGTGTTTCTGTTCCTAAGCCAGATCACTGGACTCACATCCTAGAAATGGAAGCTGTGAGGACTAGAGGAGGAGCAGATGGCTTGAATGGACCCTAACCCAGTCATATTCCAAGCCCCTGAAATGGCACTTCATTGACTATGCTGCTTTCATGACCACCTTCTAAATAACTCCCAAGTTTCTCTTGTGATCAGGTCTACTCCAGAGTATTTAGGAAGAGAATTCTGGGGAATGTGGTCCAGCTTAGCTGAGCTGATACAGTACAAAGTCTGCAGAGAGTTAGCTTGTTTAGCATCCTAGAAAAAGAAAACCTTAGAGGAGGGAGAGGAAGCATCAATCATAATCTTTCAATTGTGAAAGTAGTTCTTCCCCACGCCCTTTGAAATTATTAAACAATCTGTGGGTAATACTTTGAGATGATGTGAATATTAACAAAGGTGACAACCACCAACAGAAGTTATCCAGTGGTTTTAGCATTTATTGGTCATCTCTGTCCTTATGTTAAGGCTGTGTTTAGTTTTGTAAGAAATTGCCAAACTGTCTTCCAAAGTGGCTGTACCATTGTTCATTCCCACTATCAGTGAATGGGAGTTGCTTCTGCTCTACATCCTTGCCAGGGTTTGGTGTTATCAGTGTTTTGGATTTTGTCTCTTCTAATAAACGTGGACTGTCATCTCATTACTGTTTTTAATATGCAATTCCTTCATGATATATTGATGTTGAATATTTTTTCCTTTGCTTACTTGCCATCTGTACATCTTCTTTGAGGTGTCTGTTCAAGTCCTCAGGCCAATTAAAAAATCAAGTTATTTTTCTATTGTTTAATTAAAAGTTCTTTGTATATTTTGAATGAGTTATTAGATGTTTCTCTTGCAAATATTTTCTCCCAGTCTGTGATTTGTCGTCTCATCTTCTTGACATTATTTTTCACAGCATAATTTTTAATATTAATGAAGTCTAGCTTATTCATTTTTCATGTCTCATGCCTTTGGTGATGTGTCAAAAAGTCATCACCACGTCTAAGGTCATCAGATTTTTCTCCCATTATCTTCTAAGAGTTCTTTAGTTTTGCATTTAGCATTTCTATCTGTGATCTATTTTGAATTAATTTTTTCATGAAGTATGTAAAGTTTTTTTTTGCATGCAAATGTTCAGTTGTTCACCATTTGTTGAAAAAACTGTCGTTGGTCCATTTTATTGCCTCTGCTGCTTTTAAAGATCAATTGACTATATTATGTGGGTCAGTTTCTGGGCTCTCTATTCTGTTCCACTGATCCACCCAAGAATTTCTTTTTTGGGTATGTACTAATATAAATGGGCAATGTGTTTGTAATACCAAAACCTACTTGTTCATTGCTTTTATGTAGAAAAGCGATCAATTTTTTTATTTTTATTTATTTTTTGTCTTTTTGCTATTTCTTTGGGCCGCTCCCACGGCATATGGAGGTTCCCAGGCTAGGGGTCCAATCGGAGCTGTAGCCACTGGCCTACACCAGAGCCACAGCAACACGGGATCCGAGCTGCGTCTGCAACCTACACCACAGCTCATGGCAACGCCGGATCGTTAACCCACTGAGCAAGGGCAGGGACCGAACCCGCAACCTCATGGTTCCTAGTCAGATTCGTTAACCACTGCGCCACGACGGGAACTCCCGATCAACTTTTTAATGTTAACCTTGTGTCCTGCAACGTTGCTATAACCCCTGGTTAGTTCCACAAGTTTTTGGTTGAGTCCTTCAGATTTTCTACATGGATGATCATGTCATCTGTGAACAATGTTTTATTTTTTCCTTTCAAATACATATACCCTTTATTTCCTTTTCTTGTCCTATTGCATTAGCTAGAACTTCCAGTATGATATGGAAAACCAGTGCTGAGAAGGGACGTCCGTTCCTTGTCTGTAAGGTTAATTTTTGATATTTGCATTCAATTTTAGGCTTTACTTAAAAATTTTTCTATGCCTATCATCTTAAATTCTTATGCCTTCTATCCCATTCTCATCCACTCTCTCTTGGTAACCATTTGCATTTATTTCTGGGTTATATTTTTGTGTTTCTGTTTTAAAAAAATAAGCAAATATGAATACTCATTTTTATTTCCCCTTCATTCTTAAACAAAGGGTGAACTATATACTTCTGAATCTGGCTTTATTCACTTCACAATATATTCTGGAAATCATTAATATCAACTCACAGAGATCATTCACATTCTTTTCCAGTGCTGCATAATATTCTATTGCAGGGATCCACCATAGTTTATTGAATCAGGTGCCTCTGAATAAATATTTAGGCTACTTCCAGTATTTTGTTATTATGAATGATGATGCAGTTGCGTAACCTTATATGTATATTACTTTGTTTTTGTTGAAATAGATCTTCAGGGTAAATTTCTAAAGTTGTGATTGATCAAAAATAAATGTATATTGTTTTATTGGAAATTACCAAATTCCCCTCCATATTGGTTATACTGTTTTTCTTTTCTATTTGCAATATATGACCATCTGTTTTCCTACAACCTCAGCAACTGATTGTGTTCTCAAGCATTTGAATTTTTGCCATCTTGATAGGTGAGAAATGGTCATTATGGTGAAGTTCAGTATCTTTTCATGTCCTAAGGCAGGGCTTTCTGTTTTTTTTTTTTTTTTTTTTTTTTCAATTGGGGTATAGCTGATTTACAATGTTATATTCATTTCAGGTGTACAACATAGTGATTCAATATTTTTATACATTATACTTCATTTAAAACTATTATAAAATATTGGATTATATTTCCTGTACTGTACAATATATTTTTGGAGTTTATTTTATACGTAGTAGTTTTTAACCTCTTAATCCCCTCTGTCTTACCCCTCCCCACTTCCTCTCTTCACTGGTAACCACTAGTTTATTCTTTATATTTGTGAGTCTGTTTTGTTTTATTATACACATTCATTAGTTTTATTTTGTAGATTTCACATTCAAATGATAATGTACAGTATTTTTCTCTGATTTATTTCTCTGTGCATAATACCCTCCAGGCCCATCCATATTGTTGCAAATGACAACATTTCATTTTTTAATGACTAACAGTCCTGTGTGTGTGTGTGCATGTGTGTATAGAATCTCACATAGTTTTTATCTATTCATTTCTCTCATCTGTGGATGGACACTTAGGTTGCTTCCATATCTTGGCTATTGTAAATAATGCTGTGATGAATGTTGGCTTGCATGTATCTTTTCAAATTAGTGTTTTCATTTTCCTGGGTATATACCTTGGGGTGGAATTGCTGGATCATATGTAGTTCTACTTTTAGTTTTTTTGAGGAACCTCCATAGTGTTTTCCATAGTGGCTGCACCAGTTTACATTAGAACCCACAGTGTATTAAGGTTATCTTTTCTCCATATCCTTGCCAACATTTATTATTTGTGTTCTTTTTTATACTAACCATTTGGACATGTGAGGTGATATCTCATTTTAGTTTTGACTTGAATTTCTTTGATTGTGATATTGAGCATCTTTTCATGTGCCTGCTGGCCATCTCTATATCCTCTTTGGAAAAATGTATTTTCAAATCTTCTGCCTATTTTAAAATAGGATTGTTTCTTTGATACTGAGTTGTATGAGCTTCTTATACATTTTAGATATTAACCTCTTGTTGCTCATTCACTTGCAGATATCTTCTCTCATAGTTTGTCTTTTTGTTTTGTCAATGGTTTCCTTTGCTGTGCAAAAACTTTTTTTTTTTTTTTTTTTTTTTTGCTTTTGTTTCCTTTGCTTTGGAAGCTGATCCAAAAATGTTGCTATGATTTCTGTTGAAGAGTATACAGCTTATGTTTTCTTCTAGGAGTTTTATGTTATGTTTACTGGTCTTACATTTAGGCATTTAATCCATTTTGAGCTTATTTTTGTATGTGGTGTAAGAAAATGTTCTAATTCATTTTTCTGCATATAGCTGTGGAGTTTTCCCAGCACCATTTGTTAAAGAGATGATTTTTTCTCCATTGTATATTCCTGCCTCCTTCTTTTTAGATTAATTGACCATGATTGCATGTGTTTATTTCTGGGTTCTCTATTCTGTTCTATCGATTTATGTGTCTATTTTTTGTACCAGCACCACACTGTTTTGATTAGCTTTGTAGTATGGCCCAAAGTCAGGGAGTGTAATACCTCCAGTTGCGTTCTTTTTTTCCTCAAGATTATTTTGGCTATTTGGAGTCTTAGGTTTCCACATAATTTTTAGAATTATTTGTTCTAGTTCTGTCAAAAATGTCATGAGTGTTTTGATAGGGATTGCATTAAATCTGTAGATTGCTTTGGTAGTATATTTTAACAATATTAATTTTTCTAATCTATGAACATGATCTTTCCAGTTCTTTGTATATTTTCAGTTTATTCATAATGTTTTATAGTTTTCAAAGCATAGGTCTTTCACCTCCTTGATTAAGTTTATTCCTAGGTATTTTCTTCTTCTTCTTCTTCTTTTTTTTTTTTTTTTGTCTTTTTGCCTTTTCTAGGGCTGCTCCCTTGGCATATGGAGGTTCCCAGGCTAGGGGTATAATCAGAGCTGTAGATGCTGGCCTATGCCACAGTCACAGCAATGTGGGATCCGAGCCACGTCTGTGACCTACACCATAGTTCACAGCAATGCCGGATCCTTAACCCACTGAGCAAGGCCAGGGACGGAACCTGAAACCTCATCATTCCTAGTTGGATTCATTAACCACTGTGCCATGACAGGAACCCCTATTTTTTTCTTTTTGATTCAGTTGTAAACAAGATTGTATTCTTGCTTTCTCTTTCTGATAGTTTATTATTAGTGTATAGAAAAGCAACAGATTTTTTATATTAATCTTGAGTTTTGTCAAATGCTTTTTCTTTTTTTTTCTTTATTTTTTTACAGAATAAAATACATACGTTTACACACAATTACATTCACACAGATTATTACAACATGGATCTTAAGAAACAGATTGACTCCCACTGGAGAAGTGGAATGGAAAATATGCTGAGACAAATAGGAAATTTATTCTATACTTTATCTCAATTTTATGGCTTTCATCTTTACTACTTAATTTTATCTATTACATTTCAATTTTTCTTTAAAAATTAGCATTATATTAAATTGTTATATTATGCAACTAAAATTTATAAAGAAGAAAGCCTTATATACCATTAAATATTTTATATAGCATAGTAAAAAGAATAACAACTGGTAAGCATAACAAAAATAATACACCCTCTGAAAATAAGTAAAATATAAAATGCATAAGTTGGTTAAAAAAACAGTGTAACTATATAAATATATCCTCACAATTTGTTCCATCTCATTGATTCTTCAATAAAGGCATTACACCATTCTAGGTGATGTGATAAACAAGACATTATAGACTTTACATTGTACCATGGAGAGAAATGGTTATTAATCATACAATTGTGGAACTGTATTATTTAATTGTACAGTGGCATTATTTAATTATAATTATCACAAGTTCTTTGATGGAGAGGAAATCAGAATCAGATCTAAGAAGACTTCAGCATTCCAAGAATGATGTCAAATGACCCCCTTCATGGTGGATTATGCACTTATTTACTATGAGGTGTATTTCTTCTCCAGAGATTCCTTGTTTGTGTATCAATTGTAGAGTTTTGGTTTGCAGTTATTCTGAAGTTTTGATATAAGAGTCTATATGTATATGAGATTGTTTTAAGTTGTTGTTCTCTTAATTGCAAGTTCATCTCTGGTGTCCCGCATTTGTACCCATCTCTTCTCATGATTTCTGATTTTGATGGTATAATTGTGCATGGATGATTTCGTATCTTTACTGGTGAGCCTTGTCATTTGTGGAATTTTTGTTTCCTGTTGCTGATCTTTTCTTTCCTGCCTAGAGAAGTTCCTTTAGTATTTGTTGTAAGGCTGGTTTAGTGTTGCTGAATTCTCTCAGCTTTTGCTTATTTGAGAAGGTTTTGATTTCTCCTTCAAATCCGAATGAGAGCCTTGCTGGGTAGAGTATTCTTGGTTGGAGGTTTTTTCCTTTCATCACGTTAAGTATATCATGCCACTCCCTTCTGGACTGCAGAGTTTCTGCTGAAAAATCTGCCGATAACCTTATTGGGGTTCCCTTGTATGTACTTGTTTCTTTTCCCTAGCTGCTTTCAAGATTTTCTCTTTGTCTTTAATTTTGGTCAGTTTGATTATTATGTGTTTCGGTGTGTTCCTCCTTGGGTTTATTTTATATGGTACTCGTTGTGCCTCCTGGATTTGAGTGAGTGGTTCCTTTCTCATGTTAGGGAAATTTTCGGCTATTATCTCTTGGAATATTTTTTCTGTCCCCTTCTCTCTCACTTCTCCTTCTGGCACCCCTATAATACGGATGTTGGTGCGTTTAACATTGTCCCAGAGTTCCCTGAGACTCTCTTCATTTTTTTTTCAATCTTTTTTCTCTTTTCTGTTCTGCATCCGTAATTTCTTCTAATCTGTCCTCCACCTCGCTTATTCATTCTTCTGCCTGTTATTCTGCTGTTAGCTGCTTCTAGTGAGTTTTTTATTTCAGTTATTGTATTTTGCATCTCTTCTTGTTTAAGTTTTATATCTTGTATCTCTTTGGTCAGTGTTTCCTATAAGTTATCCATCTTTGCCTCCAGTTTATTTCCAATGTCTTGCATCATCTTCAGCATCGACAGTCTAAAGTCTTTTTCCTGGAGGCTGAGAATCTCCTCATTGCTTAGCTGATTTTCTGGGGTTTTTCCTTTCTCCCTCATCTGAGTTATAGTTCTCTGTCTTTTCATTTTTATAGCTTTTTGGTGTGGTGACCTTTTTATAGATAATACAGCTATAGCCTCTCTTACTTCTGGTGTCTGCCCCCCTTGTCTCAAATGCTTTTTCTGAGTCTATTATTGAGATGATCATATGACTTATCCTTCCTTTTGTTAATGTGGTGTATCACATTGATAGACTTGCAGATAATGAACCATCTTGCATTCTTATAATAAATTCCTCTTGCCCATTAGGTATGACCCTTTTTATCTATATTATTGAATTTGGTTTGCTAATATTCTGTTGAGGATTTTTGTATCTATACTCAACAGAGATATTGAACTGTAATTTCCTTTACTGTAGTGGCTTTGTCTGGTTTTGGTGTTAGGGTAATGGTGGACTTGGAGAATGAATTTGGGAATGTTCCCCCCTTTTCAATTTTCCGATTAGTTTGAAAAATATAGGTAATAATTCTTTATTTGCTTGGTAGAATTTCCCCGTGAGGATGTCTGGCCCTGGACTTTTGTTTGCTGGGAGTTTTTTGATTATTAATTCAATTTGACTACTAGTGATTGGTCTGTTCAAATTGTCTGTTTCTTCTTGATTCAGTCTTGGAAGTTTGTATGCTTCTAGACATTTGTCTGTTTCTTCTAGATTGTCCAATTTGTTGGCATCATAGTATTCTTATAATTTTTTTTATATCTCTGATATCAGCTGTAATTTCTCCTCTTTCACTTCTTTGTTTACCTGGGTTCTCTGTCATTTTTTTTTCCTCAAAGAATCTACCTAAAAATTTATAAATTTTGTTTATCTTATCAAAAAACTCACTTTTGGTTTCATCAGTCTTTTCATTTTTTTTGGTCTCTTTTATTTATTTCTTCTCTAATTTTTAATATTTCCTCCCTTTTTCTGACTTTGGGCTTTATCTCTTCTTCTTTTACTAATTCCTTTAGATGATTGGTTACACTGTTTGAGGTTTTGTTTTTAGTAGCATGTTGTTTAGTCTCCATGTGTTTGTTTTTTTCCTGTTTTTCTGTAGTTGATTTCAACTTTCATGCTATTGTGGTCAGAAAAAAAATGCTTAATGTGATTTCTATTCTCTTAAATTTGTTGAGATTTGATTGTGCCCTAGTATATGGGCTATCCTGGAGAATATTCCATGTAAATTGAAAGGAATGTGTATTCTGCTGTTTTTGCATGGAATGTTCTATAGGTAGCTATTAAATGCAACTGGTCTAATGTGCCATTTAAGACACTATTTCCTTATCGATTTTCCATCTGGATGAAATAGCCATTGATGTAAGTGGGGAAATGTGTGTTAAAGTTCCCTATTATTATTATTGTCAATTTCTTCCTGTGCTTTATATAGTTAGGTCCTCCTAAAGTAGGTGCATATATGTTAATAAGTGTTATATTTTCTTATATCAGTCCCTTTATCATTACATAATGTGCTTTTTTTTGCCTTTTGTTTAGGCTTTGTTTTACTTATTTATTTTGGCCAGGTGCATGACATACAGAAGTTCCTGGGCCAGGGATCAAACCCACTCCAGAGCAGTGATAGCACTAGATCCTTAACCCACTAGGCCACCAGAGGACTCCTAGGCTTTGTTTTATTATTTATTTATTTGTTTATTTTTGCTTTTTAGCACTGCAACCATGGTATGTGGAAGTTCCCAGGCTAGGGGTCAGATCAGAGCTATAGCTGCCAACCTATACCAGAGCCACAGCAACGTGGGATCTGAGCTGCATCTGTGACTTACATCATGGCAATGCTGGGTCCCTGACCAGCTGAGCGAGGCCGGGGATCAAACCTATATCCTCATGGGTACTAGATAAATTCATTTCTGCTGAGCCACAATAGGAACTCCCTCCTAGGCTTTGTTTTAAAGTCTACTTTGTCTTGAATGGGTATTGCTATCACCATTTTCTTATTTTTCCATTTGCATGAAATATCTTTCCATCTACTCACTTTCAGTCATTTTGTGTCTTTAGCTCTGAAGTGAGTGTCTTGTAAGCAGCATATAAATGGGCTGAAAAAATGTTCAGTCAGCCACTCTATGTCTTTTGTTTGAGGCATTTGGTTTATTGACATTTAAAGTGATTATTGATGGGTACTCATGCACATTGTTTGCAGGAAAAATATAAGCTTTTAGTGTGGTGTACAAAATCTTTAATGATCAGTTCCCTGTCTGCAATGATTTCTGTCTCTCGTTGCTATGTACCCCGCTCTACTTACTCCAAATATTTCCTTTTTCCTTTCCTGTCTCTCTCATGTCTCTACACTTTTGTTTTCAGTTCCTTTTTGGAATCTCCTTTCCCTTGTCCATGAGAAAACTTCTAATCATCCTTCAAAGCACAGTTCAAATATCATCTCCTTGATAAAGTCTTTCTTGTCTTTTTCAGTAGAGCTACTCATCAATCTAGGATCCTATAGAATTTTGCATCTTTGACCTCTTCAATAGCCCTCACCAGACTGTGCTGCAATTGTTTACTTTTGAGTCCACCTCTACTACTCTTTAAACATAAACATTAAAAAAAATGTATCTGCCCCTCATTTCAAGCATTGTGCCAGTTATATAGTGAGTGTTAAATTTTTGATTTTATAAGTAGAATCTTATCCCTCCTGGTTTCTGCTGATATAAAGCTTGGCATTTTCTCTTTCCTCTGGGTTTTCCTTTTTCTGGGATGCTAATTATAGATTAGCAGCTCAGTAATTATGGCCAAGCTTATGAGAGTTTCAGTTTACTGCCACCCTATCTCCCAAGCTAATTTCCTTCAGCACATCATGAATCACTTAATTATTGAATCTTATAGCTGGGAGGGATATTGAGGAGTCATTTGATCTTTCTTTTCCCCTCAAGGTAGGACTTGATCCTCTGTCCCAGTGAAAGTAGGAGAGAAGATTGTGTGATTTCAGATTTTAGCATCAGCAGAGTACATACCTCTCCTTTCAGATAGGTGTCCAATAGTGCTTGAAATAAGTCACTGTGATTTTGGACAGGATGGATTATAGGGGTGACATGGATTGAATTCTAAGGTAGTAAAGTAGAAATTTCTTTCCAAATCAAACAACCAGCAAACATTTTGTCACCAGCACTACCCTAACTGCAGATCTTTTTTGATGAGATATTATGGTTTAGTTATAACTGAAAATGTCTTGAGAACACAGTTGAGGATATTTTACCTGTCAGCATTTCATCATCTTGTGTTCCAACTCTCCTAACAAATAATAAAAAATGTACTATTACCATTTTAGTGGTCATCATAACAATTAAGTATTAAGCTAATAAGATTCAAATGAAAATTGGCATTTGACCCCCACTCCTCAAAGCTCATCAAGATAAGGTTTCCTTTCTATTATCTAAGAAAGATTTATTGACACATTAAAAAAAAGAATATTTTCCTCACCCCCTGAATCAGTTTATATGTGTATTTTTCCTGTTCTCTGCTTCCTCCAGTATAAATAGGGAACTGCCTTGGTATTTGGGGGTGGGGCTTGAGCTATGTCACACAGTAGGGAGCACCTGTTGTCATACTGCTTTAACCTTTAACCAAGGTTGGTTGTGCTCACTCTAAAGAATAACACAACATGAAAAACTGCCTAGAGAGTCGCACATCAAGATTTGCATTCAGATTAGGATGTAATTTATCCAATCAGATCCTATGCCAGATACTAGAGGTAGGGCATGTTTCTTGCCTTCATGGAGGTAATTTTCTACAGGGGGAGTAGAAAAACAAAGTAAATGAATAGATAAAATGAAAACAATTTTAAAGTGTTGCTAAGGAAACGATAAGAGGATAAATTGGAGAATAGTACGGGTGGCTCCCTTTTGATAGATTGGTCAGGGGAGGACTCCCTGGGGAGGTGATATTTATACTGAGACCTGAAGATCAGGTCAGGTGCCACCTCACACCAGTCAGAATGGCCATCATTAATAATCTACAAATGAGAAATTCTGGAAAGGGTATGGAGAAAAGGGAACCTTCCTTCATTGTTGGTGGAAATGTAAATTTATACAACCACTGTGGAAAACAGTATAGATGTTCCTCAGAAAACTAAAGACCTACCATATGATCCAGCAATTCCAATCTCGGGCATATATCCAGACAAAATTATAATTCAAAAAAATACATGCACCCATGGGTGTTCCTGTTGTGGCTCAGTGGTAATGAACGTGACTAGTATCCATGAGGATGTGGGTTCAAGCCCTGGCCTCACTCATTGGGTTAAGGATCTGGTGTTGCCATGAGCTGTGGTATAGGTTGCAGATGTGCCTGAGATCCCATGTGGCTGTGACATAGGCCAGCAGCTGCAGCTCTGATTCAACCCCTAGCCTGGGAACTTTCATATGCTGCAAGTGCAGCCCCCGCCCCTCCAAAAAAACCCCACAAAAAAAGATACTTGTACCCCTATATTTATTGTAGCACTATTCATAATAGCCAAGACATGAAAACAATGAAAAGCCCATCAACAGATGAATGGATTAAGACATGGTACGTGTATCCATTGGAATACTACTCAGCCATAAAAAGAACAAAATAATGCTGTTTGCAGCAACTTGGATGCAACTAGAGATTCTCATACTAAGTGAAGTAAGTCAGAAAGACAAATACCATAATATGTTACTTATATGTGGAATCTAAAATATGGCACAAGTGAACCTATGTACAAAACAGAAACAGACTCACAGACATAGAGAATAGACTTGTGGTTGCCAAGGGGGAGGGGGAAGCAGTGGGATGGACAGGGAATTTGGGATTGGTAGATGCAAACTATTCCATTTAGAATGGATAAGCAATGAGATCCTGCTGTACAGCACAGGGAATGATATCCAATCTCTTGGGATAGAACATCAAGATATATGAGAAAAAGAATGTATATATACATGTATGACTGGGTCACTACACTGTACAGCAGAAATTGATACAACACTGTAAATCAACTATACTTTAAAAAAAATTAAAAGAGATATGTATAGGTAGAGCTGTGAGGTATGGAGGTGGGAATAGTCTGGGCCCTGAGAGAAGCCTTGTTTGGACAGATAAGCCCAAAGTCATCAGCCCTAGAAGGTATTTAAGGCCATGAAATAGATTCTGTCATTTTGGAGAGTATAAGGAGAGGTGAGAGGAGGCCACAGAATCCAATCCTGATGTGCTCCTGAGGGGAGCAGGGAGCCTGCAGGCCAGGAATGAAGGAGCTGGGGAGGGGAGGGTGTCCTTTCCGCAGGGTGAGGGGAGGGAAAGGCCCACCTCACTTTGGGAAAAAATGTGATAGCTGAGAACACAAGTGTCCACTGACAGATGAATGGACAAACCAAGTATGGTATGTGTAAACAATGGAATATGATTGGACCTGGAGACGGAAAGGCATTCTGACACCTGCTATGCTGTGGATCAACTCTGAGGCCATTATGCTAAATGAAATAAACCAGACACAAACAGGACAATACCTGCATGATCCACTTCTCTGAAATAGCTAGTGTAGTCAGGTTCCTAGATACTGAAAGTAGAAAGAGTAGCTGCCAGGATCAGGGAGTGGCGTACACGGAGTCTGGGTTTAATGGGCACAGAGTTTCAATTTTGGATAAAGAAAAGACTTCCAGAGATGGAAGTTGGTCTTGATTGCCCTACAATGTGAATGTACTTAATGCCACTGAACTGTACACTTCAAAATGGTTAAAAGGACACATTTCATGGTGTGTATATGTTACCACAATCAAAAAGGAAATTAGTCTCAAGTAAGACCCCTGATGAAATAAAACAGTGATAGGAGAACACAAAACAAAGTAAAACACCACCCCAAACAGGTGGCTACGAGAAGGTGACAGAGCCCAGCAGATCTGTTTTGTGGATTGAGATTGTTTCCCCTTTCCCCCCTCCACCCACACCTGCCTAACCTGCCCTCAGGGGAGGTATTTGTCTAGTCCTTATGAAGGTGGGTGTGGTGTGGGAGACAAGGAGAGAGTAGAGAGGGCTGGAGAGGTAATAGATTAAAGACAAAACATCTGGGGAAGGTGCATGTGTGGAAGAAGAAATGTAGAAGGAGAGATGGAGACAGAAGGAGAAAACTGCTTCTTTTTTCTTTTCCTTTTTTTGTTTTGTTTTGTTTTGGTCCCCCTGCAGCATATGGAGTTGCTGGGTCAGGGATCAGATCTGATCCACAGTTGCCACCTAGGCTTTTGGCAATGCTGGATTCTTAACCCACGGTGCCAGGCCTGGGATGGAACCTGTGTCCCAGTTCTCCCAAGATGCCACCAATCCCATTGCGGCACGGGGGGATCTCTGAAAGCTGCTTCTAAAGGTCTGATAGACAGGCAAGAGGACAAAGGCAGACCAGTGCCTTGTCTTGGGCTTGCTCCACACCCATATGACAAGGATGCAGGATGTAGGTCCTGCTGAGCTGTGTCACACAGCTGGGTAAGGTCCAGGTAAAGTCCCTGGATGCAGTGTCTTTCTGTGCCTGCAAAACCTGATTCTGCAAAACAAACGTGCTACACTGAATAAAATGTATTCACTCAAATGGTCACATGGAACCATAATGCTTCTTAGGTGATGGCAGCCTTATGTACAGAGAATTTATGGACATTATGTACAGAGGGATCTGTGAACTGTCACTACTTCAGACTCATAAGGAAAGTGCACGGGAAACATGCTTTTGCTGTTCTACACATGAGGCTTTTAACAGAGAAGCACAATTTCTCTAAAACATTTATTTTGTAAGATAGGCAGTATTTGCTTCTTTTTAAAAAAATTAGGAAATAAAGATAGGCCAAAAAAAAAAAAAAAAAGAAGAAGAAAATTAAAATTTCCCTAAATTCAGACCCAATATAGTGTCTGTGAACATGCAGGTTCGATCCCTGGCCTCACTCAGGGTTACGGATCTGGTGTTGCCACATGCTGTGGCGTAGGTAGCAGATGCAGCTCAGATCTGGCATTACTGTGGCTGTGGTGTAGGCTGACAGCTGCAGCTCTGATTTGATCCCTAGCCCTGGAACTTCCATGTGCCTCAGCGGTGACCCTAAAAAGAAAAAAAAAATCCCTAAATTCTACTCCCTAGAGATAACCTGTTATCCAATTGATGTGCTTCAATTTTTTTTTTTTTAAGCTGTCCAGCATTTTCTGGGGCCTTCTACTTTTGGGGGCCATAACCACAGCAATCTATAGGAACTTTGTCTAGGCATGTACATATTTTCCACACAACTGCTAAGCTCTTTGTGCCTTTCATTTTTGCCTTTTAAGTCAGCTCTTTATTTATTTATTTTGGTGTCTTTTTGTTTTTTTCTAGGGCCACACCTACAGCATGTGGAGGTTCCCAGGCTAGGACTCTAATGGGAGCTGTAACTGCCAGTCCAAGCCAGAGCCACAGTAATGCCAGAGCCGAGCCACACCTTCGACCTACACCACAGCTCATGGCAACACGGGATCCTTAACCCACTGAGTGAGGCCAGAGATCAATCCCACAACCTCATGGTTCCCAGTCGGATTCGTTAACCACTGCACCATGACGGGAACTCCGACGTGCTTCAATTTTTATTTCCCTGCTCCTTGAATCTGAGCAGGCTTGTAACTGCTTCAACCAAAGGAGGGTGGTGAATGTAATTTCTGAGGCTAGTCACTATTAAGGCCATGCAGCAGCTACCTTTCTTGTTGGAACCCTTGTTCTTAGAGCCCTAAGTTACCACATGGGAGGTCTAATTACTCTGAGGCTGCCATGTTGCGAGGAAGCTCCAGTCATTTGGAGAGATGGCTTGTAGGTATCCTGGTTAACAATGAGTCACTGCAGCTTGGGTGCCAGGGAGGGGAGTGAAGAGTCTTGAAATGGGTCAGAGAAGGGCCCTTAAGAATCACATGCTGCCAATTGGTTCTTCACAACTGGAGCTCTAGACATCAATGACCAGAGATAAGTCTTCCCCCCTCCCCTGTGCTGTGCCCTAGCCAACTTCTTGAGCCCACATAATGTGGGGGCGTGATAAAATGGATGCGGTTTCATGCTGATAAACTTCAGCCTAATAGGTCGCTGGAACCCAGCTGTTCCGTTCCACTTCTCAGAGACAACGACCATTACCAGTTTCTTGTGTTCTATCAAAAAAAAAAAAAAAAATTTCTTATGAATATAAAACCATGTATTTAAAGTATACTTTTAGGGGAGTTCCCATTGTGGTTCAGCAGGTTATGAACCTGACTAATATCCATGAAGATGAGGATTTGATCCTGGCCTCTCTCAGTGGGTTAAGGATCTGGTGTTGCCATGAACTGTGGTGTAGGTAACAGATGTGGCTTGGATCCCGCGTTGCTGTGGCTGTGATGTAGGCCAGCAGCTGCAGCTCCAACTTGACCCCTAGCTTGGGAACTTTCATATGCCATGGGTGCAGCCCTAAAAAGCAAAAAAATATATATATAATATTTATAGCATATATTCTTCATTTTAAATTTTTTTCACTTAACAGTGTATCTTGAAGATGCTTCACCTACACATATAGAGCTTCTTCATTCCTTTATATGGATGGGTACCATTTAACTATATAAATATTTCATAGTTTAATTAGTCCTCTCAATGGACATTTAAATTGTCTTCAGGAGTTCCCGTCGTTGCTCAGTGGTTAACGAATCCGTCTAGGAACCATGAGGTTGCGGGTTCGGTCCCTGCCCTTGCTCAGTGGATTAACGATCTGGTGTTGCCGTGAGCTGTGGTGTAGGTTGCAGACGCGGCTCGGATCCTGCGTTGCTGAGGCTCTGGTGTAGGCCGGTGGCTACAGCTCCAATTGGACCCCTAGCCTGGGAACCTCCATATGCTGCAGGAGCAGCCCAAGAAATAGCAAAAAGACCAAAAAAAAAAAAAAAAATTGTCTTCAATAGTTTAGTTTTATAAATAGGTAGCAATTGCTGGGTGGCATTGGTAAATTTTGTAACATTGACAAATTGCACTCCATGGGAGTTAATCCGATTTTCCCTCCTAATAGAAATACCTGAGAATGAGTCTCCTCAAAAATACGGTGTTTTGTCAAATTTAGTTTTAAATCCCTGCCAAATAAATTAAGTATAACATGTTACTCTTGTTTAAATTATTTTATTATTTATTATTTTTTAACAAATTTTTGTTCAGTTTTGAGATGATTGACATATAGCACTATCTAAGATGTACAGCATAAAATTTGACTTATATACATCATGAAATGATTATTACAGTTAACTTAGTGAACATCCATCTCATAAAGATTCAAAATTTTAAAAACGGAAATTAATTTTTTCTGTAATGAGAGAACTCTTAGGATTTACTCTTTCATATCTGACATACAGCAGGGTTAATTATATTTATCTTATTGTACATTACATCTTAAGTATTAACTTTATGTCACAACTGGAAGTTTGTACCTTTTAACTGCCTTCATCTAGTGCCCCTACCCTCAACCATGCCTCTGGTAACCACAAATCTGATCTCTTTTTCTATGAGTTGGATTGTTCATGTAATTGTTTTTGAAGTATAATTTATCTACAACACTATGTTAGGTCCTGTTACATAACATAATGATTTGGTAGTACTGTACACATAACTAGTCGAGGATAGGTCTAGTTATGACATGTCACCATACAACAATATTACATAATTATTGACTATATTGCCTGCACTGTAAATTTCACAACCATGACTCATTTATTCTGCTACTGCAACTTTGTATCTCTTAATTACTCTCATCTCTTTCTCCCCACTACCCTGCCCACACACCTCTCCTCTGGCAACCACCTGGTTGTTCTCTATAACTATTTCTGTTCTGTTTATTCATTTGTTTTTAGATTCCACATATAAGTGAAATCATACAATATTTGTCTTTGTCTGACTTATTTTACTTGGTATGATTTCTATGTCCATCTGTGTTGTCACGAATGGCAAGATTTCATTTTTATGCCTAAATAATATTCCTGTGTGTGTGTGTGTGTGTGTGAGAGAGAGAGAGAGAGAGAGAGAGAGAGAATTTTTTATCCATTAATCTACTGATAGGCACATGGGTTGCTTTCATATCTTGGCTATTGTGAATAATGCTACAGCAAACATAGGGGTGCATGTATCTCTTCTAATGAGTGTTTTTGTTTTCTTCAGACAAAACCCAGGAATGGAATTCCTGGATCATGTGATAGTTATATTTTTACTTTTTGAGGATCATCCATACTGTTTTCCACAGTGGCTGCATCAATTTACATTCTCACCAAGAGTATATGAGGCTTCCCTTTTCTCCATGTCCTGACCAACACTTGGTATTTATCATCTTTTTGCTAATAGCCATTCTGACAGGTGTGGTGATATCTCATTATGGTTTTGATTTGCATTTCCCTGATGATTAGTGAATGTGAGCATTTTTTCTTGTCCCTGTTGGCCACCTGTTTATTTTCTTTAGTAAAATGTCCATTCAGAATCTCTGCCCATTTATAATTGGGTTCTTTTTTTGGCATTGAGTTGTATAAGTTATTTGTATATTTTGGTTATTAGCCCTTTATCAGATGTATCATTTGCAAATATCTTCTCCCATTCAGTAGGTGGCCTTTTTAATTTTGTTGATAGTTTCCTTTGCAGTTTCAAAAGCTTTTTAGTTTGATGTCCCATTTTCTTTGCTTTTGTTTTCCTTGCCTGAAGAGACATGTCAAAAAAAAAAAAATTAAGAATGCTGTCAAAGAGTGTACTGCCTATGTTTTCTTTCCAGAAGTTTTATGGTTTCTGGTCTTACATTTATATCCTTATAATCCATTTTGAATTTATTTTTGTACATGTTATGATAGAGTAGTCTAGTTTAATTCTTTTGCATGTAGTTCTCTGGTTTTCCCAACACCATTTATTGAAGACCTTTATCCCCCATTGTATATTCTCACCTCCTTTGTCATAGATGAAGTATCCATATAAGCATGGCTTATTTCTAAGCTTTCGGTTCTGTTCAACTGATTTATGTGTCAGCTTTTATGTCAAGTCTATATGTTTTGATTGTAGCTTTGTGTAGTCTGAAGTCAGGGAGTGTGAAATCTCTAGCCTTCTTCTTTCTCAAGTTTGTTTTTATGTTTCCATACAATTTTTTTTTTTCTGGTCTTTTCTAGAGCCACACCTGCGGCATATGGAGGTTCCCAGGCCAGGGGTCAAATCGGAGCTGTAGCAGCCGGCCAATGGCCAGAGCCACCACAACATGGGATACGAGCCACGTCTGTGACCTACACCACAGCCTACAGCAATGCCAGATCCTTAAAGCACTGGGTGAGGCCAAGGATCAAACCCAGAACCTCATGGTTCTTAGTTGGATTTGCTAAATACTGTGCCACGACGGGAACTCCTCCATACAAATTTCAGATTTTTTCCAAGTTCTGTGAAAAAATGCCATTGGTATTTTGATAAGGATTGCATTGAATCTGTAGATGGCCTTGGGTAATATAGTCATTTTAACAATATCAGCCCTTCCAATCCATGAACATGGTATATATTTCCATTTTTTGTGCCATTTTCAATTTCTTTCATCAGTGTATTATAGTTTTATGAGTATGGGTCTTTTACCTCCTTCATTAGATTTATTCCTAAGTATTTTATTCTTTTCAATACAATTACAAATGGGATTGTTTTCTTAATTTCTCTGATAGTTCATTGTTAATATATAGAATTGCAGCAGATTTCTGTATATTTTTTGTATCCTGCAACTTTACCACATTCATTGATGAACTCTAGTAGTTTTTTGCTGGCACCTTCATGATTTTCTGTGTATAGTATTATGTCATCTGCAAACAGTGACTGTTGTAGTCCTTCCTTTCCAAATTGGATTCCTTTTATTTCTTATTGCATGGCTATTCCTTTTATTTCTTGATTGCTGTGGCTAGGATTTCCAATACTATGTTTAATAAAAATGGTGAAAGTGGACTTACTTGTTTTGTTCCTGAAATTAGAGGAGGAAGTACTTTCAGCTTTTCAACATTGAGTATGTACGTATGGGCTTATCATATATGGCCTGTGTTGAGGTATGTTCCTTCTATACCCACTTTGTGGAAAGCTTTTATCTTAAATGGATGTTGAATTTTGTCAGAAGCTTTTTCTGCATCTATTGAGATGATCATATGGTTTTTATTCAGTTTATTAATAGGGTGTATCATATTGAGTTGTGGATATTGCAACATCCTTACATCCCTGGGATAAATCCCACATGCTCATGGTGTATGATCCTTTTACTGGATTCAGTTTGTTAATATTTTGTTGAAGATTTTAATATGTATGTTCATCAGTGATATTGGCCTATTTCTTTTTTTTTTTTTTTTTTGGCGATATCTTTCTCTGGTTTTGGTATCAGGGTGATGTTGGCCTCATAGAATGAAATCAGAAGTATTCCTTCTTGTGCAATTTTTCAGAAAAGGTTGAGAAGGATTGTTGTTAACTGGCCTCTAAATGTTAGATCAAATTCACCTGTGAAGCCCTCTGGTCCTGGATTTTGTTTGTTGGGTGTTTTTTTTAAAATTACTGATTCAATTTCTTTTCTGCTATTTCTGTGTTCATATTCTTATTTATTCCTTGTTCAGTCCTTGGAGATGTACATTTTTAGGAATTTGTTTATTTCTTCTGTGTTGTCCATTTTATTGGCACATAATTGTATACAGCAATCTCTGTTATCATTTTGTATTTCTGTAGTGTTGTTTGTAACTTCTTATTTCTGATATATTTATTTGGGTTCTCTTTTTTATGAGTCTGGCTAAAAATCCATCAATTTTGTTTGTCTTTTCAAAGAACCAACTATTAGTTTCATTGATCTTTTCTATTGTTTTTTGGTCTCTATTTCATTTATTTTTGCTCTGATCTTTATGATTTACTTCCTTCTATCAACTTCGGGTTTTGTTTTTTCTTTAGTTCCTTTAGGTATAAATTTAGATTATTTGAGATTTTTCTTTTTTCTTGATGTAAGCTTATATAGCTATAAACTTCCTATTAGAACTGCTTTTGCTATGTCCTACTGATTTTTGGATCATTGTACTTACATTTTCATTTGTTTTAAATTTCTTCTTTGATTGAGTAATTTATTGGTTGGTTAATAACAATATTTAGCCTCCATGTGTTTGTTATGTTTTGCAGTTTTTTCCTTGTAATTAATTTCTAGCATCATAGTGCTTTGGTTGTAAAGCATGATTGATATGATTTCAATTTTCTTAAGTTTATTGAGACTTCTTTTTTTGGCCTAGTATGTCATTTATCCTGGAGAATGTTCTAGGTGAACTTGAAAAGAATATGCATTCTGCTGCTTCTGGGCGAAATGTTCTATATATATATCTGTTAAGTCCTTCTAGTCTAATGTGTCATTTAAGGCCAGTGTTTCCTTACTGATTTTCTTTCTAGATAATCTCTCCATTGAGGTAGGTGGGGTGTTAAAGTCCCGTAGTATTACTGTGCTACTGTCAATTTCTTCCTACATGTCTGTTAATATTTGCTTCATATATTTAAGTGTTTCTAGGTTAGTTGCATATATATTTACAGTTGTTATATCTTGGTGGATTGATTCCTTAATAATTATGTAGTGTCTTTATTTGTCATTTGTTACAGTCTTTGTTTTAGTCTATTTTGTCTGATATAAGTATTGCTACCCTGGCTTTCTTTTGATTTCCATTTTCATGGAATAATTTTTTCCATTTCCTCACTTTCAGTCTGTGTGTTTTTTAGATTTGAAGTGAGTCTCTTCTAGGCAGTGTATATATATGTATATATATATATCTTGTTTTTGTATATATAAAGTCACTCTATGTCATTTGTTCATTTTTTTCCCCTTTTATGGTGACACCTGCAGCATGTGGAAGTTCCCAGGCTAGAGGTTGAATTGGAGCTGCAGCTGTCAGCCTACACTACAGCAACAGCTATGCCAGATCTGAACCGCATCTGCAACCTATGCTGCAACTTGAGACCATGCTGGCTCCTTAAACCACTGAGTGAGGCCAGGGATTGAACTCACACCCTCACAGACACTATGTTGGGTTCTTCACCCGCTGAGCCACAATGGGAACTCCCACTCTGTCTTTTGATTGGAGCACTTAGTCTATTTATATTTAAAGTGATTATTGATATGTTGTACTTACTGCCATTTTGTTAATTGTTTTAGGTTGTTATTTTCATAGTTTATGGTTGCTTTTTTCTTTTGTTCTCCTGTAATTTGATGACTGTCTTTAGTATTATGTTTGAGTTCCTTTCTTTTTCGTATATATAAATATACTATATATAATATCATATATGTATGATTATAAGTTGCTTATCTCTTAATTTCAAATGCATTCCTCACTCTTTTTTTTCTTTTTTCTTTGTCTTTTTGCCTTTTCTAGGACGGCTTCCGCGGCATATGGAGATTCCCTGGCTCGGGGTCAAATTGGAGCTGTAGCCACCGGCCTACGCCAGAGCCACAGCAACGCGGGATCTGAGCCGCATCTGCAACCTACACCACAGCTCGCGGCAACACCAGATCCTTAACCCACTGAGCAAGGCCAGGGATCGAACCAGCAACATCATGGTTCTTAGATTCATTAACCACTGTGCCATGATGGGAACTCCCATTCCTCACTCTTTAAGAGTGAGTTTCTATTTTCCGTAGCCCTCTGGCTCCCCTGAAAGTGAGCCTCACTGGCCTTAAAACCAACCATTCTGGAGCTTTTTTTCCCAGTGCAGGAGCCTAATGTGGGGCTTGACTCCTTCTTTCCTTGGAGAGAACTTCTGTAATTGTAATTATCCTATTTACAATTAGGATGTTTGTGGGTCACCCACTCAGGGATGTGGGATTTGACTTTTATCTCTGCCCCTCCTACCAGTCTCATTGTGTTTCCTTCTTTATATCTTTAGTTGTAGAAGATTTTTCTGCCAGGCTTCCAGTTTTTCTCATCAGTAGTTACTCTGTCATAGTGGTAATTTTGGTGTGCCCATGAAAGATCAGCTCAGGGTCTTCCTACTCCGCCATCTTGATGATTGCCTCACAGCTCTGGAGCCACAACTCTGGCAAGTCCTACGTCCACAAGTCAGGCCAGCAGTCTGGAAACTCACCCAGGGTTTCTGTGTTACACTCTTGAAATAGAAATCCTTTTCCTGTTATTATTAAATTTCTATTATTTATTTTATTGTGAGTTAAATTGAAGGACTTTTCATATGATCAAGACTATTGGTATTCCTTTTTTTAATGGACACTGTTTCTGTATCTTGCCCATTTTCCTAGTGGACAATGGTCTTTCTAATTTTTATTCATTGACCTCTTTATTGCATAGATAGTAACCCTTTGTTTGACTATAATGCAAAATTAAAGTATTTCATTGTTTTTTTCCTTTTTGGTATTTTTATTTTGCAAAGAATTTTAATATTTGTTTGTTAAATTGATGAGGCTTTACTTTAAAGTTTGAGTTTCATCACATCATTAGCATGTCACTTAGGATTGCAGTATCACACAACTACAAGAAACCAAAGTCTAAAAACAGTGGCTCAAGTCAATAGGGTGTGTGTCTGTGTGTGTGTGTCTGTGTGTCTTAGTGCGAAGCCTAGGGATAGGTGACTGTTAGCTTTGATTCAGCTCTTCAACCATTTCAGGACCAATGTCTCTTATTTTACTTTCTTAGTCTTTCCATCCTGGTCCTAAGATGACTTTAGCACTAGCCCTTCAAAGGACATAAGTGCCAGTACATTTGTGTTTTTATTGGGAAAGTACGAACTTTTCCCAGTAGACTTCCACTTCCTCAAGTCTCAATGACCAAATCCAAGTCACACAATTATCATTGCTATAAGGGAGGCTGGGAGAACAAGACCGCCATCATGACCCATGTTCAAGTGTTGAGCCTATTGCCCCCCTGAAGAGAATTGGAGTTTTATTTACCAGGGAAGAAGTAAAGAAGTGGATAATAGGGAGTTCCCGTCGTGGCGCAGTGGTTAACGAATCCAACTAGGAACCGTGAGGTTTCGGGTTCGGTCCCTGGCCTTGCTCAGTGGGTTAAGGATCCAGTGTTGCCGTGAGCTGTGGTGTAGGTCGCAGACGCGGCTCGGATCCCACGTTGCTGTGGCTCTGGCGTAGGCTGGCAGCTACAGCTCCAATTAGACCCCTAGCCTGGGAACCTCCATATGCCATGGGAGTGGCCCAAGAAATGGCAAAAAGACAAAAAAAGAAAAAAAGAAGTGGATAATAGAGATGATGGACAAAAAACTCATACTGATGGGAATACTAGGAATGGCTTTCCTCACTTCAAGTTTATAAAAACAATTTCCCTTGTTTTCTTCTAATGATTTAATGGCTTAATTTTTTTTCTTACATTTCAATCTTTGATTCATTTGGCTTTTTATCTTATTAATTTTGGAATATGGGTATAATTTTTTGTGAGATGACAACTTGGTTGTCTTAACACTAGTTATTGAATAAGCATTTTGTCTTCATGGATTTAAAATTCTACCTTTATCTTATACAAAATTCCTGTATGAATCTGAATCAATTTCTTGATTTTTTTTTTCGGGTCACATCTGTGGCATATGCAGGTTCCCAGGCTAGGGGTCCAATCAGAGCTATAGCTGCTGGCCTACACCACAGCCACAGCAACACAGGATCTGAGCCATGTTAGCAAACTACACCACAGCACACAACAACACAAGATCCTAAAACCACTGAGTGAAGCCAAGGATTGAACCCGCAACCTCATGGTTCCTAGTCAGATTTGGTTCTCCTGCACAACAATGGGAACTCCTGCTTTTTTGATTTTCTAGTGTTTCTATTGATGTATTTATGAACCAGTACCGTAATGTTTTAATTAGCTAAAATTTGGTAGACTAGACTTCTTTCACTATTTCCCCCGGAGATATCCTGGAAACTCTTGCATGTTTATTCTCCAAATGAACTTTAGAATCATTTTGTCTATTTCAAAAAAAAAATTATATTTTTGGGAGGATGACATACACTTTTAGATTAATTTGGGAAGAATTGACATCTTTATAATATTGAGTCTTCCTATTTAAGAACACACACTATTTTTTACTTAAATTATTGGAGGGATTCCTTCAGTAGCATTTTATAATTTTTTTGCTAATTTTTAAATAGTGATTCCTAGGTGTTTTATCTTTTGTTTCTATTGTAAGTGGGATCTTTTCTTCCAATGTAAATTCTAAGTAAATATTATCTATATACCCAAAGACTTTGCTTTTTAAATTTAAATTTTGTATGTAAATTTCTCATTTAAAGTAATCATATATATATATCCTAATATATATAAATTCTCATTTATAGTGAATTTTTGTGGCTTCTCCTAGAAAATACCATTGTATCACCAAAGGTTAAACTTGTTTTTTTCTTCTTGTCTAATTGATTTGAATAATAATTACAAAGAAATTTTATACAGAATTAGCGATAGCTGACAGCCTTGTTTTATTTATGAATTTATCAGAGACTATATGGGTATACACATATATGTTATGTGTTTACACTTGTATGTATGTATGTGTGTGTATATGCATTTGTAATGTTGTTAAGGAAATATCCATCTATTCTTATTATAAGTTTTTGATTGATGCCTTTTTAGAAAACTAAGATGTAAGTCCCTGAACTTTAGATTTATTGACCAGATAGTAGATATTTCAAGAAGTATAGAGCAAAAGTTAGAAAAAAAACTTATCTAGACATTAGTGTAATTATTACCTTTTTAAGAGGGTCAGGGGAATATTTTCAGAAGGGAGCACATTGCAGTAAAAAAAAATGTTTTATTTACTAGCAAATGGGATCCGTTGCTGTATTGCTCTGATACTTAATCATCACGCAGAATTGCTGCTTGTAATTGAAGGTTAAATCCAACATGGTACATTTGGAAATAAGATCATATTCTTCCACATACCTGAACTGTTCAGATCTTCTTGGAAAGGAATTAGATTTTGTTCAAAAAGAAAAAAGTAAGATTTCCATTCATATTTGCTTTTTCTATTAATGTCCTTAAAATCTGTAGAAAACTTTTGTAAAGCCTCATTTCTGATGTGGAAATAATAAAACTCCTGATTTGAAGTTAATGAAGGAAAAGAATGTAGAGAATCTAGAGAAGAAAAAAAAAGTGTTTTTCCTTCTGGGTGAAGGTGAAAGTAGGTGCAGTAATGCTGCCTGAAGAGCAAGACCTTTTTTGACGGTCTTAAGTTTGCAAAATCTATGTGTACTGTCATCGATCTGGTATTTGCAAAGAGACTGGGTTCACACTAAAACCCCCAGGTTGTGCTTTAACTCTTGGGAGGCTGACAAGGGTTTTTAGGTTATTTTTCTACTTCTGGGAATGAGCTTTTTAATGGACTTGAAACACAGCAGTGGCAAAGAATGAATGGATGAACCAAGTTGAGTGGCTCTGTCCAGATGACATAGGAGAGGAGGACTAAGAGAGCTAGTATTGATAAGGATCCCACATGCTTTACTGTTGTTTAAGCTCTCCAGGGAGTTCAAAGGATGTTACAGTATGGTCTGATTACCCCTCCCAGCAACTCTGGACTATAGGTACTAAGAGGAAAGAAACCTCTCATCTTGGGTAGTTAAATGCTGGAAGTGGAACAATGAGAGCCCTGTTCTTCTAGCATTTCCCAAACACTGTACAATGGAAACCCCAGCCTTCTCTGCATTCCCTCTCCAGGTGAGGTGACACTGGCCAGGACGCCTCTTGCCCTCCTCTTAGTTGCATCAGCTTCGGTTTTCCCCCTTGTGTTGGAGAAAGCGAATCCCACACTTCTTTTAATCACAGTTAACAATACTGGCTTTGTGGACTCAGCTGTCTCTCCAGTGCCTACTGTTGCTGAAAGGTGAAAAGTGATAAGCTAGAAACTGGATGCATTGAGCTGGCTTGGCTACAACTCAATGACCCCAGGCAAATAGGTCTTATCAACTTTCATTAGACCAATTCTAATCCCTGAACTGTGTAATTCTTCCCAAGCTACAGTTCTTCTGTATCTTTAGATGCAAAGAAACATTGAAAAGTAACCTGCAGGTGTCGTGGATGGGGGATTTAGGGAGGGATGTGTCACTGTTGGATGCAGGTTTTGGTGATGACTAATAATGGCATCTTTAATACAGTTTTAAAGTTTCTGAAAAGGCTCAGGTTGCTTATTTTTGTAAAAATGAAGTGGGAGAAGAGGGAAAGGATAAGAAAAAATCCCCAGAGTTTTTGGAAAAGAAAGATGAAGTTAGTATTTACCTGCTCATTATGGTTGTCATTATTATAGTTGCATCAGAATATTGCCTCACATCCTGAGACAAAGATTTAGGGTTCTGCAGCAGCCCAGATCAGGCTTCTGAATCTAGAGCTTTCTGTGGGTGAATAATTCACTCCACAGAAAGAATACAAAGTTCCTCTCAGCAACCCTCAGACCATTTGTCCTAAAATTGGGTATAAACATTGTTTCTATGGAAACCTCAATTTATTCCCACATAATTAGATGGTATTAGGTATGAAAAAGAGGGGCTGTATGGGAACTGAAGGGATGAGAAACAGAGTAGAGGTTATAGAAATAGCAGAATCACCCCTGTATAATGTGATCTGGAGTCATCTTGGGTGAAGGATAACACACGTTCTTGAGTCAGCAAAAAATTAAAATATATAAATGTTTAATAAGCCAAGGAACTATAACAGTGGTAAAGCTTCTATCCCAAAAAAGACTTTGATGAATTTTAAAAAGTCACTCAGCCAACATATATTGAAGAAGTACAAAGTTGGAAGACTTATAGTAACTGACTTTAAGACTTACTATGAACCCAAAGCAATAGAAACAGTGCAGTACTGCTAAAAAACAGACAAATAGGTTGATGAAACAGAAATGACCCCCATAATATAGTCAACTGATTTTTTACAAAGGAGCAAAACTTTGTAATGGAGCAAAGATAATCTTTTCAACAAATGGTGCTAGAACAATTGGACATCCACATGCAAAAAAAAAAAAAAAAACTAACTAAAAAAAAAAATCTAAACATGGCTCTTACATGCTTTACAAAAATAACCTCGAAATGGATCACATACCTAAATGTAAGGTGCAAAACTATAAAACATCTAGTAGATGACAATGGAGAAAATCTAACATGGGATGACCTTGGGTTTGGTAATGACTTTTTAGATACACCACCAAAAGCACAGTCCATGAAAAGAAGAATTGATATTTGGGCTGCTTAAAATTAAATTCTGTTTTGTGAACGACACTGTCAAAAAAGCAAAAAGACAATCCCCAGACTAGGAGAAAATATTCGCAAAAGATGGGGTTCCTGCTGTGGCTCAGTGGTAACAAACCCAACTAGTATACATGAGGACGTGGGTTCAGTCTCTGGCCTCCTTCAGTGGGTTGAGGATCCAGTGTTGCTGCAAGATGCAGTGTAGCTTGCAGCTGCAGCTCCAGTTGGACCCCTAGCCTGGGAACTTCCATGTGCCACAGGTATGGTCCTAAAAAGACAAAAATTTTTTTAAAAAAGGAAAAAAAAAAAAAGAAAATATTTGCAAAGATACAGCTGATAAAGGACAGTTTCCTAAATACACAAAGGACTATTGCCTAAATACACAAAGGACTGTTCCTTAAATACACAAAGAACTCTTAAAACTCAACAATAAGAAAACTGCCAGGAGTTTCCATCATGGCTCTGCAGAAACAAATCCGACCAGTATCCATGAAGATACAGGTTTGATCCCTGGCCTTGCTCAGTGGGTTAAGGATCCAGCATTGCCATGAACTGTGGTGTAGGTTACAGATGCATGGATCCCGCGTTGCTGTGACTGTGGCGTAGGCCACAAGCTACAGCTCTGATTGGACCCCTAGCTTGGGAATCTTCATATGCCTCAGGTGCAGCCCTAAAAAGACAGACAGACAGAAAGAAAACTACTCAAATAAAAAATGGGCCAGAGAGACTGTAACTGATACTTCACCAAAGAAGATACACATAAGACAAGCACATAAAAAGATGTTCCACAGCATGTATCATTAGGGAAATACAAATTAAAATAATAATATTACCCCACACCCATTAGAATGGCTGGAATCCAGACCACTAACAACTCAATGTTGATGAGGATACAGAGCAATAAGAATGCTCCCTCATTGCTGAAGGAATGTGTACATGCAAAATGGTACAGCTACTTTGCACAACAGATTGGCAGTTTCTTACAAAACTAAACATAGTCTTATTATATGATCCAGCAGTCATGCTCCATGGTATTTACCCAAATGAATTAAAAATTTACGTCCACCCCAAAACTTGCATACAGACATTTAGAGCAGCTTTGCTCATAATGGCCAAAACTTGGAAACAACCAAGATATTCTCCAGTAGATGAATGCATAAATAAATAGTTTCAGAGAATGGAACATGACCACTGAAAACAAATGATTTATCAAGCCATGAAAAGATATGGCAAAACCTTAGACACATATTACTAGGGAAAAGAAACCAAGCTGAAAAGGCTATGTAATGTACGATTTCAACTACATAACATTCTGGAAAAGACAAAACTATGGAGACAGTAAAAAGATGAGTGATTGCCAGGGGTTAGGAGGAGGAAGGGATGAATAGGCAGAGCACAGAGATTTTAGGGCAGTGAAACTCTTCTTTGTGATATTATAATGTCCTTATGTATTTGTCCACAATCAATAGAATGTACAACACCAAGAGTGAATCACAATGTAAGCGATATACTTTAGCTGACAATGAAGTGTCAGTGTAAATTCATCGGTTGTGACATATGTACCATTCCCCTGGGGACTCTTGGTAATAGGAGGCTATGGATGTGTAGAGGCAGAGGGTATGTGGGAAATCTTTGTATCTTCTCAATTTTGCAGGGAACTTAAAAGGGTTCTTGAAAAATAAAAAAATGTTAAAAACAAAAGTGTTATTCAGGACTTGAAACTTTTTATACTTCCTATCACCAATATACCTGACAAATCAATTATTTCTGGATTAAACAGAATTTTGAACTCTAAAATATTGAAAATACAATAAGGTTAGAGATTTTGCTAAATATTCCTTTTTAATAAATTATATATAATAGTAGAAGAGCGATAGTTTACGTTTATAATTTTAATGCCTTAAACATTCTTTAAAAAGTTATAGTTGATTTACAATGTTATGCCAGTTTCTGCTGTACAGCAGAGTGACCCAGTCATACATATACATACATTTCTTATATTATCTTCCATCATTGTCTATCCCAGGAGATTGGATATAGTTCCCTGTGCTTTATAGTAGGACCATGTTGCTTATAGGTTGTGTCATAGTTTGCATCTATTAACCCCAAATGCCCAGTCCATCTCACTCCCTCTCCCTGTCCCCTCCCCCTTGGCAACCACAAGTCTGTTCTCCATGTCTGTGAGTCTGTTTCTGTTCTGTAGATAGGTTTATTTGTGCCATATTTAAGATTCCACATATAAATGATGTCATATAGCATTAGCCTTTCTCCTTCTGACTTAGTATGATAGTTGCAAGTTGCGTCCATGTTGCTATGAATGGCAATGTTTGGTTCTGTTTTATGGCTGAGTAAATATTGTTGCTTCAGATTTCACCAGGGCTGCAGGGAATCCAGTAGAGAATGTTACAAATATGAGTTAGGAAAGGGAGTAAGAATATTCTCCTTGAGTTATTTCCCTATTTGACCTAGGGGGTATATGTTTCCTTTCTAGAAGACTACAAAACACATTCTCTGACCTTCTACTTCCTAGAGTCTCTCTCTATAAGAGATTTACATCTAGGCAAAGGTGAGAATGGGCTGGTTACCCTGACAGCTAAGCTTTAATTGGTGATTTGTGTGAAAGAGCAAAGCCTTTGCATACTTACTGGAAATTGAAGTTATTGCAAAGAACTTCATAGGGGCTGCATTTAGATTCAGTTCATTATATATATATTTTTAGTTGCCTGGGGAGTGTCTCAGCTGAGGGCTTAGGTGGAATCTGGGCTGAGTCTCTGAGTAGCTGGGCTGTGACTTTTGGCCCATTGGCAAGGGTTAAGGTTGGCAGAAGCTGGGGTTTACCCCCAAAGGAAGATTTGTTGCCAGGAGTCAGAACCCAGGAGCAAATAGAGAAGCAAGGAGGAGTCTAAAAGAAGATTCCATTAGGTGACTCACAGTAAAAGCCCTAGATCAGTTATAGAAATAGAGACTGGCCAGCCCAGGCACAGATGTTGCTTACTCAAAGCTGGATAGATTATTACTGCTTGAGCCAGATTCCATCATAGCATTTATACCTGTTACTCTACCTCTGTTCTTAAAGGGGGATAAAGGATATAGTTTATGACAAGGAGCAGCAAAGATGGCTGTGGGGATATAGGTTCTAGCAAGCTAGTAGGACTTACTCTGGTCATTGCTAAGCCAGTCAGTCTGACAAATGGCTTGGCAACTTGACTGGATGAGATGCAACCAGAAAGAGGTCAAAACTGTTTAGAATGCATTGTCAACCCTTTGCCTTTTCTTAGGTACCACACAGGTGAATCTTGCCAATGGAAAGCCCAAGGGACTCTTGTCATTCCTTGATCAATCTGAGTGTGTTACATCTAATCTTTAAAAGCAATGTGTTACATTTGATCTTTTCAATCTGTCCAATATTTATTGTTTCATTAAGAGATAGTCTTGTGTCTAATGAGATCTATTCACTTTGTTGGTGCTAATTTATTTTCCCATTTTCTCAAACTATCCACTGTTCCCTTCTTCCAACGAGGCAGGATTGCCTTAGAAATAGGACCACAGCAGTCATCCTATGGTGGTATGAAAGAGCCTAAATCTTTTTTTTTTTTTTTTTTTTCTTTCTCATGTGTAAGTTCCTAGGCTGGGGTTGAATTGGAGCTGCAGCTGCTGGCCTGCAACACAGCCATAGCAATGCTGGGTTGAAGTTGCGTCTGTAACTTACACTACAGCTCACAGCAGTGCTGGATCCTTAACCCACTGACTGGGGCCAGGGATTGAATGTGTGTCCTCATGGATAATAGTTGGATTCATTACTGATGAGCCATAACAGGAACTCTGGAAGGTCCTAAATCTTTAGGGAGCCCCATCCAGCTTTCTAATCTTGAGGCACTTCCCCCTCTGTCATGCCCCTTCATCCCAGTTCTTGGCTGTTGATTTGCCTGGCTCAGATCTGAATTTGCCACTCCACTTTCAGACTTCTTTGTTTAGATGGCCAGATCAGCTTTCTGCCCCAGTTCATTCTCCAGACCTCCTAGGAAGACAGGTAAGTCTTAATCATTCATCCCTGGGAATATTTCCCAGATACAAGAGCAATAAGCATAGATGACAGGAGTCAATTATGGTTCCGGAGTTCCCTGGTACCTCAGCAGGTTAAGGATTCTGCATTGTCATTGTATGGCTCAGGTCACTGCTGTGGCATGGGTTCAGTCCCCAGCCTGGAACTTCAGCATGCTATGCATGGTAAAAAAAAAAAAAAAAAAAAAAAAAAAAAAAAAAAAAAGGAGAGAAAGGAAAGAAAATCATGGTTCTGCCTTTCTAGAACAAGAAATTTGGGATAGGATGGGGAACAGCCAAGAAATACATAAATAGTAGACATCAAATGAGAATTCAAAAAATCATTATAGGGAACCAGTATACTCAAGAAGTCAGTCAGTCAACCAATCACTATCAATGAGAGCTAATTTCAATTTAGTTTCTGGTTGTGTTTTTAAAAATAGTCTTCTGTATTTAGACAGAAAAGACCTGGTGTTCTTTCATGGAGCGCCAAATATAGTGGAAAGAGCTATAAGAAGAAGTGGGGTGATAGCTTCTTCTGAGGTGCTATACACCTTGCCTCAATAATGGACACTCATGATGAATGCCTTCGCCATGTCAGATCTTTCCGAGCCACTCTCTTATTTCCCCTTCACTACAGAATTGGACATAGAGAGCTAGGCATGGAGGGTTCACAGAACATCGTTTTTTTACTGAGTTGTGAAGAAAACAGAAACCCTCCTTTTGAGTAGGGAAATCTGGTTCTGCTTTTGGATGCTAGCTGTCTGACTCTGAACTTTGGACTCTCAAGATATAGGAGTTCCATTTTTTAAAAATGATTTTTATTTGTTTCATTATAGTTGGTTATTTTTAAAAGGGATTTTTTATTTTTTCAGGAGTTCCCTTCTGATGCAGGGGGTTAAGGATCTGGCGTGATGTCAAGATCCTTAGATGGCTTTAGTGTGGACTCAATGATACTCCCTTAGATGGACTCAGGAATGGCACAGATGTCCTTTGAAAGAAATATGTTTACATTTGATTCATTTCATCGCTTACATTTTATTGAGTCGTTAAGAGAAGGGATTTAATGAGACTACTTGTTGGATATGAGCAGCTAAGATTTGTAAAAGAGATCGTTTATAGGAGAGAAAAAGTTCTGACCAAAAGCAATTCAAACTGTTTGGGAATACATAAAATTAAGCCTTTATTTCAATACTTTCTCCTCAACATATGCTCCATAATCTCCTTGACTTGCTCTGTGTGTAAGTGATTGGGATTTTCTATCAGGAGCACTATTTCCTGTCATCCCTCTCTGTGCTCCTGAAAGATCAGCAATTCTAAAACATTCTACAAAAAGAAATAAATGACTGAATTCCTGCTATTTTCCAAGTGCTCTAGTAGACATCTACCATGCAGTATTTCATTGAGCCATATCACAACAACTAAAGGAATTGGGCATTACCATTATTTTACAGAGAGCTTACACAGCTAGTGAATAGCCTACCCCAACCCCAAAGCCTTTCCCCGGAGGGAGATGTCGTAGGACCACTCAAGGTGAGATCACGGGCTGAGGGTAGGCAAAGTGCAGACTAGGTTCCAAAGGCAAAATGTACCTCTTTACAAATTTGTGTAGGGCAAGTTCTCTCCTGCAGTATAAAATCTGAAAACCGAGTGTCTCCATGACCATAAGTGCTGCCATCATAAATTTGTTGGCAACTCTGTCAGATGTAAGATTTTCAGTTATTATGAAAAGCAACAGTGAATTGTTTCGCCAATTTTCAAAGTGTGATGCTTTGGCTATTTCATAATACTTTCCAGGGCCCCAAAATGAGTGTTGTTATTATTTTTTTGGATTTGGGATTTTTATTATATCTGAGTGAAACCGTTCCATAATTTCTGTTTTTGTATCATCTTTATATGGTTTTGGTATCAAGGTTATGTTAGTCCTTTGAGTTAGGAAGTATTACTTTTTTTTTCTACTTTATGGCTAATTTAATATAATTGTCCTTGAAATTTTAGTAGAACTCTTCTATAAGATTTAGTCCCTGTCTTCCTTACTCTGGGCTTCAGCCACTCTGACTCAGTTCCTTAAAAACTTTGAAACTCGGAGTTCCCGTCATGGCGCAGTGGTTAATGAATCTGACTAGGAACCATGAGGTTGCGGGTTCAATCCCTGCCCTTGCTCAGTGGGTTAAGGATCTGGCATTGCCGTGAGCTGTAGTGTAAGTTGAAGATGCGGCTTGGATCCCTCGTTGCTGTGGCTGTGATGTAGGTCATCGTCTACAGCTCCGATTAGACCCCTAGCCTGGGAAACTCCATATGCTGCAGGCGCGGCCCTAAAAAGTCCACAAAAAAAAAATTTACTTGTGTAAGATTTGGGGTCCCAGAGTTCCTGTTGTGGCGCAGCAGAGACGAATCTGACTAGGAACCATGAGGTTGCGGGTTTGATCCCTGCTGTCCTTCAGCAGGTTAAGGATCCTGCGTTGCTGTGGCTGTGGCATAGGCCAGAGGCTACAGCTCCCATTTGACCCCTCGCCTGGGAACCTCCATATGCCACGGGAGCGGCCCAAGAAATGGCAAAAAGACAAAAAAACCCCAACAACTTTGAAACTCTTTGTTCCCTGAGTGTCTTTGCATATGCTCTTCCCCTGACCTCCCCCTCCCCCACCCCCAAGCAGACTTTTCCTAAATGTCACCTTTGCTGAAGCCCATCTCTGATCATCCTATCTCAGACAGGTTTCCCCTCTCTTCTTCTCTGAATCAGCATTGCCAGATTTTTCTCTTTTTTTAAGTTTTACTGAAGTTTAGTTAATTGACAAGGTTGTGATAATTTCTGCTGTACAACAAAGTGACCCAGTCATACATATACACATATCCATTCTCTCTCAGATTCTTTTCCCACATAGATTATCACAGAATACTGGGCAGAGTTCTCTCTGTGGTACAGCAGGTTCCTTTTGGCCAATTGTTTCATATATCTCAGTGTGCACATATGCCAGTCCCAAACTCCAGTCCATGCCTCTCAACCCCACCCTCCACCTGTCCCCTTTGGTAACCATAACATTTTCAAAGTCTGTGAGTCTGTTTCTGTTCTGCAAATAAGTTCATTTATATTCTTCTTTTAGATTCCATATATAGGTGATACCATAAGATGTTTGTTTATAGGTGATACCATAAGATGTTTGTTTTTCACTGTCTATCTTTACTTAGTATGATAGTTTCTAGGGCTATCCATGTTGCTACAAATGGCATTATTTAATTCTTTTTATGGCTGAGTAATATTCCATTGTGTATATATACCACCTCTTCTTTATCCATTTATCTGTTGGTGAACATTTAGCTTGCTTCCATATCTTGGCTATTGTAAATAGTGCTGCAATGAACATTGGGGTGCATGTATCTTTTTGAATTATGGTTTTCTCTGGATCAGGAGTGGGATTGCTGGATCGTACAGTAATTCTGTTTTTAGTTTTTTTTGAGGAATCTTCATGCTGTTTTCCATAGTGGTTGCACCAATGTGCATTTCCACCAACAATGTAAGAGGGTTCCCTTTTCTCCACACCCTTTCCAGGATTTAGTATTTATAGGCTTGTTGTGAGTATTGTCTTGATAACAATTATCTCAACTTATAGCTGGTTTGTGACTTGTTGGTTCATTTATTTGCTTTATCAACCTGAGGGCAGGGACTGTTTACATTACTACCCAATGCTTAGCCCAGTGCCTGGCACATGGTGAGAACTTAACACATACTTGTTAAGCAAATAACTGGCTATTTCTTATTCATTATATCTAAAGCTGGAGGGTATACCAGGCTCAGTGTTCCCAAGTTTATCTTCTAAGTAAAGAGTCTTTTATTTTTCTCAGTGAGAACCTAGGAAGTTGAGTGTGCTTCAACCAAGTTGTCTTAAATTATTTTCAAGAAGAAATTATTTCAAGGAAATTTTGGGAAGTGTTGTATATACTATATCTTACCTTCCCTTCGACTTTTTTTTTTTGGATCCTTTAGGTTCTATAGTCAGCAAACGAATGCCTATTTCCAGAGGTTCCCATTTTGCTTTTCTCCAGTAATACTACTTGCCCTGACGTCTCCTTTGTTTAATATTAACATAGTCACTTCAGCCTTCTTATACTTGCTATTTGCATGGCATACTTTTTTTTTTTTTTTTTTTTTTTTTTTTTTTTTTGTCTTTTTGCTATTTCTTAGGCTGCTCCCATGGCATATGGAGATTCCCAGGCTAGGGGTCTAATTGGAGCCGTAGCCACTGGCCTACGCCAGAGGCACAGCAACGCGGGATCCAAGCCGCGTCTGCAACTTACACCACAGCTCACGGCAACGCCGGATCGTCAACCCACTGAGCAAGGGCAGAGACCGAACCCACAACCTCATGGTTCCTAGTCGGATTTGTTAACCACTGCGCCACGACGGGAACTCCCTGCATGGCATACTTTCTATCCAATTATTTTTTACATACCCATGTTCTATATTGAAAGTGTCTTTCTCATAGACAGCATGTATTTAGGTCTTGCCTTTTTATCTATTCTGACAATCTGTCTTTTATTTGGAGTGTTTAGTCCTTTTACATTTAGCATAATTATCAATTTGATTGCCTATAGGTCTACATTCTATTCTTTGTTTTCTATTTGTCCCATCTGCTCTATTACTTCTTGTTTTTTTTTTTTTTTTTTTTTTTCTTTCTGGGGTGGTTAAATAAATATTTTTAAACAATTCCATTTCGATTCATCTATTAGCTTATTTGCATTTTAAGTGATTGCTTAACCATTACAATGCTCATTCATAACTTTTTAGAATCCTAGAGTTACTACTCTATTGCTTCGTGTAAAATGTAAGAACCTGATAACCATACAGGTCCATTTTTATCACCTTCCCTGCTATCAGTCATGCCTTAGTTGCCATATGGATAACATTTCTGTATGTTACAAACCCCACACTGTGATGCTATAACGTTTGCTCTAACTTCAATTCATTCAAAGTTTCACAATCTTAGGTACTAGTCTACTTAATAGTTCCTTGGACAAAAGTGAAAACCAAGGCCTAGTTTATAGCCTCAGTGGAGTCCTTGTTTCTGGAACTGTTCAGGTGTATTTATAAATTGCTGAGAAGCCTACAGGAAGCCACTTTATTGGAACACTGAATTGCAAGCTTTCACCTAATAAACTAGGTTTATTCATCCTCTTTTTACATTTAAATTGCAGTGAGCATCCAAGCCTCTTTCCTCCCACACAAACCAGTTCCTTGTATTTCTTCACACAAAATCAAATGTTTATGGCATGTACTTTATTATAACACCTTGGCATCAAGCTGTCCATAAAACAAAAAGTTTTGTGTTTTTCTTCATTTCCTTCTGAAATGTGATCTTATGGCTTTTCTGCTTTCAGTATCTGTTTTCCCTAAGACTGAATTATCTTCTCAAGGATGAACTTTTCCCATCTGAATGTGTGCTTTCCAGAAATTGTTCCTCTCTTCTTTTTGCCTTCATGTTTATGCTGTTGGTTGGTAGCTTTTGAGGACTGTTTTTGGCTTTTATTCTTCGCCTTTGATTCCTCATTGAGGTGTTTTCCAGACTCTTTGTGCCAAAGCCGGTGAACCATACAGAAGCGTGCTAGTTATGCCACGGTGTAGCTTCCTGACTCCAGGTCATTCACCAATTCCTTTGAGCTGCAATTTACATGAAATGATGTAAAATTACTTCCAGTTCTAATAGTCTATGTTCCTATGACTTGAACTGCACTTTTAGTGACATATAAACACTGCCCAGTGGTGGTGGTGGTGGGGGGCTGTTGGAACTGCTACAGCAGGTTTTATCACTTGTACACCATCACATTTGAGGACATACAAACACACATGCACTACCCTCTTCTCTCATTATCCTCTGACACTTCTGGTTTTGATCATCCTCACTTTTAGAAGCTACGTCTAGCTCCTGATTCTCACCCCATATCCAGCTGCCTGTTCTTGCTCTTCAAAGACACTCCGTGCTTATATTCTTGATTTGGGCTTTTACCCACTTCAGCTTCCTCATGATCCACACAGCTCTGCTCCTGGCCTTGACCTCACCTCTGCCTGCTGAGTTCATCAGTTTTCGTCCTTAATCCATTCACCCTACCCTCTACTTTCAGAGAAAAGGCTGTGGAAAAAGTTGGAAAAATTTTGTGGAGTCAGCGCGGGAAACAAGAAGTGGGGCTGACCCAGGGTGAAATGATGGCTTAGAGGAAGTTTGCCTCTAGTATTTTTCCCTGTCTTTTTTGGATATATTTCCTTTCTTTGGTATCCCACATCCCCAGGCTCTCCTCCTATTCCTTGCTGCCTTAGTGGACACCCAAGGCACCTTTACCCAGCTCTCAGGACTCCAAATTCTAGATCATGACCACATCCAACTCTTCCCTGCAGCTAGAACTTACTTGTCCTGTGTTAACTACTTAACAGCCCTATTTCCTAGTAGCCAAATCAAGAGACATTTGTTTCAAAGGCTGGCAGTGGTTTTTAGATTTTCCCATCCTGGATAATGTGATAGATCATGGAAAAAGGAATGGGAAGGTCTTGGTTTGAAACCAAGCTCTCCTGCTTCTATTGATGGGAACTTTACCAAGTAACTCGCCGTCTTGAGTCTCAGTTTCCCTTTCTTTAAAATGAGAAGAAAATATTTTTCATGGGGTTAAGGATTTATAGATAGTGTGTGTGCAAGCACTCCTTGTAAGTACTATGTAGGTATAAAGATTTTTACGTGGGATTCAGAAATGATTCACAGCTTCACTGTATTCGTTACTAGTTGGGAAAGAGGTCAATTTATTTGGAAAAAAGATAGACCTAGAACAGGCTCTATAATGAAATTGCTTCTTATGATTTTTTTCTTGATTCATGAATGGAAAAAACAATAAAAAATAAAGAGAATTTAGGTAAGATTTGAGGAGCGGAAGATAAGATTTTTGGATAGAAGATTCCATATCCACCTATCTACCCACTTTGTGGAGAAAGGACCCACCCAGTTTAACAATAATGTGTATCATTTATTGAACATCTGCAATGTGACTTTACAAACAATATGACTTTTAAAAGAAACCCTCAGAACTGTAGAAAGGGAAATGGCTACTCAAAGAAAATGACTAATTTTTACAAGGTTCCATTGCTACCAGGGTAGAGCCAGGTTCTACACTCAGCTCTTTCTGATTCCAAAGCCTGTGCTCTTTTCACCAGACCATCCTGATGTTAACTTTTTTGGAGAAGCTTACTGATCCATCTCAGAAGCTGCACACCACCATCTGGGACACCTGGAGCTCCTTCAAAAATGTTCAAAAAACAAAGAGCAGATGTTTCAAAATAATATGAAGTTGACTGGCCTGAGGCCATTGGGCTGGACCTGTTAGAACTGCGCTGTGGCCGAGTGGTCTCCCCGGAACAGGGTTCCTCTGTAGAGTACTTGGTAGAGGATGTGTTTGGCAAGTACAAGCCCATCCAAAGGTTGGCACCCACAATTATAAAGGGTGGGAAGCTAAAGGAGCCACTACATCATGATACTGTATAATTATTTCACATTGGTGTAATCCTGTTTGACTGCTGATTAAGCCACCTTATGTGTCTGAAATGGAAGATGCCTTTGTAGGTAAGCATAGAACTGAACTGGGTATTCTTTTTTTCCTTTATTTCTTTTTCTTTTCCATTATGATTTATTATAGGATGCTGAAAAATATAGTTCCCTGTGCTATACAATAGGGATTTCTTGTTTATACCTTTTATATATAATAGTTTGCATCTGCAAGTCCTAAACTCCCAATCCACCTCTCCCCTCTTGGCAACCACAAGTCCATTCTCTATGTCTGAGTCTGTTTCATAGATAAGTTTGCGTCATATTTTAGACTCCACATATAAGTGACACCATGTAGTATTTGTCTTTGTCTGACTTACTTCACTTAGTATGATAATCTCTAGATCCATCCATGTTGCTGCAAATGGCATTATTTCATTCTCTTTTATGGCTGAGTAATATTCCACTGTATATACATATCCCATCTTCTTCATCCATTCATCTGTCGATGGACATCTAAGTTGTTTCCCTGGAACTAGGCATTCTTTATGGTGAATATCTCAGTGGCAGGTTAAGGAGCTAGAGTCCCTGAAATTGCACTTCTTCCTATACTCATGTTGGATGAGTCTGAATCCACACCCTTCATGGGAAAGGACTCAGTAGTCCTAAAGGGTGGCTTTCCCTTGCATGTAACCAGGTGCCATGCATGTCGTCAACAGCCCTGGGGCAATATTTAAAGGTGACTGTGATCATGAGTGCTGGGAGCAGAGGGAGAGAATGAAGAACCAACCAACAAGGGAGATTTATTTGAGTGTCTACAACCCAGATTACACCCAAGTAGGCTAACCAAAACCCACATTTTCCTTTCTATTGGGGGGGGGGGAAGGGGATGGATTTAGGGAAAGCCATCACTGGAGTTTTCCATGTTCTCTAGGGTTTTCCTCAGGCAGGGAACTGGATTGGGGGCTACTAGAGAAAGAAAAAGGAAGAGCTCCAAACTGAATTGCCCAAAGCAGATTTGTGATTCCTTGGAGAGTTTGCATTTATCTGCTGATTTGACTAACCAGCTCCAAGCCAATGCAAATGGCCTCTGCAGGCTTTTACTGGGAGGAAGGGGATGGGGAGGGGAGGGGCTGGCAGACTTCCAGTTCTGTGCGGAGGCTTCTCCTTGGGGAGGCTGGCAGAGGAAGGATGTCTGACTTCCCAGGTTGCCTTGCAAGGTAATCTGCCTCATTTTGGTCAAGGACTTGACTAAGGACCATGTGTATCTTGAGGAGGTAATATGACAATTTGGTTGACTAGAAACTCAAGGTCACTGGGTGATTTTCCCACTTGGAATTCTATAGAATCAGAATGACAGAAATTGAGTGCTGGGAGGGCAGTGTGTACATGGGTTGGGGGTGAGGGGAGATTTGCCATGAAGGAAAGAGGGAAGGGAACTAGCGTGGATGTGCTAAGATTGTTACATGTTTTCTTCATTGAATCATTTCAATGGTGATTTGAGGAAATGTGGCTCAAACTTTGAGCGAGTCACTCGGTCCAGGGGTTGGATGGGATTGGAACCCAGTACAGATGCTGTTCTTCCTATTGTTCCACACCTCTCTGGAAAGAGGTGATTCTCAACTTGGTCCTGTGCGCATTTCCCTTGTCTAACAGGAAAGCAGGAGTCCAGCTGTGGGCAAGATGGTCAGGCTGTCTCACGGCTGGACTTGTCCATTTCCAGAAAGTCCAGATGCTGTGTGATGTGCCTTCCTTGTGTTCGGGGCCCTCCTCAAGAGTATTGCTTTAATTTCCCAGCCCCCAAACGGAACCCAAATAAGTGTCATTTTGTGCACACCTGGGCCGAGCCAGGACTTCCTTCATAAAGAGGAGAAAACACAAACAAGGAACCTCACAGAGTCATTTTAAACAGAACAAAACCTACACATTTCCTAAAGCTACTGAACTAGAACAAAACGGGATCAAAATACTCTCAGTAAACCCAAATGAAGCCAGTATTTCCCCTGAGCTGGGTCCATCACCATGAGTAAACATCTCCGAGTGCTCAGGGGCTCCGTGAGGCTGAGAACGGAGGATGCCAGGCTGGGGCCTCTGGCTCAGACCTCCCCTGCCCCGGGGGTGTGGGCGGCTCACCTGGCTGGGCTCTGAGCCCTCACCTTTAAAGTGGTGGGGTTGTACTCGTTCCATGGTGTCCAAACCCAAACAAAATGAAACAAAAGCAGTGGAAACTTTTCTCAGAAGGTGTCTTTTTGGGGAATCCCAAGATGTAGGACTGATAAAAGCAGAGCTGCTCTGGATGAAGCCACTGTTGGTGGCTCCGTAGATCCAGAGGAAAGTGTAGCAATAATAATACTCTGTTCTCCAAGTCCATGAGTTTCTCTTCTGTGGAAAGGTTCATTGGTGCCTGGACTGGGAATCTGGGGTTAAGAGATGCAAACTCTTGGAATTCCCGTCGTGGCGCAGTGGTTAACGAATCCGACTAGGAACCATGAGGTTGCGGGTTCGGTCCCTGCCCTTGCTCAGTGGGTTAAGGATCCGGCGTTGCTGTGAGCTGTGGTGTAAGTTGCAGACACGGCTCGGATCCCGAGTTGCTGTGGCTCTAGTGTAGGCTGGTGGCTGCAGCTCGGATTAGACCCCTAGCCTGGGAACCTCCCTAGCCTGGGAACCTCCATATGCCATGGGAACGGCCCTAGAAAAGGCAAAAAGACAAAAAAAAAAAAAAAATGCAAACTCTTGCCTTTGGAAAGGATAAGCCATGAGATTCTGCTGTACAGCACTGGGAACTATATCTTGTCACTTAGGATGGAGCTTGATGGAGGATAATGTGAGAAAAAGAATGTATATGTGTATGTGTGACCGGGTCACTTTGCTGTACAGTAGAAAATTGACAGAACAGTATAAACCAGCTATAATGGAAAAAAAATGAAAATCATTTAAAAACAAACAATAATAACAGGTAATAATGTAAATGTCCCGTGTACTTTTCTAAGCCCTTTCCTGATACTTCACCTACTCCTTGTAGGCATCCATCTGAGTCCGGTGCTATCATTACCATCATCCCCATTTTACAGTTGAGGATGTGGAGGCACTGAGAGGTTGTCAGCAGGTCGATTGCCTGAGGTCAGCTAGCTGGTGAGAAGAAGTGTGAGATTGGATACAGGCATTCTGACCTCAGTTGTTTAAACACTCTCTCCAGCCAGCTATGTTGGGGACCAGTCTGCATGAAGGATACACACTCAGAATGGACTGAATGAGAAACTCGGTACCAGTGAACCCAGGTCTCTATACAGGACTCCTGTTGTAACTCACAAAAGGAAGGCTGGGCATGGAAGCCCAAGGAGACAGAGTCCTCAGGTGGACAAAACTAGCTTCCATGCTGGTACCACCTTATCTCGGATGGCAGTTTTGCTCCCCACCCAGCAGGTCACTTCTTGATGTTTCAGGCTGTTCCTCTAGCCCCAAGGGTCCCTGTCTAAAAAGATCGCTTTGCCTATGGTTGGCAATAGATCGAAGTTCTGTGATCAAAATATTCAGTGCATAATGCTATTTACCAGGAATGACAGATTTATTTTATTAACTCTTTTTTTTTTTTTTTTGGTCTTTCTCTCTTTTTAGGGCCACACCCGCGGCATATGGAGGTTCCTTTCTCTTAGAGGCTGGGGGTCCAATCGGAGCTTTAGCTGCCGGCCTATGCCAGGGGCACAGCAAAGAAGGATCCAAGCCGTGTCTGTGACCTGCACCACAGTTCACAGCAACGCCGGCTGTTAACCCACTGAGCGAGGCCAGGGATCAAAACTGCATCCTCATGGATGCCAGTCAGGTTCGTTAACCACTGAGCCACGGTGGGAACTCCTTATTTTATTAACTCATTTTAAAACCTTTTAACAAACCTCCCAAGAGACTGCCTGCTTCAGGGATTCACAAAAGGAAAAGGAATCAGGAATATGAACTACAGAACAGTGCAGTGTTTGGCCAACATGACAGACAGAAGAAATAATCGTAAAACACACTTTGAAGATGGTTTCATTTCAGATGTATAGCTCTCTTTTATGTGTTCGTGACTAATGGTACCTCGTCATGAATGGAAAGATAACTGTCTTTCTAGATGGCAGCTTCAGATCAAGTAAAAATGCCAAGATCTCTTCAGTGCATGAGATGAATTTCTCCCTTTGTACCTAAGAGTCACATTTTCTCCCAGTCTGTAGCTGGTCTTTGCATTTTCGTCATGGTATCTTTTGAAGAGCAAGTTTTAATTTTGATGAAGTCCAATTTGTCAGCTTCTTTTAACCTTTTATGGGTTGTGTTTTTGGTGTCCTAGCTAAGAAAATTTGGTCTCACTCAAGTGAACTCTGACTCCATTCCCTCCTTCAAATCACGTTTGCACATACACACGTGCCAGGCACCCTGCCAGGGCTTGGCCATAAAAAGTGCGTAAAATACTTTCCTCCCTCTCTGAGAGATTTAGCAGGGACAGGGCGATGAGCGATCCATGGCAGAGGGGCATCTAGTTGCATTTACAGAAGTACCTGTAGTTGGGACCCCAAGGAAGCAGTTTGTGGTGCTCCCAGGCCACGGCAGGTGGTCTGACAGGGGATCTCATTACCCAAACTCTGGTGGAGAGGAGAGGCCCAGGAACCTTCGGAGGATTCTAGAAGAACATTGCTGAAAGGGTTTGGGGAGAGAGACAGTAGTCTTCTATGGCTTTGAAAGAGATTTGGCAGAATTTTTTTTTTTTTTTTTGTCTTTTTGGGGCGACACTCTCCACTTATGGACGTTCCCAGGCTAGGGGTCAAGTTAGAACTGTAGCTGCTGGCCTACACCACAGCTCACAGCAACGCTAGATCCTTAACCCACAGAGAGAGGCCAGGGATCGAACCCATGTTCTCATGGATACTAGTTTGATTTGTTAACCACTGAGCCATGACAGAAACTCCATGATTCAGCAGAATTTGTGTGGTGGTTTTTACTAGCCGAGATCTACCTCGTCAATCTAGCAGGAATGAGATCCTTAAAAACAAACGTGAATCTATAAGTACTGACAGTGAAGACACTGCCTCAGGAGTGTCTGCTTTTATTATTATTATTTTTGGCTGCACCCGAGGCATATGGAAGTTCCTGGGCCAGGGATCGAATCCAAGCAGCAGCTGCTACTTACACCACAGCTGTGACAATGATGGATTCTTAACCCACGGCCCCACAGCGGGAACTCCAGCTTGTCTTTTTTTTTTTTTTTTTCAGGGCTGCACCTGTGGCATATGGAAGTTCCCAGGCTAGGGGCTGAATTGGAGCTATGCCACAGCCATATGGCAATGCTAGATCTGTATCATGTCTGCAACCCATATCACAGCTCACAGCAGTGCTGGATCCTTAACCCACTGAACGAGGCCAGGGATCGATCCTGTGTTCTCATGGATGCTAGTCGGATTCATTACCACTGAGCCACAGTGAGAACTCTTTTTCTTTCTCCCCCCCCCCCCCCGGATTGTCTGCTTTTAATGTCAACATCTTAGGCATTTTGGATGGAAGATCTGCTTATCTATACTATTGTCTTTTGGAATAAGCATGGCATCATTAGCTTTCTATCTGCGCACACAAATCAAGGTTGGTCTTTCTAGGCTAAAAGAGAGGCAGTGATGCCAGGAACTCTCATTCCCTCCCATAAGGATGGTGACCATGAAACCTGGTTATGAGCCCCTGTGTTAAGGTCCAGCACATGAACAGTTGTTCCTTTACTTGGTGAAGAGACTTTCAATCATGGCGTTTACTCCTGTTGCTGCCCTAGAAGGAGAACAAGCAAACTTCTTGCAGAGCAGGGTTGGCCCTGGGTACAATTCTAGGGGAAGAATTGGGAACGGAATACACTAAAGAGAGAGGCTAGCTCAGTGTTGCACCAGGGTCAGCATCTCGGGGCTTGAAGGCAGATGATCGGTTTCTTGCTACTCAAAGTATGGTCTGAGGACCAGCAGCCGTGGCAGCATTGCCCAGGAACTTTCCTTAAAACTGCCAAATCTCAAGGGTCACCTAGAGAGTAGGGTAGAAAACCAGATCTTCTGCCCCTATTTCCTAAGATGGTGATGTCACTGGCAAAACCTGCTTTGTACCCAGATCCCCAGGAGATTCATAGCACTTTCATGTTTGAGAAGCCCCCATCTGGTCCCGTGGTTCTGGAGTCTCTTGCAAAAACCCTGGCTAAGTGGTCCTCTGGGCTCTGCTTTAATAATTCCAGGGACAGACAGCCAAGTTCAGTCAATACACGAGAATGATCCTTTTCTTTTTAGATTAGGCTGGTTAGGCAGGTAAGTGGATAGAAGGGAATATATTGCTGTGTTCTAATTTGCAAGGGCAGGTCAGCTCTTAGTTACCCTTTGAAACAGATCATTTTATAGCAAACGCACTGCCTGCAAACTTTGGAAGAAGCAAAAGGACTTTGATATGCCATTCTGTGTCCACATAGTATCATTTGGGGGAAAATGCAGCATTATTGAAAGTACTATTAATTTAAATTAATTGTCATCAATTACTCTGTATACTTACTTTAAATGGCCACATCTTCTTTTTCATACTACAGTGAATAAATTGATGCTAGCAGTGGCTCCAGGTCTTTAGTGTACATCAGAATCATCACCCAGAGAGCTTGGTAAGAGAGATTACTAAGCTGTATTCCCAAAGTTTTTGATTCAGTTTATGGGGTTGGAATTGATCATTTGTGTATTTCTAGCAATTCCAAGCTGGTGCTGATGCTGGTTATAGAAATAGTAGCTTCAGAAGCATTATTAGCATGTCAGGAACTATCTAGACCCTTATTACTTGCTACTGGGCTCTGACACTAGAGAATATGGGGTCAAATCTCAGCAATTCAAGGTCAGGGGAGACAGAGTACCTGGGACAACTAAAATCAGAGATAATCTGACAATACTGAGACCACTGATTCTAAACTTCTGCTTCCCAAACCTACGCTGGAATTGCTCACAAGCAATGTAAATTGCTGCATTTTCCCCATTCTTCTCTTAGTTTCTACCCACCGCTGATGGTAGGTAGATAGTTCTGGTCGACTCCATAGATGGTATGGCCAGGTGGCTCCTGTGGTTGGTGTGGCTGAGACATTCCGTGCTCCGGGGCAGCTCTGAGCTGTGTGACGGATGAAACTGCAGGGCATTTTAGCCCTGGATGTGGTCACAGGCTCGACCCACCTTCATGCCCTCATCATCCACACAGGTGCATCCATGATATCCATAGAATTTAGTTCTAATGTGGCAGGACCTAGGGTCTGTTAACTCTTGGAGTCATATCTGTCCTCAGCAAACTGGTAAATCTTTGGTACAGCATGGAATGCAAGCATCTCGGACTGGGATTCCTTCTGGCATATTTCTCCACTTGTGGCTCAGGTTTGAACTATTTGCTCTGATCTTTCTGGTGATGCTTGAGTCAAGATGGCCTGCAGACTGCTCCGTGACAGAGGCTTCCTGCCAGTGAAAACCCATGACTGCACTTTATACCATAATTAAGTGCAGGCAGGATTTACCTCATTGGACGACCTTGCCTGTCTGACTCCATATTATTAAAAACAGAGAATTGGACTTTTTTTTTTATAAAAAAATTTATTGAGATGATGCAATTATAGGCTTTTCTTTAAAAATTATTTGCAACTCACTGGCCCTGAGAAAAGGCATTTTTTTTTGTTTGTTTTTCTTTTTTGTTACATTCATTTGATTCAGTCCCTTATAAACCCCACACCTCATAAACAACGAGAGATTAGAAATTAAAAAAAAAAAATCTAGATTCATTCTGGTTTGCAGGTGGTTGCAGTCACAAAGAGAAATCTTCAAGAATGTTCACTTTGCATGTGTGAAAGATTCAAGGAGTTTGCAGTTGTTTAGTGTTGATGCAGATGGGGCCAAAAGAGTATCAGGTTAGTCTTCGGTGGTTTTTAGGCAGGCATGGACTATTGTCACCGCCCCCTTCCCCCCCAACCCATGCTCCTTCATTACTGCTTAGGAGAGGAACAGGCTGAGTGAAAACTAACTAGCACCGAATGCTTGGGCAAAGAAACTGCCCTTTGTTCTGTGTGTATTTCCCCAAATCGTTTTGTCTTCAGCTTCTTGGGTGGGAGTGAGTCAAATGGGGGTATGGCCAGGCTGGATCCCCATCCTAATTCTGTCCCAGGCATGCTATCTGCTCCCAGAGCAAGTCCCATGACCTCTCTGATACTCAGCTTTCCCTTCTGCAAAAGGGAGTTAATGTTTCAAAAATGTGTTTAGAGTTGGAGCCTAGGCAGTGAAAGGTAGAGATGGTTACTTAGGCATCTAGGTACATGCTGTCAGAGCCACGTGAGCATCTGTGAAATCTACATTCTTATTTGGACAAGGTTTCAATGTAAGAGGACAGCAGACCAGAGGGTCCCAAACATACTGTTAAAAGGAGAAAATCCATCAGTTGTTACTCTTTTCCTTTGGGGACACCCCTACCCCACAGAGGACTTAGAACACTGGTGATGCTACCTTGGGCAAGACAAAGTTGCTTTGGGACAGAGAGATCTTAGACATAGCGTTACTTCCACATAGCCAGTCCAGCCAATCGCTACTGCTTTCTTCTGATGGAGGGGAGGCACCCTGGCTACCTTGAGGTGCAAGGAAAAGAAGGTGCTAGAGAATTTAAGATTCAAGTGAGAGTGTCCACCCCAGACACAGCTGGAGGCAACTCTGCCCCACTGCAGTGCCCTTCTGCCTTTTCCTTTCCCAATTGCTGATTCTGCAAGCCAAGAACTCCCATGAGGGCAGCAGGGGAAAGCCCACTATTCAGATCGTGGATGTACTTTTAATCTGGTCCCAAGTGAAATTGTCACAACCCCTAGTTCTTGGTGTTGAAGGGAGAAATTTCATGCTAGATAAGACTCCTCAGATAGAAGATAAACCCTAGGAGGGTGAGAATTGCACCCAATTCTTCTGAATCCCTCAGGGTGGTCTGGCAGGTGCTCCATCAAAGATGGCTAAGTTGAACCTGGGATCTTTCAGGTCTGCAGGGTGTAAACATTGTCTCCCTGGTGACAGCATGGCCCAGGTATTCTCTCAAAGAACCAATGAGAAGAACTTTTGCCATTAAGGGAACTGACGGAAAACCAGTAACTGGTAATACCTGATGGGCAATCAAGATGCTGGCAGAATTAGCATCTTCTATGTCTGCTTCAAGGGGCTGAAGGTGCCATCCTATGTCTTACAGATTCTTATAGGATAGCACTTTAAATACAGAAATCCTGGGGCCAAGGGGAATTTCCCCTTCATCATTCAACTGTAAGATTCTTTGGACAATAAGAGCCTAAGTCCTTACACCTGGGTGAACGGAATGGGATGCTCTCATCTTAGGGAAGAGCAACATCCAGCCTGGGTCTCTGATTTCATGTCACATAAGAGCCCAGTAACGATCTGCCCTTTTACTCCAGCTCTCAAACTCAATGATTTTCACAGCACACCAGGTATCTGGCTTCACCTCTCCATCTGAGAGCCAACATCCGTCCTCTTAGAGGCCAGAACAGAGTCAGTGTGTGCTGTTGAACGCTCTTGAGAGGAGCCCAATGGGATCCAGCTGAACTTCACCCCCATTCAGGGAGGCTGAGCCCAAACCCTTCCTCAGGGGACCCTCTAGCCTCACACAGAAGGTCCCTGACCTAGCTGCAGCAAGCCCATCCTTCTGGAAGGTAACGTGGAGGGAGTGTGTTCACACCGGGAGGGGGCTGGCCACCTCTGTGTGTCTATCTGTGGTCTGATGAAAGGCAGGAATGTTTCCAGTGTCCATGACCGATAATCAAATCTATCTGTTTGTCCTCCCTCCCTTCAGGCTCGTGTCCTTGTCAGTGTGGAAGGTGTGGGTGGGGTGGGGGAGAACTCCTCCTGCCCACATGCCTGCTACCCCTGCCTGGCTGACTCTATCAGAAATGGCTTGAGGCCATGCCTTGGGGTCTGGTGGCTTTCTCTGGAAGAGCTGCTGACAGCCCAACATGTGTACCCTGGGGGACCATGAGATGCTCACCCAACTGAACAGAGGAAGCAGAGAGAAACAAGGAGGGGGTGAGTGCTTTGTGAGGCAGGTCTAATCTTTTTGAGGAAAAAAGACTGTACTCTCACTATTGGATTCTGAGCCTGTGCTAGAGGAGTTAATTTAAATGGCTGGAAAAGGGAAAAAAAAAAAAATCTACAACAGCTTTCTAAAAAGATGTTATGGTCCAAAGCACAAAGAGGTGCCATCTTCCTCATTTTATACCATTGACCTTATTTTAAGGTGAAAAAGAGCCACACACGGGTCCATTCTGAAACACAACTATGAAGGAAGGAAAGAGGGAAAAAAAAAAATCATGTATCTGAGGAATTTCCTGTCTGCCCAGGCTTGGCAAACACTGGTAGCGACTGAGACTGCACATGCCAGGAGCCTCCCTCTCCAGTGCCCCATGTCCTGCGGGGACCAGGAAACTTAAAAGAAAAAAAAAAAAAGCCTAAGAATTGGAAAATAAAATCAGGCAAGGGCATGAAACTGACTGCAAGATGGTCTCTGCAATGGAGCAGAAATGAGCTTCCATAACTGTAACCTGCTCTGGAATACGACAGCTTCCCACTGCAGAAGATTTTTCACCTAAGTGTCTGGACCAGCAGTGTGTTTTCCACTTTGCAGGACTTACAAATGAATCCCCAGATGCTGGGGCTTCCAAATGGCCTGGACAGCCTTCCAGGCTTATCTTACGCTCCATGGAACCTCCAAGCCTCGCAGTTCTCACAGCCATGTCAGGGGCGGCCTGCTGGACTAGCATTTATCTTTCCGGAGGGCGGCAGCATCTGTGATGTTTTTGGCTTCCCTCCGATGGGCAGCCAAATGCTGGGATGTGGGTTTGATGTCGTGGTGCTGGCTCTGAAGTACCCAGGCCACTGATTTCCGTTTAGGTACCAGCTATTCCCAAGACTCTCCAAGAGGCTGAACTCTGCTGAAAGGCATCTGAAGTTCAACAGCAGGCGGTGAGGGAGGGTGGGGGTGGCGGGGGGAGGCCGGGAGGGAAAGGGAACCAGAGGGGGAAGAAGAGAGCTCTCCTTTTCACTTTATCTTTTTTAAAAGCATTTTTTTTTTCTTTTTTTTCCAGCCAAGACCCAACAGCCACAGGAACAAACCTGATCCACATGGTAGGATCAAGAGCAACCTGAACACTTTTGCAAGTGTTCTCTCTCCTGACCAGTTGGGTTTCTGCACTTTGTGAGATCTGCAAAAAATATATATATAATAGATATATATTTCCATAGGAAAACAACCTCGGATGTCTTCCCCTATATGAATGATGAAAAGTCAAACTGCATGATCTTAAAAAACAAAAACAAAAACACCATGAAACTAACAATAGGCAGAGGTGGAGGGGAGGAATTACAGACGGAGGAGATTCCAAAGGAGAAGGAACCATGAACATGAGTCCCAGGCTGGTGCCCTCGGCCAGAATTTCAGCACCGCCTTTGCTGAGTGGTTTGTCTAAGGTGCTCCGGAGTCCCTAAGTGTCACTGCCACGGCTGGGTCTCTTTTCTTCTGCTCCATCATGCCCCAGCCATCCTGGCAGGCAGGGCGCCCTCGGCCTGCCCGCCTGCTGAGACGGGGACTTGGTTCCTTCAACACTCATCTTCTTGGTATATTTGTTCATCCAGCTCCTGGGACTCAAGGTGCTCCAGACGGTCTGTTCGGCCACTCATGATTTCATCCGGGGTTTTCATAAACCTTTGGAAGAGAAAATGGAGTGAGAGATTACAGTATCCTAAAGTTGTCTTCACCTTGAACTCTCAAAAGAGAGGTCCTGGTGCCTTCGCACAGTAGCTGGAAAGCTACTGACCCTGATCATTAATGCTAACTTAGCACAAAATAGAAAAAGATACCCCTTCCTCTGACTTCCTGAAAAAATGGCAAAAAATAACTATAAAAAGTCTAGGATGACTGTGCGGAAGGTGGAGTCATGTAGTGGATTCCCACATGAACATGAGGGGACGCTGGGATGGCTCACTTATCTGTGTTTCCAATTTTCAAAGGGTTAGATTTTATAAAGACCCATGAGGGCAGTATATCCATTTCCATCCCAGACTGTGAGCCCAAGGAATGGCATTCAAAAGTTGGCTTTAGCTCAAAGGATACAATTAAACACTGAATGGAAATTTCGGGTAATACGGCAAGATAGTGGAGCTTTTGGAAATTAGAAAGGTCAAATGAAAGAATCTTTTTCAATGTTATCACTGATCCACTTCCAAATCTAGCCATTCATCCCCTTTGTGTGTCTTCCTTTGCAGCCAGGTGCATACACCAAGCCTCAACTTCTTGTTCATTGGGTGCTTTCGGAAATAACATCAGTGCTAGGTTTTGACCGTGGTTCCCATGGTGTTCTGGAAGCTAGCCTGGTGCACTGTCTGCCCTTATGATGCAAAGGCCCTTTCCACAGTCTGCATGCAATTCCCTTCCCATATACTCTGCCGTGCACCAGATGACCTCTTGTAAAACATGGCTTTTCTCTCATCACTCCAGGTTCAAAAGCCTATGATGATCACTTATCAAGTCTAGGATCCCCTCTCTGGCCTGCCCATCGGGGTCCTCTGTTCTGTCAACCCAGGAAACGCTTGTTTTTCACTCTTTTTTTTTTTTTTTTTTGTCTTTTTGCTATTTCTTGGGCCGCTCCCGCGGCATATGGAGGTTCCCAGGCTAGGGGTCTAATCGGAGCTGTAGCTGCCAGCCTATGCGAGAGCCACAGCAACTCGGGATCCGAGCCACGTCTGCAACCCACACCACAGCTCACGGCAACGCCGGATCGTCAACCCACTGAGCAAGGGCAGAGATCGAACCCGCAACCTCATGGTTCCTAGTCGGATTCGTTAACCACTGCGCCACGACGGGAACTCCTATTTTTCACTCTTGACCAGTGCAAACCCTCCACTCCAGTCTGGCCAGTCATGTTTTTCCTTATATAAGCCTCATCTCCCGCCATCCTCCAAACCTTTTGCTTTGCCTTATTCAGAACCCTCTTGATTCCTTTCACTCTGAGCCCTTCTCATTCTCTGAGCTCTGTCTCATCATCAATGGGCTGACAGCACCTGGCCATACTGAAATCTCTCCTTGACACCTGCAGATCTTGTCAAGGGTTCCTATGATTGAACACTTGACTTGATTACACACTGGGTTTTTAAAGCCAGGAGCCTTCATTTGGGAGCAAGTCTGGCTTCCAACATGCATTTCCTCAAAAATGACTCATCTCTCCTCACCAAAAGTACTATTCTTTCCTTTTACCTGTTGAAAATCACAATTGGAAGCCTAGGAAGCTTTTTACCTATGACTATTTGTCTTTTCTGACCATTATTGCTGACCTTTTCAAGCAGTATGATCTGTAGCATCTGTAGCCTATCCTCCACTTTTATCCTATAGCCGAAACTTCTCCCTCAACATCTGAAGTCACTAACAATCCCCTCGAGGCCAAGGCTGCAGATGTGCTATATGTGACCCTCTAAACCAGCCCTATCTGCTTTTGACCACTTCTGTTTTTCCATATTAAGCTTCTGATATTCCACACCGGGTCTGTCCAGAAACATTTATCAAAAGTCTCCATAAGGTATAAAACAGAATTAGATAAAATATAATCTTCTACTTTCTAGGAGCTTATGACCTCCTTGTGGGAAGGACTTCACATGTAAAACTATTAAAGTGTAAGTCATGATGTGGTTTAGGGCCAGGGGAAGCCAAGAAATGCTGGAAGAAGATAACTGAGTGTGTTTGAGCAGCTGAAGAAGGCCTTGTAAAGGGCAGTAGACTTGAGATAGACCTGGGCATGTATGTGTTAAAAAAGCAAATGTTAAAGCAATATGCATGTCTGGCATAGGGACTGGTGGTGCAGGGCAGCTGGCAGTGTGTATCATGAATGCAGGAGGCAGGAGAGTGGACCAGAGGTAGAGATTGTTGAATTCATCTAGGAGTCAATCATGCAGTCTAGACATCAGCTACAGTGTCAGGGAGGCAAGATGATAGTATAATAATAATGCTCCTGCCTTGCTTTCATTTTCCAAGTCTCACAAGAGTGTCTGCCATTGGTAGATTCCAACCTGGAAGCTGCTGGTAAGAAATCTTGGGAAATGTGGTACCCAGGCTTCTAGCCCCTGCAACATAGGCTGGAGTGGGAAGGGTCCTAAAGAGCCAATGGACAATCTGGCACAAGGATGACTTGGATGTGGGAAGAGTCAAAGATAACTCCTGCATCAAGGCTGGTTGCTGAAAACAATGGTGATGCTTTTGGTGATGTAACAAGAATTCTGGGGGTGGGTAGATTTCCAGTTGGGAAAAGAAGGCCTGTCTTGAACATTTCATGGCCAAGACACGAATGTGATATCTAAGTGGATGTGTCCTAGAAGAAGCTCTTGGAAATGAAGATTTGGAATTTCAGTGAGATGTCAGAGCTGCATGTAGAGATTCGAGAGCCCAACCATGGAGGTGACAGCTGAAGCTGTGTAATGGGATCAGGTCACCCAGGAAAAAAGTATACAGCAAAAGAAGAGGAACCAAGGACTAAGGTTATAGGGTGAGGGATGAAGGGAAGGCAGCAACAAAGCCAGAGAAAGGTGGGTCCTTTTCAAATTTCACTTCATTCTCTTTCCATCTCTTGACAAGCCTTTTTTTTTTTTTTTTTCCTTTGTCTTTTGTCTTCTGTCTTCTTAAGGCTGCCCCTGTGGCATATGGAGGTTCCCAGGCTAGGGGTCTAATCAGAGCTGCAGCAATGCGGGATCCGAGCCGTGTCTGCTACCTACACCATAGCTCAGGGCAACGCCGGATCCTTAACCCACTGAGCGAGGCCAGGGATCAAACCCACAACCTCATGGTTCCTAGTGGGATTTGTTTCCACTGTGCCACGATGGGAACTCCTTGACAAGCCTTGTTTGATGGGAACTTCTTGACAAGCCTTTTTTCGACTGTTCTTACTGCTCCTAAGTTATCACGCCTTCGCAGTGCTAAAGCCCAGGTTCACTGCACTTAGCCCAGTAAGCTCCTCAGCTCCTCAGTGTCATCCTGTCATCTTCTACCCAGACCCACATCTCTAGCCCCCTCCGTGACTCTCTTCTGTCCCACCTGCCAACACCCAGAACCTATGGTTGTGCTTGTGACCCCACCTTCTCCCGAGCTTCATGTGGTCTCACCACGTCAATCACACCAGGGTCAGAGGGCTACGTCCCCCTCTTCTGATTGGTCCTTTAGCTCCCTTCTCCTTCCTCTTTTATTGTTTCTCCTCTCTGGCACAGAACTTGGAATCACAATCTATGAGGTAGGTTAACCTGTCAGAACTCATTAGCTGTGCGGGATTTTGGAAAGAGGAGCGTCTAATGCAATAGCTTTCAGACTTTTGAACTGCCTCGTAAAGGGCAGTAGACTTGAGACAGACCTGGGCATGTATGTGTTAAAAAAGCAAATGTTAAAGCAATATACATATATGCCCAGGTCTGTCTCAAGTCCCTGGCGGTGCAGGGCAGCTGGCAGTGTGTATCATGAATGCAGGAGGCAGGAGAGCGGACCAGAGATAGAGATTGTTGAATTCATCTAGGAGTCAATCATGCAGTCTAGACATCAGCCTACAGTGTCAGGGAAGCATGATAATAATATAATAATGATGCTCCTACCTCGCTTTCATTTTCCAAGTCTCAAGGGAGTTGGGGTCCTTGCTTTGCTGTTCGTTACTGATTGTTCCCTTTAACAGTGGATATAAAGGCCAGATAATACAATCTGAGCATTGCTTTATTTTAAAGGTGTGTTTATTCGTAGTTTTGTCTTTGGGATGAATATAAGTTAATTTTTTTTTTTTTCAGTGTAACAAACCAGCATCTGGTATCCAGTGTGTAGCAGCAATGGTGCTGAGGATCAGATAGGCAGGTAGCAATCTGAACCATCTCCCTCCTCCCTCTTATTTGAAGAAAACAATATCCTCCCCAAAGAAGGAAAGCAGAAAAAGGAAGTGCTACCTGAACAAAAGCCTTTGTCCTGGCTCCTTCCTGATAATGTTTAGTTTGTAGTAGTGGCGCAGGGCTCTGGACATTTTCTCATAGGTCATGTTTGTTCTGTTCTGTTTGTTCAAAGGAGGAAGAGAGAGAAAAAAAAAGCACAAAGACACAATGAAATGAACCTCAGAAAAGGTGCTGGAGGAGCTATTAAAATGCAGCTCTTCAGCTGCTCCTGGGGCCCTGCCAGTGGGGAAAGCTCCCTGCTAACCTGCTCCCTTCCAGGCCCACTGTGCTGCGTTTTCACCGACGCCAAGGCCCAGGTTTCTCCCGAGGTGACTCAGCCTTGGTCAGGAGGCTGGAGCTCCCGCTAACAAAGCACACCCACGGTGGCCTCTGGACTTCCTCTCCCAGGACTGCGCTCTGCTGTGCCTGAGGAATTTCCTGCAGACCACCCCTCCCTCCCCATTCTGGGGGGCATCCTTCACCTTCTGACCTGCAGAGAATTTCTTTTTTTTTCCTTTTTTTAAAACCATGACCTTTGTCCAACTTGTGTTTCTGGCTTGTCATTTTTAAGGAAGAGATTTTTTTTTTTTTGGTTTAAATTTCTGTTGTGGAAGCAAGAATCCAGTGGCTCCAGGCCCCGGGGCCAGGGCACACTGTGGGAGTTGTTGCAGAGCGATTTTTCTCAGTGACTCACGCGATGGAGCGTGTCAGTGGGACCTGGCCATATTTGGTCATAGCCTCTGGTAGGTCCTCCTCAGTGGGGCAAGAGCATGGGCTGCGGACCATGGAGGCTGCAGCCAGGGCAGAGCTGGGCTGTACCCTCTTTGTGCCCTCCCCGTCTGGAGGTGAGACTTCAGGGTGCCTGGCCAACTTGGCCTCACATCTATCTGTCTGTGGGTAGGCTTGGGTCTTGGTTACTCAGCAGGGGGAAGTTCCCAGGTCAGGGATTGAACCTGGGCCACAGCAGTGACCTGAGCTGCTGCAGTGACAATGCCAGGTCCTTAACCCACTGTGCCACCAGGGAACTCCTCACTTAAAAAAAAAAGTCGCAATACAGATTTATCTATTAAAAATGTTTTTTGGCAGGGGACCGCTTTGCTCTATTTTATTTTATTGTGGTAAGAACACTGAACATGAGATCTACCGTCTTAACAAATTTTTAGGTGCATAATACAGCAGCGTTAACCATAGGTAGTGTTGAACATCGGATTTCTAGAACTTAACTCATCTTGTTTAATGATTGATTAGTAATGCTGCTTTTCTGCCTCTCCCCAGGAGAGTTGCTTCCTGTGACTGGCTTATTTCACTTGACATGGCTGGACCTTGAGGACGCTATGCTGCAGAATCGCCTTTTTTAAGGCTGAATACTATTCCATTGCATGGATATAGCATGGTTTCTAGACCTATTCGTTCATCAGTGGATGTTTAGGTTGTTTTACATTTTATATCTATGCACATTCAGTTTTCATAACTTACAAAAGACTATATATATATATATATGTTGTCTTTTTAGGGCTGCACCTGTGGCATATGGAAGTTCCCAGGCTAGGGGTCGAATTGGAGCCGTAGGCTGCAGCCATAGCCACAGTAATGCTGGATTTGAGCCGCATCCACAGCCTATGCTGCACCTTGAGGCAATGCTGGATCCTTAACCCACTGACCGAGGCCAGGGATTGAACCCACATCCTCATGGACACTTACTAGATGGGTTCTTAACCTGTTGAACCACAACGGGAACTCCAACGATATCTTTAAATTTGATTCCCTTCCCTCTATGTGGAAAATTCTGGGGCAGTCAGACTTCTTGCACTGTTTGCTTTTAAAGGAGATGTTTTCAAGTCAGGATAAGTATTTTCCATGTAGAATGGGGCTTTGGCAGCCACAGGGCTTTCTAACGGAGCAGAACAGAAGCGATACTTCCAAAGCCCCTGTGGGTCACAGAGTCCTGCAGGGCATCCCTGGTACCCAGTTCTTAATGCTGGCGTGGGCGGCAGGGCCAGGCCACGGGAGGGAGTGATGGTTCCTCCTAACGAGCCCTATCAGGCAGGGATGTGCTGAGTTAACTGGCACCTGGCACAAGGGCCAAATGGAAAGGGGCATCTTTAATTATTTCCTTCCCTTTGCAAACTGTCTAATTGTTTGTCCAGTGAAGAATAAACTAGCTAATTACTGCCAGACTTAGGAAGCAGAAGACAATTATCCTCCAACCCAGGGATGAAGGCGGGACTTGGCCCTTGTTTACAGGACACATATCTGCGGCCCTTTTACCTTATGGTTTCCCCACAGTCGAGCCAGTCCATTGGGATCCACTATCCGGAATATTTTGGATTCTTTGTCCTCCCATCGGATGAAGTTTTCGTACCGGCTGTCAGAAAGCAACTGATAGACGTAATCCCAAAGCAGTCTACAGTCTACAGAGGAAAAGGGCGAGAAAACACGTTGACAAGGTGTCTTGCTGAAGTACCATGAGCAAAAAAAAAATCGGAAAATAATCAAATGACTGCATTTGCTTACTTTGGTTTGATTGTCTAACTTCCTCGTTTTACAGTGAGGAGACCAAGGTGCAGAGAGGCCTGTGCGATGGTGACCTTGACCTGTGGAGGACTTTGAGACTGTCCAAGCCCAGCATCTGCCCCCAACAGATGAGGACTTAGCAACCTGGAGAGAGGATGTGACAGCTCCATGGTCACGACCAATGACTTGAACTTGAGCAGAGCCCACGTGAGAGACAGAACAAGCTCTAACTGCAAAGGCGGCTGAAGACAGGCTGGTAGAGAGTGTCCCCCTGTTGCAAAGGGAGTGGCAGGGTGTCAACGGTGGGGCTAAAGGTGACTTTGGTTTTGGAGGGTGGTACGGAATGGATAAAGATGTGACGATTGAGTTCGGCTAGAAAATGGCAGAAAAAGAAGTCTGATGCATGAAAAAATGTGGGACAAGAAAATCCACGTGGTTTGGAGACGATGACTGTGGGAACCGTGGCCAGCGTGGTTTTTACGAAGAATGCAGATATTCTCATTATTGCTGCTTTGGAGGTTTTAAAAAATTGTTTTATTATAATGGACTCAGGTTAGAAAGGAACCCGGTGCAAAAAACCCCTTGAAGTTGGATTATTCGGTCAGGCGACAGATCTTTCTTAGTATAGCCCAGGGTCTGTGCTAGGCTTGGCTTGGGGCCACATGGGTTGGAAAATTCAGAGAGAAGCCACAGACTTCTCTAGTGCTTTCTGGATTCGTGTCATCATGGACTGTGGCTTGCATGTGCATTACCTGGACAGAAGATGGAGACGGGTGTGGACTTTCTAGGTCTAATTAATGCAGCCTGGATCCCAGGAGTTCAGTTCACTGTTGCTTCTGGGAGCTTTGATAGGTACCAGAAGCAACAGTGATAGCATGGCTGGTCATAGTGATTAAATGCTGACCACTGTGTACATGTTCTGCACTTTACAAGCATTTTATTTTTTCTTTTTTAGGGCTGCACCTGTGGCATGTGGAAGTTCCCAGGCTAGGGGTCAAAAGAGAACTACAGCTGCCGGCCTACGCCACAGCCACAGCAACGTGGGATCCGAGCTGCATCTGTGACCTACCTCAGAGCTCATGGCAACGCTGCGTCCTTAGCCCACTGAGCAAGGCCAGGGATGGAACCTGCAACCTCATGGATGTGAGTTAGGTTTGTTACCGCTGAGCCACTACAGGAACTCCACAAGCATTCTTTCTACGCCTCACTCTACGTGCTGCATCCTTTCTAATCCTTAATGCCCGAGGTCACTGGGATTTGAATGCTGGGGCTCTGGCACCGCAATGTGCTGACTTCCTTATGTTGGGTGAGGCTGGCCGACCTGGGCAGGGAATGTGTAGTCCCTACTCGGACTGTCTTAGCGTCACTGCATTCGCCTCCCAGAGAAGGAAACACCCTCTCCTTTGGTGCCTGTTTACAAGGGGAATTGAGGCAGGTCACCTGGGGCAAGTTTCTCAAATCTTCCTGAGGGTCTGTTTCCTCCTTTAGCAAAGAGGAACTCCCACACTTAGTCTTTATGGGGTTATTGTAAAGGGATGATGTGAGAAACGAATGAAAACACTGACGGCATTGATTGGGTGCTATTTGCAGGCACTGTGCTGTGTCCCACCAGCACAACTGCATCTGACCCTTCTGCCACCTGGTGAGGCCGGAGCTGTGGCTATAATTATTTTATGGATGAGGAAGCTGGGGCTTAGAGGGTTTGGCCATTTGCTCAAAGGGCATAGCTCATGGGTGACGATGCTGGCGTCACACGTCACGATGCGCTTTCTAGTCTCAGAGAAGCTAGGTAACAGGTGTATATCTATAAAATCTTAGGACTTGCCAGAGCACAGTTTAACCCTGTTTAGTGTGTCCTATGAGAAATCCAGCTTTCTCTCTGAACGGTGGACAGGACTGGCATTTTCTTAATCTTTGAAGGAATTAGCCTTAAATTTAAAATGACCATAAATCTTTAGGATCCCTTACTGTATCCTTTCCCCCCCTGATTATCTGTGTTGAAAAATGAATGGGATGTGATTTCTTGTGTTTCAGAAAAAGACCAGTGGTGGTGGTCTCCTTCAAACGATGATTGGTCCTCCTGGAGTTTGAATCCCACTCTCACAGAAGCAGGAGCTGGCCTGCCCTTTGCATAACCACCCCAGCCTGCTGCTGTGCTCTTGATCACCAGAGGGGGTGCTGAAGAGCAAAAGACAGCAGAGGGGACAAGGCACAGCATCTGCAAGTACCTTGAGAAGTCTGCCACACTACTGCAGACTGAGAATCACCGAGCTCATTTATAAGGCGCTTCTAAGAGGATGACTCTAGGCAAAGCAGTGAAGTAGGCAGTGTCTTTCGCCCTCTCTGCTGCCTCCTTGTCTTACATCGTTTTTATTACAGATGGAAAATAGAGAAGTGGGTTGCAGTTTAATTGTCCAGTTTTTTGCCTTGCCATCAAATGGCAGATACATTTTAATTTCCCGCAGTCTCTTCCAAGTGGAAACCATCTGACAAAAGCAAATCTTATCACACAAACTACCAGCCAACTAGGAGGAGCAAAGGCAGTTTGTGAATGACTTTGTGAATAACTTCTCCATGTTTCCTGACAGGGTTACAAATCATTTTTACCATCAAGATGCTCGATGACACCCCCTCCCCCTTTATTTTTCTTTTTAAGGCCACACCCTCAGCATATGGAAGTTCCCAGGCCTAGGGGTGGAATCTGCACTACAGTTGCAGCAACACGGGATCTGAGCCTTGTCTGCAACCTACACCACAGCTCATGGCAATGCTGGATTCTTAACCCACTGAGGGATGCCAGAGATTGAACCTGCATCCTCATGGATATTAGATGGGTTCGTTATTGCTGAGCCACAACGGGAACTCCTGATGACACCTTTTGGATTCATCTGGATTTGGGATGTGATTCTTGAGAGTGTGTATTCATTTTAATAGTATAATAATAAGCCTAATTATAATAAACCTATCTGGTTGTCTTCTGCAGTTGCATAGAAAGAACTCGTGGTCTATGGCCAAAGGACGATGGCCACACCACCCTGCAGGCACTGGATCTTGCCTGATCTTGGAAGCGAAGCAGGGTTGGGCCTGCTTAGTACTGGGATGGGTGACTGCAGGAAGGATTTTGCCCATGTGAAGGTAAGCAATCTATTGGCAGTCCCCTCACCTCTAGGACTTCTTGGAGCTAAAATGTCAAAGGGAATGTTCTATCCTCATCTGCATAAGGATTTTCACTTTTATTGTTTTCTGTTGCTTCTCTTTTACTGCCTCATACATTCTATTTCTCATAAAATGGCGAAATGCAAACCAGACCATTTCTCCAAGGAAGGCTTAACCAGCGCTGGCGGGACTACCCTGCTGGTTCTTTAGAGACATCAAACCGAGACCTTTGTAAACCATTGACCGAAAATGAGCTGTGTTTGGTTGGTGAAGGAAGGTCAGGGGTTTACTAGAGAACAGATTCTACGTATGAGGTGCAAGGACCTTGTTATCTTGCAAACGTTTCCCTTTCATAAATGGGAAAGTAACCCCACACAAGCTGCCAGTTGATCATTTTAAATGACATCTAACCCAGCAAAGCTAACATTAGCTGAGAAATAAAAATATGTTGACATTCAAGATGTACCGCATTACTCAGTTCACGGAGGTAGCGACAGGAATTTTGTGGCATAAAGCAGTTGTTTCAAATTCAGAGCATAACTGGCTTTTATAACGCTATTGATTTTTTTTGTTTCTTTAGTTAAAAATTATGCCAGATGCTAAAAATAACTCTCTGACCATACAACTTTTTTCCTTTTTTTTTTTTAAACAATCGAAGTTCAAGCCATATGACTTATTGTTTTTAAGATGTATTTAAATAAAAGGCAGATCCTTTTAAGTTCCCTAGATCCTCTGGAGGTTGGTGCCATGGCCCACCAATAATTTCTCAGCTTTGTCAAAATCCATCATGTCTACACAGATAAAATACTCTTTGATCATCAATAAAACTGCTTAATACTAAAGAGTAACATGCACCAAACTCTCTACGCAAAAGTTTATCCCATGACAAAACATTTCAACATGCATATGAAAAAAAATTTATATCCCAAAGTCTTAATTAATTTTAGATAAATTTCTCCTAAACTAAAAGTCTTTCTCTATCAGGGAATATGGGAATTTTAAACAAATGTCCATGATGTGGACATAAGAGGAAGTTTAAGAAAGGCTTTCGCTCAAGTAAAAGGCTATTTTCCAGTTGCAGAAAGAGAGTTCTCGCTCTTTCCTGCTGGGTGAGGTACCCTGGATTTCCACAGTTAAAAGCCATTGTGAAAAATCCTTTCCTGTGGTCAGGGAGAAATATTTTCCCTCCCACGCCTGTCTCTTACCAGAGACTCACTGTACAAGCTTGTTGTGGAGAGACTGTAAAAAGATGGGCATTTCACATATAACCAACATGGTTTCTAATGGAAAAAAAAAAAACAAAAACACCATGCTAGACAAAACTGATGTTTAAAAAATCTGAGTGGGCAAGTCAAGTTATTGACAAGGGAATGTTTTATGACAGTGGTTAATTTAAATTTTGGGAAAGTGTCTAAGAAAGTAATTTTATGTTGTTTTAACTGCCCAAATGGAATTTTAAATGAAGGTCTGTAAAACCAGAGTTCTGTGGATATAATCACCAACAAGGAGAGGCCTAGTGTTCCTGTTTCATTGCTTGAAATTTATTGTGAGAAACAAATACACTGATTTTGGGTTCAGCAACAAAACAGGTAAGTAACATGAAAAACAGAAAGTTGCTTCTCTGCTTTATAGCAATGGTTCTAAAATAGAGGCAGCCTTGCTTCCTCGGGGGTCCTGAACAATGTTTGGAGACAATTTGCATTGTTACAGCTGGGGTGGGGGATGCTATGCGCATGTAGCGGGCAGAGACCAGGATGCCTTTAAAAATCTGACAATGCACAAAAGAACCACCTGTCCCCCCACCTCTGCATAAAGAATTATTTGGAGTTCCTGCTGTGGCTCAGTAGGTTAAGAACCTGACTAGCATCCATGAGGATGCAGGTTCGATCCCTGGCCTCAATCAGTGGGTTAAGGACCTTGAGCTGTGGTGTAGGTCAAAGACGTGGCTCAGATCTGGCATTGCTGTGGCTGTGGTGTAGGCTGGCAGCTACAGCTCCGATTCAACCCCTAGCCTGGGAACCTCCATATGCAAGCAGTGGAGCCCTAAAAAGGGGGGAAAAAAAAAGAGAAAAATTACTTGCCCAAATCTCAAGAGCATCAAGCTTGAGAAACCCTGCTTATAGAAGCACAGGTTTTACAACATGCAGGAGGCCTATCTGCAGCTTAGTTTTTTTCTATTTTTTTGTCCTCCTCAATGCTAGATCAGCCATTATCTAGAAGCAGAAAGCTGATAAATCCAGTGCAGCCAACCCTGTGTTCATACACAGAGGTGATGGGTTTACCATGGGCAATTGCTTGTGCTTGGCTGGGGTGGAGGAAAACAGAAGCCATCTGTGCACAGCGGCGGCACGCTGGGAGAGGGAGAAGCCCAGGCGGAGGGTACCGATCCAAGCTCCCTGGCTTCACTGGGGCAGAAGGACCATGGCTGCAAACACGGCTAACCCTTTCCACCTCTGGCTTGCAGGAGGTGTGGAGCTGGGAAGGGCTGGGATCAGCACTCATGCCTTCCAGCTGAGAGCAGGCCCCAGCTGGAGCCCAGGAAGAGCCTGCTGGCTCAGATGTGGGGGCAGCCTGGGAATTTGCATCCAGGGGCTGCCGTGTGACAGAAAAGCCTGGCCTGAAACGAACCGCGATTTCCAGTTGCCTCAAGCCTCCTCTATTATTTTCCACCTAGCTACTGCGCTGGTAGTGTTTTTTGGCTTTTGTTTTGTTTGTTTTTTAAAAAGGCTGCCCAGGAGTTCCAGTTGTGGCTCAGTGGTAAGGAACCTGACTAGCATCCATGAGGACACAGGTTCAATCCCTGGCCTGGCTCAGAGGGTTAAGGATTTGGCATTGCTGTGAGCTGTGGGGGAGGTCACAGACGCATCTCGGATCTGGTGGTGTTGTGGCTGTGGCGTAGGCTGACAGTTGTAGCTCCGACTCGACCCCTAGCCTGGGAACCTCCACATGCTGTGGGTATAGCCCCCCCTCCCCTGAAAAAAAGACTGTCCTGAAACTTCTCTTTTAGGGCTCTTTGATTTCCCAGTCGTTCACAATGTAAATGAAGTGCAGTGACTTGGGCAGTGTGTGAGGTCAGGCCACCTGGGCTACCCCTGCTGGAGTGAAGGACTCTGCCCTTTCTGATGGTGTCACCCATCGCCTCCATATGTGGACAGCGGGCAAAGCTTCAGGAGGTGAGTCTCCAAGGAAATAAGGAAACTAGGGTTCTCAGAAGGGCTGCACGTGCAGCCCTGCATCCCTTGGAACAAACGCCCAGACCCAGGCCTTCTGGGTCAGTGCCTGTGCCCGCTCCAGTGGGCAGTGGTGCTGGCTGTACCTTCTGCGCTCTCCTCTCTGCAGCCCTGGAGCAGAGCAAAGAAAAATGAGCAGGGCGCCCACACTTAGACATTACCCTGCAGGTGCTGTATATTTACATGCAAAGCTCTTTGCCACAGGTCCACCTGCTGCCCCAGGCACCCTCCCGCTCCCCCCACTGGCTGTGGGTGAAAACCCCAAGCCGGGAGCTATAGGAGGGCTGGGTCTGGGGGCTACAGCGGAGAGTGTGGAAGGACAGAGCTCTGCTAGCTGCTCCTAAAGCCCCAAGCCCCTTTGGCTTATGCAGAGGGGGCCCCTATAACCCCGTCCTTTCTCTTCCCCAAACACAGCATTTACACGTGTGTGTGTGTGCGCGCGCGTGCATGAGTGCAGGGTGCACACATGCATGCACATGCCCACACCTTATTCCAAAGGCCCAGGGACGAGACTGTCCTTATCATTTTAGTGTAAGCCACGTGGGCTTCTCCTTTACGACGCCTTTTCCCCCCTCAGGCCTGTTCCGGAGGCTCATTTAGAAAAGTCCATGTGCCTCATTTGAGACACTCCCCACAGATACCACAGGGGAAGAAGCAGAGATGGCAACGACAAGAGAGAGGGGTGCTGTGGGACTCCCCGCTAAAGCCCCTGAGGATGAGCCTCCGTCTGCCAGCCCTGGAGTCTCCTCCGGCTTAGGTTCCTTCCTCTGAAGTCAGATGAGAGGCTCCCAGGCTTGCATTTCTGTGCATACAGGACTCATCCAGTCAATCAAGCCCAACCAAGAAAGTACACTGCTCTAGCCAGGTGACAGGTAAGCCACACAACTCTATCTCTTTGGTGATAGAATCTTTTTGTCTCCCTCCCTGCTTTTTTTTTTTTTTTCTTTTTAGGGCTGCACCTGCGGCATATGGAGGTTCCCAGACTAGGGGATGAACTGGAGTTGCCACTGGTGGCGTACACCACAGCCACAGCAATGCCAAATCTGCGCCTACACCACAGCTCACAGCAACGCTGGATCCTCAATCCCCTGAGCGAGGCCAAGGATCAAGCTAGCAACCTCATGGATACTAGTTGGGTTCATTTCTGCGGAGCCACAATAGGAACTCCTCTTTCTCTCACTTTCTCCCTCCCTCCCTTCTTTCACTGTAACTGTGGCATGTGGAAGTTCTCCGGGGCCAGGGATTGAACCTGTGTCGCAGCAATGCTGGCTCCTTAATCTGCTGCACCACATAGGAACTTCTGATGAGAATGTTTTTGTTACTGTTAAAAATGCAGCCTTGGGAGATAACACACATATATTAAAATGTCCCTTTAAGGAGCCGAAACAAGTCCATCTGAGGGCTGGACATCGGGGTCACCGGAGCTGGGAGTGGGGATGGGATCATTCTAGTCTCACCTGCCGCAGAATCAACTCACCAATGATACCCTCACAGACCATGAAGCCGTTCAAGTTTGCAAAGCAAATCAAGAGACTTAAGCAAAAGTTGTGAGCTAGGCGCAAGAAAAGAAATATTCTCTTTGCGTGGGTTATGGACTCTGAACAACCAGGTGTGTACAGACCGCTAAAGCCCCCACTTTTGTGCAGCAGATGAGGGGCCACGAAGGGATTATGAACCAGTGTGCCAAAGAATTTTGCCTCCTTAGCAGACTTTTGGATTAAGGCCAAGGAAGGGACTAGCAGACGGGAAGACTCTGGCAACTCAGGTTTTAAGGGAATTGAAGAACTGGAAGCGAAAGCCAAAAATGACTTAAACTTTTTCGTTTAAAACGGAGCTGTCTCTAGGTAAAACCAAAGCAGGGCTTAGTTTTTCTGATCGCATAAAGTAAGAGCGCTATTGCCTTAACCCTGCAAAGACACACCATCTGGCATTTAGAGATGCTAGGAACATGCCTGGCACAGAGAGACACGTGATGATTTTTGAATAAATGCGTGAATGATTTAACGACATCGTCCAGGTATACCAAGCTACAATTTCTTTCCTCAGCTGTATTTTATTTATGTTAATGATGGTGTTATAACTACTCTGGGCGGGTCGGCAAGCAGTCTGCAGTCTAGAACTTAGCTGCCTCCTTTTATCACTTGTCCCTGTTGCCTGCACACGTCTTAGGCTCCCCTCACTCTCTGAAGTGCAAGTAATTCCTTGAGCGAAGGGACAGTGTTTTCTACCTCTGCCTCCTGCGTTATGCCTATGAGTCCAAGCATCCTGAACACAAACGCAGCTCCGCAGAACAGAGAGCAAGTGGACCTTTCCTCTAAAAGGCCAGTGGGTAAATATTTGAGGCTCTGCTGGCCATCCAATCTCGGCCGCACCTCAGCCCTGCCCCAAAGCAGCCACAGACAGAAGGACGTGAATGGGTGTGGCCATGTGACCATAAAACTTGATTTACAAAAACAGGCGGTGGCTGATTTGGCCCACAGGCCAGCGTTTCCAGTCCCTGGGTCCGAAGGAAACGAATGTGTTGGAAAGAATGCTGGATGAAGCTCCGGGCTGGACTCTTCATGGGCCTGAAGCTCAGTTGCTTCGTCTGTGAAAGACCTTTGTAGCTTTGAAATCGTGGAGTTCTAAGAATGATTTTCAATAAACTCTGAAAACACAGCATCACCTGTGCTAACCTTCCAAGTACGATGCTCACTGCCTCTAACATTCTTTGGCTATGAAACACCTTAGCAAGACACAGGCCAGCTAAGGTGGGCTGAGAAAATGTTAAAAGGTGACAGATGCTCGCCTATCCCCCTGCCGCCAAGCAACCCTTTCCTGAGGATACGAAGCAGAACATAGCACAGAAAGAAGCAACTTGCCCACTGTTGCACAGACCACTGACGAGTCAATAAACAACCAGAACCCACTCTGTCCTGTGTTAAATTCTCTGCCATAAACACCAGCCACTCCAACTTGTTAAACTCAATAACAGTCCTTTTTATACTTTGAAAACATAAGCGACACCTTTCAAAATCAGCTCCATGTGCTATTTCAATGGATCTAATTTGTGGTTTGTGTTCTGTCAACTACTTCCTAGATTTCCTTTATCGAATATTTTAGTTTTTCCACCAGGTAAATACCTATCATCACTTTGCATGGAATCTCTTTAATTGTATGACACCGCCCAATTTTAGAGATATTAAAATATGGAAAAAAAATGATGAAATATGATGGAATTATCTATTTATTTATTTATTTATTTGGGGCTGTACCAGGGGCACATGGAGGTTCCCAGACTAGGGGTCCTGGCAAAACCAGATCCTTAACCCACTGAGCGAGGCATCATCATGGATACTAGTCAGATTCATGACCACTGAGCCCCAACAGGAACTCCAAAATATGGATTTTTAATGGACCTGGATTCTTAAGTTTACATTTCTATGTGAAATAGAACAAATACACCAGGCCTTTTCTTGCTCTGGAGTTTTCTCCATCTGGAATGACCTCTTTTCCTCTAGTCTCCGCTTGTCCACATTCAAAGCACTCATCTAGGCCCAACTAAAAGCCAGCCCCTCCATGAAGCCTTCCTAACACCCCTGCGCTGACCTCCTACAGCACTTCACGGGGGTCCTTGGAAGATGGACTGCACTCGGAGCTAACTGTCTTCAGCTCCCTGACAACAAAGACGGTGTCTGACGTCTCTGCGAACACCCCACCGCCGTGAGCGCAGCGCAGTGCCCTAAACACAGCAGGTATCCAGAGCCATACATCCAGGAGTCCCTGCACAAACTGTATCAGAACGGGTACCTTTTTAAGCCACATCCGTGATTAGTGTTCTTATGCATACCTCCGGTGACAGTCTTCTTCAGAGTGACATGCTGTGTGACACAGTGCAGCGCCTTTAGTGCTTTCTGTGCTCACGTGAAAGGCTGAAGGAACTAAGTTTTGCCATCTAGAAGCTGCTTTACAGGGATCTGAACAGCTTTTACAGAACTTGACATCGTACCTAAGAATCTTTCAGTGCATTGGACTCCAGTACACGCAGCATCAGTTCTACAAGGATCTGAGTCGTCCAGAAAGACACTGAAAGGCTCGGGGTGGAGACACCAGGGTATCCCACTTGAAACCAAGAAGCCTGCAATTGTGATGGGCTCTGTTCAGAGGGTTCCAGGGTCAAGACTAAATGTTATATCATGGACTCCCCAACCTCGTCTCATCCTTGAGAGGAAAAACAGTGCCTTTCGGTTACATTAGCAAATCTGGATTTGGTTAAATTAGGGAATACAGACATATGGAGATTATTAAACTTTTGACTATACCAATAGAATAGCACAATTTTAAGAGACTCATGTTAAAAAAATGTACAGACGTAACAAACAAGGGAGAAAACAGCTCTACGTCTAAAACAATGAACTTAATATATGGGGCTTATCTCGGGTGGCTAAAAAGTCTGCGGTGCAGACAGCATCACAGGGGAGGCGGACCAGCCAGACCGTGATGAAAAAGGCAGATACTACAAGGGCAGCTCAGGAGACAGCAGCCAGCGGGGCAGCAAGGGCTGGTCTGTGGCCTTGTCACCCAGCCCTGTGTGACCTCTGCTTCTCCAGCGCTCAGCTTCCTCTGAGGTTTCCCCCGTAAATGACCTTTCCATATAAAAGGAAGATGGCAACAAGCTGCCCTGAAGAGCTGTGCTGAGGATTAGAAACAAGTAGAAAGTATCCGCACAGTGTCCAGCACTGCCATCCAGACCACGGAAGAAACAAGACAAGAAGGGTGTGGACAGACGAGAAGGAAAGCCCAAGACAGGTCATCTGTGTTATTCCCAGGAATATACTGACCCCATCCTCTTTCTCCAATTATCAATTATCTGGGGAAATTCACATGCTTTGCCTAATAAGCTCTTTGTTGCGTTATCCCCTGTTCTTTCTATTCATAGTTTTTTTTTTTTTTTTTTTCAATTACCAAAAAACCTTCCATGTGTGTAAGGGTAGACAGAACAATAATGTGAACGCCTGTGTATCCATCACCCAGACCTACAGCCATCGGCTCATGACTAACCTTATTTTAGGCTCGCCCCACCCATTTTTCACTCCCAACCCTGTGGGATGACTGTGAATCACATTCTAAGCATAGATCATTTCATTTTTCACAGGTTTTGAAGCCTATACATCACAGTTCTTGGCCATTTTCTTGATTCAATGTCCCTGATGTAAATTATTTAGAATGATAAAATCAAGGTGACACTGGAGGTGCCCTGGGGGCTAAAGGAAATCTTAGAAACAAATGACTTAAAAAAGGGACATTGAGGAGTTCCCATCGTGGCTCAGTGGGAACGAATCTGACTAGTATCCATGAGGATGCAGGTTCGATTCCCGGCCTCGCTCAGTGGGTTAAGGATCCGGTATTGCTGTGGTCTAGGTCGCAGACGTGACTCAGATGTGGCGTGGCTGTGGTGTAGGTGGGCAGCTGTAGCTCCGATTTGACCCCTAGCCTGGGAACCTCCATATACCATGGGTGTGGCCCTAGGAAGATTGGAAAAAAAAAGGGGGGGGGGAGACAATGAGCCAAGGCAGAGGTAGTTAAAAGCAGCCTGCGGGACCTGGGTTGTCATGCTATTGTGAGCACTGCTCCATCCTTGGCTTCAGCGGGAGCTCTGTCCTGGAGCATGGTCTCAAGGATGAAGGGGTACGTCTCACCTTTCCCTGAACAGTTCTGACTCCTCTTCTGTGTCCATGTCTCCCTCCCACGGTTGGCCCATAATCATCTTCAGCATTGAACTACCTCCCTTCCTCAGTTCTCCAGTCAAAAGGGTCCTTCTCTCTGCATTGCTTCCATAGCACTGAATCGTCCCAGCACACAGTAGGTACTCGACAAATGCTTGTGCCTTGACTGAGCAGGGCAGAGGGCTTATTTCCTTCTGCCTTATATCCCAGCGGTTTTCACACCTGTCTCTCCCAGCAAATTTTAAATCCCTCGAAATAATTGTGTGAAACCAGCTCCACACTCCCTACTTTCTGATGTGTTTGTGCACAGTAGGTGCGCCAAAAAAAAAAGTCTCGTGAATGGAGAGGAGCTCTAGGAAAAGAGCTAACATTGCCAAGAGGTTACAGGATTTAGCTTCTGGAGAATGACTTCATGTAAATTATGGGCGGGCCAGCAAAAACACAATGTGGTGATTTTTTTTTCACCGGTTTCCACTGGTTTCTCGTCTTAGGGAAGCAAATCTGGGCCTGTCGTCATAAAAGGAAAAGAATTCGGGAGTGGTTTCCTCTGCCCAATAGACCCAGCAACACCTGCCTCCAACACCCTCATCCTGCTTTTCTCTCCCACTCCCTCCCCAGGTGAAGGCTGCATGGAATTCCTGCCCATAGGATGGAATTACAGGCCTGAATCAAAGGTTCTTTATGCTGTGCCTGCTCATTAATTAGCTGCTGGAAACTTTGGGACAGGGCCATTAACATGCTCATAAACCTTTTATTTTCAATGTTTTCGCTCAGCCGCGATACCGATGTGACTCTCCTTGTAAGCTGGACGGAGGACACGTGTTTCTTAACACTTCTGAGGCTCATTAAGTCCTCCATCCCAGGGCCTCATTAACGAGCCCATTAGGGATTTCGCCTTCAGTAGGCAGAAGCCTCCACTTGCCCTCGCAGAGCCGTTGAGGGCGCCTCATTGCGAGAGGGGGAGGCGGCTGCCAGGCTCTGAGGAGAGCATGGGGCTGGCGGGTGGCAAGGGCAGTGCACGCTTACCTGCTATCCTCCCGATGGGCATGGCGTGTTCCTCAGGCGGGGAGACGGAGACCATGATGTGGTTCATATACGCCAGGTCTTCCCGATGGGAGAGGTTGATGGGTTTCCCTTCCCGGTGCAGCCCGTCCTCCGAGAGCCGGGACTGCTTGAAATCCACGGAGTGCCGGGGGTTCAGGATCAGGGGGTGCATGATGGGACTCGGCATCAGCTGGATCACCCGCGTGCTCTCCTGCCGGGGGCTGGAGGGCTTCTGGTGGGGCTCAGAGGACGGTGGGCAGTGATTATTCTCCATGGGAGACACTGACAGGGGGTAGGGCTCCTGGTGGTTGTTCTCCTGGTGGAGCCTCGGTCCCTGGGCCCTCTCGGCTGGGGAGAGGCGGCGGATCATGTTGTCCAGGGGGGACCGGAGGGGCCGCTGCTCAGGGTCCGGAGAAGGCCGGTGGTTTGTCGTGATGGGCGATCTGGAACGGTGCAACAGTTCAATGGTGGGAGGGTTGTGGTGTACGTTCTCCACCGACGGCCTCGGGGTCCTCTGGACACAGTTATCTGTGGAGCAGAGGGAAGGACAATCAGAGACCCGGCTGGACGGTCAGGAGAAGGACCTCACTGTGGTCCTAAAAGTGGCAACTGTGGAGGGCGATGGGAAGCAGGGGCACCATTCTTCCAAGGATTCGAGGTCTTTGTCACTGCTTCAAAAGTTAAAGTACACATACTTGAAATTCCTTTCCTGCTGCCAGAGAAGCTAAGAATATCTACAAACACTCCCGTAATCACCTTCCAGTGGCTTAGAAACACAAGGAAGCCAAACATTCATGATCTTTTTGTTGTTTGACTCTTCGATGTGGCTTTCAGGGTCCTTTAGGGTCTCCCTCTAGTTGCTTTCACTGCTTTACCTTTTCATAACCCAGTTGGCAGAGTCTCTGCCTCCAGGAGTGGTTGGTATTAATGATAATGACAATGATAATAACGCAACGACTATATATCCTATAAGCTGGATTATATTGTTTAAAAGGGACAACATGCCTAAGGAGGAAATACTACTGCTACTTCTATTTCACAGGAGAGAAAATGGAAAGATAAAGAAGTTAAACAACTGGGAGTTCCCGGTGTGGCAGGGTGGTAACAAACCTGACTAGTATTCATGAGGATGTGGGTTTGATCCCTGGCTTCGCTCTGTAGGTTAAGGATCTGGCGTTGCTGTGAGCTGTGGTGTAGGTCACAGACTTGCCTTGGATCTGGCGTGGCTGTGGCTGTGCCTGGCAGCTGCAGCTCCGATTCAACCCCTGGCCCAGGAACTTCCATATGCTGTGGTGTGGCCCTAAAAAGAAAAAAAAAAAAAAGTTGAGCAAGTTACCAACGTTACCCAGCCTCCAGTCAGATTCTAGAACCTATGTATCTATTATAATATCTGCCTTATTGCTATGTAGAAACTGGTAGGAAAGTCTCATCAAAACCTAGCCTGGAAACCTCCATATGCCGTGGGTGCAGCTCTAAAACAAAAAACAAAAAAGCCAAACCTTGCTCTAAGCATGAACAATGGGCTGAATTTATAAAATGACAACCTTGTACTTGAAAGAAGATTTAGGGTCACCTTCTATGTGTATGGTCCCTAAAAAGGGGGTCAGACAGGTAGCGTTAAGTGAGAAGGAGGAGGGATGGACAACCCTGACAATACTTCCACCCCATCCCCCCTGAACTTTCAGGCTGGAGACATCTGAGCAAGGACAACATCGGACATGTATACAGGTCAGCAGCAGCAGTAGTTCCGTGGGCTGGACTGAAGGCAGGACCAGCACATACGTGGCTGTAGGAGTCTCTGCTAAGGATCGGAAGAAAAGAAACCTGCCTTCAAGAATGGAGCTTTCTCCAGGGTACCATACTCATCTTGATGAGGCATCTCTGGAACACCTGTTCCCAGAGCTCTCCCACCTGAAAGGATGTGCATACTTGCAGGTCCCTGTTCTGGTCAAAGATTTGTCCATGGTTCTGAATAAAGCAAGTCATAGATATCTTCCTTATCCATCATGATGCTATCTAACAAAGAACACATACAGGGGACCTGGGAGTCTGATAGGGTTAGAACACAGAGGCAAGGGAGATGGTTTCTTAAAATTTTATACAGCGTTAATAGGAAAATGGGGACTCCACTAGATCTCACCGATTATATGAGACCATGAACAAAAGAAATATTGTTCATGAGCATTAAAAGAGCGTCTACTTGAAGGTAAAGGGCTTATTTTGTAACCACTGTATAACATCCTGCCAGGAATTTTAAAGCGCTTCACCACTGGAATAGCTATCAGTAGGAGTCTGGTTTAAGAAATGTCAGCATGTTTCTAAATGAAGGAGGTCTACACAGCTATAAAATGGAATGAGAAGTATCTCAAGATTCTGCTAAAGACTGGTCTCCAGGCTCTACAGTTAGATAACCAAAGCAGGAGGGGACAGATTGGGAATTTGGGATTAGCGGATACAAAGTATATATAGAATGGGTAAACAAGGTCCTACTGTAGAGCACAGGGATCTATATTCAGTATCCTGTGATAAACCACAATGGAAACAAATATGAAAAAGAATGTATATTTATGTCTAATTGAACCACTTTGCTGGGCTGCCGAAATTAACATTGAAAATCTATCACAATTGACCAAAATTCATTTTTTAAAAAGCTAAGCAAAGCAAGATGAAGTATTTACAGTATGCAATCACTATGCTTACAAAGGAGAAGAGGATTCCAGTTAATGACAGAGTGACTTGTATCAGACTTTCTTACATATAGAAATGATAGAATCTGGATAAAATATACTTATGGAAGTTAGGTGAGGGTACTGGAGAAAACTGAAGGGGACTTCGCTCTTGAAAGAAGGGAACTGCCCAGAGTGAGAGCCAAATTTATACAGCTTTCACCCTGAGGGTCTGCCCCAGTTCATGTAGCATGGGACAGCTAGAAAATGAACAGAAAGCCGCTTGAGATGTCAGGGAGTAGAGTATAAAGCTGCCAAAAGGGTAAAAAAATTGAGAAAACAAATTCCATAAAGGAGGGAGCCTCAGAGGGAGTAGATAAAGTTCTCACAAATCCTTATCATGTGCTCCTGAACAACACACATGCAGGGGGAACTCCAAAGAGCTCAGTGAAAGGCAATAGCTGTATTGTTCAAGATATGAGCAGAAATCTCAGATGCTGGCCACAGTACTGGAGATAGAGTTCAGAGTTTGACTTCTGGCAAGGAAGGCTCTGTAAATACCTCAGGGTGTTTATTACCCAAGAATAGCCACACCTTAGGAGTGAGGACTATACTCTGGGACAAAGGGATTTGCTAAGGGCTAAAGGCAAAATGGAACTAGATCTTCCCTAACCAAATATAAGGCGAAGCCTCCACAAATTCAAAGTGATTGGCTAGTCATTTACCTGTCTGCTAGCATTAGAATGAAAACTCTTCAGAGGAATATAACTTGACCCAGAATCTCTACAAAGTGTTATCTATAATATTCAGTATCCAATAATGATTTTTTTAGACATATGAAGAAACAGAAAATTGTGACCCATATTCAAGGCAGTCAACAGAAATAGACTCTGAGATGTTGGCATGAGCAAAAAAGAACTTTAAAGTACTTGTTATAAATAAGTTCAAACACTTAAAATGATGGTCATAATAAGTGATAACGGAAGGAAACTATCAGAAAAAAATGGAAAGTATACAAAAAGATTTTATAGCTGAAAAATACAGTACATGAAATGAAATACTGAACTGAATGGACTTAACAGTAGATTGGAAATGAGAAAAGAAAGGACTAGTAAATTTGAAAACAAATAATCAAAAACAAAAACAGATCGTCAGTGATCTATGGAATAATATTAAATGGTCTAAAAGAAATATAATTGGAGTTCAAGAAGGAGAAAACTTTTTTTTTTTTTTTTTTGGATAGAGGAGAGTTTTTTTTATCCCCCCTACCTAATGCATATGTTTTAACTAAGTTATTTTGAAGCAAATTAAAGATTTTGATATCCTGCCCCAAATACTTGTGTGCTCCTCTAAGAAAACATTTAAGATGATTTTCCTGCACAATCATAGTAACATTGTTAAACAGGAGAAAACAGAAAGAATGGGGAAAAAAATTGAAGAAATAATGGCCAATTGTCCTCAAATTTGTAGCAACAACAACCACAAATACACATACTGATCCAAGAAGCTCAGTAAATCCCATGCAAGATAAATACAGTGAAAGCTACATCCAGGCACACAGTCAAACTGCTAAAAACCAAAGATAAAGAGAAAATCTTGAAAGCAACCAGAGGGGGGAAAAAAGGTTATACCATATACAGGGGAAAAGTTACATTAACATGGCCACCTTCTTTCTTAAGCAGCTAGCAAAGAGAGAGAGAGTGTGCAAGCATACGCACTAGAAAGATAGAAATGGAGACCTATATATAGATTAAAAAATACTTAAGAGGAGTTCCCACTGTGACTCAGTGGAAACTAACCTGACTAGTAACCATGAGGATGTGGGTTTGATCCCTGGCCCCGCTCAGTGGGTTAAGGATCTGGCATTGCTGTGGCTGTGGTGTAGGCTGGAAGCTGCAGCTCTGATTGCTACCTAGCCTGTGAACTTCCATGTGCTGAGGGTGCGGCCCTAAAAAGAAAAAAGAAAGACTTAAGAGACACATCAAACCATCTGCAAAGTACAGACAGACTTGCTTGGGTTGTGATTCAAATCAACTATAAAAACTCTTATGAGACTGTTGGAAAAATGTGCACATTCATAAAATAGCTGATGATACTGAGGTGCTATTCGTTTTCAGGAGATGTGAAGGATCTCTGATTATAATTTTATAAAGGGATTTAAAGTACTCAACCTTGCAAGATACAGGTTGGGATGACAAGTACCAACTTCCTCACTTTAACCTCAGTGCAAGTAAATACTTACAGGGTACCGATTGGGCCCGTGGAATTAACTTATTTAATAGCTGCGATAATTAGTATGATAGACATGATCTGTGATCTCTCAGGGATGAGGCACGTTTTCTTTTCAGAGCTAATATGGATCAATTCTGCCCTCCACAAAAATGAATTTATCTTTTGTCCATGGTTCACGTCTCATTTGTCACCGAATATGATCACGGGAAGCCATATTTAAGACAGCTGCATTTTGAAGTTTCATATATTTTCTTCTAAATGCCATTTACAGAACGTCTCCCTTTCATTAAACTTATTCAGGTTTAAAAACACTCAAGGATGATGAAGACGATGTATTTCAAAATCCCATTTCCCGAATCCATTTCCTGTCTTACAAATTTCCAAACGGACACAGGCGGTGGCCAGTCGTCTGGTTACCTGCAGGCTTTCTTTGATGTCCTGGGTTTCAAGGCTCAGTGGATGGGTGTGCACTCAGGACAAGCCTTAGGAAGTCGGGGAGGGCTGCGAGAGGAAGAACTTTCATGCTAAGGGGAAAAGAGGAACTGATGTAATGTCCTGGAGAAATTTCACTCTCTGTTCCTGCCTAGATTTTGGGAACAATGACGGAGGGAGATAGTGCTCTGGACAATCCAGCTCAGATCTTACTTCTGACTCAGGATCTGGGCAGGAACAGGACTCGGAGGAGCTTGATTTATTTATTTCTCGGCAGACACCACTGAAAGAGGAAGTACTTGATGAAGCTGATAACATTAATGGCAGAGAACTGGATCTAAGGGTATTTAATTCCAGGCTCCTGGTGGTCTGGGCACAACCACTGTCAAGGCCGAAAGGTCTGCCTTGAGCCCTTCCAAGCTTTGTTTCAGGTTGCAAAGCACGTGCCCACGTTTGGAGTGGATTCTGACGTTGCTGCCCTGCTGCCTCTGTTATTATAAGTTGGCAGCGGGGTATGGAAACTTATGAGACCAGAGGCGGCAGGCAGAGAAGCTCCGGACACAGGAAGTGCACTGAGAGGACAGTGGGTGCATTAAATCCCCCAGATGTAGGAGTCTTCTGTCTAAAACAAGAAGTTTTTTTTTTTTTTTGGTCTGGCCTTGATGTCTGGGTTTGTTCTTGGTGAACGGCCCAGCTGGAAAACTGGGAAATAATCCACATTGCCCTTGGTCTGAAGGTCTTGATATGGGAGAGAAACACACAAGGAAGAGAGAGGAAAAGCCGCAAGTAATCGGTCAGTGGGAAGACCCAGGTCTGGTTGGGACCTCATTCTGGCTGAAAGTACTTTCTGATCCCAAACCCTTCTCTCTGTAGACCTCTTTTAGATACCAAAGAGTCCTTCTTCTCACTACCAAAGAGTCCCCCACAAATTAGGACTGTGAATGTGATGGTCACAAAAAAGGGCTGATTTCTTTTCTCAGCTTCTTTTCTCATTAGAAAAGTGTCTCCAAAATTCACCCACATTTGACCCAATTGGAGTTCCCGTTGTGGCGGAGCAGACATATCCGACTAGTATCCATGAGGATGTGGGTTCGATCCCTGGCCTTGCTCAGTGGGTCGGAGATCTGGTGTTGCCATGAGCTATGGTGTAGGTCACAGATGTGGCTCAGATCCTGCGTTGCTGTGGCTGGGGTGTAGGCCGGCAGCTGCAGCTCTGATTCCACTCCTAACCTGAGAACTTCTCTTTGCCACAGGTGCAGCCCTAAATAGTCAAAAGCAAAAAAAAATTTTTTTTGGACCCAATTTAATCACAATATATAATGATTAACTAGTAGACCCTAAAAAACAAAACTCTGCCTTTGGTTAAAGTCTTGGGGTTTGACTAGGAAATTTCCAGGGCAGAGCACAGGCTAAGATCAAGTTTGTCTCACACCCCAGGATCACATTTCCCCATTCATGCTTTCTCTAAGCCCATGGATGATGATAAGAGAAGTTAGGGAGATGAAAGTGGTGGGGGGGGAGCAGGTAATTCTCACTCATCATCCTCAGTGATCCATGTGCCCCCGCAACACCAAAGAGACCATTTCCCAGACAGTTTAGTAGGAACAATGAATGATATAAAGACCTATACGAAAATGAAAGGCTCGAGGCTTTTCTTTTTTTGCTTTTTAGGTCCGCACCTGCAGCATATGGAGGTTCCTAGGCTAGGGGTCAAATTGGAACTGTGGCTGCTGGTCTACACCACAGCTCACGGCAACGTCAGATCCTTAACCCACTGAACGAGGCCAGTGATCGAACCCGCAATCTCATGGATGCTAGTTGGATTCATTAACTGATGAGCCGAAACGGAACTCCTGCTCCGAGTTTTGAGATGGAATTCAAAACAGATTTCATATACATACTCGGGTTCTGTCACCCCCTGATACGACTTGTGTCCCCCCACTCCAAAATCTGTATGTTTACGCGCCCCCCCCCCATACCTCAGAATGTCACCTTATTTAGAAAAAGGATCACGGCAGATGTCATTAGGGAAGATAAAGTCATGATGGAGCAGGGTGGGCTCCGGTCTGGCTGTGCCCTTAATGAAAAGGGGACCTTGGACATGGACACACACACACACCACGTGATTGGAAGGGAAGCTTTTGCCACAGTCATTACGATCTAAAAGGAGGCAAAGAACTTGCAGTGATGCAGACTGTGTGTGGCGTAATGTGTTTGATGCAGAATCTGGAAAAGAGTACGGATATGTGGTTCTTGCTCTCAAGGTCTCATGGTTGAGTGGAGAAGGCAGACACATCAACACGCAACACGAAGCTACAGGTGCTAAATGAAGAGCACACAGAGGGTAAACCATGTGAGATCTACAAGCCAAGGATGGCCAGCAAACCACTGGGAAGCAGGCAGAGAGACAGCATGGACTTTTTCCCTTCACAGCCTCGGAAGGCACTGATCCTGCCCATACATTGGGGTGGGACTTCCAGCCTCCAGCTCTGTGAGATAATGCATGTCTTCAAGCCACCCAATCTGCGGCAACCCCAACGCGGCCCTCCTACTGCCCTTCCAAGAGGTTGAGCCAAGACTTTCGGCTAACCCTTTGCCTGCCCATTTCAGTGTTTCCAGCTCACTGAATTCCCTTGTAGGGCCTGAGATGAAAACTGCCCTCGTTCGGCATGTATGATTCACAGACGTCTGAGGTCATAAACAATAAATCCTATGGAAGCTCCCAGAATTTTATAAGCATTTGGTGAAAGGGGCGACACGGAACAGAACAGGTGACCTGCGGGGATGCTGAGGCCTAATCTTTATCCCTGTGGGTGGGATGGCCTCCAATGAGCCACCTCTGTTGGTGGTCCAGGGCTGAGGGTGTGGGTGGGTCTACACCAGCCACAGGTGAGGTTTCTGCTCCTGGCTGGATGCTAGCTCTGTTCATCACAGTCTCAAGAAATCCCCACACAAGAAGAGAATGAAGAAGTCAAGGGATCAGGTTTCAGATGAGCCAGTTAGCCCTTTGGAGGTAAACCCTGAGAAGCATTCACAGGGAGGGGGCCAGGGCAGCGCAAAGATGAGGGAGAGGCGTGTGGAGAAGGGACAGAGCGAGAAGACGAGATGGAGATGACATGACATCAGCTGAGGGCTTCCTTCTCTGGAGGGTGAACTTAAATGGCCTCCGGCCCCCATATCTCAAAGGAACCAAATGGCATTTCCTGAGGGGTAAGAGAAAATTTCTTGAAGACTTCCTGGTTACCTCGGGGGGAATTATTCATGTGGATGGGGGATCTCCTGTCCCCCAAGCTTCTGGCTCAATTGAGCAAGCTAGTCCCCGGGCTAAGGGTGGGCGCCACCAACTAGAGGAGGCGGCTGGGGGTGGGAAGCCGAATAGGTCCTCCCGGAAGGAGGCTGATGATCCTGCCTGGTGTCTCCACATGGTCCCAACACAACCAAACGCGGCACCGGGCGCCAGGGTCAGAGGATGAAAAGGTTGTGCTGCCCTAGACCCTGATGTCCAGGAGGCCAAGCAGGGAGAAGAGGCCCTGGAGAGGAAAGGCAGCGAGAGAAGAGGGGAGGGAGGCCTGGTGTGGGGGGCAGGGTTGACTAGTACCTGCAGGCTCTGCTGCCAGGGACAATGGGAAGTTTTTGAGGGACCTCTTCACCTCCTGCCAGAGTCAAGAGGCACAAAAGGCTTAGAGTTCTGAAGGGCGAGAGGAGATTAAGTGTGAGCCATATTAACAGATGGGCATGGAGAACCCACCAGGTGCCAGGTACTGCAGGTGCGACAAAGTAAGGCACTGCCCATGTTCAAAGCAGGCTGTGTCCTGAATCACGGTTGGAATTTTATTTTTTATTTATTTTTTTATTTTTTTGAGGGCTGCACCCACGGGTCCAATCGGAGCTGTAGCCACTGGCTTACACCATAGCCACAGCCACACCAGATCCTAGCCACATCTGTGAACTACATCACAGCTCACAGCAATGCTGGATCCTCAACCAACTGAGCGAGGCCAGGGATGGAACCTGCGTCCTCATGGTTACTAGCCAGATTCGTTTCCGCTGTGCCATGATGGGAACGCCCTATTTACTTTTTAAATATTAATTTATTAACAATACTGTGAGTTTTTTTTTTTTTTTTTTTTGTATCCAGTGGCATATAGAAGTTCACAGGCCAGGGATGGAACCGAGGCCATGGCTGTAACCAGAGCCACAGCAGTGACAACGCCAATCCTTAACTCACTAAGCCACAAGGGAACTCTAAGATTGGCACTTTAAATGTATTCTCCCACAGAAATAATGCTACCGATGGTGCCTGTTTAATCCATGAAGAAGTCCTAGGATAATGGCCTGGGTAGTCAACAGGCCTCTCCTATGTCCAGATGCATAAATCTGGTGTTTGCACAAAGCACGTGCTGTTGCAATAAAAGGAATGGTTAAGAAAACTGGAATTGGAGGTAGGCAAACACCATCAACTACGCAATGATGTGAATCAACCTAATAGTACTGAATTGTACACCTAAAAACGGTTATGATGATAACTGTCATGTGTATTTTATTACAATTCAACTTTTTTAAGCTTAAAAAAAAAGGAGTTCCCGCTGTGGTGCAGTGGGTTAAGAACTTGACTGCAGCAGCTCACTGCAAAAGTGCAGGTTCAATCCCCTGCCCGGTGCAGTGGGTTAAGGGATCTGGTGTTATTGTGGTGTAGGTTGTAGCTACAGCTCCGATTCGACCCCTGGCCCAGGAACTTTCATATGCTGTGGGTGCAGCCATAGAAAGAAAAGAAAAAACCCAATGAAATAGTGGTAAGAATAGCAAATAATAATAATCGTGGTAGCATTTATCAAGTGCTTGCTGTGGAAGAGATGCTGTTCTGAGGGCATTCATTTCCTGTATCAATTTGACCCTCTTACACGGATCATGTCCACCAGGCGCTGCTATTTTCATTCTTTCACAGACGCAAATGGAGACACAGGAAGTTAAAGAATTTGCCTGAAAAGTCACACAGCTGGTGATTTGAGCCCAGGTGGTCTGGATCCAGGGCTCTCTGGCTCCACCTGCCTCACATGCTTAACACATAGAGCAAAGATGTTAAACCCGTCACAAACACGATTCCAGAAAGCCTAGAAAATCGGGATGGTTTTTTCAACAACGGATAATAGGATGTGGCCAGAGCTGCTGAAAGCCTAATCTACTTGGTGCCTGCTCAGCACTGCCCTGGATGGGGGGCGATGCAGCTCTCAGGGCGCCCCCACTCGCAGGGCTGGCCGAGCAGGATGAGCGCCTGCACCTCTGCTCTCAGAGGCCAGAGCCTGACTCAGAACCCACACTTCTCCCAGGCTGGCAGATGTTCGTCCTGCTTAAATCCACTCATCCTGAGGCAATCAGTGATCCAAATGGGTCAATTCAGTCCACTTTAGTATGACTTTTTCTTTCCTTTTTTTTTTTTTTTTTTTTTGTCTTTTTGGGCCACTTCCACGGCATATGGAGGCTCCCAGGCTAGGGGTCTAATCAGAGCTGTAGCCACTGGCCTACACCACGGCCACAGCAACGCGGGATCCGAGCCGCGTCTGCGACCCACGACCCACACCACAGCGCATGGCAATGCCGGATCCTTAACCCACTGAGCAAGACCAGGGATTGAACCTGCAACCTCGTGGTTCCTAGTCGGATTTGTCAACCACTGCGCCATGACAGGAACTCCTAGTATGACTTTTTAATGTCATTAACTGAAGACATACACTGGGGTCTCGAAAGTTATCTCTGACTTTTTTTGGGCTTAAATTTGGCAGTTTCGGGTACAGATGGTCCTCGACTTACAATGGTTGGGCTTAACATTTTTTTCCGACTTTAGCAAGGTACGAAAGTGATATGCATCAGGTAGAAATGATACTTCACACTTTTCATTTTGATCTTTCCCCGGGGCTGGCGACATGCAGGACAACACTCCCTGGGGATGTCGGGCAGTGGCCGTGAGCACAGCTCCCCGCCAGCCACGTGGTCACAAAGGTGCCTGGCTAATGCCACTGTGCACCCAGACAACCATTCTGTTTTTCACTTTCAGTATAGTATGCAGCATATGACATGAGATATTTCACACTCGATTATAAAAATAGGGTTTTCATTAGATGATTCTGCCCAGCTGCAAGTTAAGGTAAGTGTTCTAAGCAAGTTTAAGGTTGGCTGGGCTAAGTTGTGCTGTTCCATAGGTTAAGGGTATTCAATGCATTTTCAACTTGGGATATTTTCAGCTTATGATGGGATTTTGGGGGCATACCCCATCCTAAGTTTAGGAAGATCTATACTATGAAGCAGAAACATTAGGCTCTTGGGAGTGTGGGGACCTGCCAGGATTTTGCACCCTAGGCAGGGGACCGATCCTGGCATCCTAATCTCCAGAATTCTCCTCATTGTTGAATCATTTGCCCTATTTTCAAGGTGCCTGCAAACATACACAATTAAAAAATGTTACTTTGGTCGGCTTGTTCATGAAGCTGCAGTGGAATGAACACAGGCCTTGGAGCCAAGCAGACCCGGGGCTAAGTCTGAGCTTTGCCACTTCGTAGCTATGTGATTTGGTGGCATGCTACTTTACCCCTCGTAGCCTCAATTTCCCCTTCTAAAAAGTGAAAATAACATTCCTTCTTTATAGGGTGCTTTGGAAGATCAAATGAATTAAACACGTGAAAACTTAGAACAGGGCCTGGAATACAACGAGGTCCCAGTAAATGTTGGCTATTATTTTGTTATTATGAAGTAGATGCATACACCTCACCTCCTTTAATTATCTCACTAAAATTGTATAAGATTTCCTTCCTCCAAAGGAGTCTTTGGACGCTTGAATTTGGAGGAGAGGGGTGATGGAGGTGGGAGGGAGAAGGGGTAGCGTTTCCTCCAGTGAAGCAATCATATAAATAAAACTTCTGTAGGCCATCCCAGAATATAGGCCACCCTTCCCACCCTCCATGAAGAAATGATTTCTCTCTACTGCCTGGGCCATAACCATGGGATAGTTGTAACGAATTGAGAACTGTATTTGGACACCTGGAATTTCTCATCCTCGCTTCCAGGTGCCGTATCTACCTAGTGACAAAGAGCAGCCCCAGAGCAGATCGTGCACCAAAGAACTGTGTTCCCCACTGCAGACACACTCACAGCATAGCATGTGTGAAAGTTTCAGATACAAGGGATGAAAAATCTCCTCCCAGTCTCCAAGGTGGGGCCCAGGAGACAGCAGGACCGAAGGGCTGAAATTATCCCCAAAGAGGTCGTGCGATGAGAACATCTGAGAAGCACAGATCCTATCCCTCCTCCCTGGAGACTTGCTCATGTCCAGCCCGACCGGGGTGACTCCGCAGAGCTGACCGCACTCTGACACCAGCCTGGCCTACAGTGTGTTGTCTATCACTTAATGAGCTTTCAGGAAATCACTATTCAAGAAGTTCTAACACCAAGGACCTGTGGCAATCGAATATAACGTTGGACAAAGCTTTTCTTTTAAATATCCCATAGCAGCCGCAAGTCACTGATTTTGGAACCCAAGGAATTACTATCAAAAGGAGTTATAATAGCACAAGTGCATGTGATAAAATACACATTTATTTTATAGCCCTTTGCTGGTCTGAAGCTTCTAAACATATTCAGCTTCCTGGTTTTGGTAAAAGAAGGAGTGTCCTTCCTACATAGCTATCTAAGGTCTAACTCATCTCACGCCAATAAAAAAGGTCACCAACAATCAAAGAAAAGGAATCTATTTAAACTGAGATTTTTCCTCTGAAACCCGTGAACGATGCTATTCTTGGTTTGACTACTGAGAGGTGTAACAGTACCAGCAGTTCGTGGTAAAGTGAGATAAATGAGAACAGATGTTCAACCTTTCTGAGCACCATCAGGTGGGACACTGCTATGCTTTTCTGGATTTCAGTTGCCCATGATGTCAAGGTAGAGGACATGTCTCACTCATCTTCCTACCACCCGGGGAGACTCAGACTTTGGAAAGAATATTAGGATTTGAGAGCTCTGAGATCTGAGACCATTTGGTCGAATCCCCTGTCTTATAACCAGGGTGACCAAGGGCCAGAGAAATGAGAAAGTGAACCCTTCAGACTGCTTTGGCAGAACGGAGGATTAGAACCTGGTCTCTTGACATTCCGATCCCATTCCTTAAAACATGTTATCTGAGCTGACCACGTGTTCCAGTTTGTCAGGGAGGGTCCTGGTTCATGTCTATTGTCCTAGTTCACTTACTAGAGTCCCATTTCACCAGCTTAAATGTCTTGGTATGGATCAAAAATTATAAGGCTACTTTAATTACATAATATTGCATTCCCTTCCTATAACTAAGTAAGGGAAGAGTGGAAATGCTATTTCTTTTAGACCTGGGTGGCTATCTGAATCCTGGGCCATTCGCCCAATGCCCAAGGCCTGACATCCTTTCAGAAGTGTGTACATCGGAGAGGTAACGAATGTTGACAAAATAGAGACTCCCATACTAAGTGAAGTAAGTCAGAAAGAGAAAGACAAATACCATATGATATCACTTATATCTGCAATCTAATATATGGCACAAATAAACCCATCTACAGAAAAGAAACAAACTCATGGACATGGAGAACAGACTGTGGTTGCCAAGGGGGAGGGGGTGGGAGGGACTGGGGGTTTGGGGTTAGTAGGTGCAAACTATTGCATTTGGAGGGGATCAGCAATGAGATTGTGCTGTATAACACAGGGAACTCTATCTCTATCTGATCACTTGTAATGGAACATGATGGAGGATAATGTGAAAAGAAAAGCAAGTGTGAGAGTGTGTATGTGTGTGTGTGTATGACTGGGTCACTTTGCTGTACAGCAGAAATTGACAGAACATTGTAAATCAGCTATAATAGAAAAAATAAAATCTTAAAAAAATAAAGGGTTCAACTATGATCATTGTCCTCTCCCATTAGAGCCTGGAAGAACCTCTGAGCTAACACAGACCCCCCGCCCCCACCCCCAGCTTCTGGCACTGCCACGTGGCTGCCAGGACAGAAGGCAAGATTTCAATGTCAAGCACTCAGGCGGGATGTTTGCGGGCACTGTTGCGAGATGAAACAAGATACATTTGTCCTGTGACATAAATTCCCATTGTGAAATCATGAATGTTTGAATTGGTTAAGTCAGCGGCGGTGATGAGGTGAAGTCACGGGGGGTGGGGTGGGGGGTGCTGAATGACGCTTTGTGCTTGCACGTCACTCCGCCCGCCTCCCTGTGCCAGCCCGGCCCTCTCTGGAATGCCCCGTTCTCCTCCCATTCCGAGATTCTGAGCTCGGTGCCAAGTCGAGAGCAACATACTTTTACAATGTACTGTATCCCTGATTATGTAACATCAATCACTGGGGATGTAATATTGGATGCTTACAACGTCCCTTTACAAACTCCCCCACCCGTGGATCAGATCTTTCTGTACCTTAACATACACCCATGTTAAGGCGTTATTATTCACAATATAAGTACTGATTCTAGAGACTGCTCATGTTGGCCTGGATATGTTTTCTTTCTCTCTTTTCTTTCTTTCTTTCCCTCCCCCCCCCCCTTAAAGGCTGTACCTGTGGCATTTGTAAGTTCCCAGGCTAAGGGTGGAATTGGAGCTGCAGCTGCCAGCCTACACCGCAGCCACAGCAATGCCAGATCCAAGCCACACCTGTGACCTACATCACAGCTCGTGGCAATGCTGGATCCTTAACCCACTGGATGAGCCTGAGGATCAAACCTGCATCCTCATGGATATTAGTTGGGTTTTAACCCCCTGAGCCACAACGGGAACTCCAGGATATGTTTTCTTTTTGGTGGAGAAGAAGGGGAAGATGGTTGGGGGTGGGGAACTAGTACTGATCTATTCACCTCTCGAGGTGGTCCCTTGGTCACCAAGGGCACCCGTCTACCTGGAGGTCTGGGGGTCGGCAGCCTCTTCACATGACTTCTGTGCCTGACACAGTGCTCCTCACGTGATACACCTGACAGAGAGCTCTGCTCCCTTCTGTGTGTCCAGGTGCTCACATGAGAGCAGGTGAAGGAGCAGGGCATGGACTGGACTGTATTTCCTGGCTGCCAGCTTTACGGAACTGTCTCTGAGAATATGTTACTTTTTATTTCTTTTTAGGGCTGCACCTGCGGTTTATGGACGTTTCCGGGCCAGGGCTTGAATCAGAGCTGCAGCTGCCGGCCTACGCCACAGCCACAGCAAGCCTGGCTCTGAGCCGCATCTGCAATCTACACCGCAGCTTGGAGTGATGCCAAATCCTTAACCAACTGAACAATGCCAGGGATGGAACTGGCATCCTCACAGAGACAACGCTGGGTCCTTAGCCCGCTGAGCCACAATGAGAACTCCAAGAACACGCTACTTTTAAGAGCAGGTCTAGACCAGAGCTGACTGTCCCACAGGGTGATGCAGCCCTTGACCTTGGCCTCATTAGCTCTGTCCTTTTACCTACTGAGCTCACTTGTCAACAACATAAGACTCAAGAGCACAGCTCATTAGGGCATTTGCCGTGGCACATTTGCATTTACCCAGCTGGAGAGGGGCTCTGAGAGCAGCTAGCATTCTCTATCGAGTAGTTCCTGCCAATGAGAATAACAACAAACACACAGGAGTCAGGGCAGGTCCAGGCGAGAGGGGGAAGGAGCTGCCACGAAGCAAGACCAGAAGCCTCCAATCACAGCCAAGGAAAAGGGGAACAGAAATTCCAAATGGGATTTTTTTTTAGGCTATGCCCATGGCATGGGGACGTTCCCAGGCTGGGGATCGGACCCACACCACAGTTGTGACCTGAGCCACAGCAGTGACAATGCTTGATCGGAGCTATCAGAGAACTCCAAGGATTTTTTTTTTTTTTTTAATAATGAGAACGAGAGAAAAAACAACACCCTGTTACACTCCTTTTGTGTCTGAAGAGGCAGCCTCGTCCATCTGATTCCTGCCTTCATGTCAAACTTCAGTAAACCCACCTCTGCTTTCCCTGGAGTAGCAGGTGGCTACTTCGAAAGCGGGAAACACAGGGGGCAGGGAGAGGAAAGGACATGAGAGCCCAGACTGGGGTGGGGGCGGCTGCAAGGGGACAGCCAGGGCAGAATGGGATGAGGGGAGCGGTGGGTGCCTGGCCTGCAGGATGCTTGCTCGCTGACTCTGTCACGGAAGTGAGGCCAGCAGCTGTGACATGCTCAGCAGGGGGAAGAGGTGTCTGTCGGGGTGCTGGAGTCAGACTGTGTCGGCTGGGGGCGGGGGGTTAACTAAGAGAGCAAATCACTTCTCATTTTTGAATTTGCCATCAACAAAACAAAACAAAAAGTCCTGCTCTGGGGAATGAGCGATCCAATTAAGGAGAGGCCCCGGAAGCACCCCAGGGTTTGAGGCCCCTCATCATCTGGTCCTAAGGACAAGTTTAAAAGAATGACTTCGAGCTCCCAACCTGGGCAGAAAGATGTGAACCAATAGCATGATGCACTGCTATTCAACAGAACAAGGAGCAAAGTAGGTTTTTTTTTTCTCTTTCTTTCTTGTTTGGCCACCTCCTGGCATGTGGAATTCCCAGGCCAAGGATCAGATCTGAGCTGTAGCTGCATCCCGTGCTGCAGCTGTGAAAGCTGAATCCTTTAACCACTGTGCCTGGCGGGGACTGAATCTGCATGCTGGTGCTGCAGAGATGGCACCGATCCCACTGTGCCACCGAGAAACTCCCAAAGTAGGGTTTTTATACCCTATTTCTATACCCAGACACCCACGTGGAACTACATCCAGGGCCACAATTTGACTCAGGTCTTTTGTTGTGTTTTTTACCCCTGATCTTAGGACCACTGATGCTCACTAGAGCAGAGCCGTGCCTGTGACACCTGAGCTAAGCACTTGGGATAAGCACACTGCCAGACACCCCCTTTGGTGCATGAAGAGGAGACCCTTGGGCCAAGGCAGAGGTCAGAGGGTTTGGGTCTCCTTTCTTCCTCCAGCTTATGTTACTCCTGCTTAAAAATCTTCAGTGACCACCTCCCCTCTCCCCTGACCATTGTTGAAGCAGGGGGATGGCTCATGGCTTTAGTTATTCTCTCTATTTAGGGTCTGTTTGGGGTTTTTCATCAGCAAAGGGGGTGGGGGGAGAAAAATAAGCTCTACAACCCAAGTGATCTGCTTACTCTCCATTCCAAGGATGCACTCTATCCTGTGTCCTCCGGGAGCCTTCTCCACTTCATCCCTGCTTATCAGAATCCTTCAAGGACTCAGCCTTCAAGGAATCCTCCGGAACCACCTCCTTCAGGAAGCTGAACCTGCTGCCTGTACCTGGCTGTAAACTCCCCTTCCACTGGCTCTTTATGGTACCTCTTACTGTTATTTTTTGATACTTACAGGTATATCTATCCCATTCCCCCCTGCCACCCTTCCCCAGATTATGAGCTGCAGAGAATCAAGGGTAGACCTTAGTCATATCAGCATTTGCCCCAGGGTCTCATACATAGTACTCAACAAATGTTTGTTGAATGAAAAATGGATCACGGAAATAAGAATAACGAAGGCGTCAGAGGAACAGTGGGGCCTCTGGGATGTGGCTATGTCTCAGGCAAGGAGAGAGGTTTCCTTGGTACCTTCTTCGTGGTTCTGGTGCAGTATGACTTCTGGCTGCGTGTGTATCGAGTTTCCGGGGTGGAAGAACGGTGAAAAAAGAATCCGAGGTTTCCTCTGCTTCAGAATATGCTGAAGGAGTTCGTAGAGCACATCACCTAGAAAGAAAAAGGAAAGAGACAAAGAGAAATGGGAACAGTGCATTCAGCAACCATGGGCTGAGCATTAACTCTGCACCTGGACAGAGTCCCAAGGACACGATGGTGAGGAAGACAGGCCTGCCACCTACCCACGTGGAGCTTATAGGGGACAGGATGTGACACTGAAACGCAGAAGGTCAGAGCCACCAAAAAAGCAGGCTTTTTTTTTTTTTTAACTTTTTTGATTATGAAAGTCATATACAAAAGAACGTATAAAAATTGCAGGAAGCTAGAAAGAAAACAAAAAACTACCTATAATCCTATCCCTAAGAGACCCAATCCTTGTAAATACTACTTACAGTATTACGTAGTTACATAATTAGAATCAGGCTTATCATAGTTTCTTTTTTCCCTCCACATGATTCAGCTGCTATAGTAGCTACATAATAATAGCCCATCACAGGGATGTACCAGACTTCATAGGAAACTTACATTGTCCCAACTAATTGCTACTATTTTAATAAAAAAAAATATCCTTTTCGTATCTACTTGGTTTGCATTTCAGATTAATCAAAGAAGCATTACAAAGTCAAGAAGGAGAAAAGGTTTTAATGTTTTGATGACAACTTATGGAGTCATCACAGAAATCTTCCTGAGAGAGGAAAAACATGCTTTTCTAATCCACCCCAATCCCAGGCAGGAAAAGAATAAATATGAAAAAACTTCACAGCCGGTCAGAGGTGCTGACTATTGAAGACACCCTCTAAGAGACAGGCTTATTCTGGGATGTTCCCCTCTAAAAATACACACAGGCATTGCGTCAAGGTTCCACAATCTCTAGAAAACCGTCTTTAGATGTCAGCCCCTCGCAGAGGATGGTGGGGGCTGGTCTGAGCAGGAGGCCTTCTGTTGCGATATATTTGGTATTTGAAGGGTCCACTGAGTAGTCAATTAGCAAAAAAAACCTGTCATGGTCTTGTCCCTCCCCTTTGACTTAGATCCAAGTTCCAAAATGCAGGTGGGTGCCTCCAAACCCCTTAGGGGGTGGGTGATGAATCTTTAAAATACCACAGGCTTTTCTGACTGTCCCCCCACGCCCTTCCACAGACAGCTATGCAGTCAACAATTGTACCAAACAATGGGCTTTTGTCTCTAATTTTAGCCATTTTTAACAGATACTTTAATTAACAACTTAATTTAACTGCATATCTTGGGCTATTGCTAATTTATTTTTTTTTTTTCTTTGCAACTCAGCCTGAAACCTGAGAAACACTCCGAGGGAATGCCTTTCTTTCTGCAAACTTCTGCACCATGTCTACTTGCACCAAATAAAGTTCCATGATACCCTGTCCCAAGTGATTCCTGAGGTCTCCTTGTGTCTTTGACTTTGTCCCTTCCCCTGCCTTTGAATTCTGCTCATTATTCACATAACTCACTGCCACTGCTGTGATCAAACAAAGCGAAAGACTTAGGAGCTGAAGACCCTATGCCGCTTGGGTATTTCCTTTTAGTGGGACAGGTGAGGGGATGCAGAGGTGTTCGGAACCAGACTTAAAAACGCTCTGTGTGAAGTTCCCGTTGTGGCTCAGTGGGTGAAGGATCTGACATTGCCGTGAGCTTCGGTGTAGGTCGCAGACGAGGCTCAGATCCTGCATTGCTGTGGTTGTGCGTAGGCCAGCAGCTGTAGCTCCGATTTGACCCCTCGCCCGGGGACTTCCATGGGCCACAGGTACAGCCCTAAAAAGACACAAGAAAAAACAACCCCCCCAACCCCCCAAAACGTTCTGTGTAAGGTGGCATCATGACACACGAGTGACAGCGTGTGGAGCTGTCATAACTCAAACCCAGTCGTCATGGTGACACTCTCTCTGATGAGACGAGGATACAGAGCCTGAAATACGGGCCTATTTTAATGATTCGTATTTTAATCACTTACAAAAATAAGTCCCTAATCAACACTTTGTTTCTTCTGGTTTAGGGCAAACGTCTTCCTGAACTTTTCTAAATGTGCTCGGCCTCCCGATGCTGGGGTTCTATCCTGTGGGTCTGAGCAATGCTTTATTTCTGTAGTAGCCAAAGAGAGAATGAAAACACGGAGGAAATGGGTTCCTGATAATTACTATCACTAACAAAAATGGTCAGTGATGAGTGTACCCGTGTTGGAAGGGGAGGCCAGGAAATACAGATTTAGAGTCTGTGAGGGTGTTGGACTGCTGGTGTGTGGGGAAGGCACAGGCTGCTGGCTGGGGCTGGGGGTGGGCAGCTCCTCTGCACCAGACGACCTTGAGCAGCTCCTTGAACGTCTCTGTGACATGCAAATATCTCCCTTGGAAGAGGAGGCTGAGATCTGGGTCTGGTGCACAGCACATGCCACACCCAGCCCCTCCCTGGAGGTCACCCCAGGGGCTAGAGGAGCCTTGCATGTGGTGGCCCGGCTACTTGCCTCTCCGTTTCCACTTCTCTACGTGTACAGAGACAGGGAGACCACAGAGCGGGGGCCCTTTCCCTTCCCCAGGCCTCAGCACCTGTCTGTAAAACGGTGATGGCAGCAGCACCTGCCTCCCAGGACGCTTGGAAGGATGTGACGAGGTGACCATGGAACGAGCTCACCACGGCATCGGGCAAACAGTGAGAACTCTGCAGATGCCAGCTGTGTGACCACTACTGTCACCAGGGACATCATGAAAGTGGTTTAGGACAGACCTTCGACCCTGAAGGAGGTCTCCCAAGGAGAACAGAAGAGGAGGGTCTGGGTCATGGTCAAGGTGACCTTCCCCCTTCATGAAGGTCAAGGCTGACTGAGGCCATTCCTCCATCTCGGCCTCTCCGGATGCTTCACCCTGGCCTAGACACCACCATGTGCTCTGCCCCATCCTTTCCCAGGCCTTTGGTGCTGCCGCTCCTCAGCCTCTTATCCCAAAGCTGAAATAGGGAGCCAGGCCGAGGAGGTTCCTTGGGGGAGCAGGAGAGCGAGGGAGGGGCCGATCAGGCAGACCTTGGCCAGTTCCTTACCTAAACCCCCAGAACCAGCAAGTTAACAGTGACATGTACCACCTGTGACAGCTGGCTAATGGCCAGGTTCCGGGCCAAGAAAAAACTCAATTCTAAGACCATAGGGCACGGCCACAATTGGATCAGCTCATTCACAGACACGTTTCCTCAGCAACCAGGAGCTCAGTGGGGGACCGTGGCTGGCTCAGAACACACACATCACTACTCTGGGGGAAAAACCAAGCTGCCGTGCATGCCGGCTGTGTGTGACTGGCAGTAACAGTGTGCCTGGTAATGGCTTGGCGTCTTAGAAGGAGGCTATAGGTTTCTTGGAGGGACTTGAACTTGTGTGCAGTAAAAGGGCCCCTGCCTCCCCTTCCCCTGCCAAGAAGTAGCTTTGGCTGAGCACTTCCGTGATGGGCAGCGGGCCACAACATACGCGAAACCACGTTTGGACTGCTCTAGTCGACAGAAAGTTCTACTGTTGAGTTGGAATCTGGCCTCTTCTGCAACCTCATCTATACTGGTTCTTAATTTTGGCTTCTGGAGCAGCACAGAATGTGTGTCCCATCTACAACAGCTTCCTAAATAAATAAAAGTCCCCCCCTTCCATCTCCACTGGCCCCCAATTCCTCCAACACTCAGGCTGTTCTCTTGCTATACATGCCTTTTTTGGGGGCGGGGGCACGACTGAGGCACGCAGATGTTCCCGGGCCAGGAATCAAACCCGAGCCACAGCAGTGACAATGCTGAATCCTTAACTGCTAGGCCCCCAGGGACCTCCCTCTTGCCACATTCCTAAAATCTTCATAGTGAGAGGAGATCACATCTCTAAAGTGAAGTTAACAAAAAGATCTCTGAAATAAGATCTTTAAAAATAAGTTATATTTATTTGCTGCTCTATAGAGAGCATGAGCCATGGCACTGTATATCTTGGCTAATGACCACTGGCTTGAATTCAAAGGCACTGTTCAAGAAACTCTTGGTACTTTCGATCCTTGATAAATATTCTCTGCCTTCCCAGCAAACAAGTCACTAGTATCAACTGGAAAAGATGCTTCTATTGTACTAAGCCATGGAACCAAGGCTATTGTTCACAGGACAATAGCTTTTGCTTGGTTCCCCCCTCTATCTTCGTGCACATGTGCATACACACATAGTTCACACACCCATGTGCATGTGGAGAAGTAGATCTGCCATGAAGCTAGTGAGTTTCAGGGGCCTTCATGTGCATAGTCCCAGGAGAGGAGCCCTAGAACTACATATGCATCCTCAAATTATAAACTTCAGGTCCCATAAGCCCTAGATAAGCTCCTAGATACAGGCACAGGCACAGGCACACACCCACACACCCACACACACCCCCAAGCTAAACACACACACACAATTTTTTATTCGTGATCTTAATGTGAAAAGCCAGCCGTCTACTCTGAGAATCCTCAATTCTATTATTTCATTTGCCATTTGTTTCAAACGAACAGTAGAGAGTGAACAAAACCATCACAGGTTGCCTTAGCATTTTTACTAGTCTTGGAAGACCCTGAACATAAAGACACTATTTAGGGGGTTCAACTTATCTAAACTGCTTTACTTTTAGAGGAAAGAACTTGGGCTCTGGGGCCAGCAAGTCCCAGGTTTGAAGCCTGGTTCCTCTATTTATCAGCGGCATGCCCTGAAGCCGACCCTTTTTTCTCTTTCAAGTTTAGTTCAAGGCTAAATTAAATATCCTTTTGTTTCAAATGAGCATGATGCCCAGACTTGGCGGGGCTGTTGAGAGGATTAAATGAGATGATGTGTTCAAGCACCAGCCCCACGTTGGCTGTCACATGAGCTCAGGAGATGGTACCTCTTGTGATTATGATAATTAGCAACAGACATGTCGTGGAAAAAAAAAACAACCACCTGGAAACTCTTTGCTTTGCTTCAATACTTTTGTTTTTAAAGCACACGACTAAGTTTCAGAAAGTCATATTCATATGAATGGAACTTTCTCCTTCCAGCTGACATCATCTCATAAGACACATCTGTTCAGTCTCTCTCCTTCTAGTTCATCTTCAACTTCTTTCTATGAGTTTCTTCCCTTTAGTATTTGAGTAGACTCAAGATTTTCTTGTCTCTCTCTGTCACACACACACACTCTCTCTCTCTCTCTGTCCTCATCTTCTCCTCCAGGTGCTGCTCCCATCTCTCCCCACATTGCAGCCAAACCCTCCCTCCCCGCCAGGAGCTGTCCAGCTCTGTTATGGCCACCCCCTCTCTGTCCACTGCCCAGGGCCCTGCAGCTCCAACCTGTCCCAAGTGCTCTTGCTGGGTCACCTCCCTGTTGTCAAACCCAAAGGGCAAAGGTACCTGGGGACCTGTCTGCCTCTCAGCGACATCATCACCACTGGTCACTACCTCCTTGTTGAGACCACTCCACAGCTCCAGACATTCCCTGGTTTTCATTCTCCTGGTTTTCTTCCCACTTCTCTGCTCTCCCTCCTTCCTTCTCCTACTACGTGAAGGCTCCCAGGGCAATCTTTCTCCCTGCGTAATCTATGTCATCCCCTCCCATGGCTACAGGCAGCTCATCTGTGCTACATCGACTCCAGGTGAGCCTCTCTTCTCAACTTCAGAAGCTCCCACATCCTCCTTCCTCCTGATGCATGTCACCCAGGCACCCCACACATTAGGTGTTTGACATAAAAGCCTTTATAACCCACATGGTGTTTCCTGGTTCAATACATGGCTGGCTGATGGGGCCAGAAACCTGGGTCTCAGCCTTAACCCCTCTGTCCTTCTCATCCAAAGCTAAGCAGTCACCAAGACTCAGAGACTCTGCGCCTTCTAACTTCCGTGAATCACCCCCTTGGCCCTGCTGGCCACCAGTTTATGACACCACCGCTGTGCCTACGTGCCGACTGCTCCATATCCTACTTCTCACTTCCGCACCACGCCATGCTAATCTCTGCTTCAGACTCTGAATGGGGTCTACCTGTCTTTAAAAGAGCATTTCAAGTCCGGAGTGTGATCTGCATGGCCCTGCACTGAAGAAAACAAGTGACTCTCAGTGAATGACCATAAAGCTGTAGTGTCCTCCGTGTGGATATTCTCTATGTTTGTTTGGCAAGTCCCCTACTTGGGGTGGCTGGGGCATTTCCAGTTTTGCCAATCACACATGGAATTGCGAAGGGGATCTTCTTTGTCTCCCTCTTGGATTGTTTCCTTGGGACATTTTCCTGAACTGGTGTGATCTGGGAAATACGGGTGAGGTTAGTTGCAAAGTTCTTATTCTACTTTGCATGTCCTCCGGAAGGCTGGGAGCAAGGCATAGTGTCATCGACAATGCGACCCAGAGCCTCTCCCCCACGGTTTCACAACATTGAACTTCTTGGGTTCAGCAGGTTTAAAGCAGAATCTTGACATTATTCGCATTTGCATTTTTCGGCAATGATTTACTAGGTACATAGGTGTCTGTGAGGATTCTCTGAAGTAACACGTTCTTCTATTTGCACACTGTTCTCTTTTCTCTTTCTCTCTCTTCTGTTTTTATTCAGAGATTTTAGTTTCCTTCTGACCAAGTCTTAAAAAAAAAAAAAAAAAAAAGCACACATGGTGTGCTAGGCATACTTCTCAGAGGTGTCAGAAAATTCTGCCTGTCCTTTCTGCCTGTGACAGGTTCAAAATGAAGTTCAAGGTCTGGGTCCCTTTAAGTTCATCATAAATTCAACAGTGAAAACCCCAACGCAGACACACGCCTGGAGGATCCCTGGTGGCATGACAGGCCCATTCCCATCATGGGACGGCTTGGCTTTCCAACTCTGCTCCATCTAAGTTTCCAACATTCCCGTCCATTTCTGTAGGCTGATTGAATTACACACCTTACCCTGCATACAGAATGCCTCTGGGACAATAAAAATAAACTACTTTTTACTTAGGGACAAATAGTTGAAACATAATTGCTGTCTATGTCTTACAGGTAGAGATCCTGAGAAAAAAAGGGAGTGGGCTGTGGGGAAATTTGAATATTACATTTAAGACGAGAATAAATCAGTTAGAAAAGATGGCTAGTAAGTCAACTGTCTTTAGCTAGATATAGAGTATAATTTAGGATAAACCATAGAATAAGCGCAAGAGGAAATAAAAATATTGCAGGAGCTCTCCTGTGGCTCAGTGGGTTAGGGATCCGGTGTTTTCACTGCTGTGGTGTGGGTTCGATCCCTGGCCCTGGAAATTTTGTGTGCTGTGGGTGCAGCCAAAAAAAAAAAAATATATATATATATATATAAAATAAAAATAGTGTGACCTAAGTATGCACTTTAAATATGCACTAGAGGAAGTCCTGCATGTTTTACACGTTATAATCTCACTCTGCACAGCAGAGGGATCAGTTATCACCACCATTTCACCAGTGGGACACGCGAGGTGCTAAGAAATTCAGGATTTCTCTGGTGTGTAACACACTTACTTTTTGTCTGTTTGCTCAATGACACAGCAAGAGAAGAAAGAAGCAGGAGTTCCCACTGTGGCTCAGTGGTTAACAAATCTGACTAGGAATCATGAGGTTGCGGGTTTGATCCCTGGCCTTGCTCAGTGGGTTAAGGATCCGGCGTTGCCGTGAGCTGTGGTGCAGGTCGCAGACGTGGCTTGGATCCTGCGTTGCTGTGGTTCTGGTGTAGGCTGGCGGCTACAGCTCCTATTAGACCCCTAGCCTGGGAACCTACATATGCTTCGGAGAGGTCCTAGAAAAGGCAAAAAGACAAAAAAAAAAAAAAAAAAAAAAAAAGAAGAAGAAGAAGAAAGAAGCAACTCTGGGTGAATTTAGTCAAGGGTCGTGTCTGCTGGAACTTCCACACTTCATGGCTAAAATTTCCCTTCTATGACCCATACCTTCGCATTCTGTGACTTGATTCTATGACAGCTAGTTGACACAACCACTCAATCCAGCAAACCACCTACCACTGCTTAACTGAAATTAATAGGTAAGTTGGTTTCTAAGGAAGTATCTGTAAAGACCAGTATTTTCAGTTTAATCTTTGAAGGAAGTTTTACTATATTTGAAGGTCACAAGCAAAGCATGTTTCCGAAGACAAAGATGCTGGTGGGTTGGAGAGGGAAGAAATGCTTTATGGTATCAAAAACTGATTTCCTTAGTAAAACGCCAACACATTTTTTGCTGAATTAAATTGAAAGAACTTTGAAAATACACTTGTTTTTCCTTTTTTTTTTTTAAAAAAAAGCATTGGTAGAAAATCTAACATGAATTCAATTAACATGGGTTTATTTTGCTTATTTAAATAATGCATTAATTCATGCCACCTAAATGTCTTGCAATGGGTAATTCTATATAAGAGTTAATAGCCATGCCAATTTGTCTGTTCCTTCTTATTTATGTGCTTTCTCAGAGTCTCAAAGGGTCAAGTAACACATCGGAGTTATCCACTGCAAGACATTCACTGAATTCAGGAAATTCAATGAAATTCCTTTGAATTGAAATCATCCCAGACCACTGAATGTGGTATCTAGGAGCTCAAGGACTAGGTAAAATAAACACATCCAGGTAAGGTTTTATAAAATGGCAATTCCTTTACATTTCTTCCTTAACTTTGCAAATGTTATGAATTTGTCATCCTGCTGTATCCTCTGATAGGGAGATTGTTTCAAAGAACAGGTCCCATTTATATGCGAAACCTTGACGGCTTCTGTTTGGAGATGATATTTAAAGGACATTCTGAATGTTCCTGCTTTATTCAAGGTGTTCCTTTGTCCTGGAAGGGGACAGGAGAAGTGTAGTTGGGAGACTGGTGGAAGAACGTGGCGTTCAGAAGGGCTACCGTACTTGACTTAAGGTATCTTAATAGTTCAATAATTACAATTCACTGAGCTTCCATTCTCTCCTCTCTACATTTGGGATGAGCTGTGTCAAGGAATGTTATTTCCATATACAGAGAGCATAACGCTGGGTGATCCAGGCAGGAAACGTGGCCAGGAGGAAGCCATAAACATCCATTCATGGTGACATGTCACCAGACACTTTTTTTTCCTTAGGGCCACACCAGCAGTATGGAGGTTCCCAGGTAGGGGTCAAATCAGAGCTGCAGCTGCCGGCCTACACGACAGCCACAGCAATGAGAGATCCAAGCCTTGTCTATGACCTACACCACAGCTCATGGCAATGCTGGATCCTTAACCCACTGAGTGAGGCCAGGGATTGAACTTGCGTCCTCATGGATACTAGTCAGATTCGTTTCCGCTGAGCCACAATGGGAACTCCCGCCAGACACTTCTGTTTCATTCTAGCAGCCCCACGACTGCTGAGAAGCTGCTGCTGCTTTGAATTAGGCAGCAAAAAAAGATTTTAGGAAAGACAGGACAAAATTGGGTGAGGTCTAGGTTTGATAAGGCATGGAGGTTGAAGGAGATCAAAGTATTTATTCACTGCCTGGAGGGTGGGAAGTTGTCATATTTACTCAGAGCTTAACACTTTCAGTGGCAGAAGTTGCGCTGAACTGTTTGGAGTTGAAGGGAGCTTAGGATCCCCATGTTGAAAATCCCATTTTACAGACCAGGAAAATAAAGGCCAACGAAGTGATGTGATGTGTGGAAGAGCCATGTGGAGGACCAGGGACTGGGACACCCGCTACAGCAAATGCCAAAGCAGAAAGCCCATGTCAGAGAAGCATTGCCAACTGTTCCATCTGAGAGAGAAACATGATTTTCTATTTATACCATGTCTCTACCCAAGGAGTGTGTGAGCAGGTATATATCATGCCTTCATTGTGAGAAAGGGCTTCTCAACTGCTTCTTAGGTCTATCTTCCAATCCCTCTGACAATACTCCTCTGTTTGTGATAAGTTTTCTTACAGCCTCTACCGGCAGGTATCACCTTGAATTTCTGTCCATGGCTTTCTGGTTGATGCCTTAATTAAACTGCCTACAGCATAAATTTATCTTTATTCTCAGCTCACTGTAATGGGCACGATACTTAAATCTCTTAGTCCCAGCTCTGGGCTGGCTCCAGTCTCTGATTTCTGCAGAAGAGGACACATCTTCCTGGATGTCCTGGCATTGCTTGGCCAAAGTGCCAGGCTAACCATTTTGTGCCTGAAGTGCTATGATTTCGGTGTCAGTGATCCAGGTCTGGACTTCACTGTCTTGAGTCAGAGAATTGCACTGTTCTACTCAGCTTCCCTTTTAGTGACCCAGTGAATCCATCCTATGCACTGATGGCAAATGTCTATTTTTTTTTGCTTTTTTTTTTTTTTTTTGCTTTTTAGGGCCACACCTATGGCATATGAAAATTCCCAGGCTAGGGTTGAATGGGAACTGCAGCTGCTGGCCTACACCACAGCCACAGCAACGCCTGATCCGAGCCGCGGCTCATTGTGGAAATGATGGAAACGCTGGATCCTTAACCCAATGAGGGAGATCAGGGATCAAACCTGCACCCTCATGGATACTAGCTGGGTTTGTAACACGCTGAGCCACAGTGGGAACTCCACAAATGTCTACTCTGAAGGGAGAGCCCCAATGATATCATTCTCCTGATCAGAACCTTTCCATGGTTTCCCACTGCCCACGAATAACATCCAAACTCTTCACCCTGGGCTTTAAGGGTCTCTCATGTTGGGTCACAATTCAACTATTATTTATTAGGTGCCAATTAGATGCCACGCCCTGGGCTAGGTGCTGGGGACATGGCAGCTTACCAGGACACGGCCCTGTCCAAAGTGAACTTTCAACTCTGGCAGAGGCTATGGAATAGGAAACGGTCACGCAAAATGCAGTGTGAGTGAGCATGCGTATGTGTGTGTGTGTGTGTGTGTGTGTGTGTGTGTGTGTGGCCATGACAGATTTAGGAAAGGCTCTGAGATAAAAGAGGACCCGTCCCTCACCCAGACTGAGGTGGGAGAGGCGGAGGCAAGAGAAGGGGAGAATCAGGGATGCAGGGATGGGAGTTGGGGAAGGCATTCCAGGAGAAAAGATCAGAATTTAGACATGAAGAGGCACTCAGACAAGTGGGGGAGGGGGCAGTGCTGATGAAGGATGTTTCCAACGAGGTTCCCGCTTGTGTCGCCTCCTCTCTGAGCTCCCCCCGCACCACCTTTCCTTACTCCCATCTCGCTCACCTTTCAAACTTGCCAAGTCTGCCTCTGTCACCGTACCTTTGAGCCTCACTTGACAACCCAGCTGGAAATGACTTCTCCTACCCCTCCTTTCTATCCCTCTGGTGGGGAGCTGCAGGGGACACTCACAGAAGGAATTTCTACCGCCCCCTCTGAATCATGGCTTCGACACCTTATTCCAGACGAGTCACCAGCCTTTGCGGGCCTTCCTGCCTCCCGCCTTGTCCATTCCCAGGTGGCCTTTCTCACCGCCACCCAAACACACTAGGCTAATGCTGCTCCAATCACCCAGAAGGTCTCTTTTTCAACGTCACCCACTCAGTTGCATCCTTTAAGTCCTGACCCCACTCCTCCTTTCCTGAGTCCTGCCCGCCTCTGCTCTCCCTCCTCCGGCCCCCTTTGCCTCTAGGCTCAGTGTGATCTTGCTTCCAAGTGGCCGGCAGGCTCCTGCCCAGCCTCCCATGTGGCCCACTCCCCAAAGATGCTTCCAAGTGGCAAGGGCATCCCGACAGGCTTCTGGGTACCTTCACTTTCAGCGTGGAGCAGAGAGAACCCAGTTTCACATGTAAAGGTGAGAGGTCCCTAGAGAGGAAAGTAAATCAGCCACAAGAAGGAGAGAGAGGGATGGCGTAGATTTACAAAGACCCTGGGAGGAAAGAGTGCCCAAGGGCTAAGGTGACTCAGGTTAAAACACATCCCTGGGCTTTCCTTTGTTCACCTTCCACAAATGATTTTTCTGCAACACTGAAACGGCAGTGTTCTTCTCTGCCAGAGAGGTAACTTTGCCTCTCTGACTATAATCTTTGAGTTTCCACTGGAACAGAAAAGGGAAGTATTTTTGCACTGAATTAAAAGGAACTCTTGAGGTTCCTTTTAGGTCAGTTTTATGTATTTCCATCACTATTGTACAGGTTTCTTATTCTGAGACTACAGTGAGAATCCATGATTGAAGACACAATGTTTCAGGTGTGTCTGTGTTCCTTTTACAACCTTAACAAGGATCTGGTGTTTGGTCATGTGAAGTTTGGAAGTTTCCATTCACATCTATACTTTGGGGGGGGGGGGAAACTTCCTCTTTATCGTTTCCTCATAGAAACGGTTTTGCCACAATTGGGAAAAGCCGGGGAGATATGGTTCCATAGCCTTATCTCACCCCCCCGTGACGGGGTCGTTTCCTCACGACGGTTGGCTGGTTTATTAACCCCTGGCTGGCCTCCAGGAGTAAATAAAGGTGAACGTAGTTGGGGACTCTGCCAGACCTTCTGCAGGATCTTTGCCCTTAGTCAAGGAAGAAAGGGCTCTGCCAGTGACAGCAAAGTTGGGGGACCCCAATGAGACTCGACAGAGGGAGGGTCTGGTGGTACTTGCGTAACTGTCCTTGAGACAACTGAGGTCCCTGTGGACACGTGGAGTTCCCAAATCCCTACTTCTATATTTCCATAAAGGGTGAGAAATGGAATTGGAAAGTAGACTTGACATCTCATCTGCATCAACAATATACCTTGGGAGTTCCTGTCGTGGCTCAATGGTTAACGAATCTGACTGGCATCCGTGAGGATGCGGGTTCGATCCCTGGCCTTGCTCAGTGGGTTAAGGATCAGGTGTTGCCATGAGCTGTAGTGGAGGTCACAGACGCGGCTCGGATCCCGTGTTGCTGTGGCTGTGGTGTCAGCTGGCAGCTGCAGCTCTAAATTCAACACCTAGCCTAGGAATCTACATATGCTGTGGGTACAGCCCTAGAAAGATAAAAAAAACAAAACCCCAAAAAACAACAAAAAAAAACAAAAGCCAAAAAACCCAAAAAACAAACAAAAACCAAAAAAACTTTATAGGGACAGAAGCTCTGTAATGAGGAAAACCTCTCCACATGGTTTTAGGAGCCCCTTCCAGTTATAAATCTCTCTGGTTAGATGGGCTGGAGGAAACTGCTACTTGTACTTTTCAGGGTTTCTACAAACTGCAAGACGCCTTACTTCAAAAAATTCAGTACTTGCAAAGGAAATCTGTAAACTCACCTGGGCTACTAGGATCTCCACCTTTTCCAGCCCTTCTCTCCTGTTCCCTGGTTTCTTCTTTCCTTTCTAAACCTCCCACCTCATCAGCTCTCATTCCCTGTCCTTTCCTATCTTTGTTTTCAGCCGAGCAGTCTGCAACATACATGCACTCTCAAGCGTCTCTTTTTAAAGCTTTCAGAGTTGGAAGCGAGGCAGAGAGAAAGGGCCAGAATGCCTTTTCCTCCTTATCTGGTGGAACAACTGGATCCCTTACGTCCCAGGATCTGTAGGTTGCAACTGGGTTACTTCTCCTACCCTTACAAGTTTCCCCTGGACCTGGGACTTCTTCCTCTTCTCCCCTCAAGCTGGCCTCTGTCAGCAGGGCCCATCCTCCACCAAGCAAGGTCATCATCCTTGCGTCATTCGTGGACCAGCTGTGGAAATCTCTTGGGCGGATGAGTGGGCGCCAAGACCAGAGCTCGCTACCAGACTTGGCAGGCTGAGCCTGTGTCCCGAGTCCAGACTCTCACCTGAATGAGGAGACCGGTAGCGAAAGTCCTCTTTGGTCAGGAGCAGGAGAGCTTTGCCATTCATCTCAAACGTGTTGCTGTCAATTGGCCTTAAAGAAAACTCATTTTCAGCCCACTTGAGCCACTGGGCTACGTCATCCCTGCTCCAGTACATTGGCTGCAAGCCTGTTGGAGAGAGAGCAAGACAGAAAGAAGAGAGAGAAAAAAGGCCTTGTCAGTTAGGCAGTTGGGATACAGGGAAAAGACTTGCCGAACGGGTCACCACATTGAGTCTCCATATCCGAAGAGCCCCTGTGTTCAACTCTGAAGCCCAGCTAAGACGCAGGGCTCAGGAGTGCCAACGTGTGAGAGCAAAGAACTTTTTATTTAGAAGCAAAACAGGAAAATGCCCTTTTATGTCTTTAAGGAACCGCAGGTCTTATAGCCCTGTGCTTCCCTGCCCCAGGGGCATTTGCATTCCCGGTCTGCCCTGAAGGTGCGGCCCTAAGGTGAGCTGAAGCACCCAAGGGGGCCCAGAGTCAGGACAAAGGTCCCTGTGCTTTGGCGGGGGAGGGGGCGGCTTGAGAATCGGAGCTGATCTGATCGTAGCCCAGCGTCCTTTCCAAGGGAGAATGTTCCAAGGCAGGGCTTGACCTTCCCGGGTTGCCAAATAATGAAGTGTTCCCTGAAACTTCTTCCAGGAAGAGCAATTCACTCCACCTCTGGGAAACTACCAGGCTAGGCTCTGGGAATGAGAGGGCAAGGTAAGGAGAAAAGGTCTCTGGCCTCTTTATTGTACTTGCCAGTGTTAGAACTTCCGGGCCATGGGGGTGGGGGGTGAGGGCAGGACTTGGGCTCTGAGTAGGACCAGGACTGGGTTAAAGGGAAGGCGGCCACTGAGGGTGGCTCAGCCTGGGTCTCTGTCTGGAAGCCTGACTGTGCATCTCTGTTTTTATTTTATTTTGCAGTTACGGGAAATCTTTGACAGGTCATTCAAGGGGTTCAGAATAGGGGTTCTCAAAGGGTGAGCCAGGGAACCCCCAACAGGATTCCCAAGACTTTTTCAGGGCATCTCTGAAGTCAAAACTCTTTTCATAACATCATTAAGAGGGTAGGTGCCCTTTTCTAGTCTCGTTTCTTTCATGAGCGTAACTGGAATTTTCTAGAGGCTACACGGGATGTGAAGTTACAGCAGATATGAGAATCCAGCTATTTTCCATGATGCCAGACATGAAAGAGATTTGCAAAAATGTAAAACAATGCCTCTCTTCTCACTTTTTTTTGGTTTTGGAAGCTATATCCATAAACATATATTTATGTTAACGTATATGAGGCTTATTATTTTTCGGTAGGTTAACAAATATATTTTAAAATTTCAGTTTTAATTTCCAGTGTGGTAAATATGACATATATAAGCCACATGGGCCAAACTCTTTGGGGTTGTCAATGCTTTTAAAACCTTGAAAGGAATTCTGAAATCAAACATTCAAGAACTGAGGGGTTAGGAGAAGCTAGGTACTCAATAGTGCTTTATTCTCCAAAATCATATTACATAAATTAATAGTTTAAATACAACAGAATCAGTGTTTGTTAAGAGGAGCTTCAGTCTATTTAGTTACTTAGCTTGCTAAGGACATGCTATGAATGTGCTCCAACAGTGTCCTTCAGTTTGATCCTGGAAAGAAGCACCTTTCATCCTTGCATCAGGCATGACAAAGAACTGCCTGGTCTGTTTGGCTGGGCTGCTTTCCCTCTTGGGAGGACAGAACAATGGAATCGCTCAGATGCCCTTGAGGGGGGTCCAGGGCCTCTGGGCATGACTATAGGCTCTGTCTTCTAGGTGGCTCTGTTGGGGACCACCGAATGAAACCACCCACCTAGGCCAGGCATGATAATAGCTGCTTACAGGAGCTGACTTGCAACAGGAGACCCTGATAAGGAGCACGGTGCTGCCCTAAAGACTAAAGGGGAGGATTTGGGAGGGGCCAACAGGAGGGAGGAGATGAGCAACTTCCCAGGATCCCTGGCACCAGAATCCATCTTGGCTGAGAGGTGCATGCGCTATCACGAAGGACCCTGGGGCCAGGACAAGAATGGGCTGAGCAAGACGACTGGCCAGAAACAACCCCAAAACTAACCTCCTTCCCATAAGACTAGAGGCTGCAAGCCATATGGGAGAGCAGTTCTCCTGGTTCCCTGGCCCTGCTGCTCTCCACCCGGGGCGCCCCTTCCCAATAAAGTCTTTTGCTTTGTCAGCACGTGAGTCTCCTCGAACAATTCACTTCCTGTTAGACAAGAGCCCAGGCTCGGGCCCTGGAAGGGGGTTCCCCCTTCCTGCCACAGCTCCTTTGCAAAGTCTAGCTTTAAAGAATGGTAGCTGGCTTCCTAGAACTCTCTGGCGGTCCCTTTGAAACAGGTCCACTGAGTAGATCACCAGTAAAGAACTCTGGGCACTGAAATAATTACAGATGGGCATTGAGAGGTTTTTTTTTTTTTTCTCTTGGTTTTTAAGTTTTATGATCTTTTTTTTTTTTTCTTTCACATGGGGGAAAAGGAGCATTTTAAATGAATAACATATACTATGTTCCTGCTCTGTGATCTTTAGAATAAACACAGTCACAGGCAAGGTTTTGTTTTGGACGCTAGACTGAGTTATGAAGCAATGCCTATTAAAAATGGTCCTTGGACATGTATGGACTCGGAGGGCATTATGCTAAGTGAAATAAGTCAGAGAAAGACAAATCCTGTATGATAGCACTTATATGTAAAACCGAAAACATACAACACATTAGTGAATATAACAAAAAAGAAGCAGACTCCCAGGTATAGGGCACAAACCAGTGGTTACCGGTGGGGGTGGGGAGAGAGGGGCTATATATATATATATATATATGGGTGGGGGTTGGGAGGTACAAGCCATTGAGTGTAAGACTGGCTCAAGGATGTATTGTACGACACAGGGAATAGAGCCAATACCCTGTAGTAACTGCAAATGGAAGTAACCTTTAAAACATAATTTTAAAAAAAGCTAAAAAAAAAAATGGTCCTTGGATACACTGGATACAGGAGGTGTCCCAACTCCTTCCAGTGACTTTGAAAACGCATATCTGGGATCACAGTGAGGTGATGACAGTGGGCATGAGAGTGGCTCAGCAAAATCTCAACTTTGGAGCTGGCGAAAGAAAAAAAAAACCCAAACTTAAAGTTGACTTCCTATTGTGACCTTTGAACCGGAAGAGCACAGTGATTAGTTATTGGGGACACTTCCCTCCTTCTCCTTCGCTTGAGGGGCAAGAGCACAGCCAGCCACTAGAGGACAAATGGGAGGTCCCGTCCAGCTTGGCTGAAGGAAGTGCCTGGTAGTGGGAGGACCACAGAGCAGAAGATGCTCCATCAGAAACAGGAAAAAGGAAGGGGTAGCTTATTGGAAATGCGAATGCCAAAGCAAATACAGAACTGAATCCCGCTCAGGAGGGGAAATGAGAGTAAAATGCTGAAGTTTCTGCAGAGGAGCCACTGAAACGAGGGAGGTGGGTGAGAAGGGGGTGGGGGAGGCAAGTAGTAATTTGAGGTTCTTTGTATTCTATGGAAGAAAATACTCATGAGTCATCTTTTCCCTAAATACAAGAAGAGTCACACACTCCAAACAGCCCTGCCCGTTAAGAACAACTGTTTCTCTTTTCACTTCCCATTAAGCGCTCCCACAGCCCGGCCCCCAGAGCAAGCAGAGCCAGCAGGTGGAAACCCCCTCACCAGGGAGCGGTGTGAATGCTCTGGGCTTGCAGGTGACGGGGACCCGTCGAGTCACAGTCGGTTCAAGGAATACCTCGGTGATCGTAGCAGTTTTACAAAAGTGACCCTGACAGACCAAGCCACCGGCTGGAGGCCATGCCATCAATTTATCAGGATCACTGCTCTTCCAGAGAGAGAACATGGACAGGTTCACTGGGCTGGAAACAGGCTTGATAAACTTTGGTGTTCATGTCCCACTGCTACTTCCTTTTTAATTCAGTAGAATCAAAAAGGTTCCAGTGGAGGAGGCGACTCTGCAATTCTCCTGGAGGGAGAGAAGCCCCTTTTCCTCAAGTTTTAGGACTCTGGGGCCCGGGTATTCCAGCCTGGGACCCAGAGGCCACTCCCATTTAATCAGGACCATTTAATTCACTTAACCTCATTTGCTAAACTGACTCCTATCACCCAGCACTATTCTGAGCACTTTCGAAAGGTCACTTCACTTAACAGCATGCTCACAGCAACCCTGTGAGCTAGGGTTTCAGTTGAGGAAACTGAGGCCCCAGGCATTTAAGGGATTTACCCAAAGTCAGGTGGCCATAGTGCAGGAGGAGCTAAGATCCGAACCCAGGCCTTCCGGTTTTGGAGTCTCTGCTCTGATCCACCACATTCTGCTGACCCACTTAGTTCCCATGCAGACTCAGAATACAGGCTCATTTTCAACATCTATTAGGGATTCAGAAAAGACTGAGCGAAATGAATCCTGCCCATCTAAGACTTTGATCCTTGGAGATTTCTCAAGTTATCAACAGGCTAAAAATCAAGTTTAAAAAAAATCTATAGATCCTGGAGAAAGCTACGCACAGGAGAAGGGACATATAGGCGGGACTCTGCTTTTTTTTTAAAAAAACACATCCAGGACTAAGCCACTGCCATCACCGTCCCTGGCTACTTGTTTAGGGGCGCTTGCTGTGTAGACACTGATCCGGAGCTTCCAAGTGTCTCATAGCTACTAGTGTAACAGAACAGAGGGCAGGAGGAGGGAGGAAGACACCACATCTAACTTGTTTTACAGTTTCTCTTGCAATGTTAACAAAGTTGCAGAACATAGATGTTAATGATCATTCGTAAAAAGAAAAAAAGAAAAATAACATAGGTGTTATTTGGCACCTATGTTGTTATGCTACTCCCTGTGCACAGAACAAGCCTGGGAAAGCCACCCTAAGATCTGAATTTTTAATGCCAATTAATTCCAGAGCAGATCTGAGAGAACTGTGTTCAGGAGACGTGAACTGCCATGATTAAGCAAGTGACTAAGAATTCCACTGCACTTTTTTTTCCCAAGTGGGTCAAGTCAAGTTCATGGAGCTGTACCCTTCAGTGACATCCCCAGACCCTTCAACTTCCTTCTGAGAGTTCTCCAATTCCCTGTTCAAAGGAGCAGCCACATGCACCAGTACATTCTGAGCCTCATTTCAGACTCAAAGAGTTAGGTTTAAACTAATCATGGACAACATGTTGGGAGGCGAGAGCCTGGATTTTGATCCCAGATCTGCCATTAATTACTATGGGATTCTGGGCAGGCCACTCTGTTTCTATTTGGTTCAGTGGATTCATCTGTAAAGCGAGGAGCTGATGATGGGATCTCTCTTCCCTTCTGGGTTTAATGCAGTCAAAATGCTCCCATTTAATTTGAATCCTAAAACCCAAAGAATCCAAGCAGTCAGGACCTGTGGTTTTTTGTTGTTGTTTTTTTTTAATTTTTTTTTTTACAGAGCTACTGCACACTCGCGACAATGACCCTGATATTTTGTAACTTCCTGAAGGCTCCTCGGAATCACAGAAAACAGATTAAATTACTTTAAACAGAGCTTCGTGCTTAAGAGTGTTTTCTTATATTCTAATTCTTGGAAAAGATATAACCGGGCAATGGCCGTCGTGAACATAACGTTTTAAGAAGGTGCTTTCACAGATGTTACCTCATGCAATTCTCCAAAAAGCCCCGTGCCGCCCATCCTCGTCTCATCTCAGCTTATCAGATGAGGAAACGGGGTAGGGGGTGCGGGGCTCAGAGTCATCAGATGATTGTACTGGTTTGCATAATACTCAACTCAAGCTCTTTTGCTGCAGCAGACATTCACCCGAGACACCCTACGTTCTGTACACACAGCAACTGGCTGCAGATTCTGTGGCTCGGAGCACAGACTCATAAAAGACAGACGACAACCCCCACCCCATCTTACTCACTAGGAAACTGAAGCTGGAAAGGTTAAGGGTATGCCCAGAATCAAGCTGCCCCAGGTTCCCTGACTCTTTCCACCCTCCCATGTTGTCTCATAACTGGATTCGATGACACAGAACAATTCCGTAACCCTTGATACAGTGAGAAAAGTTATCACTTCCTTGCTTAGTCATCTTGCCTTCAGATTAAACATCCTTCATGAGTGCAAACAGAAGTTCTGTATTCCTTTTATTTAGCCCCTCATCAGCCTGCCTGCCTCCTCCAGGGATCCTATTTGGCTCCCATTCCTAAACACGGTACCACAGCAGGAGTAGAACCTTTTTTTTTTTTTTTCCTGGACAATATGTTTCTATATATGCTTCTACAGCTGACAACTATATTCATAGAGGAGCAAACAGCAAATCAATGAGCATGGTGGCACTGGGACTGAAAACCAGGCGGACTGGTTCCACAGCCCCAGTTCTTAACACCCCACCATATGGCTTCTACGGTAGCCCTTTGTATAGAGGCTTCTGCATCCATGGATTTAACCAACTGCAGATCAAAAATATTTAGAAAAAAAAAATTCCAGAAAGTTCCAAAAAGCAAAACTTGAATTTGCTGGGCCCTGGCAGCTATTTACATATCGTTTACATGGTACTCACAACAAATTACATAGCATTTACATTGTGCTGTGTTATAAGTAATCTAGAGATGATTTCAAGTACATGGGAGGATGTGTACAGGTTATATGCAAATACTAGATGATTTTACATAAAAGACTGGAGCATCTGTGGGTGTTGGTATCTCAGGGGGTCCTGGAACCACTCCCCCATGCAGATAGATACCCAGGAATGTCTGTAACAGCAAACATAAGCACTGACTGTGTACCAGACACTGTTCTAAAAGCTTTCTGTACTTAACTCATTGCATCCCCACAGCAATCACGTACAATGGAAACATTCACTATCCTTATTTATGGAAGAGAAAACTGAAGTATTAAGTTAAGCGACTGGGCCAAAGTCACACACCCAATGGAAGAGCCAACCTTTTAACCCAGTTGGTCTAGCTCAAAGTCCATTATTAACTCTCTGCCTCTCTGCCTAAGCTCAGTTGGTGTTCTGGCAGGACATCAAATTAAATTCAGGATTTAAAAAGAGAGAGAGGGAGAGAGAGCGAGTGAGGAAAGTTCAGTGATTGTGTGAACTTTCACAGTGGTTAAGCACGGAGGCACAGCGCACCAGCACGGAAACACTGTGGCCCAGCTGTGTGATCTCAGGCAAGTTACCTAACCTCTCTGTGTCTCACTTGCCTCAACTGGAGAATGGGGACAACTTTCAACTTGTTGACGCAAGGACCACCGAATACAGATGGCATGTTTGTCAAATTTGCAGAGGACATAAAGCTAGCATCAAGAAAACTTACATAAATGAAATGATGGTATACAATACATAGGACAGTATTTGGCATAGCGCAAGCACTTACCAGTTATTACCATGATCGCTGCTACAATCTCCCCACCTGCCATATGTGTAGCTACTGCTTGGAACCCGACAGTGAGAATGTACGTTAATCAGTATTAGATTTCATCTGGCTATTCTCCACCATCATTCCAGCCTGCGGCTGTCCCTCCAGATTCTGACCCAAATCTAGCATCATCCATACTCTGAAGCTTCATGTCATCTGTGGTTTTGACAAGCATCTGTCATCTCAACAGGTTACTGACAAAGTGCTGATTAGGTGAAGGCTAAGGTAAGAGTGCTGGTGACACATCAGCCACCTCCTCTCAGAGGGATACTGATCAAGTTATTGGCTCCTTTGGCGTACAGGTGTTCAATTATCAATTCATGCAAATACTTCAGTCTTTGGACTATATCTTCCCAGTTCAGCCATAAAAAGAACCATCCAAGATTCAAATAAAATGCTTTCTGATGTCCAGAAATATAATAACTACCAAATTTATAGCAACCAAAGGGATAACTTGTTCCTAAGGGCTCTCAACATATATGTTTGAAAATCTGTCCTCAATTTCATCTAAAGGTTCTATCAGGTTAGTTGCTTTTAATCTATACAGACACACTTTCCCCCTTTTCTATGCCGAGTATCAGGTAAACAATGGTTCATGTTCTTTCTTTTAGTACCTCTTCCATTTCCTACAACCCTTAGGCATCACTGTCAGTGGCCTTTCACTTTTGGAACTTCTCCATTCTGGGATGTCACTTGTCAGGGCCAAGAATCTTCAATGTATTTACAACAACTTAGATTCGCTCTTACAATCAGTTCACCCATCTTGGGCTTCAATTCCCTTCTGTCAATGTTTGTACTACTCGTTTCAGTCTGACAATCCTCCTCCTTGATGGAAGAGAGGAAAGAAAGAGAGAAGTTGACTGGTTTTGTTTTCTCTTTGCGACCCAACGCAATCTGCATGCTAACACTGCCCCTCGAAGCACGGTTTTCTTAACCATCTTCCACAGGCTTGAGCTCCTGATCCAAAAATCTTTCTTTTGTATTGTTATTTTCAGTAAGTTGTTCTTTCCTCCACTATATACATCTTTTAAAAATCTGAGCACTTTGGACTGGAACACACAAAACAGTGGGAGGATAAACTGGGATGGTCTTTCTGGTAAATAAGCTGGTGAGAATTTAAGAACCCTGTCAATGCTAACTTCTGAGAATCTACCTTAAGGAAATAATTTAGGATACAGAGAAATCATTCATGCACAAAGAAGTACATTGCAGTATATTTTTAATAGTGAGAAATGTACATTGGGGTATTATTATTTTTTGTCTTTTTGCCTTTTCTAGGGCTGCACCTGTGGCATATGGAGGTTCCCAGGCTAGGGGTCGAATTGGAGCTTTAGCTGCCAAGCCTACGCCAGAGCCACAGCAACGTGGGATCCGAGCCGCGTCTGCGACCTACACCACAGCTCACGGCAACACTGGATCCTGAACCCACTGAGCGAGGCCAGGGATCAAACCTGCAACTTCATGGTTCCTAGTCGGATTTGTTAACCACTGAGCCATGACAGGAACTCCGGTATTATTTTTAATAGTGAGAAACTGGGAGCATCCAATAAGGAGATGGTTAACTATAAACAACATCTCTGGTAGAAAATTTATGTACCCAGTAACATAATATTTATAAGTATCGATTCATATAGAAAATCACCAAATAGTACACATGTATTATCTTAAACAACTTATGAAAAATATTAAAACGAAGCATAGAAATATTAACACCTGTCACTCAACAGAATTACGGGTGATGTTTCCTGTCTCCTCATTTTTTATCTTCCAGTTTTCTCCAGTAAGAATGTGGTACCTTTGCATTGAAAAAGATTTAAAAATTGAGCTCATCAGAGAACATCCCCTCATCAACCTCATCAGATGCTTTAGTTTTCTTCCTCCCTTCTCATGCCCTGTGCAGCTGATATGTCAGAATTTCATTTTCAGTAAGTTGTTCTTTCCTCCACTATATACATCTTGTTCTCTTGTGTTTTAGCCCCTTTCAGACCAGAGACCACAGGTACCTTTCCTGTCAGTTTAAGACATGTGCCTTCTTCAGGCCAAGAAAACACATCTGCTCATGCCTTTCAACCTTTCCCAATCCCAAAATGATGTTTTCATTCTCATTGAAATTTCCCAACCTTTCTACTTGGCCAACCAATGCCTCCTCCTTTGTTAGACCTGAGTTCAAAATAGCAGTGCCCCTCACTGCGCTTCTACCTTTTGGGAGAGAAAACGGCTACTGATTAGGCACATGTAATAAAGAGTTAAAAGACACGCACGTGTGGCTGAAGGTGCTTGCTCAGGAATCTCCCATCAGGCTTGGCGCGTGATGGTCCCTGGTACTGCCAGACTGTATGGTCAAGATCCCTAATGCTATTATTCCATCTGTGGGCCACCTCTGCAGCCTGTCACTCCCCCCTTCTCCCACCAACACTAGTCTAACTGGGCAGGACACTTCAGATCTGTGCAGTTCTTGCCATTACCAGCTGCTGCATCTATGCCATCCCAAGCAGCTACTCTGTGAGGGAGCTAAGGCAGGCACCACCATCTAAGCAGAAATACAGAAAGTAAAGTTCAGAGAGGTTGAGGGACTTTCCCAAGGTCACAATGGGCCTCGGACCAGTCCTCCAGCTCCCGATTTTCTGTACTTATCTAGTGAACTTCCTCTGGGTCAAAGGAAATAAAGGATATAAGGGCCCCTTGCATTCAAAAATACACTGTAGGGAGTTCCCATCATGGCTCAGCGGAAATGGACCTGACTAACATCCATGAGGATGCAGGTTTGATCCCTGGTCTCTCTCAGTGGGTTAAGGATCTGGAGTTGCCGGGGGCCGTGGTGTGGGTTGTAGACACAGCTCGGATCTGGCATGGCTGTGCCTGTGGCACAGGCCAGCGGCTACGGCTCCAACTGGACCCCTGGCCTGGGAACCTCCATATACCACAGGTGCAGCCCTAAAAAGACCAAAAAAAAAAAAAAAAAAAAAAAAAAAGAAGCACTGTAAAAATGCAAAGGAATTAGGAATAATTAACCATAAACTCAACTCCTTGTGGCAGGTCTGGTTTAGCTGCAGGTTGAAAACTCAGAGCCCTTTCTGATCTCTGCAAAGGGTGTGCTGGGGATAATGTTTCCCTTAGGATAAATAAACCTTCCCGAGTAAAACAAAGTTATCATCAGAGTTCAACTGCTGCTTCCCAGAACACTTTCCAGGGGTCTTTTCTGATTCCTTCCCCTTCCCCATGGGCTGAGTCCTGAGCCCCCCCCCGCCCCCCGCCACCTTTCGGGCCCCATCCAGGTCCTGGATGGATAAACTTGGGCATTCTCTTCCTCTGGGGTTGCCTCTAACCTTGGATGTGCTATTTGATCAAACTGCACTCGGCATGCACATTCTGTCACTAGGGAATTGGAAGTTCCAAAACATTTCCTATTTTTGTCCTCAAGGGTACCCTGTTATCTCAGCACTCAGTTTCCAAGAGGAGGTTGGAAGGTTACGCTCATGCCTTTTCGGCCAAAACTCCAAGAGCAAGAACGCTGTAGGTTCATGTTTAGATCCAAAGTCCGATTCAGGTCCCTGGAGACATTTTTACTTGTCAACTTCATGTTGTGGATTTTTCTGGCTTTCACTCAATTTCATCCACCAAGGGGTTTTATCAGCAAAACTGCTGACAGCAAAACTGGCCCAGGGCTGGCTACTCACTGTCCCAAACATCACGCAGAGGATCCCTCCTTATTTCTATCTTTGGGCAGATGTGGTGAGAGGCATGGAAGACTCTTAAGATAGAAACTTGGGTTTTGGAGTCAGATAGTCCTGAATTCAAACACTGGTTCTGCCACCTGATCAGTAGCCTTGGGTAAGTTACTCCCTGAACCTCAGTTTCCCCAGCAGTAAAATGGGGCCAAAGGAGTTTCTCTTGTGGCTCAGCGGTTAACGAATCTGACTAGCATCCATGAGAACTCGGGTTCGATCCTGGGCCTTGCTCAGTGGGTTAAGGATCCGGCATTGCCACGAGCTGAGGTGTAGGTTGTAGATGCGACTCGGATCCTGCATTGCTGTGGCTCTGGTGTAGACTGGCAGCTACAGCTCCAATTCGACCCCTAGCCTGGAAACTTCCATGTGCCGCTGGTGGGGCCCTAAAAAGACAAATAAGATAAAATAAAATGGGGCCAAGAGTGGTACTTATCTCCCAGGGCAAATTTAAATACGAAGTGAGATAACCCGTATGAAGACTCTGCACCGTGGTCGGGACAGGGAGGTTCTCAATGCATTTTTGGGGTTGGGTAGGGCAGAAACTGGACAACAGATCTGTTGCACTTTGGTCACACGTCTCCAGGAGACTGAAATACTTTCTACAGCTCACTGGAACCTCAGAAGCTGGAGCAAGGGTTCTTGTGAGCCATGTGAAGGTTCTGGAAGAATTATGAGCCTAGTCCAGGGCTTTAGGAGGGGGCTGGCACCATTGGTGTGCAGGTTGGGAAAACAGCTTAGGAGGAGACGAAGAGAAAGGCCTGGAGCAGGTGAGGCGCTGGAGGAAGGAAGACGGATCTGAAGCCCACTTAAGTCTGGGACTAGGGTGAGGCAAATGAGGCACTTACCTCGGGCACAAAACTTAAGGTAGCACCAATGGTGTCAGTGATTGCAAAAATAATAATAGTGTAACACATTATTTTAAAAGCAACATAAATGCAAAAAATTCATGATGAACATAATACCAACTTTTTTTTTTTTTTTTGTCTTTTTAGAGCTGCACCTGTGGCACAGGGAGGTTCCCAGGCTAGGGGCTGAATCAGAACTGCAGCTGTCAGCCTACACCACAGTCACAGCAACTCGGGATCTGAGCTGTGTCTGTGACCTATACCACAGTGCACGCAACAACAGATCCTTGGCCCACTGAGGGAGGCCAGGGATTGAACCCGCGTCCTCGTGGATGCCAGTTGGGTTCGTTAACCACTGAGCCACAATGGGCACTCCCATCATACCAACTTTTTAACAAAAGTTACATTGAAAAGAGAGAGGGTGGAGATGGTGATAACAGAGGGAGGTCAGACTAAGTTCGGGAGGTAACAGACCCCTCAGAGAATTCAGTGAGAGCTGACCCTGGAAACGCATTGGCACAGTTGCACCGATATTCACCTGCAATTTCAAAGTTCATTGACTAGCTCAAAGTTACCTGTAAACCTGGGAGAATCTCAGTTTAGAATTTTTTTGCTTCGTGCATGCAAATCAGTTTAGTACTAGTGATATAATGCAGAAAGCAAATGAGGTTTGAGGAGAGAAACACACATACCTCTCTCTTGATATTCTGCAGAAAAGAAGAGAGAGGCAGGCGGTGTGCCCTCCTCTTACTCCCAAATGGGGGGGCTGGGGTGGGCAATGAAATGATGAAAACCAACTTGGGTATCATTGCCTTGTGAAATGCACACACCTGACCTTGAATATGGAATGTCCCTTCTTCAGGTATTTTAGATGCCACTGCTAACATTGCAAGTTTTTATTCATCCTAGTAAAGGTTAATCGCTGCAAATTATCTTAATTTATGAACAGCGAGGCAACCGGGCCACATGTGGAGAGAGACGATGCGAAGGCGAAATTCTAAAGGAAGGAGGCGATTAAGGGCAGAATTTCTCATATTGCAGGGCAGGCAGAGATACGTTTTTATTTTCAGCTTTACTGATATTTATGCACACAAAGAAGCCCAATTTGAAGATGAAAAAAAAAAAAGCAGGAAAATAGATATTAAGAGAGAGTTGAAACGTTCCTCAAATAGATTTAGCAAGCAAATCGAAACTGGTTGTAGAAAACTGGTGCAAGAAGGTTTTTTTAACCCTCCGTGGAAGTGGAGGGGGTACAGAGAATGTAAGGATCTCGTTGGATTTGCAGGATACACAGAACACAGGCGATCCACTGCGGGTGTCTGGATAAAGGAGAAGGAATATCCTATCTGCCCACGTTGGCTCTTTTAATCCACACAGGATCACCTCCCATGCCCGCCAGTCTGCAGAACATTCCTTTGCAGAGTGTAACCTGAGCAGAACTCATTCTCCTCCTGGATGCGCTGGCGCCCTGTCCCTGGCAGCCCCTGGCAGCACAGGGCTCTCCTGTGCCTGCTCCCTTCTGTCCCTGGTTCTCTTTATTCCCAGAAACTTCAAGAAGCAGGCTGCCTTTCCTCAGGATGGAGAGTCTGTCACTGGATCCTCTTGCCTCAGCAAACTCGTCCAGGGTCCAGATTGGACCAGGGGTCCAAGCTACCTAACACACTCGTAAAACAATGCTTTTCTGGAAACTGTCTTCCCTGAAGGAGAATTCCACACTCTCCCCCCATCCGTCTCCTTTTCCCTGACTCTTTGGGGAGGGATTCCAGGGTTTTTGAAGGCCCTGGTGGTTGCCTTTCCGTGCTGAATCAACTCTGCTTTGCCAGGCTGCTTGAGCAGATGCTGATTTCAGCAACGAGGGGCAGACGGACCATGAACACAGGCAGGATGAAATCACTTGGAGGGTGTTGTAGACGCTTCGTGAAATGAAAAACATAAAGTTGGAGAAGCGGCTCCTATTTAAAGACAGCTGTGTTGTGTGTGTGCATGCATGAGTGTGCATGCGTGTGTGTACACACACGTGTGCATGTACATGTGTCAAGATTCCTCTCCTTTCCTCGTCCCCTCTTTACTGAGAGTCTTCATAGGAAAACGTGAATCTACTTCTTTAGATGAATTTGTTAAAAAAAGTTGTAGTTTTTTTGTTGTTGTTATTTTTGTTTTTTTCTCACCAGTTATATTCCCCAGTATCAGAGTTGTATAGGTTATCAATTCCCTTCTGGTTATGGCTTCTGACTCTTTAAAGGAGCTTTCAAAGCCTGATTGCCAGGCTTAAGATGGTCACTTGGAATCAGGAAAATGTAAAACAAAACCAAGCCCTTGCCACCCAACAGAGCAGCAGACACGCAGCAAGAGATAGCCAACAAACACCTTCCGCTTCACCCCCCTGGCCCCCGGCTGGGCTGAGACTCCCCATGCTGGGAGCTGCAGGGCTGGCTGGCTCAGGGGCTAAAGGGGGGACCCTCCCTGGCAAAGGGGCCTTGAGAGAGCCTTCCTGGCCACAAAACATCTTTCTCTTTGGCTCTGTCATCCCACCTGAAGTTGTTTATTATTCACTCCCTGGGAGACTCTGGGAAGGGGACAGTGGGCAGAGGAACACAGCCAACAATATAATTGTTCACATCTCAGCTTGGTTCGGTAGCTGGAGGAAGAAGTCGGAAGGAATGAGTGAGCAACCCTCACATTTTAAGGCTGGGGGGTGTCCACTGCAGCCTGGCGGCAGGATGCTGGAGGCGCCCAAAGGGAGAAGACGCACTCGTTTTTGGCTTGAAGCTGGTTATGGCTTCTGATTCTTCAAAGGAGCTTTTAGTTCTGCACCAGACACAGTGTGATGCTACAACAGAGCCTTCGGAGCTGGGGAAGGAGGCCCGTGTCTCTCCCAGCCTCCCAAACAGAGTGAGAGGCGCCCCGCCCAAGGCACCAGTAACATTTACTCCCAGAGGGTACATGAACCTCCCCGGAGCTGCGCAGCGCAGGAGCCCTGGCAGGGTCTCTAGGTGACCACAGGCTGACCTCCTACTGTCCTGCTATTTATTTATTTTGAACTACGAAATGTTCCCAGGCTAGGCATTGAGTCGGAGCTGCAGCTGCTGGCCTGCACCACAGCCACAGCCAGGCCAGATCCCAGCCGCAACTGTGACCTACGCCACAGTTTTGTAGCAACACTGGATCCTTAACCCACTGAGTGAGGCCGGAGATTGAACCCACATCCTCATGGATACTAGTCCCATTGGGGCTCTTAACCCACTGAGCCACAATGGGAACTCCCCCGTCCTGCTATTTATAAAGTGTGCTGTCTACTTTTGTTTCTTGGCAGGAGTTGTTAATTTGCTGGGAATATACACATTTTCCTTTCGCTGCTTTATTATAAAATGAGATTCAAATCCTCTTTCTATCACCTGCTAGCCCAGTGACTAGAGAGTGTTGAAATGTGGACCCCAAAAGACATGCCTATGTTCTAATCCCTGGAACCTGTGAGTGTGGCCTTGTTTGAAAAAAGATCTTGGCAGATGTAATTAAGGATCTTGAGCTGAGATCATCCTGGATTATCTGGGGACCCTAAATCTAATGACAAGTGTCCTCATGAGAGACAGGGAAGAGGTGATGGTCATATGAGGACAGAGGCAGAGATTAGCATAACGCAGACCCAAGCCTGCTTTGTTTTTCATCCTCACAGGCTCCCATCATCCGCATATTGAAATTCCGTTGCCTCTCTTCAATATTTGTCACTTTCTCTTGAATTTTTAAAAGTTCTTTTTCATTCCTTTTTTACTTTGAACACGTTCCAGTTTTTCTCCTTGTATTTCTCTTAAAAATTACCTTTTGTATACGGTCATCTTAGATTCTTACTCATTTACGCTTTTTTCATTTTTAATTCTTTGTGAGTTCTGTCTCTCTTCTAAGTCTTCCTAATTTTTTAAAACTTATAGCTGATTTGCAACATTGTACCAATTTCTGCTGTACAGCACAGTGACCCAGTCATACATATACATACATTCTTTTACTTATATTCTCTTCCATCACGTTCTATCTCGAGAGACTGGATACAGATCCCCGTGCTATACAGTAGGACCTTGTTGCTTATCCAGTCTCAATGTAATAGTTTGCATCCCCCAACCCCAAACTCCTAGTCCATCCCACTCCTAATTTCACTTTTATGTTGTTTCTTTTCTCTCTGTGTTCTACCAGTTTCTTCAGGTCTTTCAGCCCATCTGGACCTAGGTCATAGTTCTGAATTGTTCCAAAGCCATGTCTTTTGGGCATGCTTTCTTCAGAAATGCTATTCTGCTCCTTATTTTCTTTTATCTTATAAAACCTTTGTATGGGATTTGGCCTCACTCCCTTGCTGTTGCTTGTTTCCCCGTGAAATTAGTTTCCCTGAACTTTTAGAAACAGCGCCGTTCTAACTTTACAAAGCTCTTTTCCATCGCATTCATGTCGTGTTAAATACAGGGCAGCTTGACTGCTCCAAGTTCCTGGTTCTGTTCCCCTCTGGGGACCTTTTCTCCCCTAAGTTTCTGTTGTTCTTATCCTGTTCAATTTGATTCCAGACTCTGGGCAGCTTCTCAGTGCAGGGCTGTCCTGGAGGAGGATTTGGTTGGTCAGCTCCAGAGTTCCTAGTGGCTAGAATGCTCTAGGTTCTGTAGGGCTCCCTCTAGGTTACCTGTACTCGCCACTCTTGGAATCAGTAAAAGGACCTCCACTTTCAGCTCTTCCTCTAAGACTCATCCTCCATGTGTTCCAGGACTCACTCTTTGGGGCTCTTCCTATTGATGTCCATTAAAAGCCCCATTGTATCCCGGAGATATCTTGTTACCTAGTTTTATCACTGTTCATGGGTTTCAGGTTTTGCTATGGAGTTGCTCTGCTCTTACCTGGAGGTCCTCGGAGAATTGAAACTAGGCTGCTGCCCATGCCATCTTCCCAGACTCTGTCCTAGAATACTTCCTGTTTGCAAGGATAGCATCCCTCTGGTATCTCATGAGAAAGATCTTCTTGGGTCTCTCTGTGAACTGTTGCTGGGTTGTATGATGAGAAGCAAGAGGAGCGTGAGAATGAACATGAGGGGTCTCTGACCACACCAAAGTGGGTTACAGCCCCAAGTGCTGGAAGCACAGACACAGAACTCAGAGGGGTACATGTGACACAATGTCTGAGAGCCCCAGTGGGCATGAGACATCAAAGGAGGGAACACATGGCCTCTCTTAGGGAAAGGACAAAGAAACTATCCCAGGGAAGATGGAACTTCCACAGGGAAGGAATTTCCAGTGGGGACTAAAACAATGACAAGGACACCAGAGGTAGAGACAGCTGAGCTTTCACTGTCTTTCCACACCTCCTCACACGCAAAAGTCAAGACAGTCAGATGTCAAAACTAGAGTTTTGAAAAACTCACAAAGACGTGAGTGGCGCAGCCTGCAGGCTAGACATCTCATAAATCCTCCATCACAGTGAAGATCTCAAGTGAGTCTTTCCCAGGCTCAGTGACAAACTGCAGCTCAAAGAAAGACGGAGTTCTGTGTTAGTCACAGATTTCCCACAAAAGCCCTAGGAGGAGCAAGTCAGCTGTGTGTCTCAGAAGGAGCCTCATGAAGCAGCAAGGTGTGTGGCGCCAGACGCTCTGCAGGTGTGACCGGTTTGCTGTCAGCTCCAACTCAGCCTTCCTGCTTTTTAAGAGCCTCCTCTCTCATTAGGGTTGGGTTGCTTTGAAAGACCCGATTCAACCCTGACATGCTGGTCCCATCAAGAGGATGCCACCACATAATGACCATTTTTTAAAAATGGCTTTTTTTAATGCAGCCCTTGGACACATTGCAAGAACTGTATTGATTTGAGACACTCAAGCTGACTTATTGAGCTTTGGCAAAGGGGAATAAATCTTTCCCATTCTCTGTGCGTCTTGCCAAATGCCGCTTCCAGGAAGCAATGACTGTCCTTTCTGGAAATGAAACAAAGCTCAAACATTCTATCACCTTCCCTTTCCCTTGCCCGCTTCTCTTCTCTTCGCTTGCAATTCACTGACAAAAGCACTTTGCAGTCATTGCTCATGTGCCTGAGTAGGCATCCGAATTAGTGATGCCCAAATTAGCAATGCCTGGCCACGGCAGCTTCCTAAATAATGAGGTCTGATGGCTTTGGCAGAGCTGGGGGCCCGAGGGAAGCAAGCTTGCAGCCTAGCATTAGGTTAAACACACTTCTGGTTTCTCAACAAAATTTCCCCTACAGACCTGGACGTGTAAAGTAGAGGGTATATGTTACTGAGGCTGGGGATTTAGCAACATCAGGAGCCAGAACTGGGGAGAGGGTGCGGGAAAGGGGGGCCCACGCCAGAGTGTTCTAGCGTGGACATCAGGATTAACAGAAAAACTTCCTGACATCTGCTGTTTCTTTCATTTCAGTCTGGGGCGATCATGTCACCTGGCTCTGCTCCAGGGGAATTCCCATCATTACCATCAAAACACGGTTTGCCTCACTGTGCTGAGGGCTCATCTGTCCATCTGCCCACCTATTCACCCCCTCACCCAGCCATCTAACCCATGAGGCACTCCTTATGCACTGTATCTTGGATCAGGTGCAGGGTGCCCGGAGGACACAGGGATGCTGACAGCTGGTAGGGAAGAAAAGAATGCAAAGTGATATTGACGAGTCCGTGCATTAGTGCAGGACCAGGGCAGGATGGGGTGATAGCTTTCCTGACAGAGGGAACGGCAGATACAAGAATCTGGGCATGCGAAAGAGCAAAACCAGCCTGGGAAACTCTGAGCAGATCGGCAGGACAAGACATGAGATGCACGGAAGCGTGTGTTTACGTGAGAGGAGGGAGCGAAAAAGCTGCTCCATGTTGATGCTTAAAAGGTATGTTCGACTTAACGTGTCCACACTGCCCTCCTGCTATTCCCTGGTCCAAGTCCGCTGCTCCCAGCCTGGACCATCTCAGAGCACATCAGGTCCACTCTTCAGCCGCCAACGCGCCATACTTTGCAGTCATCCAATTGGGTGGCAAATCCTCCCTTAAAATGTATCCAGAATCTGACCACTCTCACCACCTCTGCTGCTGCCACTTCAGTCCCAGCCACTGTCACCCCTCACCTGGATTATTGTTACTGGTCCCTAACTGCTCCCCCAGCTTCCACCCTTGTTCCCCTATAGTCTCTTCTCATACCAGCCAGAAGGACCCATTCACAAGATTTCACTTCTCTGGTCAAAAATCCCCCAGGGGTCTCCCTCTCTCTCAGAGTTAAGGTCAAAGTCCTTAAAATGACCTTTTGGGCCCCCATGATCTAACCCGTGTCTGAACCTGCTTCTTCCCATCCCCGACCCCATCCACCCCTTTGCTGTTCTTCACACATACCAGGCACATTCCTACCTCAGGGCCTTTGTACTTGCTGTTCCTTTAGCTGGAGTATTCTTTTCCCAAGTCATGCTCATTTCTTTCAAGTCCTCCTCTTACTATCTAATCTACGTATCTTACTATTTACCTTGTTTATTATTCATTTTATTCACTAGAATGTAAACAGTTGTTTCATTTGCTTTATTTATCTTTTTGGCATTCACTGGATCAAAGAATATACACACTTAAAAATCTTTGAAGCAGTTCTCTTGTGGTGCAGTTCTCAGTGTGCTTAAGGATCCAGTATTGTCATCACAGTGCCTTGGGTCACTGCTGTTGTGCAGGTCCGATCCCTGGCCGGGGAACTTCTACATGCCATGGAAGGCATGTGAAAGTTCCAGCGCCAGGGATCAAATCTGAGGTGCAGCTGTGACTTATGCCACAACTGTGGCAACTCTGGATCCTTAACCCACTCTGCTTGGCTGGGAATCGAACCTGTGCCTCCACAGGGACCTGAGCCGTTGCAGTCAGATCTGCAGTCAGATCTGCAGACTGTGGCACAGTGGGAACTCCAATTTTTTTTTTTTAAATGCCATTTTATACTCTGGAAAACTATCTAAATGAAGCAAATAGTACTATCATTAAAGTTACTTTATCTTGACAGTTTCTGAATATACTTGCGAAAAGCCTTTGTTATGACTCCAAGGTAGACTCCTGATTAAACACATTTTGATCTTTACTGTAATTAGTTACAAGGATCTAAGACAGCAGCAAAGGCACTCTTCTGATTACTGCTATATCCCTGATGCTTTGAGCAGTTTCTGGCACACTGTAGGTGCTCAATACATATTTTATTTCTTGGGCTACACCCGTGGCATATGGAGGTTCCCAGGCTAGGGGTCTAGGGGTCCAATTGGAGCTACAGCTGCCGGCCTGCACCACAGCCACAGCAATGCAGGATCCAAGCTGAGTCTGTGACCTACACCACAGCTCGTGGCAATACCAGATCCTTAACCCACTGAGCGAGGCCAGGGATCAAAACTGTGTCCTCATGGATGCTAGTCAGATTTGTTTCTGCTGAGCTATGAGGGAAACTCCTCAATACATATTTTTGATGAATGAGAAGCTATGCCCTGTGAAGAAAAGATGGTGTAACATGGTGTGGCCCTAGAGCCAGGCTTCCTTTAATCTCGGCTCCCCAAATTATGAGCTGTGTGATCTTGGGAAAGAGACTCACCTTTCTGTGCCTTGGTTTCCTCAACTGTAAAACTGGGAGAGTAATAGGACTCACACTGAGGAGTGGCGAGCACTAGGGAGGCTGAGACATGTATAATGCTCTTAGAACAGTGCCTGGCAAGCACCAGGCAACTTGATAAATGTTCGCCATTATTAGAAAAGGCCTTGTCTGTTGTACTAAGGAGTTTAGACTTTATCCCCAGGCTACGTGGAGTCATTGAAGGATTTTAAACAAGGGAGTAACATAATCAGATCTTGTTTTCCAGCAGCCACTCCAGCTGCGGAGTGGAGGATGAATTAGAACAGGGCCAGGCTGGTTCAAGGAGATGGGTCCGAAGGCTGTTGTAGAAATGGAGATGACAGATGTTGTCAGCCTGAATGAAAGCAGAAGGAATGGAGAAAGGACGGGCTCAGGATACGATGGAGGTAGGATTGGCAGAACTTGGCAATGATCTCAATGGGCAGGAAGCAGTCAAGGACAAAATCCAGGCTCCTGATTCCTGCCGCCAGAGAGTGGTACCCATTCATTCCAGCCCTCAGAGGGCGGATGGGGAGAAAGTATATTTCATTTTGTTTCATGGGAGGTGACTGTGGGCTAGCTAGGTGAAGAGGTCCAGTATTATGGAATTGTACACATGCATCTGGTGCTTCGGAGAAAAATCTAGATAAGATATGAAAGGTCTTTGGGAAGCATCATTATACTGGGGATTGTTGAAGCCACTGGAGTATTTCAGGAAAACATATAAGGAGCAAACTGTTTTAAAAAGGCATACTCTTGAAGCTGGGGACAAAAAGGGGAGAATGGGACCTTGCAGGGCAAGAGAGAGTGAGTCTTAGGAGGTGGTTAGACTCATCACATGCTGAAGAAAGGCAAGATGAGGAGGACCAAGGCATGTCCACTGGATTTAGCTTTTGGGGGATTCTAGTCAGAGCAGAGGTGTCACAGGGCGGGGGGGGGGGGACCAGCTCTGGGCTCCCTGGCACCCCTCCCTCCTTTGCCTTAGACAGAAAAAGCTGGCTGATCAAGGGCTCATGCTGGTAGGGACTGGGGAGGCCAGGGAGACTTCTGGTGCCCTGTCCATTCATCTCTGCACACCTTGCGATCTGCCCTCCACCCAATAAACCTAAAAGGGTCAGGTAGCTGAGCACTGAGTTTGAGGCTGTGATCTTTTTAAAACATAAAGCTGTGTTACTGCTTTGCTTAAATATTTTCATAAGCAAAAAAAAAAAAAAAAAAAAAAGAAAAGAAAAACAGAGTTCCCATCATGGTGCAGCGGAAACAAATCCAACTAGGAACCATAAGGTTGTGGGTTCGATCCGTGGCCTTGCTCAGTGGGTTAAGGATCTGGTGTTGCCATAAGCTGTGGTGTAGGTCACAGATGCGCTCAGATCTGGTGTGGCTGTGGCTCTGGTGTAGGCAGGCGGCTACAGCTCTGATCGGACCCCTAGCCTGGAAACCTCCATATGCCGCGGGTACAGCCCTAAAAAGAAGACAAAAAAAAAAAAAATTTCAGAAGCTTCCAGGGCCTCCTCGGCGCCTGCCTAACTCACCAGGTTGCCCTCTGGCTGACCCAGCTCCAGCCACATGGACATGCTCACAATTCCCAGAGGCGCTGCCTTCTCTGGACTTTGCACAGGCCACCCCCCTCTGCCTGGGACAAGCTGCTTCTCTTCTTGGCCCAGTGAACTGTGTATGCTTAAAAAGATACTAAGTTTATCTCTCAAGGGTCATCTTTTTGGCGAGGGCTTTTCTAAATTACCACCCCAGGAAGATCATCCCCAGAGGTGGTGACTAGCAAAAAAAAAAGGGGGGGGGGTGGCAGAAAATTGTGACCGACTGCTTTTTGCATCATTTTTGAGTTTCGCATCCTACCACATTTCTAACATACTCAGCATATTGTTCTCTGCTCCCAGTCAAGTAAATTTCTTTCTTGTGCCTTGTCCCACAAATATCCTCAAATCTAAGTCATCACACCTACCAAGCCCTGTACCTGGTTGTTCTTTTCCTCTGAGCTAAATCGTGGAAAATGGGCACATGACCTTAAGTCTGGCAACAAAAGGCTTTCAAAGTTTATGCCTCATCTGGCCTTCACAACAGCCAGGTGGGTCAGTGGTACGGACCTTGCTCTTATTTCCAGCTGAGCATCCAGAAGGGAAGGAGGCCGGCTGCCTTGCTCAGAGCTGCCCCACTAGCTTGAAGCAGGGCCAGCATTAGAGGTGAGGTCTCTGGCTTCATCTAATGCATTGAATAAAAGCGGAGGTGGCCCCATGGGTCAATGTCCTCTAAGTGATCCACCTGTTTACAACCTGGCACTAGGTGACTAGTCACCTTAAAGGGTGACCTTATCCCATCAGGGGATTATGGGCATCAGGGAATCATGGATAAGGAATCAGAGGCCTTGTGCTTTGGTCTGGCTTTGTCACCAGCCTTGTTTGGATAGGATTTAGCTAAGGTGTCACTGTTTCCGCCTCTATAACACAGGAATGACTCTATCAGGTCCACCTTGCCAGGCTGCTGTGAGATCACCTGAGACAATGGACTTGAAGGTTCTTGGACATTACAATATGGCAGCATGCAATGGTAAGCAGATACCCTGTCTGTGGTAGGCTTTGACTTCTCTAACCAAGTATGTGGACTGATGGACCACCGGAGAGTGGGGTACCTCCTTTTCTGTTATTTTAGGTCCTCTGTTTCCTTCCTCCTGAGCTTTTTGGGGGCACTAGCTCTAGGCTCTCTGAGCTGAACCTGCAGAAGCAGCACTGAGGTTCCTGCCCCTGGACCAGGGCTAACCTGGAGGCAGCTGACATCCCACTGGATGGAAGGCAGAGGCAGCGGTGGGGTGCTCTGGGGTGCCTACCAGTCGTTTTTAACCCCTTTCCTAGATGCTTGTGGACTTCTAATTTTTTAAAGTCTCCTCATTGTCTATTGCACCTGTCTTACTATATAAGGTTTCCCTGAAGGAAAATGATACAAACCACATCTCACAACAAAGCCTGAGACAGAGGTACAGAGCCCAAGGGGGGCCATGGATCTGAGCCACTGCCGCGTGGAGGCTAAACTACTGTCAGTCTCTGAAGGACAGTGTCAAACCCTGGCAGACTCAGAACACCTAGGAGAGCAGGGCTAAGATTTCAAAGAGTAACGGTGGGGAGTATCTTGGGTGATGTGTCCACCTGGGGTGAGCACAGTTATGGTATTTCATACCTGCCCTGAAGAAGAAATTTTGTTTCCCGGTCGGATTTGAGATGTAATCATCTGTAGTTTGGACCCAAAATATTAGAATCCTTAAAAAAAAAAAAAAAGAAACAAACAAACAAAAAAAACCAAAAACAGAGTTTGGTTTACAATGCCTGGAAAAGAGAAAGTATTTTAAATAGGCACCCCTCTGGGAAGTTACAGTGGACATACACTTGGACTCCCTTCAGAAAGATTTGAATACAATAAAATAGACACGACAAACTCTCCTGAATACAATTTAATCTTCCTTTGATTCCTGAGTGGGTAAAATTCAGATCTGAAGTTCAGGGTCACTATCATAAACATCAGCTGTCATTGCACTGGTGAAATATGCAATGTGCCAGTTAATAATAGCTTTACAAATTCACAGAAGATCAGATAATAGAGGTTTTACTGTAACAGGGTTCATGATGGTTAAAAGAATCAATGCATTTTCCAAAAGAGCCTAAATCATTTCTAGGAAGTAACTCATGCTCTGCGAGAATAGGGCAGGATTTACAAGGAAGTGCTTGGTACTCCCTGGAAGGAAAAGTGCTATATAATTGTAAGCTGTTCTTTATTCTGTGCCTGAGGTCCTATCCACTACCCATACAGGCTCTCCTTAAATGGAGTGGAAGATTTCTCCAGCCTTTCCTAGATCCAAGGAACAGAATGCAGCTCAGGATAGGCATATCACGAGAAGAAATCTATTCAAGGTCACGTGTGGAAGGACCCTTTGCTTAAAGGAATTTGGGCTGGAAAAGAGTTCTCGGCTCTGGCTTGAAGAAAAAGAGAGGAGGCAGTGCAGGAGAGAGGGAGGGAGGGAGAGTCACCCCACATGCTACTCGGCCACCAAGGACAGAGTTTCTGCGCGGTTTCATTAGAACATGAAACCTATTCTGTCGACTATGAGTCCACTGTGAGCTGAAAAGGAGTTAGTTCACTTCCTTAGCATCTGGGGTCCCATCATTCTGAGTCATGGCCACATTAACTCTGCTACTGAAAAAGCAAGAGCTTGGCAGCACAGCCAAGCCCACGGTCACGGTGCCCATCCCATCAGGCAGGGAAGCAGGTTTCCCCCAAGTGCAGTTCAGTAAGATGGGGTGCCCTGGGGGATGGGATGCGGAGGGGAGGGGTGAGGGGAGGGGGCTTTCTGTTCAAAGCTGGCTACTTTCTCTGTAGAATTCAATTCTCCCCAACTGGGGAGGATGGAAATCTCTGATTTCCTGTATCTCTTCTAAAACAATGAGGCTCTCCCACCCCCATCCCGGGAGGGCAGCTTAGCTGTGGCTCAGGGCTCTGGCTGAAGGGAACTGGCCTGGCTGAGCAGCCACTCAGCAAAGGGAGGACATTCATACAGGGCTTCCTGGGGCCTCATGGATGTCAGGGCGCCCTGCCGCTCAATCATGTAGCAGGAAATCACTAAGCTATGAGGATAAAGACCAGTCGGGGTCCCTGTGCAGCTTTAGGGCAGGTTTCTATTTCCCCTTGTGGTGGAGAAGCGGCTTCCAAACTGCATTCAAACAATACAGTCTCCAGCAAGGAAGAAATGAAACCCTTTAAATCTTCAGCCCTTGGAGCAGTACGCTCCCCTGCTGCTCTCAGCCTTTTGTTACAGTCTCAGGAATGTGTACTTAATAGAGAAAGCGTGGTTTTGTGGCTGCTCTGAAAGAATACCAAGGTGGGTAGGACAGACCTGCCTCTCACAAGAAACCCTCCCACTGGCTGACGGTGGCCCATGCTGGGGCCATGAGGAAAGCCACCAGGGACAGTGCACCCCCAGTCCTCTCCCCAAAGTGCTGGACTGAGAGGCAGGAAATAATCCCAAACAAGCCTTAAATGCACTTGAGGGAAGGTGTGTTGGTGAGAGGAGTGGCTCTAAGGAGGTCTGCCATACCGCTGGCAGTGACTAATGCGGGGGGGGGGGGTACCCGAGAATGTAACCTCCCTCAAGGGGCCTGTGCACAAAAAAGGCAGTCTGCTTCCTGTGATTTAGCCTAACAGCACCCAGCCCAAATATTGCAAGGAACTAGTGGTGGAAGGGACCTGAGAGCTTATGCTCCCCAGCCTTCTGGTAAGAAGGCAAGATTCCCATGAGGAGTGTGAAGACATTTCCCAAAAGGGGGAAATGGCTAATAAAAATGGATAAGGGAAGGATAAAAAGTATTCTGAGCAAGCAGAGAAAGGTTCCTGATGAACAAATACCTCATTCCACATAAAACATTTTAGAGTGTTACATAAACTTTCGGTAAAGCCAAGGCTTAGAATTCGTCAGCATTAGGACACTGCTACTGCCACGTGCGTGCATCTGATTTCAAAGGGATGCTTTCAGACAGGGGGAGCCTTATGCACAATTCTGAAGCAGGCAAATTCCACCTTGGCTCCCCAGTTCTTTGCCCTTTTCCCTTCAATGACAGGATATGGTGGAATGAGAAGCAGTGCAGGCTTTGGGTCAGGCAGCTCTGGTTTTAAGTCCCAGCCCTGGCCCAGACTAGCTAGCATATGACCCCAGCAGGACACTTCATTTCCTGTCTTCATTTCCTAATCTGTAAAAAGTGGATCTCAACTCACACGGATTGCTGTGAAAATTACATGTGTGAAAGTGCTGGGTCCCCAGCAGGACTCAGAAAAGTTGCCTTTCTTTTCTTCTTTCTTCCCTTCTCTCCCTCTCCCCGAAACTTGTGTCGTGATCTACACATCCCTGTTTCCTCTCACCCCTCATCCCCCCATCCATTAAAATACGCTTCCAGGAAGAGATCTAAAAATGATTAATGTTCGAGTGAAATGACCACCCAGAGCTTAATGAGCCATCTCCCTGGTCTCTGGGCTTTTTAAAACAAAAATCCATGTTCAAGGGTAGAAATCCAGGCACTGAAGGAAGGACCAAGAGGTTTTCCAAAGGCAGAAAGTCTTTTCTGGAAACTGTGAAAAATGGACAGAAAAGCAGATGACCCCAGTGGCAGGGTCACCAGAAAATGTTCCAAAAGACACTACTTCTTGGAATGATTACCAGGCTTTGCGAAATTGTCTTTCCCTTTCCTATTGACTGCCAAGGGCTATATTTATGGAAACAGAGGATTTCTCATTTTTAGTTAGATTCTAAATGAGTCCCATAATCTAGATACCAGAAGAGCATGAGGTAAAAGCAGAAAGACTAGTTGAGGTTGAGATCCTGTTATAAACAATACCTGGGAGATAAGAGCTGGAGAACAAAAAAACACAGAGGACCAATTATTTGCTGTATCACTGCTATGGTGGTGGCATGAGGCTTTGTTTTAATAAATGTCATGCATCTAAGAGTTCGAAGAACTTTCTAACGATTGGTGTTGTTTCAAAATGGCAAGACTGCCTGTGAGACACTGAGGTCTCACCCTTAGAAGTGTCCAGGCAGAAGGTGGATGGTCACCACTCAGCAAAGCCACAGGTGGAACACCCACACTGGGAGGGGGTAGACCAGATGACCTGCAATGTCTATGTAAGCCCAGGAATCCTACTCTAAAGTTCCAAAAGCAGCAGGAAAAAAAAAAAGCAATAATTTTGAATCTTCCAGAAGGTGTGGATTATTATTAACGATGTACTCAATCCAGCTTTCCAGATTAATCTTATTCAGGAACAGAGTAAAATATGACACGTGGATCTAGCTAATGGTTATAGACATCCATGCTTTAGATTGGATCTTGCCAACTAGAACCTCAAGACACAACAGGTATTTCTGTTTTAGTGTGGCTTTTCTTATACTAATTCATACTTAAATTTTTTAAGAAATCATGGATCATGGCACACAGAGGCTTGGTTCTGAGCTGCAGAGCCACCGACAAAGACATAGGTGCTCACACATGCACCCTCCACACTTGCACCCAGCTCTTTCTAGGTCTTCGAAAATGCATTTGGATTATTAGTCTTCCATGCTCTTTCTGGTGTAAAGCAGTGTTTTTTTTATGAGTATACATTCAAGGTTTTCTATTTGACATGTAGTGCTACTGTGGTCCTCTCAACCTCTGTGAATTCTCACTCTGGAATACCACCATCCAGAAGGACTCAGGGGAAAAGGGGGTTGGGGTTCACCATCCATGCTCAGGGTCAGTTCACAGACATTTTTAAGTAAAATGCTCTCGATTCTCCCCAGATTCCAAGCAACCATCAAGATTAGAGTTTTATGGCAGGTAGGTGGGGATATGCCCTCTGTATAGACTAAGGGACATTTGCAGATACTGATACCCTCCCCCAGCCCAAAGGAGGATGCAGGAAGGAACTAGATCAAAGACAAAGATGTGGTGCTGCTCAATCAACTATGCATCTTCGTGGCTTCTCTATTTTACAAAAAAAAATAAAAAATAAAAAAAATAAAAATTCAAAACAACACATATACACAAATAGTTCAGTTTAATTATAAAAATGTACACTAAGTGAAAACACAGTGATGGTTTGGAAATGACCCATTATTTTGGATTATCTGTATCATTCTCCTCTTCTTAGAATAGAATATCATTATCAATAAAAAATAGTTTATTTTCATTCTTCCCCTCCTACCTCTTCTTATCTCCTTTTCTTTCACATCACTTCAGGTTCTTTCCTATATTCATCTTGAGTCTTTTTTTTTTTTTTTTTGTCTTTTTGCCTTTTCTAGGGCTGCTCCCACAGCATATGGAGGTTCCCAGGCTAGGGGTTTAATAGGAGCTGTAGCCGCTGTCCTATGCCACAGCCACAGCAACGAAGGATCCAAAACTCTTCTGCGACCCACACCACATCTCGCGGCAATGCCGGATCCTTAACCCACTGAGCAAGGCCAGGGATCGAACCCGCAACCTCATGTTCCTAGTCGGATTCGTTAACCACTGCGCCACAATGGGAACTCCTCATCTTGAGTCTTTCCTTCGCATTTTACTGTACTTTTTTTCTCCTTCTTATCCTTTCCTTCCTCTTTGTTGAGCATAACACATCCCACCACCTCTTTGTCTTCAGCCTCTCTTTTTCTTTTTTTTTTTTCTTTCTTTCTTTCTTTTTTTTTTTTTTTTTTTGTCTTTTTGCCTTTTCTTGAGCTGCACTAGCAGCATATGGAGATTCCCAGGCTAAGGGTCGAATCGGAGCTGTAGCCGCAGGCCTACACCACAGCAACACCAGAGAAGAGCTGCGTTTGCGACCTACACCACAGCTCACAGCAACGTTGGATCCTTAACCCACTGAGTGAGGCCAGGGATCGAACCCACACCCTCATGGTTACTTGTAGGGTCCATTACCCATGAGCCACAATGGGAACTCCCTCTTCTACTATTATTCTCTTAGTCCTTTGTTGCCTACTATTATCCCCTTCAATGTAGTTTTCTAGTGTACTTTGTCAGGTAATTTTTCTTTCTTCTTTTTGTTTAATGGCCACACCCGAGGCACATGGAAGTTCCTGGGCCAGGGATGGAATCTAAGCCGCAGCTGCAACCTATGCCACAGCTGCGGCAATGCTAGATCCTTAACCCACTGCCCCACAGCAGGAAACTGCTTTTCTCCTTTGGGGGTAGGCGGAGGTGGTGTGACTGCAATTGTGGAGAAAAATATAAAATTCACATTAAAGCTAGAGCTGTTTATATGACAACAATGGGTTTGTGGAGACCAATCCCATAGGTGAGGTTTTGGACCGAATGACATATACCATCCTTGTTATCAAATGTTTGAGAACAACTAACTTTGCTGATAAAAAGATGGTATTTCCTGAAAATTCCAGGGATGCCTCAGAGGTGTTCTTTTTCAGGTGAATTTTATGTTTCTCTTTCATGATCCTTTCGTTGATTTATAGGTGGGTCTGTTGCTGCTGATCATGGGGGAAGGGGCTGCAGGGTAGGACGGAGAAATATATATACTCCTATTACTTTAAAAGAATGTGCTAAGGTACCACAAATGTAGGTCAAATAACTGGTTCAAGAAGTAATGCCTATTTTTGCAAAACTTCTTGGGACAAAAGAAAAGGTTACATAGAACACCACCTACCATTCTCCCCCCGCCCCAAAGAAATAAAATATGTGAGTCCTCAATTAAACAGCCATTGCTCAAGTAACAAACACACCTCTGGACAGGTGCATCCTGTTTCTCTGGGAAGGTAGTTAGTTTACATAGATGCATTTAGGTAAAGCCTTTCCTCTTTAAATATAGGTTCCAGCCTGGTAGTGAGTAAAACCTAAAGTGGGTTATTTGGTTAGTCTTTACATATTATTTTATTATGAAACTGCCTTTTTTCCCCCTTTCTCCTCCACCTTTCAACAGGTTCAGAAATGAAAAAAAAAAACAAAAAACACTTTCATTTCTGAGGTTTCACAGCACAGCTGTCAACCCAATAGCCTCTTGACTAATGAGCCCTGCAAACTGAGAGACCTCTGCCCAGAGCCACTGTTCCCTAAGCAGAAGTCTGGCCACACATGTGTTCATTGAAAGTCCTTGTGAATCTGTACGTGTCTTCGCGCTACCTATTTGCCATACTACTACGCATTTCTGCATGTGCTTCCTAAAACGTGATGTCTGAAATGATGCTATCAAAATCCTCCTACTCTGAGTTGTGCATTTATTTTCTTTGAAATTCTTTAAGATCAAAGTGAAGTAGATGCCTAGTTCGATGACAAGCTACAACTGCAAGTTACTTCTGCTGAGCTGCAAAAAGCAATACAATTACATCAGTTGCACGTGAACCAGACTGTCTATTTATAGATAACTGCGCCGCCTAAGCTGACCTGGAGGTTTGCAATTGGTGGGCCCCAGACTCTGCCTGCATCCTTAAAGCCCAGAATGAATTTTAGAAAACCAAGACCATTGGCCAATGTGCCAATTCTGTTTACTGACTTGACTCGTGGCGGGGGCAGGGGGGGGGGTGTCGGTCACCTATCAAGTGACTATTCCAAGTCATTGTTTTAAGAAATGTTCAGCATGCTCAGGAATGTCAGGTCTTGAGTGAAGGCTGATTCCCAGGCTCAAAGGATGAGCTGGCAGAGCTGAGCTCATCAGCTGCTGTGGGGCTGGCAGGGTGAACACCATGTACATGTGTGTCAAAGTTCAGAGGCTTGAAATTTGCCAATTTATTCCTGTACTGAAGGTGCAACTCTCTGGCCAATTCTTTAAAATAGTCAATATATTACAACTCAAATAAAAATAAATGAAAGCTTAAGAGGTCCCTGAGGACAAGAATCTCCTCTTTCATACTTTACAGTCTATTGTCCATAGCGTTTAGCACATTGTCAGGCTTACTGTCAGGAAACGTTTTTACATGAAAACTGAAGACGACTGCTTCATTATCAACCATCAATCGATTTCGCAGGACAAAGAGCAGCCCATCTTTCTTCGGTGTCTGCTTAACCGATAAGCTTCTTAGGCTTCTTCCAGCATTTGTTTTGCCATATAACGGGAATGCTACCAAATTCTTATCCTTTAACCCTTTCCAACATCTTCCAAGTCTCCCTTAGTCTGAGGTGTCGACAATTGAAACTTTCTCTTCATGAGACGTTTGGGTCTCAGAACAATGCCTCTCAATTGTTTCTTTCTTTCTTATCTTCTCTCTTTTTTTTTTTTTAAATTGAGGTATAGTAAATTTACAATGTTATATTAGTTTCAAGTGCATAGCAAAGTTGATCTTTTCAGATGCTTTTTCATTCTAGGCTATTACAAGATTTTGAGTAACGTTTCTGTGCTACACAGCAGGTTCTCATCGTGTCCCTCTTTTATAGAGAGTAACAGGTATATGCTAATCCCAAACTCCTGATTTAACCCCCCACCCCCGCTATCCACTTTGGTAATCATAAATTTGTTTTCTCAGTCTGTGAGAAGTGTGTACCCCTTTCCCTTATCTGACTTCAAACATTACTCCTCAACTTGACATCATGACTATGCTGTGCTACTGAGGGGCTACAGTGACATGTCATTGTCTTCAAAGATTATGGTGGCCCCTAGTAGAAGAGGGACTACATGGTGGTGTATAATGCTCACAAGTCTATGAGATAAATAAAATGTATGGAGTCCGGTTTACAAAAGGTTCAGAACCAAGATATTGTGAGATCTGAGGCTACTGAGTCTACACAGTCATGGGGGCTCCCTGATTTTAGGATAAAGACCCAAATCCTTAACGTGACTTTGCCTCCCTCTACCGCACCAGCTTCCCCGCTTGCAGGTCTATTACATGTCTCTCTGGTCTATAACATGCCACCAAATGTCAGTTGGCTGGTCTTTCCATCCCTTGAAGACTAAACCCTCTCCTGGGCTCAGGGCTTTCGCACACTCTGTTTCCCTTCCCAGAAATTATCCTGTTCCTTCTTTACCTGATTAATTCCTGTTGAGCTTTTAAGTCCCCTCTTAGATGTGCGTCATAGACGAGGAAAGTCACCATGCTTTGTGCTCTCAAAGCCTCCTCTAGGACCACAACGATGCACTTACCCTCAAGTGTAACCTGCGGAATCACAATGTGTCTGTCCCTGCCCCTGCCCAAGGTCCCTCTGAATCACAGCAGAGGAATGAAAAAGGTACAGAATGGGAGAAGAAGCAACAGCAGTTGAGGGAAACACACAATTTTGGAGGATGGGAGTTCCTGTCATGGCTCAGCAGTTAATGAACCCGACTAGTATCCATGAGGATGCGGGTTTGATCCCAGGCCTCTCTCAGTGGGTTAAGGATTTGGCGCTGCCATGAGCTGCGGTGTAGGTTGCAGATGCGGCTCAGATCTGGCATTGCTGTGGCTGTAGCGAAGGGCCAGCGGCTCCAGCTCTGATTCAGCCCCTAGCCTGGGAACTTCCATATGCCGCAGGTGCAGTCCTGAAAAAAAATTTGGAGGATGGAAAGCAGATGGACAATTGGTGCAGCCCAATCCCACCTGTTTGCGGGAGGAGACACTGATAAGAAACATGCTGGTTTTCCCGAAAAACCTCCCCAAACCTTATAAAACTAGAACTTCCAAGTCCCTCTGAAGGCAGGAGGAAACAGCGGAGGCTCTGTGGCATGTCTGTACCCCATCCCCTGCCGGCCCAGCAGCTGCTCCTTCTGGAAGATGACAGAACAGAGCATTTACTGGCTTGAATCAGGCTGAGTCAGAGGATGAGAAGGTCCAGGAGGGAGCAAGGCAGAGAACACAGGAATTCTGTGAGAATCTGCATAATGAGGGATAAAAGCTCAAGCCCCTTCCCAGTTTGGCTCTTTATAAGAGGCCACACGACTTTTTTTTTTCTTTTTTCTTTTTTCTTTTCAGGGCTACACCAGCGGCATATGGAGGCTCCTAGGCTAAGGGTCCAATTGGAGCTACAGCTGCTGGCCTACGCTACAGCCACAGCAACATGGGATCCAAGCCGCATCTGCGACCCACACCAGAGCTCATGGCAATGCCGGATCCCCAACCACTGAGAAAGGCCATGGGTCGAACCCACAACCCCATGGCTCCCAGTCAGACTCGTCTCTGCTGTGCCACAATGGGAACTCCAAGACCACATGACTTTTAAGGGGGCAAATTCACTTGCCCAAAGAAAGACTTCTGGATTCTCCCAGAGACTCCAGATTCCCATCCAATTGGACCACTGCAGTTGGACCTACAAGGCATCAAGCCCCACCTGTTCACACAGAACTGCCAAGTGCCATTTTGAATAGACACCTAAGACACACAATCCAGTTTAAAAACAAACAAACAAATCAAGGGGTGAAAAGTGCTTCAAAGGTAACAGTGAAGGGTAAAGGGGATGGGGCATGAAGGAGGATGCCATTTCGGATAAAGCAATCACAGAAGCTTCTCTGAGGTCATAGTTGAGCAAAGGCAGTGCCACAGTCATATCTGGAGAACAGCCTTCTAGGCAGAAAGACAGCAAGTGCAAAGGCCCTGAGGTGGGAGCAGGGTCAGAGTGTTCTAATAGCAAGAAGACCACTTATGGCTGAGAGGATGGGGCAGAACAAAAAGGTGATAGATAATGATGCTGGAGAGGCTTACAGGGTTTACAAGGTCCAGATCATACAGGACCTGGTGGTTCATACTCAGAATGTTTCTAAATGTAACTGGAAACCAGCGGAGGTTTTGCAGCCATGAAATGACACAGTGTGATTTCTATTTTATAACAGATTACGCTGACTGCTGTGTGGGAAACAGAATATACGGCTGGTGTTAGGTCCTAGATAAGCATTATTCTCCCCTGCTCCACTGTAAGCAACATGAATGCAGGGGCTGTGTTGTCCTGGTCACTGATGTATACCTAGCACCTCATAATAGACAGCAGTCACCAATAAATTATCTGCTGAAAGGCTGGCAGCAGTAGCTCCGATTGGACCCCTAGTAGACCCCTAGCCTGGGAATTCTCATATGCTGCAAGTGCAGCCCTAAAAAGCCAAGGAAAAAAAAAGAATACATAGAAAATGGCAACTATTCTTATGTAGACAAATTCTGCTAGTGTTTATAATGAAAGTCTCTATTTATAATATATTCCAGTTAATCCCAGCCTATAGTATGAAATCAATTATAAAACCAAAAGTGAGTTATATTGCAAATAGGCCCTACTCTTCTTTTTCCAAGTGTCCCAGACTAAATCATAATTTTGCATTTTTTACATTTAAGGCTTATCCCAAGTCATTTTTACAAAGATATTTTCCCTCGCTTTTGTAAGTACATGCAGCATCACTCATCAATGATAATTCGCTATTGAAAATTAATACTCAATTCCTGAGGACAGCTTATCCTTACAAATAAGGTGGAAAAGTTCACTACTTTTATGCATTCTAGAAACAAGCGAAGTCCAAAACCCCGCTCCCTTTTAATTTTTATGTTTCATTCATTCAACAAATGTATCCTGAGACTATGTGCCACAAACTTTAAAATAACAAAGATAAACAATGGTCTCTGTCTTCTAGGAGTCTAGTAGGCAGACTTCTTATCAGGCAATAAATTTCTTCCTGGTTAATTGTAATTTTTTTCCTGCTTCCCTAATTTGCAATGTAGACCAAGAAAAGAACCACAAAACCCCATCTATAAATCATCCAGTTCATTGATTTATTCTGATGCTGGAATGATCATTTCCTGTAAAGAAAGCAAGAAAGAATCCCAGCTTGTGGCAGAAATTTGGGGAGGTGGGACTTACAGAAGCTTCCATTGACCCCTGATCATTTTAGAAAGGAAGGTCACCTTACCTCCTAAACAAGGAAACAATACCTATTAAGAAACTTGTAGAGAAATGAGCTTGGCTTGGGGCAAATCAAATGATTAGGAGACAGCCATCCAGTAGCTGTCCAACCCATATGGAAATAGCTAGAAAGAGGAGAAGGGGCCAAATAGTTTTATTATATGACAAGGGCAGGGCAAGCAGTAATGTGTTTCCAGGTCACCAGGGAAAATTGAGCCTAATCTGGAGACCGAACTTTTTTTTCTCTTCTCATTTTTGGCGGTCCCACAGCATATGGAATTTCTGGGCCAGGGATCAGATCTGAGCTGTAGTCACAACCTAAGCCTCAGCTGTGGCAATGCCCGATCCTTAACCCACTGTGTTGGGCTGGACTATGAGACTTGCTAAGGGAACCTACAGAATTCTCAATAATGGAGATATTCAAAGTCAAGTTCAAGCCCAAGGGCTGAATTAGGACTAATTAACTTTGCCCAAATGCTGACAAACCACAAAATAATCCAGCAGATGTCCAGGTAAATGAATGTAAAGCCTATTGGAGACTTTGTGCTATGGCTCAACATATACCCCAGATGATTCACACCTGGTGTGAAGTGAACCACGTCACATACCTAGTCAACTATGTCTGTCAATGACACGGACCGATTACAATTCCCAATCCAGGAGTTCCCATTGGGGCACAGCAGAAAGGAATCCGACTTGGAGCCATGAGGTTGCGGGTTGAATCCCTGGCCTCGCTCAGTGGGTTAAGGATCTGGTATTGCCACAAGCTGTGGTGTAGGTCACAGACTCAGCTTGGATCCTGCGTTGCTGTGGCTGTGGTGCAGGCCGGCAGCTGTAGCTCCAATTGGACCCCTAGCCCCCTAGCCTGGGAACCTCCATATGCCACGGGAGTGGCCCTAAAAACCAAAAAAAAAAAAAAAAATCCCAGTCTATGTGTGAGAGCTAAAGAGTGTTTGCAGTACCCAGGAACTCATAACACTGAAGGGTAGTTTAGCATGATTGGAAAGAGTCAGATCCAGAACCTCGAGATAGTTCTCGAGCCCTCCTCGCAAAGCTATCAGACAGAAGGTCCCTGCAGGCAGCCGTCTCTGTAGAGATGCGAGCAGTCCACTGAACTGTGAGAGCGGACCTTCTCGAAGCGCTTGCTGAGCCCAGCTGCAGCTTCTCGCCTCTGGAAAATGCTGCCCAAGTGAGACGCCTGAGGTTTCCGCACACTTGCACTTTCTTGCCCTCTCAGATTCTGAGAAGTGGAGACGGACCTTCCCAGCCTCCTCGGGAGCTGAGGTTTGAGTGGTTCGTGTTATCAGCCCCCTGCAGTGTCCTAACCAACAGGAAGTTTCCCCAGAGTTTCCATCACAGGAAATTTCCTGTGAGGAAGCCCTCAGTGCACAAACAAAGCGTATGCTTCGGCCGAAACGGCAGAGGTGGCTGAGGCAGTGTGGGCCGACGGGGTGGGTGGGTGCGAGCAGGGGTGGGAGGGGGCGGTCTGAGGGCCAGACAGCACGGGAAGGAATGGAAGGGAACAAAGATGTTCTTTTACTTCCTCTGGCCTTGAGTCTGTCAGAAAATGGCTTACTAACTGGCACAGGTGGGCTTTCACCTCTGGCCAGCGGCTTCACCCTCGGCCAGACTGAACTTGGAGGGAAAAGCTCTAAGGACAGTGGGGGTTCTGCTGGCCAACCTCCATCCTCAACCTCTTTATTTCTCCATCCGCGCAACAAGGAGCACTGGGATGATGAAATGAGATAGGTCAAGTCATACATTACTACTGGTTAACTGTAGGAGTTCCCTGCATGGCACAGCGGAAACGAATCCGACTAGGAGCCATGAGGGCGCGGGTTCGATCCCTGGCCTCGCTCAGTGGGTTCAGGATCCAACGTTGCCATGAGTTGTGGTGTAGGTCGCAGACATGGCTCGGATCTGGCATGGCTGTGGCTCTGGCATAGGCTGGCAGCTCTGATTAGACCTCCAGCCTGGGAACCTCCATATGCTGTGGGTGCAGCCCTTAAAAAAAAAAGAGACACCACCCCCCTGCAAAAAATACTGGTTAACTGTAAGGTAGCATATAAATATAAGATGGTATTTACTAGCTTCACAGTCACAGAATTTTTCCTACAGCAAATGCCTGGATGATAGTATGTTACCTACAGAATAACTCGGTCTCTCCCTGGCATGACCATTCTATTTCCCGGTCTCTGCCTACGCAAGCTGAATTAAACAGTGCGCCAGCTGTGAAAAGGAGGCATTTCTGATTACACACCTGAATGTTTTAGTTACCTCAAGATTCATAAAACAGGCTTTTATTTCTCCAACTGTAAGGAACGTTTCTGAAATGCAGAAAATTGGTCTAATTGCTCTCAGCCATACACAGAGAGTGGCCTCTTGAACCAACTCTGACGACTTTATTATTATTATTTTTAAGAGCTGCACCTGGGGCATATGGAATTTCCCAGGCTAGGGGTTGAGTCGGAGCTGAAGCTGCCAGCCTACGCCACAACCAAGGCAACACCGGATTCAAGCCACATCTGCGACCTACCCTTAACCTACTGAGCCACAACAGGGACTCTTAAATCAGATAACTTTAAAAAAAAAAGTTTCGTCTTTTTCTTCTAAAGGCCAGGATCAGAGTTTTTTAAAGAAAGGTCAGTGGAGAGGTTTGTTTTGCTCTCTTCCAATCAATTCATGTTTTTCTGTTCATGTATTTGCCATTTTGATGTGAAGAGGCTCCTCAGAATAATGTAAAAAAAAAAATAATAATCACTCATCACATGATGCAGACAACTTTTCAATGAGTATAGCTTGTTTTTGTTTTTTCTTTTTTTGCTCTTATTTTTAAAACCATGATGTTTGTATGACTTTGCACGGCCGACTCAACACTTTGACAATGTCCGCTGCACAATACTCTTGCTTGGCAATTGTTTCTGATGAACATCTGGCCACACACTCTTGAAGAATATTTAAAAATTTGAAACTCATGTTTCAAGATAGTTCTGGGGGCTCATTCTATCAAGGGTCAATACCATGGCCTCTTATTCACAGACCTGTTGCAAAAGTAGTCCTGCATTTCAAGCTTCTAGAGTACGAAAGAGGTGAACCCAAAACAACAACAAAAATGAAACCAAAAAAAAAGGGGGGAGGGGGGAGAAAGAGAGAGAAGAAAAACAAAATACAATTTCTGAAGAAAGGGAGCCATGAAAATGGAAACTAAAAAGGTGACAATGCAGCATGTAGGCCAATTGACAAGTGAGGACAAGAGAGAGAGAGAGTCAGCAGGGCACACAGACACATAGTTTTCATAATAACAAAGGATATTCCGCCTGGATGGTATGGTGTGATGTTTTAGTCCCATCACTAAAGCCTCCCTGAAACCTTCCCTTAAAATCAAGTGGACTCAACTTCACACGCCTTTGTGAAGCACACAGCATGTGGCAGACACAGCTCTTGTCCTCAGAGAGTCACTCTTCCGCAGGAGAGGCAGACACACAAGCAAGCAGAACACAACAGTGAGTTCCCTTAGGCGACCGGCTCTGGACAGCAACAGGCACTGAGCTTGTCGGGGGCTGTGAGAGGGGTGGACGGTGAGATGGGAGATGCACAGAGGGCAGGATACTTCTCCATGTCCCAGAAAATGGCCTGGGCTACTCTTCGGTCATTGGAGGGTCACGCTGTTCCCCCACCCCGGCTGGAGCTCCCTGAGGACCTAGCCCACCAGCAGCCTGTGACTTTGAGTATTGTGAAACTGCCCAGATGGACTTCCCACCGTGGTGCAGGGAGGCTGCAGAGAAGTAACACTCACCTGGATGCAAAGCAGAAGTGCTAAGAAAAATTTCCTGAAACCCCCATCACAGGAGCTGAGGCCTCTCTAAGAGGCCTTTCCTCAGACTCCAGCCAGGACCACACCTGAGTAATTTCCAATCTGTAATGATGAATGAGAGCCTGCAGGCAAAGTCTATCTAACCCTCCCAGCATCTGAGGCCCTCTTCTGTACATTACTTGATGGAATCCTCACCAATCCTGAGAGAGGAGAACATTTCTTTTTTTTTTTTTTTTTAAACTGTTGATTCCCCAGGTTAGACAAAGAAGCTGAAATGCAGAGACATAAAGGGACTGGTCCTTTGGACAGCTCAGGGTTAGGGAGCTCGTCACGGTGCTGTCAGCCTCTAAGCTCCAAGGTCTGCCCTTCTACCTCCCTACTGAAGTGCCCTGCCCACGGGGTCCTGCTTGGCCGTGCAGCCAGCTCAGGGGGCTGGGGCGTCTGGCTGGGAGGGGTCATTGGGATGTCACACTTGAATGGTTGTGGAGCAAGGATGTGGGCTTCTTCTGTTGGTTTTGGTTGTGCTCATAAACTGGATGTATTGGGTCCAGTCTTTCACTATCATTCCATAGCATTTCTTTTTTTCCTTTTTTTTATGGGCTGCACCTGCGGCATATGGATGTTCCCAGGCTAGGGGTTGAATCGGAGTTGCAGCTGCTGGCCTACACCACGGCCACATCCACGCCAGAACCAAGCCACCTACCTCTGTGACCTACACTATAGCTGTTGGCACTGCCATATCCTTAACCCTGATGGAGGCCAGGGATCGAACCCGCATCCTCATGGATACTAGTCAGGTTCGTTTCTGCTGAGCCACAAAGGAACTCCTCTGTACCATTTCGTGAATATTTTCTGAGCCAAAGAGCCAAGTTCCTCCTTTCTCTTCCATACTGGGGACGGACAAACATCACCAGCTCCAAGACGTGGACACCAGGAGCCATGAGGGGGTCCTAGGGCTGATCGGGGGATTCCAACGAGTTGGTGGGGGCTGAAAAGGAGGTAGACACTTCATGCAGATTTATTTGGGACTGGGGGACAGGAGGACACACGTGGATAACAGGACTGTGCTTGTTTGGGGGGAACCCTAATGAAACATCTGGGATGCTGTGAAAGATGGGTGCGAATAAAGGAGTTCTCTTGGAAAGTTTTAAACCTGTATTAGCCCATTCTCTCCTCAGGCTACATGGATAAAAATGTCTGTGGGTAGCTGTCTCCTCTTCTTCCTCTCCACCCACCCCCTCCGCCTTTAGTTAATTGCAGCTGTGGTCAAGGGCCAGCAGCCAACAGTCCCACAATGCACTCCTCCGCAGGAAGTTCCCAAGATCTCTTCCTGAACAGGAAATTTCCTGTGGTCCAACAGACATTCCTCTCAGCCTTTATCACTCACATACATTTGTTTTGGCAGATACTGGGTCTTGGGTAAGAACAACAAGAAACGGTTGGAGGGAAAGCTACCTCAGATGGGGTGGGGAGGAGCAGATACTGTCAGGAGAAGAAAGTGTGACTGCATTAACGTCTACCTCAAAGGAAAACAGATACTAGCAAGATGGACTCTAGAGATCTGCAATGTGTGAGAATGTAAATACGATGCAACTTCTGAATTTTCATTTGCAACTCAAAGTGAAGACAGGCCGGGCTTTGGGTGGGTGGGGGAGGGGGGCGGGTACCCACCTCAAAGCCCTTTGTTTGCCACATTTCACTGGGGTAAAATGTTGGTCCTTATAAATAGCCTGGCAACAAAGTGATTTAGGTTTTAAACATTTTTGCAATTTCCTTACAGATGTGCCCTAATATAACTTAGTTCCTCATTTCAGGATCCTTCCAGATACTTGGAAGGCTCCCACGTCTCAGCACCAGTATACCCCCCATCCTGAATGGCTCACACGCCAGTAGGTCACATTGGCCTTGCTTCTCTGTAGCTGAGTTCACACTTTTGGAAGCGACGATACATGGTCAGAGAAAAGTGTGAGTGCTTGAGAAGCATCAGCATCATTTTCCCTCCTAACTGGCCTTCTGGCTCCTGTCTTGTAATCCGTCCTTCACACAGTTTGCAAAGTATTCTTTCCAAACACAAAAAGGAGCAGGCCACTTCCCTGCCTAAAATCCTCCAATGGCAGCCCACAGGTTCTGGGTGGAAATGTCTTTCTTTCACGAAGCACAGCAGGCCCTTGAGGCCTATTTTTTTTTTTTTTTCTCTTTTTCTTTTCTTTCTTTCTTCTTTTTTAAATGGCCACACCTGCGGCATATGGAAGTTCCCAGGCTAGGAGTCCAATCAGAGCTACAGCTACTGGGCCATGCCACAGCCCTACACTGGAGCTGCATCTGCGACCTATACTGTAGCTCATGGCAATGGCAGATCCTTAAGCCACTGAGCGAGGCCAGGGATGGAACCTGCATCCTCATGGATACTAGTTGGGTTCATAACCCACTAAGCCACAACGGAACTCCCCAGTTTTATTTTCTACCATTCCCCTTCCCTCCAGCCACCAGCTTCTGGTACTTTCTAGAACCAACCACTCCTCTTCATGTCTGTCTGCGTTTCTCTGACGCGTCTTTGCCGTTACTTTCCTTCACGACTCGCCTTAAACACTGTCTCCTTTCCTAACTCACGTGCTTCTCCTCTGTGAGCCGATGACATGAAACGAATCCCCCATCACCCAATAGTCTTCTTTCTTGGTTAGTTATCTGTTGTCCCCAGAGGTGAGTTCTTTGAGGACAAGTCCTCTTATTTGTCCAGAGGACTGTGCTGGACACATAAGAGTTTTCAGGTATTTTTGCAAAGAGCATCTTCTGAAATCTTATCCTTGTGTGGTAATAAAAACTAGGGAATGTTGTTTGGTTTCTACTGTAAATAAACTAATAAATAGACCACAGAAAACTATCTTCTGTCATACGTACTCAAATGATCTTGTACTTTACGAGACCCATAGACCCAAAATCCTTTCCTTAAAATCATGCAACCTTGGGATGGCCATTTTTTTTTTCCTGTGCATAACATGTGTCCCCCTTACTTTTTTTAAAAAATTAATTAATGAATTGTTTTCTTTTTTAGGGCCACACCCATGGCATATTGAGGTTCCCAGGCTAGGGGTCCAATAGGCGCTGCAGCTGCCATAGCCACAGCAACACGGGCTCCAAGCTGCATCTGAGACCTATACCACAGGTCATGGCAACACCAGATCCTTAACCCACTGAGTGAGGCCAGGGATCAAACCTGCATCCTCTAGGATCCTAATCTGGTTCATTAACTGCTGACCCATGATGGGAACTCCAAGTTCCACTTACTTGACGTGTGTGTTAGCTGTAGTGAGATGCTTGGTGGTCTGCCCCCCTTGGCCCTATAATCTTTCCAGCTGGGCGTGCTTAACCACTCCCCCTGTAAATTCAGCTCCACCCAGACTCCAGGCCTAATCCTGCCCTTTATCACGAGGAAGCTTGGGATCAGTGGTTCAAGGAATCAGCATCCCAACTGCTGGCTTCCTTGGGGATAGCTCTGTCATCCAGAAAGAAGTCTTTGCTGTCACGGGGTCCCTCATCTTGGCTTCACACCGAATCCCAGCTTCTATGGCCAACTTTCTCCTCTCTGCTCCTGGAGCCCATGTTTCCAAAGTTGATCTACACCCCAACTGCCAACAGCCGGCCTGCCTGCCACCTTCACCAGTGACCGTCAATCCTGGCCTTCCTCCCACTGTCTGATATGGAAACTTCCCCAACTGCCCTGACTCTGTGGGCAGAGCCGAGGTTTGGAATCTGAGTTTCTGAAACAGAACATCCTTTCATGTCTCTGTTCCCAGTGCCTGGACGAGTGCTAGGTACGTTGTATGAATAAAAATACTCATTCTGATAGAGTGAATGGCCTTTTCAAAAACTCAGCTGTATGTATGGCATGAGTTGGACTAGCTGGAGGATCAACAAATGGTTTCTAGGTTCTTACAGGAGAGAGGTTCTTTCACTGCGGAAAAGACATCTGAATGCTTCTTAGGGAGATAAAGCCCTTCTAAGACATTATCCTTAGGGCTATTTGACTGCTTAAAACAAAAGTAAGAGAAAGAGGGAGAAGGAAAATCTGTCAGCCCATAGCCTCTGTGTCTGTGGTGGGTGAGAACTCTGTTTCGATGGTACCTGACATAGAAGAATCAGTGCTGCCTTTAAGTCAATCAGGACCTTTAATGCCCGTGTTCACTCTGGGAGGGCTGGACATTGTTCCCACCCTTTCATTCCTACCTCATTAGGCTGCAAACCAAAAGGCCTCGGCTGAAATCCTCACTCTGCCATTTGCTAGCTCAATGAGCCTGGACCCGTCATCTCATTCATGACGTCCTGTATCCTCATCTCTAGACCGAGGATAACACCACCTGGCTTGTGGGCTGTTTGTTGTCAGGCTAGAGAAAATGATAAACATTACAGGACTGGCACAAAACGGAGCCAAGATGAATATGAAACATAACAGGTGAATGGGAATCTTGGCCAAGGGCCAGAAGATGATTTAGTCAGTGGGCTTTTCTCCTCTCCCTCGTGCTCTGTGCACAAACGCCTCAAACGCAATCTGCCGTCTTGTCTCAAATGTATCATGAGTCCTTTTTTGCGTGAGTTTCACTGGCAATGTGCTTTTCTCCTTTACAGTAGCTGAACTGGAGGCTGAGGTATGTGCACTTGACTTGTCAGAGGCAAAGGGACAAATCTGAAGAATGCGGCTGACGTCATTGGAGTGTCAGTGGTTGAGATAGATTTGCTGTGGCCACTCAGATCAAATTCACCATGTGGTTTTCCTGGGCTTTCTGAAGCTAGGCTCCCGGACAAGGGTGGGGGCCTCTTCCAATCTTCACCAGTATGTATTGGGTTCCTTACTCTATGCTGGGCACTGTACTAAGGGAATGGTTTTTAGGAAAGCAACTCTGTACAACCAGCAATGGCTCCTGATTCTAACTCAAGAGGCTCACTCCGGCTCTGTGAAGTCCCCAGGTGGTGGCCTGATTTCTTTGGAAAGTGCCCCTCCTCCGTGAGTCACTACCAAGGCCAAAACAGCTGGTGCCCTTCTGCGAACAGGGCTCTGGTTCCAAGGATGGGTATGGCAGGCAAGACGTTTTGCAAGGAAACCCTGCCCTGGGGCACTCCAGCCACCAGAGGACTGACAACATCCCTGCTCTTCAATTTCAGGGCTTCTGCAATTTATCCAGGTTTAAATTTATATTTTAAATTTAACTGCTCCTGCTTTATTTTTTACAAATATTACCCTCGGAGGTTCAATTTGAAGGAAGCAATCATAGAAATTAATGAAAAAAAAAAAGCATAGATGCAGCTCATATCCAATGAAAGAAAGAAATACACACTTAGATGACTTGTAAACACAGAGTTAAGCAATGGAAGATGAGGCAAATAACACAGTATTTATGCCATTTTCTAGAGGAGGGCCTTGGACATTAACAAAAGGGTGTTTTGGTTATTTGGACAGGCACAAAACACAAGATGTGCAAGGTGATTTATTATGTGTTGTGGGCAGTTACAATGAACACCGAAGACGTGGTTCTTTCCTTTGAAGTATTTACCACCAAATGGGAAAGAGAAAACAAATAAATGTATGCATCCAAAGAAAGCCTGCATGGGACGATAACAAGGCACAATCTGTTTCTGCGAGCCACCAAGTAAAATAATGGCTCTCTCCTGCCAAAATCCAGACTCCTAATGATACCAATGCCCACAAATCTAAGATGACTGTTTTATCTCGCGTAGCCCTAACACATGGGCAAGGGTATAGCATAAAACTAAAACAATCTCAAGAGATTAAACACTTGAGAGCAATGAAACCCACAGGTATGAGAAGCAGGGGCCCTGAGTAACGCTGACCTCTCTGCTCATCCCATATCTTCTCCATCAATTCTACGCAGCTAGTACCCGGAGGCTATTTTTAATTCTCAGGCTTTAGACAGCTGATTCTGGTTAGAATAAGGTATCTAAGCACCCGGGCAGCAGCAAGGTGCCAGATGTCTGGAGCTCACACTGTAAAACTCGCTTGTACCCAAGCAGTGGAGAGAGAAGGTGCTCCCGGGATCCCCGGACCAGCATGGTCAAAATCATCCTGGGCTTAAAGGTCAGACGGGAACCAGTTTTATAGGCAGCATCTCCCTTGTCTTTGAGCTCAGCCAGCGTCCAGGTCCAAGAGCTATCATAAGGCATCTTGGAGCTGCTTCTAGTCTCATACCCACACTGAGGTCTAGGATGGACAGAGAAAGAGAGGGAGGGAAGGAGGCTGAGTGACTGACTGGGCTTTACTGATCCTTCCTGACTTCTGAGGGTTCCCATTGTGCTTCTAAGAAAGCAGGATTCAGCGGGCGTCAGTGCTGTGGGCTATATTTATCCCCATCCAGCTGCCCAGTTGCTGAGCTTTTCACAATTACAAACAGCGGGAGAATGAGATGCCTTCCAGAGGGACCATTTTCTCATGGTATTTATTCTAGATTTCTCTGGGATGATCTCAGCAGTCATATCTTTTTGCTAAAGGACAAAAAGAAAAGGGGAGAAAGAAAAAGCCAGAGCTAGTGGGCACAGTTCTCTGGCGCCGCTGCCAAAGAGTGTTGTTTCTTCCAGACACAAAAGGAGGACGGTGCCTTCCTCCCTGTGCTTTATTTACCGTGCGGCCAGGTTGATGCCTGGGAAATCGACTAATGAGTCATACCACGTGCTACACAAGGTCATTGTGAGATGAAGTAGTTACTCATCCCAGGCTTGCTTTCCCGCCTCCTGAGAAGCAAACCAGGGCAAGAGGTATTAACAGAGGCAGGGAGCCATTCCACTGGCTTTGGAATCTGACTTGGACTGAATCCTGGCTGCCACTGTCCTTCAGCGTGACCTTGAGTAATTTCCTTGAGCTCTCTGAGGTCACCTGTCCTAAGAATCCCTTGAGAGAGTGACTGCTGGTTTTGGATGGAGACAGCATGTGCAAGGAAGAGTGGGTATGAATTGGCTTCCTCTGACTTATGTCTAAAACACCTTATCCAGCACTGCCCAGCCCAGCCTGGAGCATGGCAGCCTCTGGACCAGGCACCTGGGGTGAGCAGCCCAAAGCACTACAGCAAAGTGGTCACGTGAGCAGAGTTAGCTTCCTGTGCCTCAGTTTCATCATCTGACTAGAGCCTTCCCAAAGGGCTGTGGTGAAGATTCAAGAGAGCTGAAGCACAGAGCTCAGGCCAGTGCCTGGCACGTAGCCAGCATGAAGGAAGTGTTAGCTATGAGTATTTTATCTACTGAAAGCTCTGATATTATTCTGCACTGTTCCAACACCAGAAGACAGAATTGCACGATACATTTTTTTTAAAGCTTTTAAAGGAATAGTCCTTAGTGTCAAACATCAAAATTTTTATAATGTAAAAATATTAGTGGATGTGAATTTGGTTATTTTGCACTTTTGCATCTCCACCCAGCCCCAGCCTCCAACTATGATTTCCATTAATTATTCTATAATTATATAATACAGAAGTCTATAAGTCTATGAGTCCACAAATTATTCTCCCAACACTATTTGCTTAAGTTAAACAAAAGGTCGCTATTAATTCTCAAATAAAATAACTGTGTAGAGCTGGCTGAGTTACTTAGATGGAAATAAAACATAATGCTTTTTTTATTTCCTCCTTTTTCTCTCCCTTAGCCGCAAATAAGGGTTATTTGGTTTTACAGCAGAGGAATGAAAATTGAACCCCATTAGCAGATGAAACCAGAATCTGAACAAGGACTAATTTAAATGGAACCCATCAGAATCGTGTGGGTCCCCTCCAGGAGGATAGGTTTCGTCTAAAGCAAATGCTCAGCTGGCTCTGGCCAACACTTCAGAAAGGTCTGCCACTGGGACAGCAGGAAAAAACACACATCTATCCACACGAACTGCTTCTATGAATTCTCTTCAGGTAAAATCTAATTTAAGCAAAGGGGCAAAACAGCATAAAGAAAGGGGGCAGCACATCACTTAAATGTTCTGTACAGAAGGAGGGCCAGGCACAACACTTGGGTTTCCAAACTATGTGCGCGTGAGTGTACTTAAACTGTATAAACATATGTATTTATATATATTTACACAGTAAAGTATATCTATATTATCATATATTAATTTATGTTATATATTATATAATGTTATATCATTATATATCAATACTATATTAATTATATACTATATAATATACTATATTAATATAACATAAATATATATTATTGATTATATATTTTTTATATAAAGTAATTTTATACTGTATAAAAGTATATCTATATACAATATACAGAGTATAATTTATTTATTTGTTGTATTTACACACTTTATTTCTCATCTCAGCTCAGAACTGGCTTCTCTGCTTCATAGTGCAGTCTTCTTAATCAACCCTCCACATGGTGAGTTCCATCAGTGATGTGCTGACCCCTCCTTTCCCCAGAATGGTCCTTGAAATGTCCTACTTATCTCTTCCCCAGAAGACTGAGTCCTATTTTGTTAGGTATTGGAATCTACACCTGAAATTCTGATTAAGAATGTCTGAGGTGGGAAATGGAATCTTTTGTGAGAGATTATCAGGTCAATCTGTCGTGTAGCTAGCTTTAAGGACCACTGGCTATAACTCTTGGAAAATGCACAAGTATTATAAAAACAATAGGAGTACACAGGAGTTCCCACTCCCATCTCTGGAGCACCAGGATGCAGATTTGATCCCAGACCCGCCATGGTGGGTTAAAGAATATGGTGTTGCCATAGCTACAGCACAGGTTTCAATGGTGGCTCGGATTTAATCCCTGGCCCAGGAACTCCATATGCCACAGGATGGCCAAAAAAGAAAAAGAAGAAAAAAGATAAAAAAGAGGATATAAAAATAACAGTAGCAATTAACATTTACATGGTACTACGTGCTAGTCATAGTTCTGAGAGCTTTACACATACTAACTAGCTTATTATTAATTCCTATATTGATTTCTTTACTGAATTAAAGGGTGCTAGTATAGAAACAAAACAAAAATCTGAGTTTTACCCAAATTATCCCTTTGATTTCTTACAACAGAGATGTGACAATTTGTTTCCATCAATTGAACACAGGAATACAAAGATATAATTACCTGTCCTTTAAATAACACCTTACAAGAATTCTACACAGGTAACATCAGTGATACAAGTTATACTTGCCAAGGTTAAAAAAAATATCAATAGTAATAATGATTTCGACTGGCAAAGAATTTTCTTCCTGGGAAAGTTTAGTGTGATATATTCAAAAACACATATATTTTAGACAATCTCCCTTTGGCAAAGAGGTTGTCAGAATTTATCAGAGTTTGAGGAAGTTAATTTTAGCTCTGCTCCTTTCCCCCAAACTCCTCTAAAATAACAGCAAAGAATGTTGAAGGCACAAGGACAAAGACACCAGGAAGAGGAGATAAGGGCAAGAGGAGGGCGGGGAGGCGGGTGGGAGAATAAAACGGAACAACAAGCCAGAAACTTGAATGCAGATAGACCAATGTAACTTACTTAGCAGAGCCAAGAAAGGGGAATTCTAAACTCATTGCAAGGAAAGCTCTGAAATAATCAGATTTACAGCGCAGAACTCTGGAACTGGTGGCACTGGCTACACATGGAATCCTGACTGTTGTGTTACTGCCCCTTTTCTACCACGGCAGGAGGTTAGACGTTCATGTGCTGCACTGTGGGATGTGGAATGACTGGCCAGTCGGGACCTGCTATATAGTGCAGGGAACTCTACCCAATATTCTGTGATAACCTTTATAAGGCAAAAGAATGGATGTGTGTACCTGTATAATGGAATCACTTTGTTGTACAGCAGAAAGTATCCCAACATTGTAAATCAACTATACCTCAGTAACACTTTTTAAAAAAATGAAAAAAAAAAAAAAAAAGTTCTGCTGCTGCAGTCAGTAAAATACAGTGGCATCCAAAAGAGTTGATAACCAAAATGCCTAAGTGAAATTAACTGAAGGTTTATACACGGAAGATTAAAGGGATATGTATATGCTGACCACTGAGACCCTCCCCTCCCCTCTTCTCCCACTGCACTCCCAGGGCGCTGGCAGCTGGATTATACTCTCGAGCATGGCTACCAAAGTGTCATCGTCTCCAGGGAATCTGAGCAGCCTGAAGATAAGAGACCTGGAGCTATTCATACCACGGGTATCTCAAGGAAATGCCCAGGCTGGTAACTCATGGACAAGCCCACCCATGGATGTAGAACCTCCAACCAGTGCACCATTAACTCTTTAGTATGAGCAGACAAACGAGCTCACCTGATGTTTGAGCATAGAAGGCAGAGAGCAAACCAAAGCCAAACCAAAGCATACAAGCAAACAGAAAAAGGCAAAAAAAAAAAAAAAAAAAAAAAAAAAAACCAACACAATGCAAGAAAGAGAAAAAAAGTATAGGAGTTCTTATGTTTCAATAAAAGAGGATCCTGCAACTCTGAAACAGGAATAAGATGCCATCACAAGGAACATGTCCAGAACAATGACAACAACAAAGCTGGTTGTGTATTAAAGGAATGATGGGAGGAATAAACACTCGTTAGAAGTATTAGGAAATAAAGGGCAGGAATCTCCCAAAGAAGAGCTCAAAACAGAAGCATGTAGAAAATAAGAGAGAAAAAAAAAAAAAAAAAAAAAAAGAGAGAAAATTACAGAACCAACAACATCCTAACAATGGGAGTTCCAGGGAGAGACCTATGCGAACAGAAGAGGAAATTTCCCAGAATTGAAGGAAATGAATATGCAGATTGAAATGACATGAACAAATGAACACAGACACACACCAAGGCACCTGACAGGGAAATTTTAGAACTTGGAGAATAAAATGTCCTCAGGGGACAAACAGCCATCAAAAAAAGTACACACACAGGCTTAAGAATCAGAATGGTATGCTCTTCTCAACGGTAGCACCAGGCCAAGGAGCAAGGCCTTCAAAATTCTGAGGGGAAATTATTTACTGCCTGGAATTGTAAACTCAGTAAATGATCAAGGATGGGGAAAAATAAAGATATTTTCAGACAGGCAAGGTCTCAAAAAATTTACTGGCCACCCTCCCCTTCCAAGAAACTACTGGAAATGATTTTCCATTAAAGCAGGGAATAAACTCAAACAGGAAAAAGCAGGGCATTCAGGAAATGGAATCGAAGAAGAGGTAAAGGGAAGGAAGGTCCAGCTGGCAGGGGGGCACCAAGCGAAGCCAAGACCAGAGCAGGTGGCAGGTTCTCAAAGACCCCGCTTCAGGATTTGCAACACCTATTGCACCCGAATTTCTGAGAGAAGCCGTGGCAGAGCTTGAATTAGCAATAAGCACATAAAAACTAAGTAGTGGGAGTTCCTGTCGTGGCACAGTGGTTAAAGAATCCAGCTAGGAACCATGAGGGTGCGGGTTCGGTCCCTGGCCTTACTCAGTGGGTTAAGGACCCGGCGGCGTTGCTGTGAGCTGTGCTGTGGGTTGCAGACACGGCTTGGATCCCGCGTTGCTGTGGCTCTGGTGTAGGCTGGCAGCTACAGCTCCAATTAGACCTCTAGCCTGGGAACCTCCATATGCCACGGGAGCAGCCCTAGAAAAGGCAAAAAGACAAAAAACAAAAACAACGAAAAAAAAAACAAAACTAAGTGGTGCATACAACAGTAAGCACACGGTAAGAACACCCTCGTTATTAACCCCAGGGAAAACTAAAAGTTACAGGAAAGGAAAAGTAATCTCAACAGAGTACCCGAGTCAGACGCACACAGCATTTATGTAAACACTAAATACTGATCCATCCAAAATTATGACTATTGGGACGCTTCTGTAGGAGAGCCTGGGGTGGGGAACACAAAGCATAAACTGTCATCTTCCACAATGGGATAACATTAGACAATGTCTAGAAGTAAAACATAAATAGCAACATGAGTATGTGATTTAAGAATTGGAGGTAACTGAGAGAATCTGTTAAAACATTTGAAAATCTTTGCCTCTGGCAAGCAGGAACTTAGGAGTGGGAACAGCCGACTCAGGGGCACAGCAGATTTTGCAGCAAACCCTGCAGAACTGTTAGCTGTTTAAATGCCATACATCACAATACTGATAACCATAAAAACCAAATAAAGTTATCAGAGGAGAAATGACACCTCAGGGGAGAAGGAACCAGGACCAAGGACACAAGATGCGAAGTTTCCCTTTCATCCAATGATAATTCCTCTAGTGAGTGCCCAGGATGGCGCCACACTGCACAGAACCCCTTTTTACCATTTTTTTTTTTAAAGGTACAATTGTGGGGTTTTGTTACACACTGTGGAGGGGGAAAAAAGACGCCATTTGTGGATGAAATGTTACTAAGATTATCAGTCATATTAACATCTTACTAGTTGAATATTTAAAAAAAAATATTTAAGAGCTTTTCAGAGGAACACTATGCTGTATTAGCAGAGACCTGTGCTAAACACATACGGTTGGGGTCCTTAATCCTGAGGAAATGATGTCAAATGAACCGCCTGGGGACCAAAACAATTTATTCTTGGTCAGCCTTAATCTCTTAATGGGTATTTGTTGAAGGGATTCTTGCTGCGTTGAAGGCAAAAGCATGATGAATGAGGGCTGGACGCCTTGTAAATGTTTTCTCACTGCGGTTTTCTTTAGCAATTAATGTTCCATGCCAGGGTGTTGGGGTGAAAGAAATCTGCTCAAGAAGGAAAACTGGGATTTCTCACTGGGTCCTTGAAATGAAAGCTTTCTTATTTTCCCTTTTCTTCCTTCTTTTCTCTTTAATTTGTTTTTGGTTGGATTTGATACTGGAGGGATACAACTGAGGGCTTGTCCTTTGGAAAACTGCTAATGATCTACATAAGAGTCTTGGCTTTTATGCAAAGCAGCAATTTTACAGACTCCAGGTAAAACAAATTACTGTGATCCCTCGGACTGTTTTCAATAATGGAAAACATACTGGCCTAATCCTAGCTTAGCTACCTACTTGCTGCGTGACCTTGAACATGCGGCCAACCTCTCTGATCTCACTTTGCACATGGGCAAAATTGAAGAACTCGTCCCAGCCTTCTCACCACCCAGAAGCTCACTACAGACCAGCGCTTCCAATAGAAATGTGAGACACATAACGTAATTTTCCATGATTTAGTAGTCCCCACAGTAAGAAGAAGTAAAAAAAAATAGTTGATATTGTTTTAAATAAAGTATTTCATTTAATGCAGGGAATATCTAAAATATTATCATTTAAACATGTAATCAATATAAAAAAGCATTTCACTTTTTTTGCTGAAGATCCCCCCCCCCACTTAGGACTGCAAACACTGCATATGGAAGTTCCAGGCTAGGGGTCAAATTGGAGCTGCAGCCACCAGCCTACCCCACAGCCACAGTAATGTGGGATTTGAACCATATCTTCGACCTACACCACAGCTCAGGGCAATACCGGATCCCTAACCCACTGAGTGAGGCCAGGGATTGAACCCTCGTCCTCATGGATACGAGTCGGGTTCGTTACCACTGAGGTGTAATGGAAACTCCCGTTTTTATGCTAAGTTTCTGAAGTTTGGAGTGCATTTCACACTTGGAACTCAAGAAGGATCAGCCATGTTTCAGGTGCTCGACAGTCACATGTGGCCAGTGGCTAATTGTACTGCACGACATCGCTACAGAAACTGTTTCTCAAAGATTTTGGCAACCCAAGAGCAGTTACAAGGAATACCTGATTTACTCTCATATACATAATCCCAGCCCAAAGCAGAACAACCTCATGCCTCCCTAGCTTGACTAACCTTACAATTTTGTCCTCAAATATAGGATTACCATGGGGCATTTGGAATATTAACACTGGCTCATGGATGCACCCCCATTATTCTGTTCCAACTCTTTGGGGTCTGGAGGTCATAACTGGACTAGATAATACCTTAGGGTCTCCTCCGGCAGTGCCATTTGGTAATTTCAGCGTTAGATCACTGGCAACAGTTATCAATTGTGCAGGTGTTTTATCAGTGATGTAAATACTTGGGGTTTTTAATAGGGAGTGGGTCATCTGCCCAGGGAGAGTACTGGAGGCGGCTGGCATCTGCTCTCATGATATGAACCAATCCTCCAAGATCACAACGCTCCTGATGGCTCTCACTGACCCCAGATGCTGCAAAATGAAACAAAAGGCATGCACGATAAATGCAAAGAATCTGTGTATTTCATGGTGGGAGGGTCTTTAGAAATCACACAGTTCAATGCTCTCCATGCTTCTCTCTTCTCCAAGAGTCTTGCCCAAGATCAAGCACTTGTTCAGGGCTAGACCAGATGTTCTGACTCTTGATGACAATGCTCTATTTGCTTACAACTTCAATTCCACATGTTAACAACCCAACAAACAACTGTCAAATCTTTCTCTAGAAATGAACTAAGAGTTCTTAAGAGGCGTCATATTTGTGCATTCATAAACATCAGAAATCCCTGTTTGAGGAAAGTAACCGAAGAACCTGTTTGGAAAACAGGGATTTTGAAGAATGTATCAACTATTCCACCTCTAGCCTGAGTTTCCAGCCTGCGGTTCTGATCTACAGCTCCTGGACCGGAGATGCAACATCTGAGTAGATTTCTAGCCTCCTGACCATGCCGCTTGCTTTGGACTTGCCCCCACAATCCTAACTGGCACGAGCCAGCTCCTTCTTATCTATCCCGTTGCTACCATTTGTCCTACCAGAAGGAATCCAGTGGTTTTTATACTGACCCGCTCCTCAGTTTGTCTCAAGCCTGAAGTCAAGGGAAGATTCTGTCAGCAACAGAGGGCTCTCAGTTCAGTCCTGAAAGAGGTTTTTCCTTCAATGGCTTGCTAAAATTCTTGTCTTTAACAGTTCACTTGTACCACTAAATATGAAAAGGTATATAGAATTATACCACCCCTGGATTATCTAATTGTTTAATGTACTATACAATATTTACTGCAGTAGATTCTTAAAGCTGTCCATTTATCTTTTTTTTAAAGTCTGAACATAGGGCCACCCTACACTAAAGCTCATCATTTCATGACAACATTTAAATAGAAGTAAAATAAATCATGAAAATTGTATACCCCCAAATAGACACAGGACTTCAAAAGCATTTCTGCTATTATCTATCTACACATAGAAATCCTACTCTTGACCCACAAAGAGGGTTGTAAGGACTAAATCTAAAAATTCTTTGCTTTACTTTGGAATGGTGCCAATTATACATGCTACTTTCAGTTATTTCATACTTACTAAAAGTTCTGAAGAGCAGGCTCTCTAACGTGTCTTTAATTAGGGGAAGTGGGAAAACAAATTAAGTTATACTTAGTTAATACAGACTTTGTAGGAGAGAAACTATCCCAAAACAAGGGATTGGGGCATGAAAAAAAGAATAAAAATGGAGACTTGGTAGGAAAGGACCACAAATAACAGTATCATAACATACGCCCGAAAGGAAGTGATGGTCAATGCACAAGGCCTATAATAATCCCAAGAGCATTGGAAATGCAGGTACAGTCTTAAAACAAGGATCCTGACCCATCTCCTGATTCCCTAGAACAGCTTTCATCTTTGGCTTCCAAATCCTCCTTTCCCCCCCAGATACATGGTCACTTTTTGTAGCCAATGGCTGAATTATGCAATCAAACCTGCGAAAACAAGTGCCAAAATTAGATGCCAAGCACATAAGGCATGCTATTGGCAGTATCCTTCAGCTAGTTCTCAAGTTCCCAGCTAACTCCAATGTCCAGAGTTACTCAAGGGTTTAAGCTGGAGGATTCTGAAGAGTGTGAGCGACGGGACTAAAAAAAGATGCAAAGACTGGCACCAACTGAATGCAAGGCTGTTTGCCATGCAAGGAGCCAAGAAACCAGCCCCGGGGCTGAGTGGCCGTCTTCCACTTCTGCAAAGGAAGATATGTGAAGCGTGATGTATAACGATCTTTCCAAAAAAGGAGGAAAACGTAAAGAAAAAAACAATGTTAGTGCTGCTTTTACTCCTACGAATTATTATGCTGGAGGTGGTACTGGGTATGTGTGTGGAAGAGGTGAGGGCTACTATGAAGGCCTCGTACCTAAGCAGACAAATGAAGGAGGGGAGGATGTGAACCATGGAAATATCTGGGAGGAGAGCATCTCAGATCCAGAGAACAGCAAGTGCAAAGGCCCTGAGGTAGAAACATGCTTGGTCTGACTTGCCATGATGTCTTGCCAGACTTACTGTGAACCAGCTCCTAACAGGCCTCTCTGCTTTCACACCCCTCTCTCCCTCCTCTGACCCCAAAAGCAACCAGAATGATGCTGTAAAAATCAAAGCCACACCACATCACTCCTCTGCTTAAAATTCTCACTGGCAAAAATACCGGCCAGACCCATGACAATGGCCAACACGGCCCTCCCACATGCTCTAGCTCCCAGTTCTCCTTCCGAACCCGGCTGTCCCTCACCCACCGCACCTCACTTCAGACACACATGCTTCTCTGCGTTTCTTTGAACACACCAAACGCATTCCCTCAAGGCCTTTCCTGCTCTGTGTGCTTGGAATACATTTCACATGGAAAGCCACGTGGCCTACTCACCCACCTCTCTATTTTGTTAACTGCTGCCTCTGCCACAGCAGCTACTCAGTGTTTACTGAGAAAGTGAGTCTCACCATGCCCCGCCTCCCCTCTGGCACTTCGGGTGTGGAACAGCACAGGGGACAAACACAGACAGACAGATAGACAGACGGGTACCAACACAGACCCATGGGCTCCCATGCCCGACCTGTCAATCTTTCCCTGGCTCAACTGGCTACCCTCTCATTTCCTTCACCACCACCCCCTCCATCTATGCCTTTTCAGGAAAAAAAAAAAAAAGGAATTTTGGTGGGGAATTCCCATCAATTATTAAGCCTGCTCTCAACAATTATCCTATATTTACACACACTTTTCTTCTAGTTTCAATGGAATGAATATCCATCCGCCTATTGAACACTAAAGAATACCTAGCTCCATTTTTATTTTGTATCTTGTTTTTTTTTCCCCACTTCTGCAAGAACCAGTTTCCTAAATTACTGTTTTTGTTTTGTTTTGTTTTTCTTTTTTTGCTTTTTACAGCCGCACACGTGACATATGGAGGTTCCCAGGCTAGGGGTCTAATCGGAGCTATAGCTGCCAGCCTACACCACAGCAATGCCAGATCCGAGCCGTATCTGTGACCTACACCACAGCTCACGGCAACGCTTACCCCACTGAGGCCAGGGATCGAACCCACATCCTCAAGGATACTAGTCTGGTTTGTTACCACTAAGCCACAATAGGAGCTCCTCCTCCTATATTTTGGACTCTCGGCTCTCACCAACAATTAGTCATGACCAATATCGTCCATGAAACAAACAAAACATCAAACAAAACCCTCCCTTTAAACACTGTCGTCCTCTGGCTCCTCTCTCATCCATTCCAACCCATGGTCAATCAAAGAGACACCTCTAATCACATTCTTCCACATTTCAACCCACAGATAAGGGTTCTACCTGCCTCTCCTGACCTCAAAAAAAAAAAAATTTTTTTTTTTTTTTTTTGGCTTTTGTCCTTTTAGGGCCGCACCCATGCCAGATGGAGGTTCCCAGGCTAGGGGATGAATCAGAGCTATAGCCACTGGCCTACGCCAGAGCCACAGTAATGCCAGATCCGAGCTGCGTCTGCGACCTACACTGCAGCTCACGGCAACAACAGATCCTGAACCCACTAAGCGATGCCAGGGATTGAACCCGCAACCTCATGATTCCTAGTCAGATGCGTTTCCACTTCGCCACAATGGGAACTCCCTCCCCCCCACCTCCAAAATCGTTTTGCCTGGCTCATTAATGATTTCCCTATTTGTAAAAGCCGAGGACACCCTCAGTCCTCATTTCACCTGACTTCTCTACAGCATATGGTTACCTGCAATCATTCTTTCCCTCCTGAAATTCTATCTTTGGTCTCTGTGGTTTCCCACCTTTCAGGGAGCTCCATTTGAGGGGATCTTCACATCTTGCTACCTGAGACAATGGGCTCCCCCAAAGTCCTTTTTTCTGCATCTTTCTCTTAGCCTCCTAATCTGAGCTGTCACTAAACCTGGCTAATCTACTTAATATCACTTAAATATTTCACTCCATCCCCCTGATGATGCCTTAGTCTTGCATTTTTTTCTCTCACCTTGATCAGTAAGAAAAAAACAACACAGGTTTTACCTCGTCCCATCCTCTGACACAAAACTGGTCATTTCCTCTCTCTCTTCTATTTAAATTCCCTGAATGGTACCCTATGACTTCCAGGGTAAAATCTAAACTGCTTAGCAGGGCATACCCTTAACCCCTCAAAGACTAGCTCCAACCTCCTTCCTCAGCCAGTCAGTAGATCAGTAGTTATTTTTAATATATATTTATATGTCCCATATTTTTCTTACACAGGGCAATAACTTAATTGTGTTTCTTGTGTCAATGTACCTGCGTTTTATCTAGATATCATTTTATACACATACAAACCAAGGTGGCATATTCTTTTAGTATTATAGTTGTAAGAGAATTTGAAGAGAATTTTCTGAAAAGATAGTTAGAAACAGCATGTAAGCAAGAAAAGCTGTCTCCTCCTGAACTTGTTACCATAAACATCCAACAATGACTTGAGGCCAAGCCTTTCCCCATATCCTCAAATCACTGTTTTTCCATCACATTAGTAGATATTCCAGAGAGTCCATTTTAAAATGAAAAATAAAATACAAAACCTTAGTATCATAAGTGTTCAATGGGAGAAAACACCCAAATATACTCATATACTTACAGTCATGAGTAAAAGAATAAAACACATTTTCTCTCACTCAATAGATTTCATCTGTGTTTTGGCTGGTTTGCCAGTTTAAAAACTCCTCTAAGACAAAGCTACGATTCTTCTTTTTCTCTCTTGAAAGCGCCAAGAATATATAAATTGGCTAACCATCTGTTTATTACCACCGACCCAAGAAGATACTTTCCATAAGCCTAACTAGGAGGCTTCAGATTCACCACGAGTAGATTAGCAAAGTGAAAGAGGGTACTTGGGACAGATTTTTCAGGAAAGCCAAGGAGTACATCATGATTTCAGCAAATTGTTTGATAGTCTGTCTTGGCATTTTCTTATGGGTTAAATTAGAATGTAGTACCATTGCACATATTTGCAAGAATGATGTGCCATTCATGGCATATATGGTAATGGCATATAAAAAGATATGTATATGCCATAAAACACTACATAACCACAAAATACTTGTCAATTATAAAGATCATCAGTGCCTACCTGGAAGGCAGTCTCTAGTGGAATGCCACAGGGCTCTTTCACTGACTATCCCATTCAATCTTTTTTTCTTCCAAATAATTAACATAGGGACTACTCACGTAGTAGTAGAAAAGAAGCAATTCTAGAGAGGGATGAAGACATAAGATCAAAATTACCTCAGCCAATTTAAATGCAGTTTAACAGGATTAAGTGTAAAGGCACATGTTAAGAAAAAAAAAACCTCACAAAATCTAAATGAAGAGAACTTCAACTTTGGCTGTAGTCTGATTAACAAGGATCAACATGAGTATAACAGAGATACCAAAGTGCCAACATAACCTTACATCACAGTGATAAAATAATTGATATTTATTCACTCAGCAATTAATTTGTACTGGAAGAAAAATACTGATAGAGGAAGTAATAGTCCCATGCCATTAGCCCAGAAGTGTGCAGACCACACTGTCACTCAAACATTAATAAAATCAGGAGAACAGGGACAGAAGAGAGCTTGGGAGGAAGATGAGGATGCGAGGTTACTCAGGAGGGTCATCTCATGTGAGAAAAGGTTTCACACAGAAAACAGAAGCCTGAAGGGACAGAAGAGTCATCTTCAAATGTACTACCAATAATAGGGAGAATGGTGAGTTCCCTAGTGGCCTAATGGTTGAGGACCCCGTGTTGTCACTGCTGTGGTGTGGGTTCCATCCCTGGCCCAGGAACTTCCACATGCTGCGGGCACAGCCAAAAATAAAATAAAATAATAATGAGGATGGTTAACATTTATGAAGGATCTGCTAAGGGCAGGCACAGGGGAAGGTCCTGTTATATTTTAATCCCTGCAAAGTAGGTATTACTTTTCTCATTTAATCAATGAAGAACTAGCATTCCCAAAAGGAGTATATAACTGCCTAAAATTCACCTAGCTGGTAAATGGCAAAGGGAGGAATCAAATCCATACCCAATTCTTATGTTTTGTCTGTTTCTAGAATTAATATAGCAGAAACATGTCCCATGTGGTCCCACGTGATGAAACTAGCACCAAAGAGCAAAGTGACAGCGAGGGAAATTTCAGAAAAGCCTCATCTCATCTGGAGATGTCCAAGAACAGGATGGGGAGGAAAGGGCAGGGACGTGCACCTCACTGAATATATTCAGGCAGAAGATGAATGTCCTGCTCCCCCTGGGATGCTGGAGAGACATTTGTGACTTGGGTGACAAATTGAAAAAAATGTCATCTCTGAGGTCCTTCATAGCTCTTAGACTCACTGGCGTGTAGGAAAAATTATTAAGAGCCGTTTTCAAAAATCTTTTCTCCCAGACTAGGAATCAGATCTGAGCCACAGTTGTGACCTACGCCGCAGCTGTGGCAATGCTGGATCCTTAACACACTATGCCAGGCTGGGGATCGAACCCGCATCCCAGCGCTCCAGAGAGGCTGCTGATCCTGTTGTGCCATAGCGGGAACTCCAACAGCCAATTTTAAAGAAGTAAATACACACGTCTACAGAATTGCCCGGGTTAAAAAGCCAAGCCCATCTTCTTCATGCAGGAGGGCTTTGCCATTGCTTCCTGGGAGAGGCCAGCTTCCCAGCATGCTCGGGAACGCGGAAAGAAAAGCTCGTTAGGAATGGCCTAATTTGGTAGCACCTTACACATGGAAGTGGAGCAGAGCGGATAGAGAAGACAGGCCACTGACAGCACTGTGCTGACCTGGGAAATGCAAATGTGGAACTCCTTAACTTTGCCATGAATCAGGGGTCCATGGGACATGAAGCGAGACAAAACCCATGGCCATGCAATACTTTACAACTGTACGCTAGACCTCGACACTTCTGTCTGCTCAGCGTCCACACACCCTTCCTGTTTGGGGAAACTCCAGGACGGGCAGGGCTTTCTTACCTGTTCCTTGGAACATAGCCTGGGCCAACCAGAGGCACTTGGCCTGGTTTCTGAATCTGAAGGGAGTGACCAATTCCCAGGATGGTGAGAGAGTATTCACGCAGTGCCATCAGCCTCATAAATTCACGTGTCCCCTGGCAGCCATGTCATGGTGGCATGCTAAGAGGCCTGTGCCCAGGGCAGGATCTTGGCTGAGCTCCTGGCTACTAAGCCTGCCTTGGTTTCTGCCACTATTTTTTTTTTCAGTTGAGCCAAAGATTTACCTAATATGTTTCCAATAAAGTTTTTGATTAAATTATACCTAACTTTTTTGTGTGTGGTTGTTTATCTGCAGACAAGAATGGGTACACACCAATCAGTGTTCTATTGTAGCATGAATTTGGCTGAGTATTTGTTCTTGTAGAAAAAAAAAGGACACAGGCTGCTACAACTAAAAACTTCCTCGGACATAAAGCTGGCATCCCAGTGACAGAGAAAAATCCCAGCTTAAAAAAAAAAAAAAAAAAAAAAAAAGTCAGCGACATCTATTACACTAGAGGAGATAACAGTTACACGTCCATTAATCAATGGTGTGATAAAGCATGACTCACCCACTATTGCATTCATTCAGCACATATTTATTGAAAGCCTCCTCTGTGCCAAGGAGAGAGAAAAGGAGTGATTCCTAATCAATCTTTTTGTTTGGGGACATCTCCGTAAGTAAAAGCAGAGAAGGCTGAAGGTAGAACACTTGTAATGTTAAAAACATGGGAACAGAAATTTTTTTTAAAGGCATGTCATTGGTTTGATAATGCATAAGAATGTATTCCCTTGGTTTTGTTTTGGCATGGGTTTTTGTTGTTATTGGCTGTGTCCGCAGCCTATAGAAGTTCCCGGGCCAGGGATCAAACCTGCCCCACAGTGGTGACTCGAGCCGCTGTAGTGATCCTTAACCTGCTGTGCCACAAGGGAACTCCCACATGAGACTTTCTTTTATACAGACTTTACCCACTCATTTAATTATCCAGCACACCAGGCGAACCCAGAAGAGGATAACTGGTCACTTCCCACAATTCTCTGTATACATTTTATGTCCATGAAGGATTCTCATGATGTACTGAACTATCACAGGGGGAACTGCCATGCAAACAGGTTTTGAGTAAAAACCTGGCTATCCGGAAAATTTTAAACACAAATCACTCTAAAGCTCCAGGTTTTCAGAGTATCATACCAATAAGCACCTATGGTTATTTCAGTGATTACTGTAACAACTCTGAGGAAAATTCTTCAACATGATATTATATATTTTCCTTCTGGCAGAAAAGGGAAAAAGAGGAGTTCTTATTGTGGCTCAGCAGTCATGAATCCAACTAGCATCTCTGAGGAAGCAGATGTGATCTCTGGCCTTGCTCAGTGGATTAAGGATCCGGCACTGCTGTGAGCTGTGGTGTAGGTTGCAGATGCGGCTTGGATCCTGTGTGGCTGTGGCTATGGCTGTGGCGAAGGCCGGCAGCTGTAGCTCCAATTGGACCCCTAGCCTGGGAACCTCCATATGCCACAGGTGCAGCCATAAAAAGTGAAATTAAAAAAAAAAAAGAGAGAGAGAGAGAAGAGGAAAAATAGCAGGCAGCCAAATGGCCACATCCCTTGAACTATGCCATTTCCAGCCTGGCAGTGCTTCTGTCCTGATTTCCTGGGTGGAAAAGAAAGTGGGCCTTCGTGTGGAGGCTATTTTTAGCACCTGAATTCTTATTTTTGAGGAATATTTGCTCTTCTCTTGATGTGAACAATTACCAAGACTAGCTTTCAACTACAGTTTTAGATCAGAAATAAGCACGTCACAGGAGAAGTTAAAAGCAGGCTTGAAGATGGGAACTCGGCAGATTTGGTCCCAAGTTCTGGGGAAGGTTCTTTTGCAATGATCTTCTGAGACCCGTTAAAAGTACAAGCTGGGAGACAGCAAATCGCTTCTGAAGGGGTAAAACGCTGAGTTTTGAAGGAGGACCTCAGGCAAGCACACACACACCAACAGAGATGCTTGGGGGCAGGTACACAGAGAGCTGCCGACAGGCCCATTTCCATGCTTGCTTGAAGCCTAAATCTGTGAAAACACCGAGCAAAGGACTGGTTCCAGTTCTGAACCATCTAGGGCTCAGTACGGGAAAGTCAGAAACCACACTAATATCGACTTCCAACATAAATCTGGTTTGGGTTGTGGGGGAGATAACTACCAGCCCAGGGCTGACAGTGCGACAATGGCGATGACTAGGACAGGACACCAAAGGGGCAGCCCTGGGGCCGCACTACTTCAACAATCCATTTTATCAAACAATGATGTGTCTGAGCCTCTCACACCTTCTTACCTGAAATCACCCACATACAAGGCTTCAAGCCCAGAGAAAGAGCTTGGTTTTTATACTGTGCAATTCAAGCCCAGAGTACACAATGGGGCTGGTTTAAAGGTGCTTGAAAGAATTGTGTTTTTTAAAAGGAAAACCAAGAGCTTCCCTGAGGGCATCTATCTTCCTCTTCTTCCAAGCAGGCATCATGCACAGATGCAGGCGGAGCTCAGTGATTGGCACCCATGAGGGGAGGGTGGCTGGTGGGCACACAGTGTGTCTCAGAGCCTCCGTCCGGTTCTGTTGACGCAACCCCAACACACGTGGGGTGTTGGGTGCTGCGCTGCACCCCAAAAATCTAACACTGCCTTGGGGTTCAGGAGGAGCACCGACCAGACCGCATTTTCTGGGGTGAAAAAATGTTTCTTCTGGGGAAACCTCTCAAGTGACACTGATGGACAGGGTGAGCTCAAAAGAAGGTGTGTGACAGGCCCACTGCCCAGGATGACGGCACCATTTGCTGAGTGCCTGCCATGCACCAGACAATGACCCCGGTAAGCTCACACCCCCTGCCTATGACAGGCATTGTGGTCTTCCTCTGAGGGACGAGGAAAATCAGACTCTGTGACATTCCGGTCTGCAGGGCTATGCATGTACTGGACGTGGAGCTCCTGAGAAGTTCCAGTCCAACGAGAGGAGATTCAGCCATTCAGCAGGACTTACGAAGCATCTATGGGGACCCGAGCCCTGTGTTCTGGCAAAACGGTGGGGATCCAGGTGGCATGGTCCCAGCCCTCGTGGACCCTGCGGTTCAGCAGGGAGGACAGACCGGGCACCCATGTTCCAGGAAGGGAAGGTGACAGCATGCTGGGAGCACAGTGGGGGTGCTGGTGAGTCCCCCGTGAAGGCCGGCCTGAGCAGGCGACTTAAGCGGAGGCCTAAAGGACCTTCTGGAATTATACCGAATTTGCCTAAGTTAGGGGTGGGTGGTGGAGGTGGGCAAGGGCTCCATGTAGAGAAGAGTGTGCAGCCAGAAGGAAGAGGAGAGAGAACGTGATCTGTACAGGATGTGGAAAAAGGTCGGGGGTAGCTGGACAAAGAGCCAAGAGGTGAGTATACAAAATAAAGCCATGAGCGGGGCCCAGAGCCTGCCCGGCCTTGAGAGAGGCTGCACGCATGCTCTGTGCACTGGGAAGCTCCTGAGGGCTTTTTAGGGTAGGAGGGAGGGGGATGATGAAGAACACAAGCCCGGATTTGCACTTTAACCCAATTAATCTAGGTGCAATGCGGCCAGCTGGAGACAGAAGTGACCGCTACTCCATCGGCTTCTGTGAACAATAATCCTAAACAAGGCTGGAAAGAAAAAGAAAAAAAATAAAATAAAATAAAGGAGAAAAAAGTTCTTCCCACTTTTACCTAGAGATAACCACAATAACTACTTCCCTGCATTTCTTTCTGGCCTATGTTTATAGACTGAAAAAGGGAGGGAGGGAGCTCTTGCTATAGCACAATGGGATCAATGGCATCTCTGCAGCATCAAGCACACAGGTTCTATCCCCGACCTGGCCCAGTGGGTTAAAAGGATCTGGAGTTGATACAGCTGCAATGTTGTTCGCAACTGTAGCTCGGATCTGATCCCTGGCCCAGGAACTCTATATGCTGCAGGGTGGCCAAAAAAGAAAAGAAAGAAAAGAGAAAAAGAAAAAGAATGGGAGGGCAGGGAAGATGATTTTCAGGAGCAAGGTGTGTATCCTGACTTCTCAAATGCATTAGATGAGCATTTCGAGGACATCATTTTTAATTGCTGTATAATATTCCAGCCTAATTGCCTGCCCTAATTTAATGAAGTGATTCCTGTTGATGCCTGCTGCTCTGCTCATCCATGTATTAAGAACCTCTGTTAGCGTCTGAAATCATTTCCTAGTGATGGGTTTTTAGAAAAGAAATCATGGAGTCAAAGAGCAAAACCGTTTAAAGGTTCTTTATCCATATTGTCAAAGTGTTTCTACAAACGTCAGGCTCCCTGAGTTATATTTTTGTTCTCATGTCACTGCTGGTGTTTTGTCCTTTCACTTGTAATGGGGAGGCTTCTTCTGTGAGCTGCTGAGAGTCTGGAGTAATGAGCTGTGTCAGGTACAAATAAATGTCTTCATCTCTCTACAACTCATCTAAATTGAGAATTAACATTAAAAAAATCCCTGCCACTTAAAAAAATGCAAATTGGTATTTTATTATTTCTAGTATATGTACTGTTCTTTTATGAGTTATTTTCATGCTCAAACACATGAAAAGATGCTCAACATCACTGATCATCTGAAAAATGCAAATCAAAACCACAAGCTATCATCTCACACCTGTCAATATGGCCATCATCAAAAAGAACACAAATAACAAATGCTGGCAAGGATGTGGAGAAAAGGGAACCCGGGTGCACTGTTGGTGGAAACATAAATTGGTGCAGCCACTGTGGAAAACAGTACGGAAGTTTCTCAAAAAATTAAAAACAGCAATACCAGATGACCCAGCAGTTCCACTCCTGGGTATATAACTAAAAAAAATCAAAACACTAATTTGAAAAGATATATGCACCTCAATGTTCATAGCAGCACTACTTAATAACAGCCAAGATATGGAAGCAACTTAAGCATCCATCAACAGATAAATGGATCAACAAATGAATAGATACATGCAAATACACACACACAGGAATACTACTCAGTCATAAAAATGAATGAAATTTTGCTATTCGCAACAACAGGGATGGACTGGGAGGTTATTAAGCTAAGTGAAATAAGTCAAAGACAAATACTGCATAGTATCACTTTTACGTGGAATCTGAAAACAAACTAGCAAATAAAACAAAAAAGAAACAGGTCACAGATATAGGGAACAAATCAGTGGTTACCTATGGAAAGAGGATATCGGGGAAGGTTGAGATGAGGGTAGGGGATTAAAAGGTATAAACTACTATGCAGTAATAAATAAGCTACAAGGATATATATTATACAGCACACAGGATATAGCTAATATTTTATAATAACTATAAATGGACTATAATCTTTAGGAACTGCGAATCACTATGTTGTACACTTGAAACATATAATATTGTACAGCAATTATACCTCAATAAAGAAATTTATAAATAAATAAACACGCTTCAGCAGTTAAAAAAAATTTTTTTAGTGCTCAATCTAAGGTAGAAGTCGGGTCCCCACACTGGGGACTTTTCAGTGCTGCTACAGTGACAGCTTAGTCCTGGCATGCCTGTCTCCGCCTCACTGGAGATTCACTTTCATATGAGAAACCAATTTCCATTACCCCATTACTTCCTGGGCATGGTCCTGAGCTCCCAGGCTGAGCCCAGACAACTCCATCACTGGTACACTGGTTTGCCGAGCCAGTGCTGCTAATAACCACCCCTTCAGCATCAACATAAGACACGGTTAGCAGGCTTGGTACTTGGTGCTGCACAGCTGTGGCAGAAAGTGGATTAAACAGTTCCCCAACCTCCAGAAACATTAGTGGAAAATAAATCATACTAGCTTGGACAGACCTGAAGAACTGCAAGCAGCAGAGACAGATCAGCACATCAGGCAGATGTAAGAACACACACTGAGTGCAGAGATGCCCCAGGAACAGCGCACCAAGCATCTCCTGGATGTGATGCTTATGTGGTAGTTTTTCAGGTGCCCCGGTCCTTCAGCAGCTCCCACAACAGGGGTGTTTAGAAATGTAGAAAGACTCGACATGGGGAGTGACATGTCGAGGACTTGTAACAGGGCAGTGACGGTGTCTTGTGTATGCATATGGCAGAGAGGGCGTCTCCCCTCTAGGTTGTAAATCCCAGGGATTAACACGGAAGACCCTTGGCTCTTGCTCACCATGGTTCCGGCAATGCTTAGCATCTGCCTGGCACATGGGGTGCTCGGGGAATATTTTGTGGGCACAACCTTTTGGAAAGACCTTTTACTAAGAAATAAAAAGAAGAGTGCCTGTTTTACTCATAGGATAACCTCATCCCAGGGGCCTGCCGCAGAAGCAGTTTGATAAATATTTGCTGTGATGGCTAAGCTTTCCTCTACGATTACCTTGCAGGGATTAGAACCTGTGTGAGGGAGACGGTGGAATGCCATCAGCCTCTCCGTCTCTGCCATAGTTTCTGCTGCCACATTCTGTGGTTCACAGTCCTGGAACCTGGGTTTCACCCTTCCAGATCCCAACATCTTCCTTTACTCTCAATCAGTAAAAGCCAAGCTCTCAAACCATAGGGTCTTGTGTGCGTGCTTTTTTTTTTTTTTGGGCTTCACCCACGGCATGTGCAAGTTCCTAGGCCAGGGATGGAACCGACGCCACAGCAGTGACAATGCCGGATCCTTAACTTGCTTCACCACCAGTGGAACTCCCCAGACAGCAATGTTTGGAACAAGAATTACAGAGCACAAAACTGCTCTAAAATTCTAATTCTCCCTCTTGTCCATTCTGGTATCACTTCAAGAATTTTTGTACTTTCAATAGATCGGACTCAGCACAGCTGATTCTTAGGCAAAAAGATCTTGACTAATAAACATACATATACACACCCATATACATAACACACACTCACATGTATATATGGATATATATATGGCTCTTTTAGCTCTTGCTGAACTAGACAAAAATTCTTTTTATGTCAACAAAGTAAACGTAGGACAGAGACATGACAAGGGAAATAAGATCAAGATTTTTCACACTTAAATTTTTTTTTTTTTAGGGCTGCACCTGTGGCACCTGGAGGTTCCCAAGCTAAGAGTCCAATCGGAGCTACAGCTGCTGGCCTACACCACAGCCACAGCAATGCGGGATCCAAGTCACATCTGTGACCTACACCACAGCTCACGGCAATGCCGGATCCTTAACCCACTGAGCGAGGCCAGGGATCAAACCCGCAAGCTCATGGTTCCTTGTTGGGTTCGTTAACCCCTGAGCCACGACAGGAACTCCCACACACTTAAATCTTGATCATGGACTTTCCTAAAGCTGGTCTTGGAGGCAGCCTTTTGATGTGGGCAATCTATACGTTCTTCCAACATGATGCATCTAAAATAAACATTTAGACTTCTGGTGGTTAAAGATAGACCAGAGAGAATCACAAGACAAGTGTAAACCGGGTGCTACTGTTATTGGTTGTTCTTCTTAACCTTGCAAAGTGCGGTAAAGAAATGTCCTGACTTGTTCCCCAGAAGGGAGCTGCTGGCCTGCTTGAGTTAATATCAGGTTTATTAGGTGCCTCATAAAGGAAATAGGCAGTTGCTTCCTTGTCTCATGATGGGTTTAATTCTCCCAGAGCCCTAGGGAGAAATTCCTTAGAAACGAAATCCCCTCTGGGGGAAAAATTGGTGCCCCTTCAACATATAATGACAGAAACCATCACCCAAATCACCTATTGCCCAGCCACTCTGTGGTCCTGGCCACAAAGAATCTCACTGCAGAGGCTACCAAAGCCCAACTACCACCCAGACCTGACCACGGAAAACTACCTTCCCTGCTCTGACTCCTGTGATCACTGAGTCATGAGATCTCCAGGAAAGAGGCTCATGAAATTATCAAATTATATAAATGTTCTTCCGAATTCACAAGTGTTCTCTAGGGGTTTAAAATAAATGAGTGATTGTTGATTCTTTCTTCCAACTAAATAACCTTTGGTAACCAAGGCTCCAGGAAGATAAACTCTTCTGTTGGCTGCCTGGACTCCAGATTTTGGGTGTTACTTTCAGAGATGAATCTAAGAGACATGAATCCCACCTTCTACATGTTGGGTGCTCCAGATCCCCGTGTCATCCTAGCTCTGGTGTCCGTGCGGATGGCACTCTGCATATTTACTTGGCTATCTTTTTTGCCTGCCAATGTATTGTACTAGGTGCTCTCAGTATAGTTGGATGACTGACTATTAGAACTGGGGGAAATTTGGGAATCTAGAAAGTAAGGACCTGCGAATAGAGTCAGAGCGGGGTCTTCAGGCCAGGGTTCCTGAGGCCAGGTCACACTTTCATTCTGCTGCAACACGTTTGCTGTGAAAGCCTGTTTAAACTTTGTACGAGTTTAGCTGAAATCCAAGCATTCTCTGAAGAGTCTTGGTTCACTCGGGGGTACCTGAGTGGTTAAGCAGGCCATGTCACTGGTTATATGCACTGAAACTTCAGGAGCAGAACTCTGCAAGGAAGGGGAGCGTGCGTCCGTATTTCCTGATTTCTTCCCATCTGCCGTGAGGACCCACTTTCTCATGGGAACCCTAAGCTCTGAGTGCAGAGCTGTCAATGGCGCCATGTTGATCTGTCACCATGGAGATCACTCTGGTAACATACAAACCTGCCACCAGTCCAGACACAAGAGTGTCTCATTCTGACTCCCAGAAGGATTACTCTACCCTCCCCCACTCGCACCAGTTTAAAGTTCGTCTCTGCTAGGATTTAGCTCTAAAGTGTTTGGGAGATTGACTTTTAAATGTCATCAGAAACATAAACACTCAGAGATAAGAAGTGAGGTAAGGAAAGGGTGTCTCGAGATTTTAACATAACCAAGTTTGCAGACAGTGACTGCTCCCTAGGTTGGAGTTACAGACCCAGTTATTACATGACTTGCCAAAGAGCCCAAAGTAAAATGTGGCGGGGGTCGCCACTGGATCATGATCAGTAACACTTATCGATCATCAGCAAGGCACTGTTTACGCAGGATGTAGCCCATTTCTGTGAGCTGTGAAATGTTAAACATTACTAGGACGTAATCCCTACATTTTCGGAAACTGAGTTCTTTCCTATATGTGGCGGCTCGATGGCAATGCTGTCACAATCAGTCCCTAATGGAAAGACAAACAGACCGATGTTGGTCATCAGTTAAAGCCTGTCAGAATCACTCTGGGTCTGGTGCAAATGCCCTGGATTAGCCAGGAGGATGGAACAGAGCCATTGCTTATTCTTTATTCACAGATGTCAAAAAAGCTTTCTTTCTCTAGTGTCAAAAAGTGCTACATTTGTGCCTGAGACCTCCATACCATTCTTTCTAGAAGGTCTATTTTAATTTCCTCTAAATCTTAAGGTTCTTAGTGGGCAGTTAAAGGGAGGCAGCGTTGGGGTCCCTCAAGTTGAGAGTGACTAGATATGACCCTCTCTGTTGGGAATTCCCAGGAGTCACAGAAGGGAGGCTGGAACTGCCATGTTCAGGTTCAGAAGCTCAGGCTTCAAGCTGGGCCTGGACCACACAGAGACGTCAAGTTCTCTGGTTTCCTTTAAGATGGGCAGAGGCAACTCCAGCTCCAGAGAGGGTGAGGTAAACAACGGAGGCGGAGCTTCCCTGCCCAGACCTGACCCTGACCCTGGGCTACTGCCTCGGTCACTTGGAGTCTCAGTGGTCAGTGAAGCTGTTAAGGACGTGGGAAGATACTGTCAACTCCCAACGTCCAAGACGTGGGGGTCCACTTAGGGGTCTCAAGGCCCAGCAGATGCTGTTCCTTCTCCCCACAGCTGCCCACTGACACACTGCTGATCTGAAGAGCAGGCAAAATGAAAGAGAAGATGTCACTCAAAATAACTAATTAGCAACTTCCTTTTTAGAAAAAAAAAAATGGGAATGGGAAGGAGACTGAATTTCATCCACCTGTCAAGTCATTCTGCTCCCTAAAGCACCTCTTCAGCCCCTGCAACTCCTCCGTTAATCTGATCTTCCCCTTAATGGACTGTCCCCTTGCGATGCTGCCGGGTAAGGAAACCATCCACGGAATCACGGGGTTGGGATGCAGGAGACGGCCCGCCAGCTCTTATCCCAAACCTGCCCTGCCTCCCTGCTGCTCAGGTCCAAACCAAACAATCAATCAATCAATCACTTCCAGGTCCCCCAACTTCCTCACCAGAGAAGCAAAAGAGCCTCTTAAAGTGCAGATCTGGTCGCTGCATTTCAACAGTACTTTCTTTTTCTCCCTCTTAAGCCCAAATGGAGAATATAGAGTAATGAAGAAAGGGAGTGTTTTCAAAAGACCCCACTGGCAGGTAGAGGTCAAAGAAAGATTCAAATGAGAAGATCACATTTCTCTACAGGAGAAGTGAAGCCATTTCTCTCCTTCCTACGAACCCCAAATGACACCTACAGAGTGCTTTGCAACATCTGCCAAAAAATAGCTTAGGACGGTGGGTCTTTTACAATTAGGTACCATCAAAATTGCATGTTTTTCTGGTAGAAGACAATATGAGAAAAAGAATGTGTATGTGTAGATAGATATGTAGGTAGATAGATAACTAGGTCAAGATAACTAGGTCACTTTGCTATCCAACAGAAATTGACAGAACATTGTAAATCAACTATAATAAAAAAATTAAAAAAAAAAAAGAATCAGCCTTTAGCTTTGGGATATTAGGTTCCATTTGATGGTGTGAAAAAAAACAAAAAAACAAAAAAACAAAAACCCTGCATGTTTTTCTCAGATTTTTCTCCAGGATATTACCTGTGTTTTAAATATAAGTGAATTTAAAAAAAATATTTTGGCCTTTATTGAAAAATTATTTTGAACGTCTGTATTCTTCAGGGAAGAAAAGTGAGATTAACAATGGGAAAGAGGAGGAGAAATCCTAGAGCTATTCTCATTAGAGTCAAATAATCAAAAAATAACACAACTTTGGGCTTAAACAATAGGGTACACACTAGAAGCTTACTTGTACAGAGAAAAGTTAATAAAATCAAACATAGAATCAAGACCAAAAAATGTACTTTCCTTTTTGTTGTTGTTGTTGCCTTTTTCAGTGCCGTACCTGTGGCATATGGAGGTTCCCAGGCTAGAGGTCGAATCGGAGCTACAGCCACGCCGGATCCAAGCCGCGTCTGCCACCTACACTGCAGCTCACAGCAACGCAGGATCCTTAACCCACTGAGCAAGGCCAGGGATGGAACCCGTGTCCTCATGGATGCTAGTCAGGTTCGTTAACCGCTGAGCCACAACAGGAACATCCCCCAAAAATACACTTTCTGTAAAAATTTAAAAGATGTCTTCGGATGGAAGTTTTTTAGATATTTATTTCTCTTGTAATTACCACTTACTGACACCATAGGAGCTCAGTGATCCCTGGTTTTGTTGAATGATTATCCAAGGTTTTGCTTTCTGAGATGAGTTCCTACCGTATTCATCTTTGTGTTCCCTAGCACTGAGCACAGTGGCTCTTCCAACCAATGGTTACTGAACAGAGCAAGATGTGAATTTTCTTCTGGAGAAGCCCAGACGGTCACCAACAATATTTCCAAGGAATTTCACAAGGAAAAGAAGGCAGAATGACACTGGGCACTTTTTGTACTCATCTGAAACAGGACCAGCAGATTTCTGTCCTCTTTTGCAAGGCGTGGCCAGAGCTGGCCAGGGAGGTTCTGGGCCAACTTGGCCCCAGGATGAACCCAAACGGGTTCCTTTCCAGAGGCAAGGGGCAGGCCACGTTTGTTCACTTTATGCCCAGGTATATTATCTTCCACAATGGAAAACTGCAGGCTTTTCTGCCACTACCAGAGTGTGTTGACTTAGAGGTTCATTTTGTTTCTTTTTGAGGCCCCAGGACAGGTTTGACGCCACTTCTAGGCACCGAGGTCAATTTCATAACAATGGACAATACAGATGAGATGCTCTGAAGAACACAGGTTCCCGAACAGACAGATCCACGTTCAAATTCTGACTTGATCACCAATCAGCTCTGTATCCTGGAGCAAACTGCTTAATGTTTCAAAGCCCTAGTTTCTGTATCTGAAAAGTGAAGACAAGATCGCCTACCTTTCAGACTTGTTGGGAGAAAAACACTAATGGGGCGATTTACCGAAGCACCTGTAACACACAGGACACACCCAGTAACACCAGCTGCCGTTTTCACTCAGCGCTCGACTTGGAGAACTGTGATCTTCTACATGCTATCTAATTTTTCCAGCCCTTGTATTTTGTCAAATCGAACATGGGTGCTGAGAAGATTGTTCAGAGGCAAAATTTTTAACAGTCCTTTATTCATACAAATAGGTAATTAGAGGAAGAATAATACGGCAGTCCTAAAATTGTGTATCAGCACGTAATGAAAGCTCATTGGCAGGACCCAGTCAACATCATGGCCTTTATCCTGGAAGCCTATTTGGACAAGATGTCCACGATGGGAATGGCTTAAATAAATGACCATTTAGAGGAGGTTCCCTTGAGGCTCAGTGGGTTAAGTTTATGGTATTGTCACTGCTGTGGCTCTGGTTATAGCTGTGGTGCGGGTTCAAGCCCTGGCCTGGAAACTTCCGCATGCTACCGGTGTGGCCACCAAAATAAAATAACCATTTGGAAACATGCCGAATATCCCTTGGAGCAGCTGGGAGAAGGTAAACCAAAATTCTGAGAGAAGTTCGCTTGAAGAAACTGCCGCGACCCTCGTCATTTTCAAGTCAGCATTCACTGAGAAACACCCCAAAACAAACTGCCACTGCTGACATATCTGGCAAGCACCATTCTTTTCCTGTTCATATCAGACACACTAATTAAAAATATCTAGCTTTTTGATGCAAGCTTCTTCATCAGACAAGCTGTCATACAGGGACTATTTCCTCCTTACTCTTCTGAATCAATCCTATGAGCAGCAGAAAAGGCTCTTAAAATTGATTAAACAATGTCAGAGTTGAACAGAACTTATTAAAGTCATAGAGTTTGACTTCCCCCAATTTTACAGATGAATAACTGAGGCTCATAAAGGTTAAAGAGCTCACTCCCAGCCACAGAGCTATTGAGTAACAGCCGGGCTTGAACCCTGGCCTCCTGACCCTAAGTCCGAGATTCTTTCTGCTACACCATGTGGCCTCTCTAAACCTCACACTTCATTTATTGCCCTCGCCCCAGAGCCCAAGCACACTGCACACAGAGAAAACCTCCAATAAACATCTGCCAAACTGATCTCCGAATCCTACACTCCTGCTGTTTCAATCGAATACTGTATTTCAATCCCAATAGTGACTAAATAGCAAGAGCTATTTGGCCAAGGCTTTAGAGGCGCATACAAAGTGCTTTGGAAGTCATAATCGAGTTTCCTCACCATACTGTGGAAAAGGCGCTGCTGTGCCCATTTTAGAGATGAGGAAACTGAGGCTGAGAGGTGAAGCCACTCGTCCCTGGTGACGATGCCAGTGGTACATAGTTAGAGCTGGCCCTTGGACATCCGATCCCCAAACCTGTGCCTTTTCTCCTCCCTTAGCTCAAGCCTAATTGATATTGACCCCAAATGATAACTGCCATCATTGCTTCTCCTGGTCTGTTCCATAAAAAGAGAAGTTTAATTCATCAGGCGTCTTCAAGTCCATTTAAAAAATGCGAGCTGTCTAAACTGCATAAAATGATACGTTCAGGTATAAGAACATCGTCGGTCCAACACAGAGCCTTCTTTTCTTCAACAAACCAGACTTTGGACTCAGCTCCCCAGACCAGAAGAGCACTCATATTTACTGCCTGCATGATCTTAAAGGCCAGCCTGAGGAAATGGCTGCTTTTTCTTTTCTTTCTTTTTTTTTTTTTTAAGCCCATTGCCGAAGACATCTTCAATCATTGCTTTGTGTCCACCGGGGAAGGAAAGAGGTCCTTTCTGTGGGGCTTGGCAGCATGGGGCTCGTAACAGAACCTTCTCGGGCCTCCGTGGGGGTCAGGACTGGGCCAAGCCAGAAAGAAAGGCAGCAAGAGAGAGAGAGATGCGCCCGGCCTCCCTGCTGGTGGCTCCGGGGCTGTGAAGACAGAGACGGTGGCAGCTAATGGCGGGGGTGGGAGGACGGGAGATGAAGCAGGCTGCGAGGGAAGGTGTGGGGGACGGATCTAATCCCGCATACAGAAACCTGTCAGGATGGGATTTATTTTTGTTCTGTGAGGGAGTAGAATAGGGCTTTGCCTGCACGCTCAATAGCTGTTTTGAAGTGAACCCGGCTGGTATGTCTTTAATTTGTCATTTCATTATGAAACTGTTTCCCTTCCAAGAAGCCTTCAAGTCAGGAAGCTCTGTCTGCCCACACAGGAAATTCCTTTGCTTCAACTTCCCCAAAAAGGAAATTTCCCTCAGAAGTGAGCCCAGCATATGCCTTTGAGCAGAGCTGTTTCAAGAAACTTTGGCAGCTGAGTCCTGAAAACACCCCTGGCCTGCTGGCTGCTGCTGGGAGGCTGGGATAAACAGTGCGGTTCTCACTCTGGGGGTGGGGACCCCACCGACACGGACCCTGGCCCGCCTCTGCCTCCCTCTTCCTTGTGCTCCTGAGCCCATGTGCCCCCCTGCCCACCTTGGGTCACACCAAGGGCTTGAACGCTCCAAGAGAGGCTTTCATCAAGAAAGGGGCATCTCCAAAAACTTGCCTGCCACACACACCAGCCCTGCAAGCTCCCATTCTTGTCCTCAATCCCCCCCTCCCTACATTTGAGATTTCTGGTAGAAAGATTGCAGTATTCCAAACAAAGAGCGTGCACAAAAAATAAAACAGCCAATTATAGTTCCGAAAGCATGTATATTGCCAAATTACCTTCTATCAGGGGTGGTGGATTTTTTTTCCCCACAAACTTTCCCGGTGAGGATTTTAAGTAAAACGTGCAGGGGGAGAAAAATATCCCAAACCACAGCCTTATAAAAATTAATCTCTCAGACATACTGTGAATGACTAAGTGGGTGAGAGCCCAGAGCAGCTGTGCTGAAGTGAATAATAATATATAATATTTTATGAAGCTTCCTAGTACAGAGGCATTAGCAGAAAACTGCCAGACTCTCAGTTAAGTTCTTAATTTTCCATTTCAAATCACTTCATTAAAAAAAAGAAAAAACAAACAAAAAAAAAGTTGAGAAAAAGAAATCTAAAGCACAAAAAGAGGGAGTGGTGCCGAACTTCAAACTGGATCGTAGGCAGTGGGACAAAGAGGCCGAGAGACAGAGGAGGAACGAAGGCAGCTCTGGATTTTCACCCTGGACTTAAGACGGAACTTGAATGGCAGAGCGATGGGGTCTGATCTTATTACACGATCCATGTGCCAAGACTCGGTAAGGGATACTGTTTACCAGGAAACAGAGTGATATTTAAGGGATAGCAAGAATCCTATAGCCCACTGAAATCTGAATATATTCACCCTGAGGTTTGGGGTTGTGGTGGATGGTTTCTATAGAGTGGATTTACGATCTTCTTTTAGGGAGTTATTCTGTTTTTCTAAAATTTATGAGGTTTTAACCACAGTTGGATCGCAGAGGGGGATCCAACACAATCTTTCGCGTTCTTCAAGAGAACGGGCTGGGGAATAGGTCTTTGGCTCAGCCTGGGAGGAAAGGTGTGGACTGGAGCGTCTGAGGGCCCTGCCCGGCCACCTACCCGCTCTGTGACGTGGGCCAAGTTCCTGAACCTCTTTAAACCTGACCTTTCATCAGGAAAGTGAGGATAATAAAACTCAGTTCATAGGTCTGTCGTAAGGACTAAATGATAGCACACATGTGAGAAGTGCCTCCCATAAGCACTCAATAAATGGAAGTTATGGCTCCATACGGAGAATGCCGAAGAATCTTTCTCTCCAATCAACATGCCCACTCCTCGCAGAAAGCCACCCATCCCTGCCAGCTCCCACCATTTCCACACAAGCCAGGATTTGCTGGATCACTTCCACTTGATTAACAGGTCCCGGGGGCTGAGCTTCCGTGCTTGCCCGCTTATATCGCTCACAAACGTCCTACCCTAATAAATCTATTTCTTACAAAAAACAAAACAAAACAAAAAAAAAAACACCCAACACAGGTGCCTTATACACGTGCAATCACACACTGAGTCATCCCTGAGGTAGACATTTTTGGTAAGAACAGCCGAAAGACTCAAGGATGCAGATGTCCACTCCCAGATTCGGCACTCTTCTCAAGAAAATGCGGATGGCTTACACATTCTCAAGCTGACAGCGAGCTAGAGACGTCCAACTTTGTTTGGCCAACACCGATTCTGGCAACATCTGGAGACCAACAGCCAGGCACAGCAAGTATCAGATTATTCGTCTTGGTCTCCCAGGTCCAAGCTCACAATGTTTTGTCTACATCAAGGGGTCTGGATTTTCCATCTAGTCTTATGTCTGTCTCCTCTCCATGGAAAAGGCCAGCCCCAAGCAAAATCGCGGAGTTTATTTCCAAGTCAGATCCCTCCCTTGACCTTCCATGCTGGCCATGGATCTGCCATTTCAAAAGATGCTAGAGATTTGATAAACCAATTTTCATTAAGATATCAGGGACTCAAGGTATTAATGATCTCTATCCAAGGTATTATCTGCTAGCATAACTATTTTTTAACTCCTTTAAAAAGTAGAGAAGATCCCATTGTGGCTCAGCAGTAATGAACCTGACTAGTATCCACGAGGATGCAGGTTCAAGCCCTGGTCTTGCTGAGTGGGTTAAGGATCTGGCATTGCCAAGAGCTGTGGTGTAAGTTGCAGATGCGGCTGGGATCCTGCACTGCTGTGGCTGTGGCGTAGGCTGGCAGCTGTAGCTCCGATTCAATCCCTAACTTAGAAACTTCCATACACCACAGGGGCAGCCCTAAAAATGCAAAAAAAAAAAAAAAAAAAAAAAAAAAAAAAAAAAAAGTAAAATTAGGTGGAAACAATGCCTGGGAGTTCTCTTGTGGCTCAGCAGGTTAAGGCTCCGGCATTGACACTGCTGTGGCTTGGGTCATTGCTCTGGTGAGTGTTTGATCCCGGGAACTTGCACATGTCATGGGATAAGGTCATGGAAAAAAAAAAAGAAAGAAAGAAAGAAAGAAAAAGAAGCGATGCCTGAGCCAAAAGGAATATATCTTAGGAGAATTTCAGGCACCACGGTAGTTCATCATGGAGATATTCAAGTTCAGGGTTCTCTTGTATCACTGCAACTGGGTGACCACACACTGCTGAAGCACAACACGGACCCTTTTCACAGACAACTATAAGCCCTCTGTCCTGGACCCAGGGTAGTGCTGTCTGGACAATCAAAGTTTAGAAGCCAGCCACTTTCTGAATCTCAATACTCCTTCAGCCAACAAAGAAGCACCAGATGAGAGATGGCTACACAGCCGGGTGTACAATGCCAAGGCCACAATACCCAGCTGTATTTCTTCAACTTTGTTCCCTGGGTCACTCGGGGTGACAGGAGTCATCCCCGAAGCTCCCTGAGACAGATATCTAGAGGAGTAGCTAGGAGACAGTCTGAATGAACACCCCCCCCAACACCACACACACACACACACACAGAAGACAGTCCAAACCAATCTCCCCAACATGACACGGACACACACACGGAGAGAGTCTGAACAAAACCCCCCACCCCATCACAGACACACACATACACACACACATATACACACAGAGACAGTCCAAACCAACCCCCCCCAATACCACACACACACACTAGGAGAGAGTCTGAACAAAACCCCCCACCCCATCACAGACACACACACACACATACACACAAGGAGACAGTCCAAACCAACCCCCCCAATACCCCCCCCCACACACATGCACCCATTTTGGATTTATTTAAAGTAAAATTTTTCTTCACCGAAGACTCAAAGAGAAACATTTTTTTTTTTCTTTTCTAAGCTCCAAACACATTTTATGTCTGTTTAGGTTCCTCTCTGCAGGATCAGGGAACTCAAGGTGCTTTAAAAGGACAAGTGTGACCCACAATTCTCAAGTGGGGGATCTCTCTCTCAGGGAATGGCTATTGCTGCGTCCTAAAAGACCTTTACTGAAAACCCCAGGTATCTGGGTGAAGAGCTGAATCACGGCCAGACGGTCAGACCAGCAAGAGCCCCCCCACCAAGCACTGGGCGGCATCGTCAACAGGGGAATATGAACTGTCTGTCTGTCCGGGGCGGGGATTTCGTGAGGCGGCTTCACCCCCACGTCACAGGAGAAGTGAAAAAGAGTAAGTGGGGGAGGTCAGCACTGTGAGAACCCCGGTGTGGAAGGAATCAGAATGAAAAAGCCAAGGGGCCACCGGGCTGCCATCGAAGAGGCCAACAGGCCCCAAACACATCAACCTTCTGAGCCATCGGAACAACAGGTCTGGGAACCTGCCCTGGCAGAGGGCTGCTTCCCGAAGTCAGGCTCACGAGGAGGAAGCGGAATTTCACTTCCTCAAGAGCACTGGCACCGAATCACTGGCTCATGATTTGTTTCCCTACAAACAGTTCCTGAGGTTGGCGACCCAAGAGCTCCTTGGGAGGCAAAACGCCACCCCTCATCAGCTTTGTTTGTGCATCACTGCTGCTTTGGGCAAGTCTTTCCTCCCTAACTTGACACCCCCCCTTTCCGCAGCCGGTGGCAAGGACGAGATGGTTCGAGTAACTGGTTCCAGGCCTCGGTTGAGAAGGAGGTTCTTGGGTGTGAGTTCTCAGGCCCAGGGCACGGAATAAGTGTCTCGGATTCTACCTGCTGGCTGGGCTGGATGGAAATGTACTGAGAAGCTCAGCCTCAAAGCTTTCACTTTAGAAGCTGAAAGCCTTCATTCCCTTGCCAGCGGGGCTTTTTTCTCTCCCCTGCCCCCCATCATTCATTAATGCGGTATGAATTGTGCATGGGCTACGGGGCCGGCTGGAGGAGGGGAGTGTGGCCTCTTCATGCAGATCAGCCGGCTCTGTCAAGCCTGAAACCCCAGTGGACACCACCTCGAGAGGGAGCGAAATGCACACTGTCATTTGTACAGGTTACAGGAAAGGCAAACATGCCCCAAGCTGCAGAGGGGATTCCCACAAATCATGCACTTGGGGTCAAGGAGGTAGTTACCAGAAGTTACACCTGTGCCTTAATGCCCTGGGCAAAGGGCCAAACTCACAGATGACTCTCAGGCCAGATGGGGTAGAGGGTGGGGGTGGCTTGGACAACAGGGGAGCAGGCCTGCGGTTTGGCTGTGGGGTCCTGGGAACCAGGGTCCGATGCCAGGGGCTGAGGCTGCCTTCGGGAGACCAGCAAGGCCAGGAGCTGGCTCTAGTTCCCAGCCCACAAAAGCATGCACCATGTCTCCAATCCTGGGCAGCACAGGGAAGCATCCAACAGCATCCGGTCGGGGGCTGAATTTCCAGTCTTTCCCTGCAGGAGGGCAGCCTCACAAACAATCACAGCAAAAGTCGGGGACAATTTCCCGCAGCATTAAAATACCACCATCTGCGCCAAAATGTGATGCTGAGTGCTAGAAATCAAGGGAATAACCATTATCCTTAGCACTGAGAGATAATGCTCCACTGCTGACAGGCCTTATATTTCTCTTCTGGAATTAGAGAGCAGTAAGTAAACTGTCTGAGCTGGGAAGAGTCTGGGGAATCATACACTCAGGCTACTTGGCTTTCCAGCCGAGGAAACTACAACCTTGGGAGGAAGACTGAGGTGTCAGAGAGGACCCGACCCTCTACTGACCCCAGACAAGGCCACCCCTGCTCCACGGCCCTGCAGCAGGTGTTCCTGGCACATAGGTCATGCGCGTCAACCGAGGCACCAATGCGGCAGACGATTTTTCCCAGGCAGGTCGGATCGACAGGAAGTGAAATGCTTTGCTCTGTGGACCCGACAATACGAGTACGTCATCGTTCCCACCGTTTCATGTCAATCTGGGAGGCAGATAATCATCTCCTTTAAAAAGATGGGAACTCGTCAACAACGGGAACCTCTTTTTACTCGTTTTATCTTGTCTCTTAAAACTCCTGCTTTTATACAGAAACCTGAAAATAAGTTGCAGAGGTGCGTCTACAAGGAAGATCGAATTTGAAAATTTATCTTCCTCTAAATTCAAAAGATAATTTAGGGTAGGTCTCTGGTTTTACTCCTTTGGCCTTTCTGGTTTGTAGTGTTTTTAAGTTTTGCTTGTATTAAAACAGAAATCAACCTGTTAGCTTGGGTTTTCTCCTTCTAACAAACAGCTAGAGGGAGATGACGGTCATAAATTTCTAACGCCTTTAAGAAGCAACATGAGGAGTTCCTGTCGTGGCGCAGTGGAAACGAATCCGACTAGGAACCATGAGGTTGCGGGTTCGATCCCTGGCCTCGCTCAGTGGGTTAAGGATCCGGCGTTGCCATCAGCTGTGATGTAGGTCGCAGACACGGCTTGGATCTGACATTGCTGTGGCTGTGGCATAGGCCCTTGGCTACAGCTTCGATTAGACCCCTAGCCTGGGAACCTCCATATACCACTGGTGCAGCCTTAAGGAAAAAAAAAAAAAATGAAGCAACATAAAGTAAAAAAAAAAAATTCTGGGTTATGGAATTTGATCTGGGTTCAAGTTGTGGCTTCTCTGCTTTCTCTGTGTGTGACTCTGGCAACTGACTTACCACTCTGAGCCTGAAGTATAAACCAAACAGAACGTCTACCTTGCAGCATTAGTGATTATTCAGAATAATAAACATATAAAGTTCCTGGCACTAAGAAAGTCCTCAATAAACAGCAGTGACAATGATTTCTTTTTCTTTTTCTTTTTTTCTTTTTAGGGTCGTACCTATGGCATATGGAAGTTCTCAGGCTAGGGGTTGAATTGAAGCTGCAGCTGCTGGCCTATGCCACAGCCACACCAGATCTGAGCCACATCTGTGGTCTACGCGGAAACTTGAGGAAATGCCAAATCCCTAACACACTGAGCGAGGCCAGGGATCAAACCTGCAACCCCCATGGAGACTACGTCAGGCTCTTAACCTACCGAACCACAATGGGAACTCCATGACAAGATTTTTTATTCCACACATTATCACAACCAAGATTCTCAGGAGTGACAACTTTTACGCAGAGGATCTCAGAATTATTCCTAAGTAGAAGCAAAGCTTCCATGAACTAGAAGGTGGGGTATAATGACCAAAAAAGAAACCAACCTGCAAAGGTAAGCCACTCTTAGAAAACAAATGGATAATTAAACTGTTACTTCTAAAGAGGAGCTTCAGAAATGCCTGACAGCCCTGTAATATTTCTTCAGATAGCACTACGGGACACCCCTCAACACCTAGGAACCTTTTTAGAACAAGTGATTGTTACCTATCCCCTTGCAAACGTTCGCCCTCCTCTTTAAAGCGCACCACCTCAGTGCCCCCACCCCAGAGTAGAGAACTCAGCCCTGGCTGCACTGATGAGACAAAGTGTGCCTGCACAGCCCTGCATGGGTTAGAGATTTCCTCCCAGGCATCCGATCTGCATCCACCACACCCCCCAGAGCTCTTTATCCAGCATCCACATCTGCAGTCTGCATTGCGATTACTGAATCTTAGCGCCCCATCTGAGGCTATTTCCATCCAAGATCTAGAGGAAACAAAAATAGGGAGTAATTTCTGAAGAATGGGGTTGAGTCCACCTACCCAAGATGGAAGCAGTCAAAATCGGGGCAGGGTGACTAATTATTCTTGGGAATTTACAGTCAGCATGTGGCCAGAGGCAGGGATTGTTTCAATCTCAAATCCTGCCCCACCTTGTTTCAGAAGAGACCAGAAAGTACCGTGCCCCACCCCCCATCACACATGGATGGTTGAGGCAACAGAATGAGAATCCTCTGATGGCAACAGTGAAATCAGCAACCCCCGAAAATCCTTGGTACCATTTACCTCTGGAAACGGTAAAGATGAAGCGCGCAGAGGCGGTCCTGTCAGAAACTCCAAGAGTCTGAGCGATGTGCAACTCAGGCCTGGAGCAAATGGGAGGAACTATTTGAGAATGAGCATTTGATTCAATTTGTATAGACTCAGCCCCATCAATATGCTCCGTGATAATGAAGAAGAGGTGTGTGTGTGTGGAGGGGGGGCTGGGGGGGGAGGGAATCCCAGGAAAGCACAGTTCCAGCCACCATCATGTGGCATCTTGGTCACACTAGCCAGCAAGTGTTCTGCAGACCTAAGTCAGGCTGCCCATAGAACTAACGGTCAGGGTGCCCTCGATCTGCAGAACCCTGATACCCCGGGAGAAAGACCACGGCGGTCCTGACGGTGGGGAAAATCCAAGCGAAGACAGGAGAGCGGATACAGACGACGTGGACATATTTCTTATTTCCTGTTGTTCAAGTCTATTCATAGAAGGGACTGGTTCCTACCAGCTTTTCTTCTTAAATGGCTCTCTCGCTTCATCTGTCATAAACTTCCAGTACTGGCTTGGAATGGAGCCGGGCATCTCCAGGCTCATGTAAAGAACCCACAGCACCAGGGAGGGGGACAAGCCATTGCCAGTGGCTTCCAGATGTCCAGAATTCCAAGGAACGTGAGGGCCCCTTCCCCCAGCCCCCTACCCCCAACAGCATGAGAGCCACTTTGTCAGAGACTTTGCCAGAGCAGCGGCCTTAAATGCACACGGCATGAAATGCGAAGTGAAAGAAGAGGTCAATAGACCTCTGGTTATATAGTTGTTTCTTTTCTTTTCTTTTTTTTTTTAAAGACATCTATAAATAGCCACATTTATTGAAGCTGCTTCCTTATCAGGAAGCATGAAGCTAGGAATTAACGTCTGCCTGCATCGGAAATTCCTGCAGACAGCAAACCCAAAAAGGAAATTTCCCTTCCAAAGCATCCTGGCTGCTCTGTTGTGGCCTGTTTTTTCTCTTCAAGCTCTTTGAAGCAGCTACCCAGGGCCCTGTGCAGCTGGAAAAGCCGAAAGCCTTCAAGCATTTGAAAGTAAAAAGGGAAGGCCCCCAAAGGAAGGCTTGAGGGGAACAAAAGAGAAAATGCTGGTGGCTGGCCACCTTTGTGAGAAGCCATGACTGCTGTGTCAAGATACGGAGAGTGAAGTCCCCTTCCTCGTGTCCTTGCCTCAACTCTGCTGGCGATGTCACAGCAGGTCACAGGCAGCCCTGCGAGGCGAGGCCATTTTTTGGGGGGGAGGGCACTGATAACGGCCGAGGATGGGGAGGGTTTTCCGGGTCTGAGGAGGAGGGTGGGGGTGGGCAAAGAAGGAGAGGATAGATTCAGCAAGGCCAGGGAAGATGACAGTTCCAGACAGAGGCAGAGACTCCGTGTGGGGGGTGAAGGCCCCAGGACGGAATGCCCTAGAGCAGAACCAAGCTCCCGGAAAACAGAGGCAGAAAACAAACCTTATTTCCACTGTGACTTAGAAAAATCATTCTCAAGACATATAGACAGAACTCCAGGTCCCTCCTTTAATGAAACAAGCAAGTATATCCACAATGCTCTTGGCCCTTGAAAGCAAAGATGTACCCTCTAAACAGGCGATTCTCCAGCTGTGGAAACTGACATAAAGCCCTTGTGGGCCCTCGCTGCCATTCACCAGGCACTGTGCTAAGTGCCACCCATAAATTAGCTCTGAAACTTACAAGGGACCTTCACCAACTATATTTCAATTAAAAATTCAAAAAACACAGGAGATCCCACTGTCGCTCAGAGGGACATGACATCTTCACACAGTCTCCATGAGGATGTAGGTTTGATCCCTGGCCTCGCTCAGTGGGTTAAGGATCTGGTGTTGCCATGAGCTGTGGTGTAGGCCTCAGCTGCAGCTCTGATTCGATCCCCAGCCTGGGACCTTCCATATGCTGCAGGTGTGGCTGTCAAAAGAAAAAAAAATTAAAAATTAAAACAACACACAGAACCAAACAAAACCAAAAAAATTGCTAAGAGTAGATCTTGAAAGTTCTTGTCACAAGAGAAAAACTTGTAACTCTATGATGAAGGCTCTTAACTAGATTTACTACAATGATCATTTCATGATATATACATATCATCACATTGTACATCTGAAATTATTATATTTTAATTATATTTCAAACATTTTCTCCTGGATTTTTATAATCATATTGTGATTATATAAGAGGATATCCTTGTTCTTAGAAAAACATAAGAAATATTTATGGATAAATGTTAAAAAAAAAACCCAAAAAACCCCTCATCAGGAGTAGGTGTATTATGAAACCTAAATCTCTGAAGGGGAACTCAGCTCTCTAACAGAGGCAGCCCCGGGATGCAGACCCACTCAAGTTCTTCCTACTGCTGGGTGTTTTCAACTGGAAACTCCAGAAGAGCAGCGGGCCCTGGTCCCCGGTCATGCCTGGGTAAGCCCTTTGCGGCCAGCACGGCCCTGACTGCAGAGCTACCCTGGTCTTTAACCTGAGCTCACAAGAGTGAAGAGGGTAAGTGGGAGAAACAGGGAGCAAACCCAGCCTGGTTCTTCTATGGCCACATGCTCTTGCTCCTTCCACAGGAAGCCTGCCTGCTGGAGGATCAGCACCGATGAATGGTCAAGTGTAAGTGCATCACTGGAGCCCTGCACCCACCCCTGCACCCCCGGCTGCCCAGATGCCAGCAGTTGGCAGGGCCTCTATTTTCAACTTCATGAGACTCTGCCATTGAGAAAGCCTAACGGAGGAGTTCCCTGGTGGCCTAGCAGCTAAGGATTTGGAGTTGTCATGCTGCGGCTCGGGTCATGCTAGAGCACAGGTTCGATCCCCGACCCAAGAACCTCCGAATGCCACCAGCACAGCCAAAAATAAGGAAAAAGAAAGCTAAATGGTGACTTCTGAAACAGTATCAGATTCTTCAAGTGCCATGTGAATATGGACGATTCAGCGTAACTCTGTGAGCCACGATCACCTCACCCACAAAAGAGGATGAGTAACGCCTCCTTCAAGAACTGCTGCACGATTAAATGCGACCATATAGACAAATGCATTCTGTTACTTATAAGAATATAAAACACCAACTATGAGTATACTTAATTCCCACTTTTTGCCTCTTCCTAGGCACTACATCTCTTCTCACCCTCCCAGCTCTGACAGAGCTCGGCTTGTCACGTGACTGTCTTTAAACTCAGTTACTCTGCTGAGAGTGCAAAATTGCCAAGTGGGTGAGCAGCGAGGTAACGTTTCCAAAGGCAGGCATTAAATGAAATTATTAAACACACACAAGTAGGAGTAGTAATGTTAGAATTCTGAGAGATTTGCAAGAAAACGAAGGAGCGCTGAGGGACTATTTCTGGTGTTCTGACTCTAGAAAACTCTGAGCGGCTATTACGGCTATTTATTAACCCACAACCTCATAAACCGTAACCCTATTAAATGTGATGAATGAGTCCTGGGTTCCAATTTTTAAGTATCAATTCACAGGAATTTTAGAGGACCGAACAGGCACCACAGAATACAAAGGCTTTGGGCAAATGGCATAATGTCAGCCTGTGATTAGAAGCAATTGTGTCGACTAAATGTGAAATGAGTAAGAGGAATTTAATAAAGAAAAGGCATTTAGGGAATTAAATTCTGTACCATACATCTGAAATATACTCATTGTGATCATACGGGCAACCCTAGGCATCATAATTGGAGGCTATGCCCCCTTGGCACCACCATGAATTTAGAAAAAGTGTTCCCTGGGCAGCTAAACTAGAGAAAGTCTCTCCTTCATACCATGAAGGTTCAGTGAGGCCCTTCACTGCTCAGAGAATCAAGAGGCATCTTGGCCAGGTGCTCTTGGGGTCTAGGCTCCTGGGTTTTTCCAGGTCTGATAAAAAGGTTCATGTTCCCTTTAAAGAATGGAATTTTTCGTTTTCACCTGCTAGCTATCAGTATTGTATTTTGGCTCTTCTATCCTTCAAGCTTAAAAACAAAAAAATTAGTACCCTATATGGAAAAAGGGGGAAAAAAAAGACCTTTCTATCTTCTCAATAAGCATACTTAATGTTTGCTCTCCTCGCAGGGAGTCCAGGGAACAGTCGAGGCCCCCTGGAGAGACGTGAGGAGGACAGACCAGGATGGGTCAGGGTTGGCCCTTCTCTCCTTGGCTCTCTTCAGCCCCAAATGCCCCTGCCTGTCCCTTTCAAGTCCTCTAGAATGATCACTCAATGCTTTGCTTCATTTATCACTTTTTTAAATCACAAGCAAGTCAGAGCAAAGGGCATTACTTTCTGCTTCTCCGTAGCTTACAAACTCATCATGCCTGTCTCTTCAGTTTGGGTAGAGCTCTGGCTTTTCAGAACAAAACAGTGAGAAACTCACAGGCCTGAGAACCTTAAATACGACAATCCCCACCTTTCCCCCTAACCAGGAAAGGATACGTATGGACTTAAGAATGAAAGGAGAACAAGGAAGAGTTAAGAGAGAAAGGGTTCATCTGCAGATCAATAAGGATAAAGGGTGAAAAGAAGCTACTCTGAGGCATATCAGTCTGGTGAGTTTCTCTTTAAAACAAGCAGCTAAAAATGCTTTCAACCTAGCAATACCATAAATGTCCTGCTGCTGTCTTGGCTTTCAGATGCTTCCCTGTACTTTCCATGAGCATTCCACTGGGAATTGTCTGGAATCCCAGATTAAAACAGCAATAACCCAATTCCCTTGTTAGCTTATTTATTTTCTTTTAGGTTTGGAAACCCAGCTGGGATGCATCCTCCAGTGTACCGCACAGCCTCAACCGTCCTGGGGGCTCCGGGAGATGTTTCTCAAACAGCACGACGGGCAGCGGCGTCCTGGAACAGGAGAGGGAGGAGGGCGGCACAGCCTCCCGTGGAAAGCCCCCGCTGAGGACAAACAGCAAGAGCCTGGGAACCTCCACTTCTCAGAGGATTCATTCCAGATGTGGGAACCACTGGTGTCACAACAGGGCTGATGCAGATTCCAAGGCGGTCTCTAAAGCCAGGCTGCCCGGGCAAAATCATCATTCAAATCATTGTTTGCCAGAGCATGGCATTCAGGCAAAATCATTACCCTGACCAGAATCCATAATCTAACAACTAATTATGTTTAAGGCTGGCAGTAATGCACTCCAGTTCTCTATCTGATCATTCTCTATATGGGTATCCATCTCTTGGTCCACCCGTCCATCCATCCATCCATCCATCCATCCATCCATCCAAGGGAGGTATGCCAACTATGCAACAATTGATTCACCAATTAGAATAGATTCCAGCCAGAAACCAATCCTCTAGCCACATCAGCGAATACTGGCTACGTGTCGATCCTGCATGCATTCATCCATCCAAAAAGTGCATATTAAACACATGTATACTGTGGCCTAATAGAGAAAAGCCTGGCCTCTGGAATCAGACAGAACCGAGTCTGAATCCTGACTCTATCTCTTACAGACTGGGGGACCTTGGCAGGTTACTTAAATTCTCTCAGCCCTAAATTCCTCATGTGTGACCCGCCTATAAAAAGAATATCTTCAAGCATTGTTGTGAGAATTGAACCACCCAGAGAACGCTACCCCAAACTCTACGATAATCTACGTGGGAAAAGACTCTGAAAGAGAATGGATGTGTGTAGATGTAAAACTGAATCACTTGGTTGTACGGCAGAAGTGATCACCACTGTGTAAATCAACTATACGCCGATAAAACTTTAAAAATAAAAAATGAAATAAAATAATGTACACAAAGACCTTATCACACAGGGTCTGGTACAGAGTCATCTCACAATAAACAGTAGCTATTCTGATCGTGTGTGAGGCACACGGCAGGGTCCGGCAAGACAGTGGTACACAGCACAGCTGTGACTCCAGGAGGAAACGGTCTCCTCAAGGGAAAAAAAAAAAAAAAAAAATTAAAGTCTTGCTGTGGAAGAAACAGTTCCATGTAGGGAAAATGATGTCTTAGGTTAGAGCACAAGATTTTCAAGTGACAGGGGCTGTTAAACATCCTCTTGTCCAATCACGATTTTGTGTGGTAGGAAAACTGAGGATTATGATGACTGACTCACAGTCAAACAGCTAGTCGAACAGCAGAACTAGTTAAGAATTAAGATCTCCTGCCGGCCACGAGTTGGCTGTGTTTGTTAGTTCATTTTACCACGATTAATTTTTTATGGCGAAGCCGTCCTATGGGAAATAGCTTACATAGGTAAAGACATCCAAAGGCGAAATGGAGTTAGGATCTTCTTGGGGGGGGTATCAAAGTATAGGAATAAAAAGCGATGAAAGAAAGCTCAGCCTATTTGGGACAGATGTTCATAATTTTTTTTTTTCTCTCTCTCTTTGTGGAGACTTCAAGCTCCGTAAGGGCAAGGAGTTGGGTCTGCTTTGTTCATTTCTGTATCCTAGCATCCAGAAGGACGTCTGGAACAGCTCAGGTGATCAGTGACTGTTTGTTGAATGAATAAATGAATGAGATTAGGTAGCAGGAGTGCTTTGTCTGCATGGCCTGTCCTGAAGTGAACTGTCTGACGTGAAAATACTGGTCACAGGACAGCTTCTGGAGGCAAAGAGGTTCCTACGCGGCTGTGGTCTCTTTCCCAGTCTGTCTGCTCCAATGGTGCCACAAGCCTCAAGCTCACCGAGGACAACCATACCCGCGGTCACGACCCTGCCATTTTCACAGCCCCAATGCTCATGGTGGAGAAGATGGTAGACAGAAGCTGGGATGTGCTGATGTAGCAGCTACCAACTCTGTAAATACCGATGGACCCAGCAAAGTGGGGGAGGGGAAGGGTTCTCATGGCCTCAACTCTCTGCAAAAATCCCAGCTAGCATCCTGGGAATACACCAGCAATGGGCCTCTCAAGCTCACAGGCATCTGCCTCACTGAATTAGCACAGAGACAGAGAAAAGCAAAGCCTGAAGACCCTGCCTCTTGTTGTTCCCCAGTTTCAGCAAGCAACCTTCTGGTTTGGGGGGGAACGCAGGGGGGGGGGTAGGAGCAGAGTAAGCCGAGGAGCAGGATCATGCCAAAAAGAGATGGCGAGTACAGCCAGGCCACCATTCAACAGTTGCGAGGAATCCACTAATGAAGGGCCAAGGTGACCCCCAGGGTTCTCCATAACCTAGCCTTCTGCCCTGAGGATAGTCCAGCCACAGAACTTGGCATTTTCTTAGCCACAGCAACCAGGTGGGACTCAGGTGATTCATTCTCTGCAGCTGCGCCCCGCACGCTGCATCCCCTGGGCAGGGTGGCAGCTCAGGAAAGAAAGACAAAAAGGAAAGGACAGGCGGGGGCAGGGGCTTTGGACCTTGGGACCCCAATGCCCTGCCCAGCTATAGCTAAAGGGAGGTGGCAGAGGAAGGGGCAGAGATGACTTGGGAGAGAGAGATGGAAATACTACAAAGTGACTGAAACTGGGGAGGCAACGCAGACACAAGAGAGGGGGTGGAGAAGAAAGGCAGGGAGGAGAAAGGCCCTGCGTGGCCACAAAACGAAGGAACAGAGCAGCCCGCAGGGAAGAGGAGGGGCGGCCCTGTAAAGGAAGGGCGAGCACAGGGCAAAAAGCAAAGCGGGGATGAGTCTGAGCCAGAAAATGGTGCAGAATTCAGGGGCCAGGAAAATACTGAAGGGGAGGAAGCGTGGACTTCAGAAGACGAACTTCCCCCCCCCCAATTCACCTCCTCTCTTCGGCGATTCAGTCAGCCCTACAGTGCCATGTCCAGATTTGGGAGGGTGACAGGTCACAGCCAGACGAAATGAACACCCAGAGAAACGAGGGCCTGGAATCTCAAGCTTTTCCCAGCCATGTGGGGTTGGGTGAGGGAGCACAACGCCGAAGCTTCTTCTGGAAGCCATGGGAAAACCACCTTGGAGCGCGCCCCAGCCCAGCCTGCAGCCCGGCCTCCCCGCCCCGCGGGGTCAGGCCTTCCGCCCTGCTGTCTATCGGTCGGTCCATCTGTCCGGCGGGCCATCCCCCTCCCATCGCGGAGGCGCGAACACTCACGCAGGTGCGCGGGCAGGCGGATCGCGTCTTCCTCCATCCTGAGCGCTCGGGGCACTGGCACATGAAGCGGCGTCGAGGAAGCGTAGCTGGGCACCGGGCTCTCGGGGGGCGTATATGAAATTCGTTCCTGCTGTTAAAAAGAAGGGCAGCGAGAAGGGAGGGGGGGAAAGACAATGAAAGCCTGGAACGGAGATGTGACATCCGCGCAAGGGGCAGGAGGGCCGCGGGGCGGGGGCGCTGGCTGCCTCCCTAGACAGCTGTGTTTCCCATCGCCAGCACTGGGAATTGATCACGAAACGCTGGCAAGGTTTAAAATGGGGCTTGTCCTCTGCCCTCGGGTCAAGAGGTGTCCATTTTTTCCCCTCTCTGTACGAGTGGTTTGTTCCAGTAAAAGAGGCAAGACCAAGGGAATGAAACTATACGTCCAAAAGCGTGGCTTTAAAGAGCTCCTCTCTCAAAAATTCCTCTAAATTTTTACACTAAAACCATGTTTCCTCTTCTCTGGCAATATCCCCAAGCTTCCAATCAACGTAGGAGTCCATACTCAGATCCAGTCAGAGGTGAGCCCAAATGATGGCTTCTAAGTTCTAGATTTAGTTAATAAATCCACAAGCAAGAGTTTTCTCTCACCTACTCTGTCTCTTTACACAACCACCACTACCAAACACCTCCAGCGTTTCATTTTTTTCCCCTTCCCAGCAGGGAGTTATCTGCCACATCAACAGGCATTTCCTTGTCTCCCCCATTTCTCTATCTTAGAATGACTATTTCCTTTCCTTCTGAAGCATTTCAGGGCCCACTCACAGAATAATCCTCATTTAAGGAAGTACTGTTTAATTGAAGATCTTTACTCAACCGACAAAGGAAAGGGGGACAAGAAGACTTGACACCACCTCTGTTTAAATTCAAGCACACAGCGTTTGTTAGAGCAATTAAATCAAGTGGATGAGATGGGAGGATTATTATTCGTTTTCAGTTAAAATGTGGCAAATGATGGCAAGAAACCAACCATTGTGTTCAGCTGGAAGAGGAGGGCAATTTACATCGCAGCTCGACATACCAACTGGTTTGACTTGCAGTCCACACAGAAACATAACTTCCATTCGTTTCTGTGGTTTAACTGGGCAAAGTAAAGTGGGACACACACGGTCCAAAAATAAGGTGGTGGTGGGGTGGTGGGTGGTGGTAGGAGATCCGTAAGTTGCCATTATGAAAACAAAAATCAAGAGCAGAAGAAAAAAAAAAAAAACAGATTAAAATAAAGCGAAGGGGGTGTTTACGTTTTGGAAAGAGTTCTCTAACATTTTAGACTCTATCAACTGTGCAAAGGGAAGCAGGGGAGTCCCCCAGCCCTGGACCAAAATGAAGCTTCTCTTCTGCTTATAACCTGGAAAGTTTGGTGGTTGTGGTAGGAAGTTTCAATTTTAAATGAATATATACATACTTTTTTTGTAATTTCCGAATGGAATCACTATACCGTTCCTGAGGCATCCTCTACTGGCAACTAGGGCATTTGAAACACTTCTGTTTAAACGCACTTCTTAAAGTTTCCTAGTGAATTTTTTTTTTTGTTGTTGTTGTTGTTTTATGCTTTTACCTGCGGCATATGGAGGTTCCCAAGCTAGGGGTCAAATCGGAGCTGCAGCTGCCAGCCTACGCCAGAGCCACAGCAATGCCAGATCCGAGCTGTATCTGCGACCTACACCACAGCTCATGGCAACACTGGATCCTTAACCCATTGAGCAGCGAGGCCAGGGATCGAACCTGCAACCTCATGGTTCTAGTCAGATTCATTTCCACTGCGCCACCACAGGAACTCCCTCCTAGTGAATTTCTTACTGAAGGGCAGACACCCTCGATTTAAATTTCACCTCTGGATCAATCAAGGTGTCCTATGAAAGGTAGCCCAGAGGCAACACCTTCCACTTCACCTTTTGTGAACTTCACCAAACATCACACATATTTGGGGCAACTCTAACTTAAGGATGAGTTATATTTTTGGTGTTTGGTTTGGGGGTTTTGAGGTGAAAAAGGCAAAGACAAACACACATATGGGAAACATACAAAATATGTTTGGGGGTTTTCAAGGTGAGATAGGCTTTTTTTTTTTTTAAACAGTTAAACATAGTCTGTTTTTCTAGTGTAAAAAATTCTCCATAGGCTTCAACCCTCAACTAACTCCCCACCAATATACGTCTAGCTATCTTATCTACCGTTAACTTTATTCCCAGAAATAGCTTTCTGTTTTGTTGGGGTTTTTGCAGAAGTGAAACTGTTGATGAAGAAAACATCGTGCAGCCAGAGCTTTCAAATGGCATGGCGCGAGCGCGAGAAAAAAAGAAGGTGGCATTTCGTAAGACAGTGACTTTCTCTTAAAGCCAGGAGAAACTGACAAGATCCTGTAACTGGTCCGGACGCGTGAGAGAGGCCACCTCAAGCCCAGCTCCTCACCCTCACCGGCTCCATCGAGGTGGGAGGAACCCAGCCCTCACAGCAGATTTGACTTTGTTTCTTGGGAAGTCGATCGCGAAGCCTGCTGAGAAAAGGGTCGAGCGAGGTGTCACCTTGAAAATGTATACACTCTGACTTGCTACATTATCGTGTTGGGCCTTCTTTTTGTTGTCCTTTCTTTGGAGCAGCCCCCTGTGTGTTTCCATTTGTGCCTGGTCCCCTGTCCTTATTGCCACCCTGAGTCCACACGGCACGGCCGGACCCCTCGTGCCCAAACAATTCGAGATGAAAACCGCCACACTATGTCATGATGACACCCCTAAAAAGAAGGCCCGAGACTAAGGGATTGTGGACCTCGAGGGCCGTGTACTCTTGGTGATGGTTTTCACTCAGCAATAGAGCAACACCTTAAGCCTGGGATGGAGGCTCTTTTCAAAAGGTTCGCTGACATGTGGAATCTGAAAAAAAGGACAGACTGAACTTCTTTGCAGAACAGAGGCTGACTCACAGACTTTGAAAAACTTATGGTCTCCAGAGGAGACAGTTTTGGGGGGTGCGGGATGTGCTTGGGCTCTGGGATGGAAATCCTGTGAAATTGTGATGATCATGATATAACTACAGATGTGATAAATTCATTGAGTAATTAAAAAAAAAGTTTCAAGGACGAGATTTGTGCGAAACAAAAGAAACGGTAGGTACTTTGACTAAAGGGGGAAAAAGCAAAATGTGCTTTTGGGCCCTCAAACAATATGCTAGTGGCCACACACCTACAGTGACCCTGGGTTTGTGGCCAGCAGTGGGAAAGGGGACCCCAGAAAGGATGCTGCCCAGTGTGTGGGCTCCTGTCCAAGGAGAACCAAACTCACACCTGGGGACCCCACACCACAGACGCATCTCCTTTATCTCTCTTTTTGTTCCTCTCTGGGGTGACTGACATGGTTCGCATTCTTTTTTTTTTTTTTTTTTGGCTGCATCTGCGGCACAAGGAGGTTCCCAGGTTAGGGGTTGAATGGGAGGAGCTACACAGCCACAGCCACGCAGGATCCAAGCCGCATCTGCAACCTACACCATAGCTCACGCAATGCTAGATCTTTAACCCACAGAGTCAGGCCAAGGATCGAACCCGAGTCCTCATGGATATTAGTCGGGTCCATGACTGCTAAGCCACAATGGGAACTCCTGGTCCTCATTCTTAAATCTACTGCTGTAACCATGCACCTAATATCCACTGTGGCACAATCCCCAGACTGTCAGCCATTAGAAACATGAAATAAATAGCGTCATCTTTGGGAGTTCACATTATGGCTCAGCAATAATGAACCAGACCAGTATCCACGAGGACATGGATTGAATCCCTGGCCTCGCTCAGTGGGTTAAGGATCCAGCATTGCCATGAGCTGTGGTGTAGGTCGCAGACGTGGCTCAGATCCCACGTTGCTGCAGCTGTGGCTCTGGCTGGACCCCTAGCTTGGAAACTGCCATATCTTGCAGGTGTGGCCCTAAAAAGACAAAAAATAACATACTGCTCTCTTTGATGGAGACACCCAGACAGAGAGGCTTAAAGAGATGAACATCCCCAAATAAAGGAAACTTCTTTATTCTCAGAACTGCGTCTCTAGTCTCAGCCCAAGGAAGGGAAGGGGAGTACCAGCTTACGGGGCATTTACCTCTAGAGCACGTTGTCAGCCGGATGAAAACCAGAGGTGTTTTAGTTTAACATGACAGAGGGGAATAACGATTTCCCCAAGAGGACTATAACCACTGCTCTAATTAAATTAAAATGCTGCAGACAGTGATGTTAATGCCTTCGAGTGGCGGAGGAGGATACACTGCCTGTGGAGGTCAATGGTGTGACGACACATGCCGTGATGTGGTTACATTATTGTTTGGATGCTGCAGAAGGAAAACATGCTGCTTTCCCACGTGCCCGCACAACCTCTGAAACCTATGGGCAGAACAAAAGGGAGCCCTGCCACTTCTCAGGCCAGTTGTGATATCTCTGAGAAGGGAGTGGGGTGGGGGGTGGGGGCTGGAAGAGCAGCACAAAGCTCTGGAAAGAGAAAATAAGGCTAAAAATAGTTTTGGGCAACGGATGAAATGTAAATGTTACTCACCATTATAGAAAGCCGAAAAAAAAAAAAAATGAAATGGAATATGGAGTGGGGAGGCTGCAAGCACATTGTGGAAACCAAAGGGAGCTCTATCTCCCCTCTCCTCACTCCTCCCCAACCAGAAAAGGCCAGAGGGAACCCATCTAATTCTGCTCATTTTTGAACCAACTGCTTAAAACCTGTGACTTTCACATAAACCAAGCTTATAGGCTTTGTGTTCAGGAGGAGAATGGTGTTTCGCCTCTCCCTGCCCCCACTCCATTCCTGCCTTTTAGAAAAGAGTTAAAAACTGAATATTCTTATTACCAAAAGAAGAGTCTTGGAGTTCCCTGGTGGCCTAGTGGTTAAGGATCCAGTGTTGTCACAGTGATAGCTTGGGTTTGATCCCTGGCCCAGCAACTTCCACACACTGTGGGTGTGGCCCAAAAAAAGTCTTTCCTTTTCAAAATTATTCAATTGGGAGTTTCTATCAATCACAGGGATCCCCTAGTGCATTTATGCATTTGTTTTTACGCCATTAATAAGTTTTTGAAAACCCTGCAGCCCGGAGAAACTGAAATGTGAACCTTCTGCAAATAAAGTTAAACCATTTCTGGAACTGAGAAAAACAGAAATAAAGTTTGGCTGTGCAGTCCACCCATATCTGGGTGGGTTCAACCAACCACGGAGTGAAGACATTTGGGGGAAACATTTTTTTCGGAAAGTTCCAAAAAGCAAACTTGAACTTGCCACATGCTGGCAACTATTTATATAGCATTTACATTGTATTGGGTATTAGAAGTGATCCAGAGATGCTTCGGAGGGAGGGTGTGCATAGATGATATGCAAATACTGTGACATTTTATATCAGGGAGTTAAGCCTCCATAGATTTTGGTATCCTCAGGGGTCTTGGGACCAGATCCCATCAGATCATACCGACAGACAATTGTACTTGCAAAAAGACGGTTTAGAGTTAAATTCATCGGAGACAGAGTGGCATGCTGATAATGTTCAATATTGGGAGGTCAGGATCTCTTTTCCACCCTGTATCTTTTGAGGAAAGCTGCCTGGGAAAGATGATGCTTGTACCACAGTCATCTTCTACAGATTGAAAGAAGAAATCTCTCTCCTATGGGAAACTATTGAGATTTACTAAACTGAAGTCTGAATACACAGTTATTTAACTATACTCTCTGGCTGTAAGATAATTCAGAGCGGTCGTTTGGCCTTCATTATTAACAAGTGAAAGCAATGCATCATCAAAACACTGAACAAGACTGAATTTTTTTTTTTTTTATAGGGCTGTACCTGCAGCACATGGAAGTTCCCAGGCCAGGGATCAAATCCAAGTCGAGCTGCAAGCCACGCCACAGCTGCAGCAATGCCAGATTCTTTAACCTACTGTGTCAGGCTGGAGATGGAACCTTTGCCACCACAGAGTTAATACCAGACCCTAAACCCACTGTGCCACAGTGGGAACTCCTGAACAAGACTGAATTTTGAGCTGCAGTGTTTTAGGTGTCATGGATGCAACCAGCATACACAAGGACCTGCACTAACATACTCGTGCATGCCAATTTCTTTCACTTGAAAGACTACACGGAATATTTTATTCATCAAGTTTAGTGAGATCATCTTATCCTGAGAAAAGATACAAACGTCACTCTTCTTTGCTAAACTGTACACACAGCCACAGTCCATGATATCACCGGCATCTTTCCAGAAAGAAACAGTATACTTTAGGATCTGGGTTGAGAATATAGCTTAGGATCTGAGGAATTCAACTAAGAATTCTGAAGTAGAAAACCAGGTCTGGCAAATCATAGCAGTGAGGCTGTGACACTATCTTTCCATCTTAGAGGCTCCAAAAGACATCTAAACCAGTGGCCTGAGTCAATTTTCCTTAAGGTCCAGCTCCACTCCTGAGAGAAATATCCCTGTGGATGCTAAGTCATTAGATTTTTACACCCCGACTGGTCTTTGGGTTTTAACATGCTTGCAGTCATCTCAGAGGGTTAAAAAAAGGGGGTGGGGTGGGGGGAGTACCAGTGAAAACTAGGATGGGTGGGACTTACACTCCTGGTCCCCAGAACATCCTCCCTTGGTCACCCAGACACCCATTAAGCCGGGAAGGGGGGAGAGCAGGGGAGGGTGCACCTCACAAACCACACTCACACTCTGTGTGAATCTTCCTGGGAGCCTGGCTTTACCTGTCCAAGGAGTGCTCTTGCTTTGGACACTGAAAAAGATGGGTTTGGTACCTAAACTATGTAAATTCCTACATACTTCGAACTGAAACAGTCCTTTCCTCCCCTTCCTGACCTACGATATGCTAAAATCTGAAGACAATGTATTGCATCTGTCAAACAGATACAGCAAAGCCACAGCACCTTAAGTCTTCCTTTTGCCCAGAACTAAGTTATTTATTTTTTATTTATTTATTTTTTTTGCTATTGCTTGGGCCGCTCCTGCGGCATATGGAGGTTCCCAGGCTAGTGGTTGAATCGGAGCTGTAGCCACCTGCCTACGCCAGAGCCACAGCAACGCGGAATCCGAGCCGCGTCTGCAACCTACACCACAGCTCATGGCAACGCTGGATCCTTAACCCACTGAGCAAGGGCAGGGACCGAACCCACAACCTCATGGTTCCTAGTTGGATTCATTAACCACTGCGCCACGATGGGAACTCCAGAACTAAGTTATTGATGCACAATTGGATAAAGAAAAAGAAGCATGAGCAAGAGGTCCTGCAATCAGCATCACTGTAAAAGATTACTAAGTTTTTTTTTTTTTTTTCCCCATGACTGTTCTGAAACATTTCAGCATTCATCAAGCGTCCCCTAGGAGCCAAGGCCTTTCCTAAGCATTATGAATTTCACCACTCTAAGTCCTAGAATTTCCAAGATGGCTCTAATATTAAAACTGCTGTATCATTTTACCCATAAGTAGACATGGATACTCATCCATCAATACTTACACCCCTTGAACCTATGTCCCAATCTTGGCTGGAAAACACAGTCTTTGCAACAACCGGGGAGAATAACTAGCATTAAGGCAGCACTTGGAATGTGCTTCCCCCAAAGCCTGTGTTTTCTTTCGGACTCACAGTAACCCTGCAAGGAAGGCATCATGCCCACCCCCCCCTTCCCCATGAGGAAACTGATCTGAAGATTGCAGGGCTTGAGCAATCTATTGAAGTCACCAGCTCAGGAGCTGGCGTGGCGGGTAAGAAAGTTAAGGGGGGCCAGCCTGTCTGCAAGGGCTTCACCACTTCAGGGGAATCCCATGAGGTAAATCCAAGCTGAAGACAACAGGTGTGGCTTTGGACTATTTATTTCCTTGCTTTGGGCTGTGACCCCTCACAGAATTCCAGCAGGGGTCCCGAAGGTCACTCCACAGAGGGCCCCCAGCCAGGGTGCCGACTTTTTGTAAGCATGTTCCTTCTCCTACTGGAAGCCCAGATGGAAGGAGGAAGTGCATTCAGCTGAAAGAAGGGGACTAAATGCAGCGGACGAAGGACGTTCTCCGGCGCGACCCCTGAGCTCTAGACTCTATCCCAGGACCCCTATTACCGCAGGACGCAATCAGAGAGGCCTCCAGGGCATCTACAGCGATATCGTGCCCATGAGCAGTTCACTCTGGACAGAAACCTCATCTCAGGGAATTTTTGAGGAAGCCCATCTTTGTCACTAACAATTTCTTCGACAACCACAAAAACCATGTGCCTTACTCCGCGCCTTTCCATTTATCCGAGAGCAGCAAAATCTAAATGTACAGGCGAGACACACAGGAGCAGTGAGGAGGAAAGGCCCCGTCATTTATTCGGGGCCTGTTAGGGGGCAGATCTCTGGACTGAGAAGGAGAAATCACAGGGGCCACTGTCCAACAAGGCTTGTCCAGCGGTCTGATGATGCACCCTCCCTTTCAAAGAAGAAGGGATGATGGAGGCACTGAGGGTGTAACTGTGGGATCCTCGAAGATGTCTTCAAATACGGAAGGGCCAGTGTCAGAAGGGTTAAGGCTTCCCCGAGCATCTCAGAGGGCAGGGCCAGCCACAGACACCTGTGCGCTAGAAATGTGCCTCTGATTTACTGTTTTCCCCCTAAAGCTGATTTAAGCTGAGGTCGAAAGGTGACTCTGAAAGGGGGTCCTGTGGTGGGAAGGAACGTATATAAAACCTGAAGGTGCCTTTCCGAGATGCTGCTTCTATTCAATCTTGTATCTCCCAGCAAGTCAGAGCGTTTTAATTACAGTGTGGGCAGAACAGATCCAAACAAAACAGGATCACCACAATCCCCTTCCCTATCCGTTGGTCCCCTGAGGCCCCTTCACATGATCTGAGGGTTCTCCCCAAAATAATCTGAAAAAGCACTAGCATCGACAACTCGCAACAACCCTTTTGAAGACAGGCGCCAAAGCAAAAACCTCAAATAGATTTCTTTATTGTTCTCATGTACAGACATTTTAATTAAGATCTTTTCCAGCCCAGAGATAGCTAAGAATTTCTCTTTTTTTTTCTTTTCTTCTGAATTTCTTAAATATTTTTGACATGAATAGTAAGCAGAATCTCAAGCTGTGATTCCTTTGCATGCCAGGTTGTGGTTTCCAGGGAGGTCTAGGCTGGAAGGATGCTCAGCTCATTTGGCTGGAAGCCAGTGCTGATGCAGGCAAGGTCATGGGCTTTAGACCTGGCTGGGAAAATGAAACGCATGCCACTCCACAGCCCAGGTTACACCCCAATCCCTGACATGATGTAGATGACTGCTCTCGCCCAAGGTGGAGATTGGGGACCAATACCAAGACTGGATTAGATCAGCAACAAACAGCGCCACTCCTGGAAACCCCAGGAAAGCACATGTCCTACTGATTGTGGGTCACTTCAGAATAAGAAAGTTCCCCTTGTGACTCAGTGGATTAAGAACCGGACTAGTATCCATGAGAATGCAGGTTCAACCCCTGGCTTGGCCCAGTGGGTTAAGGATCTGGCATTATCCTGAGCTGTGATGCAGGTCACAGACATGGCTCAGATCCTGCGTTATGGTGGCTGTGACACAGGCCAACAGCGGCAGCTCCAATTCGACCCCTAGCCTGGAAACTTCCATATGCCATAGGAGTGGCCTTAAAAAAAGAAAGGGGGTTAAAAAAAAGGGGGGGGGGTGACTTTATACAGAGGCAGCTGGTATCACCTCTAGGAAAAATACAGTGTTGCTGTGGGGTTTATCTACAGGTACTCACAAAGCTTTTGTTCAACCCTTTGCAAAAGGGTCACTGAATTCTTTCTTCCTTATTCTAACAGCAGAAGAAGCAGGTACTCAGAAGAACAGCAGTTTATATCCCAGGCACAACAAAGTGTGGCCAAGTTCGGCTCTTGATTAGCTGCTTTCTCCTCCATTAATGCCATTCCCTTTAATGATGTGGCTATTACAATTAGCCAGTCTGCAGTGTCCCTGCCTGGGGCTAATGAGTAATGAACTGCAAGAGTTACCAGTTAGTTGTATCAAGGGCACCATTAAAGGGCTCGTCTCAATTTCTCCCCGCAAAGGAGTGATGTCTCCCAGGCATGTCCCACCTGCCATGGCTCCCCTGCTGCACTCATGGCACCCCCAGGAGCCAGCTCCTGGGGGGCTCAAGGGACCTTAGCATCTGAACAGAGGAAAGGATGGGGGTCAGGCTTCCGTGGAGCCTCAAAGGGATGTACATCAACCATTTATTCCTCCTTCCCTTTCCACCTGCCGTCTTATGCCTCATAGACCTTCCCCGAGTCCCTCAGCAGTATCCCCCATTCTGTTCCAGCATCACCCTGGGCTTAGCCCATCTTCATTTCTTTGGGAGTGACTGTCCCTGAAAACCTTGGAAAAGGAAGAGAGAGAGAAAGAGATGCTCCAGCTTAAATGCACACCCTCAGCAGCTTGCTAGGGGTGGCTGGAGGGGAGGCAACTCAGACCTTCTTTAAAACGGAATGGATTTTTTTTTGCCCTGTGATTTACCTTCACAAAAATGTCGACTTAAATGGATCACATGGAGTACTTGTTCTGGCTCAGTGGAAATGAATCTGACTAGTATCCATGAGGATGCAGGTTCAATCCCTGGCCTCGCTCAGTGGGTTAAGGATCCGGTATTGACGCAAGCTTGGACGTGGCTCGGATCTGGCGTTAATGTGGCTGTGGTATAGGCCAGTGGCGACAGCTCCAATTCGACCACTAGCCTGGGAACCTCCATATGCCTCGGATGTGGTCTTAAAAAGACAGACAGAAAAAAAAAAAAGAAAGAAAGAAAGAAAGAAAATGACAACATGCTGAATGAAAAGTGTTTGGTTTTAAAAACTGGATGCCAGAGCAAGATGTACATTCTAGTTCAAATGAGGGTCATCCAGAGAAATGCCAAAGACAGACTTTAAAATAGCCCCACTGAAGTCTGCATGAAGTCCCTGCCAGGTCCTAACTGGAAGCCACCCATTTCCAAGGAACCAGTATATACTCCACCCACCTCCATCATGAAGAAGGCTGGGTTACAACCCCCACCAGGGTCAAACCGAACTAATTCCCTTGCTCTGCATCTATCAGATAATTCCCGGGTTGCCTCAGGCTGAGAAATAAGTAGAACTAGAAAAAGCCCTGAAAACTATATCTAGAGTAACAAGTGCAAATTAGGTCTGGAAAAAGATTTATGTATCTCTGTAAAATGTTTACTACCAAAATAATTTTCAACAACCCCCCAAAAGAACACTATCCTTAAAAAGCACCATAAAAGAAAGAAGTCAGCATCTCCTCGGTGCTTGCTGCCTGAGAAACTGGCAATGCAATACCCAACCTTACCGACACACAGTTATTTTAAAGATAAGTAAGATGCAGTCTATGAGGTATTATGAATTTTCTGAAGCAAAGGCTCTCCGCAAATGCAAGGCGTGATTATGGTGAGAAAATCTGAAAAGTTCCAAATAAAGCATTACTTTTTATGTGCGCTTTAAGAATTCAACTTGTCGGACTTCCCGTCGTGGCGCAGTGGTTAACGAATCTGACTAGGAACCATGAGAGTGCGGGTTCGATCCCTGGCCTTGCTCAGTGGGTTAAGGATCCGGCGTTGCCGTGAGCTGTGGTGTAGGTTGCAGACGCGGCTCAGATTCCGCATTGCTGTGGCTCTGGTGTAGGCCGGTGACTACAGCTCCGATTCGACCCCTAGCCTGGGAACCTCCATATACCGCGGGAGCAGCCCTAGGAAAGGCAAAAAAAAAAAAAAAAAAAAAAAAAAAAGAATTCAACTTGCCTATGTTGTAGAATGGGAGATTAACTTAATTGAAACCATGACTGAAGGTGGACAATGACTTCACTCTACTGACGCAAGAATTAGGGCAGAATTTATCCCCTCCACACCCCCTGCAGCCTCTGTAACTCAGAAGTAACCTATAAACAACCTTGAACATTGATTAACTCACACACCTACATCTCCACTTTAGAAAAGCTTTTCCAGAAGTCATAACCATCTTGGCAAGTAATTTTTCATATACTGTCAGAAACCATAGAAATTCTGTGATTTTTAGACACATCACTCCTTAAATGAACTCAGGAAAGGCATCTTCCTCTTCATTGTGGTCACAGTTAGAAAGACCTGAGGGTTTTTCTTTTTCAACTCCTGATCACTCAAAACAAGTTCGGCTCGCAAGGTGAATATTCCTATGAAAACGCCATCAGCACCAGCAGCGTTCTACAAACTTAATGACAGGAATGAGAGTAAAACAGAGGCGCGTGTGTGCGCGTGCACCCGTGATGACAGCAGTAATTAACACAACGTTTAGCAGCTTGAAAGAATAAACTCATACACGGCACCCTTGTAGCCCTGTTGTTGAGACTAACTGATCGTTTATTTTACACAAGACCCTGTGTCTTCATAACAACTGTTGTGCTCGATAGTACGTGAAAAATATGCTTGCATTTCCACCTACTTCAGGGACTCGGGATCTTCCAACAATTTGGGAAACACACATTTTCAATCAGGTATCCTGAATCTAGGCTGCATGTCAGAATCCCCTAACGAGGCTTTAAGGGCGGAAAAAAAAAAATCCCAGTATCCAAGTAAACAACCAGGTATCAACATTTCTAAAGCGCTTCATGGGACTCCAATATGCAGAGAGGGAAGACTGAGAATCAGTACCTTACATCAGGACATGAGTAAGTAAATCCAGACACACGTGAAATGATTATGTTTCACAATCGTTTTTCAGAAGCCTTATTAACCATCTGCTAATTGTCCTTTCCTCCTGAGTAAACTGCTGCTGTTCTGCCTTTAACCACGAAACAGAGGCAATAGTGTAATACAGCCAGTTCCTGCATGATGTCTCCCTGACCCGCATAGAACAAGGGCCCCAGACAGGTGTGTCTGCGGAGGTTCCTCTTCCCTCCCAACTAGCTCTGGAGTTCCCCCCCATCCCCACCCCTGCAGAGGCTGCTCAGCTTCTCTTTCTGGAGCGCCACAGGGGCCTCATGTTCCCAGCAGCACCGGCTGCACTTGAAGCGTGTAGCAGCAGCAAGACAAGGGTGATGATGGGGAGCAACGAGGGAAAGAAAACCCGTTCCACTCCTGCCTGCCCTTCCTCCCGCCTCTCATCCAGAAGGGTCTGTCTTCAGGTGCTCAGGTCCCAGACCCCCTTCCTCCAGCTTAAGAGTGAACCCAGGGGTTCTCACTGTGGTGCTGTGAGTTAAGAATCTGATGGCAGCAGCTCATGTCGCTGTGGAGGTGTGGGTTCTATCCCTAGCCCGGTGCAGGGGGTTGAAGGATCCAGCATTGCCATAGCTGTGGCTTGGATCCAATCTCTGGCCCAGAAATTTTCATATACCATGGGTACAGCCAGAAAAAATTTAAATAATAATAATATTAATAAAAGAATGAACCCACATCCAGTAGCTTAGAGTCTGGGAGCCACTATTCCCAAGGTGGGGGGCACTGACCCCACAATGGCCCTCGGGGTGCCTGTGCACCACTCTAAAATGGTGTGGGGAACATGTTCCGCCCCCCCCCCAAAGTAACCTTGCTACTAGTGATTAGGTCTTTATTTTTGCACATAAACTGTCACCTGACTATAATCAGGAGAAACGTCTTTTAAAAATTTTTTTGGCTGCACCTGCGACCTGAGAAAGTTCTGAGGCCAGGAATCGAATCTGAGCCACTGCAGTGACACAGTCGACTCCTTAACTGCCAGGCCACCGGAGAACTCCTGGAGAAACGTCTTAACCCCTCAAGCAGCTGGTTTCTTAGTACAATCTTGGAGCCTAACCAGTAGAAATCTTGAGCCTGCTAGGGTCTTTACCAAGAGAGTTGAAAGCAAGCCCTTCCATACCCGTTCTGCCCTCCTAATGCCCCTAGGAGGCATGTCACCAGCAACAGCACAAAACCTACTGGACAGATGTAGGAACCGAGGTGGAAGGGTTAACAAGATTCTTGGATGAGTCCCAGAACTGCTCTGGAGGGAGCTAGCAGTCCTAAAGCCAAAAATGCCATCTTCCTCCCAAGTTACCTTCTGCCTATGGTGCTTTTTTTCACTTTTTTGTTGTTGTTCTTTTGGGGGCTGCACCTACAGCATATCGAAGTTCCCAGATTAGGGGCTGAACCAGAGCTGCAGCTGCCAGCTTCTGCCACAGCCACAGCCACACCAGATCCTTCACTCACTGAGAGAGGCCAGAGATTGAACCTGCATCCTTATGGATACTAGTCAGGTTCGCAACCCCCTGAACCACAACAGGAACTCCCTGCCTATAGTATTTTTTATTTTTTTTTAATTTTTTTTTTATTATAGTATTTTTTAAAGGGGTTCCTGTTGTGGCTCAGTGGGTTAAGAACCCAACATTGTGTCCATGAGGATACAGGTTCTATTCCTGGCCTCACTCAGTGGGTTAAAGATCTGGCATGGCTGTGGCAGTGGCTGGCAGCTGCAGCTTCAATTTGACCCCTCGGCTGGGAACTTCCATATGCCACAGGTGTGGCCATAAAAGCGGGGTTCGGGGGGGTAACCTCTTGGTCATCACGATAAAGTCCGTGTTAAAATGGCCCTTCAGGGGAAGAGGAGCTCACTTAAGACCAGAGCTGATTTATTTATTCATTCTTTTATTTAAAAAAAAAAATTCTCCAAAAAAGTTACTGGAAACCAAAGTTCTTCCAATAAGACAAAATTTCAACAGTTTCCAAGCATCTTGATGTTATTAGTATTTTATCTCTTCTTCCTTTAAGCAAAACACAATCCTAAAACAGTGACAAAATTATGGCACGAAGATGGCTTTCTTATCTAAAATTCACTCAGGTGGTAAAAGTCCCAGAGTGGGTAGTAATTCTCATTGCATCTTTAGGAAGCAACTTGCCAGCCAAGCTGTGAAAGCACACTGTGGCATCACCAGCCAAGCCTCACGAGGAGTGTCAAGGGTTCTAACACGGAGCTGCCAACAACAGAAAACTATCACAGAAGGCTCTAGAAAGTTTAACCAAAACGTTGAAATAAGGACTCTGAAAAATCACCTGGAGCTTGTAGAGTTGACACAGGAGCTAGAAAAGGGCTAATATTTCCTTCGTCGCTATGAAATTCCTCTTGCGTTGTATTACTTTATATTCCTTGCCACGAGCCAACCGAATCTATGCTGCCAATCATCAAGATTTCTGCCTGAAGAAAAGGTGAGTGGACTGGGCAGACACAAATGACAAAGCGCTTGATGCAGGAGAGAGTTCTTTGTTCTCATGAGCATCAGTGGTTTCTCAAACGTATTTGCAAACCATTCTGATAAACACAACCAAAGCTATCTTCTCAATGAACTTACCCTTGTTAAAACCTATTTTCCAACTCTCAATTATTATAAACCCATCCATATAAAAGACCACAGTATCACAACTGGGAAAATGTGTCTGCCACTTATGAAGTCTAGTGACTTCCCCTAGAAGGTCCTAAGCACACTTCCCATGGATCCTATCAGGCATTGTCTAGACTAGCGCCGTTTGACAGAAATAGGATACAGGCACATGTGTAATTTAACGTTTTCTAGTTGATGCAGAAGAAAAGGTAAAATTAAGTAATATATTTAACCCAATATATCTAAACTATTCTTTCAACATATAATAAAGATATAAAGTTATTGAGATATATTACTTTTCTTCATGCTAAGTCTTTAAAATATACTGTCTAGTTTACATTCCAGTTCAAATCAGACACTATATTTTCACAACAAATACTTGATCTGACTTCAGTGTTCACAACATTTACAGCCGAAAAGGTAAATTCACAGACCCAACATTGTTCCAAACATATTTTAAAAGACTTGTGACAACTGAATCGAGTACATTTTCAAATTCAAATTCATTAAAATTATATAGATAAAGAATTCAGTTTCTCTGCTGCACTAGCCACTTGCAGTGCTCACAGCCTCAAGTAGCTGCTGGTGACCATACTGTCCAGATCCTGCGGCAATGGATACCACACAGAGACAAGCAGGGGGGCCACAAGGTGGGGACACCATCGCACATCCTTTCAGAAACATCCTAAGCTCTGGAAGGACAAAGGCTACAGATGACCTATATTCCTCTCCCTTCATTTCTCCAGTCATTAGCATCCTCCAGACTGAAAGCCATTTATAGAGAAGGATGAAGGGGCCGGAGGTCCTTCTTGGCCTGGTACTCAGAGACCACGGGCACTGACTACTCAACAGAAAAACACACAGAGGAGTTGGACAATAAGGTGCTACCATAGAGCACAGGCAACTATATTCAGTGTTCTGTGATGAATCATAATGGAAAAGAATACAGAGAAGATTGTATAGGAGTTCCCACCATGGTGCCATAGGTTAAGAATCCAACTGCATGCAGCAGCTGGGGTCGCTGCAGAGGTGTGGGTTCCATCCCCCAGCCCAGCAGAGTGGGTGAAAGTATTCAGTGTTGCCACAGCTATGGCTCAGATTCAATCCCTGGCCCAGAGAACGTCCATAGGCCACAGGTGCAGCCATAAAAAAATTAAAAATAATTTTAAAAAAAAGGGATGTGTATGTATAATTGAATCACTTTACTGTATACCAGAAATTAACAGAACATTGTAAATTGACCATACTTCAATTAAAGAAAAAAGGGGGCAGTTCCCATAGCAGCTCAGTAGTAACGAACTTGACTAGTATCCATGAAGATACAGGTTCGATCCTTGGCCCTGCTCAGTGGGTTAAGAATCTGGCATTGCTATGAGCTGTGATGTAGGCTGCAGATGCGGCTTGGATCTGGTGTTGCTGTGGCTGTGGTGTAGGCTTGCAGCTGCAGCTCCAATTTAATCCCTAGCCTGGGAACTTCCATATGCCATGGGTGCAGCCCTAAAAAGACCAAAAAAAAAAAAAAAAGGAGTATAGAGGAGTTTTGTCTCCATCAGGTCAAGTCTTTTGCTTTCTTCTTCTCCATCAATATGTCTCTCTTCCTCTTTCTCCCTTTAACTACCTAACCCATTTCCCTGGGAGCTGAAAAACGAGTTGGTTCAGGACGCTGCTCTGCAGAGTTTCAGCTCTCCTCCCTAACAAGAATCATCACTGTTCCTTGCAACCTTTCCTCAGACGGATCACTCCCGAACTTGGCCACAATCCTTAGGCGATGCCCAGAAATATAACCCAGCTGCAACGCCTGAAGCTCGGGGGCACATGGCTTCATACTAATTATTTCCACCACCTAGAATTCTGACCCATAAAAGAGAAATTTAGACTTCTCAAAAGATACTTTGCCCTTATCAGGGGGACGATGCTTGTAAATAGGAGAAAACAGACTTAGAGCAGGAGAAAAGCTTTATACGGAGTAAAAGCCATGATTCAACATCTCTTGAGAGAAAGTCTGGGTCTGGCCTGCCTGACTTGACTCCATGCAGTGGGTACAGCAGTTTTTCAAAAGGAACACAGGCTCCCTAAGCTGTGACTGCCATTCTACCGGAAGCATCTTCTTCAAAGGAAGGATGTGCCTTAGGGACCTTTGATAAGGCACAGCTCCTCCCTCCATATACGCAGCCTTACCAAGACTAACTGTACAGTTTTGGTGAAACTTGCATGTATTCTTTCGCCAATGCTAACCATCCGTTTCTGCATTCCCTTACTTTCCAGACGAGAAAACAACATAAGTATATCCCTCAACAAATACTCCACCGTTCCTCCACACTGACCGTTCCCTCTAAGACTACAAAAAGAGCAGAGGGGCAGACCTGAGTCTTAGCTTCCTATGTATGAATGGAGACAAGTGTGCTCACTGATGAATGACATTCTAAGCAAATCAATTGAGTTAAAATCAGTAAAAAGGCCATGTAAACCATGATGATATTATTCTTAGGCAATGGCTCCCATTTCTTTTAGACTGAGGTCCGAAAACAAACACTGATTTCCTGCCCACTCCTTTCACCCAGAGCTTAAAAAAAGGAATATGCGTTGTTTCCCTGCATTGTAACCTTTCATGTATGGACATCTGATATCAGATCGTTGGGAAGAGAAGAGCAAATAGAGTCTTCCTCAGTTCGGACTAGAAAACTCCGTCCATCTAATTTCCTGACTGGCCTCGAGGGATCGACATCTACAGCACAGGACAAACACTGATAAAGTAGAAACCTCTGCGTGGCCCTGGGCATCCTAAGACCTAAATACAAATCCTACCCATTTCAAACCACTGTCAATACACACTTTCTAGTTCAACACGGGTGTTTAGAAAACTTGCTCTCACTGATCATGGGTTTTGAACTCTGCCCTCCTGACCCCGTGTTTTAGCATTTCCTCCTTATTTAGAGACTCTGCTGTGGGGTCCCATTCAGGGCTTCCTGTCCTGCCTCTCTCCAGGTCCCAGGCCAAGTCCCTCCTTGGCAGACCTTGCCCTTGACTGTGGATCTGGGTTTCCTCCTGCTCCCCACCACGTCCCCTGCACCCAGAGCAGCGCCTGGTGGCCCATGGCAGCCCTCGTTATGTATTTACTGAATGAACAAATGAGCCTCATTAGTCAAGCTTACTCAGTGCCTTTCTCGATGCCAACACAAACTCATCTTGCATCCCGTGTTTTCCCCTAGGGCCACCTAGTGACTTTTGGACAAAGTTTTAAGTCCAATTGTCTATATAAAACTCTTGCTACAAGCCTCTGGCACTGACTGCCCTTCCCCCCCTTACTTCTCCTCTCTAGGAGACACGCTCCCTGCCCTATTATCCAGTTAATGTGACTTGTTTCTAGGCCTTATTCACAACCGCTCCAAGTTCCTCAGACAGAGCTCCCATCTCATCCACTCTGCTGCCTCTTGCGGGAGATATTTTATCATGTGCTTATGCTTAGTCCAATGACGCCATCACTCCTCAAAAACGCTTTATTTTTTATTTTTATTTTTTGGTCTTTTTGCCTTTTCTAGGGCTGCTCCCGCGGCATATGGAGATTCCCAGGCTAGGGGTCCAATCAGAGCTGTAGCCCCCGGCCTACGCCAGAGCCACAGCCACAGCAATGTGGGATCCGAGCTGCGTCTATGACCTACACCACAGCTCACGGCAATGCCAGATCCTTAACCCACTGAGCAAGGCCAGGGATTGAACCCACAACCTCATGGTTCCTAGTTGGATTCATTAACCACTGAGCCACGACGAGAACTCCTTCTCAAAACACTTTTGAGACACCTCTTTGGGGACTTTCAGAACCAACTATAGGTAACAGTTTACCGCTGCTTCTTGGATCAGACCAAAAACTGTTACAAGTATGGCTTGGAAACCTTGCTCATCAGGCTTGATGCCAAATGATGGTAGCTATTTCCAAAATTTAATTCCCACCTCGGGGATTAAAGCTGTCCACTACTCTAATTCCCTGTGTAATGTCTCTCTCCCAGCTTGACTACAAAAGAACGGGGACATAGACTATGCTGTGCCATTGACTGTGTTCCCCCAAGCACGGTGCCTGATACACGGCAGAAGTGCAACTAATAACTGGTGAGTGGGTGAACAAAAGTCCTGCAGACCTTCCTGAATGTTTTTTGATTCAACAAATATATGTCTGATGTTGCTAGATGTTAAGAATATGGAGATGAGTAAAAACACAGACAAACAAACCCCCCAAAAGCTATCTTCTTTAAGGAGCTTAAAGTTTAAAGGGGAAAGGAAAAGGAAATATTATTTACCGTCAACCCTTATGCAACAGACACATAGAATATTTCACTTAACTTTCCCAGCAATCAAATAAGCATGGCATTTAAATCCCCCTTTTAAAGACTAAAGAAATTGGGGGCGTTCCCATGGTGGCACAGCAGTAACAAACTGGACTTGTATCCATGAAGACTCAGGTTTGATCCCTGGCCCTGCTCAGTGGGTTAAGGATCCAGTGTTGCCGTGAGCTGTGGTGTAGGTTGTAGACACGGCTCAGATTCAGCATGGCTGTGGCGTATGCAGGGAGCTGCAGATCAGATTCGACTCCTAGCCTGGGAACTTCCATGTGCCAGCAGTGTGGCCCTAAAAAAGACAAAATAATAATGATAATACAGGCTAAAGAAATTGAGATTCCGCAATGTTGCATAACTTGCATAATGTTAATAAGTGACAAACCAGTCTTTGAACCCAGAGCCTACAGCCAGCAAAAACCTAGGTCCTTTCTTCCTGACATCAGGCAAAGGGCGTGCAATTCAGGTAAATGTTTTGTCTTTAAAGTGACTACTTTTGAAATTGTGAAGAAGCCAAATTTATGAGGATATCTGGGGGCTGGTAGGGCTCTGCCCCATTCGTACTACTCTAGCAGTCACACTACGTGATGCACCAACCCCGATCTCCCTTAGCTCGAACTCACCTGGGCATCAAGAAGCCTGAGGCTTCTTCAAGCAATGACTCAGTGCTGATGTTGGGGTGAAGGTATTTTAGAAATGGCCATGTGCATGCTGGCGAGCCTACAAATGCCAACAGAGCAGTGGGTGGACAAGGCAGCAAATAAGGAAGGAAGGAAGGTAGGTACGAGGCACAGAAGCAGAAGCAGGAACTAGTGTTGTCACAAGGGGCCACATTTGGGACACGCGCCATCAATTACCCAGACACTTGCCCCTTCGTCCTAAGTAGAAGAGAAAGAACAGAGCCTTGCAACTTGCATTTCAATGACATTTTAGAGATGAAAGGTTTCACATCATTATCACAAGACATTAAAATCTAGGGACCAGGCATTCCTTTCCCTTAGGTTTCTTCAGTCAGTTCTAAAAATATTTTCAGCACATAGGGCAGTGGTGGGGAGCGATGGCTTGGAGATACTCAGGCCTGTTTTGAATCCTGGCTCTTGCACGGACTGCGTGACTCTGGACCAGTTACTTAAACTCCCCAAGCCTCAGTTTTTACCTCTATTAAACTCAGTAATAACAAGACTGGCTCAGCAAAGATCCTAGCATGTGAAAAGCTTAATGCATGTCAATGACAAGAACATGCACCAGCGTGGCAGTAAATCTTTGGGCCAGACAGGTACACACATACAGATGTGGTCATTTCTGAGCTGGCTTGGTGGCTCCATATGTGCTGGGCTCAAGATATCCCATCATTTTACACGGAGGACTGTGCTGTAGAAGACACAACAGTCATGTAAAACTATTATCCATTAGAGAGATTAAGCCACTTTCAAATGCCTTTGCCTATCATCTGTTTTCAAGCAGAAAAAAAAAATGGGAAAGGAGAAATCAAAAGACTCAAAAAAAGACTCAAATCGTATAAAGATGCTGCAATAAGCAGAAGTTGCCACTGCCAGGTCAGCACATCTTGGGTCCATCAGCTAATCCATCCATCTCTCTGAGTTGGGGAGATACTGGAGGAGAGAGATTTCAAGATACTTTCTGTAACACTAGTAGCCACACTCTGCCTAACGAGGAAACACGCCTTTGCTTCTTTGGATGAGCACGGGAGAGGTCACAGCAGGAATGCCCAGTGGTCTGCTGGGCGGCGCTTTCCCTGCAGTCTGCTCCCAGCATGAGGGCAGGGGACCCTCTCTCAGCATAAGCTGCATGTGGATTTACAGATCAACTCTTCAATATTATTAAGCCTGGGGTTGGGGGTGTGGGAAGTGCCCGCCCTGCTCTAGTAATGAGCACATTACATTTCTTGCATTGAGGTAACTGGTTCTTGCTAATGACACCTCTTTCCCAACTGGTTCCATAAACATTCAGGGGCAGTGAAGCCCCGTGTGGGTTGTTAGAGAGGGGACCTGCTGTATTTAAACAGAAGGGAAAGAAGGAAAATGAAGTGATGTGTCGACAGGCAGATTCCAGCAGTGGGGGTGTGTGGGGGGAGAGCAAAAGGAAGATAAAGAGGTCGATCAAGTCTATTCTGCACCTTCTATGTACCAGACACTTAGGATAGGATACCTTTCTGTTTCATAAATGAAGAAACCAATGAGTTGCAAGAACTTGTTTATCCAGTGTCCCACAACAAGTGGGCTAGAATTTCAATCTAAGGAGGTTGGATTCCTAAGCCTTGATGCAACGTGTTCTCCCCTGAATCAAGAGCAGGGACCCCCGGCAAAATGAAAAGTAGCACCACGGGCTCAGGCAAGATAGTAAAAGATCTATTAGAAAGTTTTTGAAAGTTCAAGTGTTTCATAAAGTGATTGCAAACCTGGAGGCGGGCAATTTAAATAGAAAAGAGACATCCGGGATAATGGATTTAGGCCCAGGATCAGGGCGTCCTAACAGCAAGGGTTGTTCCAGGTCCTCTAGGGACAGAAAGGGGAAGGTGTGTCTGTGTGTGAGGCACACCCAGAAACCCAGGGCAGTTGTCCGCGCCCTCCCTGGCACTTAAAAAGGACAAACAACACAGGGTGAGAGGGCAGAAGGCGACAGGTGGAAATGCCCTGGGTATGTGGAGGGATTTTTAAAAAGGAGACGGTCTCCTTTGTGTGTAGAGCTTTGGAGGAGACAGAGTCTGTTTTCTCTTCACCCTCCTGCTTCCTACTTCCTGCTTCTTTCCTCACGGTTGGGTGTGCGCAGAACGGGGCCCGAGAAATCGAGACCAGCATCCGCATTTTTCAGATGAAAAAAATCTGAGGCCAACAGAAGTATCTGCAATCACACTTCTTGTTTCAGAAATCAGGTAGTGATCAGTTCTTGTTTTCGTTTTCACCATGAAAAAGGGTAGCAGGAAAAAAAAAAAAAAAAGACCCCAAACACACAACCAAGAAGCCAGAAATTTTTGACCTTGCAGACCGAAAGCTATCCCCTCTTTATTTCAAATTGCTCTAATTTCATGGCTGTGTGTTCTGAATCTCCTACCAAGTGGCACCAGAGATGTGACTGCACTGAGCACACAGCATCATCGGGGTCACATCTCTGGCGGCCGGCCGGGCTGAAGGTCAGGACCATGAGGTGGGAGGGAGTCTCCTTGCCAGGGTGACCCGCCCTCCTGGATGATGCACCCTCTCGGCTGGGCTGGGATGGAGGTGATTCCTGGGAGGTGCCATTTCAAGGGCGAAACCAGGCCACATTGGTCCCCCTGTGGCCCTGAGTGGGGCCACATTCTCCACGGAGCTAATGGACCCGCACAGATAAGATACACTCGGCTGAGTGTCGGAGCTGGTGTGACACGGGCAAAATGGCAGTTAACATTTCGAGTCTCTCAGAAAAGCAGCGGAATGAAGATTAATGACTGTAAAGGGCCCGAGCCCTTGGGGAGGAAGGTATTCTCAAAGTAGGAAGTGTTAAGTCCATAAAAGAAACAATATGAGAATGCAGTGGGGCTTTTTCATACCTAACAAGTATGACTAAACCTCTAAACACTTCCTGTTCCGTCCCATGTTTTTCTGAAATTTGCTTTTCCTTATTGGCCAAGAAGGTAGAAGAAAAAAAAAAAAAAAAACTATTCTCTCTCTCTTCTTCTTAAGAATAACAGTGGGGAATTTCAAAACCTCCAAAAAGACTTCTAAAGTTTGGCCAGCTCTTGCTGTCAGATAGAAGTGCTATGGACAAAAACACAAAGCCCTCCTTTTTCTCCATGAGCATCCTAAATTCTTGATATGTGTAGTCTGGGGCGAGCGGAAAACCATCTGATTAGAAAAGGTAAATACTTGCTTGTAAGGGGTACCCATTCATTCGGCCACCTAGCTGTAGTTAAAAAAAGATTTTTTTCCTGTGGTTATTAAACACTGTGATAGGTGCTGAAAATTTAACACGGAAGAAGGAGAACATAGTCTCATTCTACTTACCACAGGAACTCAAAGATCAAAAACCGGTTTTTGAGGAGTTCCCATTGTGCCATCGGCAGCATCTTGGGAGTGCTGGGATGCAGGTTTGATCCCACGTCTAGCACCGTGGGTGAAGGAAATGGCATTGTCACAACTGTGGCTCGGATCTGGTCCCTGGCCCAGGAACTCCAATGCCACAGGGTGACCGGAAAAGATTTAAAAAAAAAAAAGGAAGGGAAAAAAAAAACCTGGCTTGTGAAATCCATGGTTGACAAGGGGGACCCCTGGGGGTGGGGATGGCCTGGGGACTTGGGATCAGCATAGGCACCCTGAGGTGTGTGGAATGACTGGCCCAGGGAACTCTGCCCAATGTTCTGTGATCATCTTGAGGGAAAAGAACCTGAATGAGAACGGACGTGTGTACAGGTGTGGCTGCATCGCTCTGCTGTACAGCAGCACCACAACCCTGTCAATTAACTATACGTCCATAAAAAACTTTTTAAAAAATGATAAAAAAAAAAACACCTGGTTACTGGACTTATTTCTGACTTCTCTTATTGCAGCAGAGGAAGAGTCACCCTAACATAAAGCCTCATACTGACATCATTTCTCCCAGGCGGTACTTCCCAATCACAAAGAGCAGTGCCACAAAAGGCAGCCTTGCTTTCCCCTTTTCTGGGTCACCAAACACATGGGAGGCACCTGGCCTAGAATGGGGAGAAAGGATGTGAGTCAGGAGGGGGATACACCGGGGAGCGTGTCACTGGGTTCCCCCACTCAAAGAACAGCTTAAAGCTGCCCTCTACACACATTTGCAAAAGGCATCCTTCCACCTCTCTAATCTCCTAGAAGCACGATTTGCACATTACAACGTCATTCTCTAGGGAAGGGCAAAGGGCAGCCCACTGAGGGCCCCAGGGAAAGGCTTTCTCTCGGTCCACTTCCACCCCATGGGTGGACTGTTGGACCCTCCAAACCAAAAGGGGGAAATCAAACCAAACACACACATCCCGCCATGTACTTGAGGGGCGAGAGCTGCTGCTACCATTCTCTGCACCCGTAGGATAGAGGCTAGAGGGCTGGAGAGGAAGGGTCATGGGAAGCAGAGCAGGAACCCTGCCGGATGTCCACCCAGTGGTCCGTCCAGGTAACGGTGCCATCTCGCCACAGGGTCCACAGACACTGAACGCAACTCTCCCCATGGGCTATGATGGACGGACCTTCAGTCCCTAGAACCCCCGGTCCTGCCTGCAGGTGGGCCTCCTGGGAGCTCTCAGGGGCCGTAGTGACCTGGAGCTTTGTACATACTACAATTGGCCTCTATGAGTTTAGCAATTCCAGACGAGGTGCCTTCCTGGACTTCCTCTGTTTATACGAGACTTGTCAAGCAGGTTGTGCTGCTTTTCTGCCACTTGGCCTTCCAGACACCTCCCAAAGGCCAAGGTATCAGGAAGCAAGAGAGGGAATAAGGTTTCCCCACCACAATCCCAAAGGCCTACGAAGGCATGTGCAGGCCACAGGCTTTGCTGTGGGTCTGCTCCTGGCCCCTTAAATGGTGGCGTGTGTTTTTAAGGATGGGAAGGGAAGAGGTATCAAAAGTAAGGTTAGAGGCAAACACCCTGCTTCTGGCATTACTGCTGGTCTCTTTCCAGAGACAGTGAAATACACCCCTTGGAGCTGGTAGCAAGCCCTGTGGCTGCATCGATACTAATTTTCACTTGCACAGGAAAAAAAAAAAAAAAAAAAAAAAATCCCCTGGTACCACATAAATGTTCGTGAACTCCCCTTTCTATTTTGCAGATCTAGAAAAAGTGGGAGAGAGAAATTAAATGTCTTTGCGAATCAGCAAAAAAAACCTAGGGGTAGAACCCAGGTCAACTAGTCTTCCTGCCTGAACCCTCACAACCGGCACACCACAGGGAAAATGATTATTTTTTTCCGTATGAAAAAGATGACCTTCAACTTCAGGTGTGTGAGGTACAAAAAAAAGTCGTGAAAGACACCAATTACTTTGGGGCAAAGAGAATCAATAAAACCATAGCCCCAGGCACAGTTCTTTCTAAAGGTCAAGATGGTATCTAACCAAGGTCAAGATGTTATGAATCGAGAGGTCAAAGGCCCCTATTTAACCCGTGGTGTGAGTCAGTCCTCTGGAGCTTGCCTCAGGGTTAAGGAGGGAATCCTTCAACTGCAAAGAAGCTCAGCAAGTCGGAATGGGAAACTAGCTGTTCCGGTCACATCTCCTTTGTGGTCACATCTCCTTTGTAGTCGCTGTAAAGGTGGCCACCGGGCAACCCTCTGAGATGCTGGGAGAGTCCATTTCTTCAGGCAAGGACCCAGAGCTACCCCTCTGCAAGCCCACCCCCACCTGTTCCAAGATGGCAGAAGGCGTCTGCAGGGAAAGGCACGAAGCCTTTGAAAAGGTCTTTGATCCTAAGGCTCCCACCCACAGGAGTCCGCTCCTGAGCACATCCAGAGATCAGATAAAATCCGGACAACATGGGCAAAGTTCAACTGACAGCTGCCCCTTCTGGGCCATGAACTGGCACACCTGGCCAATTTGGCAACTGTTCCTTCCTGTAGCAGCTCTTACCTGCCCGAGCAGGAAGCAGAGATAAGGCCAAAGCGAGTCTGTGTCGACTGCTATGGTTTCTTACACTTGAGCCGAACTCAATTCAGAAACAGAACCTTAAGTAACAGCAGGTCAGTTCCTCAGAATGTCAGAGCCGTGAAAAATAGCAGAGGTGATGTAGGCAAAGTGCTCTGTGGACCATAGATCCCTACCTATGACACCACACATTGTTTCGATATTAGACGATGCTAGAAGGAGAATGGGAAAACGTACATAAACATCGATAACAACTGTGGAACAACCAGGCATGTGGCTACAGGTTTGAAAAAGTCAGGTACAGGTGTTGGTTACTAGGTAAAAAGGCTTCACTTAAAAAAAACCTTTTAAAGTGGTTCAAACATTTAATAAACAATACCTAAGTGTATTTTTTTTATTTTTTTTGTCTTTTTGCCTTTTTCTTGGGCCGCTCCCATGGCATATGGAGATTCCCAGGCTAGGGGTCTCATCGGAGCTGTAGCTGCCAGCCTACGCCAGAGCCACAGCAATGCGGGATCCGAGCCGCATCTGCGACCTACACCACAGCTCACGGCAACGCCGGATCATCAACCCACTGAGCAAGGCCAGGGATCGAATCTGCAACCTCATGGTTCCTAGTCGGATTCGTTAACCACTGCACCACGACAGGAACTCCAACAATACCTAAGTTTAAATGATTTCTTTTCATTATAAATGTCTAGGATCGTATCCAACAGTCAAACTAGTGTCACAATGGTACCTTTGAAGGGCATTTCCAGGTAGCCTCCAGACTTGCCCCATCTCCTCCAGCACCACAAGCAATAGGAATCTAATTTCGTAAGGCACAGACTGTTCTCTTGTGAGACATGCTAGTGTTCACTAGGGTATGATCCATCCCAAACTTGCTTCTCTGGGATGAATGAACACCCAGCTTGTAGGGGGAATGAACGGGCAACAGAAGCCTTTACATAAAAGTCCCACTGACTGAGTCACAGCTCACCAAGTCTCGTAACTAGAAATAGAGCCACTTTCTCCTGCCCTGTGGCGGGTCAAAGGGGCACCTGCTCGGAGCACTGCGCACACCCGTGAGCACTAGCGGGTCCCTGGGCTTCTTCCCCGGGCATGTGATGCTACAGAACATTTGCTATGCCAGTCTCTTCACGTTTCATAATGATGTCAATCAGGCATTCCCCACACTTTTAATCAAGCCTCTGAACTGGAAAGTCGGCCCTCCTCCCACCTCCACCCGCATGCTGGAGGCTGTTCTTGCTCAGGTCTTCTTAGTCCTTATTTATCCTGAGTCTTTAGAATGATTATTCCTTTCAAATGACTTCATGTGGGACACGGATGAGGGGGATGAGGCACATGGGGATATACAACTAAGAGAGGGCCATAAAAGATGGGGAGCCTGTGTCACAAAAGCACTTCCAGGCCACATGCAGTTGGCTGGCCCATGAGTGCAAACGGCACCACAGGCCCAGGGGGTGCAGGCACGTCTGTGTCATAGGAGGTTCTGGCCGTACCAGGCTCCCTGCTGGGAGAGTCAGACACACTCCACATTCAGCAGCTTGTCATGTGGGGGCAGGGAGGGTGGTTTATTTGTATTATTTATACGCAAGGGAAGGCCCACTCCTCGGGGCCCTTCCCAGTGTCCTTCTCCCCCTGCCTGTGCATGGCCTGCCCGTCCTCCACGAACAAGACAAGGCCTCTTTCCTGGCCACAAGTTCAAATCCCGGCACTGACATTTACTAGCCATGGGACTCTGCATAAATGACCCGGGCCCTGAATCTCCGGTTCCTTGTCTGTACCCTGGAGATAAAGACGCCTGTCCTGGAAGGCTGTGCAGAATAAACCAAGCCTTGTGTGTGTGTGTGTGTGTGGAAGGCTCCCACCTCATTCTTACACAATGTCTGGCACACAGGAGGCTTTGTCTTCCCCTCTCCAGCCTGAACTGATTCATACTTTTAATCATGTGTGTTCACACATTCTCTCCCCAATTTTGAAGAATCCCGTTGTTTTCATGATTCCCACCCACTGTATGGGCCGTGTGCACAACTAAGGTCCAAGGTACTGAACAGGTGGATCGTCTCCCCCACATCCAGTCGTATCCGGTCATGTTTCCGGAGGAAACTACTCTGAGTCCCAGATACAGCTGATCCCCACTCCGTCCCTTCAGCTCCCTGTGCCCCTTCTTCCAAACAGATGCTTCTGCCACTTGGAATGCCCTTAAGAATGCTCAGATGCCAAGGTATCCATTCATGTGATCATTTCTTGAGTGCATTTCTCTCGAGTCGACTTCTCGAGTCCACAAACATTTCCTGGGTACATACTATGTGCCAATGAGAGCCACTGGGGATCCACAGCTATACCTAGCAACAGTAAGGCACGATTCCTGCCTCCCCTGGAGGCAACTGAAGATGATCATAGGGGAAGGTAATACACACTCAAAAGGATACAGCGTACCAGATGCTAAGAGAAGAAGTATATGGGAGCCTCATGGGACAACGCGGAGGAAGCCATAATTCTGTAAACCTTATTCTGAAATGAAAAAAAAAAAAAACAAAACAAAAAAAAAACAGACAGTGCCTTGGAGATGGACCTTTAAAGCACAGAACTTTGTTGAAATAGGAGGTAAAAGGGAAAGCTCATCCTAGCTTGTTACAAAATAGGTCAACACTTATTAAGGCAAATGTCACTCCAAAGAAACCCTCAGGATTGCCAAGTCCTTGTCAGTACGTTTTCTCATGTTAGGCAATGTACGACGCAAAACAAAAGAGGTTTCCTGCCACTCAGACTTGGAATTCGGTCCAATCCGTTCCACACGTAGTCCCAGCATGAGATGTTAAGGACATAGCACCAGACGAGGTGAAGAAAGGAAGGAAGGAAGGAAGGGAGTGGGAGGGAGCGAAAGAGAGACAGGGAGAAAGGAAGGAAAGTCATGAGAGCTCTCGGCCGATTCCTGGCAGGGACTGAATCTGGGAGAAAAGATGTGCCCTGATGGAAGGGGAATCTGATGGGTTAAATGGGCAGAGAAGCAGGTGGCAGTAGCCAGTGAACGACAGGAGAAATGCACAGTCATAAGACTCTGGTCTTCCCAGGTGGACGATCAAGGTCCCAGGCGGAGAACCCAAGATCAGGAGGAGGAGGAGGCCCTCCTGTGCAGATGCTGGAGTAGCCTTGTGTCCCCTGACAAGGAGCGGCTCCCCTACACAGCTCATGCTCACGCAAACCACCCCATCAAAAGCAGTCTGGGAGGGTAGGTCTTGTGTGCGTGGACCCCACACCTAGCCATGGAGCTACTATGAATACCTGAAGGAGTTGTCTGAACAGTTTTCCCAGGAAGACTCTTCCTGCTGTTGTGGTTATTGCTCAGGGCCCCCTCCCCCAACTCGTTGTTTCTGTAGCAACTCAACCCTCTACAGACAGCCAGAGCGGAAACAAAGGCTTCCTCGAGGGCAGGTGTTGCCCACCCCTGGGTCCTGCTCCCCACCCCACCAGGGCACAGTAAAGCGAGTGCCTGGCACATGGTGGTGGTCATGCAACACCCGGTTTGGGTCAAGCCAAGTGAAACAATGAGAAAACGGACCCCTGAAACATCACATATACAGAGTCTCCCCGGGAAGAAACGTCCCTGGTGCTGCCTGGCTCAGATCCACTCCACGTGACCGGCTCCAAATACTAAGGATCCAAGGATTCGCTTTGCGTGAAAGGAAACTTCCTTCCCGATCCTGAGGTTGCCTCCCTCTTTAGAGGCCGCCTGCGAAGAAGGCTGTAACGCCGAAATCTTCAAACTGGCCATAAGCCCTGCCCACAGCGACCGCGCAAAACTCGCGGGTCCTCAGGACCTGGCCGAGGGGAAACCTGAGCTGCAGGAGTAACTGGAGACTCGGGCAGTTGACCCGCTGGTGATCTGGAGGCAGCTGCAGCTGAGTGGCGAGTTTAAACCAACTCTCACTGGGCAAGAGCCGGCTACCCACTTCCCTGCAAGACCAAGAGCCAGGCTGACTCCAGGCTGACACACGGCATGGGACGGGGAGGGGGCTGCTGCAGACCAGCTCCGCTGGGTCAGGGAGCACAGGGTAGCTCCAGGCCAGCTCTCTCTCTCTATGGACCCCTGGGCATGTGGAACCCCCACCCCCACCACTCCCGACCAGGGGTCTGCATGCTTCCTGGAGGCTCTCAGTGCCTCGCCTCGTCCCAGGGAGGACCTGGGTTTTTTTATTTGTTTGTTCGGTCTGTTTAGGGCTGTGCCTGTGGCATATGGAGGTTCCCAGGCTAGGGGTCGAATGGGAGCTGTAGCGGCCGGCCTACACCACAGCCACAGCAATGTGGGATCCGACCTAGGTCTGCGACCTACACCACAGCTCATGGGAACACCACTAAGCAAGGCCAGGGATCGAACCCATGTCCTCATGGATACTAGTTGGATTCATTACCGTTGAGCCACAGTGGGAATTCTAGGAGGACCTGTTTTAAGAATGGTGACAGTCTGGGTAGCAGCTGGTGAACTGAAAGCTCTGTAGACAGCTGGCGATACCACCTTGCCCGGGCATGTGGGAGGCTGCATTTGGGGGAAGAAAGGGCAGAGGCTTAACTCGCCAATGTGTCCGTCCAGAAGCTGGACAGGAGGAAGCAGCAGAAGGGAGCTCTGAGGGCTAAATCCAGTTTGATTTGAATCCAGGATGACAGGATTCGTGACATGAATGCTCACAAACTCCCACTGCATGCCTGGTGCCACACGGGGACGCCGAGACGAAGACGGGGGAGGTCCTCAGCCAGCCATCCCCCGGAGGTCACGGTGATGACAAGGAAGGTGCATTTCCTGTTTCCTTGAGAATTTTATTAATGCTGTTACAATATTGATTGCGGAGAGCAAGAGAGAATGGGAGGCAGGCAGGAGGGGAAGGGATAACAGAAGGCAGGAAGGGAGAAAGGCAGGAGACTGGTGGGTATTCAGTGGGATCGTGCCTGTAAAGTGCTTGGGCTCTGGCGCACAGTTAAGTGCTCAGTCGTGTTGGCCACTCTAGTCATTGTTATAAGGACCTATAATTGCATTGCGCTAGGACTGCATTGAACACTCAGGCCATAATCTAAGGACTTACTGTGTGTCAATTCATTTAAGGCTCCAACCCTACACAATATTCCCATTTTACAGGTGCAGAGATGTGGGTGCTGAGATGTTACGCCAGCCCCAACTACCCACTCACACAACCAGCAGGTGAGAGATGTCGGGGGTGGGGGCAGGTGTCAAACCAAGGTGTCTGATTCCAGAGCTCACCTTCTCCCCCCACACACACTTTTGTGGCCACACCTGTGGCATACTGAAGATCCCAGGCTAGGGGCTGAATGGGAGGTGCAGCTGCCGGCCCATGCCATAGCCACGGCAACACCAGATCCGAGCTGCATATGCAAACTACACCGCAGCTGGCGACAATGCCAGATCCCTAACCCCCTGAGTGAGGCCAGCGATCAAACCCACATCCTCACAGAGACAGATCGGGTCCTTAACATGCTGAGCCACAACGGGAAGTCCAGAGCTCCTCTTCTTAACCATGACACCTTTGCTTCTCAAGGTGTGGTCCCTTGAAACTTCTCAGATTTGCAAATTCTTGGTCCCAAGCAGACCTGGTGCATCAGAAACTCTAGGAGAAGGACCCAGCAGATTGTTTTTAAAGGTTGTCTAGGTAACGGCAATGAACCCCAAAATTTGAGCACCACAGAACTCATTACGCTATAGTACTTCTCTAGATAGTGGCTAAATTAAGGCAGATAATAAAATACCTCTCTCTCGCTAGGACTGGCCTCACCTTGGCAATGGGCAAAGGTCAAAATATTTAGCCTGCCCACTTCTCTCTGTTCAGGGAGTAGCCTGCAGTTGGGGCTTGGGAGAGCATCCTCAATGGTCATTATCTTCCGAGAAGTCGACTGGGTGGTTTCGGCGATTCCATATTGTAACAGAGAGGCGAGGAGGGGGTGAGAATCCCTGGCTCTTCTGAAGATGGTTTAACTCCTTCTCAGCAACTCAACCACAGTGAGCAGTGTCCCGAAACACCTACCACCAGATTAAGAATGGCACTTGGAAAGGAAAGCTTTGTGTCTATGTGTTTTGTTTTTGTTTTGTCTTTTTTTTTTTGCCATTTCTTGGGCCGCTCCTGCGGCATATGGAGGTTCCCAGGCCAGGGGTCGAATCGGAGCTGTAGCCACTGGCCTACACCAGGGCCACAGCAACTGGGGATCCGAGCCTCGTCTGCAACCTACATCACAGCTCACAGCAACGACGGATCCTTAACTCACTGATCAGGGCCAGGGATCGAACCCACAACCTCATGGTTCCTAGTCAGATTCGTTAACCCCTGTGCCATGATGGGAACTCAGAGTCTATGTGTTAACATAGCTTTGGACAAGGGACGGCAGGTAGGGTTGTCCTTTCTCGGAGAGTTCATCTGAGGACTCAAACCACTCAGCCAGTGGGTGGATGATCTAAGCCTTTGGCTTTTCCTCCTGGGAACAGCCCACCTTTGGGCCATTTCACTGTTCATTAGCACCTCTACTGAGGATAAGCAGGGGAGAAAGAGAGGTGAGGAAACTCAAACCAGTCAATTTTTCTCCTCGTTAGCAGCTCTGAGGAAGACTTGGTGGGAGAAGAATTGTTATTGGCTAAAACGAGACAGAGGGATTAGCTGCAGGCCCTGATTTTCCAGGCCCTCCCTGCTCCTAATTATCACACGCAGTCAAGCCAGCCTAACTTTGTGGCATTAGCCCCATGGACAAGTAATCAGAAGCATAACGTTGCAATTCTAGAGTTTCTACAGAAGTAGCCTGTGATACCTTATGGCCTTAAATTACAGCTCTTACAAATGCCAAGGTCATGGACAATTTTGATCACAGGTGGAAAAGCTCAGAGACCTGGTCACATCTCTAGAGATCCTATTTTCATTTATAACAGTTGACTTTTCCCTCCTTCCTAACTTTCCATGTCCTAACTGAACACACAGGTCTTCACTCCCATAAGAAAAACAAGAAACCTAACACAAATTAAGCACCTATCTGTATCTACTGGATATCTTATAAACATTATCACTTAATTTTTTTTTAGATCCAAACCTGCAGTATACGGAGGTTCCCAGGCTAGGGATCCAACTGGAACTGCAGCTGCTGGCCTACACCACAGCCACAGCAACGCCAGATCGATCTGAGGTGCATCTGCGACCTACACCACAGCTCATGGCAACGCCGGATCCTTAACCCACTGAGTGAGGCCAGGGGTCCAGCCTGCATCCTCGTGGATGCTAGTCAGATTCGTTTCTGCTGAGCCACGACGGGAACTCTTTGTTGTTTAAGACAACTTAGCAAGGAATTCTTACCCTGATTTTATAGGGAAAACCAGGGCTCCAAGAATTTCAGTTCCAGAGTTAGGAAGTGCCAGAGCTAAGATTTGAATACAGAGCTGTCTTTCCTGACCCCAAAACCTACTGCTCTTTCCACTACACAGGTCAGCCTCTGTTAATCCCAAACTGTAGGGCACAGCGAACTATACTCAATATCTTGTAATAAGCCATAATGGAAAAAAATCTGGAAACAACACACATTCTTATATGTATACATATATAATATGTACATATGTATACACACACACACATATATAAAATTGATCACTTTTCTATACGTCTGAAATTAACGCAATATTCTACCTGTGGTTACCAAAGGGGACAAGGTGGGGATGTGGAGGGACAAACTGGGGGTTTGGGATGGGCATATGCACACTGGGGTCCATGGAACGACTGGCCAACAGGGACCTGCTGTAAAGCACAGGGATCCCTACTCAGTATTCTGTGATCATCTGTGTGGGAAAAGAATCTGAAAGAGAAATGGATGTGTGTCTATGTATAACCCAAGCACTTTCTTGTACAGCAGAAATTATCACAACCTTGCAAATCAACCATACTTCGATAAAACCTAAAAAAACACATACAGGAATTCCCGTCATGGCGCAGTGGTTAATGAATCCGACTAGGAACCACGAGGTTTCGGGTTTGATCCCTGGCCTTGCTCAGTGGGTTAAGGATCCGGCGTTGCTGTGAGCTGTGGTATAGGTTGCAGACGCGGCTCAGATCCTGCGTTGCTGTGGCTCTGGTGTAGGCTGGTGGCTACAGCTCCGATTCGACCCCTAGCCTGGGAATCTCCATGTGCCCCAGGAGCGGCCCAAGAAATGGCAAAAAGACAAAAAAACCAAAACCAAAACCAAACCAAACCAAAACAAAACAAAAAACACATACAACATTGTAAATCAACTATACTTCAATTAAAAAAGGGGGAAAAAAATGCCAGCCTCGCTAAGATGTTTTTACTTCCTCATAGAACTCCGTCTGGGACAGTGCGCTCAACGCTCATTTGGGGGATGATCGTGCTAATTGCACTGTGTGGCTTTGAAAGATGAAGGCCGTACCTGAATGTGCCAGGAGCACCCTCAGAACCCCTCACCGGCTCTTCAGACACCTACCTCCTCTCCCCACTTCCATCAGCTCTAATAGATCAGCTCCCACTGATCTCGTTCACAGCTCCAGACGGGTGGGAGCCCCAGCACGCCCCGTGCCACAGAAGCCTGAGGCCACAGCACAAGAGGAGGTCGCAAGAGATGCCTTCACTCCCTGGAGGACGCGGGGCCAGCCAGCATGCCGAGGTGCCCATGAACCCACTCCTCGCCCTCAGTGTCCACACACAGCCGCTGCCCATTTCAGGGAGGGAAGCAGCTGGATGGTCCGGTGTGAAGGCAGAGGGAGGGAGGGGCAAGAGACGCTGTTCACAGGGTCTGCTCCTGTCTCATCCCTCCCACCTCCCACCCCAGCTCCATCCTGGCCAGATGTTCGGGCCTGCACTTGCCGTTCTCCTCCCTGAGCCTCGAGAGCCAGGCCGCTCCCTGTGCCTCTGCGAGAGAACCTCTCAAAGAAGAGAAGCACCGAGGCCTCTGCACGTTGGCTAGAGACAAGCCTACCTTTCTTCTGCATCTGGGGAAATTGCACGTGGGCTTCTGCTGCATCACTTGCCGGCCGATCCTTCCTCACCACCCCTGCTGGGTGACGTCGTCTCAGTGTAGGAAATGCTACAAAAGCTGGCCCTTCAGGAACGAAAATCTCTTCCCTCCCGTATGCCCAGAGCTTACTGTCTCCCTCACAGGCCAGTCCTACACATCAGTATCTTCCACAGGTCCCAAGCTTGTTGGGATGTTTCACACGCAGTGCCCAAAGAGACTGCAAAATGATTGGGGGCAAGGACCCTATTTTCTTCCCCAAAGAGCATCCACATGATGCTGGACACCCGGGCAGGGCTTCCTAATTTGAAAGGCAGGCCTCCTACCTGGAGCAGATGGATCCCAGACTCCAGGGAAGTGGCTCCCTGGGGCCCGTGCAGCTCCCTTACCATAGGGCTCACCGACAGGACAGCAGCCTGGCCAGCCCTCGGAGAGCCTGAAGATCCTGGACTCCGTCTGGTCTGCTGCCAGTTCTGGAGATGCCAGGGAAACCACACGGACTGCCCCGCCAGCCTGGATGAAACACTAAACAGCTCCATCCTGCCTGGCCCCAACCACTTCAGGAAAGAGAGGGGCGCCCGGACCCCGGGCAGTTCCTGTCTGAATGACTCCGTCTGAATCATAGGGCAGGGATCTGCCAAAGGCCCTCATGGTGACTGGGCTTAAGAGCCACGGAGCCCCAGAGCAGCTCCTGCTAACTCCCAACCACGACACCGAGCACCAGGCTGGCTTCTTGCCTGCAGTCGGAGGCCCCGTGCTTTCGGGTCTGCCCCCACTGTGGGAAGGCACTGCTGAGGCCATCCTGAAACCCTTCGCAATTTTTGAACAAGGGCCCTTGCGTCTGCCTTTTACCCTGGGCCTCATAAATTAAGTAGCCAGTCCCGCCAAGCACTTGAACCTCAGTCACTGCAAGAGATGATCCTATCTACAAAACAAAAACAGACCATGGCCAAGGAGAGCAGACTTGTGGCTGCCAGCGGGGCGTGGGGAGGGAACGTGTTGGATGAGGAGTTTGGGGATGCAAACTGTTACCCTTGGAATGGATGGGCAGTGGGGCCCTATGGTACAGCACAGGAAACTGTGTGTGACTTGGTCACGTTGCTGTACAACAGAAAATGAAGAAACACTGTATATCAACTATACTTTTTTTTTTTTTTTTTTGCTTTTTAGGGCTGCACCCTCAGCATAGGGAGGTTCCCAGGCTAGGGGTCAAATTGGAGCCACAGCTGCTGGTCTATGCCACAGCTACAGCAACACCAGATCCGAGCCACATCTGCGACCTACACCACAGCTCAGGGCAACACCAGATCCTTAACTGAGCAAGGCCGGCGATCAAACCTGCAACTTCATGGTTCCTAGTCAGTAAATCAACTATCCTTTAAAAAAAAAAAAAAAAAAAAAAAAAAAGAGTCACTGCTAAGCACCTAGTAAGTCTGGGAAGCAGTGCTGGGGAAGTGGGTGAGGGCAGCCAGCAGGTGAGGCTTCGGGCTGGCAGGGGTGATCTGCAGAAGAATGGCCACCCTCCAAAGGAGGAGCTGGTCCACTAAGGGGGCGCACAGGCTGAGAGGCATGGGGCAACACCACCAGTGACCCTGACACCAGAAAGAGCTTCTCCAACATACACATCAAGGACTGGTCCCCTTTGGAGCACGATTTCTGGGCAACTCCCACCATCCATCTCAAATCTCTGATTATGGGCCTTGCTTTCTTACTCCCTGATTCAAAGTCTGACGTTCCCCTAGTGTTTTAGAGAGTCTCACCTGAAAAGCTGGCCTTTCATTTGTGTGTTCTTTTCTCCTCAACTTGGGAGAAATGTGCAGGAGGTGAGGGCGGCTAGACTGTGAGAACTCCACGTCCAGGCTGTTCCTTCTCGGCTGGAAGCACAGCACTGGTGGTGGCAGTCAACAGGAGGGGGACAGATACCACCATGCCCAGGAAGACAGGTGGGACTCTCAGGGCGCCAACTTCCTGATGCTCATCAGTGACAGTCAAACTACAGGAGAGGCGCTGTGTGTCCGCTAAGAAGTGGCCTGGGGCAAGTTTTTTTCAAAAGGAGTCAGAAGACAAAGACACTGCTTCCTTGCAGGCTTCTGGAGCGGTCTTATGATCACCTGCCGGCAGGTGAAGTTGAGGCTTTTATCGATGTTCTCAGACATGAGAGCTAGAAATGGATGTTCCTGACTCCTCAGCGTGCACATCTGTCTGCACTTGCGCGCACACACTCACCACCCACCAGAATAATCAGAGTACCATACTCTGGGGAAAACAGCTGTGTTCTCTCTTTAGCATAAGTAAATACTTCAGGGCACCCCTGCCTAGCCCTCCAGTCTGTCTGAATCCTCAGGCACAGCCTCTCCTCCGGGACCATGCGATTAACAGGAAGCAGCTATGTTTTATGGGCGATGTGTCACTCAGCATGGCCCACGCCTCCTAACAGGTGATGAGATAAGGGACCCTGACAATCATCATAAAGGCTGGGGATGGGGTACTCTGGGCTCCAGGTTCAACCTTTCTCAGGAAAGCAGAGCGGGGTGCCCGCTTCTTGGCAAAAGGAAGAAAGTGAAGTTGAGCAGATGCTGCAGTGCTAGGACCAGAAGAGCAGGACAGGCCAAGTCAAGGTTTTCCCTGTGGCCCAGGGGAAGCCCTCACCTGTGTGCCCTGAAGGCCAGAAGCCCCTGCTCCACCTGCTGAAGCACCTGATCAGGTGAGAGTCTACTGCATACTACATCCGCCCTTCACCCCTGGAATCAAAATCCACGGAACTATTCCAGATATGAGAGAGAAGAAATCCACACCTGCTCCTGAGACGGGGCCAAGGGGCTGGGCAGTTATGGACAGCACGCAACTGCTTTCAGGCCACCACGGTGTTCTCAGAACTGGATGACACACATGTGGTGTTGAATCACTCGATATGGGAAGAAATAACCAAGCCTGATGTAGCCGTGGGCATGGCCATTTCACTCACTGTGTAAATAAGAAATCTAAGGATTTTCGAGCTGGAAGGAAAAAGAGCGATCTTCCTGACGGGATCCCTGATTTCAGAGATGGAGAAAAGGGATGCCCAAGATAGGCTGGTCTGCATGAGCCTTCCCAGAACAGATTACAACAGGGATTGTGTATTTGGGGGGGGGGGGGGCACAGCTCTGCTCTGCCCGTGTCCACCGATTTCACCCAAAAACCAACTCGCACCCAACACTAAAATAAATGTCAGCGTGGAGAACGAAGAGGTCTGGATGGAGCCCGTTCATCAGGTCGACACATCTGGGTGGCATAAATTAATACCGTCAGCAGATCACAGCACTGACCTGCCTCATCCCCACATCATTGGCCCAAATGGTCTTAAACACAAGGGCACCAAGCGGGCGGCTGCTTTCCTCAGTTTTTCAGTATCAGACCCAGAGCGCTCAGCAGAGTCCCTTTTGCCAAGACTGCAGGGCCGATACAGCTAAGTCAAAGCTCACCATTCCGCCCTGGGCTCTCTTATCTGTGCAAAGAAAGAAATGCTGAATATTGATTGATTATTTGAAGAAACCTAATAGAAATTTTCTGATTTGCGTTCGTTTTCCCCTCTGACACTTCAGATTTTTTTAAGGAACTCAAAGCCTTTTAAGGGTTTCCAAACGTCATGTTGTGTAACTATGACCAAAGTCGGAGAATCAGCTGTCACAAATCCCCAATTTATGATAATCGGAGAAAACAAACCTTTGTCCAAAAATAAGAAAAACAACATCTGACCTTCCTTTAAAAGATCAACTCAGCATTGGGCATGGAGAGAGTGCTGGCCCAGGAGCCAGCGGGCACAGCCGTAAAGAACACAGCCCAGGTGGGACAGACCCACATGGCATGGATGACCCTTAGAAGCTGTCAGTCAACCCCTGGACCATTTTAACTCACTGGGGTGAGTTACTTACCCTTGGAGTCTTGGCTTTCTCTTTAAAATGAAAATGACTGAAATAAACCCAGACAGGGAAAGACAAATATTATATGGTCTCACTAAATGAGACTCTAAAAAAAACCCCTAACTTATAGGTACGGAGAACAAATTGATGGTTGGGGGGTGGGGAGAGAAAAGGGTAAAAGGTTGTATACCTAAAACAAATACAATGTTTGACATCAATTCCATCTCTATTAAAAAATAAAAAATAGGAGTTTCTATTGTGGCTCAGCAGGTTAAGGACATAGTTCTCCATGAAGATGAGGGTTCAGTCCCTGGCCTTGCTCAATGGATTAAGGATCTGGTATGGCCATAAGCTGCAGTGTAGGTCGTAGATGTGACTTGGATCTGGTGTTGCGGTGGTTGTGGCGTGGGCCAGCAGCTATCACTCCGATTCGACCCCTAGCCTGGGAACAGCCATATGCCACAGGTGCGACCGTTAAAAAAATAGTAAAAATAATAATAAATAAAATGAAAATAGCATGACCTGCTTCATAGGCTTGCTGTGAGGATGAAGGGAAAAAACGTAGGTGATGTGTCTACAGTGCGCCTGGCAATCAATGCATGTCCAACAATGGTGGGCTGAGCTCCAGTCCTGGCTCTAGGGTCCTCTTCTATCTCAGCCTCATCGTCTTAATCTTCGCAATAAAATAGTCAAGATAAACCATCACTAGGATCTATCACAGCAGGAAGCTCTAAGACAAGGAGGGTGCTCACCTCCATCTCATCCGGTCTCTTGTTCAATGAGAGAAATGACTTGTAATTATCTCACGTTGTAGGGTCTTCAAAGTACAGGCCCAGGAAATTATCGTTTCGTTACCCCAAGGACTCCTCCTGGGTTGCACTGAATAACAAAGGTTGACGACTTCTTCCACCTTGGGAAAGCCTTTCTAAGCTATGTGTATATGCTATGTCCTCCTGCCACTGCCCAAGAGCAGGGCCGTGGCATATATCTCGGACCGCATCTGGAATCGTCTCTGCACTGGTTCTGCTGCTGCCAAGGTCTCTTTCCTCCAGCCAACATCCACACTCTTTAGTGATCCAACACCTTCACTACCTAGCTGCCTTCGCTATTGCCCATCTCATAAGCGGACCCTGTGTTCCAGCCTCTCAAACGTCCCAACTCAAGTGTCCCCTGTTCTCTCCACCAGGAAGTCTGCTCCAATCCTCAATCTGAAATAATCACTTACTCCTGACCTTCCACGATATTCTGTCTATATGTAAATGCGTGTCTTCCAGCATTGGCCATTGCTTGCCTCAAGTTACAACTATCCACTCAATGCCTATCTCTACTGCTGGACTGGAAGTCGCATCTTTTCTATTGTTGATTCTTAGCCTCCTGAGCCCTGTTAAGCCACACATCTAGTAGGTAGTCCAGAAAGTCTTACGGAATTATGACTTGATTGGTTCATTGGTTTCAGCAGGCTCCTAATCAAATCTATGCTTGAAGAGAAGCAGCAGGGCTGGGGAGTTAGGCTATTCATTATCACAATATCTTTGATTAGTCAGCCATCACCTTGCAAAGCACAGCGAGCTGGATGCAAGCCCGTGGCATGGTAAGCGTGAGACTGGTGAAGTTTTCACTGGGAGCAGAGAGCTGGGAAGAAGAGCCCTGGTGACACCTGTCTGGGAACATGGAAGAGGCAGAGATGCTTTCTTCTCTGTCTTCCTTCTCTTTTTCTCTGTCCCCTCTCCCTTATCACCTCCTTCCTCTTATCTCTAACTTTAATCCATCATCTACTCAGTAAATATCCAGTGAGTGCTCACTATGTATGAGCCACTGTTCTGGAACTAGGAATGCCACCAGGTGAGGACACTAGCTTACCTTCTAACACAGTGCATCCCCAAAACTTCAGTGTCACCTGAATTATTTGGGGATCTTGCCAAATAGCAGACCTGGACTCAGGGGGTCTGGGATTGGGGCCAAGCACCCGCATTTCTAACATGCTTCTAGCTGATGCTGACACCACTGGTCCACGTTCTCCCTAGGAAGGTTCTAGACTAGAGCACTGGTTCTCAACCTTGGCCGCACACGGCAATCACCTGGAATGTTTCATAAAATACTGATGCCTGGGCCTCTTCCCAGAGTCTCTGATTTAACTGTTCTAGAGTACGGTATGGCATTAGATTGTTTAAAAACGAAAACCTCCCATGGTGATGATAATGAACATCCAAGGTTGAGAACCACTAGTAAGACAGGTGGATGGAAAATAAATATTTGTTTCAGAAAGTACCAGGAAAAAAAAAATAAAGCAAGGTAAGTACAATAGAAGGTGAGAGTATATTATAGTCAGGAAACACCCTTCTGAGGAGGTGACATTTGAGCAGTAGCTGAAAGAGCAAGAAGGCGGCACGCAATTGTCTGAGGGAAGAGCTATGAGTGGGGAAGCAGCATGTGAAAAGGCCCTGAGGTCAGAGGATGGTCGGCACATTTGAGAAACAGCAAAGGAGACTAACAAACCGCAACATGCACTAGGAGATTTCATGGAAATAATGGTTCACAATCCTTGTAAAACAGTTACCCTGAACAGGAAGTCTAGGCACACGAGGCCTGGAGGAGTTCAAAATGAGGAATGTTTTCAATCTAGAAAAGACACTCTGAGATGGGCAAACATGCGAAAGCGCGGGAAATGCCCCTGGATCCGTGCGGTCATTTAATCATCAAAAGAACTGCATCCAATACATCTTTGGATCCTCATCTTAGAAATAAGGGACCAGAGGCTCAGAGGTATGTTCACTTGCGATTATAAAAAGGTGAGACGGACTCCAGTCTGAATGACTTCTGAGGATCTGTTCTCTCTCCATCATCAATTCATCCCACCCTGGGTTGTTCTCATTACCAGGTTTCTCTCACTTCACAAGTGGCCTCACCTGGGTGGAGGGATGGCAGGGGGGTGGGGGGAAGAGAAGGGTCCGAAACAGGAGCGAAAGTATAAGAGGGAGGGGAGGGAAGAAAAACGCAGGAGATAAATGCAAGCAGAGTGAGTGCAAGCAGCATGGAAGCTCAGCTGCCGCCTCCGCACACACACCTTCAGGACGTGCCGGTTCATAGCTGACGCCTACAAAAGCCCTGCGAGCTGGGTGAGAGGGTGACTTTCACGTATAACATGGCCAGGCCATGGAACCCAAATATGTGGTCAAATACCAGTCTAGATGCCGTGGTGACGTGTTCGATGAGCTTGATATTGACGTCAGTGGACCCTGAGCAAAGCAGATTATCCTCTAAACTGTGGTGGGTCTCATCTCATCAGTTGAAGCCCTTAATTGCAAACAGACTGAGGTCCTCCAGGAAGAGGGAATTCTGCCTTCATACTGCCTTCGGACTTGAGCTGCAACAGCAATGCTTCTCCTGGTCTGGCCCTAGAGATTTTGGTCTTTCCAGCCCCCACCTCTTCAAGGCCACTTCCTGAACACAAATACATATTCATAGATGCTCTCCCCAAGCCCCGCCCCCGAACTCACACACACACCCTATTGGTTCTGTCTCTCTGGAGAGCCCTTGACCCACATAGATGGCACCACTCGTGATGTTCTCTCCATCAATGATGAGGTGATACACCTCCGAGAGGTCACCTTTCTAGGAAGCCAAAGGGTGGATACTGAGGTCCTTTACGCCACACAGGCCACTCGTACAGTTGGCGTTTCATCTCAAGTTTCAGAGCAGGTTAAAATGCTCAAACTCTAACCACGTATGGCATGCTTTTGCAGCACTGTTGTCCCTTAAAACAGACTGGGTAGATGAAACAGGGAACAAAGGCAGTAAAAGGAATGCACTTCACTTTGCCTACAGCTGATAACATCTCTGTCCTCTGACTTCTGGGATTACTGAAAAGTGAGATAGTGGCGTCTGTGTTTACCAGGGCTTAAACCTCCACCTGAGGATTTAACAAAGTGCTTTGTTTTTACGAGGCTTCCTTGACGGGCTGGGAAATAATGCTGGGAAATTAACACAATCACAGAAGCCACGCTAAAATTTCAGGACTGAAAAACACCGCAAAAGGGCTGGAGTTTGCTGGAGCCTTGACAAAACAGGAGACAGAAAGCGGAAAAAAAAAAAAAAAAAGGTAGAGAAAAGTGATTCAGTGATGCAAGTCCACCCTCGGGGGAGGGGTAGGTTGGGAAACATCACACAAGTCTTCCTCAAAAAATGTTGACCGAAATACTTACTGATTCAAGCATAATGCTGTTGAAGAAAACAAGGAAATGACATATAAATCATGACTTTTACTCATTTTGAGTACTTAAGAACATGCCCCTAAAAAGATCCAGAAACCATTGTTACCTTGCATGATTGATGATTTGAAAACGCTTTCAGGAGAAATGTTTGGGAAGCAGAGGGAGCAGCACGGATCTCCCGCAGAAAACAGAGGTGTACACAAACATTCTCTTTCCTTTGAAAAAGGAATCTGGGACCAGAAATAGTATCTCTATATCCCAGGGTCAACAAGAGAGTACAACAGAGAGGGAACCAGGAGAGATGCAGAAAAAAGGAGGGGTGGTTTTTTTTTTTTTTTTTTCTTTTTAGAGTTGCACCTACGGCACGTGGAAGTTCCCAGGCTAGGGGTCGAATCAGAGCTACAGCTGCCAGCCTACACCACAGTCATAGCAACACAGGATCCGAGCCTTGTCTGCGACCTACACTGCAGCTTGCAGCCATGCAGGATCCTTAACCCACTGAGCAAGGCCAGAGATCGAACCTGTGTCCTCATGGATACTAGTCGGGTTCATTACCACTGAGCCACAACAGGTACTCCCTCGGGACCTGTTCAAACACCAAGTAGGAGTGGCTTTCTTGGTGTGACCTCGAGGAGGCTCAAAACCTCCTCGCCCCTAACCATCCTTCCTAAAGGCCTCTTCCTTGGGGCTCAGGAATTGAGGCCACGGGAAGGCTCCTGTTAAAGAACCAGAGCTTTTCCAGGAAGAGAAATACATTCCTCCCAAGGACCTCATGAGCCTGGATCAGCTCTTCCCACACCCAAGCCCTCAGCCTGCAGACCACAGGGCTCCAAGGCAGTGGGCATGTTTTGACCACAGCCGTATCACATCTGCAGAGCACTTCCCAGTTTACAATGTGTTTAAAAGGTGTGAGGACTTGTGATGGAACAGGACGGGAGATAATGTGAGAAAAAGAATGTACATATATGTATAACGGGGTCACTTTGCTATACAGCAGAAATTGACAAAACACTGTAAATCAACTGTAATTAAAAGAATGTTAACATCAACCCATAAATAAAAAGGGTGAAGAACGGGACCTCTGAGACCACACTATCTGGATCCAAACCCATTTCAACAACTTTCTTTGCCATTTCCCCCTGCAGGGCAAGCAGCACGATGACCGCAGCTACCGCCTGGCGCTGCTGTTGGGAGAGGATAACGTGGGCTCAACAGGTTGAGAGGCACCTCGACTGATAATCTGGCACTGGACACACATGAGAAATACAGACTGACCACAGCCCCCACCCTTGGGCGGGTGTCTTTCCTGGTGACAAGCAGAACAAGATTCCTCATGGAATGCATGGGAACACACAGGTAGGACTGCACATGCGCTGGGAAGGATGGCTCTAAGGGGACGGAGGTGCGGAGGAGAAAGTAGCTGAGTGACCAGAAAAAGCCAGAGCACCTCGAAAGGAGGTACAGGACTGAAAGGGAGAAAGGAGTACTCCTCAAAGAGACGGTTAGCTTTGTTTCTACAGAAAAGCCAGGTTTCTCTCCCACAGCCTAGACCAGAATTAGCCACACGCTTTCCCAGCCTGTGACTAACACACTGCTGATCTCTTGACCTAAGAGCACGCTGCTCAATTCTGTACAGCTACCTAGGTGGCATGTGAAATGTGATGTGCTGTCTTCGTCAGGGCTTTCCAGAGAAACCAAGCCAGTGACGTGTGTAGAGACACAGGAAGAGACTTCTTCTGAGGCACTGGGTCATAGGTTCAGAGGCTGACGAGTCCAAAATCTACAAAGAGGGCTGGAGACCCAGACAGGAGCCGAGGCTAGAATTCAAGGCCAAAGGCTGGCTGCTGCATTCCTTCCTCCCAGGAGGGGAGAGGTTAGTCTTTTGTGCTCGTCAGGCCTTCAACTGATTGGAAGAGGCCCACCCCCATCCTGAAGGGCAACCTGCTCTACTCAAGTCCATGATTTCAAATGTTAATCTCATCCATAAACACCTTCACAGAAACATCCAGAATAATGTTTGGCCAATATCTCAGCCAGGTTGACACATAAAATTAACCATAATGTAAGTCCTTGTTGCCTCCAGAGGTGCCGTTTCACAGAAAATTATGAGACTGCCAATGAAAACACATGAGTTCTACGGAGATGTTTGAAAAAGTTAAAAAACAAAACAAAACAAAACACAGAGGTGGCAAAGGAATAAAACCCACCAAATTCAAGATGGTGGCTAACTCAGGTGGGAAGACAGCGAGATTCATTTTATCACTATGCTTTGTAACGCATATCTTCTTGTGTATATATCGAATATTATATAAAATAAAGGAGTTCCCTAGTGGTCTAGCAATTAAGGATCTGGCATTGTCACTGCTGTGGCTCAGGTCACTGCTGTGGCATGGATTCGATCCCTGGCCTGAGAACTTCTGCATGCCACAGCTGTGGAAAGAGCCAAAAAAATTAAAAAATAATAATAATAAGGGGAGAGACTAAGCGTCTAGGCCATGTAGTGAGACTGCCAACTCAGTCCAGCCTACTGACCACTCCTGCACAGAAATCCCCTTCTTGGCTCATTTTTATCTCCTCCGTCCAAGGGCTCGTGTTGCTAGATGACTCCTTCATGTGCTTAGCCCTTTCTTCTCAAATGGGTTTTAAGTCCCCGAAGTCCTGGGGCAGTTTCTTACATCTCTTCATTATCCCCACAGGTCTGGCTGAATGAGTAACTCAATAAACACCGAAGACAGAACACCAAGGTGGGTGGGGGCAAGGGTAAGAAAAATAAACCAGCGGAACAGCAGAACTGCTTGGGTGGCGCTGGGCTTCAGCTGCACGGAAGGCATGAATAGCTCCGTAACCGGCTTGAGGGATCAGAAGGCGAGCAGGGGCACGTGTGGGATTTTTACGTGCCTGCAAGGAAACAATGCCCATCCCACTTGGTGGTCTGCTACAAATAGTACCTGTGTCAGTAAGGATAACACAGCAAGGCTTGTGGACGGCAGTGCACACCAGCGAGCGGGGAGCCCTGATCAGCTGAGATGCCCAGACTGGGAGCACACTTCCCAGGCACGTGGGACACTCAGCCCCAAGTGTCCTTAACGAAACATACTGTGGCACTGTGGCGCTTCTAGCCAAGTTCCCAAGCCAATGTCCAGTCTCTCTCTCTCTCTCTTTTTTTTTTTTTTTGTCTTTTTAGGGCCACACCTGTGGCACATGGAAGTTCCCAGGCTAGGAGTTGAATCGGAGCTGTGGCTGCTGGCCACAACCACAGCCACACCAGATCCAAGCCATGTCTGCAACCTACAGCACAGCTCGCAGCAACGCTGGATCCTTCACCCACCAAGCGAGGCCAGGGATTGAACCCGTGACCTCATGGATACTGTGGTTCATGACCACTGCGCCACGAGGGGAACTTCCCAATGTCCAGTCTTTCGGCCAGTTTCCTCCGAGTCCAGTCGGTACTAGGAAGGCACCAAGCCTCCCCCAGAGAGCCAGCAGCAGGTGTGCTTTACGTGTCTTCGATTCCCTAAGTCCACACACTGTTAATTTTTCCCATCAGGACTCCTCAACCCTGAACGCAGCCTGTCCCCCCTTTGTCTCATGAACCCCAGGTCTGGCTCATTCCAGTTCCGGTTAAAGGAGATCAAGGCTGTGTGTGGTGATGGGCGCTCTCTCTCCCAGTGGAGCCAAGACTTAACTCTGGAGAAGGAGTGCAGATTGGGTCTCTGCTCACCACAGAGCTGGATGGAGATGATTTCTCTACTCGCCAAACTCTAGAGGATCAGGCAGGGAGAATCATAAACACAGCTGCTGAGCGAGGACTGCAGAGACTTCAAATAGCTTATAGACAGCTCCTGCTCAAAGGTCACTTAATGGGCTATAATTTAGGAGAGAAGGCTGAGATGAAAATTCCCGTAGCCCCAATCTAGTCCAACCTCATCTGTGAAACAGGCGACTATGGCCCCGTAAGGGGACATGTCAGGTCACTGGCAGGGTGAGAACTAGAACCGGGTCCCTCCTTACTCCACGGCCGATGCGGTTTCCACCACGATGCCCTCTAGGAGATGCAATTTTGTGCACCTGCCATGTATGGCCACAGAGTTTACGAACACAGGCACTGAATCAAAGAAAGGTCCAGATTAGACTCTATACATTTACAGGAAGGAGGCCAGAAGGCAGTCCAGGAGTGGAAAATAATTCTCTCCTCACACTCAGGGAAGGAACATCCACGGTCAGGGGTGAAGCCGAACTGCGACCATCATGCATACCCACCACCAAGACCTACGCGCTGGTTCCAACAATCGCCTCGTTTCTCCCATTTGGAAGAAAGTGCTCCTTCAAGACGGCAGGATTCCCAACACCAGCCTGCCGTTTGGAACTTGAGAGAATAAACGGAGGGCAGGAAAGGGACTGTTGGAAATGCACAGCATACATGGAATCAAAACGCCTCTGTCCAGCTCACCCAGGGCAATATCGAGGCTTGGAGCCCAGGAGACCAGTGCTAGGGGGTGAGCTGCCCACCACGGCACCCCTGGGGAGAAAGCCAGCCCACCAGAGGGTTTCTTGATTTTGTTTCGAGAAGCCAGGAATGAGAATTTCTGCTTTTCCTCGTCCGTGCATTCTTTTTTCCACTCTGGCCTCTTTTCCACTCCCGCTCTTCTTCTGGAATCTAAAACTGCACACTTTTGTTTACTTTCTGACAGTCCCTGAGGCTGGATCGCTGCTGTATGTGCAAGGCGCTGATTAGCATTCTGACCCTGGCTCCCTCTGCAGAGGCAGCCAGTGGAGCCCGGAGAAGTTGGCCACCAGCGATTACCAGGGAACAATAGGCCCTTTCTACAAAACACAGGTTTGTCTTCCTTTGCAAACACACACAGGAGCCGGTCCAGCCTACCTGACATGGTAGCGCAAAGAGTTCCCCAAACAAGAGATACCAACGTGCAGGCCCCCGTGTCCAACGAAGTCAAGACTTCACCCGATTCCACTGATAGAATTCGAGAGGTAAAACACGCGCCCCATCAGAAAGCAAAGAGATGCAGCCAGGGCCACAGTGGTTCTCGAGACCCCTGGCTCAGAATGGTCCAGCCCTGAGGGCAGCTGGGCTGCAGGGAACAGGCCTTCTAGGGACGCACCCCCCCCACCCCCTGCTGCCCATCCTCACCACCTGTCAATTGAAGAACTCCTCTGAGCTCGGTTCACCGAAGACATGCTCTCATCTGTCCTGCCCTCAAAAGACAATCCAGTTGGCCCTGCTGCTTCCCCAGCTCTTAACTTTAAGTCATCAGAAAACGGTGCCCATGGAGGTGAGACCCAGGGAGCCTTGAGGATAAGAAGGCCTCTCCACCCAATAGGGAGAAAAACCAGGTGGCTCTGATTCCCTATTTCACTCATGGGAAGAATGAATATTCATTAGCCTCTAAAAGCTAAAGTTCAACACCATCAGTCTCTCTACTCTTTGTCTTCTCGACCCTTCACAAGGGCCCTTCTTGCACTACATCCACTTTCACGGGGAAAAGACAGGGAGTCTGGTCCCTGCTCTGCCCATTACCAAACCGGGCGAGACTTCAGCTCCTGGGGCATGAGCTTCCCCGCCTGTGTACAAGGACAATAAGAACGCCACCCTGCTTTTCTCACACGGTTATTATCAGGATGGAACGAGATAACAAAAGCAAATATTTTAGAAGCTGCTTGACAAATGAAAGGCACTGTTATTCTCTTTCCAAGAGCTCAGACACAGGCCAATCGGCAGAAGGAACATTTGCTCCTTATCATACTGTCCTAAAGAGGGCTTGGCAGTGGACCTCCGAGCCACTGCAGCCCAAGGCCCTCCAAGATGGGTAAAGCCACAGCCGCTCAGGGATGGCTCCAAAACATGGGATCCCCTGCGCTACGTAAAGCTCTCAGAATGATTCTGGAAAAACCCATAGGCATGTAGTCATTCCACTGTGCTTCTGTGGTTATTAAAAGCACTTGACACCAGTCAGAATGGCCCTTATCCAAAAGAAAGCAAATAATAGATGCTGGAGAGGGTGTGGAGAAAAGGGAACCCTCATTCACTGTTGGTGGTAACATAAATTGGTGCAACCACTATGGAAAACAGTATGGAGTTTTCTCCAAAAACTAAAAACAGAACCATCCTATGATCCGGCCATCCCACTCCTGAGCATTTATCTGGAAAAGATGAAAAGATATCTAATTTAAGAAGATACACGCACCCAATGTCCATAGCAGCCCTATTCACAATAGCCAAGACACGGAAGCAACCTAAATGTCCACTGACAGATGAATGGATAAAGAAGAGGTGGTATATGTACCCAATGGAATATTACTCAGCCATAAAAAAGAATGAAATATTGCCATTCTGCCAGCAACATGGATGGACCTAGAGATTATCATATTAAGTCAGAAAGAGAGAAGACAAATATTATGCTATCAGTTATATGTGGAATCTGAAAAAAATATACACAAATCACTTATTTACAAAATAGAAACAGACTCACAGACATAGAAAACTAAGTTAAGGTAACCAAAGGGGAGGGGGACATATTAGGAGTCTGGGATTAACAGATACATACCACTATATATAAAAATAGATAAAAAACAAGGATTTAAGGATTTACTGCATAGCACAGGGAGCTATAGTCAGTATCTTGTCATAGTCTATAATGGAAAAGAATCTGAAGCTGTACACCTGAAAGACAATACTGTTTATCAACTGCAGTTAAAATAAAAAAAAAATTTTTTTTTTTTTTTGTCTTTTTAGTGCCTCACCCATGGCATATGGAGGTTTCCAGGCTAGGGGTCCAGTCGGAGCTACAGCTGCCAGCTTACGCCACAGGCACACCACCACCAGATCCGAGCTGTATCTGTGACCTACACCACAGTTTACGGTAACTCCGGATCCTTAACCCACTGAGTGAGACCAGGGCTCGAACCCACAACGTCATGGTTCCTAGTTGGACTCGTTTCCTCTGCACCACAATGGGAACTCCTAAAAAAATTTTTAAAGCACTTAAACGCAGGCAGCTAAGCTGACCTGCAGTCTGACTTCTGGGCTGAATCGAGTACAGAGATGATGAGGGTGTGATGGGCTGACGGGGGTGAGAATTGTCTCTGTGGCCTCTAATGTTCCCCGTGGAATATGCTTCTAGCAGAACCCAGTGGTTCAAAAAAAATTTCCTGGGGAAACAGCCATCATCCCAGGACACTTTGTAAAGTGAATTATTTGGGTGTGGGTGGGACTTTTGTTTTTGAAGAGATGATTTTTTCTTGTTTTGTTTAATTTTATTGTTTCGCCCTTCTGTTAATAGGCAAATGTTTGAAGTGAGCCCTCCTAAGGTCTGGGACCTCATGTCCTTAAGTCAGACTATGACAGACCAGACCAGACCAAATCAAGATACGTTTTTGGTTACACAAGGCGAGACGAGTCAAACAGTCCAAGGCACAGAGGCTGTTTGCCGCAAAATTGCTCCATTAGCCCAACACCGATAATCTAATCTGGAGTCGCTCAGAAAAAAATCTGAAGGCCGGGGCAGAGAATGTAAATACAGGAGTCAGATGCTTGACACACACACACACACACACACACACACACACACACACACTCTCTCTCTCTCTCTCTCCCTCTCTCCCTCTCTCTCTCTCTCTCTCTCTCTCTCTCTCTCTCTCTCTCCCAGATGACTTACAAACAGGGAAAACTAGGTTTTTAGAGAGCCTTTGGCTGTTTTAGAAAAAAAAAAAAAAAGAACAAACTTTATGCAGCAGCAGGGCACTGTCGACGGCTTCCCAGACTTAGCGTGTCTGAGAACGAGCCCAAGTGCTTTTTAGGACACTCTGTGTCTCCTGTTTTTAGCACACTCTTACCTAAAGCAGAGGCAACAAACAACAGGAGGAAAGGCCCTGAGAATTCCCTTTCCTTCCACTCTCACCTCCCCCCCTTCTCTTGAACCCCAGGCAAGCATCCCTTCCAGGAGTCCATTACCCACTGACCGGTTTTGTGCACTTTTCTCACCCTTGGTACCCCACTTCTCCCCCTGGCGGCCTCACTCGTTCGTTCGTTCAACAGCTATTCTTAAGTACCTACTATGTGCCAACTTTGTGCTTGAGGCTAGAAAAACAGAAAAGAACAAAACAGAGTCCCTGTCCTCCTGGTACCTCCCTTGTAAGAGAGAAACAGACAAAAGAATGGGGGAGGGGGGAAGGAATATTTGCAAGGTGTAATCATCATTAAGAAGGACACAGGAGTTCCCGTGGTGGCATAGAGGAAATGAATCTGACTAGTATCCATGAGGACACAGGTTCGATCCCGGGCCTCGCTCAGTGGGTTAAGGATCTGGCGTTGCCGTGAGCTGTGGTGTGGGTTGCAGAGGAGGCTCAGATCCCACATTGCTTCGGCTGTGCTGTAGGCCAGCAGCTTTAGCTTTGATTTGACCCCCTAGCCTGGGAACCTCCATATGCTGCAGCTGCAGTCCTAAAAAGAAAAAAAAAAAAAGAAAAAGAAAAGAAAGAAAGAAAAAAGAAGGACACAAAAAGACTGAGGAAAAACTAAGGAAAGCCTGGCTATCCTCTGGGATGAACAGGAGAGCCTTTCTTTTCTCACGTTCAACACCTTCGAAACACCCATTTACTTTGGGTGTTGACACTTATACTCACAGGGCAGTCAATGACCCATCTCTCCCTACACTTTCCTTCCAGTCTTAAAATGGAAAGGAATTACATACTCGCCAGATCCCTCAGGAAGCTCTCCAGCTCAGCCTCCTTAGCCTCCAGGAAGGAAACTCCACATCTCCCAGTGGGTGGTTACGAGGCGTTCTGCTGGGCTCTGTGAACCATTCAAAATAACTCCCATAATTAACATGCGTGTCCTCCTTCCCCTTCATGCTTCATATTGGGAATTAAAAAAAAAAAATCCAATAGTCAACTGCACAGTGAAAACCTGGCCACTGGTTAAATCCTCACGAGGGCAGAGGGTGTATTTTCAACTTCTTGGTATCTAATATTCTGTGATAATCTAAATGGGAAAAGAATCTGAAAGAGAATAGATGTGTATATATGTATAACTGAATCACTTGGTTGTACAATGGTAATTAGCACAACCTTGCAAATCAACCACAGTTCAATAAAGTTTTTTGTTTTTGTTTTTGTTTGTTTGTTTGGTCTTTTTGCCTTTTCTAGGGCCGCTCCCACACATATGGAAGTTTCCAGGCCAGGGGTTGAATCAGAGCTGTAGCCACCAGCCCACGCCAGAGCCACAGCAACTCGGGATCCGAGCCGCGTCTGCAACCTACACCACAGCTCACGGCAACGCTGGATCCTTAACCCACTGAGCAAGGCCAGGGATCAAACCCGCCACCTCATCGTTCCTAGTTGGATTCGTTAACCACTGAGCCACACCAGGAACGTCCAATAAAGTTTCTAAAAGTGAAAAAAACAAACTTCTTGGTATCATTCCCACTGGCTTGCCCATAAGTAGTCTCTTACTCTTTTTATATTGAAGATAACTAAGTCAGCCCATTGTAGTCCCCAAATTTCTCTAACCTTTCCTTTTAAAACCCATGCCCTACATCTTAAATTATGTTAATCATACTCCTCTTGGTCTTCTATATTTATACACACTTTTAAAGCGGTGACTAAAACAGGAAAAAATACTCTAAAAAGGAACTGACTAATGCAAAGGTTAGCAAAAGGGTTATTTTCCTTGAAACTCATCTTATTTTTAGTATATTTCAGCACTTTTTCCTCAATCAGCTTTTCGTCAACTAATGACTTCTGGAGATGCTCTTCTTTGAATAACTTGTACCAAGTAGTAGTTTCCCTTTCTGAATGTGTGGGGCCCTCCTTACAGCGCACTCGTTAAGAGGACCAACTGAATTCTGTTTTTTCTAATGCTCCACAGTAATTTCTAAACATCTTACAACACAGTATACAAACTACCTTTGGGCAAGAATGACGTCTTTTTCTGTTAAGCTGCCTGTCAAAACACTTGGGAAGAGCTGAGTTCTTTTTCTTTCTTTCTTTCTTTTTTTTTTTTTTGGCCGAGCCCATGGCATGCCTGAAGTTCCCAGGCCAGGAATCGAACCCACGCCACAGCAGTGACAATGCTGGATCCTTAACCTCTAGGCCACCAGGGAACTCCCAGAGCTGAGTTCTCTGTGGACCATGGAGACATGCTGATGGCTGCCCCAAGGATTTCTCAGCTTTGTTCTTCAACGTGTTTTACTCATTTTAAGAAAGCGAGTTCTTCTGCTACCAAGAGATCACCGGGAGAGGAGAGTGCGTTCCTAATGTAGCGTGGCTGATCTGCTCTAACCGCAATTATATTCCGACTCGTCTATGTCTATCATATACAATCTTAACAACCGTATCTTTCCACATGAAAGATGTATTGGAACCACATCACTCAGCACGTGGAAAACTACGGAAAACTACCCCCAAACGTGCATGACTGAGTGGAAAGCCTGAAGGTAGGAACCTGTCCAGTTGTCCTTTACACACCAATCCCTTCCTGCCACTCTGGTTACACTAACAAAAGATCTGATAGAAAATACAGACACAAAACTGGAATTGAAATAAGAACTTCAGAATATTAAGAAAGCAAGCCAGGTGGGGGTGGGCCCATGATCTCTGACGTCAACAAACCCAGTGAACACTACTGACCATGAGCAAACTCTTGTCTGGCTGCCCTGGCTCACACCCTCAGCACCTCCTGCCAAAGACGGTGCAACCACTTTGCCTCCCACTCTCCGCCATACATGCTGCTTTCCAATCCCATCTCTCTTCCTCTGATCTAGCCATCACCCAGTCAACCCACAAATCGATTTGGGTCAGTCTCACTGCATGACACCTCCAAGTGATCTGTTCCCATGAACTCCTCAGCACGGTGTTCCAACTCCTCTAAGCCCCCATCATTCGCCACCCTCTGCTTTCCATATCCACAGCCCACTGCTACCCTTCCAACAAACCCCGAGTTTTCATGCGCCTTAGTTCAGGCTGTTTGTGGAATGCCCTCCCTTCTTTCTCTACCTTGAACACCTATTCATCCTTCAAGGCCCATCTGAAATACCCCCTCTTCTTGGAAGCTTTCTTAAATTTCAATCACAGTCTTCAACAGATGAGAAGATCCCTTCTGGTCCCTTTTCTAGCTCTAGCACACAGTACGATATAGTTAGCAGAGTATACAATTGTCTCCTTCAAAAGACTGAGCTATCTTTGGCCTCATCCACTGGTCAGAAGTAGAGCCTCTGACACACAGGAGATGTTCACGTGTTGCTCTAATATTAATTGCCTCGGCTCTGCTACTCTGCTCCCCAGAAGAATACCACCCAGGAAGAACAGGGCTTGCCCTTGGAAATGTCATTCCAGGAAAAGGCCAAGTATGGTTCTGAAAGAAAAATCCACCGCTGGCTACAAAACCTAGAAAGAGTGGAACTCTTGAGTCTTAAAAGACAATAGCTGCCTTAAATGAATGAAATTCTGATACGACATAGATGAACCTTGAAACATAATGCTAAGTGAAATAAGTCAGTCACAAAAGGACAAATATTGTATGCGGTACCCGGAGTGGTTAAATTCTTAAAGACAAAAAATAGAATGGTGGTTACTAGAGAGTTGGGGGGCATTATTTTTATTTATGTATGTATGTTGTATTTTTATTAAAGTATAGTTGATTTATAATGTGTTAGTCTCTGGTGTTTAGCAAAGTGATTCAGTTATATATACATATTCTTTTTCGTATTTTTTCCATTATGGTTTATTGCAGGATATTGAATATAGTTCCCCGTGCTCTACGGTAGGACTTTACCACTTATCTTTTCTCTGTATAGCAATTTGTATCGGTTAATCCCCAATTCTTAATTTATCTCCTCTAGCCCCTTTCCCCTTTGGCAAACATAAGTTTGTTTTCTATGTCTGTGAGTCTTTCTGTTTTGTAAATAAGTTCATTTGCATCATAGTTTAAATTCTACCTATAAGTGATATCATATGGTATTTGTCTTTCTCTGACTTACTTCATTTAGTATGATAATTTCTAGGTCCAGCCATTTAATGCTGTAAATGGCATTATTTCATTCTTTTTTATGGCTGAGTGGTCTTTGTGTGTGTGTGTGTGTGTGTGTGTGTGTGTGTGTGTGTGTGCGCGCGCGCGCGCACGCGCATGAGCGCGCACTCGTGTGCGCATGCAAGGAGAATTCCTATTCAGCTGGGTACCAAGTTTCAGTTGGAGAAGACAAAAAAAATTCTGGAGATGAAGAGTGGACACTGTTGCATAACAATATGAATGTAGCTAGTGATGCTGAATTGTACACATAAAAATGGTTAAAGTGGTAAATTTTATGTTATTATATTTTACCACATTTTTAAGGGGGTGGGGGGACACAGTGGCTAAAAGCCAAAATAATTAAAACTTAAACACAGGCACATGAAGGAGACTCAGGCAGTCAATTTGAATTTGCTGACCCACTCTCAGATTACAGGAATGAGGGGATTGTCCCTGGAGCCTTAAAATGGAAATTTTAGCACTAGTGCTTAGAAGCCCTGACTCCTACAGTAGGAAAGAATATACAGAATGTATTCAACACCTTTCACTCAATGCAATCAGTACATAGTGAGCACCTTCACTGTTCCAGGGCGCACGCTAGGTAGGTGCTGAAATATATCAAAGTTGATGAAAAACAGCCTGGAGCATCCTAGGAAGAATGAGACATCTACTCAAACAGCCACAGCACCGGGTTGAGGTTTATAAAAAGAGATACAAATGCAGGCTAGGAAAAAGAGTAACGGTCGGTTCAAGGAAGCTTTCCAAGAAGAGTTCTGGGAAGGCAAATTCAGAAACACTGAATGGAGGAAGGATGCTGACCTTGGTCCATCTACCCCTGTACGTCCCCAGCAGCAAGTGAAGACGGGACACTCGGGATGTCCCAGGTCCTTCCAGCTGGAGGACTCTGCCACCCTCCGTGTTACATTAAATATTAAATATATAATATATATTATATTATAATATATTATATTATATTAAATGTACACACACACACACACAATGCATGCTATATGACATGGAAGTGCGGAGGGGAGCCACAATATTTTGGATATTTGGCTGGATCTGACCCAGTAAACACTTTTCTCTCCTCTTGACCCCTATCTGAAGCTGCTACATTCTGCCACTCAAAAAAAAAAAAAAAAAAAAAAAAAAACTCAATCATCAACAAAACCTTTGTATTTTATTTCCCCTCAGTATTTATACCTTGTATGATATCTTGCAGGATAATGCTCTAGGTTTCTAGAAATACAGAAAAAACACATACACACAACTACATATTTTTGCTCTAAAACTTCAGTTTCTAATACTCCAGTCAATTTTTGCCCTTCTCCCAACAAGAGCCATCCACATAAATGGTTCTACAGAGTGAAACATGTAGACCTACTCTGCCTTTTCCAGATTATTGGTATTTTATGGGAATAATAAAGTACAAAATGCTGAATTAGAAAGAATGTTTTAGATGAATTAATATGAACAAGCTGTGTTCTACCAACTCAAGGAATCTGTCTGTAGGGTTTGGTTTTTTTGGTGTATGCAGCAGAAGTGTTATTAATACATGCAAATCCCACTAAATTCTGGTTTCCTTCGATTTGTTCCATATGTCTTCAGGAAAATGAGAAGGCCTAGTTCAAGTAGAAAAGCAAGGACATTGTCCCTCCACTTAATGAGTGCATTTCTAAAGAAACAACCTATTATAAGTATCCCTTTGCAACACTGCAGTGATTTAAGTACCTGATAAAGGAGAGGAAGCATTCTGAGCATAGGTAGCATTATGTTCTACTGGAAGGATCTTCAGAGTCGGATGGTAGTGGGCTTCTGGAATCTGCCTGCCTATGTTCACACCTGGGAACTTTCTGTCTGTCAACCTCGGGCAGGTTGGAGAACTCCTAACCCTCAAGTTCCCTACCTGTCAAATAGTTTAGTAATGGTACCACCTAACTCAGAAGGTTGTGCTGAGAACTGAACGAGCACGCAGTGGGGTGAAGCTCTGCACATATTTGGTTTGTGGTAAGTGCTTAGTAAATGTTAGTCTTTATTATTCATCAAATGGTACTCATTGCAATGCAACCACTGGCTGCTCTGCAACTTTCAGGAGCTTTCTGGTTCTTCCTACTTGGTTCTATCCCTTACAAGGATAGGAGGGGAAAAACTGAGGTTACATCTATCAAGAAATTTCAAGTACAGGGAAACATTAAACTCCTCCTTTGCTTGTTTTGAAGGGACAAGTTGCCACGTGTGGGGTACGGCTGTGAGGCAGCCCACACGATAAGGAGCTGAGGGCAACCTCTAGCCAACAGCTAACAAGAAGCTGACACCCGCTGTCCTACAACCACAAGGTAAAAACTGGCCAACAAAAGCAGATTCTTCCCAGGTCAAGCCTCAGATGAGACCACAGCCCAGGCTGACACATGAATGGCAGCCTTGTGATACTCTGAGCAGATGACCCAGATAAGCTGCGTCCAGATTCCTGACCTGCAAAAACTGAGAGATAGAAAAAGTGTGTTGTGGAGTTCTTGTTGTGGCTCAGTGGTAACGAACTCAACTAGTATCCACGAGGATGCGGGTTCGATCCTGGGGTTAAGGACCTGGCATTGCCGTGGGCTGCCATGTAGGTCGCAGATGCAGCTCGGATCTGGCGTTGCTGTGGCTGTGGTGTAGGCCGGCAGCCGCAGCTCCAATTTGACCTCTAGCCTGGGAACCTCCACATGCCATGGGTGCAGCCCTAAAAAAGCTACTGCATTATGCAACAATAGAAAACTAGTATTCACAGGGAGCTTGGGAATGCTGGCAGATACACATAGTACAAAACGCACACGCACACACATAAAGATACACACAGATTCCTATGATTTAACCATTGCTGGGGTGATGTAGTTTTTAAGAACACTAAGGCGGGAGGGGACAATAAACCAAGACACTTAGAAGTGAATGGTACCAACGACTTTCTCCACAGGGCGGGGGCGGGGGAGATGGAAAAAAAATTTACAGTTTCCTGTGGCACTGCACCAAACAAGTAACAACCACAGGTTTTGTTTTCAATTTATTTTCAAATTAGGTAAGGCAGCCTTTCTGGAAACCAAATTGGGCAAGAGATTCTGTCAAGGTCCCAGTCCTCTTGCCAAATTGCATTACCTTATGGGCATGATTGAAATCTCTGGGGACCTAATTATGGGAAAGGCCCACAGATCAGATGCCCAGGTTGGCCAGCCAAACGCGACTGGGTTCATGTTAAATAAACGGACCCGAGCCGGGAGATCAGAAGAACCTTGTGTAAAAGATCTGGGGTCTGAGTTCATTTTCTAGTTAAATACCAGAATTTCCCGGGTCCTTTTCAAAAGGACACTGTCTGCCATCAAGCCACTTACCTGATGTTCCTATGGTAACATCCCTCCCATTTGATCAGTACTTCCATTTAAACCTCTGCCCTTAAAATCTTTGGTAGCCAGGAGCCTTCTAAAACAATCTGCACAGGAATCAAGTCATTGAACCAGTAAGGTGGTTCCTTGGAGATGATCTAGTCTAAACCGCATGGCCCACAGAATTCAGATGACGGGCTCGAGTTTAAAAGCAGAATTTTTGCACCAACTTCAAGCTCTTTCTAGAGAACAGACAGGAGGGATTGATTTCTCTCAACCTTCCCTTTCATCTTTCCTGCATCTGCCTGTTCAATGGCCTGCAGCCTCGGCTCAGCATCCCCCTTGCCAAGGAGGCATTTCTGTGAAGTCCCAACTCTGAACGGACAAGATCTCAAGTAACTGCTGTGGATCTTACAGGGTGGGGTGACATTCACCACCAAGTTTCTGCCACGGCTTCTTGGGGGCTGTCAATCCCCAAGAAATTTCAGCCAAGTCACGGCAGTGAAATTAAATTACTGGCTCCACCTCTCAAGTGATGAGCTAAGGCAGATTGTAATCATACGCTTCCACCCAAATTCACCAACTGCAGCTGAGGGGTGGGGGGCAGAGACAGCATGCAAACCTACTTGTTCAAAGGTAACAAACAGGTACCTTGAGTACTCAAAGGTAACAAACAGGTACCTTGAGTATTGCCTACAATTTCTCTATAATTTATTTATCTGTCTTACAATAGCAATCATGTGTTTTCCATATCGCTACAAGGAATTAAAAGATAATGTTAAAAACAGTCTCTGTCCTCAGGGAGTTTGCAGTCTTGTGAAGAAGTCAAACATTTAGCAAGTACTATACTAACAGAGACTCTTGACTGAGCATTTACTGTGTGCCAGACTGGTTCTGAGTGTTCTCTGTGGGTGAATTCCCTTAATGCTCAATGCAACTCAATGAGGTAGCCTTTATTTTAAATCCCTAATTCACCAACAAACGAAGGCACAGAAGGTTGCCCAAAGTTCATACCTTCATTGTTTCAACAAATATTTGCCTACTGTGTTCTAGGCACTGCTCTGGGTGCAAGGGATACAGCAGTGAACAAAAGAGATGAAAACCCCTGTTCCCCTGGAGCCTAGGGATTCGTGGAAAGAGAAAAATATTAAGTAAAAAATAACAAGAATCAATGTCTGAGAGTGACAGGTGCTAAACAGAAAAACGAAGCAGGAAGGGGAACCAAAGGGTTGTGTGGAGGGTGTTGGGTGGAGGGGGTTGGGTAGGTACTATTTTAAAAAGGTTGGCCTGGAAGGGTTTTAGGTACTATTTTAAAAAGGTTGGCCTGAGGGGTCCCCAAGCAGCAGAGTTAGGTGGGCAGGTGGTCGTGCTGGACCCCAATACTTAGTGGCCCACCACCACATGCAGTGCAAAAAGGGCTAGGGAGAGAGCTCTGACTTCCCTTCTAGTCAACTCCTTAAAAGAGAGCTTTTTTTCTCTTCTGATTATAAAAGTAATGTGCCCTTATTGAAAAAAAAGGGGGGGGGTTAAAAGTGCATTTTCATGTGAAATCTAAAAGAGAAAAAGATAAGAGCTCCTGCTGTGGCACAGCGGGTTAAGAAAAAGATAAGAGTTCCCGCTGTGGCACAGTGGGTTAAGAGGGCTCAGGTCACAGCAGAGGCACAGGTTCAATCCCCAGCCTGGAACAGTGCATTAAAGGATCCAACGCTGCCACAGCTGCGGCTCAGATTCCACCCCTGGCTTGGGAACATCCATATGCCACAGGTGTGGCTACAAAAGGAAAAAAGAAAAAAGATACAGAGGTACTTATATACAAAACAGAAATAGCCCGGCAGACATAGGAAAAAAAAAAAAAACTTGCGGTTACCAGAGAGGGGAAAATCAGGATAAATCAGGCGGTTGGCGTTAACAATACACACTACAGAATATAAAACAGATAACCAACAAGGACCTACTATAGAGCACAGAGAACTATACTATTTTGCAATAACCTATAAGAGAAAAGAATCTGAAAAAGAATATATATATAACCAAATCACTTTACTGTACGCCCGAAACTAACACAACACTGTAAATCAACTACACATTTTTTTAAAAAGAGGTTTTCACAGAAACATCTATTCTTACTGGAGGCTTGAGGTTCACTGGCTAATACCCATGGACGAGTGGGCAAGTCAGCCAATGCAGAGTGCAAGAGAAAGAGGGTGACATGGAATGAAACGCCCTGGATGAGCCTTCCAGAGGCCAAGTCTGGTCCTAGCGTTGCCTTTAACCTAAACGTGCTTCTGAAAGCAGAGAGAAGCAGGGCAACCCCAGTGTCCACAGAAAGAATGCTCCAGTTCCATGAAGGAGACCGAGTGGCTTGAAAGAGCAGGGCCCCTTCGGCTGCTCTTCTCCTCCTCTCATCACTAGTCCTCAGGTGCCTCTCTCCACGCTTCCACCCCTGGCGTCCACATCCCCCACTTCCATACTTAACTCCCATATGGTGGAGAAACCCCCATCTCCCTTTATCAGAATGAGTTCTGATCACAAGACCTTCCTTTGAATTGGGGTGGGATTCGGTAACATCCTGAAAAGAGAGGACACTGTACCTTCAGCTCACGATGGGTCAGTTGGACATGTAGGAAAACACCAGAAAATGAAATGTCTCAAATGGGCCTGTCTTCAGTATCTTTTGATACAGTTCAGTGAAATCCAGTACACAGAGGTTACCGATGCTGTATGCTACAGGCTATTCCCCATCTTTACATAACCATCTCCCCATTTTTATCTTTTTTTTTTTTTTAGATCCTTATTTACTATTTGTTTTGCCCTTTTTTTTTTTTTTTTTTTTTAGGGCCATACCCGCAGCATAGGGAGGTTCCTAGGCTAGGCATTGAATCGGAGCTACAGCTGCCGGCCTAGCTACAGCCACAGCCATGCAGGATCCGAGATGCGTCTGTGACCTACACCACAGCTCACGGAAACGTGGGATCCTTCACCCACTGAGAGAGGCCAGGGATTGAACCCGCAACCTCATGGTTACCAGTCGGATTCGTTTCCGCTGTGCCACGATGGGCACTCCCCCTCCTCCCATTTTATTTTTTTAACCCCAGGGAAGTAAAGCACAGTGATACAGGGACACAAAGTGAATGGCGGGCAGAACTGTCTCCTAGGTTCTTGAGGAGAGGGAAAGAGAGCATTTGCTGCAGGGAAGGAAAAGAACGTCTTATTCTGTGGACCAGCCGGAATATATCTTCCAAAGAGAGAGATGGGACAAACACACACCAAAGTACATGTGGATAAATGATCACGACGCTGCACGTCTAAATAGATGAGAGCAGAGAGAAGGCTGTCACAAACACAGAGACAATAACCAGGTGGAAAACAGAGTTTTCACCGGGAAAGTTTCAAGCACTGTTTAGAAAGTGAGAGACAGCCACGTTCAGGCAAACGTGCCCGCATGGTCTGTATGTGATTGTCCTCAGCAGTGAGGGATATTAAAAATCTATCACGCATTACAGAAAACAGTCCATTTGGTTTCAAGATGGCCAACTAACTCACACAGCTTAAAGGATGGACTGAGTCTTAGTAAAGGAACATACAGCTCCAAAATTCAAATCACTCCATAAAAAAACAAAACAAAACACTGTCCAATCACTTAAGGGCACTGCATCTCACATAATCCTCACGATAACCCAGTGTGGGAGCTAAATATTAGTGGCCCATTTTTCAGCTGCGGAAACGGAGCCTCAGAGGTCAAATAAGATGCCAGAGGTCACAGAGCTGAAAAGGGGCAGAGGTGAAGTTCAAACAGAGGCAGATCCATCAAACAGGAAAATCTGTGTTCTTCTATCGCCTTTGGAATAGATAAACAATGAGATCCTGCTAGATAGCTCTGGGAACTCTATCTAGTCACTTCTGATGGAGCATGATGGAGGATAATGTGAGAAAAAGAATGTGTGTATGTAGATGTGACTGGGCCACTTTGCTGTACCGTAGAAACCTGACAGAACACTGTAAACCAACTATAATGGAAAAAAATAAAAATCATTTCTTAAAAAAATCTGGGCTCTTAACCACTGTGCTAGGTAAGTACCGGAATACAAAGAAATCAGATCTCTAATTAGGCAAACCTAAAAAGAAAGCCTCCTCCCAGATCGTCCAAAATTTAACACTATTTTATGCCTTGGCACAGCCAAAGGTGTTGTGTCATCACCGCTCCCTCTGCTAGCCAGCATCTCTGAGAACAGATGCTCGGGGTGTCTGCAAGGAAGCCCAGGGCTTCATCACTAGAAAGCAAGCATGTGAAAGCTGCCAGGGACAGGGCAGGGAAAGCGTCCTGGGGCCCGAAGACACCAGAAGGAGGAGGCTGACCCCCAAGCATATACTTGCCCCCTCTCTGATGGAGTTATCTTGGTCTAGTCCCTGGAGAGAAAGGCTACCCCGTGACCTGAGAATGGTCCTCAATCCCAGGTAATGGTCCAAGCAAACTAGCTGAGCAGGACCCAGAGGTCATTGGAATCATCTCCGCTTCAGACACGTGGTCAGGACTGCCCTCTTAGCCAACTGGACAGGCCATGACGGGAAAAGGTGAGGGATGCCAGTGAGGACCAAAGACCCAGATGACTGGGGGCTTGAGGTTGGGAGTGGGTGAAAAATGACTTTGTCTGCAATCCTCGAAACTGAAGAGACTCCCCAAACACGAGCACGTTTCATTTCTCACCCGCCTCCACCTCACTGCAGGCAGTGCAGGTTCCAGTCAACACCAACTGTTGCCGGGGCCAGAGGGTGCCATGCTCTCTCCAGGCCTCCCTTGGACTTCTCTGAAAGCCTGCCCCACCCCGCTCCCTGATCTATCCTGTGAGCTCATTTTCCAAACATCAGATCCAGTGTGTTCTCCCCCTCCCGCCCCCAGAAGTCTCCTCTCCCAAGGAGAGAAAAGCCCCTTTCCTCTATGACCTACGTGTGACAGCACACATCAAAACGCATGAAAATTCTCAGTGTGGACACATCCTCTCCCCATGAGATAGGATGTTCTTTACCAGCAAGGACCATGCCCTAGTAAGGTGGTGCCTGCCTGGTACATGATAGGTGCTGAATAAAATAATGCAAAGAATGGCCTTGATTAGATACATGGCAGCACACACACAAAACACACAAAAAAAGTAGTCTCAGAGGGGACAGGCTTTCATCTTCAAAGAGTTTAAAATAAGACAAAGTCAGCAAGCATTGACTGTGTCAAAGCCACTTGTCAAGAAAGCATTTGTAGGGTGCCCAGAATCATTCTGGGCACCAGGTAGGACTGGGAAGATGGTAGGAAGAAGAACGTAAAAATAAGACGGCGTCTTGTCTCACACGAAGTTTGCGTGCTACTTCTCCATAGCAAACAGAAATAAAAAGCACTGGTGATTTCTCTTCCCACAGATGTTCCTCCAGCTCAGAGCACTGCTGGCTTCCAAGAAATGAAGTCAGATACACGAAGTAATCCCCTCCACATGGACAACTAATTATACGTACAAAAATAATCACGTTTGCAGTAGCCAAAATCCCAGCCCTAACCTGACTGCCCATCAAGGGGGGAGTTAGTGAGTAAACAGTGTATCATCACACAACAGAACATTATGTAACAGACAAAGCAAGTGAACGACAGTGACAATGGAGCAATGTATGTGAACGGTGGCAAAAATATTAAGTAACAGGTCCTCGAAGATTAGATACGGTGGGATACCCTTTTCATAAATTTAAAAGGCGCCTAAAATGGAATACACGTCTGTAGCGATACATACTTTTAGGTGTATGTGTTGTTAGTGGTCCATTTTGGGACTCAGGTGAGAGAGAGCATAGAGAAAGTGATGGAGTGATGCGCATGGGATCCAGGTGATGGGTTACCTTGGGGGAGAGGAGGAAAAAGGGACTAAGATGTGGCAGGATCGGCATCCAGTCCCAGGTAAGTTATTTTCAAGGTTCTGGCTTTTGTTTGGGGGAAATGGGGTGATGGTGACTTATTATATTACTTTAAACAAGTTAAAATATAAAGACAGGGAGTTCTCGTCGTGGCTCAGTGGTTAACGAGCCTGACTAGCATCCACAGGTTCGATCCCTGAGCTCGGGTTAAGGATCCGGCACTGCCGTGAGCTGTGGTGTAGGTGGCAGACACGGCTTGGATCTGGCATGGCTGTGGCTGTGGTGCAGGCGGGCGGCTACAGCTCTGATTAGACCCCTAGCCTGGGAACCTCCATATGCCATGGGTGCAGCCCTACCAAGACAAAAATAAATAAGTAAACAAACAAACAAAATGTAATGATAATGTGTCATACAAAAGAATCTATCTATGAAACAGAAACAGCCTCACAGACATAGGGAACAAACTTGGGGTTGCCAAGGGGGAGGGGGTTGGGGGAGGAAGGCTGAGGTTAGCAGATGTCAGCTGTTATATAGGGAGGGAATCATCAACAAGGTCCTATGGTATGGCACAGAGAATTAGTCAATGTCCTAGGACACACTACAGTGGAAAAGAAAAAAAGAGATAGTGTATCATGACGTAAGGATTACGATTAATTCAATTCTTCGCATATAAAGTCCATTACCAAAACAAAAAAAAAATGAAATTACAGGAACATCCTAACAGGGCAGTCGAACCACTGCAACATGCACGGGTATCCTGGAAAGGAGTGAGGAGGGGTTGAGAGGCCAGCTCACGCCCCTTCTGCACGAGCTGACACCCATCAGCCGGCCTGTTCTAGCTCACCCACAGAAAAGAGGCAAGAAATCTGCCTCCGCACATCTCCCAGTGTCACGCCACGGGGCTGGCACTTGTGGGAGAAACTCAGGCTCCCAAGAACATCAGATACACTCTGTTACCTGGGCACCATGCAGCCCTCGGGGCCCGGCACTCATCTCATCGCCGCCTATCCTGACCGTTTTTAAACAGCATCATGAACTCCTGCTTGTGACCTTGAGGACGAGGGGCTTCTGGCAAGAACATCACAGTGGGTGTGGATGAAAATCGAGCAGTTCTATCATCTGCCAGAAGTTTAGACGAAGCAGACGAAGCTCTCCTGGGATCGCTGGGACCGTGTGCCCTGGAGAAAGGGCACAGCAGATGTCTGAGAAATAGACGGAGGAGAGGAAAGAGTCTCCCAGTGGGAGACACATGATTCTGGAGAGGACGCGCCCAGGGGGAAACACGGTCAAGCCAGGACCCTGAAATGCATCCAATGTCCACAAAGACATGGCAGAGAACGCCTGCTCCTCCAAACTCCCTCCAACCAAACCCCTACCCTGAAAGGGCAGTTGCTGGCAGTTAATGTCCTTCTTTTCTAAAACACTAGGCAGCGAGACATCGGAAAAGCAGATTTTCTCTGCTCACCTAAGCCTGCCCGTTAGCATGACTGTGGACATTTTTATGCCAGGATGACTGCAAACAATCAAGTTATCTTCCGGGAGGAGACTGGAGAAGAGATAGCCATGATTTAAAATCAAATACAACAGGAAAGTAAAATGTATGGCCAATGAGCAGAGTCAATGTTTGTACCCTCTGGCTCCCACCGCAGCCGGTTGGTCTCTCAGTTTCAGGCAGGTCCCGGCCTCTATTTATTTTGGTTTTTGGGGGGCAGGACCTTTAACAGCCCCAAACTGTATGATGGTACTTGCCAAATGTCCATACCAAGCTTCCATACTTTCTTTTTTTTTTTTTTTTTTTTTGTCTTTTTGCTATTTCTTGGGCCGCTCCCGCGGCATATGGAGGTTCCCAGGCTAGGGGTCCAATCGGAGCTGTAGCCACTAGCCTACGCCAGAGCCACAGCAACGCGGGATCCGAGCCACGTCTGCAACCTACACCACAGCTCATGGCAACGCCAGATCGTTAACCCACTGAGCAAGGGCAGGGACCGAACCCGCAACCTCATGGTTCCTAGTCGGATTCGTTAACCACTGCGCCACGACAGGAACTCCCAAGCTTCCATACTTTAGAATGGTCGTCCACAGCCCCCCCAGCCAACCCCCCCCCCCTTTCCCTGCCTGTCTGAGTCCTGGGCCTCCTTCCCAGGAAATAATCTTGGTGAGATCGTGCCAAAACATTTCTTAAACACCTATCTTCTTTGTCTAACGAGTTATAGATGAGGTAAGCAACCTTTGCTCCCAGCTCCCGGGCCTTCCCACATTTCCAGGAGCCCCATGTCACCTCATGTTAAGCTGGTTTGCTTCTTTGTGCTACGCCCACTGAGACTTTCTTTGGAGCCTGTACTGAAATCCTAGATTCATCAGCATGGAGGAGAAAGTGTGGCCACTCCCCCTAACCTTTCTCCCTAAGTACACGTGGTGCTGACCAGGTGATCAAAAGAACACTTCGAACTAGCCCCTGGGGGCCCAGAGCCAGGCTGGAGGAGCAGCTGGGGCTGCACTTATTCTGGAAGGTTCTACAGGCACCACCATCTCCTCCTGAGTTTCCAAGGTTGCTCTGAAATGCAGTTTTGTCTTCTTTGGCCCCAAATCCAGAGAAGAGTCAGGGGGTCCCAGAGGGGACTGACACCACCTGGCATTCCCTTCTGCCACGTCTGAGGGCAGGGTGCCCTCCGCCACGTAGGCCCTGTGCCCATTGTCGGGAAGACAAGTGGGACAGTGAGCTCAGACGGCCTGATGATGAGAACTGGTAGTTACGGATCCATCAAGGTCAAGGGAAAAAGGGCTGATGGGAAACCAAACAAAGCACTGGACAGCCACAAGACTGAGGCTGAAACTATCAGAACACCAGACACAAATCGCCGTAGTTGCCATGCAACACACCCCATGTCCACAGTGAGATCTGCCCTGCCAGGGTGCAGGGGGATTGTGTTACAGTCTTGATAAGTCCATGCACTGGTTCTCCAACTGCTTTTCCTAAAGTCCAAAGACCTTTAATTTAACTGGCCCTGAAGTCCTTTTAAAAATGTCCCGGAAACCTCCTCTTGCCCTCTTCCTTGTCCTTTGCCCAAAAGCTGCCCCTTCCTCAGGGGGGATAAGGACCCCCGGGATGGATAAGGCTGTGGGTCTGGAGTCAGGCAGCCCAGAATCTAGCCGGGGCTCCACCATCTCCTTGGCCCATGACCCTGAGCCAGTCAGCAAACCTTGCCTCAGTTTCCTGATGTGTCAAACAGGAATAAGAGAAATGCCCATCTCACATGAAGACTAAGCAAGTGAATACCTGTAAAACACTTGAACAGTAGCGAGTACATGGTACGTACTCACTACTGCCTGCTGTCATCATGAAAATTATTCTAGTTCTACTGCAATGAACTCCTTCTCCCGAACTCCTTTAGCAGACATTTGTACTTGGCATTGATTACATACTACTTTTTTGTTTTGTCCTTTTTTTTTTTTTTTTAGGGCCGCACCCAAGGCATATGAAGGTTCCCAGGTTAGGGGTCTAATCGGAGCTGTTGCCACCAGCCTTTGCCAGAGCCACAGCAATGCGGGATCCAAGCCACGTCTGCGACCTATACCACAGCTCACGGCAACACCATATCCTTAACCTGTTGAGTGAGGCCAGGGATCGAACCCGCAACCTTATGGTTCCTAGGCGGATTCGTTTCCACTGCGCCACGACGGGAACTCCGATTACATACTACTTTTTGATGCTAGTTAAATCTTCAGGTACATATGTCTTATCTCAATTAAGCTACAAATTCCTTGAAGGTAAAGACTGCAGCTCCTGTGCTTTTCTTTCTTTCTTTCTTCTTTTTATGGCTGCATCTGCAGCATATGGAAGTTGCCAGGCTAGCAGTTGAACTGGAGCTGCAACCGAGGCCTACACCATAGCAACACCAGATCTGAGCCACATCTGTGGACTACCCTGCAGCTTGCGGCAACTACAGATCCTTAACCCACTGAGTGAGGCCAGGAATCGAACCCCCATTCTCAGAGACACTATGTCAGGTTCTTTACCCTCTGAGCCACAATGGGAACTCCCTCATGTGCTTTCCTTTACCTACAAGGCTTGAAAGTGTCTTTTTTTTTGGCCACGCCCACGGCATGCAAAAGTTCCTGGGCCAGAGATCAAACCCACGCCACAGCAACAGCCCAAGCCACTGTAGTGACAACACCAGATCCTTTTTTTTTTTTTTTTTTGTCTTTTTGCCTTTCCTGAGGCCGCACCTGCGGCATATGGAGGTTCCCATGCTGGGGGTCTAATCAGAGCCATAGCCGCCGGCCTACACCACAGCCACAGCCACAGCCACGCCAGATCCGAGCCACATCTGCAACCTACACCACAGCTCAGGGCAACGCCGGATCCTTAACCCACTGAGCAAGGGCAGGGATTGAACCCGCAACCTCATGGTTCCTAGTCAGATTCATTCATCACTGAGCCACGATGGGAACTCAGACAACACCAGATCCTTAACCAACTGTACCAGAAGAGAACTCCAAACGTGTCTTAAAGGCAGGAACCTAATAAATGATGGCTATTTAACAATAACACACCAATGCTCACGAAGCCCTACTTTGACTGTAACTGTGCCAAGTCCTTCACATGCATTATTAGCTCACTTAATCTGTTGATTTCTCGTACTCCATGAACTTGACTAAATGAATGTCGAACTCCCAGGGATGTGTCTACCCAGTTTCTTATGTAGAAGAAAAAAATTGCCAAGCAAACTTAAATTTTAAGAAAACAGATACTGCAGAGCACCAAGAGTCACAGCAGGCTAAGCTGTTGTCATGCAACCTCCGTACCACTCCAAAGAGAACCCAGGCCCCTCCGGACAATCGAGGTGTGCAGAACGGTCTCCGAAGGGCATGTGAGTTCACAGAAGAGAGAATGGTGAATTCTTGACAGAGGTAAACAATAATTTCCTGCTTTGCTGTAACAGCTCCAGGCCCTGGAAGAGTGGCTGAGTAAATAAAGACAAACGGAATCTACCATAAACTCTCTAACCCACCTCCTGTACCCTACCTCCTGGAAAGGAACATGGAACCATGCCCGGGGAACATAAGGCCAACTGGTGTCTGGGAGATGAAGAAGATACATGAGGAGGAGTAATAATTCCATACACTGCAAAACTAGCCCCAGACTTTAATGTAGCTGACGGTTAAACCAAAAATACCAGAACCTTTCTCAGGAGTGAAGGTGATAGAATTTTCTAGGTTCAATCGAAGGTAACATTTTAACATTTTACGCTATTTTACCACACAATGGAATTTTACTTTGGGTTAAATTCAGTGATGAGTACTAACCTTGAAGCTTTCCTTGTGCAAAGAAACTATGTGAATCAACAAATGTCTCCTCTGTGGACTAAATGAAATGTCTACCAATGTTTAGTCTGACTGTGGTTGGCTGTGTTTGAAGAAAGGCTGGCAAACTCTTTGTATGTATATGTAAAGAATGCTTCTTTCAAACTCTTCTTTTAATAGCCGAGAATAAAAACGCTAGAATCATCCCCTTTTGTTCAATCATATAAACATAATACCCCATTGTATCTTTATTACAGAAACAATTAAGACAAGAATGTACTCTAACTTGCTATGACATTTAAATCAAATTCGACAAAAACCATTTCTCTATGCATTCCTTCCCTCCTGGTAACTACATATATATTCCCATGCACATGAAAATACGTGTGTACGTGTGTACGTGTGTGTGTGTGTGTGTGTGTGTGTGTGTGTGTGTGTGTGTGTGTATTGTCGGTTTCTATACATGCATTTCCCACTTCCTGGTTTTTACCCAAAGAAGAAGGAGAAGTATTAAAAAGTCACAAGAAAAAAAAAAAGTTGTCACTTTTATTTTACCCAGAATCAGGAAGTGCCCAAAATCTCAAGAGGGAACCTGCCCTGCAGAAATTAGAGCTCTATTATTAGAGATAAGGATCCGTGTCCTTAGGAGCTTCTATCTTTCAAAGGGTCTTTCAGTAGCCTGAATTTTCAGTTTCCTTTTTTTTCTTAGAATGTCCAGAGGCAATTAAGCATAACTGACAAACCAGCCAAAAATTATCACAAAGTTCATTACCAGTGTAGCCTGGATGGTTCTTTCTATTTGCCTTGCTGGGAAGTGAGGCACTGAAAAGTTACACATTACAGAAGATAGTGACTAAAGCCAGCATTCATGGTGAAAAAGTCCACGTGGTTGAATGACAGGCCACAGGCCCAACAGACTCCTAGTGCACTGACTGGCAAACCCTCTGCCTGAAAGCTGTTCCTAGCTTCTGTTCCCCATAGGTCTCAGTTCCCAGGACGCCTCCACCGCACTCCCCCTGAACCCCCCAATTGCCACCACCACCCACCTGGAGCAGTCCCCCTTCCGCCTGAGCCACTCTCTGTCCCATCCCCCACCCAGCACTTGCAGAAATATCTCGTTTTCATTTTACCCATTTCATGTCCATCTTCTCACACTAGAATCTTGACTCCCAGGTATTCAAACCTTCTAGGCCCTTTTTCTTTTTTCCTTTTTTTTCTTTTTAGGGCTTCATCCCCAGCATATGAAAGTGCCCAGGCTAGGGGTCAAATTGGAGCTACAACGGCAACTTCCAGGCCTTACTTTTCTAGGCTGTATCCTCACTGTCTAAAATATTGGGTATCATATTTGAACTATAGCTATCAATTAGATAACATGAAAGAATTGCCGTTAGCTTTGGCAGGTGTGATAATGACATTTTTTTAAGTCACTTAAAGATACATACTTCAGTATTTATGGATGGCAATATGGGAGAATTTGTACTTCAAAATAATAGGGAGGGAAAGAGGTGAGAAGAGTCTGGTAGGAGATAAGTTGACGAGATTAGTCATGTATTGATCAGTGCTGAAACCCAGTGATGCGCAGATATAATTCATTATACTGGAGTTCCTGTTGTGGCTCAGCGGAAACAAACCTGACTAGGAACCATAAGGTTGCGGGTTCGATCCCTGGCCTCACTCAGTGGGTTAAGGATCCTGCGTTGCTGTGAGCTGTGGTGTAGGTCGCACATGTGGCTTGGCTCCCGTGTTGCTGTGGCTGTGGTGTAGGCCGGTAGCTGTAGCTCTGATTTGACCTCTAGCCTGGCAATCTCCACATGCCATGGATACAGCCCTAAAAAAGCAAAAAACAAAACAAAACAAAACAAAACTCATTATACTGTCCTTTATACTTCAGAATATGTGTGACAATTTCTCTAATAAAAATCTTAAATGGAAAAATGAAACAGGTAGTCTTCCCTATATTTAACCGAATACTCATTTGACCTTGGGGTGGAGAACGCCTGAGTAAAATAACAAAGGGGGAAAAAAAAAAAAACCACAAAGAATTTTTTGAAGCCAAATAAAATTAGATGCTCATTTAGTTTATCAAATTAGCAATGAGTCAAAGCATGAAACCACTTATGACGCACTGATTTATCTACCACTAAAGAAAAACAAATTTTATCATTTACAATTATTTTGTACTTACTGGAAGAACTTTAGATATATACATGATGGTTACATTCATCTTGGGCAAATATGAAAAAGAAAATAAATAAAATGAATTGGTCAGGCTAGTCCTAAAACGTAGGGGCAACTCCCTTGAAGCACTCTGACTCAGCTGTCAATGTCTGTGACAAATGAGCATCCTTATCCTCTGTGCATGTGGCAATATGCATCCGTGGAATTAATTATCAATTAATTTGGCAACACAGTGTTTAGGAAGGTCAGGCATTCTTTAGGCACATGTTTGCACAGCAATTAATGAAATGCCTCTTCCAAAAGAGGAACGAAGCACAGACGTTTGGGAGGCAGCTTTGCAAAGTACATTCTGTGATATAGAATCCCACAAGAAAACCAGTAACCTCAAGAAAAAAAAAAAAGTAACAATTCTTGAGGGAATTTTCCTCTGGGCAGTCTGAGTTTACATTCTGATGACATTTCTAGGAAGACAAACTTTACACTCAGGCTCACGGTTTGCCCTCGGTTCTTTGAGACATGAGCGTTACGGAAAGTAATAGCCAGACTTAAAAAGAAGTCTGAAATGAAAGTTCCTGCTCACTTGCCTCTTTCTATTCTGAGTATTCTGAACCTATATATAAATTAGAAAGTAATACAATCTAGTGGTAGATACACCATGGCTAAAAATGGATCAATACATGAACTAATAAATGATTTTCTCAAGAAAGGATGAGTATATTCATTTTTTAGTGTTCCTTTGACATATTTATTTTACTTTAGTTGCATTATAATTTAAACATCTTATTTACAATGGAGGCATCAATACGAAACGTGGGGCTAAGTCTGTTATTTGTGAAACATGAAATGAAAGTGGTCTGGTAGAAATTCAAACAAATTTCATGAGTTTATGTCTAGTCGGGATTACTGAATCTCATCAAGGCAGCATCTTTACATTACAATTGCTAGCCTTGATAATCAACATGTAAAAAAAAAAAAAACTGCTGTATAGATTTGCTCACTGAACTGTGGTCTGAAGGCTGTAGCCAGGGATGAAAATGTACATCATACTTAGAGAGTGGGGAGCTTTGCTATGAACTTCAGTCTTATCTTTTGATTTTCTGCATCATCCCCCTGCAAGCCACTGGACTTTGTGGTTTATGATGTGTGAAAAGAAAAAAATACCAGAAACCCACCACACAGAAAGGGGCATAAAACAAGCTACAAAGTATTAACAGCTCACCTTAACTATGTAAGTTACTATCTCAGGCCATAGAACCCACACTGTAACACAAAGAAAAGGGAGAACTGGGTCTGCTACTCAATACAGGAGCCAGACAAAATTATCCTCAAAACCAAAAGAACCCAATGGACTGGAGGGTGCTTCGGCTGCTATGGAACCCAGATGCGCGTGGCTTAGGGCGCCTTGGAGTGACAAAGACCATCCTGAACCTCCATCCACGTGGCGAGCACACCGGCCACATTATAAATACATTACGTCTAAACTCAGTGGGATGCAGAGAAGAAAAGCTGGAGCTGGCAGGCTTCCAGAGAAAAGGTCAGCTCATCCCTGGGCCACGAGCAAATGTGGATCAGAGCTGGAAGACCTGGAAACCTCCTGATCACCTATATATGGTATTAGAGATGCTGCCCATTTTCCTCCTTCACCCTGGGATCCAAAAGGAAAGAGTTTGAAAAGCGGAACGTAAGGAGCATCACAGAGGCAGAAAAAAACCTTCTTGAACAACAAGCCCGAAAGAAAAAGTCTGCGAGTCACTTGAAGGAACAGGTGACTCTATCTTCTCGGTAGGGAAACAGGCAGAAAGATGGCGAGAGCGGGTGGCCGCTGGACAGCCAGGTCCTGCCACGCGGCACGACTGTCTAGGAGATCACGGGAGTGTTCAGAGGACAGCCAGGAGGAGAAGTAGATCAGCGACACCCTTGGGGAAATGCTCTAATTAGTTTCCACGTGGAGAGCTTTGCTGCCGGAAGGTGAAATAAGGACAGTCCACCACGTTAAGACACACTCTGCTCTCTGTTCTTCCCCCGCCCATGAGTCTTCAATGGAGGGAGTTAAACCCTGGCTGCAAGAAAATCAATGTGCTCAGCAGAGTCAAATGATATGTATGAGAGGTGCTTGGCCCGATGCAGTCCCTGTCCTAGCTGGCCATGGAACATGGACCTTTGGGGATGAAGGTAGCTATAGCATCATCACTAAGGGGCAGAGGGCTTCATGATCAAAAGCAAAGGAAAACAGAGTTCCCTTGTGGCTCAGCAGGGTTAAGGACCTGGCATTGTCACTGCTATGGCTCTGGTTACAGCTGTGATGAGGTCTCAGTCCCTAGCCCGGGAACATCTGTATGCCTCCGGTGCGATCAAAAAGAAAATAAACAAATAAATAAATAAATAAGGCACAAATGTGAGGCCAAAATAACAACAACAAAGGAAGATATTGCAGCATCAGAAGTGGTTTAGAAATAAGAAAAAATGGGGAGCTCCCGTCGTGGTGCAGTGGTTAACGAATCCGACTAGGAACCATGAGGTTGCAGGTTTGATCCCTGGCCTTGATCAGTGGGTTAAGGATCCGGTGTTGCCATGAGCTGTGGTATAGGTCGCAGATGCGGCTCGGATCTGGCGTTGCTGTGGTTCCAGCGTAGGCCGGCGGCTGGGACTCCAATTGGACCCCTAGCCTGGGAACCTCCATATGCCTCAGGTGCAGCCCTCAAAAGAAAAAGACAAAAAACAAAACAAAAAAAAAAAAGAAGAAAAATGTAATCACTGATGATGACAAATAATAGGCATGGACCCACTTTGCAAGCTGGCGTCTAGATTTTTATCAATAGAGCTGAAATACACTGGTTTTTATTTCTAGCAGCAACCACACAGAGGGGTGAGGGTAGTTTCCTTTGTTTCTCACAGGAACACAGGTTTGTTTTTTTTTTTACTATGACACTAGTTATTTTTTATGTTTTTCCCTCCCACATAGTTTTTAAATTATTCAATGAATTTATTACATTTATAGCTGTACAATGATCATCACAATCCAGTTTTACAGTATTTCCATCCCCCACCCCCCAACCTCTCTCCTTTGGAAACTCTAAGTTTTTCAAAGTCTGGAACACAGCGTTTTTTGAATCACTCACATAGCTGAACAAAATGCTCCCAGAAAGCGTAAGATATGAAAGATTGAAATCCTGCATCCCTGAGGTGTTCAGAGGTCAAAGCACCCTTAGAGCCGGAGAACGATCAACTTTTACAGAGGAGAAAACTCCCAACCAGAAATGTGGAGCGTCTTACCCAAAGACTCAGCTCAAATTCTTTGCCAGCCAAGGGCTCATCCCACGACACCAGGATGATGTCAAAGGCAAACGAAATCAATGAGAAGAGATTTGTAAATGTGAGAAGAGGTGTAAGAGGAGAAGCTGTGTGAGACCCAGAGGATGTCACAATGACGGATGCCAGGGAGCGTGGTCCCTCCCCAAGATCGTGCATGGACCCTAGAACAAGCCTGTTTGAAAGTAAGGGACTGTGCGTTCCTCTGGCTCTGATACCCGGAGACAGACAATGGTCTACGAAAGACACAAATCACAGAACGTCACAAGGAGGGAAATTCTTCCTACATGTGCCAGTTCCCCGTGAGAGGACAGGAGAATGAGAGAACAACAAAAATAAATACAGTCAAATACCATAATGGCCCCACTTAAAAAAGGATTTATTGATAGACCGGACAGACATCAAGATCGTTTAACGAGCCCCAAGTGAACTGTGAAGCAGCCCCGCAAAGAGAAGAGGAACTCGTTCTATGGCGGAAACTGGGGGAGGAACGGAAGGGAGCTCTGGGGAGAACTGCCAAGCTTTCTTCAAAAAGGAATGCCCTTAAAAATGCAACCATCCATCCATCCAACCATCCATCCATCCATCCAAGCACTAAGAACGTACTCTACCTAGAACACTGTACACACTGCTGATCGGCTGTTCTTTTCAAACCACTATCTGGCCTTACTATGACTTCAATGCTGAGAGCCAAAGAGGCGGGTAGAGAGACTAAGTAATCCTTCGAGACACGAGCTTTCCCCAAAAGGGCTTACCCCTTTTTTCCCCCGCACATCCAGACTATGTTGACGATTTTACATACACAACCGCGCACACCTACACACCCCGCAGTGGACAAGAACACGTTCAGCTCAAATGGTATTAATAACTCTTATTAATTCTCTAGCTTACATGGACAACAAAAAAAGAGTTGTGGTCAGAGCAGAAAAAAGGCACTCCAAGAAGAGAAACATACTTCTTTCTGTGCGATGAGAGGAAACCAGAGGAAGAAGATGCCAGCGTGTGAGTTGTGTAGACCATGGCATCAAAAGCCAAGATGAGCCTCTCCTTGCCAGTGCCCTGTATCTGTGAGTTCTGTTGGTGCATGAAACCATGTGCTAGCCTCCAGATTAAACACAAAGGTACTCTTCCTCCCTGACCTCAAGGGGTTTCTTTACCTTGATGTCTGATCAAACTTCAGCATCCAGAGTAAAGTCATACATCTGCAGCCTTATAATTGTAAACCTGGATACCCAAGCTCTCCTTCAGTCTTTTAGGGCCTCAAAGCACTTTCCCACTTTGTTTGACTTTCTTGCCCAAAGTTCTTATAATCATAATATGATATGTGTGATACTTGGTCATGCATAAGTCTTGGTTTTTTTGTTTGTTTGTTTCATCTTTTTAGGGCCACACCCACGGCATATGGAAGTTCCCAGGCTAGGGGTCAAATCGGTGCTGCAGCTGCTGGCCCACACCACAGCAACACCAGATCTGAGCCGCATCTTCAAGCTACATAGCAGCTCAATGGCAATGCTGGATCCTTAACCCACTGAGCGAGGCCAGGGATCGAACCCACATTCTCATGGATACTAGTCACATTCTTAACCTGCTGAGCCACAAGGGCAACTTCAAGCCTTGTTCTTTAATTTATGCAGCAGCAAACACACATCAAGTGCTGTGTGCTGGACACCCTGTAGGCCCTGGATTACAGAGATGGGTACTCTTCACCCGGAAGAGTCTGGCACAGGTGAGGTGCTAAAGCAAAGGATGCCATGGCGAGGAGCCAAGTGTCACAGCCGCCTGTACAAGGGACTGTGGAGAGATGGGGCACAAACCTCTGCCGGGGCGGTAGGGGAACCTACATCTGAGACCTCAAGGATGAACAGGTGAGACTTGACAAACCCTAGCTCAGGAGATACTCTGAGAAGCCTTAGGTAGGTGCCTTTACAGTGAGAAATTGCAAGTTTAAAGAGGATAAATGATTTGTCCCCTAATGTTACAGAGTAAGCAGCACTAACTTGACCCCATTACACAGCAGCCTGTTGACCAGAGGCCTGTCTCCCCTGTCACGGTCATTCCAATAGGATCCAGAACATCCAGCTCAGGTATACTTGTCCACTTAAGCCAAGTTATCGGACTCTAGCCCATGTTATCTTAGCTACCTCCCAATAAACCAAGAAAGATTCAGATAAATGGCACAGAGCTGTCCAACTGCGTAGAAAACAAAAACAGGCCTTCATGTAGGGCCATCATTTCAGGCCAATGATAGAGTGTGTGTGTGTATGTGCATGTATATGCATGTGTGTACGTGTGCATGTGTGTGCACCTCCAAAGAGTCTGGCTGCTTGTGCTCTCTTCTCTTATTCGGAGCCAGGAAAGAATTTGGATTCTCAGCAGCAGTTCAGCTCAGCTTTGTAATTACTGGCAGAGGGAGGAGGAGGGAAGAGCGAGAGGCAAAGTTCCTCAAAAGCCAGACCCATCTATCTGCCTCTCTTTTTCCAGAGGCAGCCACTAGAATTGATCTGTGATGGCTTTTCCTGTCTTACAGGAACGTCCGGAGAACCGCCGCGTCTTTGCAGGAAGGAGTAAATGATAAGGGAGACCGTCCTTCCGTTGATTTGGTTTGGATTTTACAGTAAGCAGAAAGTCAACTTAAAAACCAAACCCGGAGTTCCCGTCGTGGCGCAGTGGTTAACGAATCCGACTAGGAACCACGAGGTTGCGGGTTCGGTCCTTGCCCTTGCTCAGTGGGTTAACGATCCGGCGTTGCCGTGAGCTGTGGTGTAGGTTGCAGACGCGGCTCAGATCCTGTGTTGCTATGGCTCTGGCTTAGGCTGGTGGCTGCAGCTCCGATTGGACCCCTAGCCTGGGAACCTCCATATGCCGTGGGAGTGGCCCAAAGAAATAGCAAAAAAAAAAAAAAAAAAAAAAAAAAAAAAAAAAAAACCAAACCCCTGCAGCTCATGTGTAACTCAAGATTCGGAATTTACAACTAAAAATAAAAAACTCCATCATGGAGTTGCTGCTGTGGCACCGTGGGTTAAGAATCCAACTGTAGTGGCTCCGGTTACTTTGGAGATGTGAGTTCCATCCCCAGGCCAGCGCAGTGGGTTAAGGGATCCGGCACTGCCACGGTTGCAGCAGCTCATATTTGAACCCTGGCCAGGGAGCTTCCATGTGCCTCCAGTGAGGCTGTAAAATAAAAATAGATAAAATAAAAAACTCCATGGTGTTTTCTGCTTAAGCCAACTGGTAACAACCTGACTACCTCTGACAACACTGGAGATGCGCTCAGTCAACAGTCCTGCTGAGCCTGATGGACAGGAAGGGGTGGGGTTGGTGCAGCATCAGACCCTGAACCACGCGCAGTATTAATCAAAGACCCTGATGTTTTCCACACCTCCCGTCAGTCACCAAACACATAAAGGGCACCAACTCAAGGCCCAACACTGTGGTCACAGACACAAAAATGAGGGCGGGCCCTGATTCCACAGGCTTCCTGTCATGTGATGGATATAAATAGGCAATTATTAGACCAGGTGATGGAAGTTTCAAAATGGGTACATGAAGTACCTGGGAGGGACGTCGCATCCAGACTCAGAGGGTGGGGGTGGCCAGGAAAATCAGATCAGAGGATGCACAGTCAGTCGGGAGAAGAAGTTTGGAAGGAGTGTTTCCGGAAAAGGAATGGCATGTGCAAAGGCCAGGAGAGGGGTGGGTGGTACCTGCAGAGACCTCTGAGGAACCGGCGTGGGTAAAGCAAGTCTCTGGAAAAGAGGCCGGGGCCGGGCCAGGAGGCAGGCAGAGCCCCATCGTGGTGGGTGGGGGTGGGGGTGGGAGTGGGAGCCTTCTCAGGGTCAGCTGGGCATTCACCCAAGGGCGTCGGGAGGGACTGAGTTGAGGAAAGCAGGACCATGGGGGATCGGGGGGGCAGGGAGAGGCAGGCAGGGCAGTGCTCCCTGCATTGCCAAGCTGAGAGCAGACCAAGAAAAAGACAGAAAGCTTGTGTGCTCCGTCACTTCACTGGGCAGCTCCGTCACTAACACGGGACAGGAGTGACGTGAACAATCACAAGGTGCCCACAGACTGTGTGGCCAGAAACACAGGGCAAGGAATGAGGTGGGAACCTTCGACTTGCCTTCAATGGCTTCTTCTTTACAGTAGAGCCGCAGTTAACAATTTCTAAGTATCTGTAGCTCCCCCTTAACTACTTTTTTCTCGAGGGGAGGAGGGAGGGGGAGGAGGAGCCCATGTCTGAACTTAAACATTTGCTCTGAATGTACCATAGGCACTTACTTTAGAGGACTGAACTGTATCGATGCCCCAGCTCAGGGACACGTGATAGTTTTCAAATATATATATGATTCTGACTAAAGGACTTCCAATGTTTTTTTGTTTGTTTGTTTGATCGCTCGCATTATTTTTGCCCTTTGTAGCAGAAGTACACCGACATGGTGGTCTATCTCCACCAGGTCCTTTCTGCACGCTTCCTGGGTAATTCGAGATCAAGGTAAAAACACGCAGGATCGGGAGGGGAAGGAGTGGGAGGGACTGGGACTGTGGGGTTAGTAGAGGCAAACACTTGCATCTGGAGTGGACAAGCAATGAGGTCCTGCTGTACAGCACAGGGAACATGCGATGGAACGTGATGGAACATGATGGAAGATAACGTGAGAAAAAGAATGTATATATGTATAACTGGATCACCTTGCCGTACAGCAGAAATTGACAAAACACTGTAAATCAACTATAATTAAACACACACACACACACACACACACACACACACACACAGAGCAAATAAACAAACACTCAGGAGCTATAGGTGCTTTGGGGTAACAGGAGCCCTGAAGAAAGCATTCCTGAGTTCTTGTTCCTTGTGATCATAAACTTCCACAGGTTGGAGGCGGCTACTTGCTAGGTCTGTAACTATAAATACGTGCACACAGAGAGGCGAGGCCCGCCCCAGGAACTGGAGGAGGCCCGGCGGAACCTAAACAGCCCAGAATGCATTCAATGACTTCAGTAAGTGGCGATCGAGGGGCTGCAGCTTCTCTCCAACATTAGGAGGGCTGTGGCTCTTGTGGGATCATCAGGCTCTCTGTCACCCTCAGTGAGGCAAGGGCACTGCCACAAGCCTCTGAGGCCCAGGGCCCCATTCCTGGCCCCCCGGAGGTCACGGGAGCACTGAGAGGGCAGTGGCCCGAGCCGCAACCCGGCCCGCCCCGTCGCCTCCATCGTCACTCCCCAAGATGAACATTCATGCTCTCCTGGAAAAGAGGAGCAGGAAGCAGCTGGCTTCCAAATGCCGGGTTGCACAACCGGGTCATTGTGGGGAAAACACCAAAAACAAAACCCCCAAAATCCCCTAAGCCCTGAGCCACAGGGCACATAGATGGTGCCGAGCCAAGGGTGTTTCCATCCTATCTGGCTGTTTTCTGCACATCTTCATGACATGAAAAACACTGTCACCTCTTTAGACTGTAAACCTGTGAAGACAGGCACCACCATGACCAAAGGCTTCTGGAATTCTCCAATGTGGAGCTATGGTGCGACTTAATGAAAATTGCTCATGAAAGAAAATATTCCTCCTCGCCCCCTCCCCTTGAAAAGCCTGAGCTTTTCTTCCTGGGTCACTGGCCGGCCAGCTGCTCTCTGGCCCAGAATTCCCGCTTTCCCTCTGCCTCCCCACGCCCATCTGACATCCTCTGGCATTTTATATCGATGTGTCCCAGGGCCTAGGCAACTTGCAAGCGAGGACTTCCCAAAAATCTAGGCGAAAAAAGGAAGGAAGCTAACGATCTGGCCACGCGAGCTCAGGCCTTTTATTTTTTGTTGGATTGTGTGCTGGATTCCACACATTGTCCCGGCTGGGTGGTCTGCTGGCCTCAAGGTGCACACCAGGTAACGCATCACCCGTGTGCTTCTGTTACCTTGTACCCTGGGGAGGAATGGGGTATGGGGGAGGGGGTGGGCAGGGGGCACTGTTTCTGAGAAAAAATTCTCTGGGATACATGTGCATGGGCGGAGGAATAAAAACCAACACCTGCTCCCACCAAATTCCAATGACACAGCCACTCCGGCCCTGGGTTTTATTAGTGAACTGCGCCCACAACAGCCGAGAATCACTGCCAAACCTTGGTCTGGAGACCACGGGGCAGAGTCTGCCTGGGCTACAGGGAAAGGAAAGGTTCTAACAACAGGCACTGGCCATTGTGGGCCTGCATCAAATGTTAGACTATTAGGCACGAAAACACCTGAAAAGGTAATCCAGTAATAAAAGGAGACCAGCGCCCTTGTGTAAGAGATTCACCGACATACCCAGAACACCGACAGCTATAATAACAGGTGGAGGGCTTGGGAGGACGAAGTGCTGACCTGTGAGGGAATGCATTTGTTGGTTTATCCAGCATACTTTGCCCCTCATCGTGCTCCCTGAACACCTCCTAGGGGAACTTTGTACGACTACAAGGGTCAAGGTTTGGACCCGGCTTTGCTGCGTTTTCAGACATAGAACTCTTCTGGGTCATCCCTCAGTGACTGAGGTTGAGAAAGGTTTACGGTCCTGACACTGGTTTCCTTTGGACGCTCAGAACAGCCTTTCTTTAATCTCTTTGGCAATGACCTCGTCCCTCCACCCTCCTACAGCAGCCCGCTCTCTCCAGAGCCATCTAGTTTCCTCCTTGCAGACATCCCCAGACTGCTTCTGGCAGAGGGAACTCTCCTCGCATCCTGCGCCCCCCTCCTCCACCCCCACGCAGCTCTCCCCGCCCCCCCTTCTTGGAGAGCTGCCCCTTCAAGGTCTGGATGGCCCCTTTCGTCCCCTCACCCTCAGAACACTCAGGCCTGCCACCCCCAGAACACGGAACACCCTGTAGGACAACCAAACACAAGAACCCAGCTTCCGCAGTTCAAACACTCTCCCTTCCCGGCTGTCCCCAAATGTTCAAGTTCAAGGTTAGAGCAAAGCGAGAGCGTTTCGCAAAGGCGTCCTGTCCTTCGTGGCCTTCCCCAGCAGTGAGATGGCAATGACATTCATCCCCGGGGAAACCTGGGGTTTCCCACAAAGCAAACACCACGGGGGCTTCCGCTGTTCTGGGCGATTCTGCTTAGCACCTTCCATCCCTCCCCACAAGGGCATTTCACCTCCAGTCTGAAGCTCCATACTGCGGCGGCTGGGCGGGGGAGCGGGGGGGTCCCTTTCCTTAAGACATGGTGACGTGGAAAAGCACACATTTCACACTGGTGATGCCCATCACATGGGGTGAGCATCAGTGAGGTTTCAGTAAGGGGGCCCTGGGCAGCACAGTTTATGGGCTATTCTGCTGACTCCTCTTAAACTCGCCGGGAGCTCTGCCTTTGGGTGAACAGCACTGTAAGTCACAGGCCAGCTTTGTCTCACCCCATTAACGGAGGACAATCGTATTAGCCATCTGAGTCTGAGTTCCCATGTTACTTAATTGCTATACTGCCGTGTTAACGAAGTTAGGAGGGGGTTTGGCAAGCGCGTAGATCACCTTCATGTACAGATATTTGTGGTTTTACTTTTTCCTTTTGCCAGCTTGCCTCTCTGTTTCAATTGCCTACCATCTGCCTTCGAACAATCTAAGTGCGAGCAGATAGATTTCATTTGGAGGATGAAATGCTTTGAGCTCATCCTAGAAAAACATTTTCATACAGTGGTGTGCGGGGCATTCGCTGTTTAATAGGATCTCGGAGGCGATTCAGTTTGGGCTGGAAGTTGGTGCCTTTTCACAGTCTAAGCACATTGTAAAAGAAAAAAAAAAAAAACTCATGAGGATATTTCCTTAGCAGAAGGAGACGGGGTGGTCAGGGGGCCAGAACCAACCTCTCACCTTCAAATGAGCCCCAAAACACCCAACAGGAGTGCAGGTAACCGAACGGAGGTGTAGACAGTGTGCTATGTAGAAGGTCTGTTCCCTACTCCACCGCCCTTTAATCATTTTGAGTTAAAAAAAATCCTAACACGAAGACTTTCTGAGTGTGTGGTTTTCTTCACATGACCAAACACACCCAACTGAAAAGTAAATCTATTCACTCCATTCCCCTGGTTGACCTAAAAAAAAAATTTTCCCACTTAGTAGAGTGATTTGACTTGAACGTTTCTGTTATTGTGAAAACACGCCAGAAAGAAAACCAAACACAAGCTGGAGGTCAGTAAGCTGGCAGGGCGTCAGAAGTCTGGGGTTCTAGTTTGAGCCTTGCCTGAATCTCCTCCAAGCCATGGCTCTGAGGGTCTAAACTCTGATTCCAATGACAATCTTCTAAATAACAAGGGCTCGGCAGTCAGAATGGATTGGACAGGCCACGATGCTGCTGGCTCCCATCCTTCGTCATGGTGACAGGGAGACCCAAGCTCTGAATACCAGCCAAGGTATAACGAACGGGTCTAATAAGTAACTTCCAACCCACACTCTCTTCATCAGCGCTCACGCTATAGCAGCCGTCTTGAGCCAGAATCCCTGTTTTCTGCCCCACCCACTAAACCCCAGTGGACTCCCAAGTCTTGGTGAGTCTTCATTGTTTTGGAATTGCAGCAGAGGCTAAAACCAAGTTTGAAAAGAACCATCGCCTTTTTCCTCTCCTCTTTTTTAGGACCACGGAGATGCAAGTGTTCGGGGTGGACGAGGGAACCCCTGTCCTGAGGAGAAAGCCACAATAACTTTTGAGGTTTCGGTCCTTCCATTCCCATCACTTCTCTTTTTTTTTAGGGCTGCACCTGCGGCATATGGAAGCTCCCTGGCTAGGGATTGAATGGGAGCTACAGCTGCCGGCCTACACCAATAGGCCACAGCAATATAGACTAGATCTGAGCCACGTCTGTGACCTACCCTGCGGCTCACAGCAACGCCAGATCCTTAACCCACTGAGTGAGGCCAGGGATCGAACCTGCATCCTCATGGACACTAGTTGGGTTCATTACCACTGAGCCACAATGGGAACGCCCTTTCCCATCACTTCTTAGAAGACAGATAAGGAAAAGCAAAAACAATCCACAATTCCCACTCCCTCACCTTGCCCTCTCCAAAAATATACATGATTTTTTAATAAAATGCCAGTGGCTTTATTAGAAATGACTAAAATCCTGAAGAGGACATGTTTAAACCCTACAAGGCAAGTTTCAACAGGTAATACTTATGGCAGTGTCCTGCTTTAGGTGAACTGAAATTTCACCTCCTCACCAAACCATATATGCAAGCTTGACTTCTCAGTTACAAAGAGGGAATTAGTATGTATATCTGGCCTGGTCTTAAAAGTGATCCCATAAGCCACCTCCTAAATCTTCCCCCCACTATTTTTAGAAGAGTGAGAACTTCTCTGCTTGAATTCCTAAAATGATGCTGCTCTTTGGTTGGGTATGACTCAAACAGAATTCCCTTAACTTTTTCTCTCTATTCCCAGAACAGGGTATGTTGAAACTACCCTTATGCCGAAAAACCTTACAAACAGGCAGTAATAAAATGTCAAAGACTATGGCTACTCCAGTAAAAGCCTAACTAGGAAAGCCTATTTGAGGAAATGCAGTTTCACTACTTATATATACATCACACACTATAAACTCTACTATAAAATGAGAAAATGATTTCCAATAGGCTAACACCAGAGTAATGTATCACTGACATTAAAATGTTTAATATACAGAAATTATGAGTTACTGAAATTAAGGCAATAATTCTCACTTCTAAAGCCATTCTCTGAACACATGTACATTTAAACTGGCTTTCTTATCCAAACTGAATGGGAGCCACACAAATTACAAAAAGAGTAATTTTCAAGCTTCTATGCCGTAAGAATCACATGAACTCAATTATTATAAATTTGGAACTATCACTGTATCAAAAGCTACCAAAAATCTCCTTTTTCCCCCTATTTTCAAAGCGCATGCCTGGTGTAAGTACCAAATACGCACTATTATGCATTTAGCAAATTTAAGTGATGAAAACTGGTATAATAACCTTTAACAGGAAGGAATACCAGTGTACCCCAAAGAACAAGAAAACTTTTAAAAGGGAACAAGGAAACAATAAGCTACAAAACAAATCAAGGTGAACAATTAGGTACAAAAATAATAATTTGAGCCAATGAGCTATCGCCTCACAGCTGTCAGAATGGCCACCACTAAAAAGAACACAAATAACAAATGCTGGAGAAGGTGTGGAGAAAAGGGAATCCTCCTACCCCATTGGGGCGAATGTAAGTTTGATGCAGCCACTATGCAAAAAAAAAAAAAAAAAAAAAAAAGTATAGAGGTTTCTCAAAATACTAAAAATAGAACTACCATAGGACCCTGCAATTCCACTCGTGGGTATATATCTGAAAAAAACAAAAACACTCATTCAAAAGGACACGTGCAGCCCAATGTTCATAGCATAGGACTATTCACAATAAGCAAGACATGGAAGCCACCTAAATGTCCATCAAGAGATGAATGGATAAAGAAAATTTGGTACAGATATACAATGGAATACTACAAAGCCATAAAAAAGGAATGAAATTTTGCCATTTGCAACAGCAGGGATGGACTTGGAGGGCCTTATGCTAAATGAAATATGTCAAGACAGAGAAAGACCAATGCCATATGTTGTTGCTTGTACGTGAAATCTAAAAAATACAACAAACTAGTGAATACAACAAAAAAAGTAGGCTCACAGAGAGAGAACAAATGAGCAGTTCCCAGTGGGGAAAGGAATGAGGGGAGGGGCAAGACAGAGATAGAGATGTAAGCTATTAGGCTATAAAATAAGCAACAAGGATATACTGTACAACATGGGGAATACAGCAAATATTTTATAACAGCTATAGATGGAATATAACTTTTAAAAATGGTGAATCAGGGAGTTCCGCATTGTGGCGCAGCAGAAGTGAATCCGACCAGGATCCATGAGGAGGGGGTTTGGATCCCTGGCCTCGCTCAGTGGGTCAGGGAGCTGGCATTGCTGTGAGCTGTGGCGTAGGTCGCAGACACAGCTCGGATATGGTGTGGCTCCAATTTGGCCTGGGAATTTCCATATGCCGTGGGTGTGGCCCTAAAAAGCAAAAACAAAAAAGAAAATGGTGCATCACTGTACCGTGCATCTGTAACATATACAACTGTACATTAACTGTACTTCAATTTTTAAAAATAATAACTAAGTAATTGGGGGAAAGAACACGTTTGGGGCAGAATCATCAAAAAGCTAAAATAGGGCAAGAGATGCTATTAAGATGAGCGAGTGGCCATCAGGGCATCTGAGCCCCCAGTCTCAGGATGGAGCAAACCTGTTTTTGGAGCTCTCGCCTCAGCACGTCCGGGTCAGCATATCCTGTTGTAAAGGGTGACGAGCCAGACGTTACAGGCTGGAGGGCGAGGGTTTCTACTCTGGGAATATGAATGAATGCATGACGAAATGGAAGGAGAAACAAATTTACTTTAGAATAAAGAAGGTTCCCCTTTGAATAGAACATGGGAAGCACTCCCCCAAAATAACAGGGAAAAGAAAGACTGAGGGAAGAGGAGGAGGGAGCCGGGAGACTGAACGGCAGAGCTAAGTAAGCCAATAATAGAGACGGAAGGAAGTGCTGCACCACGGAAGATAGGGATGCAAAGGGGAAAAAATGCAGGCAGGCCAGCCTGGGAAGTGAGGGTCACTATCCTGCCTCACTAGAGGGCCTCAGCTGGGACCTGACCGAAAAAAAAAAAGGCCATCTCTCCCCAGCTCCCACCTTCTTTAGATCAGACTTCAAAGTCATGTACAACACAAGCTTGAGACTGGCACCTGCAAGCCTTAAAAAATTCGACTGTGCGCTGCGAATGGCATTTTGATGTTCCGGGAATGCATATGGGTTGGATGTGGTGTCGGACCAAAGCAAAGCCCAGGAAAGGGGAAGCAAATTCATGCAAAACTCTTTTAAAGATGAGGGTACGTGCGTCCACGTGTATGCATTGGGTGGGTGGGTGGATGCTGAGACACACGTTCAAACCTCCTGCAAAGTGAGAATTGCAAAGGGTTGTAGGGGTCTAAAGACCCAGCACAGCACAGCTGGAGGAAAGCCAAGTCCAAGAGCACCAGGGCGGCTGCCTGCCATCTTCGAGAGCAGGATGTGCCAAGGGAATCAGGCTGCTGGCCAAGGATCCAACTTCCTGCTCTGAGATGGCCAGTAAGGAGGCCTGTGCGGGTTCTCTGTATTTAGCAGAGGTAGCACACCTGGCTGGGCAACCGTGCAATCTGATCCTATGGGGAAAGCTTCTTCCTGATCTCAGCGTGGGATCGGATTCTGCCCTGAGGCAGAAGAAGGCTTAATTGTCCCTGCAACGTTCATCCAGAAAAAAGACAAACATACTCACTACTCCTCAAGACCAGCCAAGGGTCCTAAAACTGGAGGAAGTACAGCGAAGACCCACAGTCTGGTGTCTTTGGTCACGGAGTGTCACCTTGGCCACCCTGGAACGCTCGCTGGGACGAAGGCTACTCCTCAACAGGCCTGATCTCGTGCAATTTTATTTTTGACAAGAGCTAGTTTGTTGAAAAAACGAACAGCGTACCCTTTTGTAAGACTTGCCACATACGCGACAAACAACGAGAAGTCCTTCAATGTCACAATTTTTAGGGTTTGGAAAAGATGACAACTCCTGCTTGGGGCGGCGGGGAGAGGGGGGTTGCCCACCCCACGCCATTGCATGGATATTTGTTATCTCATTTCTATTTCAACAGCCCATTAAAGAACGAGTCCTGAAATTTTCCTCCTGGGCAGGTCAATCTTTCAGCAACTTCAAGTGAAAACAATGACTGCCCTAAAATAGTCACAGAGGTTCTAAAGTTTGTCCTTAAGCAGGTGGCTAGAACTAGGATTGAAATTCCTCGCAGGACTGAAAGGGAGACAGTCCCAAGATTAGATTGTTCCCACTGATTTTCAGGAACCCAAGCTCCCACCAGTGCTAAGCCCAGGTTCCCGTGTTCCCGAAGAGTAAGCTTACCCTTGGGTCTTGTCAGACTGGAGGGAAGAGAAAGGAAGTGGACGAGAAGGAAATGGCCTTTCCATCAACAGCCTTGGCCGTGGAGAGGTGAGCAAGGGTAGCAACGGTGGGAGGAAGGAAACAGGACAGCACCACGTGGTCCAAGTTTGAGGCGTATGCGCTGAGTGTTCTGAAAAAGGCACACCCTTTGTGGCCACCCCCACCTCGGCAGCTTCATAAACGTGCCTTTTCACTGGATGCACACGGACCTATGCTCTGCTGCTCCCCAGTGTGGCTTCGCTGGGCATTCCTGTTAACAGCTGCTGACTTGCCACACAACTGCTGGTAAGCCTGCCTGGGAGGCAAGGGAAACCAATCCTGGGTGCCCTGCGGGGACAGAAGGGCCTAGGGCAAAGCAGCAGAGAGACAGCCCCACCTGCAGCCAGGAAGAGACCAAGATCAGGAAGGCGGACAGGATGCTGCAAGGCAGCTCGGGGAAAGGCAGGGGGTCAGGAAAACCTGGCAGGTGACAGTTTGGGGGAACTGTGAAAGAACACTTGCTGAGGTCTGGCTGGGCTGGAGAAGTTGAACGTTGCCCCTGGAAAGCCCTGAATCCCAGCTATACGTCAAAGGCAATAAGCAAAGGCAGAAAATGAATACCTGGGCTTGCATGGAAGGCTCAGGTGTGTCTGTCTGTACCTGAAAATACCTGGCTTCTCCAGATGGGTCCCTCTCACACTCGTCAGATTGTTCCTAACTCTACACTCTCCTAACAGTCTCCTCTTTAAGCACAGAGCATTGAGATGTCCACTGTAAACAGAAATGCTGAGGCTGGAGTTCCCGTTGTGACTCAGCGGGTGAAGAACCCAACTAGCATCCATGAGGACACGGGTCTGATCCTTGGCCGCATTCAGAGGATTAAGGATCTGGTGTTGCTCTGGCTGTGGTGTAGGCTGCAGGCTACAGCTCCAATTGGACCCCTAGCCTGGGAACCTCCATATGCTGTGGGTGTGGCCCTAAAAAGATAACAAAGGAAGGAAGGGAGGGAGGGAGGAAGGAAGGAAGGCTGAGACTGTCAGACTGTTCTAAGTCGGGACTTGGGGCCAGTTTTCTAGTCCTGGAGGTACACTCAGGCTTAGACCCTGGGCAACCTTCTGGGAGTTAAATAGAGCTCAGCCCTGAGACAAGTGTGGAAGACAGCATGGGATCTGGAACAGAAGATTGGAGAGCTGACCAGGGGAAAGGTCAGATGCCTCCCTGCTCCTGGAAAGGCAATCCCAGCCTTCGCAGAAGGCTCAGGTACTGCTCTGCTCTTGGGTCACCTCCACCAGCCAGGGAGCAGATGGGTGAGGTGAGGAGCGGCCAGCCCCACACCGTGGTGACAGACCACTGGCTCCCAAAGGATCGCACCCAGCAATCTCAGGACTGCCTATGGCCACAGCAAACAGCCACCAGCTGATGACCCGGGATGCATCCTGGGCCAAGAAAAGAGGACGGAGCTGTCCAGGCTCCCTTCTGCAGCCCGGCCTAGAGGTTCTCTAGTCTCCAGCTGCCTCTGTTCCTCGCTGCAAGATGGGCAATCAAGAGGGAAAGAGCGAGCAGGCGCCGTGTATGCACGTGTCTGTTCAAGATTCAGGTCTCGTGGGGGGGTCTTGGTCTCATGGAAGAGGCTTAGGTCTCATAGGCAGGATTTAGGTCTCGTGGGGGGCCTTAGGTTATATGGGGGGGGCTTAGGTCTTGTGGTGGGGGCTCTTGTCTCATGGGGGAACTTAGGTCACATGGGGGCCTTAGGTCTCGTGGGGGTCCTTAGTCTCATGGGGGGGGGCCCTCTGGTCTCATGGGTGGGCCTTAGGACTTATGGATGGGCCTTAGGTCACCGGGGGCGGGGGGGGGGGCCTTAGATCTCTTAGGGGAGCTTGGGTATCACTTGGCCCTGCTATGCGGTCCTGACGCTGCAAGAGACATGAGGTCTCTACCTACCTTCCTTCCTTCCTTCCTTCCTTCCTCTGTCTTCAAGGGGTATTTGCTCAGGACTTCAAAAGTGGGTGAAGTTTTCAACTTATACTCTCTTACACAGCACAGGGCCCAATATCCACCGAGCTCATAATAGAATCCTAATAAATACTTGCTGACCTACACTTACATGTGCAATCTAAAAAAAATGATACAAATGAACTTATTTACAAAACAGAAACAGACTCGCAGACATAGAAAACAAACTTACCGTTACTAAGAGAGAAAGGCCGGGGGGAGGGATAAATTTTACGAGTTTGGCATTAAAATATATACACTACTATACATAAAATAGATAACTAGCAAGGACCTACTCCACAGCACAAGGAACTCCACTTAATAATTTGTAATAACATATAATGGAGAAGAATCTGCAAAAGAAGATATATACACATATAGGAGTTCCTGTTGTGGCCTGGTGGATTAAAAGCCCGACTAGTATCCATGAGCATGTGGGTTCAATCCTTGGCCTCACTCAGTGGTGTTGCCACAAGCTGTAATGGAGGTCGCAGATGCGGCTTGGATCCCGAGTTGCTGCGGCCATGAGGAAGGCCAGCAGCTGCAGCTCCCATGTGACCCCTAGTCTGGGAACATCCATTTGCAGCAGGTACAGCCCTAAAAAGAAGAAAAAATGGAAATAAATTTTAAAATAAAAAAATACATACATACGTATGTACAACTGAATCACTTAGCTGTACACCTAAAACACAACCGTATACATCAACTAACTATATTTCAATAAAATTTTTTTTAAAATACTTGCTGATTTTAAAAAAATTTGATTCAACTAACATACTGGATCTTCTCTGTGCCAGGCCCTGCCCTGGGCACTGGAAATATAAAACCAATCCATCAACCGCTTGCTCTCAGCGTACTTTCACTCTAGCTAGAGGATGGCACACAATTAAGCTATAACAGGATCACTGCCAGTAACGGGGGCATGTTCAATGGTATTATAGGACGCTGTGCCCAACAGCACCAGAGAAGGCTTAAGAAACTGGCTTCAGATGACAAGTTGGCTACTGGGCAGAAAACGGATCGGGGCAAGATTTCAGGCACGAAAGTTCATTCTGTGGTTGGCGAGAAGAGAAGGTATTGGTTGGAATACAAAGGGGCGTGGGAGGGTGAAGATTTCAGAAAGGCAGCCTGTCCAGGGCCTCGATGCTGCAATAAAGAGCTGGGTTTCACCCTGAATGGCAGTGTCAGAAAGAGCCGGGGCGGGGGGGGGGGGAGAGAAAAAGGAGTTCCCGTCGTGGCTCAGTGGTTAACGAATCCAACTAGGAACCATGAGGTTGTGGGTTCAATCCCTGGCCTTCCTCAGTGGGTTAAGGATCCGGTGTTGCCGTGAGCTGTGGTGTAGGTCGCCGACGCGGCTCGGATACCGACTTGCTGAGGAGCGGCCCGAGAAAAGGCAAAAAGCCAAAAAAAAAAAAAAAAAAAAAGAAAAGAAAAAAAAAGGGCCAGGTGTGCTCAATTTCTGGGGCCAGGGGGAAGGCAGTGCTGGTCAGAATGGAAAAGAAAGGACAGTGAGAGGGTCACGGGGTGTGGACTCTGCACCAGACAGCCAGGCAGGCTGACAATACCGCACACCCACCCTCCAGGAGCTCAGGATACAGTGGCCTGAAGAAGCAACGGCGGATGAGCCCGTGCATGTGCCGTGGACCAGAGAAGGGTCACCGCTCGCTGCCCTGCCTTGGACGGCTCCTGTGGCCACGTCGGCCTTTGAAGAAGGAGCGAGAGGTGATTTGGCAGAACTATGATTACTATCCTGCTTCTGGCTGCTCTCCCCTGTGATTCGGATCCCAGACAGTTCCGCGTAGCTCTGTCTTTATGGTCTAAGACTCTCAGGTGGATTCTTTTAACAGAAACCTCCACCAAGAAAAGCTGCCATCTTCTCTCCCATTAATCCTGCTCGCCAGCAGCTCCTGGCAGTTATCTGACCTACGTGAGACAAGAATAAATAAATAAATAACAATAATAATAAGGCTGTGCCAGGCTAGCAAACCGATCCAGTCGGGGGATTAGAAGAGACACCTGTTTTCAACACAGCAGCTGCGAACACAGTAGCAGCGTGGCATCCCAGTAACAAGATAGAGTCCTCATTAAAATCCAAGAGTGGCCAAAACTGGCATGGACCAATTTTCAGCTATGTCACCTGAACGTGACAAGAAGTTCAAATAAGATTGGACACATGAGAGGAACCCTGCTTCACTGAACCTAAGAACCTGAATGCCAGTTTGCTTAAGGGAAGTGATTTCCCTATTTATCCAAGTATTCTAATTCCTTAAAGCAGTTATTATATACTTAGGGTATTATCACAAACATATTAAAGCCTTTTTTTTTTTTAATGGCTACACCTGTGGCATATGTAAGTTCCCAGGCCGGGGACTGAATCAGAGCCACAGCTGTAGCAATGCCAGAACCTTCAACCCACTGTGACAGGGCGAGGATCAAACCTGCACCTCCACAGCGACCCAAGCTGCTTCAGCCGGATTCTTAACCCACTGCACCACAGCAGCAACTCCTAAGGCTTTCTGAAGTTTGGTTGATTCATACCCTATGCAGATCAAACATCTCTTCATTTATGTCCGCTTAAAAAAACAGTAAGAACATAGCCCAGCATAGAATGCGGACACTGGCATAAGAGCAAATAAACCAACATTTAAAATTATCTTTTCAAGATACATGCACCCCAGGGTCCAACACAGCACTATTTATAATAACCAAGACATGGAAGCAAGCTAAATGCCCATCAACAGATGAATGTCTAAAGAAAATGTGCTATATAAATACACAATATACAATTACTCAGCCATAAAAAAGAATGAAATAATGCCATTTGCAGCAACATAGATGGACCTAGAGATTGTCCTACTAAGTAAAGTTAAGACAAAGACAAATGTTATACTATCACTTATAGGTGGAATCTAAAACACGGCACAAAAACGTATTTACAAAACAGAAAGAGACTCTCAGACATAGAAAACAAACATGGTTACCAAAGGGGAACGCGGGTGGGGTGATTAACGGACCCATCACCACCTACAAAGTAGATAAATGACAAGGATTTACTGTATAGCCCAGGGAACTATAGTCACTATCTTGTAATTAACTATAATGGAAAAGAAGTAAAAAAAACAAAACCATAGATATATACATACATATGTATGACCCAATCACTTTGCTGTATACCCGAAACACAGTATTGTGAATCAACTATACTTCAGCTGAAAAAATTATCTTTTCAGCTCATTCACCGCTGAAAATGCATGCGCACACACACACAATACCAACATATAAACACCACAGGCAAACTGTTTCATAGCTGCAATATGTACACGTTACCTTTTCACACCAGACCAGGGAGATGCTCTTAGAAACAGCTTGTTAACAACCCCTCACATTATTGTTTAACAATCTGTTTATAGCCCATCAGACAGCCAACCCTCCAAGGAGACATATTTTATATCTATATGTAAGGTCTCTTTGCCATGAGGCTGGGTTTCATGCAATCTTTCACTCCATAAGCTGAAAAGCAGATTCCCCCATAATTTCTGTAACATACTATCCCATGAGCATGCGATACCTGTACATAGATGCAAACACAGTCACAAGAACAAATCCCTTGAATAAAAGCAGAATGATGCCTCAAAAAGCATAAGCCACACCATACCATCCTGACCAGAACTAAAAATAGTGTAAAAAGGTCTGGTGTCAGCCAGCCTCTCACTTCTTCCCTCTAAAACCTGCTAATTCTAACCTCCAGTGTTGGTTTTTAAGCTTGAGCCTTCAATTATTTTACCTCGGAACGTTTCCTTGACCCAAAGAAGCTACTTTCCAGGCTTTGGATTGTGGAGCAAGAGTTCAATGCACTTCAATTATGAGGCCATTCATGCATGCAGAAGCAACAAAGAGTGAACTTGAAATGGTGACTTCTCCCCCAAAGCCTGACATGTGTGTCCTGGGGACAGACGACCAGCAGAGAGATTACCTTTCTGGCAAATGGTGTAACAGAAACCCCTGAGGTGCTAAGTACTGTCACCTGCCCAAGGTGTGGCCAGCTGCGCTAGCACTCACCTCACCTGCCTGGGGAGGTGCGCAGCCAGAACTTCCCCAGGGTGGCACAACCCTGTCAGCGCAGCCCCACGCGGAGTCCCAGAGGACTGCGAGAGGAGAAACTTACGTGTACAAGACCCCAAGAAAAATCACAGCCGGAGCTGTGACACAGATTCTAATCATCCATTTGGCATTAAGCCTGAGTCCACGACCATGTGCATCAGGGCAGGACAACGAGATTTGCCCAGACTAGGCTTTGCAGGTCATCCTAAAACGTACCTAAGTAATAAACAGGAGATGCTGTGAACCCACTTTCACCCATAACCTAGATAAAATTAACCAAGAGGCAAGAGGATTACCTTCTCATCCACCCACACCCCATCCACAGTAAACCTTGAAATACCACAGCTGAAATGGAAATGTACATGGAACCATCTTTCCCTGAAATCAGACTGTTCAACACCGGGGCTGACCACGAACGCACACGCAGGCATTCCCCCTAGCTTACAGGAGCTCCATCTGGCCATTTTACCAAATTGTTCAAGACAGACAAATTCTCAGAAGAGCCGGCTGAGGTTAACAGTGACTTGGGTGCGGGGACCCACCTCCTCCCTCTGCTGGAGGAACAAGGCCTTTTCAGTGGGGGCTGCATGGCTTCCTGCCTGTTTTCCTCTCTTGTGTTTTTAAGGTTCTTTTCCCTCGGAGGCCTTGGCCCACATATCTCCAAACAGAGCCCACGACCTTACACCCAGAAAACGGGGAAAGATAGTTCCTGCCGTTGATGTCAGCGGTTCTTTGCTCATGCTCTAGGGGACGGAGCTTAGCAAAGCCACGGTGCCAGGGAGGGTGGGAGCATGGAAGATGGGTGGTTCTAATAGGTGCCCTACTTGAGAGGTAACCAAACACCCAGGTTGCTGTGCCCAGCTCTCCCCTGGCCTGGGTGATCGTTAAAGATGCCCTGGCAGCAAAGCTGAAAAAGATTGGGGGATCATCACTCCGGCCTTCCTGTGTGCCAACATTCCCCCTGAATTCCACTGTGTTCAGAAACCGTGTCTGACCTGCAGCTGACTTCAGCCGCCAAGCAGTGTGCCCTCACCACTAACCCACGGCCTCGCCAAGAGCACAGAGCCTCAGAGATACAAAAAAAAAAAAAAAAAAAAAAGCAGAATGCCAACTGCAGAAAGGGAGCCTTTGTTTCTCTGCTGAGGGCAAAGACTCCAACTTTTGCCCACGGGTACAGTCTCTCCTTCCACCTCACGCTGAAGTGTGCGAGTCAGCAGACCAAGGGCAGGCTCAGGGGCACAAAGTCAAGTGCGGAGCTGGCAGCTGTCCAGGGGATTTGAGATGGAGTCAGCCAGACCGGGTCACTCAGGTCTTCAGTCCGGGAGAAGAGGAGACACACGAAGACCTGGGATCGACGGCACTCAGATTTCATCCCTGAAGGACAACGCTCCCACCCAGGTCACCTCGCTGCAAATACAGGCCAGATCAAAAGGTGCACAGTGACCTTCCGTCCCCACCCGTCATGGGCCCTGATTGTCAAAACCGTGAGGAGAGCCACAGTCTCAACCCTGCAAAACACCAGTCAAGTAACACCAGTCATGACATGAGATTTTTTAGATCTCCCAGATCTCAAGTCAAAACGCAACTACAAAATGCACCAGGCTTCCAAGTCCTTCAGATTACCTATTTCCCAAAACCAGATGTGCCAACTCTGGGGCATGACGATGGACGCCAGAGCACACACAGAAACCCAAAGAAAGACAATACGGAATTCCAGTCGTGATTAACAAATCTGACGAGCATCCGTGAGGTTGCAGGTTTGATCCCTGGCCTTGCTCAGTGGGTTAAGGATCCGGCATTGCCGTAAGCTGTGGTGTAGGTTGCAGACACGGCTCGAATCCTGTGTTGCTATGGCTCTGGTGTAGGCCAGCAGCTATCGCTCTGATTCGACCCCTAGCCTAGGAACTTCCGTAAGCCGCAGATGCAGCCCTAGAAAGACAAAAAAGAAAAAAAAAAAGACAACTCCCTGCCATTCCTTGGGGTGCCCAGCCTGTGATCACGATTTTATATATGAAAAGATAGAGCTGGATCAGGTGTCCAAGTCCAGAGACGGACGCTACTGTGTGGCTTGCTCTGGCCAGAGGCCAATGTGATGCTCCAGGAGAGTGTCTGGGAAAGATATATGGTCTAGAAGCAATAATGAATGAAGGCAGTAACATGGAAAAAAGTTGCCTTCTCATGTCTGTGCTCCCCCAAGCAGTCCAGAAAAGGGCTTAGCCAACACTCGCTCCCTTTTATAAAGCCTCTGCTACAGCTCCTCCTGCCCACACCAGCAGCGGATCTGTTTATCCAAATATGAATTATTACGCTCCAGACCACACTGATTCCAGATTGTCTCCTGACCTGGATCCTCCATCGGGGACCCCAGCAGGGCCCTGGCCACATCACAGCAGGGCGGGCACACTGAGGCCACCACTGCGCACCTAGCCCATGCTCTCCCCAGGGACCCAGGGGAAGTGTGAGGGACATGGGTGACTTCAGAGACAAACAGGCTGTCCTTTGGGGATTGATTCTGTTTTTCATTACAAGGCTGATTTCTATCTGTAGTTCGTTTCTTCCGGGAAATACTTGAGAGTTGGCATCTCCCCTTCCTGACGCACAGGGGATGTGACGGAAGCAGGGATTACTGACCTCATGATAAAGAGACATCTTCACAAAGATAAAGACACCTGGCCACATAAGAGGGTACCAGACTGCCAAGAAGAAAATCACCAACTTTCATGTGTTTTCCACAGTGAAGGCAGAGGAACGGTCTATCCCTAAACCTAGATGCCTCACCAGCCTGAAAAAGTGCCCACACCTGCTTCCAGGGGTTGGCGGAGGAAGCCGCTTTCTCTCCACCGTTCCTCAAACGGGCTATTTTTACAATAGCCGAGACATGGAAGCAACCTCAACGTCCATCAACAGATAAATGGATAAAGAAGATGTGGTACTTATATACAATGGACTATCACTCAGCCACAAAGAAGAACAAAATAATGCCATTTTCAGCAACATGGATGGACCTAAAGATTATCATGTTAAGTGAAGTTAGTGAAAGACAGACATCATATGTTATCACTTATGTGTGGAATCTTAAAAAAAAAGAATACAAATGAACTTATCTGCCAAACAGAAACAGACTCACAGACTTTGAGAACAAACTTATGATTACCAACGGGGACAGGTAGGGGGGAGGACTGGGGGTTTGGGATTAGCACACGCGCACTGTGGTATATGGAAGGGTTGGCCAATAGGGACCTGCTGTATAGCACAGGGAACTCTACCCAGTAGTCTGGGATCATCTATATAGGAAAAGAATCTGGAAAAGAAAGGATGTGGGGAGTTCCCATCGTGGCTCAGTGGTAAGGAACCCCACTAGCATCCATGACGACATGGGTTTGATCCCTGACCTTGTTCAGTGGGTTAAGAATCCGGTGTTGCTGTGGACTGTGGTGTAGCTGGCAGCTGTAGCTCCTATTCAACCCCTAGCCCGGGAACTTCCATATGCCACAGGTGCGGCACTATTAAAAAAAAAAAAAAAAAAAAGGAAAAAAAAGAAAAGAAAGGATGTGTGTGTATATGTGTAACTGAATCACTTTCTGGCACAGGAGAAATTATCATAGCACTGTAAATCAACCATTCTTCCATAAAACTTTAAACAAATGGAAGGGGGGGGTCATTATCCAGGCTCCGTTTCATCTTCTCACTTAACATTTAACAGCAAAGCGAATTACAGTTGCTGCAAACAGATACTTCAGCCCTTTAACATCTACTAAAAACGAAGGTTCCCTCACACCCCACAGCAACACATGTGGCTTTTTCGAACTCTTCCGTACAAACATCCATGAAGAGCCATCTACTCCTGACTCCTGAAACTGGAAATTCACCACCCACAGCAAACAGTGTCTCCTGTGTGATCAGACAGACATGGAGCTGCCGGTTACACAAAAGCAGACGGAAGAACTGATGCTCCCTCTCAAGGCTCGCCCCGGTCACAAATAATAAGCGACTGTATGAACAAGCAGATCCCTGAAGAGGTTCGAATACTTGAGGGCTGAGTAATAATGCTCGTCAGAGTCCCTGCACAGTACTTCCAGGCTTAGGGTTTTTTTTCTCTCTTCTTTCATCTCTGGAAACTTATTCAGAACCGTCTGAGCTCTTCCCTCAAGTTCAAGACGCAAAAGGCATCTGTTTCCACCATGTAATTGCAGTTGGCCCGTCTCTCCTGTTGTTGAGGCTTGCATTCAATGAAAGTCAAAGTCAGAGCTTTGCTGAGAGCTGCCTGAGCGATCCCAGGCCTGTGAGAAACTCAAGGGGACAGTGACAAGAGCCCTGGCTGGGAGTCGGCCAGCTTGGGAGGCCTGAAGTTTAGTTCAGGCGGTGCCTTCAACCAGCCACGGGCGCTGGAGCAAGTCTGTAACATCTCTGGCCTCTGCTTTCTTGACTGTATAATGTAGGCACAGGACTAGAAAATCCCTAACCCCTCTAGGTGCCTGTGATGGGTGGATTTTTACAAGGGCGAACTAAGTGTTTTGGGTTTGTTTGTTTTTAACGATAAAAGGCACTGCACTAGGAAAACTGACATATTCCAACAGCCCCAGAGACAAGTTTTTTTACTACCACCTCAGATGACTTAACAGGTTCAAGCTTAAGACGAAGAAGTTCAAGTTCAAGAGCAGGCTTCACACTCAGGTCTGTATGCCCCAGGGTCTGTCCTGCGCCTAGAGGCACTCCACAGTGTAGCAATGACCAGGCCCCTCTTCCCAGGAACTTTCGATTCCCTTTAGGGAAATCAACTTGACAGATAAGAACCAAAGACCAGCATCAGGCAGAATAAAACCCACATCAAACTCTGCAGCTGCAACGACTGGAACAACACGGTGGCAACATTGCATCACTGAGCACGTGCACCCACGGTGCTCACACCCACGGGGCCGTAGGTCCTTCTCAGGTCATTCAGGAAAAAAAGATTGTTTTCCATGTGTCTGACACCCACAGACAAAGGGAAAATACCCCCGAGGAGCTCACGAGGTCTGGTGAGCATGCAGATTCATGGGGTAGCTCCTTCCTGGCCTCCCTGGGGAGCAGAGCATTATTGTCATAAGTCATATGTACAGATAACTGAAGTGTGGCCTTTTTAAAACATAAGAATTTTTTTTTTTTTTTTTTGGTCTTTTTGTCTTTTGTTGTTGTTGTTGTTATTGTTGCTATTTCTTGGGCCGCTCCCACGGCATATGGAGGTTCCCAGGCTAGGGGTTGAATCGGAGCTGTAGCCACCGGCCTACGCCAGAGCCACAGCAACGCAGGATCCGAGCCGTGTCTGCAACCTACACCACAGCTCACGGCAACGCCGGATCGTTAACCCACTGAGCAAGGGCAAGGACCGAACCCGCAACCTCATGGTTCCTAGTCAGATTTGTTAACCACTGCGCCACGACGGGAACTCCAGAACTTTATTTCTATGTAAACCATTTTTGTTGAACAAGCATTTCAAACTGCAGCACATTATTTCCTCACTTCCTAAATCTCCTAACTTAAGGTCTGTCTTGAGGCATTCCCGTTGTGGCTCAGCAGGTTAAGAACCCCACTGGTATCCATGAGGACGCAGGTTTGCTCCCTGGCTTCACTAAGTGGGTTAAGGATCTGGCGTTGCCATGCGCTGCGGTGCAAGTCGCAGATGCAGCTCGGATCTGGCGTGGCTGAGGCTGTGGCGTTGGCTGGCAGCTGTAGCTCTGAATCCGCCCTGAGGCTGGGAACTTCCATTTGCCACAGGTGTGGCCCTCCAAAGAAAAATAAATAAAGTTTGTCTTGAAGGTCATGGAGACAGTCCTTAATATTGTCAGTCATTGGGTGGTGCCAGACAAAGGGGTTTCACACTCTTCATGTGAGTTCTCGTGATGCAGCTATGCTTTCTGGGTTCTTGGCTGATTTTCACCCCCTTTCCTGGGCCGCCCTGTTAGGGGACATGGCCCTGGGACAAAATACCTGACGCTGACGCAGCTAACGAAGAACACTGTGCTCTCAGATAGGCTCTTTAAATGTCACGGGACTCAGTTTCCTCAGCTGCTCGGGAGAATTTAGGGTCACGCTTTCTCTCCTTTCATCTCCCAGTCTGCCTCCTTCCTTCTATCTGTCCTAAAGTCATGCTTCCTTAAAGCCGTTCACATCCAGACCTTTATAAAGTCAGAGGGCCCCAAGGAAATGAGAACAAGGCCTGTCGGGTCAGGCTAGCAGGAGAGCACAAGGGAACAAAGTGAGTCCTTTTGGTGGCAGGGAGACAATCAGGCAATACCTGAAAAGGCACCAAACAGATTCCTAGACATCACATGGTATTAAAGACGGTCACGAGGCATGGTTTTTAAAAAGCAGCGTGGGGAGTTCCCGTCGCATATCAGCAGAAACGAATCTGACTCGCATCCATGCGGAAGCAGATTCAATCTCTGGCCTCGCACAGTGGGTTAAGGATCCAGCATTGTCATGAGCTGTGGTACAGGTCACACACGTGGCTCGGATCCTGCATTGCTGTGGTGTAGGCCGGCAGTTGCAGCTCTGATTCTACCCCTAGCCTGGGAATGTCTATATGCCGCAGGTGTGGACCTAAATAAAGACAAAAAAAAGCAGTATGGTCGTGGATTGCGTAAAACATTTTAAATGCGGGAAAAAATTTTTTTTGGAAAAAGCCATGGAAGGAGAAGAGACTGACCAGGTTGTGACCCAGGTGTGGGCAGGATGAGAGATCACGGCCCAGGCCTGTTGCCCACCTGATGATGTGGAAGGAGGCACTGGCGGAAAAGGAAGGTGTCTGAGAAAAACATGAAAAGGGCCCAAATGAAACCCACTGAGACACCAAATATCACCAGAGAACATCAGGCATTGGTGTGAAAAGGGAAGATCTGGCCATCCATCCAGAGATGAGTGGTGCAGCGTGGCCCTCTGGTGACCCGCCACGAGAGGGATGGTCGGGAACCACCCACCCTGGGAGGGGACCAGGGCGGAGAGGAACATCTCTGCCAGCTCCACTCCTGCCTCTCGTCTTAGCCCATGTGAAGCTCCACCAGCGCCCCCGCGCTCTCGGCTTCCTAGCCGTCTTCACAGGGGTGACCACCCTTAAGACCGGCCCCAGGGAAAATGCCTTAGAACGGTGGTCCGAGATGCGGACTCAGGCCCGTGGGATCTTCGGCCAACACATGGCTTAACTGCTCTGGGCTTTAGGCTCGTGTGTAAAATGGGGAGAAAACCCACCTCCCTGAGGGACTTGTTAAGAGCACATAAGATAAGGTGGGTTGGAGTTCCCGTTGTGGCGCAGTGGTTCACGAATCTGACTAGGAACCATGAGGTTGCGGGTTCAGTCCCTGCCCTTGCTCAGTGGGTTAAGGATCTGGCGTTGCTGTGAGCTGTGGTGTAGGTTGCAGACGCGGCTCGGATCCCGCGTTACTGTGGCTCTGGCGTAGGCCGGTGGCTACAGCTTCGATTGGACCCCTAGCCTGGGAACCTCCATATGCGGCGGGAGCGGCCCAAGAAATGGCAAAAAAAAGACAAAAAAAAAAAAAAAAAGATAAGGTGGGTCAAACTTGTGGCTCGAGGACCAGCACAAGGCGCAAGTCAATAAACCATGGTGGTTATGATGTAGGAGGAGAAAGAAATGCAGAAGCCACGACCATCATCAAAGCGGCACTCAAGCCCCGTGAATTCCGCAGACTCAGTAAAGCTCCCAAACGGCAGCTGTTCCACAGTTTTCCAGCCACTTAGTCCACCGGACTGGGGGAGCCCATGCTGGGGGGCGGGGGGGGGGTGCTAACAAACGCAGGCTATAGCCTTCCCCTCCCTGCTTCCCTCGGTCCCAGGTCATATAGACAAAGACCAGGGTGAACTGTACGTTTCCACTATTTCAGAAGAAAAGCTTGTCGAAGCAAATTAACAGGGCAAATAAGATACATCTGGTACCATTTTGCACCATCACAGGCACTGCCTAGCCAACCTGTGGTGTGGACTCAAGCCACTTCTGCCTGTTCACCGAGGCTCAGCCTGTAACACCCCAGAAAGCCATACGTTCTTAGGCTGGTGGTGTGTTCAGAAATCAATGAAAACGTGTTGATTTTAATCGGCTACATAATATTGACTTCTCACTACTTTAGTCTTTCTATCCCCAGATACTAGGTTTGGCAGCAAACAGTCTCTAAGTGGGGCTCCTTTGGGCGTAGGAACCCTGCGTCGACTCACGCCTTCTATTCAACAAACACACATAGAGACTGGTTTCTTCCCCATGTCTCACAACAAATACGGCAGGGTAGGACTCTGCCAGAAAACAAATGCCAGTGCTTCTCCTAAAGTAGCATTCATACAGATATGTCATTTGTATACCCCACACCCTAGGGGGCTTCATTTGATACGGATTCAAATCCACACCAAAGGGCAGCTTTTCAAAGTCTGAAACACAAAGCACCTGCTCTGCAACTGAGTCCCAACACCAACCCACCACCCCCTGCCACCCCCAGCCTTCCTCAGTGTGAGCAACTGCAGCTCAGCTCAGATTCATAGAATTTGAGTTCCATCTTCCCCTGGTGCCCATGTCTGGGGTATTTTTTTTTTCCCTTGACTCACCTGTGCTGAAGAGGGCAACTATTTCTCTAGGACCAGCTGCCATGTTTTCAGCTGATGTCATTTGAAACAGGGAGCCTACCAAGTATAAATGAAGGTGTTTGATGCCCCTGGATAAAATAGCCAAGGAAGGGTTCCCTCAAGAATTCCTCAGAAAACATTCTGATAACAGGCCCAGTGCCCTTAGCCTAAAGCAGAAGTACGAGGCGCTCACACACTATAAAAATGTACTGCTGCTCCCCTCCTTCCCACTTTTGGGGACATATCCAAAGAACACAAAGCAGGATCTCAAAGAGATATCTGCACACCCATGTTCACCACAGCATTATTCACAACAGCTGTGAGATGGAAGTAACCCAGAGAGCTGCCAACAGTTGAACAGATAAGGTGGCACATACCAAAAATGGAATAGTATGCAGCCTTGAAAAGGGGAGAATCCTGTCACATGCTACAACACGAATAAGCCTCCAGGCTATGATACTGAGCAAAATAAAGATAGTATGATTCTACTCATAGGAACTATTTAAAGTAGTGAAAATCACAGAAACAGAAAATAGAAAGGTGGTGACTGAGGGCTGGGAGGAGGGGAGAGGGGAAATTAGTGTTTAGTGAGTACAGAGTTTCAGTGTTAGCAAGACGAAAAAGTGTTAGAGATCAGCTGCTCAACAGTGTGACTCAACATCACTCAACTTAAAAATGGGTAAGATGGTAAATTTAATGCTACATGCTTTTAATCACAATTAAAAAAAAAAAAAGATTGCTGTTGCTGTGGAAAGTGGTGCAAATTACAAGTCCACCAAGCCCTTCTCCCCTCACCCCTCCTCCTCCAACTTCCTCTTCTCATCTAACAATACACCCTCTCGACCCAGGGCGCCCCCACATACCATCTTCCTTGGCACATACCTCCATGCCCTCAGACCAGCTGGCTTGAGATTAAAATGGACCAGGCTAGGAAGCGCCAGAGAGTGCAATCTATTGTATCAAATTTCCTTGGCCTTTTATAGGGCTGCACCATGAACCCAGCCAGTGTGGGGCAGGGGCCCCGAGAACCAGGACGGTTGTGTTGCTCTAACCTGGCTCGGTCACCGGTCAGCTGAAGCAAACCACTAAGCTGTCTGGGCGGCCTCTTGCTCAAGACCAGATGCTGGCCCAGGTGGTCTGTCGGCTGTGAAAGTCTCAAAGTCCTCTGATGCAACTACTCGTGAGCCTGGGGATCCCTCAAGCCCCTTTCTCGTATTTTCAACTCAGTTCCTTTTGTTTAGACACAAATGCAGTATCAAAATAATAAAACATTATTATTGGCCCAAAGCTCTACTGATAGTAATTTTGGACAGACACCCAAGGGAATGCTTCAGGCCTCCGTATTAACCACTTCTCTTGGGCCTGTGGATGCTCTGAGCACCCAGGTCAGAGAGAGGAAAGGGCACTGACCACCACTCGTGCCTCACGGCACATCGGCAAACATCAAGGAGACGCATTTCTGAGCCAGGTGCCAGGGTGGGGACAAGGACACAAAGGGAATGACCACCTAATGCAACGAGCTCAGAATCCAAGAGGGGACACCCAGAGTGTCCCAGAGAGCAGCAAAATAAGACATTTCTTCTAAATCCATTCATCTGATAGCACATGACAGAAGATAACAGGAGAAAAAGAATGTGTATGTGTGTGTGTGTGTGTGTGTATGCATATACATGTACGTATATATGACTTGGTCACTTTGCTGTATAGAAGAAATTGACAGAACACTGTAAATCAACTATAATAAAAAAAATTTTTAAAAATAGGAAGAGATTTCGTTCCGCTAAGAAAGTCAACCAGGACGGAGGACAGAGGAAGGAGGACCAGAAAGATCATGTGACTATTTTCTGTAGTACCATGGCTAGCCCTCGCCCACCAAGCCTCCCAAAGGACTCAGTCTGCTGGGCCATAACTACTTTCCACTGCGACTTGGCTGAACTTAAAACTGAACAGGTGACTTGAAGGTGAAGGCTGCTGATGGAAAAGACAGCCTCTTCCTTCCTCCCACGGCCAGCAGTCAGCCATGCAATCCTCTAAAAAAGAAATAATTTGACTTTGTACACAGTTAGGGGACCCTGACCTTACATTCAAACAACCCCAAATGGTCAGGAATCGAAGCATTTCATCTCTCCTGATGAGAGTGTCCAGGGCAGACAGACAGTGGGGCTCAGCCATAAGTTGGGTGACCCTGGGCTAGTCAACCTATCTCCTGCTGGCAACCTGTGCCCAATATTAACTTCCCTGCAGTAACGGGAACACACTTATAAAGTGCAAAAGAAATATAAAGACCAACATCAGGCATTCAGCGTCAACCACCACCACACAAGTGATACCTGCGAAGGTGTCACTGACTGACTGATTCAGAAACTTTCGCCCTGGAAATTCCACCTAACTCGTCCACTTCTCTCTTCTGGCAGCACTGACGCTGCTCAGAAGTAAACAAAGTACTTCCCTCGGTGGCTGCCTCTGGTCAGACTCCTCTGTGCTCCATCACACCAGCTGTGGAGGAATTTACTGCCTGCTGACCAGCTGCTCGTAAGCCATGAAAGCCAGGGAGGAAGGTTTCAGGACTGGGCTGAAACCCTGCTACCCCAAGAAATCTCCTTCCATGTCACACTTCTTCAGGATGTCAGACCTATCCGCTCATCCTTGAAAGCTCCTGACATTCATTCCCTGCTCCACAGGAAAGTTTCTTGTTTACTGGACTCAAGAAGCAATTCCAGTACTTGCTTGTGGGCCCCCAGCAAACATCTTTTATTACGCAGTCACTGTACCACATCCAAGGACAAGAGAGACACTGCACACACCACCAGAACATTTTCAGACCAGCTAAAATAATCCCAGTCCTTGATCTCCAGCACTTCTTATTGGAACACTGCAAACTAAACAAACTCGGCGGAGAAATGCACTTCCCATATGTGCATTTAAACCTCAACACAGTCTAAGCAAACAGTCACGTGCTGGTTCCGTAAAGAACAATCCCAAATAAAAGCAATACTTCCATTACTGGTAAAGAACATTAAGTCTATTCTAATTGCAGAGAAATACACAGTCAAGGAAAGAGGCTCCTGAAAAGAAGTGAGAGGGTAAATAAGGGGAAAAAAAAAGATATGCCAACTATGGCGGCAATGCTTATGTCACATTTAAAAGAGTGCGCCATTTGGGACTGGTTCCATCCACGTGTGCAAGGGAAGGGCTGCTGGAATCTTCTTCCACGGCGGGGTGCCTGCAGCACCCACACATAAGCCCCTCAGAAAGGCAGGCACACGCAATTGCTTTAGAAGAGGTATCAAGAAAAGTCACAGGCTTGCTTTTTGTTGTTTTTCACCCTAAAATTACTGTCCTATAGCTGGTCCAAGTTCTCCGGAGCTCAAGTTTACTGCCATCGAACCATATAAAATTTACTGATTTAATACCCCATCACTTAGTTACCACTGCTTGGGTTATGACTTATCAGATAAACTAGCTTGGCTGTATGGTAGGACTTTCTTGAACTTTCCCAGACTCCTAGAATAGAGTTTACACAGCAAAAGAAATTGAAGTATCAACCTACTTAAGTTTTTTACCCCAACACCCCCTCTACCACAGACTTAACTGCTGCCTCCCCCCAGATAGGTACAAACACAGAAACCCGAAAGTTCCCCTGGGTGTTTTTTGCCAGGTAAAAACAATTAAACCCAACCCACCTTTTCAAGTTCACATTAACCCTACTTCAAACCCATGAGAATCCTCCCTGATTAAAAAAAACCCACTAAAACCTGAGTATAATTGTGAAAGCCTAATAAGCAAATATGATAAAATACTGTGTTCCCGCTAAACAGATTCTGCAGAAAAGCAATGTTAAAACAGGACAGGTTTCTCGAATTCCCCACCAATGAAGAAAACCAGTTATTTGTTCCTTGTTGCTGCAGGGTCCACTCAATAAATGCATCTTAAATGGGCCAAGCCACAAACAAACAAACTTCAGCAGCTTCAGCCTCTCACAGAAGCAGCAAGGCTTTTCCATCTGGGTACATGGGACAGTGAAATGAAAGTGTACAACAAAAGCAGCAATGGCAAAAATAACTGGGGGAGATGGATAAATCATTCTGCCTCCTCACGGTGGCAAACTTTACGGCAACTTTTTAGAAGCAACAAACCGCAGCACCACTAGCCTTTATAGACACACACATACACATATATAAATGCACAAATACAACCACTTGGAAGCTAAGTACTGTGTTTGCAAACATCCTCCACCCTCCTGCACTTACAATACTGCAAACCATGGCCAGAAAGCCGGGAGATTTCTACGCTTAGATATCCTCTCTGCACTGTCAAACCGGGAAGGTCATTTTTCCTGGTCACTTAAATAATTCTCTCTCCCTGCATCGCAGGAGTTTTTTACTTTGGGATTGCTCAACTTTCAGATGCATCCGAGTAAAACAACCATTCAGCAACTTTATTCACCTTGGTTTAAAAAAAGAAACAAACAAACAAACAAAAAGAAAGAAATTCATTGTGCAATGCCCAGGAAAAGCTGACACCACGACTGTCTCTTCCACAAGCGCTTGCAATTACAATCGGGGTTGGGGGTGGGGGGAGGAATCTGTCTGATCAGACTCCGGGAGCCTTTCTTTCTTTCTTTTTTTTTTAAAGAAATGATTCCAACCCCAATGGGGCTGGAGAACTTTTTTTCTAAGGAGACCACCCCTCGGGAACAAAAGTTACATTTTGGTCACATGTTGGGAGTAGGAGCAGGGAGCAGGTTTTTTAAAAAGAGCACTAATTACGGGGCTGTTTTACGGTCCTAGACACCACTCGGGATCCTCCTGACCGATGGTGACGGGCATTTCACCGTCAAAAAGAAAGGGGGTGGGGTGGGGGCGCAGGAGCCGGCAGGGGGCTCGGCGGGAGGGGGGAGTAGCAAGGTTACGCTAAAGGGTACGGCAGCCGCCGCGAGCTGCATCTCCTTCCCCGGCGCCCCAAATAATTTCCTGCGAACAGAGCGACTGCAGCAGCCCCCTCGGAACTGGAGAGCCCAGCAGGACTGGCCGGGCCAGTGCAGCTCAAGGTTTTCCACCCCGGAGAGGGAGGGGGAGAAGATCTTTACCTTAATGCTACACTGAGCAGGAGTCTCAGACATGTCTCACAGCGAGAGAGATCAGGAAGTTCTCAGTTTTTTTCCACTTTCCTTTCCTCTCCCCAACCCAGAAACGCTCCACGGCCAGCCGGACGCGGTCATTTAAGAAGTTTCTTGCAGCATCTCTCCCGGCGGCCGCCCCGGGGGGCCGCGAGCGCGCGGGGCGGGGCGGGGCGCCGGCGGAGTCGCCGCGCGGGGCGGCGGGGGCGTGGGAGCCGGGCGGCGCGGCGGCGGGGTCTGCAGGTCGCGGCGCGGCACGGCGACCCGGGGCGCAGCCCGGCCGGCCTCCCGCTCTCTCCTCCCACCCGGGCCGGCGCCCCCGCCCCCCGCCCTCCCGCCGCTCTCCCTCGCTAGTTCTCTCGAATGTTTTCCTTCCTGGAAGAGAGAAACTGAAAGGCAGAACTGAGAAAGCTCTTTGCTCATTGATCTTGAGAGTTTCAGTGCAGAAACTGACGTGAATTCCCAGCACTGAGCTCTGCCTCTTAAAGGAGCCACCAGGAAATAAAAGCTCGGGTTACAGGCCGGCATCGGGGAAATAAAAGCCGCGCTGGGGGAGGGGCGGCGGCGGCGGCGGGGGCGCGGGCGGAGGATCCCGGGGGAGCGGGGCCGCGTGAGGCCGCGGTGGCTAACGAGGCGGGCGGCGCAGCCCCCTCCGGCCAGCGCTGGGCTTCCCAGGCTGGGCCGGGCCGCGCCAGGCTCGTGGAAGACACGCCAAGAAAGGTTCCATCGGGGCCCCAGAAACCTCAAAACAGGTTTTATTAAGCGCCCCCCCTCCCCGAGCTCCGTCTCTCGGATACTTTGGAAGGCACAAGGGTTTTTTTGTATTTTTTCCCCGCCGAGCGGAGACGCAATGAAAATAATTATATAGGAAAGGGCATTCCGGTAAGGACGCGGAATCCGAAGGAGGAAATAAAACAATAGCCTTTGTTCTGCTTCTCGACCGCGGCCTCTTTAAGAGAATCCACCAGGAAATGGGAGATCGGGTTACAGCCCGCACCGGGGAAAAGGGGCTAGCGAGCGAGCGCCGGAGCGCGACGCTGGAGACAAAGCCGGGAGGCCGCCCGCAGACGCCGAGCCCCGTGGGCCGGGGAATCCCCGCGAAGGTGGGCGCCCCGAAAAGGGGAGGCGCGCTTGCCGGGGATGCGGCCGCCGCGGGCGCTGCCCCAGCCCCGCATGCGTTGTGGAGAAGGGAAGGCTGCCGGGCAGTTATCAAAGGCAGTTGAGTTCCTTTTCCTGACCACCCCCCCCTTCCTCCCGGTTTCGAAATCCGCTGTCCTTTTAAAGAAATAGCGGCCGCTACCAACCGAAATAGGTGACTCGACTACAGAGTTGACAGGACGCGTGCCTGGAGATAATACCCCTCCCCGGGACCACAGCTCTGAAACCGTCATTGGCGGATAGGATGCCCCCGGGATCCTGCCGGGGGAGGAATATTTGGTGGAAAAAAAAGAAACAACAAAAAACACTTAGAGGAGGTTTCGAGCCAGTCGGGCTGAGGGTTCTAGCCTTGAGTGCACGTACTCTGATCACTCTACTGTTTCTATTGTTATTTATAGTCTCTGAAAATGTTTGCAAGCGTCCACTGCAGAAAGTTGAGAGCATTATGCCTAAATTCTAAACCCTTATCATACGTATAGGTTTGATGTATGGATGTGTATTAAATTACAGATAGGTAAGTACATCTGTATAAATATAATGCGTGTTATGTAGTATATATACAGGTATACCAGGACAGATTTCCCAAGCTGCCCCATCCTACGGACCTTTCCTACCAACTTCCCTTCCTCTCTCCACATAATAAATTGTGTTCAGAATTTTTCACACGCTCATTCGAAGAACACTTTAAACCAGAATTTACTAAAGGGTTGGAATAGAAGAGTCCAGTAGCTGGGAAGTTTGGCATAATGGGATTCGTGAGTTTCCAAGGACCTGGGCAGTCCTTGCCACGTCGTAGTCCTATCCTTTCCCAGAAAGCTCGTGTCCAAACCAACACTCAGCCTTGGACCACCTGCTGTCCCCCAGCCCAACCCCCACACACATTTATCTGCCTTTGGTCCTTACACTGATGTTGGAAGCATTGGTTCTGATGTCCCATTGCTAGGTTAAGCCCTTATAAATCTCTGTATCCCTTATCAATATGATCTCTGGCAACGTGCTCTCTCAGCTTCGGTAAAATGGGGGTGGGGTGGCGTGGGGGAAAGTACCTTTCTCATGAGATTCTCCTGAGTATTGAAAATGTGCCAATATATTCAAAGTGCTTAATTATCAGAGTGCTTGCTACATATACTACCTTTTCAATTAAAGTTAGCTACGATTATTTAACCTCAGGACGGAATTAACTCTCAACTTCCCTTCTATCTCATTTGTACTTTCTCCAAGTAACCCTCAAAAGTGGTTTAAATGAGAGTGTATGTGGTTCTAAAACAAAACACACGGTAGCAGCTGTGGCAAAAGTTGCATTTAGCCAGCGGTGGATAGTAAATATTTTAGGCTTTGTGTTCTACGACAAAACTGAGCACAGTATGTAGATACTGACATAACTGGAGAGAAAACAAATATTCACAATTTTTTTCTTAATAAAATGTAAGGTGTAACAATAACAGTTGTAATGCCAGACTAACAATGAGAGGAATGGAACTCTTACAGAAGGATATCATTTCACTTACTTAAACCCCAGGTTAAAGTACACAGTTTCTATCATCAAAATTGATTGTAAATGGTTATTTGTTACTGCTGATCTGTCACGAGATTTTACATGGTTCATTGGGAAATATCTTTTCAAACAGATAGGATGCTGCCAAATATATCAATTCATGAGCATATGGTTTTACTTGAGCACATTTATCACTTATAAGGCATTTATACAATTATATTAGAATTCTATAAATTCTCTTGATATTTCCCCTTTAGCTTGCCATTATATTGCACTTTAAACACTTCCAAGTGGAAGTTAGGTGGAAGTGCCTCAGTGGCACAGTGAAGTGTATTTTAAACATGAAATGGATTCACTTGCATCAAAATCCAAAAACCACTGTTGGAACTGTATTTGGAGTTCAGAAAAATATAACTGCTGCGAATTTGTGTTAGAATGGAAACCCAGCTTCTTGTCACTTTTGACAGCATGGGAAGTATATAAAGCAGCTTGATATTATTCATGATCCAGTGTTAATTATGTCAAAATGATTTAACTGCAGTATAAGCTTCACATATAGCTATATATTTTACCTTATTGTTGTATGCTGAATTCATAAAAAATAATAAATCTGAAGCAAAACTAATTTTGAAAACCACTCAGTAATAGTGGTTGAAGGAAGTTATTTTCATTCATTCATGCCTATTTATCTATTGTTTCTCCATTCCTTGTTTCCTGACTTCTTTGCAGTAATATCATTTTGTTTTGTTTTGTTTTTATTTCCATTTCAATTCCTAGGTGCTCTTTCTAGTATTTCTTCTTATGTTAAATGTAGTGGTTGCTCTAGAAATGACAATTTGCATCTTTCATTATCACAGTCTATCTGCAAATAATATTATTCTATCTTATAAATAGACAAGAAACTTAAAACAGCATAACTTCATTTATCTCTCTCCCATCCTTTGTAATATTGTCCTATATTTTATTACTACATATGTTATAAAACCCCTATACATTATAAAGGGGGTTGATATTTTAAAAATTGTAAAAATATGCGTATAATGAAGGCACAGAAACATAGGTCTCTTTTTAATCTGCCCCACTATTTATCCTTTCTGGTACATTTTATTCCTTCTTGCAGATCTAGTATCATTTCCTCTTTGGCCTCAAGAACTTCTTTGGCATTTGTTGGAGATAAACTCTCTCAACTTTGTGTCAGAATGTCTTTATTTCACATCCATTTTTGAAGGATAATTTTCACTGTATATAGAATTTTAGGTTGACAGATTTTTTTTTTCTTTTGGCATTCTCAACATGTCCTTCCATCTCTGTCTCCATTACTTTCGATTAAAAGTCATTTGTAGTTCATATGTTAGCTCCCTGTGTGTAATGTCTCCCCCACCCCCCGCCCCCTGCCCTGGCTACCTTTAAGATCGGCTCTCTGAATTTATTTTTCAAAATTTTGACTAGGGAGTTCCCTTGTGGTGCAGTGGGTTAAAGATGCAATGCTGTCACTGCAGTGGCTTGGGATCACTGCTATGTCACAGTCAATCACTGGCCCAGGATCTTCCATATTCTATGGGCATGGCAAAAAAGAATTTTTGTGTGTGTGACTAGGATGTGGTTTTGGTTGGTTAGTTTCTTTGTATTTATGCAAAAAAATTATTTTTTTGTATTTATCCTTGATGTTGACTATATAGTTCCTGGACCTAGAAGTTGGTATCTTTCATTATTTTGGGAAAATTCTCATCTATTTTATCTTTGAATATTATTGCTGCCCATTCTCTCTCTCTTTTTTTTTAACTCCAAAGATACAAGTGTTAGACGACATGGCATTGTTCCATAGATCCCAAATAGCCTGTTCTATTTGTCTTTTTTTCTTTTTGACTTTCAATTTGGATAATTTCTATTTATATCTTTTCCAAGTTTTTTTCCTCTGCATTATCCAACGTAATGTTAAGTCCATCTAGTTCTTTTGATACTGTATTTTTTAATTTTTAGTATTTCCACTTTTTTTTAATATTCTCCATCCCTTTTCTGAAGTAGCCCATATCATGGGTTATACATGGGTTTTACCTTTTAAGTCCTTTACCATTTTTCTTATACTGTGATAATTCTAAAATATGGAGTTTTCTTGGAGTTCCCATTGTGGTGCAGCAGAAATAAATGTGAATAGTAACCATGAGGTTGGGGGTTCGACCCCTGGAATCATTCAGTGGGTTGAGGATCCAGCATTGCTGTGAGCTGTGGCATAGGTCTCAGACTTTGCTTGGACCTGGCATGGCTATGGCCGTAGCTCCAATTCAGTCCCTAGCCTGGAAACCTCCACATGCCAAAGGTGCAGCCCTAAGAAGCAAAAAAAGGGGGGGGTGTTCTTTGTTAACTTCAATTGATTTTCTTTCTTGACCATGGGTTACATTTTCTTGCTCTTTTCTGTATGTGTCTTGTTATTTTTTACTGTGTGCTGGATATTTTTTGTAAAGATAGGTATATTTTATGTAAAAATACAGTAGATGATGAGTTGAATGATCTTTTTCTCCAAAATGGGCCACACACATTCTCCTATAAAGCCACTAGAATTACAATGGAGTTGATATAATCTATAGTTGAGCTAGGTGTGGGCTTTGTTGTAATTTTTTTGTTTGATTTAATTCAACATGGGCTTCAAATATATTGAAGGCAGAATCAGAACTTTTCCTACAAGCAAGTATTGTCCTGGTTAATCTCAGATGTTATGACTTGCTTGATGCCTTTATTAGTTTCTAACCTTGGAGTGGGCTCTCCTTTCTCTCCTGCTCCGATCCTCTGTTTTTCTTAGCTGAATGCCTGGAGTGCCATGGGTTTCCTATCAGCCCTCCCACCCTCTATGGTCTTTCTTACTGAAAGCCCAATGTATCTCTGAAAATGTATCTGAGCTCTTCTTCACTGACCTTCTGTTTTTGGCTCTATTCTAGTAGTTAATGAATGTCAGTGGGAAAGAATCGTGAGGTGGTATAGTTTTGCTCTGTGCCTGTGATTCCTCTGGATTCCAATCTGTCACATCAGTCCACATGATGTCATTATAATTTATTAAAAGTTAGGCCGATATCTCCTTTCTGATATCTATGGTAAAGTCCTTTTCCATAGGAAAAGGACTGAAGTGTATACACTTCAGCCAGGGGTGAGAACCACCATGGATTTTTTCTTTCATTTGGATTATTATTTTCTTTTTTCTTTCTTTCCTTTTTTTTTTTTTTTCAGCTCCACCCATGATATATAAAATTTCCTGGGCCAGGAACTGAACTTGCACCACAGCAGTGACAACACTGGATCCTTAGCCTAGTGCTCTATCAGCAAACTTAAGAATTGTGATTTTCTGAAATTTAATTCATTCTTTGTACTCTCATCTTTTTTGCTATAATTATGTAGATTATTTAGTTTGTCTTAGGCATTAGGGAATGAATTATGGTCTCTTGTGACCTTCTACGCACAAACTGGAAGAGGAACCTGAATGTCTAGTCTTTATCCTCCAAAAGAGTGATGAGGAGGGGCAAGAAGTAGGGAAGAATGAACAGTTAAGAACATGTGGAAGTTCACTGCTGAATTAAAAAGCATATAGTGATAATCAAAGTATAATGTTATGTTTTTACAATGAAAATAATAATATTTGAAAAATATAAACTGCAAAAACACTATCCATGTTATCTCTGCCATAACAGAATTCCTTGACCTAATGGTCATGCTTCTTTTATTTATTTATTTTGTCTTTTTGCCATTTCTAGGGCCGCACTCACGGCATATGGAGGTTCCCAGGCTAGGGGTCTAATCAGAGAGGTAGCTGCCGGCCTACACCAGAGCCACAGCAACGCAGGATCCAAGCCACGTCTATAACCTACACCGCAGCTCATGGCAACACCGGATCCTTAACCCACTGAGCGAGGCCAGGGATTGAAGCTGCAACCTCATGGTTCCTAGTCAGATTTGTTAACCACTGAGCCACGACAGGAACTCCCCTGGCCATGTTTCTTTAAAAGGGGTCTGTCATAACTAGTGGGGTGGGGAAAAAAGAGGAAAAATGTTTATGTTTATCCAAATAAGACACAGGTTTTAAAATCTTGAGTCACTGCTTTAAACTATATATTGTCTTTATTATATCAGTCAGGGTGCAATCAACAAAGCAGAATCGTGTGTGTGTGCGCGTGTGCGCGCGCGCGCGTGTGTGTGTGTGTGTGTGTGTGTGTGGTGTGCATGGTGTATATGCATCCAGTGATTCTGTGGCTCTAAATGGTAATTAGAAAAGGAAATATATATGGCAGGCAGTCAGGAAGAGCAGGTGTATGTCAAGTGGATGAAATCAAGAAAAATGTAGAACTCAAAAGCATGAGCCCATGAGGATGAACGAAAACCCATGTCAGTTCTTATCGCCTCTAACCTTGATGGCCTGGGTGTCCTCACAAGCCAGGGCCCTTTGTCATGGAACTAAACACACACACACACATGCTCTGACTCAGGAGCTGCAGAAGCTGAAGGAGGATTATGGCAAAGGTGAAGCAGATGCTGGCTCAGCCACTGCCATACACCAATGAGTGAAGCAACAGATGAATGACAACCTGGGCGAGCTACGAAATGTCTGTTGCTTCATTTCTACCTTCCAAATCACACCAGACTCTCCGGTGGCCCACCCTAACTGGAAAAATACAGAGAAGGGAGTTCTGGGAGTGTAGTTCCAGTTGCCACGTTACAAAGTCACTACACAAAATGATTAGCTTCCCATAGCCCCCTCGAGGCATTATAGTTTTAGAATTTTTTAATTCTCTATCACACCTTTTCCCATAAGACCTTCAAACTATTGTATTCCATATGCCTTCTCCCTATGGCTTCCCCATGTCTCTTACTAATGCCACCATATTACCAAGCTCCAAGTTAATGAACCTCAAAATAATTTTTGACATGCTGTTCTCTTTTATGCCATATATATTGCCTTTTCACAAATCTTTTTTGTTTTGTTCACAAGTTCTGCTTTATCTTTCCACAAGTAGCAGTGCTTCAACTTGGATTATTGCCACCTCCCTTTTTCCACTACCAAACTACTATAGTACCTCTATAATCACTACTAAGTCTTGGCTCAAATCCCTTACTTCATCACTCCCATTTCTATCCTTGGGCTTTGTCCTATATTACTCAAAACTTGACCCACCCACGTAAACTGTGAAACTGTTTGTTTTCTGTCAAGTACTACCTGGAAATCACCTTTCATAAATCCATCTCACACTGTATAAATGAAAGGTATCTAAAAGACAAGGAACTGTAATGCTGGAGTGGATTTCTTATGTAAGAACTGTGCAGCTGTCCTCTAATTATGACCTGGAGGATTTCAGAAGACACTCCCTTCAACAAGGCTTTAAGAAATGCATTGATGAATCACACACCAGCATCCCTATAGAGTTCTGTAGCAGACATTCTATACAAGCCAGTAATGTTGCTATTAGACTGTGCTCATAGAATTATTTGGGGATAATGGGATTGTAGAGGAACAGGTGTCAAGTGACATCACTTAACTATCTTAACTACGAGAGACAAGGAAAAGGTAGTTGTCATAAGGGAGAGCAGAGGTAAAGTGATAATCAGAATGGTTTAATCTTTGGTACTGGCTAATTTGTTGTGATCTCCCTAGGACCAAAATAAATAGACATCCTATTAAAGTCTTACTTGATTTGCATGCACAACAAAAACTCTAGGTCTAGAATAAAAGATTCTGACTTGAATCTCAATAACAGACAGTTCTGGATCCTCAATGATTACTAAATTTAATTCAGTCCAGATTATGTAAAATGCAGAACCCCTTAAGGGGAGGCAGGTCTCCTTGACAAAGAAAGCTGTTATGCAGCCAAAAATGTGTCGTGTAAATCTTCTACCTACCCTTTCTCAAGGCTGCTGTGACTACATACCAGTGTGGCTGTACATCAGGGAAGGGGAAACAACCAGAATTGGGCACAATTACTGCACACTGGCTTGGAATTGACGATTCCTAGAAACCCAATAGGTGGAGTTTTGGCTTGGGCCCAATTCATAGTGTGCTTGGTGGATAATCAAAACTACTTCATGATTGTTTTCCCAATTCTGAAATGCAGAGTTGGAATTTACATATTCAGCAAATGGCAGAAAATCCACATTGTTCCCCAAATTATGATGTGAGGGATTCTTGATTGAAAGGCCCAGAAAAAAGTTCCTTTATTTTATTTTATTTTTTGTCTTTTTAGGGCCATGCCCTCGGCATATGGAGGTTCCCAGGCTACGGGTCCAGTCGGAGCTGTAGCTGCTGGCTTACGCCACAGCCATAGCAACGTGGGATCCAAGCCAGGTCTTCGACCTACACCACAGCTCAGGGCAATGCCAGATCCTTAACCCACTGAGCGAGGCCAGGGATCAAACCTGCATCCTCATGGATGCTAGTCAGATTCAGTTCCACTTAGCCACGACGGGAACTCCAAGAAAGAAGTCCATAACATAACTTCTACTTGCCAAAATAGTAAACCAAAGGATATAGCATTCTTGGAGGAATTACAGAGCATACTGCCACCATCAGAAACCTTAAAGGATGGAGAAGAGGTGATTTCTGATACATTCCCATTCACTTCACCTGCTGGCCTGTGAATAAGGTCAAAGTGTTGGAGAACAATGGCCGGTGATGGTGAACTTAATCCGGTCATGATTCCAAATGCATCTACTATTCCAAATGAGGTTTCTTTATTAGAGCAAATCAATACATCCTTGATAGCTAGTATGCAGCTCTTGATCTGGTGAATACATTTTCTCTTATCTCTCATCTCTCATAGTAAAGACTACAAAAAGCAGCTTTCAAATGATAAGACTGGCAATACACTTTACTGCCCAGTCTCAAGCCTTTATCAACTCTACTGCCTTCTATCATCGTCTAGTCTAAAAAAACATTGATTACTTCTCCATTAAACAAAATACTGTTTTGGTCCATTACAGAAATGATGGCATGTTGACTGGACATGAGCAGGAAAGAGCAATTATCCACAGGGTGAGAAATAAATTTCACAAAACCTTAATGGTACTCCACCTTAGTGTCTGCCTCCTCTGATCTGGCACATGGTCAAGACATCTCTTTTAAGATGAAGAATAAGTTGCTGGACCTAGCCTTTCCCACTCCAGAGAAAGATGCGTGACTTCTGGTGGCCTCCATTTTTCAGGGGGACCTGGTATAAGAGAAGACTCTACAACAGGTCCAAGCTATGTGATCACTCCTCTGTCCCTTGAACCCCTTGATTCAGAAGATCCAATGATATTTGAAATGCCCATGACAGAAAGAGATGTGGTAGGGGGCCCTCACCAGAATCTTATATGTGAATTACACTGCAGACCTTTAAGATTTGGCAACAAAGCTATGCCATCATCTAAAGATAAACACTCTCCTTTTAAGAAATAGCTTCTTGGAGTTCCCGTGGTGACTCAGCAGAAACGAATCCAGACTAGTAATCATGAAGTTGCAAGGTTGGATCCCTGGCCTCACTCAGTGGGCTAAGGATCTGGCGTTGTTGTGAGCTGTGGTGTAGGTTGCAGACACGGCTCGCATCTGGCGTTGCTGTGGCTGTGGTGTAGGCTGGCATCTGTAGCTCCAATTTGACCCCTAGCCTGGGAACCTCCATATGCCATAAGTGCAGCCCTAAAAAGCCAAACAAAACAAAACAAAACAAAACAAAACAAAAAAAGTTTCTTGTTTGCTCCTGGACCCTAGAAGCAACTAAAAGCTTGACTTTGGGCCACCAAGTTGTCACAGAAGCTGAACTGCCCATTTTGAACTAGGTGTTGTTTGATCCAATAAGCCATTATATTGGGCATGCAGAGCAGTCCTCCAACACGAGTGGAAGCAACATATATGAGTTCGGGCACAAGCAGGTCCTAAAGGCACAAGCAAGTTATAAGCCACTGGCTCAGAGTGCTCTGGCTCTCATTCCTGTTAAACTGCTTCTTTTCTCTCAGCCCACATCTACAGCCTCGTAGGAAATTCTTTATGTCCACTACACTCAAGAAGAAAAAGTTTAGGCCTGATCAAGTCAGGCTGGCATGACTTGAGAGTGGACAACTGTGGCAATACTGCCCCTCTCAGGAGTAGCCTTAAAGGACAGTGACTATGATAAATCACTCCAGTGGTCAGAACTGAATATGGATTTGCCTTTTTTTGGTCTGCAATACTTCTGGGAAAAAAAATCACTGTTTGTGGATTTACAAAAGACTCTATTCCTCCTCAGAGTATTCCATACAGCATTGTTTCTGTACTGGAAACTGATTTCCTACCAAATAAATGACAGTGATACACTCGAGCTCATGCAATTCACTGGGCTTATCATGTTCCCCATCATTTTGAAGCCATTGGCCTGACAGGAGAGTGGGACGGCCCTTTGAAGACTCAGTTGTGGTGCCAGCTGGGTGTCAACACTTTGCAGGGCTGAAGTAAATTCTCCCAGAATACAGTATATACATTGAGCAAGCAGCCACCATATGGTGTCTCTTCTCTCATTTCCGAAAATCAAGGGGTGAAAATGGGACTGGCTCCTCTTATTTCTAATTTCAGTGGTCCACTAGGAAGAACTTTTTCCCATCCCCTGAACTGTGTGCTCTCCTGATTTAGAGATCTTAGTTGCCAAAGGAAGTGTGTTTTCACTGGGGACACCACAAACTGGAAGCTGAGACTGTAACCTGGCCATTTGGAGCTTCTCACGCCACTGAACCAATCAGGGGGAAAAAAAAATGGCTTAATATATTAGCTAGCATGATTGATCCTGATCCTCAAGGGAAAACCAGGTTGCTTCTATACGATGGGAGCATGATTAGTAACTCTGGAATTCAACAGATCCTCGGGGACCCCTCTTTATATTCCTATGTACTATGACAAAGTCGATAGAAAACTACAACAACCCAATACAGCAAGACTGTACAGATCCTTCAGGAATGGGAGGTTTGGGTAACCCTCCAGGTGAGCTGAGGTGCTTCCTAAGAGCAGAGAATACTGACTGCATAATGGGAAAAGGAGGTTAATAAATACCAACTATGACCAGGTCACCAATTGCAGAAATGAAGATGGTGGTAGTCTTGGGTGTATTTTCTCTTTGATGTGAATATATACATTTGGGGGGGGAGGAAAGGTATTGCCACTGTTTGCAACACGTGCACACACACGCACACACACACATACGCACACACACCAATTTCTTTCTTTCCTCTCCTATTCCTCTCCCATCTAACATAAAAATATTAACCTTATTAGAACTTAAGTTACAGGATATTAAAGGCTGAGCAAGATCCAGCAGTAAGATAAATGGACATCATGGAAAGATGGATCTCATGTGTGGATCCTTTTGGGGGAGAAGATCAGTGCCTTTTGAGCTGTACGAGGGGCAGTTAGTTACATCTTAAGCAGAAGCATGATTTTCCTATTACATGTATTTGGAAGTGGTGAAAAGAAGATGTATAGCTGCCAAATTGGGAATAAGTGGACTACACTAAATTGTGCTGCTATTTTCCTAATTCCTTTTCCCCTGTGGTTCTGAGTTAGAGCTGGCAGTAAGAAAGCCTGAATGAAATCTGGAAGGCAGAAGTGAAGTAGTGACCACTGCTTTCCGAAATTTGTTGCAGTCAGAGATGGTGATGTTTAGATGCAGAGGTCACCTTTACCAGATCCCTTTGAAGCAGCCTCATTTGGGCATCAGGATATGATTGGCCTCTTGGGTTTCCCTGCAAGCTTCAACTTGTCCACCTGTGCCAGTATTTCCAGTTGATGAATTATTGATTGCTCACTGGTACAGTCCATGTTGGAAAGGCATGATAAATGCTTGATTCTTTCTCTTTATTTACCAGTTCGCAACATAATTAGTGATTCGCTATCATCTTCCCAAGGTGACCTTCTAGTTTTTTTCTCAAGTATTTAAACTCAGGGATATAAACATATTTGGTCTTTTTGATGCATTGCAATTAGTGCATTTAGTGCTATCTAAATCAAACATTTAAATAATTCAGCAGCCAAACATGTAACTATTTGGAAGAAATATGGTAAATACAGATATTCAAATGGCTTCCAGATTCTGCCACTAAATTTTTTAAAATTATTTTTTAACTTAAGTATAGTTGCTTTACAATGTTGTAGTACATTCGGGTGTATAGGAAAATGATAAATATACAAATCTGGGATACAAAATTGCAAGGATATTTATTACATCAATATGCTTTCATAGTGAGTCAACTTAAAACAGTGTAAAGGCAGCTCTAGCATATTAAGGATATTTGAAGAAACCAAGTATTTTATGGCATTAAAAAGTCATGGACGATGTCAAGAACATTAAAGACTTATAGAATTTCAGAAGAAATTTTAGAGGTCTCTTATCCTGACCTTCTATCTGAGAAACCCACCCTGAAGACTTTCCAATAGATAACCACTGCTCTCTTCTGGAACAGGTGAGTTTACTGTTTTTTTGTTTTGTTTTGTTTTTTTCTTTTTGGCCATGCCCATAGCATGTGGAAGTTCCAGGGCCAAGGACTGAACCTGCATCACAGCAGTAACCCAAGCAGCTGCAGTGAAAACATTCGATCCTTAATCTGTTGCTCCACAAGAGAACTCCAAAGTTTATTATTATTTAAGGTAAGCCTCCACATTGCTTAACTGCTAAACTAATACATAGGTAGTTTTTCTCTATATTGAGCTTATTACTTTTATCCACAATTCATCTAGGACACACACACACACACACACACACACACACACACATTTTATTTTCTCCAGGATAAATGTACCCAGTTCCCTCAAACTTTGCAAAGATAAAAATGTTCAAATTGCAAATTTCAGAACTAATAGCCAATATTGGAGGCAATAAAATGACAGAATAAAACTCACAATAAGAAAGAAATTCCTAGATTGAATTTTTCAATAAAGAAGCATATTCCTTCCTAGTGTGGGGAACATCTCATTTTTTATTGTAATAAAAGAGAAGAGGGACCATATGATGTGAAGAAAATATTTCCGCCATGAGATAAAAGCATAACCTGATGACCTCTAAGTTTCCCCTTAGTTCCAAATTGCATGATTCTTTGATTCCAAATGGTTGGGAAATGGTGAGATAAAACTTATTTTCCAGTCTTCTTCCTTCCTCCCTTAATGAAAAATTAAACTCACATTAAATCATCCTCCTAAGAAAAAGTTCAGAGTTTGTAATGCCCAGCTGTCTTTTAGTCAGTTTGAACCTAAAGGGCAATTTTTATAAAATTCCCAGCAGAGATACCAAAATTGATTTGTGGTTGCCAGATAAAATGTGTGTCTTGTTCTAATCTGTGGTAAAGCATATTTCATAAACTTAAATTAGATTCAAAAGAATGCCTATATTTCAGATTGGTATAGATGTGATTGTAAGGCTGTTATTGAAGATGCCTCTTTTCTCATGTGATACATTACTGCTGTGTTGTCAAAAACACTGTTAGCAATTTAAAATTTTTTTTAAATTTAAAAATACTGTTAGCAAAGATAGATATCGTACTGTATACTTAAAATTTCATGGAAAGGCAGCTCAAAGGGTGAAGAGCTACTATATACAAATCTCATTAAACACTAAAATAATCCTATAGATGCCTTCTTATGTGACATGATTTGAACTTGGTATTGGTTGATGTTTGATTAATAGGAAATAATGATTAAAATGGCACATAGATTTCTTAAGCATATGGTTTACCTTAAAATATGAGTTCCCGTCACGGCTCAGTGGGTAACAAACCCGACTAGCATGCATGAGGATGCAGGTTTGATCCCTGGCCTCGTTCAGTGGGTTAAGGATCCAGTGTTGCCATGAGCTGTGGTGTAGGTCACAGATGTGGCTCGGATTCCGCATTGCTGTGGCTGTGGAATAGGCTGACAGCTCCAATTTGACCCCTAGCCTGGGGACCTCCATATGCCATGGGTGTGGCCCAAAAAGACAAAAAGGCCAAAAAAAAAAAAAAAACAAACACTATATGTACATATATATATGGGGTTCAGATCAAGATTGTGGAGTAAAAGGATGGGAAGCTCACCTCCCCACATGAACACATCAAAAATACATCTACATGTGGAATAATTCTCATCAAAAAATAACTGAAAACTGGTAGAAGGACTTCTTTATAAGCAAGACTGTAATAAAGAAGGAAAGAAAGAAGTGATCAAGTCAGGACCTGTGCCCCTGGGAGGGGATTGAGAGGAAAAGGTAGACTACATGTGAGGACACCCAACCTGGGTATTAGATTGGATGCCATAGTCCTGGGGTCTTACCCAGGGGAGACAGTCTGCTTATCTGATTGGAGAACCACTGAGATTAACAAAAGGCAGTGAGAAGCCTGGATTCCACTTGCAAGGAGTGCTCATGTGCTGGCTTGCCCCAAAACAGGGTGTAGAAAGTTCTTCTCTGGTGACTACTGGGTTTCCCATAACCTCCTCATGGTGCACCCCATCCAAGCTGAGCAAATGCTCTGGCCCAACTCATTCCATGTCACAGCATGGCAATGGATTTGGGGCACCGGGGAAAAGACTCAACTGTGGGACATGAAAGCAACCTAGTCCTGAGGAGGAGCCTGAGTGGGGCAGTGACACCCATTCTTGGTGCTAACACTGGCAGTGCCTCAGAAGCAGCCCAGATCTCAGATAACAGCCCGTCCACCACAGCCCACCTCACAAAACATGCCGAGAATCCATGTAGGCCTCACCGGCTCTATGAAGTGATTCTTCAGCTGGGCAGGGGAGGTGGAGGCTGAGGGCATGATCAGCTGTGAGAGACAAAGGAGACTTATACCTGAGGCTGTATTTGTGCAGCAAATGGGCACCTGCACAGGCAGAACCTTAGACCTCTGTGGACAGCGGGAGCCAAGATCCCACATGGGCCCCACTTGCTTCAGCATTCCTCCCCTCTGGGGCAAGTGTCCAGGTGTGGGGAAAGGGAAAAACACACTTACAGGGATCAGAGCCAGTTTGGCCCAAACTTCAGGAACTTTCTGCTCTAGCAACTTGGAACCAGACTCCCACCTCCATTAGGGCAGTGACAGCCACAGAGCAGAGAGGAAGTCCTACCTCACACTTGGCACCAGCTCTAGCCCCTCCATCTACAGGCCCACCCCCTACCAGGATGAAAGCTGCCAGCACACACTAAGGAAAAAAACATGACTTGTATCTATGGCAAATCCAGCTCTCCCACCAAAGGCACTGGGCACATGCAGTCTGAATGGGGAAGCTCCCACATAGGATCACCCCACCAAGACCATAAGAGGTAACTGTTTCACCTAAATTCACTGAAACAGAGAAAGTTAAGCAAAATGAAAAGGCAACTCATGTTGCAACAGAACAAATGGTGGGGGGAAAATGTAATTGTAATGTATACATGTAAGGATAACCTGACCCCCTTGCTGTACAGTGGGAAAATAAAAAAAATTATAAAAAAAAAAAAAAAAGAAAAAAGAAAAGGCAGAGGAATTGAAAGAGCAACAGAAAAGCCCTGAAAAAGTAAATAATGAAAGAGAAATAAAGAGAAATAAAAAAACTTACCCAGTAAAGAATTCAAAGCATTCATAATAAAAATGTTAAATGAATTAGGGCAAATAATTACAGTACATAGTGAACACTTCAATAAGGATCTAGAAAGTATTTTAAAATATCCAATCAGAAATGAAAAATTCAATAGTTGAAATAAAAAACACTCTAGAAGGAATGAATAGCAGACTAAGTGGCAAAGGATAATGCATAAGTGATCTGGAAGATAGAATAATGGAAATCACCCAATCAGAAAAAAAGAAAAACAAATTTAAAAAGTGAAAAAATTTAAGTGATCTCTGAAAAACATTAGGTTTTCCAACTTTGTATTAGGGAGACCTAGTAGGAGAAGAGAGAGAGAGAGAGAAAAAAAGGAGTTAAGACAAAAAAAAAAAAAGGGAGTTCCCGTCGTGGCGCAGTGGTTAACGAATCCGACTAGGAACCATGAGGTTGTGGGTTCGGTCCCTGCCCTTGCTCAGTGGGTTAACGATCCGGCGTTGCCATGAGCTGTGGTGTAGGTTGCAGACGCGGCTCGGATCCCGTATTGCTGTGGCTCTGGTGTAGGCCGGTGGCTACAGCTCCGATTCAACCCCTAGCCTGGGAACCTCCATATGCCGCGGGAGCGGCCCAAGAAATAGCAACAACAACAACAACAAAAGACAAAAAAAAAAAAAAAAAAAAGGAGTTAAAAAATGTATTTGAGGAAATTATGGCTGAAAACTTCCCAAATCTGAAGAAAGAAACAGTTATCCAGGAAACACAGAGGCCAGCAATCCAGATGAACCCAAACAGACCCAGACCAAGACATACCATAATCAAAATGGCAAAGTTAAAGATAAAGAGAGTATTGTAAAGTCAGCAAGAGAAAACAAAAAATCATATACAATGGAATCCCCATAAGGCTATCAGCTAATTTCTCTGCAGAAACATTTCAGGCCAGAAGGGAGTGGCATGATATATTCAAAGTAGTAAAAGGGAAAGACCTGCAACTTAAGCTACTCTACCCAGCAAAATGATCATTTAAAATAGGAGCGATAAGGAACTTCTCAGATGAGCAAAAACTAAGAGTTCATCAATACTAAACTCACCCTAAAAGAAATGTTAAAGAATCTTCTGCAAGTGGAACAGAAGTAAGAATCTATAGGAAAGGAAAAATCCCACTATGAAAGGCAAATATACAGTAAGGACTAAAGATCAACCACTTAAATAAGCCAGTACAAATATTAAAGACAAAAAATTGTAAAAGCAACTATAATTACAATAAACAGTTGTGATAAGCATGAAGATATAAAATATGACATCAAACCCACAAATTGGGGTAGAGGGGAGGAAAAAAAATGTAGGTCTTTTAGAATGCATTTGAACTTAAATAACTACCAGTTTAAAACAAGTGGATGTATAGGTCAACATATATGAAATTCACTGTAACCACAATCAAAAACCTACAATTGCCACACAAAAATGAAACACAAGCATACTACTAAAGACAATCATCAAACTACATAAGAAGAAACAAAAAGAAATAAACAGGGAAGAACTACAAAACAACTAGAAAACAAGTAATAAAATGGCAGTAAGTAGATACCCAGCAATAATTAATTGCTTTAAATGCCAATGGACCCTTCTACATACGCCTACAAGAGATGCACTTCAGAGGTAAAGATGCAATGCAGACTGAAAGTGAGGTAATGGAAAGATATTTCCAGCAAATGAAAATGACAAGAAAGCAGTATTCATATCAGACAATATACACCTTAAAACACACTATAACAAAAGACAAAGAAGGGCATTATATAAGGATAAAGGGATCAATATGAGAAGAGGCTGTAACAATTGTTAACATATATGCACACAATATAGGAGTGCCTAAATATACAAAGCAAATACTAACAGACAAAAGGAGAAATTAACAGTAATACAGTAATAGTTTAATACCCCACTTACATCAATGGACAAATCATCCAGACAGAATATGGCAACAGTGGTATTCAATGACACAACAGACCACCTGAACTTAATAGATGTCTACATAAAATTATATCTAAACACAGCAGAATACACATTCAAGTTCACATGGAATGTTCTCCAGGGTATATCACATGCTAGGCCACAAAGGGAGTCTCAACATATTTAAGAAATTAAATCAAAATTTTTCTGACTACAACAGTGTGAAATTGGAAATGAATTATGGAATGAAAATTGGGAAAAACACAAATATGTGGAGACTAAACAGCATACTACTGAAAAACAAATGGGTGAATGAAAAATCTAAGAGGAAATCAGAAAATACCTTGAGACAAGTGAAAATGCAAATACAATATCACAAATTCCATGCTATGCAGCAAAAGCAGTTCTAAGAGGGAGGTTTACAGTGATATAAACCTTCCTCAAGAAACTAGAAAAATCTCAAATAAACAACCTAACCTACCACCTAAAGGATTAGAAGAACAAACGAAGCCTAAAGTCAACAGAATGAAGGCAAAAATAAAGATCAGAAAGGAAATAAATAAAATAGAAATCAAGAAAACAATAGAAAAGATTAGTGAAACCAAGAGCTAGGTTTTTTTTTTATTATTATTATTGCTTTTTGTTTGTTTGTTTTGTCTTTTTGCCTTTTCTAGGGCCACTCTCACAGCATATGGAGGTTTCCAGGCTAGAGGTCTAATCGGAGCTGTTGCCACTGGCCTACACCAGAGCCACAGCAACGTGGGATCCGAGCCGCATCTGCGAGCTATAGCACAGGTCATGGCAATGCCGGATCTTTAACCCACTGAGCAAGGCCAGGGATCGAACCTGCAACCTCATGGTTCCTAGTCGGATTCGTTAACCACTGTGCCACAACAGGAACTCCAAGAGCTAGTTTTTTGAAAAGACAAGCAACACTGATAAAATTTTAGCCAGGCTCACCAAGAAGAGAAGAGAGGAATCAAATAAACAAAATAAGAAACGAAAGAGAAGTAACAACCAATACCACACAGATACAAACAATTATAAGACAATTCTATGAATAGTTATATGCCAACAAATTGGACAACCTGGAAGAAATGGCCAAATTTCTAGACACATACAACCAGCCACACCTGAATGAAGAAAAAACAGACAGGAGTTCCCATCGTGGCTCAGCGGAAACAAATCTGACTAGTATCCATGAAGATGCAGGTTTGATCCCTGTCCTTGCTCGGTGGGTTAAGGATCTGACTTTGCCATGAGCTGTGGTATAGGTCTCAGATGCAGCTTGGATCTGGCATTGCTATGGCATAGGCCAATGACTACAGCTCTGATTCAACCCCATATCCTGCGGGTGTGGTCCTAAACAAACAAACAAACAAACAAACAAAAAACAGACAATTTGAAGAGACTGATCACTAGTAGTGAAATTGAATTTGTAATTGGGAAAAAAAAAAAACCAAACTCCTAGCAAACAAAAATCTAGAACCAGACAGCTTTACAGGGGAATTCTACCAAACATATAAAGAAGAACTAGTACCTATCCTTCTCAAATTATTTCAAAAAATTGAAGAGCATAGAACATTCGTAAATTCATTCTACAAGGCCATCATTATTCTGATACCAAAATCAGGCATAAACACTGTTAAAAAAAACCAACAAAATTACAGACCAATATCGTTGATGACTATAATTGTACAAATCCTCAGCAAAATGTTAACAAACTGAATCCAGCAATATATAAAAAGGATCAGGGTACAAGATTAATATACACAAGTCTGCTACTTTTCTATAAACTAATAATGAATTAACAGAGAAGTGAAAATACTTTAAAATCTTGTTTAAAATGGCATCAAAAAGAATAAAATACTTAGGAATAAACTTAATCAAGGAGGTGAAAGACCTATACACTGAAAACTATAAAACATTGATGATGGAAATGGCAAGTGCTGGAGGGGCTGTGGAGAAAAGGGAACCCTCCTGCACTGCTGGTGGGAATGTAAACTGGTACAGCCACTATGGAGAACAGTTTGGAGATACCTTAGAAATCTATACATAGAACTTCCATATGACCCTGCAATCCCACTCTTGGGCATCTATCCGGACAAAGCTCTACTTAAAAGAGACACATGCACCCGCATGTTCATTGCAGCACTATTCACAATAGCCAGGACATGGAAACAATCCAAATGTCCATCGACAGAGGATTGGATTCGGAAGATGTGGTGTATATATACACAATGGAATATTACTCAGCCATAAAAAAGAACGACATAATGCCATTTGCAGCAACATGGATGGAACTAGAGAATCTCATCCTGAGTGAAATGAGCCAGAAAGACAAAGGCAAATACCATATGATATCACTTATAACTGGAATCTAATATCCAGCACAAATGAACATCTCCTCAGAAAAGAAAATCATGGACTTGGAGAAGAGACTTGTGGTTGCCTGATGGGAGGGGGAGGAAGTGGGAGGGATCGGGAGCTTGGGCTTATCAGACACAACCTAGAATAGATTTACAAGGAGATCCTGCTGAATAGCATTGAGAACTATGTCTAGATACTCATGTCGCAACAGAAGAAAGGGTGGGGGAAAAAACTGTAACTGCAATGTATACATGTAAGGATAACCTGACCCCCTTGCTGTACAGTGGGAAAAAAAAAAAAAAAAAAAAAAAAAAAAACCACATTGATGATGGAAATTGAGGACTATGCAAAGAAATGTAAAGATATCCTGTTTTCTTGCATTGGAGAGAATTAATACTGTTAAAATGGCCATACCATCCAAAGCAATCTACAGTTTTAATGAAATCTCTATCCATGACATCTTTTCTCAAAGAACCAGAAAAAACAATCCTAAAATTTATGTGAAATCACAAAAGACCCTAAATTGCCAAAGCAATCTAAAGAAAAAAGCTGGAAGTATCACCCTCCCAGTCTTCAGAATATACCAGAAAACTACAATAATCAAGACATGGAAGCAACCTGAGTGTCCATTAACAGACAAATGGATAAAGAAGATGTGGTATACAGACATAGAAAACAAACTTACAGTTACAAAAAAGGAAAAGGGGGAGGAGAGGGACAAATTAGGAGTTTGGGATGAACATATACACACTACTATATATAAAATATATAACCAACAAGAACCTACTACATAGCACAGAGAAATATACTCAATGTTTTGTAGTAACCAAAAAGGGAAAATAACCTGAAAAAAATATATATATACATATATATATATATATATCTGAATCACTGTATTGTATACTTGAAACTAACATGACAGTGTATATCAACTATACATCAATGAAAAAAAATTTAAAAAGAATATATGGTATACATGCAATGATCTATTACTCGGCCATAAAACAAGTGTGAATTTCTGTCATTTGATGCAACGTGGATGGATAGAGAATATTATGCTTAGTGAAATCATTTAAAGACAAATACTGAATGCTATTACTTATATATGGAATCTAAAAAATAATACAAATCAAAGTCTATAGCATGACAGAAATAGACTCACAGATACAGAGAACAAACTAGTGATTATGAGTAGGAAGAGGGAAAGGGAGGCCTTAGGGTATTTGGATTAAGAGAAACAAATGACTATGTATGAAATAGATAAGCAACAAGTATATATTGTATAACACAGGGACTTATAGCCATTATCTTGTAATAACTTTTAATATAGCATAAAATGTAAAAGTACTGAATCACTATGTTATACACCCAAACCTAATATAATATTGTAGACCAAGTATACTTCAATTAAAAAAACCACATAAATATAAGTTTTTCAATATAAGGGCAAAGTTTAGAAAAAAATTGTTATTATTATTTTTTTGGTAATATGGGTCTGAAGGTTGCAGTGATATCCTTCTCTCATGAACTATACCCATAATTCATGTTCTATAATTTCGTGCTTGAGTTTCTTTAAAGTGAATCAAGAATTGCAAATCCCATATAAAGTAACTCAAATGCAGAATGGTGGATTTCACATTTTCCTTTTTCAACTTTTTATAACTGCCTCCCCACAACTAAATCAACAGCTATTTCTAATATTCGACCCTTTCCAATCTTTGCAAAGTATTGCACTTAGTTTTCACAAAAACCACAACTCTCTGCTTTTTCACATTGTCATTAGTTTTTTCTTTTCCAGTTTTTAAATAATTTAGATAGTTAAAACAAGTAATACTGGTAGAAACCAGTCAATAGTGATGTTCGATATATATATAACATAAGTGGAGGGTGTGAAGTATCCAGTATAGTGGGTCTGCCAGCTGCTGACATGAGTGTGCCATGGACACTGGTCAGTATGTTTTACCAAGGGAATCAGAAGCCTGGCTTCATCTATGGAGTCTAAGAGGACTTTCTTTAAGAATATTATAGTAGGAGTTCCCGTTGTAGCGCAGTGGTTAACGAATCCGACTAGGAACCATGAGGTTGCGGGTTCGGTCCCTGCCCTTGCTCAGTGGGTTAGCAATCCGGCGTTGCCGTGAGCTGTGGTGTAGGTTGCAGACACGGCTTGGATCCCGCGTTGCTGTGGCTCTGGCATAGGCCAGTGGCTACAGCTCCAATTAGACCCCTAGCCTGGGAACCTCCATATGCCGCGGGAGCGGCCCAAGAAATAGCAACAACAACAACAACAACAATAACAACAACAAAAAAAAAGACAAAAAAAATAATAATAATATTATAGTGTCAGGAGTTCCCGTCGTGGCGCAGTGGTTAATGAATCTGACTAGGAACCATGAGGTTGCGGGTTCGGTCCCTGCCCTTGCTCAGTGGGTTAACGATCTGGCATTGCCGTGAGCTGTGGTGTAGGTTGCAGATGCAGCTCGGATCCCACGTTGCTGTGGCTCTGGCGTAGGCCATGGGCTACAGCTCCGATTTGACCCCTAGCCTGGGAACCTCCATATGCCGCGGGAGCGGCCCAAAGAAATAGCAAAAAAAAAGACAAAAAAAAAAAAGAATATTATAGTGTCAGATGTGGCATGGCTGTGGCTAGCTCATACGGTACCTTTGTGTGAGTTAGGAAAAGGCACCTTCCCCCAACACAGGATTTGGTGAGGGGAGCCTGAGCTAGATTTCAACCTCTATCCACCCCTTCTGCATGCTGCCACTTAAGTGAGCCCTTTTGTATAGGGTACAACTCACACAATCAACACAACAACCCTGGCTCCTGGGACAGAAAATGGATTATGATTTAGGGGAATGGGAAAGGAGCTGATCTCTACTCATGCACACAAAGATCTGGGGGCAGAGAAGCAGAAAGGATGGAAAAGGTCTCACCTGTAGAGCAAGAAGTCTCCAGTCCTGGAAGAGACGCCATACAAATTTCTTGACTACTGATGGAAGTCTTCTTGCGTAGCCAACCTGCAGATTTTCCTCCCTGTGGGAGAAAGTTCTTTGGCAAAGAGGCCAATGGAGTCCCTATTCTTTTTGCTACAGGTTCCTGATCTGATCACCACTCTACCTCCCCCGCTCCCACCACTGCTCCCAAATTTCACAAAGACAATCACTAAATTAGATCCCTTTTCAGAGCTCTCCTTACTGACTTTGGAGGTTTTCTGCTCCATTCAAAAATTTCCCTACTTACTAGGGGACACTTGTAGCTCCCTGCACAGATGCCAGAACCTTTTATTCTAGAATTCATTATGAAAAAAACACAATGAAAATGCCTGACTGACATAGCACATCATGAAGTTTATTCACACATAAGCATTAAGAGTCAATGAATTAACATACATAAATAATTGAAAAGAAAAGCAATTAAAGAGCAGGTCCTTGAAAGCAAAGAAGAAAGACCAAACCAGGATGCTATGGAAAGTGAGCCAAACTTAGTTGCACCATCTTGTTCATCTTCAACCGTGCTGGTCAGAGAGAAGCTGATTATGGGATTGGCTTTCTTGTTTATTTTGCTTTTCTTTCCTTGTGTGTGTTCTTGGCTTTTGTTTTGCTTTTTGGTACAGCTCAAAACCTTTGAGCCCTGACACCACTAAAACTTCTAATGAGCCTTACAATTTCATTTTTGCAGGCATAAGCACCATTAACATAAAATTACTCATTATAAAGTAGTTCATTAAGTGTATATGTTTAATGGAGAACTTCAACATTGAAAGGGAGGAATCTGTCTTTCCTCATTGTCGGAACACTGAGTCTGTGTATAGATGTATGTACCCTCCTAGGGGGCATACTGCTGATGCATGTGACTGTCCTGGTCTTGCCATCCATGGTCTCCCATTTTGCTTCAGCTCACTTTGTTTCATGGTTGGAAAGCTCCTGGCCTGTGCATGGTGTACTCACATCTCATAAAACGGAATGGTTAACAAAACACTTGCCTCATTGCAAACAAATAACATCCTGTCCTATTGAATATCTTAAAAAAAAGAAAAAAACAAATCTTTTTTTTTTTGGGGGGGGGGAGGTCTTTTTAAGGCTGCACCCACTGCCTATGGAAGTTCCCAGGCTACAAGTCGAATCAGAACTGCAGTTGCCGGCCACAGCCACGGCAACATGGGATCCAAGCCACATTTGTGACCTACAACAGAGCTCACAGCAAAGTCCAATCCTTAACCCACTGAGTGAGGCCAGGGATCGAACCTGCATCCTTATGGATACTAGTTGGGTTTGTTACCACTGAGCCATGATGGGAATTCCTAAAATAATTTTTTATGCCAGCTACTGGGTAACCTAGCTCTTTCCTCTTTCCCTTAGAATTAGTCTGTTTACAGCTATAAGGCATATAGAGATCATCTGGTGGTGGCTTTCTCAGGGGATGTCAAACTTTACAGGTTTCTCAGTCAGAGGGCTTGTTCCAACACAGATGGCAGAGCCTCAATAAGTCTGGGATAAGACCTAAGAGTTTGTCTTCCTCACAAGTCCTTCCATGCTGCTGATCTAGGGATAAGGCTTTGAGAATCAGCCTGAGCCCCTCACTTCATAACAGGGGAAATTGAGCCTTAGACAATTGAAGCACTTGGCACAAACTGACCCAGCCCATGAGTGGCAGGGCCAAGACCACCACTGAAGCCTTCTGACTTTCACATGCTAATTACACGCATATCCTATTATTTCTTTTTAATGTTTATCAGCTGCCTATGTCAGCAGCTCAAATATCATTCTGCTACTTCTCTCTCTTAATCTTCACAGTGAATTCACACAGTACCATTTGGTACAACTTCTGTAGTCTTGCGGAAGTACCAGTCCTGAGATCTTCCAGCCTTTTAAGGACAAGAGCCCTGGGAGACAGCCTTGGTTCATTTTTCTCCTAAGCAAAATTTTGCTGACCTTAAATATCAACTCTTTTTTTTTTTTTTTCCTTGCAGAGCTTTAGTCTTTCAGATAATTGTTTTGATCTCCTTCTGTTAATTTCTCAGGCAACCCTGAGAAGGCTCCTCTGTTTTTCTTCACACTTTTTTTTTTTTCAAATAAATCTGGAGGAGAACTCTTATAATTTCTAATTCTTTTTTTCTGATGAGTTTTGACTTTGGCATTGGTTTGCGGCAGCCTCCTTTCTTCTGTCAAGTGCTCCTTTTCTGGGAATGTGAACATCTTTGTAGGAGCAGATGAATTCTTTGCCTCCTTTGCTCTTTCTCCTCACTCTCCCTCATCTCTTCAGGTATGTTCTTATTTGTGCGTATTCCCCACCTTGCTCTCCCTTCACTCCCACTGATCACTTCCTTTGCATGTCTCTTGAGTTCCAGTTAGTGAGCCCCTAACTTATCCTCTGGCTGATATCATCTTTGTCTCCCCCTCAGACTGTATGCTCACTTGCCAAACCTCTCTGGGAAAAATCTTAGGGATAGAGTATATAGAAAGAGCATCAACATAAGTATTACGGTAGAAAAAGTAGCGTGGACGGATGAGTTACTTGACTTCTCCTGGCCTCACTTCCTTAGCTGTAAGAAAAGAACTGATTGGGAGCTTCCCGGTTGCCTAGAAGTTAAGGATCCAGCATTGTCACTGGTGGGGTGCAGGTTCTTCCTCATGCTGCTTTCTAAGCCAAAAGAAAAAAGAAAAAGAAAAAGAAATAAATGAACAGGATGGTCTTGCAAGGGTTGCAAACTCAGAACTGCCAGCCATGTCCCAAGGACATAATTGCCATGAACCCTAGTCACAGTCATGGGGAAATACTGGCCATTCAGTGTTGCTAAATCTTCTGATTTTTCAAGGGTGATTAGGAATCTAGATTTTTTTTTTTAATCCTGAACCCTCCTTATTTTAAATGTTGGCAACTAATTCAAATTATGAACCACATAAAACACATTCCATCTGTGTGCCAGATTTGGCCTTAGGCTGTCTATTTGTGACCTGGAGATGAGATGGGATTCTTAAGTCCCTTGCAAGTCTAAAACTTCATGACCCTTCAGTAATAATGTTTTAAAACAAACTAGAGCTTCATGTGAGATCCCTAAATGGTTTCCCTGCCATTTGTATTTGGTTAAATGGCTATTAGTCTCCCAAGTGAACACTCTGGAGTTTGTTGTCAGAAGAAGGTACAATGTCTTCCCCTGCTTCTACCATAAAGTGACCACATTTTACTCCCAGACTCAGCATCAATCAGCTGAGCACACATACTGTACTATGGCAGCTGACCCTGTGCTGTGCAGACCGGTCTTGGAATAGGAAGCCTCTGTGCAACATAAGGTTCCCTCCTCTGTTTCTTTGTCTGGAGGCAACATTTTGGTCCTTCTATATATTCTATGTAATGTCATGTTACAGACTACTCTAACAAGGAGGAAGCTGAACAATCAAAGACAGATTTGAGGTTCGGAAGCACAGGAACGGAATGGAAACTAGCAGTTAAGAAAAAAAAAATGGAAGCATTGCCTCAAGATAGTAGAGCTGAACAATATTCAGGAGATCCTGCTTTATTGCATTTCACATCTTCCTTAGAGATTTCCTGCACAGAAAGCCTTTGGCCCTTTCCCGCGGGCCAGCCTTCCTTGGTCTGGGACTTTTCCGTCAGAGTTTCTCTCTGTCTTGCATCCACGAACTGTCACCTTTTATTTGCTTAAACCCTAGCTGGCTGGCATTCTTTCTCTTGTCCCCCTTTGGTCCTTTAAGAGTAGGATCCCTGAAATCCACCCCATAACTGGACCTTGAAAATCTTCATCTTTTGGTGTTTCAGTGGAACTATGATGCTTTAAATGACCCATAAGATTAGAAAGAAAATAAGGCTCAAGGGCCAATGATTTTAATAAGGAGGAAAAGCACTTAGCAAGTTAGAATTTCTGCAGCAGAAAGTATACACATTATAGACCTGGGAAATGCTCAAAGTGCAAGTTCTCTGTATGTATCTTTAACTTTAAAATTTTTGACTGCATAAAACATATGTACCATGGTTTGAATGTTCTGAATCATTTGATAAACTTTTAATCAAGAACTGGCATGTAGATTCAGATAATTCATTTATTTTTATGATTATATTGTTACCAACAGTCATCATCAACATCTAATTCAATACTTCTCAAGTATCTCTTCAAGGAATCTTAAGGGTTTGTAAATTACAACAGGGAAAAATAATTGGTGTCTGGTTAAGAATAAGGCCTTGGAATGAGGCATGTATGGGTGTTATATAATTCAGCAGGTGTTTAATCATGTTGGGTTTAGAAGCTCAGGGAGGTTAAACATCTGCTGAGTTAAAATATGCTTGAAAAGTATTCAACACAGTGACTGGCATATAGAACGACTGAAAAAAAAAAAAAAAGCTGACTATTTCTTTTTTTTTTTTTGTCTTTTCTAGGGCCGCTCCCACGACATATGGAGGTTCCCAGGCTAGGGGTCTAACCAGAGCTGTAGCCACTGGCCTACACCAGAGCCACAGCAACACGGGATCCGAGCCGTGTCTGCGAGCTACACCACAACTCACGGCAATGCCGGATCCTTAACACACTGAGCAAGGTCAGGGATCGAACCCGCAACCTCATGGTTCCTAGTCGGATTCGTTAACCACTGCACCACGACAGGAACTCCGCTGACTACTTCTAATATACAGTTATTTTTTTTGGTTGTGCTCATGGCATATGGAAATTCCCAGGCCAGGGAATACGTACCATAGCAGCAACTTAAGCCACTGCAGTGAAGACGTGAGATCCTTAACCCACTGTGCCACAAGAGAACTCCTACTAAATGGTTATTTTTACCACTGCTGGCTACTTCAAAAAATTATACCACCTATTGTTGCTTTTGATTCCACCTTTATCATAGATATTTCATCTAATATTTCGAAATAACACATAAGCATAGACTTAAAAAATGGAGTTCATGATTAGTGACATGATCTGAGGCACCCTGTGATGAACTCCTTAGTAATTCATTCTATCTATCTATCATCTATCTAACTTTCTCATCCTGGGTGAAAAAAAATCTTTCATCAATTCTCGCTTCCCACAAAGCCTAGCTTTTTAAATTTTAAAATTTTTAGGAGCGCCCATCATGGCTCAGTGGTTAATGAGCCCGACTAGGATCCATGAGGACATGGGTTCGATCCCTGGCCTTGCTAAGTGGGTTAAGGATTGGTGTTGCTGTGAGCTGTGGTATAGGTCACAGATTTGGGTTGGATCCCATGTTGCTACAGCTGTGGTGTAGGCCAGCAGCTACAGCTCCGATTCAACTCCTAGACTGGGAACTTCCATATGCCACAGGTGCGGCCCTAAAAAGACAAAAGAAAAAAATTTATAATTTTTAAATTAAATTCATTTAAGCCACACTAAAAAAGAAAAACAATTCATTAGTTTCTGTCAAACCCCACCCATGCCTCTGGCAATCACCAATCTGTAATCTCTATCTATGTTCTTGGTGTGTTTTGATTGTTTCCTTGCTTTTTAGGGCCACATCTGCAGCATATGGAAGTTCCCAGGCTAGCTGCAACTGCGGACCTACACCACAGCTCATAGCAATGCCACATCCTTAACCCACTGAGCAAGGCCAGGGATCCAACCGGCATCCTCATGGATACTAGTTGGGTTCGTTACTGTTGAGCTATGATGGGAACTCCTTGTTTTTATATTCCATAGATTAGACAGATCATATGGTGTTTATCTTATCTGACTTATCTCACTTAGCAGAATGCCCTTGAGGTCCATCCATATTGTTGCAAAGAGTAAAAAATCATTTTTTATGGCTGAATAATATTCCATTGTATATATACCACATCATCTTTAACCATTCATCCATCAGTGGACACATGGGTTATTTCCATATCTTGGCTATTACAAATAATACCACAAAGAAAATGGGGGCACATGTATTTTTTTGAGTTAGTATTTTAGTTTTCTTAAAATAAATATCCAGGAGTTCCCGTCATGGCACGGTGGTTAACGAATCCGACTAGGAACCATGAGGTTGCGGGTTCAGTCCCTGCCCTTGCTCAGTGGGTTAACGATCTGGCGTTGCCGTGAGCTGTGGTGTAGGTTGCAGACGTGGCTCGGATCCCGCGTTGCTGTGGCTTTGGTGTAGGCCGGTGGCTACAGCTCCGATTGGACCCCTAGCCTGGGAATCTCCATATGCCGTGGGAGCGGCCCAAGAAATAGCAACAACAACAACAACAACAAAAATCCAGAAGTAGGAGCTCCTGTGGTGGCACAGCAGTTAATGAATCTGACGAGGATCCATGAGGTTGTGGGTTTGATCCCTGGCCTAACTCAGGGGGTTAAGGATCCAGTGTTGCCATGAGCTGTGGTATAGGTTGCAGACTTGGCTCGGATCTGGCATTGCTGTGGCTGTGGTATAGGTGGCAGCTGTAGCTCCGATTTGACCCCTAGCCTGGGAAACTCCATATGCCTAGGTGCAGCCCTAAAAAGCAAAAATCCGGAAATAGAATAGCTAGATTGTATGGTAGTTCTATTTTTAATATTTTGAGGACTCTCCATACAGTTTTCCATAGTGGCTGTACCAATTTACATAAATGAGGAGTTCCTTTTGTCCAGATCTCACCAACATTTGCTACCTATTTGTCTTTTTGTTAGTTTCCATTCTAAGAGGTATGAGGTGATATCTCACTGTAGTTTTGATTTGCATTTCCCTGATTAATGACATTGAACATCTTTTCATGTATGTGTTGGCCATCTATGTCTTTTTTAGAAAAATATCTATTCAGATCCTCTGCACATTTTTAATCAAATTGTTTGGGCTTTTTTCTGTGATTGAGTTGTATGAATTCTTTATATATTTTGGATATTTGTACCTTATTAAATATATGATTTCCAAATAGCTTCTCCTATTCAGTAGGTTGCCTTTTCATTTTTTTAAAAATGGATTTCTTTGCTATGCAGATTTTTAGTTTGATGTAGCCCAATTTATTCATTTTTACTTTATTGCCTTTGTTTTTGGGGTCAGATTCAAAAACTTATCACCAAGAATTATGCTAAGGAGATTACCACCTATATTTTCTTCTATCAGTTTTATAGTTTCAGGTCTTACATTCAAGTCTTTAATCCATTTTGAGCTGATTTTTGTGTACTGTTTAACATGTGGTCCAGTTTTTGCAAAACTATTTACTGAAGAGACTGTCCTTTCCCCACTCTATATTCTTAGTTCCTTCATTGCAAATTAATTGACCATATAGGTGGACGATTATTTCTGGGCTATTCTGCTTTTATTTTTGTTTATTTATTTTTTGTGGTTTTTTGTCATTTCTAGGGCCGCACACATGGCATATGGAGGTTCCCAGGCTAGGGAGTCTAATCGGAGCTGTAGCCACCAGCCTATGCCAGAGCCACAGGAACACAGAATCCAAGCCACATCTGCAACCTACACCACAGCTCACAGCAACACCAGATTCTGAACCCACTGAGTGAGGCCAGGGATCAAACCTGCAACCTCATGGTTGCAAGTCAGGTTTGTTAATCACTGAGCCATGACATGAACTCTTGGCCCTCTATTCTGTTCCACTGATCTATGTGTCTGTTTTTATACCAACACCATACTGCTTTAATTACTAATGCTTTGTAATATAGTTTGAAAAGAAGGCGTGGGAAGCCTTCAGCTTTGTTCTTCTTTCTCAAGATTGCTTTGCCTATTTGGGGTCTTTTGTGATTCCATACTAATTTTAGGATTGTTTGTTCTATTTCTGTGAAAAATGCCATTGGAATTTTGATAGGGATTGCATTGAGTTTTTGGATTGCTTTGGGTAGCAATGAAATTTTAACAGTATTAATTCTTCCAATCTATGAACACAGAATATCTTTTATTTTTGTCTCCTTCAATGTCTTTCATTAATGTCTTGCAGTTTTCAATATATAGGTCTTTCATCTCCTTGGTTTAATTTATTCTTAAGTATTTTATTCTTTTGATGCAACTATAAATAGGTTTTCTTAATTTCTCTGATAGTTTGTTATTAGTGTGTAGAAATCCAACAAATTCTTGGTATCCTGCAATTTTACTGAATTTATTAGTTCTAACAGTTTTTTAAGGTGTTTTTAGGGTTTTCTATATGCAATATGTCATCTGCAAATAATGTTTTATTTCTTCCTTTTCAATTGGATAACTTTTTCTTAATTGCTTTGGCTAGGACTTCCAATATTTTGTCACACTGAAGGAACTGAACAGGCTCCTTGTCATGTCCCTGATCTCAGAGGGAAAGCTTTCTGCTTTTCACCATTGAATATAATCTTGTCTGTGGATTTGCTATACATGGCCTTTATTATGCTGAGTTATGTTCCCTTTATACCCATTTTGCTGAGAGGTTTTATCATAAATCCTTGTTAAATTTTGTCAAATGCTTTTTCTGCATCTATTGAAATTATATGATTTTTATACTTAATTTCATTAATATGGTATATCACATTGACTGATTTGTGGATGTTGAACCGTAATGGCATCACTGGAAAAGATCCCTCTCAATTATGGTGTATGATCCCCTGAAAGTATTGTTGAATTCAGTTTTCTAATAGTTTGTTGAGGATTTTTGCATCCAAATTCATTGGTGATTCTGGACTGTAATTTTCTCCTTTTTCTGACATCCTCGTCTGGTTTTGGTATCAGGGTAATGCTGGCCTTGTAAAATGAGTTTTGAAGAGTTCATCCCTCTTTTATTTTTGGAAGAATTGGAGAAGGATTGATATTAATTCTTCGCTTGGTAGAATTCAGAGTGAAGCTATCTGGTCCTGGAATTTTGTCTCTTGGAAGGTTTTTGATTACTGATTCAATTTTACTAGTAATCAGTCTGTTTAGATTTTCTATTTTATCACAATTCAACCTTGGTAGGTTGTATGTTTCTAGGAATTTATCCATTTCTTCTAGGTTTTCAAATTTGTTGGCATAGGACTAAAGTAGTCTTGTTTCATTCTTTGTATTTCTGTGATATCAGATGTAATATCTCCTCTTTCATTTATGATTTTAACTATTTTTCTCAGTAAGTCTAGCTAAAGGTTTGTCAATTTTGTTTATCTTTACAAAGAATCAATTCTTAGTTTCACTAACTTTTTTCTATTGTCTTCTTACTATTTCCTTTATTCTAGCTCTAATCTTGGTTGTTTCCTTCTTTTATTAACTGGTTTCATTTTTTTTTTTTTTTCTGCATTCCTTGAGGAGTACAGTTACTATTTGAGACTTTTGTTTCTTGAGGTGGGCATATACTGCTATGAATGTTCCTCTTAGAACTGCCTCTTAGAATTGTAGCCCATACATTTTGGTATATTGCATTCAATTTCCATTTATCTCAAGATACATTTTGATTATTTTGATTTCTTCTTTGACCCATTTGTTGCTCAATAGTGTGTTGTTTAATCTTCACATTTGTAAATTTTCCAGTTTTAATTGTGTAATTTATTTCTGGTTTCATACAACTGTGGTTTGGAAAAGATACTTGATATGGTTTTGATCCTCTATTGTTATGTGGCCTAACATGTAGTCTTTCTTGGAAAATGTTTCATATACACTTGAGACTGTGTCTTCTATTGCTTTTGGATGGAATGTTGAGTAAATATCTGTTAAGTTCATCTGTTAAAATGTGTTCTTTATGGCCAATGATAATTGATTGATTTTCCCTTTCATAATCTATCCATTGATGTAAGCAGGATATTAAAGTCCCCTACTATTATTGTGTTATTATTTCTCCCTTTAGGTTTCTTAATATTTGCTTTATATATCTAAGTGCTCCAATGTTGGGTACACAAATATTATATCTTCTTTTGGGATTAGCCCCTTTATCATTATATAACACCATTGTCTCTTATCATTATATAACACCATTGTCTCTTATTACAGCCTTTGTTTTAAAAGCGTATTTTGTCTGATACAAATATAGCTACTCCAGCTTTCTTTCGGTTTCCATTTGCATGGAATATCTTTTTCCATCTCTTATTTTTAGTCTGTGTGTCCGTAGATATTTCACCTACTATTTTAAAATAACACACAGACACAGACTTAGAAGACAGAGAAGGTGGTGATATGTTATGATCTGAGGTACCCTGTGAGGAACTCCACAATAATATTTAAATTTTTCTCCTGCTAAAAAATTGCTGTGATTCAAGATTGAATGTTATCCCCTATGTCAGAATAAATTAGCTGTCTGTCAAAGTTTATGCTTGCCCTTCAGAGAATTTGAGTTGTCACTGGAAGCAGCTACCCAGACAAGTACTCTATTTCTGCATTCCTCCTGCACCTGGCATGGCCTTCCTTCTAATATCAACTACTGGAATGGGAGCAGAAGCAATATGTGGCATTCTGGGGTCAAGGTTTAATAAGCAGATGTACTCTCTCTGTCATCTTTCTCCTTCCACTAGATGGATTCATTTGAAGATGAGGCCCTAGGGGAAGACTGAACCACAAGATGGAAGAGGACTAGTTCCTTGAATTACAGTATGGAGGAAAGCTGCCCACCAACTGGGAACTATTACTGTAGGTGGTTAAATGAATGATAAATAAAGCTCTATTACATTAATGCACACATTCTGGAGTCTATTATTTACTGTAGGAATTGGTGCTTTAAAGGAGATACTGCTGTAATAAAAACCTAAAGTAGCATATTTGGCTGAAGATTTTGGCAGCAGATGGCAAAGAAACAAATGCTGGGTGCTGGAAAGACAGAGACCCATGCTATGCATTGGCCAAGTATTTTTAAAATTATGTCTATGATAACTTAAAAAGCACAATCCATTACTACAAGAGACCAGTGAATGCTATATATTCCCAATTCTCCTTTTAATGAGTTTTTATTATGATCATCTTGACTCTGTTTTATCATCATAAAAGGAGAAATACAAATAACTTCTCTACATGTGTGTATAAAGCTATTCTAAGAAGAGCTTTAGACTGGAAGACCTCACATCACCAAAGAGATGCTGGACTTTGAGCTGTATGCTTGAACTGGATTCCACTGTATGTGTTCTTGAGTAAAAGAAGGATGGGTATTCATGGATAATTGGTGAAAAGAATGGCAGATGGAGGAAGGGCCAAGCTATCTGTTCCCTCTCCCATATTATACACCAAATTTCATCTAACCTAAGATTTCACTGGTTGTCAAATATACAATTTTATGTACTACTAAGACAGAAAAAAAATGCTTAATATAAATTTATGTTGAAGATTTGTTCTTGTTCTGATTGAACAATGTATTTCTATCAAAGAGATGTTAAAGTATGAAAAAAATGTGTATGCAGGAGTGATGAAAAACATTAGTATTTTTGAGAACTGATTGTCCCATTTGAGACAATATTTCTCAATTTCTTTTCATCCAGCTGTTGCCTTGAGAAAAGTTCTCACCAATATAGTACAAGTGGGAGTAAGGCATGTCACTTCTGGGCCAGACTCTTTTAAGATGTGGGTGACTTGTCTGTACTCTTTTTACCTTCCACAGCTGAAATCAGACAGGATCTAGGAAACAGCAGAGCCAAAAAGAAAAAAAAAAAAAAAAAAAAAAAGGCTAGTTTCTTGAATCACCAAGTTGAAGAAAGCTATGAGTGAGAAATAAGCTTTGATTTTGTTTAAGGTATATATTTTCAGCTTTCATTTGTTACTCCTCTTAATATAACCCAAGTAACACACTCTTTTACCTGTGTTGCTGTAAGGATTAAAGATAATTATTATAGGTAAAGCTCTTAGAAGAGTGTCTGGCATGTAACACTAAATGGATGATAACTACATTACTATTTAGAATGCTCTTTAAATATGCAAATAACTTTGGAGGGGTGATCTTCAACTTTTATCTTAGGAAGTTAGAAAGTTATGATAGAAAAAAACTTGAGTCATTTAATCAAACCTCTGCCACTTGAGAGATAAGTAAATGAAGTCACTGAGAGGATGAATGGTCTCCTGTAAAGTCACTTTATCAGTCATAAGTACTTTAGTATGAATTAGTTGTGTTTTAGCAAGGAAAGAGCAGGCTGAAATAGAAATGAGACTGCGGATGGGGATAAAGAGTGCAGAGGCTTTTGGAGTTGGGTTATTACTTGTGAGGGAAAGCCTGGGGTTGGGGCTCTTGGCCGTCAAAGCAAGGAACAATGGGACACTTGGTGACCAGGTTGGGAGAGGCAAGGAAGAACTCTACAGTAACTTCTCCATGCCATTACTAAATATAATGATTCATCCAAAGTTGCTTAGTATTTCACATCTCTACACCAAGGAATTATATTTTGAGGAAAAAAACATTCAGAGCTATTTTAAAATTCACAGTAACACAATCAGAAGAGCGAAAACGTTTATTCAAATGCCCAGAATTTTAACTTTTAATTAAAAATATAGTAAGATCTTAAATATCTTGAGAATCAGATCTACAAATTACCTAATTAAAAATATAATAAGATCTTCAATATCCTGAGAATCAGATCTACAGACTTTCTTTTTTTTGTCTTTTTTTTTTTGTTTTGTTTTGTTTTTGTTGCTATTTCTTGGGCCGCTCCCGCGGCATATGGAGGTTCCCAGGCTAGGGGTCGAATCGGAGCTGTAGCCACCGGCCTACGCCAGAGCCACAGCAACGCGGGATCCGAGCCGCGTTTGCAACCTACACCACAGCTCACAGCAACGCCGGATCGTTAACCCACTGAGCAAGGGCAGGGACCGAACCCGCAACCTGATGGTTCCTAGTCGGATTCGTTAACCACTGCGCCACGACGGGAACTCCTACAGAGTTTCTTAATTTGGATATATCTAGTGTTAATTTATTTTCACCTTGCGAATATTTCTAATGTTATATTTTTTACTTTAAGATATCTTTATTCATGTAAATGTCAAAAAACAAAACAAAAAACCGAAAAAACGAAGTTGCTTAGTAAAGTATAATAAATATATTTTGGATACATGGTAGCACAAAGTCCCATTCTTTGGAAATGACCCCCAGAAAAACCTCAGTGAAAGAGGTGAGCCTAGGTGGACATATTGATACAATGCATCCTGGTTCCTCTTCCTTGGCAGGTTGGAACAGGGAGGCAGGTTCACCTCACCCAAACTGAGACAATCAGCAGCTCCTCTTGGAATCACCCTGGAATTGTCTCTCTCAGAGTTTGTGTTAGCTGAGGGGAGCCCATCTGTTATGTTGTGTTGTACTAGGAGTCAGTTTTATGACCTACAAAAAGTCATGTGCAGGCCAAAATCATAGAAAAGCTGAAATACTGAATAAGTGAAAGGATCTGGTTTGCAAAGATAAGAATAGAGCAGATATTCAGAAAAGAGCAAAGAAGAGAGGCTATAGGGTTCTAGGACTCTCAGACTGGCAGTTTGCCAGTTACCATCTTCAGCCCTCATGAGCTGGACTAAATGGTGTTTTCGGAGTTCTGTCCATAGAAATAAATTCACCTTAAAAAAAAAAAAAAAAGAGTTCCTGTCATGGCTCAGCGGAACTGAATCTGACTAGGAACCATGAGATTGTAGGTTCAACCCCTGGCCTTGCTCAGTGGTTTAAGGATCTGGCGTGGCTGTGGTGTAGGCCAGGAGCAACAGCTCTGATTATACCCCTAACCTGGGAACCTCCATATGCCGCTGGTGTGACCACAAAAAGACAACAACAACAACAACAACAACAAAAATCTGAGCTGAGTTAGTTTCTGCTCTTTCAGTCAAAGAAATTGCTAAGAATAAAATCAACGACTAAATCCATTAAAATAAAAATCTCCTAACCATCCTTGATCACTTATTGTCAAACTAAAAGTTTACCCCTGTCCAGAAGGAAAGGTTATAAAAGCCACCTCTATTACTGAAACAGGGCCCTAGGTTCTGGTTCTGAGTCTGGATTTGATGTTCTGCTAAATTGTCTAATTTCCTAGAGATTATTTTAGTAGTGATTTGAGTTAATGAGATCAAAATTTTCATATTTCTACCACAACTGATCAAATAAACCAAATTTTAAAATGCTATCCTATTCAGAATTTGGGGGGAACTGGGGAGACGGGTGGAATGGAAGGGGAATTTTTCTCCATTACAATAGAGAAATTATCATTGTAGAAGCTTTTTTGTTTTTGGTTTTTTTTTTTTTTTTTTTTTTTTTTGCTTTGGCTTTACCTAAAACATTCAGAAGTTCCTAGGCCAGGGATAGAAGCTGCAGGTCAGCAGCACCCCGAGCAACTGCAGTGATAATGCCAGATCCTTAACCAGCTGAGCCACAGGAATTCCCTGTGGAAGCTTTTGATAATATAAATAAGTAAAGAAAATAAAAAAATAGGAGTTCCCATCGTGGCGCAGTGGTTAACGAATCCGACTAGGAACCATGAGGTTGCGGGTTCGGTCCCTGCCCTTGCTCAGTGAGTTAACGATCCGGCGTTGCCGTGAGCTGTGGTGTAGGTTGCAGACACGGCTTGGGTCCTGCGTTGCTGTGGCTCTGGCGTAGGCTGGTGGCTACAGCTCCGATTAGACCCCTAGCCTGGGAACCTCCATATGCCGCGAGAGCGGCCCAAGAAATGGCAAAAAGACAAAAAAAAAAAAAAAAAGAAAGAAAAGAAAAAAATTAAAAAATCGCAGTTTTACCATTAACAGACAACAATCAGTAATTTTTAGGATAAAAACACACAAAAATGAAAGTTTAATCATATCAGTATCTTGAATTATCCTCATGAATTCATGTAATTTTACTGGTTATATTTCTTCATGTACTCATAGACTTTCCCAAAGAGTTTCCCAAGAACCAGAATTTGAATCACTGAGAAATACTTTGAAGAAAAAGAAAAAAAAAAGTCTGATGCCCAATGAGCAATAAATGCATTTAATTTATTCATTTCCTTTGTTCTTTAGGAAATGAAATCATCATCTAATTGAGATATCCCATGTGTCATAGAAGCAAGGAGATTTAAACCATTTCCCTGGGCCCTTATATTCCCTTACCTGCTTTTTATTAGCAATTTTATTTATTTACTTCCCAGCTGCCTATTTGTGTTTCCTGTTAAAACACCAAATCTAAAATGACTTCAGGAGTTCCCACTGTGGCTAAGTGGGTTAAGAATCTGACATAGTGGCCATGAGGATGCAGGTTCCATCCCTGGCCTTGCTCAGTGTGTTAAGGATCTGGCATTGCTGCAAACTGCAGCACAGGTCGCAGATGTGGCTCAGATCCTGCATGGCTGTGGCTGTAGTACAGGCCAGCAGCTGCAGTTCCAATTTGGCCCCTGGCCTGGGAACTTCCATATGCCACAGGTACAGCTATTATAAAAGGAAAAAAAAAAATAATAAAACGACCTCAATTCCAGAAGGATCTGCCTGGCCGCTCTAAAATCATGATATTTTTTATCTCTTTATTTTGAGCTTCCATTGGGCTCAGCTCTGTTCGTTTTCTAAGGTCAGATATTTTTCTTTTCCCACTTCGGGCTAACATTCATAATCTTTGTTCCTCTTGTTTTCCTGTCTTGTTTTATTGAGCATATTTAACAATGAATTCTCCTGATCTCAAGTTACCTACTCCTCACACCAAAGAACTGTTATCTTAGTAAAAATCCTATTCCTATACCAAAGTAGGAATAAAGCTAAGAGCTTTAGAGGTGTTTTGCTTTCTTTCACACATAAGATTTTTGCCACTAGTCATGTTTATCTGTCTTCCACTAACAAAGGGAATGCAGTTGAAATATTAAAATTTATAGAATCTGATAACTCTACACTGTGGCTTTGAGTTCTTTCCACTTTTAATTCCAAAAAATTGGACCACACCATTCTCTTGACTGGTTGCTTATGTTCCCATTCTGCTTAATCGCTATCATCTTTTTTTAACCGGAGAACACTCACACTTAACTTGAAGATTTAGCTAAAGATTTGTTGCAAGACTGATAGATGAACTACTTAATCTGATTACACTTGACTGGCAAGCATGATAACTGAATTTCAGAACTTTCAGTTACTCTCAGCATCTGGAAGAAATGGAATATAGGAAAGTCCTTCAACATTCATGTTCATTAAACTAACAAATATTTATGAAATTTCTATGTGTTGGGCACTGTTCACCCATGAGTAGAATAGACATGACCCTTGTTTCTCAAGGAAACCATGGCCCAGGGGGAAGATGATCAATTGTGTGTTAACACATGGTGTTAGCATCTGCGATTGGGGTAAACAGTGACTTAGAGGACAGACCAGGTGGGCAGCAGCAGAGAAGATACATAAGTTGAGACCTGAAGGGCCTGAGGAGATAAGCAGAGGGAAGGGTGTTCTAGAAAGAGATAAGAGCTGGAGAGAGAGGCTTGAAAAGGACGTTGGAGAACCCCAAGGACTTGATGTAACTGGTGATGGTGTGCTCGCACTGGGGGTGTGGATGGTATTAGGAAAAGGGGGGAAGATCAGATTAGCAATGACTTGTGTGCCATGTGGAGGAGAGCATGTTATCCTGAAGGACCTCCATCCCTGGAGAATTTTAAGCAGTCTTATGATCAGATTTGAAACTTAAAAGGAGTGTTCTAGCAGTGGGGGCCCCGAACACAGCTCAGAAGATCATTTTTCACATGTGTAGAGGGTGTTTCTCACATGTGCTGAGCCTAGGACCAAAGTAAAGATCAGAGGCCTCAGGACATTTTCCCCTTTTCCTCCTCTTTCCCCTCTTTTCTACCCCCTCTGTCTTTCAGACATTCTCTTAAGGCCCTCTTAAAATTTAAGCAGTTCATGGCAAGTCTTTTGAAAATATCAATTGAGTTGTAAATCTCTTTTTCTCAATGGTCGATGTTAAATTATTTTTTGGTAAATTTCCTTTCATGGATGTTCAAATCTACTTTCCCTTTGCTCCCTGTAATTCTTTATTACTATCCATTATCACTTCCAACATAGGGGGAAGGAGAAATAGAAAATTTAAGTAAATCAACTTTATTATTGATCTATGGTGTTTTTTGTTTGTTTTTAGGGCTGCATGTGCAGCATATGGAGGTTCCCAGGCTAGGGGTTGAGTCAGAGCTGTAGCCACTGGCCTATTCCAGAGCCATAGCAACTGGGGATCCAAGCCACATCTGCAATCCATACCACAACTCACTGGCAACACCAGATCCTTAACCCACTGAGTGAAGCCAGGGATCGAACCTGCATCCTCATGGATACTAGTCAGATTTGTTTCTGCTGAGCCACAACGGGAGCTCCTGACTTGTGGTTCTTGTAGAGAGTTTATTAGAATATAAATATGCTTCTAGTGACCTTAATGTTTTTCACGTTTTTTAAATTGTAGTTTGTGACCCATGTGTACGTCATGAAATCAATTTAATGGGTCATAACCTAAATTTTAAAAAAAGAAATAGGACCTAATCTAATAGAAAATATCAGCGTGCCTTGAATATACTAAGAGTCAGTATTCTGAACTTTCGTTTCAGTTATAGGCCTATATTTTATTCATGCAGATAACAAAACATATCTTACTGTATTAATCAAAAAATCATATTAAAAAAGTCAGAAAAACACTGTCCAAGATCAACTTTTTTTTCTCACTCTCACAATCAAAAATATTAAGAACCAGAGAAGTTGACTTGTCTAAGTCCATGAATTAGTGGCAAATCCAAGATTTGAACTCAGGTCTCCAAACGGTCTGATGTTCTCTGAGCAAAAGTTGATTAACTGCCTACCAGGAGGACTGAGGAACATGGATTTCATTTACTGAATTTATCCTGAGATCACATTGGGAAAGATGATCAAACTTTCATAAGGCTTTGTTATCTTAGTGTGAGAAAGCACAACCTGTTGCTCTTTCACTTTGTGTCACAGACGAGCACGAGGCTTTGACAGATAGTCAGTTTGAATCTTTATTATTCTTTTTCCCCCATCTTTTTTTTTTGCCACACCTGTGGCATGCAGAAGTCCACGGACCAGGGATCAAACTTGTGCACAGCAGTAACCAGAGCCACAGCCATGACAATACCTGATCCTTAACCCTCTGTGCCACCAGAGAACTCCTGCCTTTATTAGCCTTTAAAAAAAAATGTTTTCGTGGACATCTTTGATATATATTCATACTTATGTTTTGCATAATCTAGTTTTTCTTGTTTCTCAACTGAATGGCTAAATGATTAATCAGGTCCTTTCTTTCACTTTCTTTAGCTATGTTGAAAAAAAATCAACATTCCAGAATATTTGGAGGTGTTTTTCCTAAAATCAGGGAAATGTTAGGTGTACCCTGAGGCTCCTCCAGCCTTATAGGTCTATTGCTTTTAACTTGTGATGGATCTTTTTGGATTTCCTCTTCTTTTTTCCAAGCAATTAAACTTTTCTTTTTTTTTTCCCCCTTCACACAATATTTGGAGGCACAGCAAAGAATACAGAGTTGGAAATTGAGAGACAAGAGCCCCAGCCCCTCTTGTCACCTAATTTATTGTTTGAACTTCAGTAGGTCCTAAAACACACTGGGGCCTTGATTTCTTCATTTTAAAACTGAGGAACAGAGTTCCCATTGTGGCACAGTAGAAATGAATCCGACCAGTATCCATGAGGATGTGGATTTGATCCCTGGCCTCTGCTCATTGGGTTGGGGATCTGGTGTTGCCATGAGCTGTGGTGTAGGTCACAGACACAGCGTGGATCCTGCCTTGCTGTGGTTGTGGCATAGGCCCACAGCTGCAGCTCCAATTCGACCCCTAGCCTGGGAACTTCCGTGTGCTGCGAGTGAGGGCCACAAAAAAGAAAGAAAGAAAGAAAACTGAGGAAGGGCATCTAGATTATCTATAGTTGCTTTAATCAATCAGTGTTTTCTACCCATGTGGAGGGTTTGGATTCATTTCCAAATATGAGAGAAACCACTGCCTAGAAATTAGCACGTGAATATAAAGAAACATGTTTTTATATAAAATTGTGTGAGATTCCTGGATTTTTATAACCCATTTATAGAGTCACAGTTTTAAAAACCCACTTTACATAACTTTCTGTATGTCATACAATGTGCCAGATGCTCTACACTTCCTTTCTTGACCTTCCTAAGAATTTCCGATTTCACTTCCTTCCCTTCTCCTTAATGGTTTCCTCCATTGTTCAGACTCCTAGAGCTATGAAAAATTTTGAGCAAGCTAGCTCATCCATCTCATTTCCTTTCTGTCTATTACCTTCACATATCAGTACTTATCATTTTGCCATTTAGAAACTCAGTAGTAACTCCGTAATGTTACAATGACATGCTTCCATGTTGAGGATATAATGGTGGATTAGAGAGAGATTGTCCTTTCCTCAAGAGGATTTCTGAGAGACTGACAAAGAACGAAGTTACCAAAAAATTAATAAAATTACTTCAAGTTCAATGAAATGGATGGCTTTTTGAGGCCAGGCTGCCAGAGCTAGAATCCCAGGTTTATTACTGACTATTTCTATTCATCCACCATTTCTTGTGAACCACTTCAGATCCCCTGGCTTCATTTATCTCCAGGGTCTTGGGCTATGAAAGGAAGGAAAATCTCTTTTCTCCTCTACCTTTCTAGGTTCCCTCGCTGGGCTTTCCAATTAAAGTTATAAGAAACAGATTAGAAAGAGAATTAAAACACAGATTTGGTAACATACACAGACATAGAGATTTGCAATAAAATGAACACCCAAAGAGGCAGCCAGATTAAGGCTAATGTATCATTTTAGGCTAAACAAAAGGAAAGAGGCTGGGCTTCTGGGTGGAGGAGGCAAGGGGGAGGGAGGAACTATAGGTAAGTAAGGGTTATCTCATTATGCAGATAAGAACCTCTCAGGTGAAAAGAGCTGTCTCTGGCTATAGCTTTGTCTCTGTTGCGAGACACTTTTACAAGTGGAAGTTTCCTTTTTAAATGTGAATTTCCTTTACAAAAGTGAAAATGTATCCTCTATTTTTAGGTAATTAGGGGGAGGTGAAGAGCTTTTCCTGCATTAGCTGGTTCTTAACCACATTTAGCTCAAAATAATTTATATGCCAAACAGGCATATTCTGAGATGGTATATTCTGGTATCCCTCATTCTGCCCTTTGAAGTCTTTTTTTTTTCCTCCAAGAAAAGGCATTTCTGTGAAACAAAATGAGCAAAAAGACAGAAGTTCATGGGTGGAGCGAATTATAAACCCAGTTTGGGGGACCAGAGGAAAGTTGGTCAAAAAGATTACTAGATGTAGGACTGAAAGCATCTTTAGATGATAGAGAGAAGATGGCTTTGACAACCTCACTTCCCTTTCCGGGTTTGCAGTTCAAATGTCTTTGGTGACGGTGCATATGTCAGTGTCCTAGCGAGGGATATTTTTTGGAGCAAAGCATGGAAACATTCTGCATTAACTTGTAGAGCCCATTTGGATAGTCCTCCTGAGAATCTGGGCAGTCCGGTTTTAGTTCTCAGTAGTGTCAAGTCAGAACGTTGAGAGAAAAACTGGAAATGTTAATTACTGACAAAAGGTACAAAACAGCAGGAGTCGATTTACTAAGAGGTGAAAAAGCACAAAGAGAAAACAGGGCTAGAATTCAACAATCTATAGGAATGGTGCTATATTTTTTCATTGAAACTGGATTTTTCCCTCTAAAAATCACTCCGATTTCAAAGATAATCAAAGTCAGACTAATTTTCAAAATAAACTGAGTCTCATTGAACTTGGCCTGATTATTTACACAAGTGCAGCAAAAATAAGTAATTGGTCATTTAGGTCTTTCAAGTTTGCTTTACTGGAACTTTAAATAAGGAAACTCAGATTAGATTTTTAAAAGCCCCTTGAGGGTGAAGAAGCCAAGCCAAGGACTGACCATCAGTCTTTACCTGCAATATCTATAGGGCGGATTCCTCCTTTCTCGAGGTTCGCAGTATATTTTAAGGTTGCTGGGCTCTGTCAGAAAGAAATCTCATTCACCTATAAAGCCAGGAACCCTGTAAGCCAAGCATCAGGTGGATATTCCAAGAGGGCTTTGTAAGCGTTGGCTCCATACAGTGAACTTTAGTTCCTTAAAACTCTCTGGTCACACCCGATTTTATGAACATCATTCTCAGATATGACCTTCCAGTCAAAACCTTAGTTATATAACCAATGTTTCAAACTGTGTCCTGTTAACAAGGACCACAGATTCTTATTGAACTTATGCAACCAATTACATTACCATGAAACTAAGAATACTCAATAAGATCTTCTAAATTCTAGAGGAATTAGGTAGAGAAGTAAATATTTCATCTTTATTCACAAAAGTATATGTTAACATATTTCTATAAGTTACAAACAGCTTAAAAGAGAAAAAGGGTTCCTTAAATCTGAAAAATAAAACATTATAAGAGCTAGCGATGTTTCAAACAAAAAGGCCATAAAAATTAGAATCACCCTTATCAGTTCATTCAGTCCCATGAAGTTAATTCCTACGTTGCTTGCTTTGGGGTTAGCAATTCTGTAAATTCATCAGGTTCTCTATTGGGCTGCACCCTGCAGGCCTACAAGGCCTGTACTCGCCCAGCTTTAAGACTGAATCAACAGCCTAGTCAGCAGCAAAGACATGGTTTAAAGGATAGAGGGAGCTTACACGTCTGAAGCAAGGTCCTGGAGCAAGGTCAAGCAACACCCCCACGGCACAGCAGACAGCAAGCAGGACAAGGCAGCGTCTTTACTCCTGGTGGGGAAGGGAAGATTGCCAGTTATAGGGGGAACTGACCTCAGGTTGGCTCATTAGTTACCACGGAAACCAGCAGATGGGCACGCCCCTCACAGCCCCGTCGAAAAGAATAATCACTAGCTGGGGCCTGGGGCAAGAATGTAGGAAGGTCTGTTAGGTGAGTAGGGTGTAGGTGAAGCCGGCATCCTTCAAGCCCTGGAGAGCAAGTTAACAGCCACCATCAGTGCAATCTCCACTAGAGTTTTGGGAGGTTTGGCCCAATCCAGTGGCACGATTTTTAAGGGTATATGTTTTATAAAACCTGTACTCTAGAGTATCTGTCAGAGTCGTTTCGGCGAATCAGCAAAAATGCTGACCTGAAGCATTTTCACCTGTAGTTGATTGCAACTGCTTTCAGAAAGTTAAATAAGTGTGAAACATTAACACTTGTGTGAATGACACACTTTACCACAGCCATGGTTAAAAATGTGATGCAAGTTCATTATAGCACAACTGACCCGTCAATTTGGTTGCTTCAGACGTGTAAGCTGTGACATACAACATTTTATAATATGTGTGTGACATGCATATAGGCTGTGTGTGACTCAACCTTTTATAATAACTGGAATTATGACTGATAACATTAAACAAGGACAAATCATGGAGAGCAAAAATACAAATTTTTAGGAACTTTATACAATTTTTGAAACATTTATATTAAGAACATACATCCATACAACTACAACCTAAAGAAGGTTCAGAATCACTTTTTCATTGACACTGTTTCAGATGAAGTTTAACATTTCCAACAAACCTAATTAGTTTAAGATCTCTGTCTTACCAAGTGAGAGAACAAATCCTTTGAGATTTTTCCAGGTGCCCTCTGGGGAAACTTGAAGTTTCCTTAAGGCAAAAAAGACTCCATTTAGAATTTGATTTGGGGAAATTTTTCAAAAATATCAAAAGGTTTGAACACCTAATGAAACAAAATCACAAGTCACTGTGAAATAATACTTAGTTATCTATTTAACCAAAGCGACAATAAAAGATTTCAAAGGCAATTACAGGTCACATGAATGTAAAAAAAAAAAAAACCAAACCTTAGCACTTTCAATATTAAGAAGACTCTTTTTTTTTTTTTTTTTTTTTTTTTTTTTTTTTTTTTGGTCTTATAGAGCCACTCCCATGATGTATGGCAGTTTCTAGGCCTACGTCACAGCCACAACAAGGCAGGATCCCAACCGTGTCTGTCACCTATACCACAGCTTTCCACAATGCCAGATCCTTAACCCATTGAACAAAGCCAGGGATCAAACTTGCATCCTCATGGATACTAGTCGCTAGGTTTAATTCTTAAGTAATTAAAAACATAATAAAGACAACACAAAGCACAGGAGATTATTTGCAGAATCTTTGTTTTCTAGGCAGATTACTCAACATGTAAAGAAAAACTTTTTACAATAATCTTCTTAAGAAGAGACCAGTAATCCAAACTTTAGTTCTATATTAGTACACTATTAATATTTTTTGGGGGGTGGGAACTAATGGACTATTATTTACTTATTTATTTATTTTTAATATGACGATTTTTATTTTTTTCCATTATAGCTGGTTTACAGTGTTTTGTCAATTTTCTACTGTACAGCAAGGTGATCCAGTTACACATACATGTATACATTTTTTCCTCACATTATCATGCTCCATCGTAAGTGACTAGACATGGTTCCCAGTGCTACACAGCAGGATCTCATTGCTAATCCATTCCAGAGGCAATAGTCTACATCTATTAACCCCAAGTTCCCAATCCATGCCACCCCTCCCCCCCTTGGCAACCACAAGTCCATTCTCCAAGTCCATGATTTTCTTCTCTGTGGAAAGGTTCATTTATGCCCTATATTAGATTCCAGATATGAGTGATATCATATGGTATTTGTCTTTCTCTTTCTGACTTACTTCACTCAGCATGAGAGTCTCTAGTTCCATCCATGTTACCACAAATGGCATTATTTTGTTCTTTTTTATGGCTGAGTAGTATTCCATTGTGTATATATACCACATCTTCCTCATCCAATTATCTGTCGATGGACATTTGGGTTGTTTCCATGTCTTGGCTATTGTGAATAGAGCTGCAGTAAACATGTGGGTGCATGTGTCTGTTTTAAAGGAAGTTTTGTCCGGATATATGCCCAAGAGTGGGATTGTGGGGTCATATGGTAGTTCTATGTATAGTTTTCTAAGGTACCTCCATACTGTTCTCCATAGTGGTTGTACCAGCTTACATTCCCACCAACAATGCAAGAGGGTTCCCTCTTCTCCACAGCTTCTCCAGCATTTGTTATTTGTGCACTTATTAATGATGGCCATTCTGACTGGTGTGAGGTGGTCTCTCATGGTAGTCTTGATTTGCATTTCTCTGATAATTAGGGATGTTGAGCATTGTTTCAAGTGCTTGTTGACAATCTGTATATCTTCCTTGGAGAAATATCTATTCAGGTCTTTTGCCCATTTTTCCATTGATTGATTGGCTTTTTTGCTGTTGAATTGTATAAGCTGTTTGTATATTTTAGAGATTCAGCACTTGTGAGATGCATCATTTGAAACTATTTTCTCCCATTCTGTAAGTTGTCTTTTTGTTTTCTTTTTGGTTTCCTTTGCTGTGCAAAAGCTTGTCAGTTTGATTAGGTCCCATTGGTTTATTTTTGCTTTTATTTCTATTGCTTTGGGAGTCTGACCTGAGAAAACATTTGTAAGGTTGATGTCAGAGAATGTTTTGTCTATGTTCTCTTCCAGGACTTTGATGTTGTCTTTTATATTTAAGCCATTTTGAGTTTATTTTTGTGCATGGTGTGATGGTGTGTTCCAGCTTCATTGATTTGCATGCAGCTGTCCAGCTTTCCCAGCAATACTTGATGAAAAGACTGTCTTTTCCCCATTTTATGTTCTTGCCTCCTGTGTCAAAAATTAATTGACCATAGGTGTCTGGGTTTATTTCTGTGTTCTTTCTTCTATTCCATTGGTCTGTATGTCTGTTTTGGTACCAATACCACACTGTCTTGATCACTATTAATATTATAATTTATTTTACTTATTTTTTGGCCTCACCAGAGGCATGGGCAAGTTCCTGAGCCAGGGATAAACCTAAGCCACAGCAATGAAAACATACTGCACCACCAGAAAAATCCTTAAAATTCCTTAAAAAAACCTTATGATGAATATGTTTCATTTTAGCCAGTTTGACCACATGAGAAAAGATTTTCTCTTTTCCTTGCACAATTTCCTTTCTTTTCCTCTTTCCCATCTGAAACTACCATTAAATAACCTTAAACTACTTTAGAACAAAATTACTCTCCTCTTTTCTTTCTCAAAAAGGCATCCTTCATCTCTCACATCTTCCCTGATTTTTCTTGTATTACTCTACAAGAGGAATTTTTTTCCTTCATTTTTATCATTCCTAATAGCTCATTTACATGTTGATTAGAATTCTTAACCCTTTTGGTAACTAATTTCCAGTGAAAACAAGGAAATAAGCAATTGTGAACTGTGTGTTATATATATATCAGCATTCTGTAGATGGATTAGAAAATCTATTAATGTACCAATTTTATAATTTTAGAAGTATCTGTTTCTTCACAGTAAAATTTTTCAATATGATAAAATAATATGTTTATTAACAGACCCAAAAATCTTTACTGTGTCTGTAATGAGGCCAAAGAAGATAAAATTAAACTTAAGTTTAACAATTAATGTTTTTGGTGTTTCATCTTATTCAGAAATGATACACATATTCAATGAAAGTCCATCATTTAACTTAGTATAACTGTAAAGTTTTAAATACCTGAAAATGGAGTTCTCATTGTGGCTCAGCAAGTTAAGAACCCGACATAGTCTCTGTAAGGATGCAGGTTTGATCCCTGGCCTAGCTCAGTAGGTTAAGGATCTGTCTGGCATTGCTGCAAGTTGTGGTGTAGGATGCTAATGTGGCTCAGATCCAGCATTGCTGTGGCTTTGGTGTAGGTCTCAGCTTCAGCTCCAATTTCACTTCTGGCCTGGGAACTTCCATATGCCACAGGTGGGGCCATAAAAAGAAAAAAGAAAGAAAGAAAAATTGGGGTTAGTTCCTATTTTTTTCTGACAGTTTTAGGAATACTTATACAAGGGTTTCTTTCTAAACGAATTAAAATAGAGCTCGTTTATGAATTTTGGCAATACCATCCAGAGGTAGAAAAATATCACATAAACAAAACATACATAGACACAGATAAATATTCAGACAGACATATAGAGATCTTATAGCATCCATTTAAAAATTTTATCTGTGAGTTAAACACAATAATACAAAACTTACTAGTTTATATATGATATTTGGATCTGTGTTCCCGGCAGGTAAACAAGTTAAGGGTACCTATTCAACTAAGACTTTTTGGCTTTTAGCCAACTAAAATATTGTATGATTTTACTTAAATGTGAAATCTTAAAAAAAAAAAAATCAAAAATGTTAAAAGACCTCAAAGATACACAGAACAGAGTGATGGCTGCCAGAGGTGGAAAGTAGAGAGAGGGGGTAAAATGGATGCATGTGGTTAAAAGGTACAAACTTACACGTAGAAGATAAGTAAGGCCTGGAGAATGCAATGTACAGCACAGTGACTATAGTTAACAATATATATTGCATATTCGAAACTTGATAAAAGAATATATCTTAAAAGTTCTCATCACAAGAAGAAAAAATTCTAACTGTGTGGTAATGGATTTTAACTAAACTTACTGTGGGAAGCACTTTGCCTTATATACATATATCAGATGACTGTTTTACAACAAAAAATAATGCAGGGTTGTAAGTTAATTGTATTTCTTTCTTTCTTTTTTGGTCTTTTTAAGGCTGCACTTGCAGCACAGGGAGGTTCCCAAGCTAGAGGGTGAATTGGAGCTATAGCTGCTGGCCTGCACCACAGACACAGCAATGCCAGATCCAAGCTGCATCTGCAACCTACACCACAGCTCACAGTATCGCCGGATCCTTAAGCCACAGAGGGAGGCCAGGGATCGAACCTGCTTCCTCATGGATATTAGTCAGATTTGTTTCCATTGAGCCACAGCAAGAATCTGTTTCTTTTTTTTAAGTTTTATTGCAGTATAGTTAATTTACAAGGCTGTGATAATTTCTGCTATACAACAAAGTGACCCAGTCATACATATAAACCTATCTGTTCTGATTCTTTCCCACATAAATTATCACAGAATGCTGGGCAGAGTTCTCTGTGCTATACAGCAGGTCCCCTTTGGCCAACTGTTCCATATATCTCAGTGTGCATGTGTGCCAATCCCAAACCCACACTCCATCCCTCCCACGCCCCCAACCTGTCCCCTTTGGTAACCATAAGTTTTTCAAAGTCTGTGAGTCTGCTTCTGTTCCGCAAATAAGTTCATTTGTATTCTTTTTTGTTTTTTTTAGATTCCACATATAGATGATATCATATATTTGTCTTTCACTGTCTAATTCACTTAGTATGATAGTTTCTAGGTTCATCCATGTTGCTGAAAATGGCATTATTTTGTTCTTTCTATGGCTGAATAATATTCCATTGTATATATATACCACATCTTCTTTATCCATTCCTCTGTTGATGGACATTTAGGTCACTTCCATGTCTTGGCTACTGTAAATAGTGTTGCAGTGAACATAGGGGTGCATGTATGTTTTTGAACTTGGTTTTCTCTGAATAGATGCCCAGGAGTGGGATTGCTGGATTGTATGGTAGTTCTATTTTTAGTTCTATTTTGATCTATTTTTTACCTCCTAGAGTAATGACAAAATAAACAAACAAACAAACAAATGGCACCTAATTAAAAGTTTTTGCACAGCAAAGGAAACCATAAACAAAACAAAAAGACAACCTACAGAATGGGAGAAAATATTTGCAAATGAAACAACTGACAAGGGATTAATCTCCAAAATATACAAATACCTCCTGCAGCTCAATATCAAACAATCCAATAAAAAAAATGGGCAGATCTAAATGGACATTTTTCCAAAGAAGACATACAGATGTCCAAAGAACACATGAAAAGATGACCAAGATCACTAATTATTTGAGAACTACAAATCAAAACTACTGTGAGGTACCACCTTATACCAGCCAGAATAGCCATTATCCAAAAGTCTACAAATAATAAATTCTAGAGAGGGTATAGAGAAAAGGAGTCTTCTTACACTTTTGGTGGGAATGTACACTGGTGCAACCACTATGGAAAACAACGTGGAGGTTTCTCAGAAAACTAAATATTGTATTTCAACTAAAAAATCCTTTTAGAGGGAGTTCCCTCCATGGCTCAGCAGTTAATGATTCCAACTAGGATCCATGAGGATGCGGGTTTGATCCCTGGCCTTGATCAGTGGATTAAGGATCCAGTGTTGCCGTGAGCTGTGGTGTAGGTCACAGACGTGGCTTGGATCCCGTGTGGCTGTGGCTGTGGTGTAGGCCGGCAGCTATAGTTCCCGATTTCGCCTCCTAGCCTGGGAACTTCCATATGCCTCAGGTGCAGCCCTTTAAAACAAAACAAAACAAAACTTTTTAGATATAAAGTTCAAATTCCAAAGGTATACCTATTCCAATATGATTCTAAACCAATAATCTTTTTTAAGACATTAACACGAATGAATACAAAAGGCATCCCCAAAGAGGGTGAAAAAGAGGCAGGTGACAACGCCCATTGCCATTCCTATGCCTCCGGGATCAAGAATTACTCGCAAAGATAGCTTAAGAAATCAGAGACCTTCATTGTCCCAGCCTTAAGGAAATTCTGGTCTCCCCCAAAAGCGAGCTGCCTTCCATGACAGAGATGCTAATCTGTCACACTAGATAGGTTATATTGGGATGGGGCTTTTCCCTGAACAAGAAAATGAAAAGACCCCTTATGGACCGAGACTTCTCACCGAGACAAACTCCCATGAGAGCTGGTATGGTCAGACAAACAGTGTTCCTTATGCATTTGTGTGTCAGGTTTCTTAACCTGACAACTGTCACCAGATGCAGATCTGACAACCTCTACTCCCCCTCCCTCCCCATAAGCTGTTGAGATGAATAAGAGTACCCTCTACAGGTTGCAAGTCAAGCTCTCAAGCCACAGAAGGAAATGGAAGGAGAATATTTTATGATTTTCCTCCTCCTGACAAACAATGCAAAAGACAGAAACAAAGGAAAATAATGACTCTTCCTGGGAGGCTAAGGATCAATAAACAATGAGTACTCCAAACCAAATTTACAAGAGTCATAAACCAAAGAGCTAATTCTTACAATGATTTTTCTCCTACTAATCTAAATGTGAAAAAAGAAACCAGACTTTTACCACTTCCCATTAACTAGACCCTGTAGACAGAAATCAGGGAAGATGACTTTTCTAAGAATTTTTACCTTTTCCCAGCTTTGTCAGAAGGCCCAAGACCTCAGCTTCAGACTCTATGCAAGCGGGGTTTCCCAGGTATCTTTGTGGTTGCCAAAACTATACAGGAGGAAAAACTTTTTTCTCTCTACTCTTCTAGATTCAAGGGTTAGACCTCTGAATCAAACTGATAAGAACTAGATAAGCAAGAAGAAGAAGAAGAAAAACCCACCCAGGTTTATTAAATACACACATATGCAGCAGAATTCAAAAAGAAAGGAAAACTCAAGGAAAGAGCCATATGATTGAGGCTATATAGTATCCTAGGCTGAGCAAAGGAAAAGGGGTTTGAGGCTTCTGAGGAGGAGAGACAGGTTATGGGAAAATGAGAGGAAGACATGTTGGGTAAATAAGGGACGTCTTGTTATGCAGATTAGAGTTGTCCCTGGAAGTAACTCTTTTTCAGATTTGAGACACTTTTATAAATGGAAATTTCCTTACATATGTAAATTTCCTTTATGAAAAGGGAAATGTATCCTCTATTTTTAGGCAGTTTGCAGGAAGTAAAGCGCTTTTCCCGCATCTGCTCCTTCTCAGTTGCCTTTAGCTCAAAATAATCCTTATGCCAAAGAGGCATATTTTCAGGTGGAATATTCTGGTACCCATCGGGTGCTTGTTTTGCTCCAGCCACAAATGTGGCAGGCAGCTCTGCCTGGGCCTTGAGAGACTTCAGGTACACCAATCTGATAGCATCTTTCCTGTGCCCACACTGAGCACCTTCCATCTTGTAATCAGGTGCTTTCCTGTTAGTGCTAAGACTGGCTTGTAGGCATGAGTGCGACGGAGCTAATTAATGTCCCATGGGGTAAATGTCTGACCCAAGAGATAGAGGTGCCAGTGAAAACATCCTTCCCCTCTTCCACCCTGATGGAGTGTCCTGACATACCTTTATTCATACAGTTTCTCAGAGTGGATCAGGCAAGATCAAGCAATCTGTTGGACTTGATACCCTGCAGTGGCACCCACAGAGGTAACGTGTCACATTGTATTAGCTGTCCCTCCTTACCTGACTCACTCCTGCTTCCTGTGATTGCACTCCCTAATTAAGTTGTGGTACATATGCATTTACTGCAGCCTTTGCTTTCTGGGAAAACAGGTTAAGACAGGCCTTTTGAAAAAATTACCTCTCAGTGCTTCAGTTTCCTTGTTTGATAAATATAAACTATAATAACAGTACCTGCCTCAGACGGGTGAGTGTTAAGCAAATTACTATATGTAATGCTCTTCGTGGGGTGCCTGGCATCCATGGTGTCACAAATGTGCTAGGTTTATTATTCTAATTTATTCTAAGTGCAATGGGGAGTCACTGAGGACTCTTAAGGTGACTATTGTGATCCGATTGACATTTTAGTAAGTAAGTTCCCCTGGATCTCAGGTGGTAAATAGATTAAAGAGGGACAAGGATAAAAGTGGAGAAACATTTAGGAGGCTGTTGCAATCATAATGCAATGAGATTTTAGCGATCTGGAATAGAGCATTAGCAGTGAAAACCGGCAGAAGTGGACAGATCCAAGAAATACTTTGGAAGCAGAACCGACAGAACTACAAAAAAAAAAAAAAAAAAAAAAATAGACAGGATGGGGCAGTGAGCCAAAAGAAAGCTCACCTAAAAAATATATTGATTTTCATGCTACGGGGATGATAGCTCAAAATCTACTCCTTTATCCCAAGATGTGAAGTCAGTTCCTCCCCATCCCTGAACTACAGATTTAATTCTCTTTTTACCTGGATTCTTGCTTGCTCTTCCCTCACACATCTTATGACTATTAACAAAATGGTACTGCCCACCACCAATTTTTCACCTGTCACTCCTACCAGTAGCCAGACGCAAGCAATTGCCTTGTGTGACCCCATCTCCCTGGCCCCTCTCAACTCCTCAACCCATTCCTCCTCTCTGTCCCTTTCTGGCAAGCTTGCTAGATGGGCCCATCACCTGCTCTCCTGGTTTTGCACCTGTAGCTTCAACCTACTCTTGGAATGCCATTTTCATTTTTGATTCTTTTTTTTTTTTAATTTTTAAAAATTATAGTTGATTTACAATGTTGTGTCAATTCTTGCTGACCATGTTCATTTTAATTGGCCATATTCTTTCTCCATCTTTACTTACTAAATCGTAACTCCCAGAGTTCCTGTTATGGCACAGCGGGTTAAGATCCAGCATTGTTTCTGGGGTGGTGCGGGCTGGATCCCTGGCCTGGTGCAGTGGGTTAAGGATCCAGTATTGCTGCAGCTGAGGCCTAGGTCACAGCTCTGGCTTCGATTTGATCCCTGGTGGGAACTTCCATATGCCTTGGGTGGGGCCAAAAAAGAAACAACAAAAATCCTAACTCCCTCACTTAGAATCAGAAGAGGACATAAATGATGGTTGATTTCTCAAACTAAGCCCACTCATCCCCACTATCCCTATTTCAGTAAAAGTCAGTTTTGTTCAGGCTAAAAACTTTAATCTTTCTGTATACCCGCCTTTCTCTTATATCCATATCCAATTTGTCAGCAAATCCTATTGGTTTTACCTCCAAAAATACATCCCGAGTTCAACCACTTCCAATGAGCATTGGTTCCACTCTGGTCCAGGTCATTGTATCTCTCTTCTGGGTTATTTCAATAGTTTTCCACTGCTCTCTCTGCCTCTTCCTTTAGTTCCTGTAATCTGTTCTCAACACAGTGGCCTGTGTGCTCCCATTTGAACATTCAGATCATGTTACTCTTCTGCTCAACATCTTTCAATGGTTTACTATCTCACCCAAAATAAAATCCCATGTGGGAGTTCCTGTTGTGGCTCCGTGGGCTAAGGACCTTACATAGTGTCCGTGAGGATGTGGTTTTGACCCCTGGCATTGCTCAGTGGGTTAAGGATCCAGGGTTGTCACAAGCTGCGGTGTAGGTCGCAGATGAGGCTTGGATGCCGAGTTTCTGTGGCTGTGGTATAAAATTCAGCTGCAGCTCTGATTTGGCCCCTGGCCTGGGAACTTCCATAAGCCCAGGTACAGCCCTAAAAAGAAAAACAGAAAGAAAGAAAAAAAAATCCAGTGTCTTTCACAGCTCCAAATATGTGGCTCAGTTCCCTCTGATCCTACCTTTGACTTGCCCCCCTTCCACACCCCATTTGCTCCACTACGACCTTACGTGCCATCTCTGGGGCACACCAGGTGTGCTCCCAACTCAGGATCTTGCATTCATTGTTCCTTCTGATGAGCCTGTGATCCCCCCAGCTCTCCCCACCGTGGTTCCCTCATCTCCTTCAGGCCTGTGCTCAGATGTTACCTTCCTGGTGAGTCTTCCTGACCATCCTCTGTGCCCACCAACCATGGTCCTCTCCATTTCCCTCCCGTCTTACGTTTCTCTCTGACACATCCTATCGTGCTACGTATATTAACCTCAGCTATAAAGCACTTGGCTCCCAGGCTCCGTTCTCAGTTGCTAACCAGCTGAAATTCTTAGGGGCAGAGTGGAGGGAGGGAGGAATTTAGAAGAGACCTCCTCCTGATAATTGGGATTTTCTCAGTTCATTGTCTATCGATTGTGTATATAGTTTGTTTCATTATATTATCAACTGAAAAATATTAGTTTACATTAACTTCACAATAATGGAACCCCAAATCTTTTCTTTTTTGCTTTTTCAGGGGCGCACCCATGGCATATGGAGGTTCCCAGGCTAGGGGTCTAATTGGAGTTGCAGTCGCCGGCCTATGCCACAGCCACAGCAACGCAGGATCCTTAAGCCACTGAAGGACAGCAGGGATCAAACACTCAACCTCATGGTTCCTAGTCGGATTCGTCTCTGCTGCGCCACAACGGGAACTCTGGGACCCCAAATCTTACACAAGCAAATTTTTTTTTTTGGGACTTTTTAGAGCCACACCTGCAGCACATGGAGGTTCCCAGGCTAGGGGTCTAATTGGAGCTGTAGCCGATGGCCTACATCACAGCCACAGCAACAAGGGATCTGAGCCGCATCTTCAACTTACACTACAGCTCACGGCAATGCCAGATCCTTAACCCACTGAGCGAGGCCAGGGATCGAACCTGCAAACTCATGGCCCACGGTTCCTAGTCAGATTTGTTAACCACTGAGCCACGACAGCAACTCCACAAGTGAATTTTTGCAGCCCTCCTTTGTTTTCACTAGTTTGTTTATTATCTTTTTGCCCATGGGGACAGGAATTTTTACTTGTTCTTTTTACAACTCCAGCACTTAAAACACTCTTGGCGCAGAGTACGCCATTAATAAACATTTGAATTAGTGTTGAATTAGTGAATGGCGCATCTTATCTACACATAAACTGTATATGACTCACCTGCTTTTGGAAACTAATAGAAACAATTGCTTAATCATGTTTTTAAGACCGTAACCTAAAATTCATAATACTTTACAATTATATAACACATTATAAAAGACTTTGACATACGTGATCTCATTTTATCCTCACAATACCTTTATATTTCAATTTTTTCACAGGAACTTGAATCTGAGAGAAATAGAGTCTTCTGTTTGAGGTCACAGGAAACAGCATCATAGGGAAATTGAGTGATTTGCTCAAAGTCCACACTAGAGAATGGAGATTCAGACTCATGTCTTGACAGCAAATCTGATGCAATTTCCAGTACAACATCCCAACTCTTTGATTCTGTGTTGGATCAGCTGCCTGCATACTCTTCGATTCTGTATCAGCAACATCTGCCTATTCTTCTTGGCCAACCAGGCTCAGGACTTACAATCCAGTTGATCAGGTTTGTTTTGGTTCTTGCTAACTGTGCTAACCGAGCAAAACTGGGGCTGACTCGTGGCACTGCCTGGTTGAAAAACCAGGATTAGGTAGTGTGAAAACAAGTGTTCTCAATACAGCTCCCCTGCAAAAATGTAGATCAAGATGCAGGCTGTAAATACGGGGAAACAAAGACTCTGTAAAACTCAGTTTGTATAGACTTACATGCAGAGAGCCAAGTGCCGGTCAAATCATTTACATTTATCATCCCATGGTCTTAAAATTAGTGTGGCCTGGAGTTCCCATTGTGGCGCAGCGGAAACGAATCTGACTAGGAACCATGAGGTTGAGAGTTCGATTCCTGGCCTTGCTCAGTGGGTTAAAGATCCGGCATTGCCGTGAACTGTGGAGTAGGTCACAGATGCAGCTCAGATCCTGACTGTGGCTTTGGCATAGGCTGGTGGCTACAGCTCCGATTAGACCCCTAGTCTAGGAACCTCCATATGCCGAGGGAGCGGCCCTAGAAAAGGCAAAAAGACAAAAAAAAAAAAAAAAAAAATTACTGTGGCCTGTTCAAAAGAATAATTTTCTTATTTTTTCTCAACTCAAAGGAAAAAAGCCCTCTTTTAAGCCTTGTGCAGATCCTTATACAAGCAGCTGTTGAGTACCTACTATGTGAAAGGCACAAGGCTCTTTCTTTCCTTCCTATTCATCCGAAAGCAAATGTTTAGCTTTCTTTGTAAGCTTTCTTGGCTTTTAGTCATTCATCCTCATTCTTCTGCCCTCTCACCTTTCATAGCTCACTCTCACTCACAGAAAATTCATTATTATTAGGGGTCCACTCCAGTTTTTCCCTTGTGGCTTCCTCGCTTCAACTATAGACCATTTAGAGTTCAAAATCCATTTCTTTGTATTCTCACAGATTGTAAATATTCAAAAGCTGGTGACTAAGGGAAGGGAGAGGAGCTCCATTCATGATTTGAACCAGAGAAAGGGAGCAGATGCTATCAGATGCCCCATTTTAATGGCTTACAAATAACATGACTCAGACTGGTTTGGGCGCAGTCTGCACACATCAGAGAAGAGGAGATGGACTGCTGACTTGGCAAAGGAGTTGTAAATAAAAGCTGACTTTGGTTTAGCACCTATAATTACACCCAAGCCATAGCTTGCATTTTGATTGTCCCAGAAAGAAAGAAGAGGAAAAGAAAGGAAGAGAAGAAGGAAGGAGGAAGGAAACAGGAAGATAAAAATTTGTTTTTTCTTAATAGGATACGCTCAGATATCTAGTGTCCTTACGGAACTTAATTTAAACTTACAGAAGGCATCCATGAGAATGGTGGAATAGAAATTGATGTAATTATCTAGACTGTCATAATAACTGTCTCTCAGATTCCATGGGAAGCATTCATTCCAATACTGAATTAAAACTGGAAATGGTTCGAGGAGAAACAATCCCTCTGGCCAAATCTACATGTCATATCTAGAGCATCGCAGTTGTTTGGTGAATACCAGGTACAAAATACTTTGTTGAGTAATACAAGGGAGGAGAGACTTTTTTTCCTCTACCCTCCTAGGTTTACTGGCTGCTCACTGCTCCCACCAAATTGATAAGAAACAGATTAACAAGAGAACAAGAAAAGCAGGCTTCATTATGTACCTATGCACAGGAGTTTCCAAAGAAATAAAAGCTCAAGGAGGAGGCCAGACGATTGAGGCTTGTATACATATCATCTTAGGCTAAACAAAGGAAAGGGGGTTTTGAGCTTCTGGATGGAGGAGGCAAGCTGTAGAAAGGTGAGGGGAAGAAATGTCTGGTAAACAAGGGTTACCTTGTTAACACGCAAGAGGCTCTCAGGTGATGAGCCGTCTCTGGGAGTAGCTCTCTTCCTCATATAAGACACCTTTACAAATGGAAATTTCCTTTATGAAAGGGGAAAAAATGGACTCTACTTCTAGGCAGCTGGGAGAAAGTAGAAAGCTTTTCCTTCATCGACTGGTTTTCAATTGCCTTTTGCTCAAAATAATCCATATGCCAAAAATGCACATTTTAGGATGGTTCTGGAATCTTTTAGTACTAATGGTTAACACAGAAAAGTTCCTGTCCTTGAGGAACCTTATAATCTAAAAATGAAAATAATATGTATGAAAATTATAGCACAAAGCAAACGTTCTTTGGTAGAGATATAAGTCCTGTAGAAGCCAAGAAAATAGAGTTTTCTGCATCTGAGAGGTTTTAGATTTTATGAAGAAGGCGACATTTTAAGACTAGGTAGGATTTCTATCTCCGATTAATGGAGAGAAAATGACAAGAACAGAGGCAGGAAAGTTCAGAAAATATTTAGCAGTAGGTGAGTGGTCATGTTTGGTGGAAGGGTCTACTAGGAGAGATGAAGCAGAAAAGAAAGACATTGCCAAATCACAGGGTATTTGAGCCTGTTTGAGCAGCTTCTTTTTTATTCTGTGCATCCTAGGGAGCCACTGAAGGTTGTTGAGGAGAAGGCTGGCCCATTTGGTATGAGCGTTCTCTTAGAACTTTTTTCTAGAAAGTTCTTTGACAGAAATTGGAAGATGTTTAGAGGAGGTGAGACTGCAGTCTGGGAATATAGTAAAGAAGCCATTATGTAACCTAAGATCTGAACCAGGTGAAGAAAATGAGATACATCTCAAGGGTGTTAAGAGGTAGAACCCACATGATTTGGCAACTGATTAAATGCTTGATTAAATGCTTTCCTGTGTGCTCAGGGGAAGAAGGATCGCATGAAAAGATTTATGTTTGGGTTTTGTAAATGATAAAGACTCGATTTATCTAAAAAGTAAAAAAAAAGAAACAAAAACAGAAAAAAATAGGGGAATTTATTTGTAAAATTCGATTTACTACATAACTTTAGGAAGCACAGACATAGAGCCAGGGAGGGTCAACTGAGTCAAGGCCTCAGCTGTCATTTTTCCTCCATATCCTCTCTTTGAAGATAGTCTTTATTCTTTTCTACTATGAGCAGCACTTCCATGCTTGAGGAGCCTCACAATAGCTGGTTCTTCTAGCTAAGGGGCTGAAGAAGAATAGGGTTTTCCTGGGTCAGTTTGAACTTTTCCAGAGATGGACACTGATGGAGGAACTTGAGTCACATATCTTTTTCCTGGACCAATCATTGGACCTTACATATGGGGTGCTGTTTTTGGAGGATCCCACTAAAAAATCATGGTCGGCGGTAAAAAAAGGTATTACAGACACGGCCAGGGGGAACTCCTTGTGCATCATGGCACCCTCTTAGCTTTCCCAAGGAAGACTGAGGAATATCAGTTGTGACAAAGTTCTGGGCTAGAGGATTGGTGATGCCTTTAACAGATGGAGAAATGGGTTTGGGCAAAGCGATGAATTTTAGTTTAGACATCTTATTTTTTTAAGGTGTATCAGGATGTCTGTGTGGCATTGTACAAGAGGTCCTAAGAAACTGGGGTCTTTTGTTCTTAGGAGAAGTCGATTTAAAAACTGTAAATTTGGGAGTTCCTGTCATGGCTCAATGGTTACTGAACCTGACTAGCATCCATGAGGACGCAGGTTTGATCCCTGGCCTCGTTCAGTGGGTTAAGGATCTGGCATTGCTGTGAGCTGTGATGTAGGTCACAGATGCAGCTCGGATCCCTCGTTGCTGTGGCTGTGGCGTAGGCTGGCAGCTACAGCTCCGATTGGACCCCTAGCCTGGGAACCTCCATATGCCTCGGGTGCAGCCCTAAAAAGACAAAAAGACCAAAACAAAACAAAACAAGACAAAACAAAACAAAAAAACCCTGTAGATTTGGGAGTCATCAGCATTGAGGTCATGATGAAACTAAATGGATAAGATTGCTCAGAGAAGATGAATTCAGAGAGGAGGTTGGGAGGCAGAATCTAGGAAATTTCCATCATTTGAATGGAGGCCTAAAAGGATAAAACAACGTAGACTGAGAAGGAATTATTGTGACCAAATAACAATATCTAAGAGGAGGAAATGGGTAAGAAAATGTCTAAAACTCACTGAGAGTGTTGCAGGTTCCTTTTTATCTTCTTTATCAAATCAGCAAGTCTCTCTGGAGTATGTATCAGGATTGCACCACTTTGACAGGGCACCAAGGGAGACAGAAAAGAAGGAGAAAACAGACCTTTTCCTGGAGCGAAGAAACTTGCAAACTCCCAAGAATAGGGTAAGGCGATGGCAGGTCACTTAAGCATGCACTCAGGTAAGGACCAGAACAGCTTTGGCTGGCTGGCACATGGCTAATATTTGGCCCATCTGCCGCCTTTGGCATATATGCCAGATGTTGCAGTAAGACAACTACGGGAAGAACAGAACTAGGGGAAGCATTTGCTTGTTAGTTGGTTGTAATGGAAAATTACATATGGGACATAATGCCTAATGACTAAATAGGTGATATCAAAGGGTAATTACCTTCCTGTCTCAAAGAGGCTAGGCTTGAAAACATCATATAATATGTTCACAATGCTATAAATCAGCTATACTTCAATAAAATGTTAAAAAATCATTTAATAATTGTCATTATCTTATTTCTTTAATATTTATTTAGTTAGTTATTTTTGCTTTTTAGGGCCACACCTGTGGCATATGGAGGTTCCTAGGCTAGGGATCTAATTGGAGCTATAGCTGCCGGCCTACCCCACAGCCACAACTACGTCAGACCCGAGCCTCCTCTGCCACCTACACCACAGCTCACGGCAACGCTGGATCCTTAACCCACTGAGCGAGGTCAGAGATCAAACCCGAAACCTCATGGTTCCTAGTTGGATTCATTTCCCCTGTGCCACGACACGGAATGCCAATTATTTTAAAGAAAGCAATCCCTTTAGTTTGGGCAATGGCTTTTATTTACATTTTCTTTTTTCCAATTAAATTTCTTTAGCAAGTGATAATAGATTGGTAAGCGGTGTCATTACGTGGCAGGAGAATCACTCCACAAGATGGTAGGAAACTGAGAGACCACCACTGTCCTCCCACCTCTATTCCATCACACCTACAAAGCAGTATGCTCCAGCCTTACAACCTTAAATAAAATCACTTAATCTCTGTGATTCAGTTGCCTCAACTAATAAAACAAAAATGACCATACCTCATTGGTCCCAAGGGCAGGGACTATATGGGTGATTTCTTGAGTTTCCTTCTGCTGTGATTATGATCAGTCATGTGACACGTGTGCAAGGAATCCTTTTTAGCAGGATTGGTTCCTGCCTCCAAAGAGCCTACCGTCTGCTGGGGAAACAGGAAACACACAATTACAATTTAACACAAAATGTCTGTAGTGGAGGCAGATGAGATACACAGGACAGAGAAGGACTAGATTCACACATCAGTCCAGGGAAGTGAGGGGACTTCCTTAGGGGAAGTAACACTTGAGCTGAGCCTGAACGGAGTTCCCACGCCATCAAGAGAACAGGGGTTCCAACCGGAAGAACAGCACATTTTAAAGACGAGACTTGTCTGGAGGAAGAACCAAAAGTAAGTTCACATGAGTGGGAGACAGCGAACAAAGCACGAAGTTGTGAAAATGTGGGGCTGGCAGATAGTTAGAAATTACTCAAGATAACCATAGAGCACTCAGTGGTGGAAGGGCAGTAGCCTAGATGCTGGCTGATTAGGAATTCTGAATTTCTGGAGAAGCATTTGAGAAGACTTCAAACCAGAGTTAGGAAGAACAAAAATAAAGCTAGTGAGAGAATCCAGGGAAGACACAAGAAAAATCTATGAGAGACCATGGCTGTGGGAGAAGAGAACTATTTAGGAGACAGAATCAACCCTTAGTTTATGGGATGAGGGTTAAGGAGCAGAGAAGAATAAAGAATCACTTTCCCACTTCCTGCCTTTAGGAAATTGGGTGGCTGATGGTGGCATTCACTGAGGTAGGAGTTGGTGGAGAAAGGGTTGGCCCTCATCTTTGCCCCTGCTTTTGTTTTATGGAGCAATCACCGTCCCGATATATTTCTGAAGATACTGAAGTACTTGCGTTTGTTTTCCTTTCAAATTCCCTTGCCTTCTGTAGAGTTTGGAGTCTGTGAGGAGACTGGGTTTCTTTCAGGCAGATGCATTAAGCCTGTCCTTGGCTGTGGTCTCCATCTCAGGTGTCCTAGGCTGCAATGTTCTTCCTGAGCATACTTCCCTCTCCATCTACCTCCTGCTTCCAGAACTTTGTTGAAATCTTCACTCTTCTACTTCTCTCCCATGCTCTTGTTGGGTGGGGTTGGGAGGGTCATGCTTTCTTATTTCTTTCCTATAATTTTATTTATTTATTTAGTCTTTTTGTCTTTTTAGGGCCGCACCCGCGGCATATAGAGGTTCCCAGGCTAGGGGTCCAATCGGAGCTGTAGCCACCGGCCTACGCCACAGCCACAGCGACACCTGCAACCTACACCACAGCAATGCCGAATCTTTAACCCACTGAGTGAGACTAGGGATCAAACCTGCGTCCTCATGGATGCTAGTCAGGTTCCTTAACCGCTGAGCCACGACGGGAACGCCATTATTTCTTTACTTTGATTTGAATGATTTTTCTGAAAAAGGATAAATGGATACACTCAATCTACCATCTTCAACCAGAAATTCCTGAATTTGAGCTCCGATATGATGTATTTAAGGTAGCTATGGTGCGTCTAGATAGAGATTTAGAGTATGTATGTGTGAATTAGCTGTATGTCTGAACCTGGCGTTCAAGAGACAAACCGAAATTAAAGGTAAAGATCTGGATTCCTGGTATAGAAGTAATGGGTGGGGATGAGACTGCCTAGGGAGAGCTTGCAGGATGGGAAGAGAATAGGAGCCTGACCCTGGCGACCATCACTATTTAAGATAATTGTCTTTAGGGTACAGTATTATTCCTCTAGAGTTAGGGAGACTAATGCTATCTTAGAACTCACCCCCTACAGATAGAAAGGACTTAAATGGGCTCTTTGAGCTCAGGGAAGATGCATTTAATATATAATAAAGGTATGAAAGCAACAGCCAGATAATTAGGTGTAACAAAGTTGAACAGGGTGAGGATAGGAGTTCCTACGATGAGAGAGATAAGCAAGAGTGTCATCATTTCCAGATGATGTTATCTGACGTTTTTGGTGCTGGGCCCACTCTTTCGAGTCTGTTGAATGATGGCTCCCATGATCTGTGCTACTATTTTTTTCTTCTGCTGAGAACATGGCCCTGATTCAAGCACCTTTGCTCAGGGAGATATGTCCTGATAGTCTCCACACATGCAGTAAATATTTATTGAGGCCTTAGTATAGGCCAGACGCTGCGTGAGGTGCCGGGGTATGAAAATAAACAACATAACACTCAGATAAATGCATAAACTGTCCCTCACTGTTGCTGTCACTATTTTATTAGCAAAGATTTTGTCATTAGTGTTCTTTTTTTCTTTGCTTTTTAGGGCTGCACCCATGGCATATGGAGGTTCCTAGACCAGGGGTCGAATCAGAGCTACAGCTGCAGGCCTAGGCCAGAGCCACAGCCACATGGGATCCGACCTGCATCTGTGACCTACACCACAGCTCATGGCAACGTCATATTCTTAACCCACTGAGTGAGGCCAGGGATTGAACATGTGTCCTCATGGATACTAGTTGGGTTCATTACCAGTGAGTCACAACAGGAACTCCTTATTAGCTTTTAGAGAAAGTTTGGTTAGCCCTCTCATTCTGAGAGGTAGGCATGCAAGTTTTTCTTTTGGTGCCCAATGTGACCATTTTGTGTACCTGGCAAAGAAAAAGGTGAGAATATTTTTTATTCTATCTCGGGGTGACACACAGTCATCACCCTAACCCAATACAGCACAGAGGGGTCTCACTATAGATTATTTAATCCTTATTTTTATTACTTCAAATTATTATTAGTAAGCAAGGATTCTAGGAAAGCACAGGTCACAGAGCACAATATCGTATTTTGGAGAGGGCCAATGAAAGGAAAGGTTTTTAAGAGTAAAACTTAAAGTAAGTGGCGTTCCGATTGTGGCTCAGTGGTTAATGAACTGGCCGAGTATCCATGAGGATGCAGGTTCGATTCCCAGCCTTGCCCTGTGGGTTAAGGATCTGGCATTGCCTTGAGCTGTGGTGTAGATCCCAGATGCAGCTCAAATCCCACACTGCTGTGACTCTGGTATAGGCCAGCAGCTACAGCTCCAATTCCACCCCTAGCCTGGGAACCTCCCTATGCCGTGGGTTGGGCCCTAAAAGACAAAAGACAAACAAACAAACAAACAAAAAGCAAGCACAACTGGCAAACAGGTGATTGGCTTAAAAAAATACAGCTAATCAAAGAATGAGTTCTTTTAAACCTGGAATTTTAGCTATGTCTCTAATCTCAGGTTTGGTTTGTTTGTTGTTTTTATGGCTGCACCTGCACCATATGGAAACTGCTGGGCCAGGGATTGAATCCAAGCTGCAGCTTCCACCTACACCATATCTGTGACCTACCTGCAGCTGTGGTGATGCCAGATTCTTGCAACCCACTGCACCGGGCTGGATATTGAACCTACACCTCTGCAGTGACCCAAGCTGCTGCAGTCGGATATTTAACCCACCGTGCCATGGCAGGAATGCCTCAGTTTTTTTTTTTTTTCTTTTTTCTTTTTTTTAAACGTCATGATCATTTAAAGCTTCCGAAAGAGGGAAAATTTAATTAAGTAGAGAATAAGGAGGTAGGTTGGCATAAGGGTGAGTAGAGAATTAATCTAGTATGGTGCTTTATTATTATTACTAAAACTAATTAAGTTTTTAATTAACATAACAATAGTAGTGATGGAATAAGAAGAAGGGAATAGGACCACTTTGATGACTTTTTTCTAATTTACGGGAATTAGAAAATTTTGAAAAATTCATCCATTCATTAATTGATCCACTCAATCAACAAATACATCCAGCATGTGCCAGGCACAGTGTTAGGTGCTGGGAGTGCAAAGATAAACCCACTGATAGCTAAATGGAATCCCACCCAAGAAAGTTACAGGGCAAAGTATGCCAAAGGAACTGACTTACAGCCTTGTTTTCACTGCTGTTATCTGGTGCTGCCACCTGCTGGGCATTTGCTTTTTCACAGACTTTAACCCTAGGCGTGTACAGAGAAACCGGAAATTCCTGGATGGAGAAGGCCCCAATTCCATCTTTGCACACCAGACCATGTGCTTTTTCTTGAGAAGTGAACCTTCCTTTTTCCTCTTCACCAACCCCATGGTAGCACCAACCTTAACTCCTCTGGAATTGCAAGCTGCTTCTCTCCTGCAGGCGTGCTGAGTCACTTGCCCAGTATGCCCAGGGCAATTGCTTCATTTCTCTCCCTCCCCCGGAGCTTTGCTACAAAGCCTCTGTCTGTAGGCTTTGGCCTTCTCTGGCCTTCTTCCCGCTCTTATGAGAGTTTCTTGCCGGGACACTGAGAATGTGTGCCTGAGTTGCCTAACATGGGCAGGAAGAGGCCAAAGGCCTTTGCAGCAAATACTTCCACACAATTTTGAACTTACTCTCACTTCTGTCTAGGGGAGTAGGGTGGCCAGTGGGAGTGGTTTACTTACTTCCTCATGAGTTGTCTGGTTCAGGTCCTAGGGGCTGCTTCAGAATCTGAGCAGGAGTCAGAGGATGAAGCATTAAATAGGTCATTTGCTTTACATCATCAGTTCTTGAAGGGAGTCGAACACCTCCAGGGATAGTTTCACCATGAAAAAGGATCCCAATAGTAGTACCAAGCCCACCGTTGACTGTAAGACTGCCTGCCTCATTTGGCCCTGGTTCAAGCCAAGGCTTCCCACAAACTGCTAATATTTTGCCAGAAAACATTTACCAACATTTACTTGGTTATGAGATTACTTGGTTGGGCACAAAATCAGGGAGACCTCCTTCTTCCATTGCTTGTCATTACATCAAAAAATATTCTGGGAGTTCCTATCATGGCGTAGTGGAAATGAATCTGACTAGGAGCCATGAGATTCCGGTTTCGATCCCTGGTCTTACTCAGTGCGTTAAGGATCCGGCCTTGCTGTGAGCTGTGGTGTAGATTACAGATGCAACTCGGTTCTGATGTTGCTGTGGCCCTGGTGTAGGCCGGCAGCTGTAGCTCGGATTGGACCCCTAGCCTGGGAACCTCCACATGCCAACCGCGGGTGTGGCCCTGAAAAAAGGCAAAAAAAAAAAATAAATAAATAAAAAAAAATAAAAATTAGCTAGGTAAGAATGACTGTTTGAATATGAACTATGCATCATGAAGTGGAAAATATATTTATTTCTATCTGATGGACCCTCCCATCCCCCAAAAGCTCCAATTTAGGAACCCCAGGTTTATTTTCCACGGTTATGAAACTTGAAGACCACATCCTGAGCTCAGTGAGGTGCACTTTAACACAAGAAAGAAGGCCAGAGGTGGACAGAGTAGTGAACAAATTAATCATAGTCACCAATCTCTTTTCTTTCCTTCCTTCCTCTCTTTACACATCTACCCACACGGAATCTGCCAGGCCAGGGATGGAACTTGTGCCACAGCAGCATCCGAGCCACTGCAGTGACAACACAGGATCCTTAACTCCCTGAGCCACCAGGAACTCCTTTTTTTCTGGTAGTCTTGTTTCTTCTTTCTCCTTCTAGCTTCACAGACTCTTCCATCAGCTCCTCTCCCCATTCTGATCCTTTCTCATGCTTACCGGCTACTGCTTCTCTTTGGTCCTGAAGCTGGAGAGAGAGGGCTTCTATCCCCTGAAGGAAGGACGACTTTGTCCGGCAGGACCCCCAGGGCTTTGGACTCCATCGCCTGCTAGGTGCCCTCTCTGGGGTGGGGGCGGGGAAGAGGGGGGCGGTCCCCTCTCCCGGAAGTGAATGGCGGAGCCCTGCCCTCTCTCTTCCATCACTAGGAAGCACCTGTACTCAAGCTCCTCCCTCCGTGTTTTAATAAAGGACCACGATTTTTTGGAAAAAAAAATTCTAATTCTAATTCATGTTCTTCTTTCCTTTCCCTCCTTGCTAAAATTACTTCCTTCGCCCCATTTCTGGGGATGAAATGATTTTCCTGAAAAACATCGTATAACTTGGTATGGATTCCAGGTGCTCCCACTGGTGCTCGGCCGATAGACTACGGCTTCTCAAAATGAAGTGACGCTGTTTCCTGCGTCCAGCGAGTAAAGGGATGAGGAAGCCTGGAGAGGGGTGGCCATAAAGGTTAGAGGGAAAGGGGTCTGAGGATGGAATGAGGGTAGGACGGGAACCAGGAAGACGTGGGCCTTAAGGCACGGAGAGAGTGGAGGCGAGAATGTCACAGGTGAGGGATGTTAGCAGGGAAAGGGGGAATCTCCAAACCTAAAGCAGACCGTGGAAATTAGAACTCAGAAGCAGACCAGATCATCTTAATTCTTCAGTATATTTCACAATGCGAATGATTTATTTTAAGACAACCCTCCCCCATTTCACCATATTTCATGGCAGAGTTAAAAGGGAAGACAGGCAAGAGAGAAGTGAAAGTCTGATCTTTCAAAATCGTACTCTTTTTTTTTAATAGAGGTTTTCAAGAGGATCATTTGAAACATTGCTAAACTGAGGGAATTTTTTTTTTTTTACTTCTCATATCCATTTTGCCATGTTTTAATTTTATTGTTTGAAATAATTATAAAATTAGAACATGCTCCTTGCTTCAAGTCAAACAATACTGAAGTACATAAAAAATGAGTGCTCTTTCCTCCTTCCAACACTATCCTTTAAAGAGCTAATGGTAACAGTTTGATGTATCTCCTACCTTTTTATAATAACACATATAAGGACCTCTCTCTCTTTTTGCAAAAATGAGATTAATGTATACATTCATACTGTAACTTGCTTTTTCATTTAATAATACATCAGCATATTAATATTTCAGCATATATTTCAACTTAATATTTCAGACAATGGATATACAGTTCTTTATTTACCGCATCCTCTACTGATACATATTCAAGCTATTTCCAGTATTTTGGCACTACAGATATTGTCAAAATAAAAATCTTTTTACAGGAGTTCCCACAGTAGCACAGTGGGTTGGGAATCTGACTGCAGCGGCTCTGGTTGCTAGGCAGATGAGGGTTCAATCTCTGACTGAGCTCAGTGGGTTAAAAGGATCCAGCCCTGCTGCAGCTGCTACCAGTGTAGGTTGCAGATGTGGCTCATATTCAGTCCCTGGCCCTAGAACTTCCATATGCCGCGAACGCTGCCATAACAAAAATAAAAAAATAAATTAAAAATCTTTATATGCATGTCTTTACATCCTGGTTCTTTTACTTTTAAAGGATAGATTCTTAAAACTTGGATTTCTGAATCAAAAGGTCTGTGTGTTTTTGTTTTAATGGCTGCTGCCAGAGACTTTTCCCAAATAATTTGGGAGTACAAACTTTGTATTATCACAAGATGGCTTACATTAAAAATGCAATGATTTCTCTATAACACAACCCAGCTTAGCCTTTGCCTTCACTGGTATCCTGATAATTGACTCAGTTTAAAACCCAGATTCTTATGAGTAACTCAAATTAACCCAATCAACCCTACTGTTCTAGTTCTTTTGTTCCTGGCTGGCCTCTAAGTTTGGGGGATGCTCGTGGGAAATTGTGGCAGCAGAGGCGTGTGAGTTTGGACCATCGTGTCTCTGCCTGTGCTGACGTCGGTAACTCATTCCTTTGGGCCTTGAGCGTTGCTCTCTGTTCCTGCTGAGCCCTGCCATGGCCCCCAGTTGTCACATCTACATTCTGTGTCTTCCTTGTCCTAATCATAAAGATGTACCTGGTGTACTCAGCTTGGCCCCCACGCTCTCAGGGAGCCTGGTGAATCCTGCTCTGGCTCTTTCTTGTGCCAGGTGGGTAGAGGAGACCCTGGGAGAACTGTCCTGCCCTGATGCTTGCCCTGATCACTGCCATCCTTCTCCTGCCAAGGAAAGCCCTGAGGTTTATAGTCACTGAGGTTATCTATGAAACAGGCAATGGTCCTATTTGCTCTCAAATGCCGCATTCTTATCTAAGTATTTTGCTTTTCTGCAGAGACCTGACCTTGGAGGAGGGAGTAGCAGCCCGAGGCGCCACAAGGAGCCCTGAGCACATCCCCACAATCCTGGCTTTCCTGCCTCTGATCAAGCTCTTATCTCCTTCTGACTCCTCTGACTGCACATACTTCTTTGTGGTTATGGTATAAATTTGTTGGTCTCCCAGGTGTTGGCTCTGGATACCTAAAGCCAGAATTTGGGAATTAAAAAAAAAAAACAAAAAACTATGTTTCTCTTTCAGTTACAGCTTCTGTAATTGAAAGCATGGCTTTTACGAAACTTCTCTGCTATAGACTTTACAAAATAATATTTAAGATCATAGCTGTTAAGGAGGTAATTGTTTTCTCTGTATCATCTCTGTATCTTTAAAAAGTCCTAACACTCCTTAAATGATAGGGGAAAAAGTGATAAGGACTTTTTTAAAGAAACAATATATTTTTTATTAAAAAATTTTATTAAAATATAGTTGATTTACCGTGTTGTGCCAATTTCTGCTGTGCAGTAAAGTGACCAGTCATACATACATAGACTTTCTTTTTCCCATACTATCTTCCACCACGTTCTATCACAAGAGATTGGATATTGTTCCCTGCGCTGTACAGTAGGACCGCGTTACTTATCCATTCTAACTGTGATAGTTTGCATCCACTGTTTCTTTAAAAAGTCCTAACACTCCTTTAATAGTAGGGGGAAAAGAGATAAGTAAAAGGAATTAAAAAAAAACCCACAGTTAAATATCAAAATATTATGCCACTAGAAGAATTTACTGCACAATCAATTGCGTGAGGTTAACAAGAAAACTTTAATTCGCAAGAATCCCATGTGAGGGGAGGAATTTGACTGGAAGAAAACGCTTGAATTGCCCCAGGGCAAGGACTGAGATCCCAGGGCCATATTACTACAAAAATCTGTGTCCAAACTACTACACATAAAACAAAGGGAGGAATTTGTACCAGGGAAAGAGCAGGGAGGTTAAGGAGAAGAGGAAGTTGAAGGAGACAGAAGGCAAGATGGTGAGATGATGCATATTGCAAAATGTGACATAGTCTCTGAGGTCTAACTCTCTAGTCTAATTTCACTAAGCTATGAGAAAAATATTTAGTCTAAGTGAACAGCTGAATTCTCCATGCAGGGTGATGCAGAGCTAACAAAACCAATTCAATCAGATAGTGTCCAGTTACTGGAAAATGTAAAGCCTGGTCCACACACAGCCCTCTCTGTTACTGGGCAACTTACTGGCTCTTCCCCATTATTCTTTTTTTTTTTTAATTTTTTAATTTATTTTTAATTTTTATTTATTTATTTTTTTTGTCTTTTTGCTATTTCTTTGGGCCGCTCCTGCGGCATATGGAGGTTCCCAGGCTAGGGGTTGAATCGGAGCCGCAGCCACTGGCCTACGCCAGAGCCACAGCAACGCGGGATCCGAGCCGTGTCTGCAACCTACACCACAGATCACGGCAACACCGGATCGTTAACCCACTGAGCAAGGGCAGGGACCGAACCCACTGAGCAAGGGCAGGGACCGAACCCACAACCTCATAGTTCCTAGTCAGATTCGTTAACCACTGTGCCACGACGGGAACTCCCCCCATTATTCTTTATTGTCTTTTTAGGGCCGTACCCACAGCATAAGGAGGTTCCCAGGCTAGGGGCTGAATCAGAGCTGTAGCCTCTGGCCTACGAAGTTCTCGGCAACGCCAGATCCTTAACCCACTGAGCAAGGCCAGGGAACAAATGTGCATCCTCCCTGCTGAGCCATGAAGGGAACTCCCCCATTATTTAATATCATCCATCTCCCCTTGCGCCTACTTTACCTGTGGAGATGCTATGTTTTCTTATCTTTATAAAGAGATCTTTCTTCCTTGGCATCAAAGGAGCCCCAGAGAGCTTTACACATCCACAAACCTGATTCTAGACTTGCTTTAAAAACCCCCCAAAACCCATTTAATTTCTCTCCAAGAGTCATTGTTTCACTTTCACATGGGAGGTTGCACATGTGTTTGACCTACCTTGAGTGTAATGCTTTTATATACACACACATGCACACACACGTTTTTGTTAAATATAACATGATTCAAATTATATGTCACATGTCTCAAATGATATATGGTCAATGCATCCCCAGATATTATATATTACATCTGTATGTATATGGGTGAGTTTTAAATATTATGCACATGTACAAAAATCTTTCAATAATTATAGTTATAAATAATACGTAACGTGGACATTAACTGGCTCTCATTAATGCCATCCTCAGCATTCAAAAGAAATACAAATTGGGAGTTCCCCTGTGGCCTAGTGGTTAGGGATCCGGCAATGTCACTGTTGTGGCTTGGGTTTGATCCCTGGCTTGGGAGCTCCACATGTGACAGTCCTGGACAAAAACACAAACACAGACAAAAGAAATTCAAATTTCACTCCAAAACGCCTTTCAAAATTAGTGTTTTTATGGAAGTTTTTCTCAGACGCAGGAACTGGAGAAATGCACGCATGACACATGTCAAAACTTCGAAAAATCCCTCTTTAGGCACCTCCTCTCCCCAAAGTTTCCTGCACCTTGTAAGCAACTTGAATTTCTTGGTCTCTTCCCTCCAGGAACGCTAGTCCCCACTTGCTTTCCTCTGTCGACTTCCTTCTCCTCAACTGCCCCACTGGCCTCCAGCAGCTTCTGCAACACCTTCCACCCCTGCAAGTAGTTCCTATCTTGTGTAGATATACCCCTCCCTACTGAAAGCTTCTTTTCTTCTTCTTTTTTTATTTTTATTTTTTTTCTTTTTTGGCCACCCTGCAGCATATGAAGTTCCCTGGCCAGGGACTGAACCTGAGCCGAAATTTCGGTGTATGCCACAGCCACGCCCACAGTTGCAGTCACACTGGATCCTTCACCCACTGAGCTGGGCTGGGATCAAACTTGAGTCCCTGTCACTGCAGAGACATCATCGATCCTGTTGCACCATGGCGGGAAATCCTCAAGGCTTCTTTAATTCTTCATGTACACCCAGAATATTTACCCCTCCTCTCAAATTAGGTCAACAAGATCCCTTAGCTGATAGCCAATCAGCCCCTTAGAGACAAGAAAGGAAAAAAACACTCTAACATTTTATATTAAAAAATATATTTTGGCCCCGCATACATAGATCTCTGCAGCTAAGGACTAAGAGTGAAGAAGTACTAGTATTATTTTCCCCATTTAAAAATCTAAAAACTGAGGCACAGGGAAGTTAAAGTAATTTAACTAGGTATCAGGGAAAAGCGAATGGCAAAGAGTAACTTAAGCCTCAGCCGAATGGACCCACCATCACTTCCCTGGAGGGAAAGTAGACAGACTGAAGGGAACAAGCAAGGTGGCCCATTACTTATAGCACAGTAAGCAGCTGACTCATGGGCTCCACCAGCTCAATGCCCCTCCCCTAAGTCCCAAGGGATGCAGCTACCCAGCTGCGCACACAGTAGGTTATGCAGCCTGTGAGGAACCAACGGGCAAAGCCTCAGGACCTTTTATAGCCAGCAGCAAACAGGCCAGCCCTTCTCCCCAACTCACTCAAGTAGCCACTCTGTGGGTGCCTTGATCTAGTTCACCGCTATGTGACTGGCTATGGAACAGTTCAGGGTCAGAGGATCAGGAAGTGCTATGATTTGGCACACTCAGCCAAGACAAGGCGACCTGACCCTCTCAACACCAAGGTCGAAGCTGATGAGTGACAAACTAGAGTTTCGAGTTTGGCTCACAGTCCACATTCCCTATGACCTGTAGTCATACTACACAGAGGCCTAGCCTCGGCATTCATTGTACAGGTTGTTGGGCTAGTGAGCTCCTCTTTTGTGCCATAAGACTTTGTGAAGATGGCTCAGTGGAAACAAATCTGACTTGTATCCATGAGGATGCAGGTTTGATCCCTGGCCTTGCTCAGGGGGGTGACGAGCTGACATTGCTGTGAGCTGTGGTGTAGGCCACAAGACTTTGTGAGATGCACATACAGCTTTTCTTTTTTTTTTCTTTTCCTTCCTTCCTCCCTCCCTTCCTCTCCCTTTCTTTCTCTCTCTCTTTCTTTTTTTTGTCTTTTTAGGGCCCCACCTGCCACACATGGAGGTTCCCAGGATAGGGGTTGAATCGGAGCTGTAGCTGCCGGCCTATGCCACAGCCATAGCCACGTCAAATCCAAGCTGCATCTGTGACCTATACTACAGCTTACGGCAATGCCAGACCCTTAACCCACTGAGCAAGGCCAGGCATCAAACCTGCATCCTCATGGATACTACTAGTCAGATTTGTTTCCACTGAGCCACAGTGGGAACTCTGATGCACACACAGCTTTAACCAGGAGTATTTTGGAGGAGAGGGGTTTGTGGTGCTGTGTATTAGAGTGACAAATTGTCTCAAAGGAAGAACACATAGCCCAGAAGGTGAAATGCAGAGTGGAGAGTAAGAATTCAGTGGGATCAGGAAACAGGTTCAACAAAGGCTTCCAGAGATACCGGGAGGGCTGTAAAGCATCCCACATGAATGCCACTGGGCTGCGAATCAATTCTTATTAAACCTTTTTTAAAAAATTAAAGTATAGTTGATTTACAATGTTGTGCTAATATCTGTTGTACAACTAAGTGAACTAGTATTCCTTTCCTTTATGGTTTATCCCAAGACATTGGATATAGTTCCCTGTGCTATGCAATAGGACCTTGTTGACTATTCATTCTTAATGTCATAGTTTGCATCTACTAGCCCAAATTCCTAGTCCTTCCCACTCCTGCCCCCTTCTCCCTTGGCAAGCACAAGTCTGTTCTCCTTGTCCTTGGGTCTGTTTCTGTTTTGTAGATAGGTTCATTTGTGCCACATTTTAGATTCGGTATATTTCATATGGTATTTATCTCTCTTTCTGACTTACTTCATTTAGTATGAGAATCTCTAGTTTCATCCATGTTGCTGCAAGTGGCATTATTTCATTCTTTTTTATGGCTGAGTAGTATTCCAATTCTTATTAAATCCTAAGAGGCAAAATGACATTACAAACCTGGAGGACTTGGGTACATCCAAGGGCTGATATCTGGGAGAGGGATAGACAAATAGACCAATAGATACATAAAATAAATAGATTGATCAATCAATCGATTGATCGATAGACAGATAGGAAGGGAAAGAAGGGAGGGAGGGAATTCATTCTATGGTGTTTACAGTGCCAGAAGCTTTAATGGTTACCACAAACCTGCAAAGGGGCCATTGTTATCTCCATTTTTATGGAGGAGGGCACAAAAGCTCAAGGAAGTAGCTTGCCAACACCACGTAGAAACTGTCAAACCCAGAAATTTAACCCAGTCCTTCTAACTCTAAAATCCAGATTCCTTCCATTCTACTGTCTAACTTGGCAGGAGGGAGAGTGTGCAGAAAACATAATTAAAGGGTGAAGCCAGTCAAGAGAAAGTTAATCAGATACTATCAGCCTTCCTACAGCGTGGGCCAGGTACGTCTCTACGAAATGGATCAGTAAGGTGGCAGTTTCATCAGAGCCAGAGTCTGACTCTCTTCCCTCATCCTTTTAGAAGACATACCAACCTCTGGATAAAAAACCGTATTCCCTCTAAGGTTATTTAACCATGGATATCAGGATAATATTGTGTTTCATTAAATCTAAGGTGAAATATAAGACAGTTTAAAATTTTACTATGTGCACATTTTACTTTTTCAGGATCTTATAAAAATAAATAATGGATATACCATATTGCTGTTGATGGCAACTCAAGTTAACTAGACTCTGATTAATCATGTTATCTATTCCCTGACCTGACGGTAAATATTTTCCTATATCATGCTTTTGTATCCTTATGAAACTGTTGGTCAGTTTTAAGGTAGCTGCAGGCACTGGGTCAATTTCTGTCAAAGTTACACATAGGATCCTTTTTTATATCAGGGATGATCTGTATTGTGTGTCACAACATTTTCTGAGACATCCTTAGAGATGCCCTGTCTTTTCCCATAAGGCAATCTCCACGTGGACAACAAACTACAAAGCCTTTTTCTTTTTCTTTCTTTCTTTTTCTTTTTTTGCTTTTTAGGGCCACACATGCGGCATATGAAGTTCCTAGGCTAGGGGTTGAATTGAGGCTGCAGCTGCCAGCCTACGCCACAGCCACGGCAACTCAGGATCCAAGAAGTGTCTGCAACCTACACCACAGCTCACGGCAATACCAGATCCTTAACCCACTGGGCAAGGCCAAGGATCGAACCTGCATCCGCATAGATACTAGTTGGGTTCATTACCGCTGAGCCATGGCAGGAACTCCTTCAAGGCCCTTTAAACACCACCTTCTTTCTCTCTGCATGTACTCTACCTCATATTTTTCTAAAACAAGCTGGTAAAAACAAAGCTTAAAAAATAGAATAGGAGTTCCTGTTGTAGCTCAGTGTGTTAAGAACCTGACAAGTATCTGTGAGGATGTGGGTTCAATCCTTGGCCTCATTCAGTGGGTTAAAGATCCAGAGTTGCTGCAAGCTGCCGGTGCAGCTCAAAGATATGGTTCATACCTGTAGTTGTTGTGGCTGTGGTATAGGCCGGCAGCTGCAGCTCAGATTCAGCCCCTAGCCAGAAACTTCCATATATGCAAAGGTGTAGCTGTAAAAAGAAAGAAAATCTTTCCCTATTCTGGGATTTTATGGGTTTTCTGTACATCTTCACTCATAGTTCCTCCAGTATTTATGAATGGATTATTTATTCTTAAATTCTTAATCCATCTGAATGATGTTGGCTCTTGGTTTGAGATAGCAATTGTTAAAATTAGAAAACAGATGCTTATTTTAGTGGTTACTTAAGTGTTTATTAGGAGGCACCTAAAAAATAACCAAATAGGATACTTGAATCTTGATGGACTCATAGTTGGGCAGAAAATTTGAATATGAATTGATGATTAAAAACTTTATGGCATGAATAATTTTTCTTGGGTGTGGTCACAGTATTGGCTTTACTAGAAAAGTCCTTATTCTTAGGATATATATGCTGAAGTATTTAGAGGTGAAGTGTCACAATGTTGAAGATAATTTCAAATTACTTAGCAAATAGAAAATGTATATATCTATACATCTTTCATTTTTAGATTTATATATATCTGTAATGATTATATACATAGAGAGGATAATCAAACATGAAAAATATCACAATATATGAATTTAGGTGTGGAACATGTGGATATGCATTATACTTTTCCTTTTTAACTTCTCAAGACTTGAAAACTTTCAAGATAGAAACTTGGGAGAATTGCTTATCAGTAATATAAGTTGAATTTTGTCAAATGAATTTTCATCACCTGTAACAATGATTATATAAATTTTCTCCTTTGATTTGTGGAACTGATCAATTATATTTGAACATTTTCAAGTGCTCAACTACCCTTACATTCCTAATGTATGGTATTGGATTTGTTTGGTTGTAGAACATTCATGACCTGTATTGTGCGTCACAACATTTTCTGAGATATCCTTAGAGATGCTCATTTTTTAAGTGTTACTGATTTATTTTGATCTTTGTAGTTTATTCATAAGTTGATTTTAGTCATTCATATTATCCTTGAAAATCATCTACTTTAATCGTCCTTTCAAATTATTAAATTTATACATTGAATTCATTTATAATGTTAAAATGTCCTTATCTTGGTTACACTTTTTTCTTGTTCCTAATATTTTATATTGGCATGTTCTTACTTTTATGAAAAAGGTCACCGGAAATTTACCTAATTTCTTAGTCTTTAAAAGAACTAGCCACAGATTTCAAAGATTCATACATTAACTCTTTTATTCTTTCTTAATTTATTAATTATTCCTTTGGTATTTACTCTGCTTTTTGCCTCCTTTCCTTTTGTTCATTTATTTTTTTCTCTGTTGGAAGATGGGAAGAATAAAGGTCGTAATTTTTCAAATCTCCTGCTAAAACCCAAATGCTGCCTTGGAACAATCACTTCCCAGCCTATGAGTCTTGAAAGCAAAGTGAAAACAAGTAAAACAAGCAAAACCTTTTTTTTTTTTTTTTGGCCACACCTGCAGCACGTGGAAGTTCCCAGTCCAGTTTTTGAACTTGTACCACAGCAGTGACCCAAGGTGCTACAGTGACGATACTGAGTCCTTAACCCCCTGTGCCCCAAGGAACTCAGCAAGTAACACTTTTTAAAAGGCTATGATTTCAACTTCTAACACTAGTTCAGAACTATGGTGAGCTAGTTTGAGTTCTAAGAAGAATATCCTTTACCTAAACTAGGTTGACTTGAATAGCTCTTAGAACAAGGGTGGCAAATAGATTTCTCTATTCTCCAGTTCTAATCAATTGGTAGTGGCTTCTTGAAGTTCTATACCATCAAGGATTCTCAGACTGAAGGAGAACTCAGTGGGACAGAGTGTCACGTAATAGTAAGAATGTGTGTCATGGGCTTGAGAATGGATTATGGTGGAGATATTTGACAGTTTTTGATCTAAACCCAAAGCAAGTCAAGAGGACAATTCTAATTCTATCCCAAAGACCGAACACTTACTACTTTGATACTCTTCTATATAATTTTATCAAAACAATTGAAGATCTTACTACTTTGATGAGTGAAAGGCCATACTTATGATTTAAAATAAAAGCAGAGATTTGCAAGGAATGGAGCAAGAATAAGACAATATTTGTCCTAATGCCTATTTTGTACAACTCTTCTGGGACATCCTTGGTCACTTTCCACTCTGCAGGACAGAAAAGATCCTACTCAATGCAAATCAAAATCACAACGAGATATTACCTCATGCCTGTTAGAATGGCTATCATCATAAAGACAAGAGTTGACCAGGATGTAGATACATGGAAACGTTTTTGCACCATGGTGGGAATGTAAACTGGTAATACAGTCGCCATCAAACAGTATGGAGATTCCTCAAAAAATTAAAATAGAACTACTATGTGATCCAGAAATTATACTTCTGTATATATATACAAAGGAAATAAAAACGATCTCAGAGATATCTCTATCCCTGTGTTCACTGCAGCATTATTCACAATAGCCAATACATGAAAAAAACCTAAGGGTCCATTGACTGATGAATGGATAAAGAAGTTGTGGTAAATATATATATATATATATATATATATATATATATATATATATTTCTGAGTTCCTGTTGCAGCACAGCAAAAATGAATCCGACTAGGAATCATGAGGTTGTGGGTTCGATCCCTGGCCTTGCTCAGTGGATTAAGGATCTGGCATTGCCATGAGCTGTGGAGGAGGTTGCAGATGTGGATTCTGTGTGGCTGTGTCTGTGGTGTAGGCTGGCTGCTGTAGTTCTGATTCAATCCCTAGCCTGGGAACTTCCACATGGCTACCGGTGCAGCCCTAAAAAGACAAAAAACAAAACAAAACAAAACAAAACAAAACAAAACAAAACAAAACAAAAGAATCAAGTTGGACTCACCTCACACTATATATAAAAATTGACTCAAAATGGAACATAAACATAAGTATAATAATTAAAACTGAGGGTGTAGGTTTGGGTCCTGGTCTCACTCACTGGGTTAAGGATCTGGCATTGCTGCAAGCTGTGGCATAGGTCACAAATGCAGCTCGGATCTGGTGTTGCCATGGCTGTGGCATAGGTCTGCAGCTGCAGCTCCGATTAGACTCCTAGCATTTCCATATGCCACAGGTGTGGGCTATATAAAAAAAAGATAAAACTATAAAATTCTCAGGAGGAAACATAGTGGTAAATATTTGTACCCTTGGTAATAGAAAGCCTTCTTAGATATGACACCAAAAGTGCAAGCGACAACAGCAACACAGTTGAACTCATTAAAAATAAAAACATTTATAGGAGTTCCCATCGTGGTGCAATGGAAACGAATCCTACTAGGAACCATGAGGTTGTGGGTTGAATCCCTGGCCTCGCTTAATGGGTTAAAGATCCAGCATTGCCTTGAGCTGTGTTGTAGGTCACAGATACAGCTTAGATCTGAGTTGCTGTTGCTGTGGTGTAGGCTGGCAGCTGTAGCTCTGGTATGACCGCTAGCCTGGGAGCCTCCATATCCCGAGAGTGTGGGCCTAAATAGCAAAAAACAAAACAAAGCAAAACTATCTATCTATATATAAATAAAAAATATAAATAAATAAATAAATAAAAATAAAAATATACTTACATAAATAAAAATAAAAAAATAAATACAATAAAAATGTTTCTGGACATACAGATGGCACATGAAAAGGTGCTCAACATCACAAATTATTAGAGAAATACAAATCACAACTGCAGTGAGGTATCACCTTACACTGGTCAGAATGGTCATCATCAAAAAGTCTACAAATAATAAATGCTGGAGAGGATGTGGAGAAAAAGGAATCCTCCTATACTGTTGGCAGGAATGCAAATTGGTGTAGCCACAATGGAAGATAGTATGGAGGTTCCTCAGAAAACTAAAAATAGAGCTACCATATGATCCTGCAATCCCATTCCTGGGCATATATCCAGAGAAAACCATAGTTTGATAAGATACATGCACCCCAATATTAATCGCAGCATTATTTTTTGGCCACACCCATGGCATACATAAATTCCCAGGCCAGGGATCAAACCCACACCACAGCAGTGACCTGAGCCACAGCAGTGACAATACCAGATTCATAAATGCTAGGCCACCAAAGAACTATAATTACAGCACTATTTATAATAGCCAAGACATAGAAACAACCTAAATGTCCACCAACAGATAAATGGACAAAGATGTGGTACATATATAAAATGTACCATAAAAAAGGAATGAAATAATGCCATTTGCAGCAACATGGATGGGCCTAGAGATTATTATACCAAGTAGAGTAAGCCAGAAAGAGAAAGACAAATACCATATGATAACACTTACATGTGGAATCTAAAATGATACAAATGAACTTATCTATGAAACAAAACCAGACTTACAGACATAGAGAACAGACCATGATTGCCAAGGGAAAAGAGGTGGGGAAGGGAAGGATTGGGAGTTTAGGATTAGCAGATGCAGACTATTATATACAGAATAGATAAACAACAAGGTCCTACTGCATAGCACAGGGAACTATATTCAACATTTCAATATCCTGTGATAAACCATTATAGAAAAGAATATGAAAAAGACTATATAGATACACATATGTATAACTGAACTTTACAGCAGGAAAAAACCACAACATTGTAAATCAATTGTACTTCAAGAAAATAAATTAAAAAAAACTCTCATCCTTCAGAGGACACCATCAAGAAAGTGAAAAAAAAAAAAAAACCCACATGATGGGAGAAAGCATTTACAAATATGATGAGACTTGTATCCAGAATATATAAAAACTCAAAGCTCAATAATAAAAAGGTAGATAATCCAAGTAAAAATAGGCAACAAATTTAAATAGACATTTCTCCAAAGATATATAAATCACCAATAAGTATATGAAAAGAGCTCAACATCATTAGTCATGAAGGAAATGAGATATCACTTCACCCCCCCCCCCCAGGATACCTGTATAATTAAAAAGATGGCCAATAACAAGTGTTGGGGAGGAGATAGAGGAATTGGAACTCTCATACTTTCCTAGTTGGCATGTAAAATGGTGCAGTTGCTTTGGAAAACTGTTTGCCTGTTCCTCAAAAAATTAAACATACAGTTACCATATGACGCAGTAATTCCAATCCTGAATGGGTACCCAAGAGAGATGAAAACACATGTTCACACAAAAACTTGAGCACAAATGTTCATAGCAGCATTACACATAATTTTTTTCAAGCACCAAAGTGGAAATAACCCAAATGTCCATCAAGTGATGAATGAATATGCAAAATGTGAAATATACATGCAATGGATTTCCTCTTTCACTTGAAAGATAGTTTATGGAACATTTAAATTTTAAAATAAATTTATCTTGCTTTATACTGAGAGAACATGCAACATTCTGTTCAATGCATGATTTCTCCAACTTATCTTCTGGCAACATATTAAATGATTATAAATATTTCAGGCACTCCAAAAAAGAGGGCATACTGTTATGGAGCATAAATAATTTTGTAAGTATTGATTAAATCAAACATGTTAATTATATTGCAGCTCTCTTAATATTTATGTATTGCTTATTTTAATGTCAGAGTAAATTATGTTAACCACCCCAGTATATTTGTTTCTGTAATTTTCTTCTTGTGTTCCTATTGTGTTTTGCTCTCTGTATGACTATGTAATGTTTATGAGTAAAACCACATGATTCATATCATGATGCACGTTTATCTATAAAATGGTGGATTTGAATCTACTTATTATTTTTTACTTCAAGTTATATTTGGCCAAGATCAATCCTTGTTTTCCTTTTTATTTTGATTTCTTAGTATATCTTTGCCTATCTTTTTGCTTTCAAATTTTTAGTCATTTTGGCCTGAGTATGTTTATGAACAGCATGATTGTGAATATATGGGTATATATATATGGGTGTGTGTTTAACAGATTTGAGAACAACTGTCTTTTTACAGGTAAGTTTAAGAAGTTGAATGCAGATTTCCCTCTGTGATGCAGCAGGTTAAGGATTTGTCATTGCTGCAGCCGTGGCATAGGTCACAGCTGCGGCTTGGATTCAATCCCTGGCTTAGGAACTTCCATATGTAATGGACATAGCCAAAAATAAAAGAAGTTGAATGCATTTTCTTTCTTTCCTTTTTTTTTTTCTGTCTTTTTTCCTTTTCTAGGGCCACTTCCCGAGGCATATGGAGGGGTAGGGGTCTAACCAGAGCCATAGCCACCAGCCTACACCACAGTCACAGCAACGCCACATCCAAGCCACGTCTGTGACCTGCACCACAGCTCACAACCAGATCCTTAACCCACTGAGCAAGGCCAGGGATCAAACTGGCAACCTCATGGTTCCTAGTTGGATTTGTTAACCACTGCACCACGACGGGAACTCCTCCTCCTTTTTTTTTTTTTTTTTTAATAGCCACACCCGTGGCATATACAGTTTCCCATCCCTACACCACAGTCGTAGCAACACTGGATGTGAGCCGCAGCTGCAACCTACATCGCAGCTTATGGCAATGCTGGATTCTTAACCTGCTGAGCCACAATTAGAACCCATTTTCATTATTATTAATATACATGTTGTATACTATGTTATGTACATGTCATTTTTATTTATTGTTTTCTGTTCTATAGTCGATAGACTATATGTTGTTTTATTTCTTCAATAATTTTCAAAATCATTAACTACATTTCTCAACTTTCAACTGAATAAGTCACAGAAAAATGGGTACGTTTATAGCATAAACATAAAAACATATGTTCATTGAGAAATATTAAAAACAAAGTAAAGGAGGAATTCTCTTGTGGTGTAGTGGATTAAGGATCTGGTGTGGTCACTGCAGCAGCTCGCGTCACTGCTGTGGCATGGGTTTGACCCCTGGCCCAGGAACTTCCACATGTCTTGGGTGCAGCCAAACAACAACAACAAACTAAAAGACAAACAACTAATAGGAAAAATATTTACAGCAAATATGACAGACATCTGCAATATGAAAGCAGTCATGAAAAAAATAGGTATAATAGTCAAAATTATTTTAGCTATAAGAAACAGAAAAACCTACTACACTGGCTTAACAAGTAAAACAAGTGTTTTAGTCAAGTAACAAGAAGTCCCATGGGAATAAGTTCAGAGCTCATATATTGGCTCCAAACATCACCAATGTCCAAAGCATAAGCCTTTTGGCTTATACATTCTTAGCCTGTGGCTTTTATCTTTTTGTTTTCAATATGACTACTGCATTTCCTGGCAGTTTGAGTAAGAAGAAGGCAAAATTGGGAGAATGCACTAGAGGAATTCTCACATCAACAAGGGAGAGTGGAAATCAAAATTTAGCTTTTGCTTTGTAAGTACTCTAATGGTAGAGTCAAGTGAGGGAGAAACACGATGCAAATGAAAGTTGAGTCTGCCAAAAGAGAGTGTCAGCCGTGGAGACCCAAAATAGAAACAGAAAATGCATAGTAAGAAATTACAAGATAGAAAAATAATATAAAAATAATCAACCTAATAGTAATTAAGGTAATCAGTGAAAAACTGTTTGGTAGTATTCGAAAAGTTCTTTACGCTTTGACCTGCCAGTTTTCACTCTAGGGCTCAGTCCTTAAGGAAATAATGTTAAACACAGAGATTGATCTTCTAGGCTGCTTATCAGAATTTTATTTGTTTCTTTATTGGATACAAACTAAATGTTTGTCTATGCCATTAACTTGTTGTAGGTTGCAAGCAGATGGATCTTAGGGTTGTCTCAGTTGAAGGTCTGTATTGTAAGGACATATAAAAAGCAAAGAACAAAATAATCTCATTGGCCACGGAACCGGGGAACAGGACGCAAAGGCCTCAATAAGCAATAAAAATCTACTCTGATAAGCCGCTCTATCAATCTTGCTATATTGTCTGTAGTTCTTTATACAATACCCTAACATTATGGTAATTCAGCTTCTCTCTGCTCCCACTTCCCTTTCCACTGCCATCTAACTCAGAGTTTCTAGACCCATTATTAGTTCTCTATGACCCTGTCTATCTCATTGGTCTCTGCTTACTCTTGCTTTTTAGTCTCCTGATTTTGGTTATTAGGCACTCTGATTCAGGGCTAAGTGCAGCCAGCATAATGAAGAAATTGAAATGAAATATGGTCCATGCCAAGCTGCTTATAAAAGCCTTTGCTCTGTAAGTATTATTAACACTCTTGGAAGTCCAGCTCAGATTTTATGCTACTGTCTTTAATAATTTTATTTCAAGTTTTTAAAGAGGCAAGCATCAAACACCAAACTGCATAATGAGCAAACCAAAGTAAAAAGGTGATTTTATTGAAAGCTTTTGACCAGAAAGCCAGGAAACTCCAGGCTGGAAGGCAGTTCTGAGTTGCTCACAGACTAAAGGATTTTTAAGGGATAACTATGGCAGTTATTTGGCATTTTCAGCTTGTTGGTTTCCTAGTGGCCTTCTTTTTTATTTGGGTCAGGGTAGCTGAGTCAAGGGAACAGGGAAGTTCAGAGATGGCATAAACAGATTTGGCACTTGGGGACTGGTTGATGTCCCCTATTGATTTCTGAGAAGAACTGTAAATTCCTCTAAAGCTAGGTTAGGTTTCCTTTATGTGCCTGCACTGACTTTCTCCATTTCTTCCTTGACATAAGTGACTCCACTTTGTTTAGTTCTACACATGGCGTGCTAATTATACAGCACTTGGAAATACCAAAAAATAGGCAACAGTTCTCCAAAGAAGACATCCAGATAGACAAAAGGTACATGAAAAGATGCTCAACATCACAAACTATTAGAGAAATGTAAATCAAAACTACCAGTTAGAATGAAGTATCACCTCATACTAGTTCAAACGGCCATCATTAAAAAGTCTACAAATAACACATGCTGCAGAGGGTGTGGAGAAAAAGGAATCCCTCTACATTGTTGGTGGGAAGGTAAACTGGTGCAGCCATCATGGAAAATGGTATGCAGATTCCTCAGAAAACTAAAAAATAGAGCTACCATATGATCTTGTAATTCCACTCGTGAGCATATATCTGTAGAAAAACATAACTTGAAAAGATAAATGCATGCTAATGTTCATTGCAGCAATATTTACCATGGTCAAGATATGGAAACAACGGAAATGTCCATTGACAGGTGCGTGGATAAAGAAGATGTGGTACATATATACAATGGAATGTTACTCAGCCATAAGAAGAAATGCCATTTGCAGCTGTACAGACTGACCTAGTAATCATCATAGTAAGTGAAGTCAGACAGAGAAAGACAAATGCCATATGATATACTTAAAAGTGGAATCTAAAAAAAGAGATACAAATGAATTTACATACAAAACAGAAATATACCCACAGATAGAGAAAACAAACTATCATTACCAAAAGGAAAGGGGGGGTAAAGATAAATTAGGAGTTGGGATTAACAGATACACACTATTCTACATAAAATAGATGATCAACGAGGGCCCGTTGGGAGTTCCCATTGTGGCTCAGTGGCTAACAAATCAGACTAGGAACCATGAGGTTTCAGGTTTGATCCCTGGCCTCCCTCAGCGAGTAAGGATCCAGTGTTGCCCTGAGCTGTGCTGTAGGTCGAAGACATGGCTTGGATCTGGCGTTGCTGTGGCCCTGGCGTAGGCTGGCGGCTACAGCTCCGATTAGACCCCTAGCCTGGGACCTTCCCTATGCCGCAGGTGCGGATAGAGGACAGAGAACTACACTCAATATTTTGTAATAACCTGTAAGGAAAAAGAATCTGGAATATATATATCTGAATCACTTTGCTGTATATCTGAAACTAATATAACATTGCAAATCAACAACAACAACACATATAAATATACAACAGAATAAAATGACCCACAATCCCAAGAAAATCATTATTCACAATTTGGCATTTTTTTAGGGCCCTTTTACCTGGAATAATTTTTATTCCTTTTCTCCTCTAATATGATTGGGGGAGGGGGATTCTGTTTTTTGAGTAACCAAAGATCAGAGTGTTTATGACCAAACAAAAAAAAATTAACTAATTACACATTTTCTATAATGTGCAGCATATGAGGCCAAATATGACCAAAAATGCAAGGCCAAATGCTGTTAGTGTCTTTCCGTTTAAAGTACAACCTCATTCAGTCCCATTCATTTGTAATTGTTTTCTCATAGGCTGACCTGAACCTCACCACTGCATTGCCTATGAAAACAAAGTTTGCCAGGCGAATTCATAATGTAAACAAGATGACTTGGGACATGTCTGACCTATAAAGGGCTCTTAAGGATTTTTAAATACTGTAACTGCACTCTCAAGTGTTTATATAGTCATTAATTGCTAGTTTTCAGTGACTCTCATCTGCTCATTAAAGTTTGTTGAGTAGAGCAATAAATAGTGAATGAGGAAAAGAGGTTTATGTTCTGAGATGTGCTTCATAATCTTAAACCAAAACATGCTACCTCCATATTTTCTTCACTTTTCTTAATGATCCAAATAGTGTCTACAGTTACTAAGTAAATATGTGTTTAGTGACAAAAAGCCATTGGATCTTGGAAGTCACACAAGATGAATGTTAACTCAAGGTTTAACTCTTTTTTTGGCTCCTTTATTTATTTATTTATTTATTTATTTTAATTACTCAATGAATTTTATTACACTTATAGTTGTAAAACAATCATCACAACCAAATTTTATAGCATTTCCATCCCAAACCCTTAGTGCATCCCCCTACCCTCCACTGCTGGCTCCTTTAAAAAGCATTCTCTGACTTCCAACCCAGACTTGACCATGTTTCTTATCACGTATCACAGCCTACTATATTTCTTTCTCTGTCTTTCTTAGTAGATGCTAAGCTCTATTATTCCTGTATTTTCAATTTCTAGCATAATATGTTGCCCCCAATATTTTTTCACTGAATGTTGGCTGGTAGAGGGAAGGCAAAACATACAGTTAGTGGATGCATTCATTATTTTATATTTCTCAAATTTGAGACCACAGTCTTTTATCCTCAAATGTTTTAGGGCCTGCTGTACCACTTTGGTGATGATTCAACTAATGATTATCTAAAGTTACCATACTGGTTGAAGCAAGATATGAAAAATGCCTTCTCAGGAAGCTAAAATAGTTCTCAAGAAAAACCATAGAGGTAGGTGTGGGTAAACTATACACTTCAAAGACTGACCACAGGCATGAAACAAAACCACATTGTATCAGCAGTACTGGGTAGAAATAAATTCCTTTGGCCACAATTAGCTAATCTATCTTAAAAGAATATGTTAGACAGACTTTTTTTTTAATTAAAAATACATATTTTTTTTCTTTTTGGCAATACCTGAGCCAGTGACAATGCCGGATCCTTAATTGGCTATGCCACCATGGAACTCCTAGACTTACTTTTTTTTTCCTTTTATTTTGGCTGCCTTGCAGCATTGGAGTTCCTGGGCCAGGGATCAGTTGCAATGCTGGATCCTTAATCCACCGTACCAGGCTGGGGATTGAATCTGTGTCCTAGTGCTTTAAAGATGCTGCCGATTTCATTTGCCACAGCAGTAACTCTATCCTAGACTTACTTTTCATTTTAATTAGAATACTCCTCAATCTTTTTCATTCTTTCCAAGTGATGAAATCTTCATTAAGAATATAAATTTTTAGCAATATAATTTTAATATCAGGATCTAATAAATTTTTTTTGCTTTTTAGGGCTGCACCCAAAATATGTGAATGTTCCCAGGCTAGGGTTTGAATCGGAGCTACAGCTGCCAGCCACAGCATCACCAGACCCCAGCAGCAACTGTGACCTACACCACAGCTCATGGCAACACCGGATCTTTAACCTACTGAGTGAGGCCAGGGATTGAACCCACGTCCTCATGGATACTAGTTGGATTCGTTTCCACTGAGCCACAACAGGAACTCCAGGAACAGGTAATTTTAACAGAACCAAAATCCTCTCAATTCTCTTCAGGAAATCACTATCAGAGGGGAAATTGATCCTCTATCTGCTTCATGTGCTAATATTTTCTGAGATTCTACACATGCTCACTTCTTTTTAAATAAAGGCAGATTCTTTGAGATAATTTCATAGTGAGAAATGAATAAAATGGGGTGCTATGAGTGGGATACACTGAGATTCTAAGAGCTCTCTTGACATTGACTACCTGTGTGACCCTAGATAAAGCACTTAAACTTCTGGCCCTGTTTCTTCACCTGTTAAAGTATTTGAATTAGTTGACATTTACCAATCCTTCTAGGTCTAGGACATTCTATCGTGAGCCAATCAATTATCCATCTTCTTTTGTTCATCTCTGCTCTTCTTACTTATCTTACAGAAACGTGTTATTCTTGCCTCTTCCCATACCAACTACTATTTTTCTTAAGAAATATCCTGAGTTCTCTGGTTCTATTATCTCTGACGCTTTCTGGTCTGTAGTATCTTCATCTATAAAATACTGGAATGCTAGATAATTTTCATGTTTCTCACAACTCTGACAATCTCAGCAAGTAAACTTGGTTCCTACTTCCCCAAGAAAAGAGATATTATCCAGTAACAAGATTTTAACTTCCTTTTTCTGAATGCATATATTTAGCTGCATCAACTTAACCTCTGGAGTTAAACCTCTATCTAGCTGGGTTCCACCAAAATAAACAGATAAATAAAACTGGGGGAGTTTTTGCTATGGTGCAGTGGAAATGAATCCAACTAGTATCCATGAGGATTCGAGTTTGATCCCTGGCCTTGCTCAGTGGGTCAGGGATCTAGCGTTGCCATAAGCTCAGATCGCGCATTGCTGTGGCTGTGGTGTAGGTCAGCAACTGTAGCTCTGATTCAACCCCTAGCCCGGGAACTTCCATATGCATGGGTGCGGCCCTACAAAAAAAAAAACAAAACAAAAACAAACTGGAATAGAAAGGCATATAATAGGCATGCAATCCAACAAATCCTTGTAGAACTGCAAAAAAGCAGCAAACACAAGGTTAGAGCACAGGACTCCAACTAAATTCTAAGAATGTGTCTCCCCAGTGTCTTACGAAAATCTTGGAGACACTGTGGATATTTAAATAAAATATAGTAATTGAGGAATGATTGCAGATAAATTATGTCAGTAAGCACATATTAATGGTTGTGATTAAGCATCTTTGTCCTAAAAAAACCCCAGCTGCATGCTATTAGAATAGAACTGGCTATTCAGCATTCAAATTAACAAAGAAATGATTATGGTTGACTTGCTCTAAGCTCTTTTTTTATATGCTACTACACTGGAGCTCTAAATTAAATAGATTTGAATGTTGTCTCATTTAGTAAAGCCATTTGTAGCTCAAAACAATACAACCACCCATCAAATTTTCAATTTTAAATAGTTGAGTTATTATTCCACTGATTTTGTGTACAGACCTTTGTATGATGTTTTGATTTAGATTAAATAATCTGTCAATCATTTGGATTAAATGATTAAACAAATTAAGAAAGCTTGCTAAGGTCATTAACACAACAGCTCTGCTTTTTCTTAAGTATTTAAAACCACAGTAAGTCAATCACTGAACTTCAGAAGTTGAAGGGAATGTGTAAGAAGCATTTACTTGGCACCTCCGTGTTGTATAGAAAAGAGAGCTCAACTCTAGATTGGTTCAGTGATGTATTCACATGCAGTGAACTACCTTTTCTTTTTTTCTTCAATTTTTTTTCTCTTCTGTTTTTTAGGACCGTATTTGTGGCATATGGAAGTTCCAAGTCTAGGTGTTGAATCCTATACCACAGTCACAGCAACGCAGGATCTGAGCCACGTCTGCAACAACACCACAGCTCATGGCAACACCAGATTCTGAACCCCTGACTGAGGCCAGAGATTGAACCTGCATCCTCATGAATACTAGTTGGGTTTGTTGCCGCTGAGCCATAACGGGAACTCCTACCTTTTTTTCTGTTTGTTTTTATTTTTCTTTAATTTTTTTATTTAAAAAATTTTTATGATTATAGTTGATTTACAATGTTCTGTCAATTTGAGGACTTCTACCTTTTCAAAGAAGTGACTCACCTGAAGGAGAATTGGGAAATTCTCCCGATTGTTGTAAATCGAATTGTCCCTGGGGTGGTGGGTGAAAGGAATATGATGCATGGGGATTTCATGAGGATGCACATAGCTCTCTCCAGATAAAGAGACAGTGGAGGGCACTCTCCAATGAGGCACTGGAAGAGTGAAAAAGAGGGAGGGGCTCCAGAGTCTGGCCATAAAGGTGGACTGGGCAAGGGGTCTCTAGCTGGCCCTGCTCTATTTGTACTTTTTTTTTTTTAAGCAAATCTCTTTGTAGAAGATATGTTAGCAAAACCTCAGGTTAAGAGTATTAATAGATGAGGGCATTATCTTGTGATAGCAAACAAGTGTTCTAATTCTTCACCTCCTGCGAAGTTCTCTCTAAATCACTAAGGATTGAGTAGCTCTCCCTCTCTTTGGGGGATGTGCTGTCTGCAGAGTATGTGTTCTCACCAACTCTTGGCCATTCAGTCAGCCTGTGGCCCAGGCTCTGTCTCTTTGGGTCTTGCCTGTTACTTTAGAAACTTAATTAATTTCATTCAATTCAGAAGCCCATTAGCATGCACACTAGGCAACTTCCTTAAATAGCTTTATCAGTATTAAATGTGGTATTCTGATCTCTATATGCCTTGCTCTTATATCTTAGTTTTGAATTCAGACAGGGAAAAGATATGTTGTGTATGACTCCCCTAAAACCTTAACACATTGTAATATCTCCACTCATTTAAAGTTAGAACCCAGCATTGTTTATAACAGCCAAGATACGGAAACAAATCATTGTTGATAGGCAAATAGGTGAGAAGGTATGAGACTATTACTCAGCCATAAAAAAAGAGTGAAATCTTACCATTTGTGACAACATGGACAGATCTAGAGGGTATTATGCTAAGTGAAATAAATCAAAGACAAATATTGTATGATTTTCACTTATACGTGGAATCTAAAAAACAAAAAAAATGAACAAATAAGGCAGTAACACTCATAGATACAGAGTTGAGCAAGCAGGTGGTGGGAAGAGGGGAGAGGAGTGGGGCGATGGGTGAAACAGGTGAAGGGGATTAAGAGGTACTAACTCTCAGTTATAAAATAAGTCACAGGGAAGTAATATTCTGCATAAGGAATACAGTCAATAAAATTATAATAACTTTGGAGTTCCCATCGTGGCTCAGTGGTTAATGAATCTGACTAGGAACCATGAGGTTGCGGGTTCAATCCCTGGCCTTGCTCAGTGGGTTAAGGATCGGGGGTTGCCAGTGAGCTGTGGTGTAGGTCGCAGATGCGGCTCGGATCCCATGTTGCTGTGGCTGTGGTCTAGCTCCGATTAGACCCCTAGCCTGGGAACCTCCATGTGCCTAGGGAGTGGCCCTAGAAAAGGCAAAAAGACAAAAAAAAAAATTGTATCAACTTTGTATGGTGATCATTACTAGACTTATTGGGTGATCATTCCATAATATATTTAAATGCTGAATCAATGTGTTGTCCACCTGAACTAACAAAATACTGCAGTCAACTGTACTTCAATTAAAAAAGAGAAGTTAGAATCATATGCAAAGTGCCTTTAGGCATTAGGTGATAGACTTACTTTTTACTTCCCTGTGTTTCTTAGCCCGAGCCATGGGCATAGCTTTAAGCTGCAAAAGTCCTAATTTAATAACGCTCCAGCTTGGTGCATGGAAATGTGGTCCAGGAGAGGAAATCTACTGACATCCTGTGGCCCTTTTGTTAGGAAAGCAGAACCTCCGATCTGCTGAATCAAAATCTGCATCACCATTGGTTGACTTGTGTGCATGTTAGAGGAGAAGCAGCACAGGGCCATAGGGCACCTTGTGTGACTTCTTCTATGCAGACTATTCACAGAGAGTAATTCTCAGTGTTTCCATCCCCCGCATTGACTCCTCAAATAAATAACTGAGCAGTATTTGTAACATCTGTTGACTCATCCAGGGCCAAGGAAAAGCACTCAGATTGTTCGCCTTGTTTTAAAATTGACTATTGATGTTGCTTCCAACATCCTCAACTCTGCCAGCAACTGTTGTCACCAAAAGGCTAATAGTCTTGAGAAGTTTATTTTCTCTGGACACATTTCTTTGGCTTTTACAAACAAACATGATTTAATTAATTTGCTGTTGGTGAATGGCTTTCCTTCCTTGGTTAACAAATGTGTCACTCAGAATCTTACTTTGATGGCAGTCCCAGCTTCAGGGACCTTTGTGTGTGTGATAGAATTCTGTTAGATAAGACATTTCATTTCAAAATTTTAATTTCTTTTTGGCCACTGCTTTTCTGTGCATTGGAAATAAACTGTGATGAGAGCTTAGTCTGATCATGTCAATGTATAGTAATATTCTTTCAGCACAGCTATAATGTCATCCGAAACACAGGGCTTTGCCATCTAACATGAGAACAAAATAATCCTCACTCCAGCGCATCTTCAAAGTGTGACATTTGGAGCCCTAATTGTCTACCCTGGAATAAACCACTGAGTTTTACCTACGGATGGTCTGGCAATAAAAGGAAGGGGAAAGCCAGATCTTTTCCTACTCTGTTGGGATTAGGGGAAGACCAGTAGGGTTGGGGAGTTGCATGAGAGCAGCAGTTGTAGTTTGGTTTCCTCTTTCCTAGCTTTGGTCCACAGAGGTGGGACGCAATTGCATAGAATGATGTCACCAAAGTAGGGTGGTCTCCAGCCTCCCATCATCAGCCACTTGCCCATTTTCACTTCTCCCATCCTCACTTCCTCCTGTTTGAGGATGCTGCTTTCCAAGCTGCCCTGTGCTGAGCTGAGGTACCGCCATGCAAAGCAGACTTGTTGATCCAGCATGATCAGGCAGAGGGAGATCCTGAGGTTTCATTTCCCTGCACTGCCCTAAATCCCCCTGCAGTGTGGATCAGACACAGGTAGAATTAATCAAGCCAAAAGAACACAGGTCACAAGTTTGATAGGCACAGATCTCAGCACCTGACAGATGCAGGGTATTCAGTGACCAAAGGGACAAGGGTCAATGCCCTGGACAGAAGCTGATATCAGCCAGCACAAGTCAAGGACTGCTAGGAGACCAGGGGCTCTTTGCCCCTCTCCCAGAACTATTTATAACGGAGAATTTTCTAAAGGGATTATGTAACTAGTAAACTGAGCTTTAAACCAGACTCTTACTCGACTATCCCCACTGATTAGGAGGCAGGGGTTTGTAAAGGGAACCAGAATGAATAAAACCAAATTGAATTATTATATTTCCTATAGAGTGGTACTAAAATGATTCAGGATTCATGACTTTGCTTATGGATTGTCTTTAATACACTGCTGCTCACCTGGGAGATTCTTTTTTTGACCCTTAAACAAAAAGCTTGCTCATCGCCCTCTTCTGTTTAAGGAAGCTTGTTGAGGCCTGGATTTTCCAAACATGCAAGATCTGCTCTCTCCTCCTGTGCCTAAGTGGTGCCTTACACACTCAACATTACATCTTCAGACTGTCCTGGCACCTTTGTCACTGTAACAGGGCAAAAACACACAAATTCCCAGCAATCCCATTTCTAGAGATTTACCCAAGGGACCTGAAAACTTATATTCACACAAAAAACCATATGCAAGTGTTTACTGCAGCTGTAATCATAATCTCCAAACCAGGAAGCAACCATGATGGCCTTCAACAGGTGAATGGATAAACAAGTTATGGTACCTCCATATAATGGAATACCATTCAGCTATGGAAAAGAATGAGGTATTTATAGATTCATACAACAACGTGGATGGATTTTAAATTCATTTTGCTAAGCGAGGGAAGCCAGACCCCAAAGGCTACATATTGTATGATTCCATTAATATGACATTTTAGAAAAGACGACACCATAGGAATGGAAATCAGATGTCAGGGGTTGCTAGAGGGGGACAGTGGTTGATCACAAAGAGGATTCATGGGAGGGAGTTTTCAGGTGATGGAACTGTTCTGTGTGATTCTGGGATGGTGCATAAATGACTCTGCATTTATCAAAAATCCAGAGAACTGCACATCACAGAGTGACTCTTTATGTAGAGATCCCAGCATGGAAAGCAGACTTTGGGGGATGAATCTAACTGTATTACAAGTGGATGACATAAAGCCATGAAGAGGGTGGGGAGAAGGAGCTCATCTAAGCGGCTTTGGAAACTGCTGTTTGGACTTGGAATTGTGAGGCTAAAGGCAAAAGGAGCTGTATGTAAATTGTACTCCAGTTGGGAAATCTGTTTCTCATGGGGTTATGAGTGAGCAGTTCTGAAACTGCTTTACATGTAAAATAAGTCGTAATGGACATGTGAGTAAATGGATGGTGGACAGTGGGGCCAGGTTTTTCACTCTCTGAGAGGAAAGTTACAGATAAGCCAGGGGGAACACTAGAAGGAACACTATGATACTGGATTAAAGCCAGGGACATCAGCATGAACTCATATTTAACATTTCATATGCTTGTTTATATTTAAGTTATAAATATATATAGCATATCAGTAGGAACTCGTGTTTAATTTTAAATACATTAAAATATATTTAAAGCTAAATATGAGTTCATACCTATGTATAATATATATATAATCACATAGATATGGAAAAATAATAGATATGTATATAAGCATGGGTCAATACAGTTTATATATTATAATGTTATATATACATTATAATATAAAAACAGATGTATCTATATCTGTATAACAGAATATAGAAATAATATGCATACAAACATGAGTTAATGTCTTATATGTATTATTTATAAATTATATATTATGCTATTTGTATATTGTGTGTCTATTACATTTCTATGTGATATAATTTTTAAATTATATGTATTTATTCTAGCTCTGTTCCAGAGAGGGCTAGAAGCAGTGACACTCAGTGTAAGATTGCCAGATAAAATACAGAATTCTCAATTAAATTTGAATTTCATATAAACAATGAGTACACACACACAACCATATCTCTGGAAGGGTGTTCAAGAAAACTGGAGCTGGTGGCTGGTGGACCGAGGTGGCTGGAAGATTCCACCCTGTATCCTTTTACTAAATGCACAAAGTAATTCGACAAAAATTAAACAAGCAAATCCTTGTAGGTAACTTAGTAAATAAATAAAATTGGAAAAATATAGATTGCCTTGCTAACTTTCTAAATGTCACTGCTTTTAAAGGGAAACCACGTAAGCCCTGTATAAGTGTTTTGTAAAGCCTGGAACCCATCTTTCTGTTTGCCTGAGCAGGTCTTCTCTGTCCTTCTGCAACATAACATTTCCTTTCTGTCCCCCTTCTTCCTAGGGGAGTGCAGGGGAAGGGAGAGGTGCAAAGGACCCGGGGGTAAAGACAGGAGAAAAGGCGGGCTCCTTGGGGTAATGGCTGTTTCTCACTTTAATTAAAGTCTCCTCCTGAGTTAGAGAAGTGAGACTGTTATTCTCAGCTGTTGACACAGGAAAATCCTTAAATTAAATTCAGCCTAGCTACCTATGCCAATCATCTCAGGCCAGCAATAAAGCAACATGCTTTAAATGTTTTAGAGGGCATCTTTTTTAAATGGAGGATATAATTAACTGGTGCAATTCACTGTTACAGAGTGAATGTAGCTTGTAACAAAACAACAACAACAAAGCAAGCTTTCAGCCCTGCTCTGGATAAGAATGGCCTCTACAGTGACACTGCAAACCAGGGTGAAGCCTCCTGGGTCTCTAGAGGCATATGGCAATTGTCAGGAAGGAATTTCCTCCCACTGAGCCAGCAGTAAACCCAGTAGGCCAGAAGCACTGAGGGAGGGGATGGCTGCTTTCTGCAACAGGCTGCACCCATTGTTCTGAGCAGAGCCATCACAGGGAAAGAAAGGAAATATTGCAACAAAGCTTCTCTTTTGGTTCAGACTTGCCACAATAAAAGCACCTGCCAAGACTGGGTCTTATCTGCCATCCTTGGAAGTGGATGGGGCTGGGAGGTTATTAGGAAAGTGGCGTGTAACAACCCAACTCTCTCTTCTACCTCCAGGTCAGCAGATGGGAAGCTTGAACCAAACTTGCCTATTACTTACAGGAACTCATGAGAGACTTGTACTTAGAGGACAACACCCTGAGTTTTCTAGGAAAGTTAGATGGGCTGACAGGTGGAGTTCTTACTTCAGTTATGTTTCCTGAGCTGCAGGAAGGAAGGAAGAAAGATGTCCACCTTATGCGGCTTTTAAGAAAAATTCAGATATTCTTCTTGACCTTCATGTCCCTGTGCTTGGCTCTCTTAAGTGAAGGGAGAGCTTCCTAAGCAAGTGTCAGATCTAGCTGCCTCAATAAGGATTGGCTGAATTGGACAACCTGCACTAGTTTGTGGGCAAGAAGAAAACAACTTAAAGAAAATTCTTACCCCATGTAACTCAGAGATTTCACTGTCTGCACCGTTCCTTTAAAACACTGTCATCACTGACATTTTTCCCTTCTTTGGTTTGGGTTGGGGATACTGAATGTACCTTTCAGCAATTGTGGTCCCTTCCTTGCGTTGCTATTCATCAATGCTTTTACACAATTTCTTCCTCCTTTGAGGCTGACAAACAACTGTGTGTGCTCTTCTTTGCTGGTGAAGAAAGAATAATGATTGTGAGAAGGGGGAACCAGGACGGAGGAAACTTTCACAGCTTCCTGATTACTCATGTGTGAAGGCTCTGCCTTCTGTGTTGAGAGGTATTTAGCCCCTTCACTTCCCACATTGGACAGAACTGGGCTTGAAATCAAGACCGAGGTATGATTTCTGGCTTTGCCACTTGTGTTATTAGTATAAATCACTTAACATCTCTAAGATTCTGTTTTACTATCTATGAAATATCATCAAAAATGGCTACTGAAAAAGAAGTTGGGAGGAATAAAGGAATGAAAATTCCTGCCAAATGCCATTTTCTCATTAAGTGTGTGTTGCAGCTGAATGACTTTGCACCTGAATCTCATCATTATTAGTCAACATTCTTAAGTATCTAGATGTGTTCTTTCCAAAGACAGCGTGTCTGACTGCTAAAGGTTCACAGTAGAAGGGAATTACCCATCTCCCACGGGGGCTGAAGTCAGTTTATAAAGAGTTTAGAAATATTCAGCGGAAAGGTCAGGGGTAAAAGAAAGGGATTATTCCGGGAGCACATTGTATGTCACTTCTTATACATGTGACTTGTAAACACTTAATAAGGAATCAGTTATACTATAGCATTTGATACGTCTGTGTTCAAGTATTAACAGAACATAGAGCATTTTCTATTAGCATACAAAATGATGCAAAAATGATACTTTTTCTATCTTGCTTATAGCTTGATTTTTTTAATCCTTATCAATCAATAAAGATTTTGATCAATTTTGATCAATCTTATAGAAACTTTATCTTCAGATTCTAAAAAACTATTTCTCTTTAACATCCTTGAATGCCTTTGACATCAGTGACTAATACCCCCTTCCTCTCAAAACAATATTCATTTGAACACATTTGGCTAAAAATATGTAAAACTCTAAATGAGCTTCACCTCAGGGAGTTCCCGTTGTGGCTCAGGGGTGACGAACCTCACTAGTGTCCATGGGGATGTGGGTTTGATCGCCAGCCTCACTTAGTGGGTTAAGGATCTGGTGTTGCGGAGAGCGCAGCATGGATTGTAGACTCAGCTTGGATCTGCATTGCTGTGGCTGTGGCGTAGGCCAGCAGCTGTAGCTCCGATTCAATTCCTAGCCTGGGAACTTCCACATGCTGCAGGTGCAGCCCTGAAAAAGCAAAATAAATAAATAAGTTTTGCTTCAGGTAACACAGAAAATCACACAGAATTGCCCTTGGGATTTAATAAAGAGGAGAATAAAAAAATATTGACTGCACCTATGCTTAGTGGCATTTCTTTGCAGCACTGCCTCTCCCTGTAAAGCATAAGCATGGACAAGGGTTTATGGGTTCCATCTAGTGGTCACACCTCAAATCATCTTGATGTGGGATCTCAGTTCCCAGACCAGAGATTAATCCTGTGCTGCAGTGTTGAAAGTGCAAAGTCCTAATCACTAGGCCACCAGGGAACCCTCTTGACACCCTTTCTCAGTAGTTAATTACTTCTTTCTACCGGTCCTATTTCTTGTATACACATTTATTACCACATGTGTGACTCTCTGCTTTATTTATTTACATGCCTGTCTCTCCTACCAAGTAACCCATCCAGAAGACAGGAATAGACTTATTTGCCATTGTGGTTCCAGTATCTAGAATAGTTTCTGCCATGTGCTAGACACTTAATAAATGTGTTTTGAACTATAAGAGATTTTTGTGTTTTTTGGGGGGTTTAGGAAGAGTGAAGAGGATGATGTGGCAAAGAAGTTAGGGTGTTTTTTAATTATCTATTACTACTAACAAAATAGCAGTATAACAAGGTAGTGGCTTAAAACATCACATGATCTTGGAGGTTGACTGGGCAGTACTGCTTCATGTGGTATCAGTTAGAGCACTGGGGTCACTGGAAGATGTAAATGGATTTGTTTCTGTGGCTGGGGGTTGGTGCTTGTTGTTGGCTTGGAGCTTAGCTGATGATGTCAGTCATGGCTCACAGCCTTCTTCAACAAGGGGCTCTTTATGTGGCTGCTTGGGCTTCCTCCCAGCTGAGGGCTGGGTTTCAACAAGGAGAGTTCCAAGGGACAAGTCCCACATGCAAGCTTATCAAAAATCCATTGCATCATGCATGCTAGCGTCCAGTTGCCAAAACCAATTACTTGGTGAAGCTTACTGTGACCTTGAGAGGGGACCACACAAGGGCATCACAGTGTGGGTGGTTTCTTGGGGACATCAAGTAGCAGCCTACTATGGGGAGATGTTACATCATTTTGAGCATCATAATAAAGGGCACTGAATTTCTGAGGAGGAGGATATTAAATGTGAGAAAATAATGAGATAGGAACTCAATGCAATCACTTGAAAAGAGAGTTACCTTGGGTCAAAAACAATGGAATCTCTGATAATACAAAGACTGGTGCCCAGACCTGACAATTTCCTTTCAATAGATTAAATTCATAATGAGGCAGTTGGAGCTAGAATACTGTAATCTATATTGGAAGTGAGTTATCTAATCCAGCATTTTTAAAGAATGAGTAGTGGAAGTCTTATTTCAAATAGATTGCTGTAAGAAAAATACGAGTTCCTATCGTGGCTCAGCGGTTAACAACCCCTGACTAGTATCCATGAGGACTCGGGTTCAATCTCTGGCCTTGCTCAGCAGATTAAGGATCTGGCATTGCTGTGAGCCTTGGTGTAGGTCACAGATGCGGCTCCAGTCTGGCGTTGCTGTGGCTGTGGCGTAGGCTGGCGGTTATAGCTCCAGTTGGGCCTCTAGCCTGGGAACCTCCATATGCTGCAGGTGAGGCCCTAAAAAGAAAAAAAAAATAAGAAAAATAAAACGCAAACAAGTAAGGCAAAACCCTCAGGGTTAATTCATTTAAATTTGGCATGTATTGGGTACATGTATTGGGTACTCTCTATTTTCATGTATTTTTGGAAATTTTAATAATAAAAAATCGAAGTTAAAATCTGTTTCATAAAATAAGACACATAGGGAAGAGTTTCTGCGTGTCAATGTTCGACTCATTGCCCGCTCCGTTCTCTCTCACGGCGGGCATCCTTTAGCTTCCTCCTTCCTTCAGACACCTTTAAGGGATTCAGAGATTGAAGTTGTATTTTGAAAACTTTTGACCAGATCGATTAGAAGATGCCCTTGAAGATACAGGTATGCATTTTGGTATGATGCTGGTAAGACTGATTTCAAACACTAAGTAGAATCAGTAGTTTGTGATGGACACTGTCACACTAGAGGTGACCAGGGAAATGGGGGCTGATGAAATCAATGGTTCTTTGAACGGGCCTCATGGAATGGGCAGCAACTGAATTCCCCAAGCCATGCTGTTTTAGTCTGCTGGGACTGCTTCTATGCCACCAATGGGGTGGCTTAAAACAGCAGAAATGTATTCCCTCATGGCTCTAGAGGCTAGAAGTCTGAGATCAAGGTGTTGGCAGGGCTGTTCCCTCTGGGGCCTGAGTCAGAAACAGTTCCATTGCCTTGCTCCCTGTTCTGGTGTTTGCCAGTCCTCGGTTCCTGGGCAGGCAGATGCACCACTCCAGCCTCTGCCTCCGCTGCCACAGATATTCTCCCAGTGTGACTCATCTTGCCTTGATTACATCTGCAAAGACCTCATCCCCAATTAAAATCACAGCCACAGATTCCAGGTGCAGTCCGGGGGGACTCTATTCAGTCTGGTAGCTTCACCTATAACTGAGGACAGTGGCTACTGTGCATTTACTCAGGGTGCCTGCCATGCTCACTGTACACATCAGGCCCACCCTTGTCATTGAAAACGTCATGGCCCTAATCATCACTTCCTAGCTTCTCTCACAGAATAGAGCACTTTATTTATTTTTGGTCCAGCCCATGGCATGCAGAGGTTCCTGGGCCAGGGATCAATTCCTGTCACAACAGTGACAATTCCAGATCCTTAACTGCTAAGCCACCAGGAAACTCCAAAAGAGCACTTTAAAAAACAAGTTTTGAGAATCATTTGTCAATGATTAAATATGATCATAAGGTCATAAAAAATGTTTCTTTTAAGTGAGTGCCTAAAGGAACCAGCAGCCCCACTCATCTGCAACAGTGAATGTTTTAGGAGTAAGTGGGGATTACATACGGCCTCAGGGAAGGTAGCAAACTTGAAGCCAGATGGGAAGCTCTTAAAGCAATTGAGTAAGTTAATATCCTTAAATGATATGTTCAGACACTAGGATCCAATATTTTTGCAACTGACTCAGCCAGGTAGCATACCCCTGAGTTCCGAAGTCACAGAGAATGCCATGCACTGCAAACAACCATGCCCTCGTGGTCCCATGACCTTGAAAGACTGGCTCAGCTGAACTCCCTTAGCATGTTTTGTCTTCTGTGGGCACTTTAATCTCAAATCCCAGACAATGGTTTTTAGTCTCTCGGGCTGCAGCCTTAAGAAGCAGAAATCTGTTACCAACTAGTAGAAGGCTGTCCAGGTGTTGCTGCTGTGGGGACAGGGCAGGAAGGAGCTGGGGAGGAGGCAAGGCTTCCCTCCTGCTGCTGCTGCTGCTGCTGCTCTGGATCCCTGCAGCCGCAGCAGCCCCAGCCTAGCAGCCACCTAGGAGCATACCGCTCCCTGCTCTTACTGCTGTCATGAGCACAGGAAACAGAGCTGAATACCTTCTGATTTCTGATGGAGGATGTGGAAAGTGATGCAAGTCATTTAAGAAACTGCATTCCCAAGGCTTTCGCTAAGTGGATTCCAGCAGAAGCAGCAGCAGTAGCAGCAGCAGTGGCCTCCAGAAAAATCCAAAGATGTGTTAGTCTGTGCAACATTAATGTCATTGTCACATGAACACTTTCCCAAAGAGGGCTGGAGGCAGGTGGCTCCCTGCCAAAGACACCAAGAACTTCAGAGAGAGGAAGGGTAGGAGGCTGTGTATTGTGCGTGCTGGTTTATCGAGTCATGCTATTTCCTGTGTTAGGGAAGCTTTGTGATCTCTGTGGGGCGCTAGGAAGACTTGGATGGGACCCTTTAAACTTATTTCTCTCTCATCATTGACATAATGCTGGTTCTCTTCATCTCACCATGCATTTACTGTGTTCTTACTATGTTCTGAGCTCCCTGATTAATTTTTGAGGGCTTACAGACAGGAGTAGGTGTGTCTCTTTCCTGAAAATGCTCAGTCTGCCATGTGCTCTGGATCAAGTTTGGCTGTGTAAATACCCACTGGACAGGTGAAGCAGACACTTGGGAAACCAGAAAAGCAGAGAAACAAAGTTTTGTTTTGTTTCGTTTTGTTTAAAAGAATGATATGTTTTCCTTCCAATGCACAAAAGCTTTAACTGTAGAAACTACAAATGTTATTGTTTAATTTGGAGGACACCCAAATATTTTAAGGTTTGTAGTTTTTGACCTGATCTTGTAGTGTGAAAAATACGCACTAGAATGACTGTAACACAAGACAGCATGCAACAAATACCATAAGGGAGCGCCAAAGTGCCAATGTCTTGAGACAGAGGGACCTCAAATTCTTTTCAGAGGAGGTGGTGTTTGGAGTGGGCTTTGATGGAAGGACAGGAGGGCTTGGAGCCCAGGATCTCTAAAACCATTCCAACCTTTACTGCTGAATATGTGGCTGTGTGTGGTATGGGAAAGTATGCTCCAGGCAAAAGGACTACTTTGGGAGCAGGGAGGCGTGTGGGGGCTTATGAGCATTTCCATGTGCCTGGAGGAAAGGTGCTTGGGAGGCAGAGGATCTCAGAGTCCAGGCTGGTCTAGTTTGCATCATGAAGGATTCCTTTGACCTCCTTTACTCTCCTCAATCCCAGACCCTACTTCCAACAGGAAGGTCTGAAGTGACTCCATTTCTTATCAAGAGCAGTCTGCACAGGGCCAAAGCTGCTGACTCAGAATAGAGGGAAGCCACTGTGTGGCTTTCTTCTTTGATATTCCTGTGCTCAGCTGAGCTGTCTGTGTTCCTAGCCTGCTCCTGTGTACTTGAGGCTGACCTTCAGAGGATGACATTTGAGCATTTGTGCTGAGCTTCCTGTGCAAAGTACAATGAGTTTGTGACTGTGTCCAGAGCTATAGACATTCTGGTTTGTCTGTGAGCTGCATGACCGATGTGTTTGGCCTCATTAAGAATGCGGTAGGCACATGGGGATGTTTTCAAGGGCATCGGCGGGCACTGTTCCGACAGATGAGAGCTACCAGGTGAATGTACCCCAGGGTGAGAGCACATGCTGAGTCACAGCGTGGCCTTGTCCTCAGCGCTTCCCAGACTACCTTGTGTGCATCCTGGTGCCGACCCACACCTCACCTCACTCTTGCCTCCCACTCCTGCTCTCCCCCTCGCACCCCACTATGAGCCCCCTTCTCTATGACTCCCCCTGTGCCTGTACAAGTTACTAAAAATGTCACTGGATTTTATTCACAGGGTTAGAATGACTTCATCTTTTCCAAAAGTATTTCTTGATCTTGGTTCCTTCTACCCTGTTTCCATCAAGAATGAAAGTCCCTGTTATTTACATAAGGAAATTGATAGTTCCTTGAAGGGTTCAGTCCTAGGAGCCATATGACCTGCTAACAGAAGTTCTGTGTAGTCACAGAAGGAGAGGGACCTATGCAGAAACTTACCATAACTCACTCAACGGAGCAGTTTAAAGACAAAGATTAACGCTGTTACCGTTTAGGAGTTCAAAGATAAAACATTTGCAAATTGAAAACATAATTACACATGTATCCCTCTTGGGGATTTGGAGATAGTTTTGCAAAATAACTTTGGCTGCTAGTTAGAGCAGGAAGAAAAGTGTTAGATATTAAAAACTGTTAACCGTTCATGGACCAACATAAACTGAGTCCTCCCTGGGAGGGTGTTTTCATGTTTGCTGTGTTTCTTACCTTCACTGCTCCCCTGAATATGCACATTTATGCTGGATTAATATTTGAGCTTATCCCACCCTTGCTGTATGTGATGCAATGACTAGGGAAGAGGGTCTTGAGTTAGTAAAAAGCTAATTCTATGACCATGGGCAAATTATTTGTCCTCTCTCATATATCTTTTCCTCACTTTTAAAGTGAGGAAGTTGGACTAAGCATTCTTCCATATTTAACAATCTATGAAGAACTGACGGGAACACAGTGTAGAGCAGTAAACAATGTCTGAGGATCCAGTGTTGGCTTTGATCTTTAGAGCTGTGTGGTCAGATGTGATTTCTTCTTCCAGGACCTCACTTCATCTGTAAAATTACGAGACTGTCCCCTCTTTTTTTTTTTTTTTTTTTTTTTTTTTTTTTTACTGTTCCTTTGAGCTCTTATTGTTTTGCAGTTTTCCTCAGTTATGGTCAAAGTCTCAGCCTTCCCCCCTTCTTTGCAGTCTGCTCTCACGTTGGAGGAGAGTAAGGCAGTGGAGAGAAGCCTGATAGTAATCATCATTATTCTCGGTCTCTCCGTTTTGTCCTCTCTCTTTCCTTTCTCTCTACTTTCCCACCCCCAACTCTCTCTCCTATTGTTCTGGAAAACTGGGAAAGTTTCCTCATAATGAATGCTGCAGACCCAGCTTTACCCAGTGAGTCCTGACGCCTAGGTCAGGGTAGGAGAAGAGGTAGAACTCCTTAAAATACCACCTTGTTTGTTTTTAAGACAGTATACTGGAATACCTGCAGGAGAGTAGGCTCTCTAGATTATCAACACTGAGCCCTGTACTGTTTAGGAATAGCTTTGGCTGAGACCAATATCAAGTAGAAAACCTAAAGCAACAGTGGCTTCAAGGAACAGACGTTTATTTCTTCCTCGGGCAGTAGTTCAGGGTTTACATATAGCCCAAGGCTCCTGTGGCTGCTCTGAGCCACAAAGTCCTCAGGATCTCAGCCTCCTTTGGACTCCCTGCCCCACCATCCCTATGCTGTAGCCCTCAACCTTTGGATCTAGGCCAGATAATGAGGGAAAACCAAGAGACCAGGAAACTGCTTATGCCTGCACCCCATTGACCAGACATCAGTCACATGACTACACACAACTGCAAAGGAGACTGAGAAATGCAGTCTCCCTTCTGGGTGGCCATAGATCCAGGCAAAGAATTGAGGACTCCATGATCTTGGAAGGCGAGGAGAATGGATATTGAGAACAGAAAGCCATCTTTGCTCCCCCTTCCACTTGGCTAGTGAGTCTTGGATATTGAGTCTCTCAATATTGAGAAACAATTGAGGAAGAGGGGTGAGTCCTGGACTTTCAATATCCAGCATCCTCTTATTTCTCTTCATTTTTTCTTGTCCTAAAAGACTCCTGGCCACTCCCACTAGACTTTGCCATTGCCCAAGAATCTAAATCATTCCTGTATTTATTCATCTATAAATGTTTGTTGAAAGTGCTCTGTAGATGGCACTGTATTTGACAAGGGGACCAGAAAGATAGATGAGGTATAGTCTTTTCCTAAAAAGCCTACAGTCTAGCAGACAGAAGCAGAGACGTAAAACAACTGCCTGGATTTGTTTTAGAACAGACACTTGAACTAGGTATAATGGGGTATAAGAAAAGAAGCAATTAATTCTAACTTCAAAAACAGATGGCAGAGAGGTAAGGAAATGCCTCATAAAGGAAGTCTTCATTAACATGAGTGTTTAAAGCCAAATTCCTTGGATGGAAGGGATAAAGCAGGGTCTCTGCCTTTTTTTTTTTTTTTTAAATCAATTTTACTTCCTTCTCCATGACTAATATATTTTGCTTATAACCACCTGTATATAACCAATCAACTTGACTGCTGTCCTATTAAAAACATAGTATCCTTGACTAAGCTCAAGTTACCAACTTACATATTCATTTACATGGCAATTCCTGTAACCTTGCCTCTTAAGAAAACTAGACACAATAAAGTTAATTACCAAAGGAAATCAACTGCAAAAATATCCAAGCCTTAATTCTTGGTAAAGATTACAGAACATGGCACAATGTAAACTCTAGGGGGGGTCTGTAGAGGAGGTGAAGCAATTGTTTCTACATGGAGAAATTACCGGGTTCTGTATAAATGTAACTTTAATTGTTAACAAGATGATGGAACGTGGCTTCACATTTACTAAATTGTTGAGCCATTATCTGCTCCACTACTAACATTCAGTTTAAAGAGTATTTTTCTCTAGTTATCATAAAGGGAAGTAAAGCGAAACTGAAAAATTTATGAGCAATAAAGCTTGATGTTTAGGAGAATATGATTTATAATTTACAGTGTACAATTTTGCAAGTTTAAACATATGTTTATTTTGCCACAAAAATTCAAGACTGCTTGGATTCTTTCAGTTAGACCACCCAAGGTGAACTTTCAAGTTCTCACAAATTCTTCCCAATGAATTTTTATTGACTGACTAAGTCAACAGGAAATTCTCCATTTTATCTGAAGTTTCAAAATATACATTTCTCTCTCTCTGTTTTTCTATATATGAAACTTCTGCTTCCTTATATGTTATTTTTACTTTACAATTTTAAATTCTGTGGAGAATATCTTGTTTTCAAGTATAAAATTCAATTTTAGGAACATGTATTCATTATCTCATAAAGCAAGATGAACTATATAAAGCAGCAGTCCACACACTTTTTCAATAAGAGGTCAGGAAGTAAATATTTTAGACTTTCAAGGTCCTATATAGTCTTTGCTGCATATTCATTTTTGTTTAAGTCTTTTTTCCTTAACAACCCTTAAAAATGTAAAAACCACTGAGTGAGGCCAGGGATCAAACCAGAATCCTTATGGATTCTGGTTGAGTTCATAAGCTGCTGAGCCACAACAGGAACTCCTGTATCTCCCTCTTGTTCTCATGGAATGACTTGACCAGTGCACAACACAGCAGAATCATTATCTTTTAATGTCTAGACATGGTAATTCTGCTAAGATAGCCTAGGATTACACTAGCTATTGTGGCAAGAAACAGGTACAGAAGGTAAAAAGATGTTGATTATTGACAATATTGAGTTTGCTGTCTATTAAAATGCTCCTTTCTTTTCTTCATGTCCTTCTTCTAAACCATATTGCAACCAAACTATCTGCAGCTGAGATATTTAGTAGCTCACTTGGTGCTTTATTGCTCTATTGATTTATTGGAAAAATCATGGATATGAAATAATGTCAAAGGTTTTCTTGTACTAATACATGGCCAGGTGAAGAAGGCTAGTGACCCCTTCCCTCTTTGGTTTCAAACTACATTGAGATTCTTCGATTTCAACACTTAGGTGGAACCATAATAGCTTTCTTGAATCTCCCACCCTAGTTTGCTCCCCAGCTGATTGGCAAACTACTGGGCTAATCTCTGCGTTACCTATTTCCACATCTTCGACTCCCACCTCTACGGTAGATGCTCATTACCCTGTGATGGTCTGGTGAGCAAGCACAATGAAGGAATTGGCATGAGAGTGCACCCTTAAGGGTCCAGGTCATGGTTCCCACAGACTGATAACATCAAAACAGAGAGAAAAACAGACTTTAAGTGGCTCTTGAAACAAGAATGCACTGCTGCCTATGATGTAGTCTTGCAAAACAAACAAACAAAAAATCGACCCAGAACCCAATCAAGCCTCTGGATATAACCACCAATTCCCAGGAAATTGGATAGAAGAATGCATTAAATGGCAGTGCAGGGATGTAGCTCAGTAATATCCAGACTATGGGGCAATTCTACAGGACAGGCAACCAGCTTCTTCAACCGAAATTAAGAAGCAAGAAAAAACAGATGAAGAGGCAGGGGCTATAGTTAAAAAAAGACTTGGGAGATGTATCATTTCATCACAAAGTCTGGATCTTATTCTGATCACAATTCAAACAAACAAGTAGAAAAAAATATCTTTTTTTAATTTTAATTTTTTTTTTTTTTGTCTTTTGTCTTTAGGGCTGCACCCACAGCACATGGAGGTTCCCAGGCTAGAGGCTTTATGAGAACTATAGCTGCTGGCCTATGCCAGAGCCACAACAACACCAGATCCGAGCTGCATCTGTGACCTACACCACAGCTCACGGCAACACCAGATCCTTAACCCACTGAGCAAGGCCAGGGATCAAACCTGCAACCTCATGCCTCATAGTCAGATTTGTTTCCTCTGAGCCATGACAGGAACTCCAGAGAAAATATCTTAAGAGAATTGGAGAAATGTGAACACTGACTGTGTAAAGAGACTGAACAATGATTAATATTTTAGATGTGATAACAGCAAAAATCAAATGGACTTTATTCTGTTTAATTGATCTATATTTTTACACTTATGTCAACACTATACTATATTGATTACTATAGCTTTATTTTATTTTTTAATTAAAAAATTTTTTTTGGCTGTGCCTGCAGCATGTGAAAGTTCCCAGGCCAGGAATGAAACACACCATAGCAGCAACCTGAGCCACTGCAGTGACAATGCTGGATCCTTAACGCACTGTACCACAAGGGAACTCCTAGTTTTATTTTATTTTATTATTACTGATTAATTAATTAACTTACTTGGGCCATGGCATACAGTGGCTTTGATGTGGCATCTCAGTTCCAAGACCAGAGTTGTAACCACTAGGCCACGAATTCAACTCCCCAGCTTTATTTAACAACAAACACAAAAGATTTAAGTTCTCCTTTAAATTCTTTTTTTTTTTTTTTTTTTTGCTTTTTGGGGCTGCACTTGCAGCATATGGAACTTCCCAGACTAGGGACCAAATCGGAGCTGTAGCCACCAGCCTATGCCGCAGCCATAGCAATGTCAGATCCAAGGCTTGTCTTCGACCTACACCACAGTTCGTGGCAGTGCTGGATCTTCAACTCACTGAGTGAGGCCAGGGATCAAACCCGAAACCTCATGGTTCCTAGTCAGATTTGTTTCCTCTGAGCCACGACAGGAATGCCCACCCTTTAAATTCTTAAATGGAGTACGAAAAATAAACCATGAACTACAAAAGAAAAAAAAGATAATCAGACTTCATCAAAATAAAAACTTGGAATGCCATTATTGAGACAAAGGAAAAGATGTTATAGACTGGGAAAAAATATCTGTAAAACACATATCTGAAAAAAAGGACTACTATCCATAATATATGAAGAACTCTTACAACTTAATAAGACAAACAATCTAATTAAAAAAGTGGGGAAAAATTTTGAGCAGGCACTTATATAAAAGTCATAAATAAGTACATGAAAAGATACAGGGGTTATTAGTCACCAAGGACATAAAAGTTAAAGCCATGGAGTTCCATCATGGCGCAGCGGATGTCGAAACAAATTCAACTAGGAACCATGAGGTTGTGGCTTTGATCCCTGGCCTAGCTCAAGGGGTTAAGGATCTTGTGTTGTCGTGAGCTGTGGTGTAGATCACAGACGTGGCTTGGATCTGGCATTGCTGTGGCTATAGCTCTGATTGGACCCCTAGCCTGGGAACCTCTATATGCCACGAGTGCGGCCCTAAAAAGACAAATGACAAAAAAAAAAAAAAAAAAAAAAAAAAAAGTTCAAGCCAGAGGAGATGCCATTATATCCTCACTAGAATGACTACAATAAAGAAGACAATACCAAGGGCTGCAGAGGAAGTGGAGAAACTGCAGCTTTTACGGATTTCTCGGGAGAATACAAAATGGTAGAGACAGTTTGGAAAACAGTTTTGTTGTTACTTATAAAGTTAAGCATAAAATTGTTCACATGACCCAACAACACCATTCCCAAAGGAAATAAAACATAAATGGACAGCAAGGCCCACATGAAAATGTTTACAGCAGATTCATTCATAACAGCCCCCAACTCGGAACAACCTGGATGGCCCATCGATCAAAGGATGAACAAATTGTGGTATATCCATACAGTGGCACACCGCTCGGAAATAAAAAGGAACAATGGCAGAGCTCTGCAACAACACGGATAACTCTCAAGAGCATTTCCTTAAGGGAAAGCAGTCAGGCACAGAGACTAAGTACTGCTGATTCCAGTTCTGTGACATTCCAGAAAAGGCAAAACTAAACACAGAAATCAGATGAATGGGAGCCAGGAGTTGGGAGTGGGTGGTGGGGACTGACTTTGAAAACAAGGAAACTCTTTGGGGTGATCCAATTTTTTCGCATCTTTTTTTTTTTTTTTTTTTTTTTTTTTTTAAATGGCTGCACCCAGGGCACATAGAAGTTTCCAGGCCAGGGATTGAATCTGAGCCACAGCTGTGAGCTACATAGCAGCTGTGCTGAGGTTGGGGATCAAACCTGTATCTCTGTGGTGACCTGAGCAGCTGCAGTTGAATTCTTAACCCACTGTGCCACAGCAGAAACTCCAAATTGTTCTATATCTTAATGGTAATGGTGATTAAACAACTGTATTAAAATGCCCAAACTCAGCAAGCTGCATACTTTAAAAAGGTAAATGTTATTGTATAGAAATTATAGGAGTTCCCATCGTGGCGCAGTGGTTAACGAATCTGACTAGGAACCATGAGGTTGCGGGTTCGGTCCCTGCCCTTGCTCAGTGGGTTAACGATCCGGCGTTGCCGTGAGCTGTGGTGTAGGTTGCAGACGCGGCTCGGATCCCGCGTTGTTGTGGCTCTGGCGTAGGCCGGTGGCTACAGCTCCGATTTGACCCCTAGCCTGGGAACCTCCATATGCCGCGGGAGCGGCCCAAGAAATAGCTGGAAAAAAAAAGACAAAAAAAAAAAAAAAAGAAATTATAACTCAATAAACTTGTCTTTAAAAATTAATGAATAGGGTGGATCAGAGCACAGAAATTCTGTATTCTCCCAAAGCTTTACTGGGATAGTCAATTTATATGCTAATTACTCTTCATATGGCTAAAAACTATGTCTCTCTGTAGTGTTTCATTGAGACTGTAGCTATAGTTTTACAAGAAGAAGAAAAGGAAGCAGAGAGAAAAGATGAGAAACATGCTCAGGCTGGATATTTGGAAATAAAAAATGGGAACAGTTCATTTTAGTCACACAAAAGGACTCTGACCTGTTGAACAACCTTCATGATGGTGAAACTTATGAGGACCCCACATGTTGCTGATTAAATATTTAAGAAGCAAAATTGTTCCAGTTCACTGTGATGACCACTGTATACAAGTTTCTCAGATTCCACAGAGAGTTTTAGACAGAAGTAGCTGAATAAACTGTAAATTGTAAAGCAGTGAGTTCTTACAGGATAATTTTATCTATAACCCTCATCTCTCCTTTGGGACTCCCTCTTCCTTTCCTCTTGGATAGGAAAGGGTTTGGAAAATGCACCTGCTGAGACATTGGGAGATTCATGGGATATTTCTCTGAGAAGGTAGGGCCCTCTTCCTAGGAGCACTGTTAACAGCAGCAAAGACATAGAGTCAACCTAAGTGTCCACTGACAGACAATTGGTTTAAGAAGATGTTATATAGGAATTCCCTTGTGGCTCAGCAGGTTAAGGATCTGGTGTGGCCAAAAATTAAAAAAAAAAAAGATGTCACACATACATACATACATACACACACACGTATATGTATATATACAATGGAATATTATTAAGCCATAACAAAGAATGAAATAATGCTATTTGCAGCTACATGGATGGACCTTGAGATTTACCATATTAAGTGAAGTAAGGCAGACAAAGACAAATATTGCATATCACTAATGTATGGAATCTAAAATATGATACAAATAAACTTATTTACAAAACAGAAATGGACTCACAGACATAGAAAAATAAACTTATGGTTGCCAAAAGGGAAAGGGGAAGAGGGATAAATTAGGAGTTTGGTTATAATGGATACATACTACTCTATATAAAATAGATAACCAACAATGACCTACTGTAGTGCATAAGGAACTCTACTCAATATCTTGTAATAACTTATAATGGAAAAGATTCTGAAAAGAATATATATATATTTGCTGTACACCTGAAACTAATGCAGCACTGTAAATCAACTATACTTCAATAATTTAAAAAGGGTGGGAACTCAAAGAAGGAAATGCCTATCAAACAAAGAAGTTTCTAGTTAATAATGGTTTGTCATTTCGGTGGGAGAAAAAAATGGCCCAGGCTCCCCATTGACACCTTGAATTGCATTTTGTCCATAATAACCTACTCTGCTGACACGCTCACTCCAGCCATCATTTAGAGAACATTTTGGATTAACATCCCGTGAGTGGTTGTTAAATGTGTAGCTTTGAAATATGGGTTAGGAGCCAGGGATAGACTGGAAGGTGCCTCATCTAGCTGTTGTCATGGGCACTATAATTTGAAAACTTTCCTTACAGCTCTGGGGCTGGTTAATGAGTTTGCTTTAGTTTGGATCTGTGCTCATGGGTTAATTTAAGGTTCTGCCTTAGCTGTTCTTTAGTTTCAAGCTTCATGATCTCCCCTGGTGATGTAATTCTCTTCCACAACTTCTACTACTACCACTATGCTGACAGTTATCAAATTCATCTCTTTTGGGTCAAGAACCATAAGCCCAACCAACTATTGGCATCTCTGCTGGGATGTCACACAGACTCTGATGTTAACATGTATACTTTGTGTTATAGTCCTTATTTGAGTGATGGCTCGAAGATCAATGCCATCCTCCAAGTCAGAAAATTGAGATGCCTCTGTTGCTCCTCCCCTTCTCTTGCCCCTGCATTCAGTCAGGCTCCACATCCTAAAGAACTGAACTGCTTCGTATTTTACAGCACGTGCTCTCATCCTCATGTATACTTCCTTGTCCTTCCACCTAATCTACCTGCCTGTGTTGGACATCTGACTTTTCCAGGATCTGGCTCCTCTCTTCCTATTTTGGGAATCACTGACCCCATGGCCACACAGAATCCTGATGACATTTGTCAGCTTCTTCTGCAACTAGATGTGGCCATGTCACCAAGCTATGGACGATGGCTTTTAAGTGGAAGTGAGATACACAACATCCAGGTTGGGCTCTTAAAAGGAAAAAGCATACCATCTCTCTCTCTCTTTTTTTTTTTCTTCCTCCTGTGGCTGGAATGGAAAAAAGTGATGATGGGAACTGCGGCAACTATCTTGGGTTATGAAATAGAAACTATGTGTGGAGGATTGCAGAGGAAAAATACTGAGGGAGGCTTAGAACAGTTCTGGGTTCACAGAGGAGAGCTGCCAAACCAATCTGGACCTTTATATGAAGGAGAAAAAATGTCAGCCTTGTTTCAAGTCACTGTTGAATTTGGTCTTTGTTGCTTCAGCCGAACAGATACTCTAACTAATACTCTGTTGATGAAGTCAAAGAGGCCAGCTATCCTTCATAGTGACTGAGCAATCAAGGCAGATGGCTGAGGGCTGACCATCCTGTGCTTCAGCTGGGGTGATTGGGGCTAATTTCAGGTCAGCAATGGCCATGATGTCCTACCACAGCCAAATCTTCTTGGTCAAACTGTTCCAACTCTGAGACAATTACTGTGCTTCCTGCAAACTGCCTTTGCAGTAGTTTCCAAGCCTGCTCTTCCAGCCTCTTGATAACTTGGTGAACTCCTGATATCTTCCCAATAGATTCCCTCTTTTTCTTTATGTGAGTAGAATAGGTTTATGTGGCTTGCAACAAAAAACCAAAATTCCAAATTGATGCACTGCATTCCAATTTCACTTTCTTCTAAAGAAAGGGCACTGATGCCTGTGTTGTATTTGTAAACAGAAGTCTTACCCTGCATTTTCTCTGCTGAATACACAACAGGGGTTCTTCAGCCATTTCTGGCAGGATGACCTCCACAGTAAGGAAGCCTTCCAGGATCTGGTGCAGCCTCCCTCCCCAGTTTTCTCTCTTGCTCCTGTCTCTACACGTCACAGTTCAGCCATACTAATCACTTGGCAGTCAGTGTCTGCACCTCCCCTACCCTTCTGCTTGGGACTCCCAGCCCCTCCTCATACCTGCTCATCACTTCCCATGTAAGAGATACCTTAGGGTTCCTTGCCCCCATAAATCTTTCCTAACTGCCCCCTATGCCAGTCACCCCTGGTCAATTGCCATCTCCGTCCTTTCAGCTGCACAGTGCACTTTTCTTAACCTCACCAGGATCCCTTCTGTGTGCTCACCTGTCTTCAAGAATGCCTTCCTCATCTTGTGTTATCTAGTTTTCTATTTCTAGCATCTTCATATCTGTGGGGCTTGATATACATGCGTTGTGTGAAAGTAAACTATTATCCTGTAAAATATTTGAAAAGTTCTTTTGCTTTTTTTTTTTTAGGGCCACACCCAAGGCATATGGAGGTTCCCAGGCTAGGGGGGCAAATCTGAGGTACAGAGGCCAGCCTACACCACAGCCACAGCAACGCAGGATCCTTAACCCACTGAGGAAGGCCAAGGATCGAACGGTTCCTAGTTGGATTCGTTTCTGCTGCCCCCCAGCGGGAACTCCTGAAAAGTTAAAAAATGAGTCAGTAGGTGGCAGCCTAGTCATTCTGTTAAAACCAATCATGGCACTCCTAGAATGTTTTTCCAGATCCACGTGAGCCAGCAGATGGCATTCTCTGACACAAAAGCTCTTGCTCACTGAGAGTCCCTGCTTCCTTTATTCCCATCCTGGCTCCTTGCAAGAAATTGTGGAGGCAGTGTATTGTATCATAATATATGCATATGCACATCTCTACTAGAAATTGAAACCATCTACGCATACAGTTTACTATTTTTTAAAGTTTTTCTTTTTCTTTTTAGGGCTACACCTGGGGCATATGGAAGTTCCTGGGCTAGGGGGAGAATTGGAGCTAGAGCTCTGCTGGCCTAGGCCACAGCCACAGCAATGCATCTGTGACCTACTTGCACAGCTTGCAGCAATGCGGGATCCTTAACCCACTGAGCAAGGCCAGGGATGGAACCTGCATCCTCATGGATACTATGTCGGGTTCTTAACCTGCTAAGCCACAGTGATAACTCCCCATAGTTTACTATTAATAAGACTTTACCATTCACTGTCTTCACCAAGTCTTTGCTGTTCTAGGAAACTCTTGCCCAAGGAAGATAAAAGTTGCAAAATCAGACTCTTCAGCTTTCCAGTAGATGGCATCAAACAGCTGTTTACTCCGCAGGCCTCTATGAAATCCTTGCTGTCCACTGATCCTTAATTATTATTATAATCTTCACCAAATCCTAATCAAGTCTTTACACTGAAAGACTCACCTTGTACCAAACCCCAAAACATCATAAATATTTCATAAATAAATATTTGCCCCTGGCTTTGAGCTACAAATAGGACTTAATCTAGCTAGTTATGTGTGTCCTTTGTGGCTATGAGCAAATCAATTCAACTTTGCCTGATTAACTATTTGTTTTGGAGTTCCTGTCGTGGCTCAGTAGTTAATGAACCTGACTAGTATCCATGAGGACTCGAGTTCGATCCCTGGCCTCACTCAGTGGGTTAAGGATCCAGCTTTGCCATGAGCTGTGGTGTAGGTCAAAGATGCAGATTGGATCCACAGTAAAACAAACAAACAAACAAAAAAACCCACAATTTGTTTTATTGGTAGCGGTGGGGGGAATATTTGTCAGTATATATAAACCTGAGCATTCAGTTGTTCTCTAGGGTTTTGCTACGCAAAATGTAGGGTTTGTTAAAATGCCTCGGCACGCACACCAGTCCCAGAATCAGGATCTGCACTTTACCACGATGTCTTGATGATCCTGTGCTTCCTTCAGATAGAGAAGTCGGTGAAGTCGGAAATGTGTTGTTCTCAGGGCATTACCTCATTCTCTTTGAAAGAGTGAGTGCAAACTGAATGTTTAAGCTTTAAAGAACAGTTTCTTTTCCTTTCATTTTTAGCTGAAATTTATCTAGTTAGTATTAAAACCAACAGAATACAAGGAAGATTTGGATTCAAGCCTCTGCTTCATTAAGAAATTCTTCAGTTTTGTTTTAGACAGAACTACCTGCAAGGGATGGATGGGTTTTTTGAGTAATGGGGGAAAAAACACTGCTGAATTCACTTAAATAACTTTTTAAACCCCCTGCTGTGGTATTTTATTTTTTTAAATTTATTTTTATTTTTGTCTTTTTGGGGGCATACCTGCAGCATATGGAGGTTCCCAAGCTAGGGGTTGAATCGGAGCTGTGGTTTCCAGTCTATGCCACGGCCGCAGCAATGTGGGGTCTGAGCTGCTTCTGTGACCTACACCACAGCCTCGTGGCAACACTAGATTCCCAACCCACTGAGCAAGGCCAGGGATCGAACTCGTGTCCTTATGGATACTAGTCAGGTTTGTTAACCACTGAGCCATGACGGGAACTCCCCCCACTGTGGCTTTTGAAAATACTACACTGGGGAGTTCTCATTGTGGCTCAGCGGTAGTGAACCCGACTAGTAACCATGAGATTTCAGATTTGATCCCTGGCCTCGCGCAGTGGGTTAAGGATCTGGCGTTGCCATGAGCTGTGGTGTAGGTTGTAGACACAGCTCGGATATGGCGTTGCTGCGGCTGTGGTGTAGGCTGGCAGCTGTAGCTCCGATTTAACCCCTAGACTGGAAACTTCCATATGCAGCAGGTGCAGCCCCCCCCACAAAAAATTAAAATACTATGCATGGTATATCATAATATATGGAGCCACAGCCAACAGTCACATGATAAGATGCTCAACATCACTAATCATCAGGGAGATGCAAATTAAAACCACAATGAAATATCACCTCATACCTATCGGAATGGCTATTATCAAAAAGACAAGAAATAACAAGGGTTGGTGAGGCTGTCGAGAAAAGGGAAACCTCGTGTGCTGTTAGTGGTAATGTAAACAGAGTAGCCATTATGTAAAAAAGTATGGAGGTTCCTCAAAAAATTACAGATAGAATTACCATATGATCCAGCAATTCCACTTTTGAGTATTTATCAGGAATGAACAAAAACACTAATTTGGAAAGTTATATGCACCCCAGTGTTCACTGCAGCATTATTCACAGTAGCCAAGATATGGAAGCAGACTAGCTAAACATTAATAAATGATCTATATGGATAAAGAAAATGTAGTATATGTAGATATAAACAATGGGATATTACTCAGCCCTAAAAAATAAAATCTTGCCATTTGGGACAATGTGGATGGACCTAGAGAATATGCTATGTGAAATAAGTTGGACAGAGAAAGACAAATACTCTATGATTTCAATTATGTGTGGAATCTAAAAAAATAAAACAAAGCTAATGAACAAACGTAGCAAAACAGAAAAAGACTCATAGACACAGAGAACAAACTGGTGGTTGCCAGAGGGGAGAGGAGGAGGGAGGATGGGTAAAATAGATGAAAGGGATTAAGAAGTATACTCTTCCAGTTATAAAATAAACAGTTCACAGGGATGTAATGTACAGCATAGGGAATAGTCAATAATATTGTAGTAATTTTGTATGGTGATAGAGGTTGCTATACTCATAGTAGTGATCATTTCACAATGTACAAAAATATCAACTCACTGTGTTGTAACCTAAAACTAATAGGTTTTTTTTAAAAAATGGAGCTATGGGTTTGTATTTCCCAGAAACAGTGCTTAATCCACAGGCACAGTGTGCACTCAGTGACATTTAGGCAGCCGTTGAAACAAGAGTTATTTTTTTTTTTAAAGTATTTTAAATCTGGGAGTTCTCTTTGTGGCTCAGTGGGTTAAGAACCCAACTAGTATCCATGAGGATGCGGGTTCCATCCCTGGCCTCACTCTGTGGGTTAAAGATCCAGTGTTTCTGCAAGCTGCAGCGTAGGTCACAGATGCGGCTTGGATCTGCTGTTGCTGTGGCTGTGGTGTAAGCCCGTAGCTGCAGTTCCAACTTGACCCCTAGCCTGGGAATGTGCTCCATGTGTGGCCCTAAAAAGAAGAAAGAAAAAAATAATAAAAAAAAGTATTTTAAATCTGGGTTTGTTATTTGTCTCATACTCTGTTACATCTTGTATTAGTCTCTTTTTTTGAGATGTGAGCCCCATTTATCTTAGAGGTTTTCACTGATAAACCAAATACTTGCAATGGAAAGAATATGTTATTTGAGATCAGGAGACATAGATTAAAATCACAGTTCTGCCGTTTCCTGGCTGTGTGACTTGTGGCTATTCCCTTAATCTCTCTAAGTCTCACTTTTCTCATCTTTTTTTTTTTTTTTTTTTTTTTTTTTTGTCTTTTTGCCTTTTCAGGGCCGTTCCCCTGGCACATGGAGGTTCCCAGGCTAGGGGTCGAATTGGAGCTGTAGCTGCTGGCCTACACCAGAGCCACAGGATCCGAGCGCGTCTGCAACCTACACCACAGCTCACGGCAACGCCGGATCTTTAACCCACTGAGCAAGGCCAGGGATTGAACCTGCAACCTGATGGTTCCTAGTCGGATTCATTAACCACTGCGCCACGACGGGAACTCCACTTTTCTCATCTTAAAATGAGGAAGATGTTATCCAGGTTCAAGGGCTGATTTGGAGATCAACAGAGATAAAGTCTGATAAAATTCTTAAACCAAACGTTGCACTAATGGTCATTTATCTCAAACACACAGCATCCACATATGAATAGGCAGTACAATCATGGATATTAATGAATTAATTAATGTATCACATCATTTTAATAGAAAGGAAAGATCGGTGTTTCTAGAGATAATGGTTTCCCACTCAAAAAACTGTTTATAATGGTGGTAAATTCTGGGAACTTAGGAAGTGTGATAAGCATGTGGTTTTGGCCAGGGCTATCTCATCACATAGCCAACATTAGTTACCCACCTAATTCTGCATCAGACAGGCTACATCTATTTTGTTTAAAGTATTAAGTTAGAGGAGTTCCCACTGTGGCTCAGCGAAAACAAATCTGAATAGCATCCATGAGGATGCAGGTTTGATCCTTGGCCTTGCTCAGTGGGTTAAGGATCTGGGGTTGCTGTGGCTGTGGTGCAGGCCAGCAGCTGTAGCTCTGATTCGACCTCTAGCCTGGGAACCTCCATATGCTGCGGATGCGGCCCTAAAAAGACCAAAAAAAAAAAAAAAAAAAAGAGTTAAGTCAGAAAGGGCACCTATCTGCTATTGAATTTCCTTTCTTTAAGTCAGCCTCTCTGAAAACCTCACAATCCACTATTCTTTTTCTATCACTACCTACTGACTTTATTCCCCCCCTCACCCCATGCTTGTTGCTGTGTGCAATTACACAAGCTTTCACTAAGGCTTGCCTACACATTCTTGGACCTCCTGTCCTTTTGTGCAGAAAAGAACAAAGGTGAACTCAGACTGAACTGCCCAGGTGAGTAGATGTCCACAGGGCATAACTTATCTAGTTTGTGTTTGAGAACTGGGTGTTGTGCCTTGGCTGTTGTGCAAGCACTGAAAGTACTAGGACATTACCCAACAGTATCCACCAGTGATCCCATACACATTTCTACTAATGAATTTTGGTGTGACTCAGTCAGAAAAACAACAGAAGTGGGAAGCAGGGGCCCTTGAGTTTGGGGTCTGCCATTATGTTACTATGTGATAAACCAGGAGCCCCAGAGTTCTGGGATGCATATGAGTCCTAACTCAGCCAGTGATTAGTTATTTTGGCCTTGGATGAGTTACTTAACTTCTCTGGACCTAAATTTCTTCCTGTGAGTACTGGATTAGGTTCTAGGATGCCTTTTAGCGATCTAGTCCTCACATTCTATGGAACAGGCATAGCCAGGGTGACCAAGTGACACAGTGATTGCCCCAGGAAACAGACGCTTGCTCTGAGACTAATTTGGGCGGTGGTTCCAGGGTAACATTTATAGGGCAAGTGACTCAGAAAAGCAGCAGATGGCACAAGAAAAAATCTGGGTCTTACGGGGATATAATCAGCCCATAACATGTCCATCCCCGCCAGTTCCCACCCTACATGCACCCATGTTCCTCTGTGAATGTTCTTTTTTTAATATATAGATGAGAGAGTCTGTTCCTTCTCCTTTTCCAAATCATCTTTTGCACTGCCACAAGAATTATCTTTGGGAAATGCAAATAAGATCCTATCCCTCCTCTGTGTTAAACTGCTGATGAGTCCAGCAGATATTAAAGATGGTTTTCTCAAGCAAAAGAGTTGGGAGTGGAGGTGAAGGTGGGGCCAGCAGGATGGTGGGTGAGTCAGGGGGTAGATAGATAGGGTCAGTATGATGGTTTAGCTCGGGGCTTTAAGAGGATTTTTGATGTTATCTCTAAATGAGGTTTATACATATAGTTATAGGTATACACTAATGGGGTTGAAGATGTTCATTGTAAGACTTACTTAATTTATTTGTTTTCTTTTGGCCATGCTTGTGTATTCAGAAGTTCCTGGGCCAAGGATTGAAACTGAGCTGGATCCTTAACTGGCTAGCCAACCAAGGAACTGCCTGTAAGACCTTAAACTTGCATTCCATTCCTGGAGGATCACACTGCTTGTAATGTAAATGACAATTTATTTACAAATTAAAAAATGATTATTTTTTTAAAAAAATGTAATTATGTAAATAGCATGATACAATATTTTTGTGCTTGGCATTTCTAAATTTTTTTAAAAAACATCATAGGCAAGATGGAAGTGACTGATGGCCTTTCTTGACTTGTGAGATTCCTAGGCAAAATGGACAATGCAAAATAAGTTACTATCACACACCCACAAGGTCAGTAAAAATTTAACAGGGGGTCACACCAAATACTGGTGAGGGTGTGCAGCACTGCAAACTCTCATATACTTGTGGTAAGAACTTAAGTTGGTACAATCTCTTTGAAAATTAAATTTTAATTATTTAGTACAATTGAATATATACATATTGATGGCCCAGCAATTCTACTCTAGGGTATCTGTCTTAGAAAAACTCTTGCACATATTCACTAAGAAAACTGAATAAGAAGGTACTTAGTGGGCTGTTTGTAATAGTCCCAAACTGGAAAAAAATCTTATACCTATAATACTACAATAGGAAAATGAATTTTGGAAAAAATATAAAATATCATACAGCATAGAGCAAAGGAACTGAATAATCTAAAGCTATATCAAAACAATATGGTTGTATTGCACAAATATAACATTAAGTGAAAAGAGAAAAGCCCAACTAATACACATATAAAGTTGAAAACCCTCAATGTCCAGAACAATTCAAAGTTGGATCTCAAAGCGATATTTCACACCCATGTTCATTGCAGCACTATTCACAATAGCCAAGAGGTGGAAGCACCTAAAGGTTCACTGACAGGTGAGTAGATAAAGAAAATGTGGTATATACATTCAATGGAATATTATGCCACCTTAAAAAGAAGGAAATTATGTCACATAGTACAGTATGGACGAACCTTGAGGACATTGTGCTAAAATAAAACATTCACAAAAGGACAAATGTGATACGATTTCACTTACAAGGAAGTACATAAAGTTGTCAAACTCACAGAAAAAAAAGTAGAAAGACAGTTGCCAAGGGCTAGGGAGAGGGAGGGGGATTAATACTTAGTGGGTATACAGTTTCAGTGTTGTAGGATGAAAAAGTTCTAGAGATCCATAGCACAGCAATGTGAGTATACTTAACACGACTGAAATCTATGTTTAAAAATGGTTAAGATGGCTTTATAGTTTCCTTGGCTTTGACACTGTGCTAAAGCAATTTCTGTTCTTTTCCCATGCACTGAAGGGAATTTTCATCCTCTTTAAATGTATTCAGAAAGTTAGCACATTATATTTACCTATATTAAAGGGTATGATTGATCCAGAGTATCCCTTAATTTTTTTTTTTTTTTACTTTGTCATGAATTATAGTTGTACCTAATTGAAGAACTCTAGTGCTGAGGTAGTTTTGTGATTGTGTGTTTATTATTAGGGTCTTCATCCCAGAAGAATAACAGGAGGACTGAAAATTGCAAAGGAAAAGGCACTTCAGTTTTTGTGGAACAAGTAAAAAGTAGTGAAGAAATGGACAAGGAAACACTTATAGATGTGGCCAGAACTGTCTATTTGTACTAAAAACTTGCTGATGTCCTAATAGAGGCTATTGTGGACTCCTTTTAGGCCACTTAAGAAAAAAAATACAGGTGTTCCAATTGTGGTGCAGTGGGTTAAGGATCTGGTGTTGCTACAGCTGTGGTATAGGTCACAGTTCCAGCTTGTATTTGATCCCTGGCCTGGGAACTTCCATATTCTGCAGGTGTGGCTGAAAATGAAAAAAAAAAAAAATTAAAAAAAAGTAATATGAACCTATTGACTTTGTGAATTAATAAAGGGAAACATTAAAATGAAGTCAGGACAAATGATATCACTTATATATGGCATCTAAAAATAATACAAATGAACTAATTTATATGGTACAAACTCAGACTTTGAAAACAAACTTATGGTTACCAAAGGAAAAAGGTGATGGGGGGTAAATTAGGAGTTTGGGATTAACATACATACACGACTATATATAAGATGGTTAATCAACAAGAACCTACTGTATAGCACAGGGAACTCTACTCAACATTCTATGGTAACCTGTATGGGAAAATAATCTGAAAAAGAATGGATATATATTGCTGTACACTTGAAAGTAGCACAATATTCTTTTTTTTTTTTTTTTGTCTTTTTGCTATTTCTTGGGCCGCTCCCGCGGCATATGGAGGTTCCCAGGCTAGGGGTCCAATCGGAGCTATAGCCTCTGGCCTAGGCCAGAGCCACAGCAACGCAGGATCCGAGCCGTGTCTGCAACCTACACCACAGCTCACGGCAACGCCAGATCATTAACCTACTGAGCAAGGGCAGGGACTGAACCACAACCTCATGGTTCCTAGTCGGATTCGTTAACCACTGCACCACGACGGGAACTCCCTAACACAATATTCTAAATCAACTATACTCCAATATAAAATAAAAACTAAATAAATAAAAAAAGAGTCAGAAAGCCAAAAGAAAGAGCTGTCATACATATACTACTTAAGGTCAATACAAATCCCAAGTGAAGAGATATACCTCGAATCTCTGGCAGGAAGTGACACTACTACTGCCAAAAGGAGGAAGATTTTCTCCTTTTCTGGCAACAGTGCCGCTGATGAGAGACACTCACAACTCAGCCAATGAAAAGCCACTCTACTTCAAAGTTTCCTCCAATGAACCTTGTGTTTATAACACTCCCAAATTCCCTTTCTCTATAAAATAATTTCTTCTCTTTCGTTTTGCTGGGCTTGCATGGGGTCACCATGCTGCATGTCCCAAATTGCACTTCTTTGCTGCACCTGAGTCAACCCATTTTGCTGGTAAAATCACTGGTCGATTTAATGTTTTAAGTTAATCTCTTTATTTATAGTTGAGATTATGGAGATGAAACATAAATCTGGGACTGACACAAACTTAATCAGAAGTCTTGTTTCAAACTTAATTTCATCCTAATATGAAAGAACAGAGCAGAAATTGCATACATCTTCATATGCAGTGTGTTATTAGAATATGAAAAAACAGAAATGAATTCTAGCATTTTACTAATTGTACTGAAGTATATGCACATAGACAGGCCATTTTTACCCAATAAACAGGAATGCTATCCAAACCGAACTTAACAGAGCAGGAGAGAATAAGCTGCAGGAAGGTTAGGGGTGGGGAGGAGCAGAAGCAAGGAGAGTGTAGTGTTTGGGAGAACTTAAAGTACTTCCATGTGACCGATGTTTACTTTGTGCGTTTATGGGTGGTAGGTGCAGTGACCCTGGTGCAAGAGGGTTTAAGACTGTTGGTGCCAAGAAATCCATCTGGGGAAGTAGCCAAGGCATTTTCATTAAAAGTATGGACTTTATTCAAAGGCAATGGGGAAACCAGGGAAAAGTTTTAAGTGGGACAAGGAGGCAAAAGAATGTGTGGTCTTTAGAAAAAAGATCTATACTGTGTTCACTAAATTGGAGGGGGCAGGATTGAAGGCAAGAAAGCAACTAGGAGGGTACTGCTAGTTAAACATGACAACATGTCAAAGGGGAATGGAAGGAAGACACAGATGTAAAAGACACTTGAGAAACAGAATCAACAGAGTTTAATTTATTCAATCTGTGGGATAAGGGAAAAAAGGGAGAGGTAACACTTGACAAGTTTGGGGTCAGAGTAGAGATGAGTGGCAGAGATGAGTAGGGAGTAGGAGAAATTAGAATCATCACTGAGATGGGTGACTCGGGAGGTGGACCAGGTTCTGGGGAGAGAAGGTGAGCCCTGTTTTGAACTTACTAGATTTGAGGCCCTTGTAGAAAAACCCACTAGACAGTTAATATGTCAGTCTGGCGTTTGAAGATTGATTGGATCTAAAGACATAAAAGCTCCATTACAGCATGACTTTGTTACTGAACCAAACTGGGACCCTTTTTCCCTTGGATAGTGGGGCCCTTTTATCCTTAAAGTTTAGTTATTAATATTTTGGGTGGGAGAGTTATGAAAGCTTATAGCACCCGGGAATGAGTGACCAGTGAAGGTAAGCAGTGTCCCAGGGGGAAAGCTATACTCCAAATTACATTGCATGCAGGGAAGTCCCTCTACCAATGAAGAGTGTGGGAAGATCTTTTTGAAAAATGTCATCCATGGTGTCAGTTTAGCATTTTTTATACCCTGAGTCTTTTTTTTTTTTTTTTTTTTTTTTTTTCCTTTTGCTTTTTAGGGCAGAACCAACAGCATATGGAAATTTCCAAGCTAGAGGTGGAATCTGAGCTACAGCTGCCGGCCTATACCACAGTCACAGCAACATGGGATCTGAGCCACATCTGTGACCTATACCACAGCTCACGGCAATGCCAGATCCCCAACCCACTGAGCAAGGCCAGGGATGGAACCCTAATCCTCGTGGATACTAGTTGGGTTCGTTTCCGCTGCGCCACAATGGGACCTCCCATACCCTGAGTCTTTTACAGTCTTTTCTGAAGGTGGTTCCTCTAGTTTCTTTTCTAACTTCTCTAAAAAAATTATCTGTCAGGGCCGCAGCAGGAGCTAGAAATGCTCTCCTTCCTAGTGTGCCCTCACCCCTCACCCTTTTTCTCTCTCTCTTTAGGTATCCCTTAAAATTAAAAGCAAGAAATTTCCACAAACAGCCAAATCTAGATTCTGGTTTGTTTTAGACATGAATATCACTTTACATAGTCTTAATATAAATCTATGGAACCAAAGTTATGCTGAGACATACAAGAAAAAAACATGAGACAACCAAAGAAAACAAAACAGAAAAAGCCACCATAGGTCCATGAGGAAAGAAAAAAATTGAACTACCTTTTTTTTTTTTTTTTTTTTTTTTTTGTGCACCTGTTATGTATTTCAGCCTTTTGATATGTATTAGGTTTTGTTATCTTACTTGACATCATAGTGTTGTAAAGGGTATTATCATTTCCATTTTTTTTTCATTTGGGGAAATCGATTCAGAAAGAATAAGCAATAGCTAACTTTGAAACATATAATTGTTTTCTATTTTAGCTCCTCATGAAAATGTTATGTTTTTAGAAGCAAATTTGTAATATCAGAACTATCACTTTTCCTTCAACACAAATCAATATAGAAATTTTTACTGTTCAGTTTTTAAAACATGAGTTTTCCCATTTAAACTACTGGTTCTCAGTCAAGGAAGTTTTCTCCCCCAGGGACATTTGTCTGTGTCTGAAATCATCTTTGGCCATCACAATTTAGGGAGGGGCTGCCGGCATGGAGCTGGTAGAAGCCAGGAATAATATATCCTGTAGTCACAGGAGCCCCCACAACAAAAGAATTTTCCCCAAATACCAATAATGCTAAGGTTGAGAAATCCTGATTTAAGCTGAAAATAAAATTATTAGATGTAAGTTATTAAATGCTGACTTTTCAATGTGTGCTTTTGCATAATTTTTATTTAGAATTAATATGATTTCTTGAGTAGTAACATCTCTTTGTTCTCTGCTTTAGTAATTAAAATAGAGTAAATCTCAGTTTAATTCTACACTCTGAAGTAGGGACCAGAAATTCCTATTTAGCAAGTCACACTGCGGATCTGAAGGAAGGAGGATTTGCCCCCCAATTACAGGATGGAGCCCAGGCTCCCTAACATGACATTCAAGGTACCCCATCTCCCTCTAGCTTCTCAGCAAATCTCCAGTCCTGAGAGGTGTGCTATCGACTCACCAAACTCACCACTTTGTTTTAAACTCATTTGGCCTTTAATATGCTTCAAATATTCCCCCCAATTGCTCTTTAATGTTTATCCCACCCCTTACTGGCAAATCCCCTGTCTGTGATGTGTCTCAGGCCAGGCTGGCCTCAAGATCTTCCTTCCCCCAAGGTATGGTTACTTAAGTTTACACTCTATCTCCATGGATTTAACTCAGACATGCATCTTAGGTACCGTGATTTCTTTGTATGCCTCTTATGAGTCTTTGAAATCTGGAGAGGGAGAATGTGTGTAATTTTCATCTTTTTCTGAGCATCGTTCATCATCCTGCCTGGCACGAAGTAGATGCTCAGAAAAAGATGGTTGAGTGGGGATTGTGGGGTCAGGGTGAGACCTGGAGTCAGACAGTTAAAAGAAAAAACGAAAAAATCTAATTTCCTTATTGTAGACAGAAGAACCAGAACAAAACTGTTCCTTTCTGTTAGTGGAAGCAATTACATAAAGAATTCCTATTGCAGGGCCTCAAGGAAGAATAAGGATTTCTTATCCTTCCAGTGGAATCCCCTGGGGTAAAATATCACTTCAGACCCCTCCCACCCAAAGGCTCTTTGCTTAATCTTTTCTTAGTGGTTGACAATAGCCGTCTGGTGCAACATGGCTCCAGGCTAGAAGGTCCTTTCTCTGTTTTAATTTCCTAGTTGTCAATGTTCATACCAAATGCCACTGTCTCCAGTACAGGCTTCTCAATCCCTGATTTCAATCACTTGTCCTTCTGAACTTTCAGCATTGTTTTCTCTTCGTTTTCCTGCTTCGATAGGTATCTGCCTCCTAAACTAGATTGCAAAATCAAGGCCTAGGGTCCTCTGCTCTTCTCTTCCCTTTTTTTTTTTTCCTCTCAAATGAGGATGGAGAAGGTAAGAAGAGAGATTACTCTTTCTTCTTAATTTTGCACAATGTAAGTGCCCAATGCATATTTGTTGAGGGAAAAAAATGATGAGCAGTATTTAGTGTTCTATTTCCCTGCTTCCAGCCTTAGGAATGATTAATATTTTGTGAAAGTGGACTTGTTGCTGAATCAAGCTATAGAAGAGCAGCCATATTAATGGTTTAGGTATTACTGTTTTGACTATAGAGACTTACTAGACCTAGGAACGAGTTACCAGTGAATGCTGGTAGTGAGCCAGTGGAAATCAATACTTGAAATAATGTCAAATGGAGATGATTCCTGCCACTAATGGGTCTTTGTGAATAACGATACCCATGGTGTAAGCTTAGCATCATTCTTACCCTCTGCAGCTTCTTCAGTCTTTCTGGAACACGGTTTCTTCAGGGTCTCTCCTGTCTCTTCTTATCTTTGTTTCAGCTTTTTGGTGCTTCTTGGTGAGGTTCTTGCACAACCCTTTCTGACTCTTCTTTCTCCCGGCTCCCTTCATCTCCTCGTCACTCCCCTGAGTCCTAGTTTTTCCACCAGCTTCACTTAGCCGCCTTCTTTAGCTTACTTCAAAAATAGTTACTGAATAAATCCATCAATAACTGCATGAGTATTCGATCCCCCTTTGCTCTAATCACTCTGGGTCTTACTCCTTTGTGTTAACATTTAACTGCTTCCTTCCTCTCCAAGGATCGTGTCTGACTCTTCTTTCCCGTCTCTACCATACCCAGCCTAGCACAGAATTCAAAATAAATACTTGTACTGGGGGAGAAGGAAAGGACAGAACTCTTCTGGGTGGGCGGTTCTGGGTACATGTGCCTTGGAGCTAGGCCTTGGCAGGATGAGCTTCCAGGATACTCCATTGCCTTGATTCTGCTCCTAAGCAGATGCATTTGAACTGTGCTACTGCAGATACCTAGGAGCAGCGGGGCTGGAGGCCTTGAGGAACAATCCACCAGATTAGAACAGTAACACAATGAGCTTTTATGAGTATGCAGTCTATAAAAATCTGGCTTCCTAGGTACTCAAGGCAAGGCACACCCTGCTAGGAATTTTGTTTATGTGTGCTCTTTAAATAAATAAATGATTTGTAGATCTAGATATATAGCCATGAACAACAGCACACACAAACACGTTGCACTGAAAAGACAGCTGAGGAATTTGAACACTTGACACCTGGCTCTGGACCCTTCTTTTTGGGTCTCTAATCTGACACGATTTTGGAAGTAATTTCAAGTCCTAACAACATGTGATTCTAAATCATCCCTGTTTTCCTGTGCCATCCATTATGTATGGATTTCCTCTGTTCTGTCTGTGGAAGCAGGACAAATGTTACGGTGGCTCAAGCTTGCTCCTGGATGGCAAGTCCCATGGGTCTGTGTGTTCCAGGCTCAGCTACTCATTAACTATGTGGCCTCAAATAAGTAGTTGAGCTTTTCATTTTCTTCATTCATTGTGTTCATACATTGGGAATAATATCACCCACTTTATGGAACTGCTGTGTAGATAAATATGTTTTGTTGATTTGAATTAAATATACTCATACTAGCCCTTGGAACAGTGATTGGCACAGAGGAAAGTGTTTAACAGATGTTAGCATAGATATTAGCCGTTTTTCTAGCAGATTGATTCCTAAATTCTGTTTTGCTTAAGCTAAACTTCAGCAGTGACCTTCCTTGAGTCCATGGCAGAGGCTCCATGGAAAATCAGGGAATAACATGGAACATACCTTAAATCCATTTGAAAAATGTTGCTGTTTTGCAATGATGATTTTTTTTTTTTTTTTTTTTTTTTTTTTTTTTTTTTTTTTTTTGGCTGTGCTTGCTATATGTGGAAGTTCCCCTGGCCAGTGATCAAACCCGAGCCATGGCAGTGACTGAGCCACAGCAGTGACAACATGAGATCCTTCATCATGAGGCCACCAGGGAACTCCCTGAGATATGATCTTTATTTCTCATGATCAAGCCATATTGAAGCAGAAGTTCCAGAATAGGAAAATCAGTGATGTGTCCCTGTATCTTTTCGATTCACCTATGTCCCTTTCAGAATCCATCTAGGTCTGTGGCTCTTTCCCCAACACACAGAGTCCTGTCTCACTTCTCTGCCTCACTTTTCTCCTTAGCACTTGTGTGGTACAGCATATGAAGTATATACATTTTTTTCTTTCTATTCCTTTTACTTGTCAGTTGTCTCCTCTATAGGATAATGCTTCTTTAGGGCCAGAAACTTTGTTTTGGACTTTGCTTCGTCCCTAGCACCTAGAACAGGCCTTGGTTTCTTACAAGTACTCAATGAATATTTTTTGAATACACGAAGTCTGGTGTATACATTTGTGTTAATGCAAGTTTCTCTCTAGTGTTTATTAATTTTACTCGTACTTTATTGGGAGAAGACCAGGCAACAGTGTGAAAACAATTAACCAAGTCCACTCCCATGTCACCTGAGGGCCTTTGTACTTACTGTCCCTGCTGCCTAGAATACTTTCTCCAGAATGCATACATCTCCTTCCCTCACTTTGTTGAAAACCTTTCTGAGAGAGATCTTCTAAGAGCCCATATATAAAATAGCATATCCACTAACTTCTTCCAGGCCTGTTACACCAGTACTACCTGTAAGGCTTCTTTATACAACCCTTAGTATACAGGTAGAGTCACACAAGAGGAATTTGGTACTGTTTCTTTATAGCCTTTGGCAAGTTATATACATCATTTTGCATTTGCTTCCCTGTCCCTCCACCCCCATTACAGATTATTGTATTATAGGTGTTGCCCACATGGCTCTTAAAATCAGGATGACGTATTGCCAGTGCAACCTTAAAGCACAACTTAAAAAATTCTTTATTTCCTCTGTGTCTTCTCTGTCACTCCTTCATGAATTTAAATTCTATTTTATCCCTTGACAAAAGTTCTTGAAAAAAAAAAAAGATTGAGAAAAAAGGATTGCCTTCTTTTCCTTCTACCAGGAACTTCTCCTTATAACACCCACCCCCTTCACAGGGCAGCACACATCCTTGGGCTGTCATGACTTCATGCTTTCCTTGCATCCTTCCAAGGTCACGGAGGGTGTCCCTTGTGCAGGTTCCCCCTTAAACAAATGGCACTATAGTTCACTGCCTGCTTGTTTCTCTTCCTTTCTCAACTGTATGCTCCCTAATGGCGGTGATCATGTCTTATGCACCACTGTAGGCTCTGTGCTTTCCACGGGGCCTGGACTATGAGGCACACAAGGTGCTCTTTGTTAAACAAATGAATGAAAGACCACCAGGGACATGTAGGGTTTCATGTCTTTGTCTGTCCTTGCTTGAAGTGTTTTCCTCCTCTTCTTCGACATTTTAAGCTTAAGATGCACAGTCCTACACTGTAGTCTTGTCCCATTGGGTCAGGAGCTCACTGAGGATCAAAGAGGAGAATCTTGTCTCTTTGGTACTTAGGACAGAGCCTGACTCAACTGGTGGTGTGGGAATGTATCCAGAAATTCTAAGGAATGCATCTTCTCTTCTTTTTTCTCCTCCATCTCCTCATTATCACCATCAATATATTCTTCACAGCTCTGGACACACAAACAGGGGTAACAGTGTGCTCCTCCCCTCCCCTGATAGAGATTATGAATTTAGTCTTAGAAACATAACAACAATAAAAAAGATAAATGACAAGCTGTGTGCCAAATTCATGATGCCAACCCCAAGTTCTCTAGGATGAACAGATTGTGGGTTGGACGGGTTGGAAGCAGCTTCTTGGCCTTTGAAGGGGGCATGTGGGAGCTGGGGTGGTGAGGCCCTGGGCCCAGAGTTGAGCTACACTGCTGATCCAGGGGTTGGCTCTGTGACCAGCAGGTGCTGAGCAAGTGGTCTGGGCTCAGGTTACACTCAAGAGAGGCTTGAGAAGCCCCTGGGAAGTGCTTCTGCTCAGGGTGGAATGGCTGAAGGAACAGGAGGAGAAATGGATTGAGGGGACCTGTGAGGTAGTTGGAACAGTTGGCCATGGCCGCTGTGACTCCCTGGATTCCCTTAACTGGTGGGAGTGCTCTGTGCCTGTGCACAATCTAAGGGAAGGATTGCAAGTCTCTCCCAGAGCCTGTGTGGAGGCTTCTGAGCCTCTTAGCCGAGGTCCAGGAGCAAAGGACCTGTCAGGTGAGACCTGGGCAATGAAAACCATGAAGAGGTCCCAATAGTCCCCAAGAAGCTTGGGGCATGTGCAGTGACCAATATAATCTGTGGGAGAGGCGGTTGGTCTTCTCTGCTTCTTGTTGTCCATTTCCCACTTACTCTCCCAATGACTTGGGTGCAGTGCATGTGTCCAGGAATGTCCAGAGGCTCTTGCTATTTAAATGTGCTTTCCGGTTTCGGATCACATGCATTTTTTTTTTTTTTTTTAAATTCCATACCTGTGTTTGGTTTCAGTGAATAAGAAGACTGTAGCATCTAGTCTGAGCCTTGTGGGCCTGGCTCAGTTAAGGGAGATGACGTTCCTAAAGGCCCCTGGCCAAGGACGCTGTTGCAGTCCTGGGCTTCTCCTACTTCTTTTCTTTTTCCTTGCTCCTATTCATTGATGCACTTGTGGAAAATGAAGGGAGAATGCTCAAGGACCCTGCCTTGCTTCTTATCACTGGGGTCATGTACTTGTTTATGTGGGTTTTCTCTCTTTCTCTCCTGAAAATTCATCATTAAGTTCCCTTAGTACTGGTTGGAAGAATTTGGGGTAAAGAAAAGTTGTTGGAAGGTTGAACGCTGGGCTCACGTCTGGTTTACGAGCTGTGAGTCAGCTTTTGATAAGTCCATCTGCTGAAATTTGTTTTGTTTTGTGGAGCAATAAATTATGCTCAGACTGAAATGGCCTTGGCCAACAGTTTATTGAACGCAGGTTGATTGTGGGAATTACAATAGTTTTGTAAGCCAATGGCATATAGGATCACATCTCTTCATAAGCCAACAAAGAAATAACATACTCCAAACAAATGGTAGATTAATTACACTACTATTCCAGGCTAGGGGAGGTGATAGAAATAAAGTCCACATTTATATGAGGTGTACACTTTTTATAAGGTTGGTTTTCAGGCGAGTTGAACACAAGCTGGTATCCAGTAGCCAGCGAAACTCAAGTGAAAAGTCCCATGTTGTTAGAGCAGCTGCTAATGAACAAAAAGTACACTGATATTAGTGGCCAAGGTGATCTTCTCAGGCTGCTGCTGCATGGCTTCGGCCACTGCCAGTAAAAGAGTTGCCTCTGCTAAGGCAGAAGTTAATGCCTCAAGGTGTTTGAAGACTAGATCATCAAAGGTAGCTTTGCCCAGATGGACACTCTCATGCAGTCCTCAAAAAAAAAAAAAAAAAAAAATCCCCATATTTGTAGCCTAAATGTCCCCTCTACAGAGTTGCTTCATGTGTTTTTATTGATAAGCCCCTAAGGCAGCCCCCCAGCAGCTGAGCTCTGAGTACTTATCACGAATTGATGAGATAGTGACATCCTGATGCAGCTCACTTCACTCTTAGAGCAAAACAACTTTGCCCCTAAAATCAACTCCCCCTTTTTTTTTTATCTTTGCCATAAACAAGTGGATTAAAACCAGTTCACTTAAGTCATAAACAAGTGGATTTGAAATCCTATCAAAACAATACACAATAGGAGTTCCTGTCGTGGCACAGTTGAAACAAATCCAACTAGGAACCATGAAGTTGTGGGTTCGATCCCTGGCCTTGCTCAGTGTGTTAAGGATCCGGTGTTGCAGTGAGCTGTGGTGGAGGTCACAGGTGCGGCTCGGATCTGGTGTTGCTGTGGCTCTGGTGTAGGCCGGCAGTAACAGCTCCGATTAGACCCCTAGCTTGGGAATCTCCATATGCCTCGGGTGCAGCCCTAAAAAGACAAAAGACAAAAACAAAAACAACAACAAAACCCCAATACACAACAAAGTTGTTAATGAGTATTTCATTAGCCCTTGAAATTACTATTGACTAGCTCTGTGTCCTCAGATAAGTTACTTAACCTTAGCTTCCTCATCCTGCCTGGGTTGCACAGGGACATGTGAACATTTCCTTTGTTTGGTTACTTCTCATGAGTTTCTTCATACTCGCTACTTTGCATCCTGTCTTTCCCCTGAGACTTAGTTTATCACTGATTTTCTCTTTTCCCTTCTTCCTTTCCTTCCATTAGATTTTACTGAATGAACATTCCAACCTTCCTCTCATCTTCACCTCCTCCATCCCTTAGTTTATTTTTAATGGAGGAAAATGAATTTTAAAGCCAAAACATAACCTAAACAGCTAGTTGGATTTTGCTAACACTTATAGGTGTTCAGAGTATACTTTGCAGTTGCAGAATATATTTCATGTTTTTCCATAACTGGGTTTTTTCCTTCTGGTTTCCATCATTCTTCTCTGATGTTTTGTGCTTGCCTTTCTTAAAAATCCTTCCATTGAATTACTAAACCAGTTATCTCTGCTTAATTCCCAGCAGACACTTAAAACATTTTTATTAAGTGAAGCTATATTTAATGTAATTCTAAGTAACTTGTAATCTTTCCCCTTTTGTAAAGAAATGAATGTTGCCCGCCATTCCAGTTCTACAAGAAGCAAACATCAGCCACTGAGGTCACCCAGAACAATTCACCCTGAGGACTTCCAGACGGAGAAAAATAGGAAGCATCCTGTGCTTTGGATATAGTAGCTCAAGATAGCTAGGATCCACTTCTACGGATTTTTTTTTTTTTTTTTTTTTTTTTGTCTTTGGTCATTTTAGGGCTGCACCCGCGGCATATGGACGTTCCCAGGCTAGGGGTCTAATCCGACTGACAGCTGCCAGCCTATGCCACAGCCACAGCAAACCCAGGACCCGAGCTGCATCTGTGACATACACCACAACTCATGGCAATGCTGGATCCTTAACCCACCAAGCGAGGCCAGGGATCGAACCCGCAACCACATCGTTCCTAGTTGGATTTGTTTCCACTGTGCCATGCCAGGAACTCCTTTATGGAAAATTTTAGATGACCCTATGTTCCTACATCTTCCCCTACAGAAAAGCACGAAAATCATTAACTATTCTTTGCAATTAGCAGTACTCTTTTGATGCTCAACCACACTTTTTTTTTTCCCAGCAAAAAAATTTATATATATTAATATTATATATCTCCTGGGTCCTCCCTTTCCTCTTCAGAGCAGTTCCTCGGAGCTATTTGAGAGGCTGTCTTTTGGGCTGTAGTACTCAGTAAGTTCCCATCAAAAACTCAACTCACAGCTTTTAGGTTGTATGTGTTTCTTTCAGTCAATACTTTAATAAAAAGTCATTATACTTGACCTGTTTTGAAATCTTTGATTGGTCCCCGATATTCAATGACTCCTGTTCATTCAGCCCCTGGGGCTGTCCCAATGAATTTTTTTTTTAATATATATTTTTTTATTTGCCCACTGTACAGCAAGGGGGTCAGGTTATCCTTACATGTATACATTATAATTACATTTTTCCCCCACCCTTTCTTCTGTTGCAACATGAGTTTCTAGACATAGTTCTCAATGCTATTCAGCAGGATCTCCTTGTAAATCTATTCTAAGTTGTGTCTGATAAGCCCAAGCTCCCGATCCCTCCCACTCCCTCCCCCTCCCATCAGGCAGCCACAAGTCTCTTCTCCAAGTCCATGATTTTCTTTTCTGAGGAGATGTTCATTTGTGCTGGATATTAGATTCCAGTTATAAGTGATATCATATGATATTTGTCTTTGTCTTTCTGGCTCATTTCACTCAGTATGAGAGTCTCTAGTTCCATCCATGTTGCTGCAAATGGCATTATGTCATTCTTTTTTATGGCTGAGTAGTATTCCATTGTGTATATATACCACCTCTTCCGAATCCAATCATCTGTCGATGGACATTTGGGTTGTTTCCATGTCCTGGCTATTGTGAATAGTGCTGCAATGAACATGCGGGTGCATGTGTCTCTTTTAAGTAGAGTTTTGTCCGGATAGATGCCCAAGAGTGGGACTGCGGGGTCATATGGAAGTTCTATGTATAGATTTCTAAGGTATCTCCAAACTGTTCTCCATAGTGGCTGTACCAGTTGACATTCCCACCAACAGTGCAGGAGGGTTCCCTTTTCTCCACAGCCCCTCCAGCACTTGTTATTTGTGGACTTATTAATGAGGGCCATTCTGACTGGTGTGAGGTGGTATCTCATGGTTGTTTTGATTTGCATTTCTCTTATGATCAGCGATGTTGAGCATTTTTTCATGTGTTTGTTGGCCATCTGTATATCTTCTTTGGAGAAATGTCTATTCAGGTCTTTTGCCCATTTTTCCATTGATTGATTGGTTTTTTTGCTGTTGGGTTGTATAAGTTGCTTATATATTCTAGAGATTAAGCCCTTGTCCATTGCAGCATTTGAAACTATTTTCTCCCATTCTGTAAGTTGTCTTTTTGTTTTCTTTTGGGTTTCCTTTGCTGTGCAAAAGATTTTCAGTTTGATGAGGTCCCATGGGTTTATTTTTGCTCTTATTTCGATTGCTTTGGGAGACTGACCTGAGAAAATATTCATGAGGTTGATGTCAGAGAGTGTTTTGCCTATGTTTTCTTCTAGGAGTTTGATGGTGTCCTGTCGTATATTTAAGTCTTTCAGCCATTTGGAGTTTATCTTTGTGCATGGTGTGAGGGTGTGTTCTAGTTTCATTGCTTTGCATGCAGCTGTCCAGGTTTCCCAGCAATGCTTGCTGAATAGACTTTCTTTTTCCCATTTTATGTTCTTGCCTCCCTTGTCAAAGATTAATTGACCATAGGTGTCAGGGTTTATTTCCGGATTCTCTATTCTGTTCCATTGGTCTGTCTGTCTGTTTTGATACCAGCACCATGCTGTTTTGATGACTGTGGCTTTGTAGTATTTCTTGACGTCTGGGAGAGTTATGCCTCCTGCTTGGTTTTTGTTTCTCAGGATTGCTTTGGCGATTCTGGGTCTTTTGCTGTTCCATATAAATGTTTGGATTGTTTGTTCTAGTTCTGTGTGTCCCAATGAATTTTAGTGGATCATCTATCAATTCTCTTTCTACCCTAAGGAGACCAGAAAGTGGGAGACTGGCCTGGGTTTTGCCTTACCTTAGCACAGCTGACCTCTGTGTACTTCTCTGCTTTGTTTCATGATGGTTTTCTCACTGAAAACCAAAGACTGTGCACCAAAAAGAGGGTGACCCTGGCCATCTTATGCCTGCTTCTGCTCTAAAGGAGTCCAGTTCCAACTCCAGGTAACTCAGTTTCTCTAGGCCCTGCAAACCCTGCCTTTTCACGGTGCCCTCTGCTGCCAGTCAACTTGCTACCAACTTTAAACATTTCAGTAATGCTTGGTTTTATTTCCAAAGTGTTTGAATCAAGTTAACAGGAAGTCCCAGGTACAGTCCAGTTTCCTGGTTGCTAGCTTTCTTACCTGCCTTAAGGAAACCTGCATGAATCCTACCTCACCTGGGTCTGGCTAAAATTTATGATTTGTTTCTCAACTTATCAATTATTTAATTCTTATAAGAAATTATTTTTTTGAGCATTTCTAATGCATTAGACACAGACTACTCTGATTAAACAAAGCCTGCCAGGATCACTTTGGGTATGTTACAAAGAAAAAACTCTTGGAAAAAGAGCATGTAGGTAACAATTTGATTAGAACACATTACCGTTTAATCTGTCATTGAAGTTGCAGCAGGGGAAGCTGTGAGGATATTTTTTGCCTTCCACACTGAGGCTGTTTGGGGCTCTGAAAAAAAATAATAATGAAAGTAACATTTGCATCTTTTTTTTCTAGAAATCAGCACAGCATCTCTTTAAAGAGGTGCTTCTTTTCCCCTGTGGAGACAAGCTTAATGTCATAGTTAGTAAGTTGCAAAATCAGGGATGGCGTCCGAGGTTGAATTTACTCTGGTTGTTGGTGAGTTCCAGACTCCTTTGTGAGTGAGGGTCTCTGACCTTAGCCTTGGGTGGTGAAGGAGAGCTGAGAGCCAGATCCAGCTGTGATGGAGGTAAAGCCTCTGTGAGAAATACCCATATACCCATATCACTCATCTGCCACCCTTAATATATATATATATATATATATATATATATATATATTGGCTGTATGCATGGCACATGGAGATTCCCAGGCCAGGGATGGAACCTGAGCCACAGCAATGACAATGCCAGATCCTCAACACACTGAACCACAAGAGAACTCCCATGCCACCTTTAATAAATTTTAATGAGTTTTGTTCCTCTTGATGAGATAACATGGTGAGAATATCGGGAAACAGAATAAAGTTAAATGTTCTATTCCAGCACTAGGCATGAGTACTTCCATGGTATTCTTTTTTAGTATCAACAATAAGAAGAAGAATTTTGGACAAATGGCAATCAGTGTGGTCTGTGGATCGAGCAGAACCATGAGAATGGTTTTAGGGGAGTGATTCAGAGTGTGTTTGTGCTGGTAAAATCCAAACTTCTCAGTTATTTCTGAGGAACTTCCCATTCCTAACAAGGAAAATGAGACTGGATAAATAACAGAGAAAGGCATCTGTTCCTTAATTGAGAAGAATTAAATCTCTCTGCCACATAAGCAATGTGGCAAAGGCTGTGCTGTTTGGTACAGCAGCCATTAGCAGTAGTTAACTTTATAAATTAAAATAATTAAAACTAAATAAAATTAAAAATGCAAGTGCTCAGGAGTTCCTGCTATAGCACAGTGGGTTAAGGATCCAGTGTTGCCGCAGTTGTGGCAAAGGTTGCAGCTACGGCTCAGGTTTCATCCCTGGCCTGAGAACTTCTATATGCCTCAGTGAGGCCGAAAAAGGAAAGGAGAAAAAAAAAAATGCAAGCGCTCAAAAGTCGCATGTGACTAATGGCTATGGTATTGTTGGACAGTGCAGACAGAGAGCATGTCCAGACGGTAGAGAACCACAGACGTGCCCTCTGCTCCTCTCTCAGAGTGAGAGAGCATGGGAGAGAGACCTACCCTAGTCTTTGACTGCTGAAATGCTTGGTCTCTTGCTTGCATTTGCTTGATTGTTTTTTATTTAATGTCTTCTGCATGAAATACCACCCACAGATTGAGACATACTAGTGGAGAATTCAGTGACCTATGGGAACAAGATTTCAGTTGGGAATTCATTGAAGAGTCATTGAACCAGGTAGCAAAGAATTCAGGGAAGAACCCACTGAGAAATCCAAAGAGAAGCAGTCAGAAGAGTCTCAAGTCCACTCCAGTGAGGAGTACAGATGGAAAGGTAATTCCGATTATAAGTGGGAGAATGACCAACAGCCTGTTTGAGAATCCAATGGACAAGGAAGTGAAAAAAAAAAATAACAACAGAAAAACTAGCAAGTAAATTTCATGTTCGAATACTGGTTTAAAGGAGTCTGCTCTTCCTCTTCTTCCAGTAAGATTTTTCCTTTAGTGGGATTATAGCAGCAGCCTTGTGCCCTTGGGTTCTGGTCCTAATATTCATTTTATGATCAGAGGACAACTGGAAAATTTGACCTTTATCCTGCTATCTTTTGCAGTCCCAGGATGTGGGGAATGGCTATGGATACCAAGGCCCAGTACTTCCTGGGGTGGGTGGAGTTGACTGGCATCTGTGATCAGCAGGCTCCAGAATCTGATTTCATTCTCTTGGACTGTTAGTCATAGAGGACCCCAAAGCCACAGTGGACAAATGGGATCTTATGATCACACCAATATTAATCTCATGAATATTCTTTTTTTTCTTTTTTCTTTTTAGGGCTGCACCCACAGCACATGGACATTCCCAGGCTAGGGGTCCAATTGGAGCTACAGCTGCAGGCCTACACCACAGCCACAGCAACACAAGACCCAAGTCTCATCTGCACCTACACCACACACCACAGCTCATGGCAACGCTGGATCCTTAACCTACTGAGCCAGGCCAAGGATCGAACCTGCATCCTCATGGATGCTAGTCGGATTCATTTCCACTGCACCACAGCAGCGACTCCAATCTCATGAATATTCTATCTCAGAATGTTTCTCCCTGTTCTTTACTAAGCTTTGAAAACCTACTCTTTTCCAGGCCTATGGGTAGGCTCTGGGGAACAGAAAGAGGATTTAGCTGGAGCACGTTCTTATAATCTAACATTCTGTGATTCTATCTCACAGGTGTCTGTAGCAGAGAATTTCCGGAATGCCATGACTGATTTATCCTCTGATGAAATGGTCTCTAGTAATGGGTCTAGCTGCTCTGGCTCCCTCAAGTGAAACAACCCTATTTGGTCATATGCATTATCTCAGGGACATTTAGCCTTGAGATGGAATCAGCCGATGCTTTACTTAGACATGTAAGTTTGCTTATTTATTTAAATAGACTTTATTTAAAATTAAAAAAAATTATTGAATGAAAGATTCTTTAAATTCCATAATGCTTTACCATTTTCAAAAGTTTCACAGATGTGATTTCTTTTCTTTTCTTTTTCTTTCTTTTTTTGCTTTTTAGGGCCATACCTGTGGCATGTGGAGGTTCCCAGGCTAAGGGTCGAATTGGAGCTGCAGAAGCCACCCTAGCCACAGCCACAGCAATGCAGGATCTGAGCTGTGTCTGTGACGCTGGATTATTAACCCACTGAGTGAGGCCAGGGATCGAACCTCCATCCTCCTGGATACCAGTCTGGCTTGTTTCCACTGATCTACAATGGGAACTCCACATGCACATGATTTCATGTAATCCCATAATAACTCTCTTTCCCCCCACCCCTATTTCTTTCTCCCTCTCCCCACTGGTAACCACTAGTTTGCTCTCTCTATCTGTGAATATGTTTCTTTTTTGTTATATTCACTAGTTTGCTGTATTTTTTTAGATATCAGATATAAGTAATATCATCATACAGTATTTGTCTTTGTCTGTAAGTACACTTTACTTTTTAAAGAGGTTTTGGGTTCACAGACATATTGAGCAAAAGGTACAGAATTTCCCATAACCCCCTTTTCCTGCATATGTATAGCTTTTCCTATGATCAACATGTCCCATCAGAACAGTACATTGGTTATAAGTCATGAACCTACACTGAGACATCATCATCCAGAGTCTATAGTCTACATTAGGGCTCACTCTTGGTGGTGCACATTCTATGGATTTGGACAAATTTATAATGACACATGTTCACCATTGTTGTATCATAGAGAGTGGTTTTATTGCCCTGAAAATCCTCTGTGCTCTGCCTGTTTCTCCCTCCCTTCCTTCTAACCCCTGGGCAAGTTTATTTTCCTTTGCTTGTAATAACTCTCAAATATCAGACTTTTTAATTAAAAAAAATACTCTCTTCCACTCCCTTTTCACATAAAGGACAATGAGAAACCAGCCACTAGAAAAGAGGAGGGAAAATTATATATTCTCCAGCTCTATTACTGAAGTTACCATTTTTTTTTTCCTGTAGCTCATTTGTCTGAAACTCTCTATCCAAATAGATTCCAGATCAACCGATTGTGCCTTTCTTCAAGTTGATAGTGGATATCTATCTAATATCAAATTTCTTAGATGTCCACTGCCTCTGAATCCATTTTCTCTGAATTCAGTTTCTACTATGCATTTAAACAAGAATTTACTTTTAATGCCTTTGGCACCTCAAAGGGGGCAGAAGATCTCCTCCCACAGAAGTAATGTCCTGTGGGGGAAAGAATACCGAATTTAGAGTCAGATTTTAGTCCCAGTTCTTTCCTGTGTGCTTGGTAGATATGGTGATTGTAGTATTGGCTGTTTATTGAGTGCTTACTAAGTATTCAGTACTTACCAAGTGTAGGCACTATCCAAATTTTCACCACAATCCTATGAGGTAGGTATTATTATTCCCATTTTACACAAGGGGAGACTGAGGCATAGATATATTAAGGAATTTGCTAAGAGGCAGTGTTGTAATTGGAAGCCAGACAATCTTATCTAATCCTTCTGAATCTGTGTTTCCTCTCATTAAAATGAAGGTATTGGGCCAAATGATCTCTAAGTTTATTTCTACTCTAAAACTCTACAGGTCTATGAGGTTTTACAGATGGGGACCCCATTATGACAACTGCAGGGTGTTTTGGTTCATGTAGCAATCTTAAAAATTAAGGTTGGATGGTCTAGATAGCTGCTTTTATCTTGACTGCAAGAACCTTCCTTTCTGACTTCCTATTATTTTGGTTTTGGTTGCTGTTTTCGGGACATTAAGTTGGCGTTAATTGAGACAAAAGAGTCAATATCTCTTCTTTAAAAGGAAGCATGAATCAATCCCATTTTTCTCACATCCAAAGAATCAGTATCAAGTCCTGACGATATTCAATAAAATTGGAATAACACCCACCCACAGGGCTGTTGTGAGACTCAAATAAGTTAATGCTTGGGAACTCTTCTATAACTTGTCAAATTCTACATAAATGCAGGAACTATTAGAATTGCCATATAACACTGACTCAGGGGTTAGAAACTGGATAGTTTTCTTGGATGGTTTTTCTACATGTGCATTTGGGAAGCTGGAACGCACATTGTGCCTGCTCAAATAAGTGTCTGTGCTGATTAAAGGGCAGGATGCTCCAGCTTGGCTTTTGCTTTTCTAGGGTCAAGACACAACAACTTCTATAAACAAACATCTAGGATGTTTCATCACTAGTCAGAGTTCCCAGAGGCAACATGCTGCTCCATTTCCCATTAAATTTCCCTAACTAGTGAAAAACAGAAAGTGTTGGCAAGGCAAAATTCCTGCAGGTTTCATCTAAAATGCAGCTCGAATCAACTATACTTCTATAAAAGTATAAAAAATATAAAAAAATAAAGATAGAGACTATCCCTTATGTTTAAAAAAAAAATCAAATAAAATGTGGCTTGAGTTGTGACTTTAGATTTCTGCTTGAATTCAGGCCTCTCACCCCCATCCATATCACCTACCTATATTTTCTTGCATGGAAAAGTAGGTTACTTTTTAGAATTTCCTGGGCTCTTTTTTTTTTTTTTCCTTTCTCACTCTGGCTTCCTGGACCTTTGGGCTTCTGCTACATACACTTTTCTTGTTTGGAGGCACCTACTGCTGAATCACACTGAGTGGCTGTTATAGGAGGGCTCACTGCATTGAAAACAGAGAATATAAAAAAAGTTGGCTTGAAAAGGTCAGTTTCTTCATTTATTCACTAATTGACTCAGTAAGTATTTATTTTATTGATCTCCCACCATACGAAGAACATGAGTGAGGATATTAAAAAAAGGAATTGAGGGAGTTCCTGTTGTGGCTCAGTGGGTTAAGAATCCGACTAGTATCCATGAAGATGTGGGTTTGATCCCTGGCCTTGCTCAGTGGGTTAAATGTTCTGGCGATGATTTAAGCTGCATGTAGGTCACAGATTCGGCCCAGATTTGGTGTTGCTGTGGCTGTGGTGTAGGCCGGTGGCTACAGCTCCGATCTGACCCCTAGCCTGGGAACCTCCATATGCCGCGGGAACTGCCCCCCCCCCCCCAAAAAAAGATTCCATTTCTAGGAGAGCTGAAACTGTTAATTTAGTTACGTACTAGTCTGGTAATGTGAGGATTAGTGTAAATAACACCTTTGGGGGCTTGTTTTGTTTTTAATACTCCTTACCTAAATCCCAGATAACTGCCCTTCCCCCCAAACTACCTCACTTTCTTTTGGTCTTTTTGCTCCTCTGCTTACTCCCTTATTTTCCTTTATTCTTGACCTGTCATGGCTGTATCTGATGCCATTTGCTGTCTCCTTGAAATACTCTCCTTCCTTGTCATCTGTGTCCCTGTAACATTCTGGTTTTCTACTTCTCTGCTTCCTTTGCTGGCTTTTCCTCCATTGTCCCAAGTGAAAGAACTTCCTAGTTCCTAACTCCTTCTAGTCCTCCTGTCTTTCCCCACCCATCTTGGAATTGTATCCACTATTTGGTCACAGTCATCGCTTCAGAGCAAATGAATCACACTTCTCTATGCAGAAAGCAAAATCATGATCGATCATAACCCCAAATCTCATGAACTTCAGCCTCATGTTTTTTGCTGCCTAAGGGATATTTTCATCATTCTCTTAAAACACCACCACTTCCACTAGCCAAACTCATCTTGTCCCCTCCCCACAAATCCTCTCCTCACCAACTTTCTCTCCTAACAACACTCAGAAACTGGCTCTTGGTTTGACCCCCTGTCTATGTCACTGGAGTAATTCACCCTTTACAATCTGGAGTCGTCTTTCCCCCTCCCTGGACCCTCACTCCTCATGTCATCCATGTAAACATAAATTGCTGATCATACGGTATTCTTGTTACTCAGTATCTTGCCTGTGCTACTGTGATGCTCCTCTTCTCTTCTTTCCTTTACACTCCCCCTCCCCACTGCCTATCTTCATACAATATAAGATGGATCAGCTTAATGTACTAAAAAGCCTACAATAACTAACTATTATCAATCAATGAGTCATATCTCTTTGGTTTACTGTGCCAAGGTAGGCAACCCATTCTGTGGGCTCAAATACCTACATTTTCTGCAACATACCTCTCAGACAAATTAGACTAATTGCTGTTCCCAGAATGTATCCTCAACTCTATCTCTTCCCCTATGTGTATTTACTTGGCTTGTTCTTTCTTTCTGATAATCCTCTCTGTTGTACCCGTCATTTCCCCTTGATGAAATCTTATTCATCTTTTAAGATCCAGTTAAAATGCAATGTCTTTTAGGAAGGCTTCCTGAACTTCTATTAGACAGATATCTTCAGAGTCAGACACAGTAACTACTGACTTTGTGTCACTTGTATCTAGCATAGTTCCTGACTCACTGAGTTGCTCAACAACTGTTGACTTAATGAACAATTATTAGTTGAGTGAGTTATCTTCTCTGTATCACCAGAATACCTTGTATTTCTCTTAGGGCTCTTGTCATATTATACTTTATACTTCATTTATTTGTATCTATAGTTTTGAGCCCTTTGAATAGTAAAGAATTTTTTGCAAAGAACAGATGACTCATCAGTGTGTGTTAAATGAATAAACTCCAGGAGGTATTAAAGTAGGGAGGATGCTGGATGCTGGATTGTTAATCAGAAAGTTTGCTCAAATGGTTAAAATCTGGTGCTGAGGAGAAAAGGGAATCCTGCTACACTGTTGGAGGGAAAGTAAATTGATTAAGCCACTGAGGGAAAGAGTATGGAGGTTTCTCAAAAAACTGAAAATAAAACCACCACATGACCTGGCAATTCCACTCCTGGGTTATATTTGAAGGAAAAGAAAACACTAATTCTAAAAGATACATGCACCCCAATGTTCATAACAATTGCCAAGTACTGAAGCAACTGAATCGTCCATCAACAAATGAATGGATAAAGAAGTTGTGGTATATATACATACAATGGACTGCTACTCAGCTATAAAAAGAAATGAAATTTTGCCATCTGCAGCAATGTAGATGGACTTGGAGGGCATTACGCTTAGCGAAATAAGTCAGACAGAGAAAGACAAATACTGTATGATATCACTTATGTATGGAATTAAAAAATATAACAAACTAGTGAACATAATAAGAAAGAAGCAGAGGCGTTCCCGTTGTGGCTCCATGGGGATGCCGGTTCGGAACATGGTCTCACTCAGTGGGTTAAGGATCTGGTGTTGCCATGAGCTGTGATGTAGGTTGCAGATGTGGCTCCAATCTCGCATTGCTGTGGCTGTGGTGTAGGCCGGTGGCTACAGTTCCAATTGGACCCCTAGCCTGGGAACCTCCATATGCCTTGGGTGTGCCCTAAAAAGATAAACACACACACACACACACACACACCCCCAAAAAAAAAGAAAAAGAAAAAGAAAAAGAAAGAAGCAGACTCACGGATACAGAGAACAAATTAGCGATTACCAATGGAGAAGGGGAGGTAGAAGGAGCAATATGGGGGTAGAGAGAAAAAGGGATATTATGGGACTATATAAAATCATGTGTGCAAAACTTTTGAAAATTCAGCATTATAGGATTTAAAGAATCTTTCATTCAATTAAAAATAAAAGCAGTGCCTGGAATACAGTAAGAATCAAATTCATGTCAAATGACTGGATCCAAAAATAGAATTTAGAATATCTCGAAAAGTGAATGGACTAATCCTCTAGGAGTATTGTGCACCAAGAATAATCAATAATTTTTTTTTTTAATTTTCCCACTGTACAGCAAGGGGGTCAGGTTATCCTTACATGTTTACATTGCAGTTACAATTTTTTCCCCCACCCTTTCTTCTGTTGCGACATGAGTATCTAGACATAGTTCTCAATGCTATTCAGCAGGATCTGCTTGTAAATCTATTCTAGGTTGTGTCTGATAAGCCCAAGCTCCCGATCCCTCCCACTCCCTCCCCCTCCCATCAGGCAGCCACAAGTCTCTTCTCCAAGTCCATGATTTTCTTTTCTGAGGAGATGTTCATTTGTGCTGGATATTAGATTCCAGTTATAAGTGATATCATATGGTATTTGTCTTTGTCTTTCTGGCTCATTTCACTCAGTATGAGATTCTCTAGTTCCATCCATGTTGCTGCAAATGGCATGATGTCATCCTTTTTTATGGCTGAGAATAATTTTTTAAAAAAAGAAATATGTAGAAGAAACTGTTAATCCTGGCTTCAGGGTTAGGAAGCAGAGGTATTTTTCCTTTTCAATTTGATACTTTTAAGAATTGTTGGAGATTTTTATTATGGTTTTTTTTTTTGTTGTTGTTGTTGTCTTTTTGCCAATTCTTGGGCCGCTCTTGCGGCATATGGAGATTCCCAGGCCAGGGGTCCAATTGGAGCCATAGCCACCGGCCTACGCCAGAGCCACAGCAACGCAGGATCCAAGCCGTGTCTGCAACCTACACCACAGCTCACGGCAACGTCGGATCCTTAATCCACTGAGCAAGGCCAGGGATCGAACTCACCACCTCATGGTTCCTAGTCGGATTCGTTAACCACTGAGCCATGATGGGAACTCCTTTATTATGTTCTTGTGCTTATTTTTATTTGAATAAATATGTTAAAAATTCAAAAAATATAAGGCTTAAAAAAAGACTGGTGGAGACAGGGTCCTTCAAACTCTATGCCCAGTACATCTTCTGGTACTTAATATTCACTCAATTAAATGTTGGTTCAACAGAAGTGTTTGACTAATGGCAGTGATGGTGGAGCATCAGTGGTGTGCTTTTTTTGTTGTTGTTTTTTTGTCTTTTGTCTTTTCAGGGCCACACCTGCAGCATGTGGAGGTTCCCAGGCTAGGGGTTGAATCGAAGCTGTAATTGCCAGCCAATGCCACAGCCACAGAAATGCGGGATCCAAGCTGCTTCTGTGACCTACAACGCAGCTCATGGCAATGCCGGATCCTTAACCCACTGAGCAAGGCCAGGGATCGAACCCGAAACCTCATGGTTCCTAGTCGGATTCAGTGGTATGATTTTCTAAGGGAGAAGTAGTGGATAGGTCAGGTGGTCAATGGGTCTGTAGCACTATTGAGAGAAGCAATCATTTCAGGCTCTTCCTCATAGAACATACTCACGTTCTTAAGAGAAAGTCTCTAAATGTGCTTCTTACAAGGAAAGGGTAGGAGGCAATACTGATGGAGGGAATTCCAGTAATCAACAGAGAAAAGAAAATTTTGTATATAAAAGATTTTGAGGAGCTCCTGCTGGGATGCAATGGGTTTGGTGGCATCTTGGGAGCACTGGGACATGTGTTTGATCTCCAGCCCAGAACAGTGGGTTAAGGACCCAGCATTGCTGCAGCTGTGGCTTAGGTTGCAATTGTGGATTGGATCTCATCCCTGGCTCCGCATGCCACGGGAAAGCCAAAAATGAAAAAAAAAGTTAGATTAAAGGAAAAGATTTTGACTTTGTTTCAGACTGACTTCACATTTTTCAAATTTAATAATGGGCTCTTCCATTCTTTATCCATCATTTAACCTCCATTCAGCTTTACCTACATGAGTCTTGGGGTGGTTAAGAGGAGGCTAACTTTAAGGAAAATAGTGGTGAATAAAATTCCATAGTGCATTTCTATTAAGTCTCTTGGAGAGGTCAGAAAAAGACACTCAAACCCTTTTCCGCACTTTCCCTATGGAACTCAAAATGTAAGAGGGGAAATTTAAATTCTTTCATTTACATTTTTCAACTTTTTGCAGGTGCACCTGCCCCAGTCTGGTGTTAGTAAAGAAGTAGCTATGCATTCATTCATTCATTCATTTATTTAGCTGCACTTGTATAGATGTGCCCAGGCCAGGGATCTAACCCATGCACTGCTGCAGAGATGCCAGATCCTTAACCCACTGCACCACAGTGGGAACTCCAAAGCAACTATTTAGATATAGGTCATTGAGGAGAGTGGATGAAATCTCCTGGTTCAAGTCTTACATGGATAGGTTTCTACTAAGCTTCAATGTCTGTTTTTTTTTAAATGTATGAACCAATTAGTTCCAACAATAATGGGCAAAGCACCTAACTAGGTATTATTAGGGAACATAATGTCATGAAGTTGTATAAGTCTGGCCCCTGCTGTCTGAACCTTTCAAAATAGTTGGGACAGAGATATAAGGAAGGAACTAATTCTGAACTATCAGAGTAATTACCCTTGCCACCAAGACAAGCCTATATAGAGAAAAGATGGGAACCAACTCTGAGCCATACTGCCTGGATTGAATCTTGCCTAAATCTTTTACTAGCTCTGTAGCTTTGGGCAAGTTACTTATATTCTCTGTGCCTCAGTTTCCACATCTGTAAATTGGATGCAGTGATTTTTATGAGAATTAAGATGAGTAAATTTTGGAGTTCCCATTGTGGCTCAGCAGGTTAAGAAACCAACTAGTATCCATGAGGATGTGGGTTTGATCCCTGATTCTGCTCAGTTGATTAAGGATCTGGCGTTGCTATAAGCTGTGGCATTGTTACAGCTGTGTCTGTGTCTGTGGCTGGCAGCTGCAGCTCTGATTCAACCCCTAGCCTGGGCACTTATATATGATGCAGGAGTGGCCCTAAGAAGGAAAAAAAAGAAAAAGTAAATATTTGTAAAGTACTTAGAATTTGTAAAATATTTTATATTGTATCTGGTACATAGTAATTGTCATTTAGCCATTATTATTATTGTTATTTTTTAGGGCTATGCCTGTGGCACATGGAAGTTCCTGGGTTAGGGGTGGAATCGGAGCTGCAGCTGCCAGCCTACACCACAGCCACAGCAACACCAGATCCAAGCCGCATCTGTGACCATCTCAGCTTTCATCAATGCCGGATCATTAACCCACTGAGTGAGGCCAGGGAGCAAACTCACATCCTCATGGATACTAGTCAGGTTCCTAACCTGCTCAGGCACAATGGGAATTCTGAGTTTGACTACTTCAGATACTTCACATAAGTGTAATCATTTAGTACTGGCCTTTCTGTCACTGGCTTATTTAATTTTGCATAATGCTATCAAGGTTTATCCACATGACATTGCTTGTTCAACCATATGGCCTTGTTTATAGCTTGTAACAGGATTTCCTTCCCTTTTTAAGGCTGAATAATATTCCATTGTATTTTTTTTTTAATAAGTGTTTTTTATTTTTATTATTTATTTATTTATTTTTATTTTTATTTATTTTTTATTTTATTTTTTTGTCTTTTGTATTTGTTGTTGTTGTTGTTGTTGTTGTTGCTATTTCTTGGGCCGCTCCCACGGCATATGGAGGTTCCCAGGCTAGGGGTCCAATCGGAGCTGTAGCCACCGGCCTACACCAGAGCCACAGCAATGCGGGATCCGAGCCGTGTCTGCAACCTACACCACAGCTCACGGCAACGCCAGATCGTTAACCCACTGAGCAAGGGCAGGGATCGAACCCGCAACCTCATGGTTCCTAGTCGGATTCGTTAACCACTGCGCCACGACGGGAACTCCTCCATTGTATTTTTAAACCACATTTTTTTATCCATTCATCTGTTGATGGATGTTTGCTTCAATCTCTTACCTATTATGAATAATGCTGCTATGAAAATGGGTGTGCAAATGTCTCTTTGAGATCCTGCTTTGAATTCTTTTGGATATACACCCAGAAGTGGGATTGCTAGATTACATGGAAATTACATTTTTAATTTTGGGAGGCATCTCCACGCTGTTTTCCATAATGGCTACACTCTTGTACATTCCCACAGTATTGCGTATGAGCTCTGATTTCTTGACATCCTTTGCAACACTCGTTGTTTGTTTTGTTTTTTGATAATCCTAATTTGTATGAGGTGATATATCATTGTTATAACTATTTTAATTCTTATCAATTAGCTATGGAACCACCCCCTCCCCCCAGAGACTTCAAGGGGTCTAATCTTGAGGCAAAATTTTTAATAGATGAAGACACTGCAGTCAGTCTCATAATTTTCCATGGGGATGTATACTTGTGCCAGAGAAAACACGAGCCCCAAAACTTCATTCAAGCCCAGTGTGATGCACTGTTGGCACACCATAGCATGTTTTCTTCCTTGCTTGTTCACTACCAGGCAAGACTCCCACCCAAGTCTCAGGAATTATCTTTCTCATCCTCCTCTTCTGTCTCCTTTTCATTTTTGGCATTGAATTCTGACTCTGGGGATACATGTCCTAGAGGAACTAAAAGCCTAGAAAGCCTACACTTCATGATGGAGGTGCTACCAATCAGCCCCCAAGTCCCTTTAATTGTATCTTTTAATGTCTTTAGTGTCTGTGCCCTTTCTTTCATGCCTAGGCCCTCCACACTCCTCAACCAGCAGTAGCTCTGGCCTGTGCTTTGCCATAGCTGACTTGCTTTCTTTCTGTGCAGGTTTGGTTTGTCTTCCTAAAGAATGACTCTGTCAGAACCATTCTTGATTTAACAACCTTAATGACTCCGTTTTGTTGGCAGAATAATGACTCAGCTCTTTTGAAGCTTTCCTTGGTCTGGTCTCCAATGCCATTTCAGATGGTTTCTCACATTCTCCTCTCCTACAATCCTGTTCCTCTCACACTCTATGTTCAACCGTCATGAACTTCTCTTTAATGAGAGTAGGTACTCTTACAGTTTTAATTCATTCTTCAAAGTCGATTTCAAGTTATATTAATGACAGCTGCCAATTGTTGGTCATTTGCTATACACTAGTCACAAGTTTACATGGATGAGTTTTTTTCTTTTTGGCTGTACCCACAGCATGTGGAAGTTCCCAGGCTAGGGATCGAACCTGTGCCAGAGCAGTGACCCAAGCCACTGCAGTGATCCTTAACTTGCTGTACCACAAGAGAACTCCTGGATGAGTTCATTTAGTTTTCCCAATGACCCCATGAAATAATTACTATCATCACCTGTATTTTGAAGGCTAAAGAAACTTGGGCAAGATGGAGTTTTCACAAGAACCTGGATTTACAGTTCAGACTCAAGTCTTTGGCCACTATTCTATGCTTGAATGATAGACTTGATGATGCTTTCCCACCTACCCTGTTACAGTTCAATACAGATGAATCATCTTTTATTTGGCAACTGCTATGCAACTATAACATAGTTCATAGGAGTGGGAAATGCAAAGTTGATTAAGATGGCTCCAGCCCTCAATGGTTTATAATCTAGGAATTAACATGTTTTTTCTTTATGTTCCCAAATTGATTATAGTTCACATGACATGACACCTTAAACATTGCTCTTTATGCATATTTTTGTCTCTTCCAGTTCAGCATTACTTTCTTTTGCCTAGAGTCACTTCTGTTTACCTTTTTTTATTTCTATAAACCCATAAATATGTTTATTAAATCAGGTGAATCTTACTCTTACTTCAACTTGTTCCATCATCCCCATGGAAATTTCCAGAGTAATGTTCCTTCATGTTCCCACCCTAAAACAATATTATCATCTCTTTGGAGACCTTGACCTTTTTCACCTTCAGCACCTAATAATAATAATAGCTAATTTCTATTATGATTTTCCTTAGTCTAGGCATTTTACATGAATACGTTAATTTAATCCTTACAGCAATCCAACAAAGTAAAAGCTATTTCCACCTCCATTACATAAAAAGAAAACTGAGTCATTGTGAGTTAAGTAACTTGCCCCTGATTGCAGAACCAGGATATACACCCGGCTGTTGGTGGATATCCTGTGATTTTGCCCTCTTATCTAGTGCCTCTTCTGCTTTAGTCACTGCATTTCACAGTCACTCTGCAAGCATGTGTTAAGTACATAGCGTTTTTGCATCTCTGGCACTGGATTGATTTTTTTAAGTATCCTGTTATAAACAGCTTTTGTAATACAAATGAATGAATGAACTTACTCCATGGTTATAACTTTTAAGAAGGAATCAGTTTTGAAGTTTCTTTTGAATTGTCCAAGGTACTTAGTGTGATTGCTGGTTCTCTGACCAAGTGACGGAAAAATGCTTGACTGACCCTAAAAGGTGAGGCTAACCCTTATCAGTATCTGATCTGTGAGGTCAGGTGGCCCAGGTCACAATACCTTTATCCTATTCTGGGCACTCTGTTCCTCAAGGGAGAAACTTGTCTTGGTCTCTGGAAATTGCCCCCTAAGGGAAAAATGACTGTTGGGGTTTGGAATGAAAAATGGGAGAAACACCTTGCCCTGGGTCAATTTCCTGGCTCCAGCTCAGGTGCTTCAGGGCTCCTGTCTGTTGGGGGTGGGAATTAGGGAGAGACAGAGACAGGATATCACTCCAAATGCTACTCATTTGCTAGAAACTGATCTCATTCTGGAGACAGTAAATGCAAAGGCTTTTGCATTTAATAAATGCTTTCAGTATGCTTTCCCTAAACTTTCTGCCAGGTTTACCTTTTAGGATTTAATTTAGCATTTAATGTACAAATCAATTTAATATAATCATATTTTCCAGAAGGAAGATAGTGATAGGCTTTTTTTCCTTCTTTAGTCAAATCTGTGATAATTTGTTTCAATTACAGTATTTCCTTTTCAGAAGACCATATACAAATGAGATCAGAGACTAAGGATTAGGAGTCATCTATCATTAATATATTAACAAATATTTTTATCATCTCCTATGTGCCAAACACTGCTAAATTTTGGAGAAATTTGAGGGAATGATATAGGAAAAAAATATTTTTTTTTTTAGGAGAGTGAGGAAATTTGAAAGTAAAACAATAACTATTTTTGACCTCCGAAGAGAGAAAAAGGGATCTAATTATATATATATATATGACTCCCAAGAATAAAACTGGGGCAAATAGTTTGAAATCACAGGAAGACATTTACTCTATTGAAAGGAAAAACTGTCCAGAGATGAACTATTCTTCTCAGTGAAGTGAATTCCCCTTTACTAGGGATGTTATCTAAGGAAAAAACTACTCGTATATGTATACATTTATATATATATATATATATATATATATTTTTTTTTTTTTTTTTTTAATTAGGGCTGCACATGTGGCATAGAAAAGTTCCCAGGCTACCAGCTGAATCGGAGCTGCAGCTGCCGCAGCCACAGCAACCCTGGATCCAAGCTGCTTCTGTGACATACACCATGGATCATGACAACACCAGACACTTAACCCACTGATCAAGGCCAGGGATTGAACTTGCATCCTCATGGTTACTAGTTGGATTCGTTACCACTGAGCCACAATGTGAAGCCCCTACTCTTATGTTTTTAACAGAAGACATTGGATATCTGATTGAGTTGGATACAATTTGATATATATATCTTCAAGCCTTGAGATTAGAACTCTATGACATTTGATGTGTATGTAAAATTTTAAGAAGCCAAAATATTTTAATAATATAAAAAAGAACAATAACCCATATTAATAAAAAAGACACTGTAATTAATTATAACCTGACAATTTTATTAGATCTCATCTTAGCAGAGACTCAGTTCCTCTTTGGGACTTGCTGTTATTAATGACCTAACTATATTCAAGTGAAAGAATAACATATTTTCATGAAGGGAGACCATGCTGCTCACATATTTCAACATAGTGGTCCCCAGGCAGCTGATCTTTCACTGACTCTGGGGGAAACTGAGGCACATAAAAATGGTACCATGATGTTTGGAAGAACATCTAAAGCAGTGTCTAGGAGTTCCTGTCGTGGCTCAGTGGTTAATGAATCCAACTAGGAACCATGAGGTTGCGGGTTCAATCCCTGGCCTTGCTCAGTGGGTTAAGGATCTGGCGTTGCCGTGAGCTGTGATGTAGGTTGCAGATGCGGCTCAGATCCCGTGTTGCTGTGGCTCTAGCGTAGGCTGGTGTCTACAGCTCGGATTAGACCCCTAGCCTGGGAACCTCCATATGCTATGGGAGCGGCCCTAGAAAAGGCAAAAAGGCAAAAAGGCAAAAAAAAAAAAAAAAAAAAAAAAAAAGAAGCAGTGTCTATATTTTTAGGTGGTAGAGGTATGAAAAAAAGCTTCTAGAGAAAATCGGTCATTTCTGTCCCCTCAGTACTAAGTCCTAAGTCCTGTTCACCTCAGGGACCAGGTAGAGATTCTACTTTGCACATTTGGAAGTTAATTCCCACATTTTTTTCAGGACAAGAAATAGTCTCACATTGATGATAATATTCTCACATTCTCTCACTGATGCAGATAACCACCCCCCCCCGCCTTTTTCCACTCGCTGGTGACGTTGCATTATTGTCTGATTTGAGACTATAGTTTTCTGGTGTTATTTGCCTGTGTGTTTTTCATAAGCTTCTTGCTTCCTAAGCTCCTGACTTTTGTGTTTGGTTATACTTCATTGCTCAGGGCTTGCCCAGGAGGTTTAGTTTCTAGAAAAACAAAATTTGTATGTGTGTGTGTGTGTGTTTCCTCTGCCTTTAAGGTGAAGCCTGTGTGGTGCAACACTTCCAAGGAAAAAGCCAACCCATCAGGGAGATAATAGGGCTGGGGGGCATAACTGATATAGTTGGTTGATAGCATAGGCCCCAGGATCAGACTTCCCACAGGTTTGCTTCCTGATTCAATAACATTTACTGTGTGACCTTCCATAAGTTCCCTAACCTCTCTGTGCCATGGTTTCTTCATCTGGAAAAGGAGAATAATACAATTGCCTTAGGTTTTGTATTAGGATAAAGATATAACTATGGCACATAATTAAGCACTCAGTAAATATTGGCTGTTACTATTACTGAGAGGTTTCTCTCAATGGTATTGTGAAACCCTGTAGTTTCTGAGAAGCGGGAATCAGCTGTGACCTTTTAAATAAAGAAAACTGACATCTAAAGGCCTCAGGAGAGTTTGACCCTGTGATGGGAGTTGTCTACATGCGATAAAGACCTCCTTTCCAGGTAATGGTCTCTACTATTAATTGAGGGCCGAGGCCGACTTAGGTAAGCCAGCTTCACAGCCTTCTTTGCATCTATTGGGAGGGTTCAGTCACTGCTTTTGCCAAGGATGCATGGCAGCTTCACACCACTGCCAAGAGGACCGGGAAAGTCCGGGTCCACACAGCCAAGGGGTCCTGCTGTTAAGGGCATTCCTGCAGAGCGTGAGTACCTTCAGGTGAATCTGGTCATTTAGTCTTTTAGCCTCTAGGTTTTCATCAGAAAAATGAGGATAGGAGTAATTCCCGCATAGGATCGTGGTGAAAATCAAATGAGATAGTAGCTGCACTAGTTATTATCATTCTGATGTACAATTCTCTTCCAGGGACCAGCTGGAGTTAGAATACTGTAGGGCTCTCTCTCCCTCACTGTCAAAGTAGCCCGCAGGCTCCGACCAGGATTCTCAGTTCTGCATCCTGACACACAGTGGCATTTCAGGGGCTCAGTAAAGGATTATTTGGCTCCAGCCTAGAGGACAAATTTGCAGCTTTGGGTCTGGAGGGGAGTGTCTGCGATCTGGTGAAACTATATATAAGCCCTGCCCCTACAGGTACTGGGGCAAGGGCCTCTAACGTGGCCAAGGACCTCATCCGAAGTTTCCATCAAACTTTCAGCTTCCCCACCCCTCTCCTTTCCCCTTTTCCCTCCTTCGCCCCAGGCCAGTCTCAGTGCTTGTGGCTTATGGGCGGGAATCTGTTTTTTTTTTTTTTTTTTTTCTCTCTCCCTCCAACCCTCTAGGATGCTGACCTCAGGGACCTGGGCCTGAGGTTGCATAAAAGGCCAACGGAGCCTGGGGCCAGCACTCTCCAGTTCCCCACCTCTTCGAACCTCCCGTGTTCCCAGCCCCAGCATCAGCATCATGCTTGGAAAGGCGCTGCTCCTCTCCACCTGCTTCGTCCTGACTGTGACTTACCCTGCACTGCGTCAGGGTGAGTGGATGTGGGGAAGTATTTTGGAGAAGAGGGCTAAAATCTATTCTGTGTGTGTGTGTGTGTGTGTGTGCGCGTGTGTGGTGTGGTGTGTGGGCCCGTGCAGAGAGACAGAAACAGGAGTTATAAGGTGAAATGGGGGAAATCCAATTGGTCTTCAAGTGGGTTTGGGCGGCCGAGCTCTGAGGAAGTTGAGTGACTCAGCTAAGACAGGAGCTGTGTGCTTGAATCCACTTCATATAGGTGGTCGGGAGGGGCCAGACTGGATTAGTGTTGAGGATGAGAGGGCTCCTAAAGTTCCCCTTTGGTCCCCTCCCCTTCACTATCCGGACCAGAGAGGCTTGACTCTGATTCAGGTTAAAACAGTCCTTGGGTGTATGCTGACTTGACAGGAGAGTAAGATTCAAAGTGCTTTCACAGCTGGCTCAGTCACCTACAGGATGACTCAGGGGGTCTGAGTGGAAACTTGGGTGGCACAGTGAGAGAGGAAGGAATCAGTGTCTCCCGAACCTGAGAAAGGGGGTGTTTCCCCCCAAAGCTCTTTCTCTTCTAGTCCTTCCAGAACTCATATTTCTCAGGAGGTGGGGTGTTCATTCATTTTCATTCAACTGGTGGCTTTTCCCTCCACTTCCTCCCAGCTTGCCTCTGGTAGCTCTCTGTCCATCCACATGCTGGGTTTGGGTTCTTTACTGCATATGAATGAATGATAAAGCAAAAGCATAGAAAGCTAAAGATTAGGGCCTCATTGGCAGGGTGCCCACAGCCTACTGAACTAGGCAGCCACAAGAACTGTGGGTCTCCAGCTAAAGGAAACCCAGGTTGTAGGCTCATTTTGCCTAAATGGTTAGGATGCTTTTGTGGTTAACAAGCCCCCAAATGTCTGGACTATGCATTCTCTGGGACAGACTGGAAAATGAAGTGCTAGGCAGAGCCCATTAAATGAAAATTGTAGGATTCCCCATTCTTGCTTATGCACCTTGGAAATAGCTGTTTTCATTGCTCCTTGCCCTCTCTTACTTTTTTTTTTTTTTTAGTTTTTAGGAAACTGAAAGAATTATAGAGGGGAGTTTTTGGAATTTTTATTCTATTGCAGTCTGACTGACTCACATTCAGAGGCATAATATCTAATGCTTCTTCCTAAACTTTCCTTCCACTCAAAGGAGGGTGGCGTAGAGGACAGTGAGTATACTGTTGGGGGCAGTTAGTCTTCTGGACATTCTAGCACTTGGTAGGATAGAGATTTTTGGTGAGGCCAGTTTAATTCAATATACCCTTTTCTGTTTCATGTAAAAAGATCTAGCTGAGAATGGAAGGGTGTGAAGATAGTGGAAATATTTTCACTTGAAAGTACTTGAACTGATTTTTGTTTTTTGGCTCCTCTAGAATTCATCGCTGACTTAGAGTCGACCACTGTCCTAGAGCCCAATGATCCAGAGTTGACCACTAACCTAGAATTTACAACTGATCCAGAGTTGACCACTGACCCACAGTCAACCACTGACCTATTAGACTTGACCACTGGTCTAGAGTCGACCACTGACCTATCAGGCTTGACCACTGGTCTAGAGTTGACCACTGACCTATCAGGCTTGACCACTGGTCTAGAGTCGACCACTGACTTATCAGAATTGACCACTGACCTATCAGACTCGACCACTGGTCTAGAGTCAACCACTGACCTATCAGACTTGACCACTGGTCTAGAGTTGACCACTGACTTATCAGAATTGACCACTGACCTATCAGACTCGACCACTGGTCTAGAGTCAACCACTGACCTATCAGACTTGACCACTGGTCTAGAGTCAGCCACTGACCTATCAGGCTTGACCACTGGTCTAGAGTTGACCACTGACCTATCAGACTTGACCACTGGTCTAGAGTCGACCACTGACCTATCAGGCTTGACCACTGGTCTAGAGTCGACCACCAACCTATCAGATTTGACCACTGGTCTAGAGTTGACTACTGACTTATCAAACTTGACCACTGACCTATCAGACTCGACCACTGGTCTAGAGTCGACCACTGACCTATCAGACTCGACCACTGGTCTAGAGTCAACCACTGACCTATCAGACTTGACCAGTGGACAAGACCTCATTGAAGATGCAGAAACAACCACTGATATGTATCTTGGGAACACACAGACTTCTGGTAAGTGAGGGTTTCCAGCTTCAGAGGAGGCCTGGGCAGGAATTGATGGGCTCCATCTTTTGCATTTCTGAGGGAAAGCCTGCTTTTTTCCAGTGTACTAGATTCCCAGCATAAGCTTGTGACCACATCTGTCCTCCATTTTGTTTCCCTAGAGTTGCCTATAATGTGGAATTAAATGCCCTCAGCTCCAAGGAAGAAGCCACTTAGGTCTCAGGTGAGGATTCCTCTCTTCAAAAATGCACAAATTGCTCCCTTTACTAGCTTATAGCTCTTTGCATAGGAATGCCCTATAGTAACTTATTCATTTGGGGATACTTTCACTGATTTATTCTCTGAGGTTGAGTAAACTATGTCAAAAGTTCTTTGAAGTTTGTGGAAAAGTGATGCATCTCCTAGAACTTCATAGCTCCAGCCCCAAGGTCTGCTCCAATCTGATCTCTGGGTCCTGCCTACTTGGCTTCTCTAAGGAGGACAAATCCCTTCGTCTCTCTGTAGGGTTGATGGATGGGTTGGCAAGAAAGAGGTTAACAATTTCCTTTTCCAGTTGATTACTATTTATTTCAAACAGAACTTTTGGAATAAAGACTAGGGTAAGTGTAAATCTTACTTGAATATAGACTGAACAGAAGGTAAAGAGATTAAAAAACTTAATGAATTAAGCAGTGGCTCTACCTTTGCCCATCCCTCTCTCAAGCCTCAGTCATTTTTCAATTTTCTGTCTGCTACTTAGCCAAGAGGTCATAAGATTTCAATGCCTTTTCTTCCTATAAACCCCAATAGTTTTGGGGATGCCTGGGATTTTTTTGCTAAGAAAGACCCTTGGGCTTTATTTACAAAAGCAAATTTCTAAACAATCTGATTCTTATGTTTACAAATAATAGCTAACATTTATTGAGATCTACAGTATTCCAGCACCATCTAAATGTATTGATGGACTGCAGATAGTATTTGGAAGAATATAAACTGTATTTTAGTGGAGACTGAAGGGCCTGTTAAGAAAAAAGAAAAGGTTGGCTCTCTGGCTTTAAATTCTTCTTTTTCCACTAAATATCTTCTTTGAAGAATATACCTCATTTGCAAAATGAAGTTCTACCTAAGTACTAAAGCCTTGGATCTCTGAATCAGGAGGTCCCAGTTTTAATATTCTGCCTCACTCCTAGCTTTTTTGGAAACTTTTAAAGCGATTTCTTCATGCAGTAAAATGGATACTTGGACAGTGTGCAGATATCTTAATGCACAAGAGAGGGAGGGAGAATTAGGAATTTACACCTTAAATTAAGTCACAGGCCCATGGTCACAGTGGGAAATGGGAAAGATAAGCCTGATCTTTTCACCTGTAGGTTCTTTTCTTTCTCTTAGTAACTCATGTTTTTTGTTTTATTTTTTTTTTGGTTTGTTTGTTTTTTAGTTTAGAAAATGAAGCAGATTCTTCATCACCTGTGACCATCACTCTACTAACCACAACTTTCTAAGAAGATTCTGAGACTCTGAACAAGCCTTCCACTTCCTTATAGGAGGTTACATAATTGTAAAAGACTAGTGAGACATAGGATGTAGGTGCCTGAGGATAAAACAGAGTGGCAGGAATTATACACAGACAGAAGAGGGGCATTTCTTAACTATGTCCCATTTAATTATGAGCTCAATAAATATTCATTTGTACTGAATTTTTAGAGGGTTTTTTAATTTTATGAGGCAACATGTTGCTTAGTTGCCTTGTTTTAGTACCAATAAGCATTTTATTCTTTTCTGATACATACTTTATAATGAGGCAGCAACATTTTACAGCCACTAGGAAAACATGTAATGAGCCTATGATTTGCCTTTTCCTGGTGTAACAAATTAGCACAAACTTAGTAGCTTAAAATGTCATAAACCTATTATTTTTACAGTTTTGTGGCTCAGAAGTCTAAGAGGCATCTCACCATGTTGAAAATGATGCATTGGCAGGGCTGGGTTCCTTTCTTGAGGCTCTCTGGAAGAATCTATTTTCTTGCCCAATTTCCTTGGCCCTCTTCATCTTGAAAGCTAACTATGGTGACTGATTATCACACTACATCGAAAGGTCACCAACACTGACAGTACTGCCTCCCTCTTTTACATTTAAGGACACATCAAGCCCCACCTGGATAAGCTACCATAATCTCTATTTCAAGGTCAATTGATTAATGACTTTAATTCCCTCTTTGCTGTGGAATTTAATGTATTCAATGGCGCTGGGAATTAGTAAGTGAACATCTTTGGGAAGCCACACCACACACAGGAGAGGACATCTTACTCTAGAACTGGTTTGGTTCCGTGGCGAATGGAGACAATTACCCATTTTTTCTTTATATTTACACTAGATTTTTTTTTTTTTTTTTGCAAAAGGGTATGTATGAGTTTATGTAAATTTGTTGGTTTCACATGCTTGTACTTCACAGTGTGTATGTACCATAGTGTAAATGACAAACTAAAATGGCACAAATTTAGAGGAGTGTGTAGACTTGGGAGTGAGGAGATATAGATTCTACTCCTTGTGTCTCTGCACCTTGTGAACCCCAGCTTCCTCTTATTAACTGAGTCACTTATACCAAATCAATTGAAATTTCCTTTTTTTCTTAATGTATTTCAACAAATAATACACAAATGTTTAGGATCATTAATGTAAAGAATTATTAACTTATTAGTTTGTCTCAGGGAGAAATATTCCATGTTTCTCAATGATTTTTATACAACATGCAATAAATCCCTTACTCTTATGATGAGCTTGTACCACAGCACATCAGGTTTGAAGGTTTCTTAGCCTGACCTCCATCAAGTCACTTGTCTTAGGGCTTCTATTCTTTTTTTTTTTCCCAATTTTTTTTAAAGCTTTATTGAATATAGTTGATGTAAAATGTTGTACCATTTTCTGCTGTACAGCAGTGACCTAGTCATTCACATGTGTGTGTGTGTGTGTGTGTGTTCTATGTTATCTTCCATCAGGGTCTATCTCAGGAGACGGATATAGTTCCCTGTGCTATAACAGTAGGACCTCATTGCTTATCCATTTAAAATGTAATAGTTAGGGCTTTTCTTCTAAATAGGAAATTAGTTTCAAGGTCTCCACTAATCACTTTTAAGACTGTAAAACTTTCTGTTCTGCCAATGACTATTTTTCCAATCTCTCTTCTCATTTTTTAAAAAAATTTAAGCAGATTTCAGCCCATAATTTTATTATGAACCACTGAAATGATTTGTGAAATTTAGCCAAGAAAAAGTGTTAGTGGGCTCAAAAGAGACAGTCATTAATATCTATCCAGAGTGAAAAAAGACTTCATTTCAAATATCAGCTGTACAGTTTAAGTGGCTGCTTTGAGAACAGAGATGCGTACAGCCAAACCCAGGATTGCTTGAAGGGGGACTTTGTAGCATGTCTGCTTAGTATCTACTGATCCTGGTGGAAGTGGCAGTTTAAGCTATATGTTTAGATGAGGTCACTTAGGCATCGTATATACAGATCTTTCTCAACTTACAATGAAGTTGCAGTCCCAATAAACCCATTTTAAGTTAAAAATATTCTAAATCAAAAATACATCTAATACACCTCACCTATCAAACATCATAGCTTAGCCTACCCTCCCTTAAACATACTCAGAACACTTACATTAGCCTACAGTTGGGCAAAATCGTCTAACACAAAACTTATTTTATAATAAAGTGTTGAATATTATGTAATTTATTGAATACTGTTCTGAAAGTGAAAAACAGAATGACTGTAAAGTGTATCAGTTGTTTACCTCGTGATCATACAGCTGATTGGGGACTGAAGAGAGTATCACACTGCAAATGCCAAGGAGCCCTTCCCCCTAGTCTCTGTCTCTGTAACAACAGCTAACCACTGAAGGCTTGTCTGTGCCAGGCATGGACGGAGCTGAGTGCTTTACCTGAGTTATTTCCATTCATGTTTTATATGCTATCACTAATTGTACAAAGTTAATTTGAATCCAAAATTAATTATACAAAATAGTAAACAATATTTAACATAAAGTGTGTAATTTATATGTAAATATAAGTTGCTGAGATTTGTTTCAGTTGTTTTAAGCATGTTTGTAATCGCTAATTGAGGCCTTTTTATGACTGCTTGAAATTCTTTGTCAGATAATTCTTACGTCTCTGTACTTTTTATTCTGGCATCTATTGATCGTCTTTTTCGATCAAGTTGAGATTTTCCTGATTCTTAGTGTGATGAATAATTTTCAAATGAGACAGGTTTTTTAAGGTATTATGAGATCCTGGAGCTTACTTAAACCTTCTGTCTTGGATTTTTCTGACACTACTCCAGCAGGTAAAAAGTAGAGGTACTCAATTACTGCCAGGTGGGGATAAAAGTAAAGGTTTCTCCCTTAACATCTGTTAACTCCCAAGCAGGGAAGGGGTTCCCCATTATTGCCTGGTAAGGGGTGGAATTCTGGCTCCATTCTGGTCTTCATTAGGCCTTCACTGATACCACTCTGTCAGGGAGGAAAAAGGGTGGCTCGTTATTTCTCTCCATGCATTCTCCATTGATACCACCCCAGTGTGGAAGGGAGGGGATGCTTCTTTGGTGCTGGATGGGGGAGGAAATCGAGGCTTCTCATCTGTCTCCACTGACACTATGACATGGGGAGAAAATAAGTGCCTCAAACTGCTATGAGGGGATGAAAGTTCTAGTTCCTTCCCAGCCATCTCTGATGTTACAAACAAGGCACAGGTTTGGGTGCCTTGTTACAGGCTGGTTTGTGTGGAAGTCTAGGCTCCCCACCTGGCTCATAGCTTTTTTCTGTGGCATTTGACTGTAGAAGAATGATTATTGGCTAAATGTTTTTTGCCTTGCTAGGCTGTTTTCTAATCCTTTGGCTAGAGAGAATAGGTTTTTATTGGGGCAGACATTACATTATCATATATATAGTTTGAAATCTTACTCTGGCTGCAGACTAGAGCTTGTAAAAAGATTTGGAGGAAAAGTGAAAATGGTTACGGGTCACCTAGTAGGGAGGATAGTGTAGAGTGCAGGTGAATGAAGGTGGTGCTAGAGATAGACAAAAGTGGATGGAGTTGAGAAATATTTAGAAAATTAGCAAAAAGGGGAGCTCCTGTCGTGGTTCAGTGGTAAAGAACCCAACTAGTATCCTTGAGGATGTGGGTTCGATCCCTGGCCTCGCTCAGTGTGTTAAGGATCCCGTGTTGCCATGAGCTGTGGTGTAGGTAGGTCGCAGATTGCAGCTCAGATCCCACATGGCTGTGGCTGTGGCATAGGCCAGCAGCTATAGCTCTGACTTGACCTCTAGCCTGGGAACTTCCATATGCCATGGGTGTATCCCTAAAAAGACAGAAAGAAAAGAAAAGAAAATTGGCAAGGGGAACAAAAATTGGTGGTAGATATTATATGGAATGACACAGAGCTAAAGCTACAGATTTTGTATTGCATGAGTAGTTGGATGGTAGTCTTGAGAGTTAGGATCACCAGCTTAATTTTGTTTTGGAAATATTGAGTTAACATTATTTAAATGAAGATGTCATATAGATAAAGGTGTGAAGCTCAGTAGAGGTCTTGGCAAGACGTAGAGCTTTGTACCGTGGTACCTAGTGGAATGATGGGAACAGAAGCCTTGATTTATAAGCCTTTGCAGTCTTTGTTTTGATTTCTTAGCCTATTGGTAAATTGTTTTCCCAAAATATAACTGAGAGTGACTTAGAGGTTAACAGTAAAAACATCTATCCCTTTCTTCCCAACGTCCAACAAAAACAGTAAGAAAAGAAACAGAAATGCAAACATCATCTTTGATAAAACTTATCGTACAATTAAAAGCCATAATATATAAAGACTGAAAACTGCCAGAACTGTTATTGACCTAACAGAGGAGAAAGATAATACTCCAGTAGCTATGGTCTAGGGATAGGGACAATGGCACCAAATAGAAGTAAGCCGGTTGATCTTAAAGAACCCTAGCAAGGTTCAAGAACTATAGATTATAGGAGGAGTGATGACAGGTGATAGGAAACAGGTTCATATCCTCCCTTATTGCAGCAGCAGAGATCAGGTTTACTCTCTAGAAAAATTGAACTAGAGAGGTACTGCACCTAGGGACAACTGTTACAGAAGAAGAAATGAGCGAGATGCTAATTTAAAAAAACAGGACAATCACGTGAAAGCCTATAAAATAAATGGAGAGATGCCCAACCTCTTACCCCGGCCAGCTCCAAACCGCCAGCAGCAAGGATTATGCTTGCCCAGCAGAAGGTGGGACGATTCTTCTGAAGACTCAGAACTATCTCAGAGATAGCACCTGGAGATGGGTGTCAACAAAATAGCTACCAGAACAGTCAGCCATTAAACGTGAGGCACATGAATCTATAAAATTCTTGAAACCCATATAGTTTTCTGAACATCTTGGAGCCTAACTCTGGTGTATGAACAGAAAGCAAGGTAGAGATAGGAAATTCTCTATCAAATAAGACTCAGGTAAAGAAACAGTAAGAGGAGAATTCAGAAGAAACAGACAATGTGAGAAGTAGAAGAAACCTTCAAGCAACTGTATTAATATATTTTGAGGGATAAGAATGCATATTGTATCCTTGAAACAAGAATGGGATTCTGTTAAATAAAGAGGCAACCAGAAACTAAAAAGAAGCATTAGCCATTGTAAATTCAGTTGATAATAAGTTCACTAGAAGATGAAGTTAAGGAACTCCCCTGTAAAACAGAACAAAAAGGTGGAGAGATGGTCAATGGACGAGGAAAAAAAATCAACAAACACAAGTTCCAAAGAAAACAGAATACATTCGGAAAGAAATTATCAGTGAAACACTATGATACATTTTCCAGAACTTAAGGATGATTTTCCATGTTGCAAGTGTCCAATTATTATCCATAAGCTCATACTTAACATTTGCAGGGCCCATCCAATGCAAGAAAAAGAGAAGCCTGTATACACAGCTCTAAATACTCACAAGCTACAAACTGAGCTGGACCCTAGGTTCAGGTCATGTTTCCCATGTTGCCCAACTCCTGAAATGTGTTCCTTGGAGATTGCCCTTTTTAAATTTTTTTTTTTTTTTGGTCTTTTTGCCATTTCTTGGGCTGCTCTCGTGGCATATGGATCCCAGGCTAGGGGTCTAATCCGAGCTGTAGCCGCCGGCCTACACCAGAGCCACAGGAACTTGGGATCTGAGCTGTGTCTGCAACGTACATCACAGCTCACGGCAACACCAGATCCTTAACCCACTGAGCAAGGCCAAGGATCAAACCTGCAACCTCATGGTTCCTAGTCAGATTCGTTAACCATTGAGCCATGACGGGAACTCCTGGAGATTGCCCTTTTTAAATTATTAGTTTGTTTGTGTTTTTTTTAGGGCCGCACCCACAACACATGGAAGTTCCCAGGCTAGGGGTTGGATGGGAGCTACAGTTGCCGGCCTACACCACAGCCACAGCAACTCAAGATCTGAGCCTTGTCTGTGACCTACACCATAGCTCACTGGCAACACTGGATCCTTAACCCACTGAGCAAGGTCAGGGACTGAACCTGCATTCTCGTGGATACTACTTGTGTTCATTACTGCTGAGCCATGACGGGAATTCCTAAAAAATTTTTTATTAGAGTATAGTTGATTTACAATGTTGTGCCAATTTCTGCTATACAGCAAAGCGACCCAACTATATTCATATATTTATATATATGAATGTGTGTATATACATATATACCTACACACACACACACACACACACACACACACACACACATACATTCCCTTTCTCATATTATCTTCCATCATGGTCTATCTCAAGAAACTGGATGTAGTTCTCTATGCCATACAGTAGGACCTCATTGCTTATCCATTCTAAATGTGGTAGTTTACATCTACTAAATGCAAACTCTCAGTCCTTCCCACTCTCCCCTCTCTCCCTTGGCAACCACAAGTCTATTCTCTATATGAGTCTTTTTCCATTTTGTAGCTAGTTTCATTTGAACCATATTTTAAATTCCACATATAAGTGTTATATCATATGGTATTTGTCTTTTTCTTCCTAACTTCTCTTAGTGTGATAATCTCTTGTTGCATCCATGTTGCTGCAAATGGCATTATTCCATTTTTTTTATTGCTGAGTAGTATTCCATTGTATCTATGTACCACATCTTTCTAATCCATTCATCTGTTGATGGACATTTATGTTGTTTCCATGTTTGGCTATTGTGAATAGTGCTGCAATGAACATATAGGTACACGTATCTTTTTGAATTGTACTTTTATCCAGCTATACACCCAGGAGTGGGATTGCTGGATCATATAGCAGTTCTATATTCACTTTTCTGAGGAATCTTCATTCTGTTTTCCATAGTGGCTGTACCAATTTACATTCCCAACAGCAGTGTAGGAGGGTTCCCTTTTCTCCACATCCTCTCCAGCATTTGATATTTGTAGACTTATTAATGATGGCCATTCTGACCAGTGTGAGGTGGGTTCTCCTGAGAGCTTTGATTTGCATTCTCTAATACTTAGTAATGTTGAGAATTTTTCATGTGCCTACTGACCATCTGTATGTCTTCTTTGGAAAAATGTCTATTAAGGTCTTCTGCCAATTTTCTGATTGTGTTTGTTATTGTTGTTGTTGAGTTGTATGAGTTGTTTGCATATTTTGGAGATTAGGCTCTTGTCAGTTGCATTGCTTACAACTATTTTCTCCCATTCCGTAGGTTGTTTTTGTTTGTTTGTTTCCTTTGCTGTGCAAAAGCTTGTAAATTTGATTAGGTCCCATTGATTTATTTTTGTTTTTATTTATATTGCCTTGGAAAACTGACCTAAGAAGACATTTGTATGGGTTATGTCAGAGAATATTTCGCCTATGTTCTCTTCTTGGAGTTTTATGGTGTCTTGTCTTACATTTAAGTCTTTAAGCCATTTTGAGTTTATTTTTGTGCATGATGTGAGGGTGTGTTCTAGATTCACTGATTTACATGCAGCTGTCCAGGTTTCCCAGCACCACTTGCTGAAGAACTTTTTCCCACTTTATATTCTTGCCACCTTTGTCAAAGATTAATTGATCATAGGTATCTGGGTTTATTTCTGGGCTCTCTATTCTGTCCCAGTGATCTATATGTCTGTTTTTGTACTAGTACTATGCTGTCAATTACTGTAGCTTTGTAATATTGTCTGAAGTCTGGGAGAGTTATGCCTCCTCCCTGGTTTTTGTTTTTTGTTTTTTGTCTTTTTAGGGATGCACCCATGGCATATGGAGGTTTCCAGGCTAGGGGTCAAATTGGAGCTGTAGCTGCTGATCTACACCCCAGTCACAGAAGTGCCAGATCCAAGCCTCGTTTGTGAGCTACACCACAGCTCACAGCAATGCCAGATCCTTAATCCACTGAACGAGGCCAGGGATCAAACCTGCATCTTCATGGACACTAGTCAGGTTTGTTAACTGTTACACTGCAATGGGAACTCCCTCTTTGTTTTTTCTTTTTTTCCCCCTCAGGATTGCTTTGGCAATTCTGGCTCTTTTATGGTTCCATATAAATTTTTGGGTTATTTGTCCTAGTTCTGTGAAGAATGTCATGGGTAGTTTGATAAGGATTGCATTGAATCTGTAGATTGCTTTGGGTAGTTTGGCTATTTTATTTTATTGTCTTTTTGCTATTTCTTTGGGCCGCTCCCGCGGCAAATGGAGGTTCCCAGGCTAGGGGTCAAATCGGAGCTATAGCCTCCGGCCTACGCCAGAGCCACAGCAACGCAGGATCCGACCCTCATCTGCGACCTACACCACAGCTCACGGAAACACCGGATCGTCAACCCACTGAGCAAGGGCAGGGACCGAACCCGCAACCTCATGGTTCCTAGTCGGATTCGTTAACCACTGCGCCACGATGGGAACTCCAGTTTGTCTATTTTAACAATATTAATTCTTCCAATCCAGGAGCATGAAATAGCTTTCCATTTCTTTGAATCCTCTTTAACTTCACTGATTAATGTTTTATAGTTCTCATCACATAAGTTTTTCATCTCCTTGGTTAGGTTTATTCCTAGGTATTTAATTTTTTTGGGGGAGCGAAATTTTAAAAGGTATTTTTTCATATTCCTTTTCTAATATTTCATTGTTAGTACACAGAAATGCAACCAATTTCTGAATGTTAATATTGTATCCTGCTACTTTGCTGAATTCATTTATCAGTTCAAGTGGTTTTTGTGTGGAGTCCTTAGGGTTTTCTATATATGGTATCATCAGAAGATCACTCTTTTGACTATAGAGACCAAGGGAGTCATGTGTTCCCCTGGACAGGCCTTGTCCCTGTAAGCTGGGAGGAGGGAAGGGGCAGGCTTACTGCTGGAACAGTAGGTTAGAAGCTGGTTGGAACCAGGATTGACCTGGTTGAGCTCCTGTGGGCACCTGCAGGGCAAGTTCTCCTGTCTCATGTATCAATTCAGATATAGAATTTCCAGAATTTGTGTGCATCTCCCCAAACTAGCATAGGAGTGACTGAGAGTGTAGTTTCAGCGGGGGATGGGAGAAGTTGTCTGCCTAGATGTGCTTTTGGTTGCATTCGGGTGACTAAATTTAAGCGAAAGTGGCCATTTTTTGGTCTGGTGCCCCAGGGCAGAAGCTGTGAACTTATTCTTACCTTTACACTTTTCTCAATCCTGCATACTCAGGCCTTGGGGGCCCCAGGTACAATCTGTTCCCCCCTCATTAACTTCATTTACTTGCTGAACTTTAAAAATATTTTCTTTCTTCCTTTTCTCTCTCTCTTTCTCCTTCCTTCCTTCCTTCCTCTTTCTTTCTTTCTTTCTTTCTTTCTTTCTTTCTTTCTTTCTTTCTTTCTTTCTTTCTTTCTTTCTTTCTTTCTTTCTTTCTTTCTTTCTTTCTTTCCTCTTTTTAGGGCTGAACCTATGGCATATGGAAGTTTCCAAGCTAGGTGTCAAATCAGAGCTGCAGCTGCTGGCCTACACAACAGCTATAGGAATGCAGGATCCAAGCCATATCTGTGACCTACACCACATCTCACAGCAACAGCAACAGCAGATTCTTAACCCCCTTGGCAAGGTCAGGGATTGAACCCACGTCCTCATGGATACTAGTTGGTTTCATTACCACTGAGCCACAACAGGCACTCCTAAAAATATTTTTTCCCTTTTTTAATGTATTTATTTTTTATTTAAACATTTTTTATTATGATTGACTTATACTTTTCTGTCAATTTCTGTTGTATGGCAAAGTGACCCAGTCTTACATGTATATATATATATTCTTTTTCTCACATTATCTTCCATCATGTTCCATTACAAGTGATTAAATATATAGTTCTCTGTGCTATACAGCTGGATCTCATTGCCCATTCACTCCAAATGCAAGAGTTTTCATCTACTAACCCCAGATTCCCAATCCATCCCAATCCCTCTCCCTCCTCCCTGGCAAACACAAGTTTGTCCTACCTGTCCATGATCTTTTCTGTTTTGTAGATTGATCATTTGTGCCATATTTTAGACTCCACATGTAAATGACAGCATATGGTGTCTGACTTTTTCTGACTTACTTCACTCAGTATGAGAGTCTCTAGTTCCATCCATGTTGCTGCAAATGGCATTATTCTGTCCTCTTTATGGCCTAGTAGTATTCCATTGTATATATGTACCACATCTTTCTAACCCATTCATCTGTCAGCGGGCATTTAGGTTGTTTCCATGTCTTGGCTATTGTGAATATTGCTGCAATGAACATATGGGTGAATGTATCTTTTTTAGTGAAATTTTTGTCTGGATATATGGCCAGGAGTGGGATTGTTGTGTCATATGGTAGTTCTGTATTTAGTTTTCTGAGGTATTTCCACATCCTGTTTTCCGCAGTGCTTGTATCAATTTACATTCCCACCAACAGTGTAGGAGGGTTCCCTTTTCTCCACATCCTCTCCAGAATTTGTTATTTGTTGACATCTGTTTGTGTCTAATTTGATTTCTTTCATCAGTGTCTTATAGTTTTCAGAGTACAGGTCTTTTTTTCTCTTTAGATAGATTCATTCTTAGATATTTTATCCTTTTTGATGCAATGGTAAATAGGATCGTTTCTCTAATTTCTCTTTCTGATCTTTCAATGTTAGTATATAGAAATGCAATCAATTTCTGTGTATTAATTTTGTATCCTGCAACTTTACCAAATTCATCGATGAGCTCTAACACTTTTCTGGTAGTGTCTTTAGGATTTTCTAGGTATAGAATCTTGTCATCTGCAAACAGTGATAGTTTTACGTCCTCTTTTCCAATCTGGATTCCTTTTATTTCTTTTTCTTCTCTGATTGCCATGGCTAGGACTTTCAAGACTATGTTGAATAACATTGGTGAAAGAGGACATCCTTATCATGTTCCTGATCTTAGTGGAAATGCTTTCAGTTTTTCACCACTGAGACTGATGTTAGCTGTGGATTTGTCATAAATAGCTTTTATTATATTGAGGTAGTTCCTCTCTAGGCCCACTCTCTGGAGAGTTTTTATCAGGAATGGGTGTTGAATTTTGTCAAAAGTTTTTCCTGCATATATTGAGATGATCATGCGGTTTTTAATTTTCAGTTTGTTGATGTGGTGTATCACATTGATAGATTTGTGGATATTGAAGAATCCTTGCATCCCTGAGATAAATCCTACTTGATCATGTTGTATGATCTTTTTAATGTATATTTGTATGCGGTTTGCTAATATTTTGTTGAGGTCTTTTGCTTCTATGCTCATCAGTGGTATTGGCCTATAATTTTCTTTTTTTGTGGAATCTTTGTCTGGTTTTGGTATCAGCGTAATGGTAGCTTCATAGAATGACCTTGGGAGTACTCCTTCCTCTGCAATTTTCTGGAAAAGTTTCAGAAGAAGAGGTCTTAACTCTTCTCGGAATGCTTGGTAGAACTCAATTGTGAAGGCATCAGGTCCTAGACTTTTGTTTTTTGGATGTTTTAAAATCACATTTTCAATTTAAGTACTTGTGATTGATCTATTCATATTTTCTATTTCTTAATGGTTCAGTCCTGGTAGGTTGTACCTTTGTAAGAATCTGTCCATTTCTTTTAAGTTGTTAATTTTATTGGCATACAGTTGATCATAGTAGTGTCTCATGATCCTTTGTATTTCTGCAGTGTCAATTGTAACTTTTCCTTTTTCATTTCTATTTTTATTGATTTGAACCCTCTCCTTTTTTTTCTTGATGAGTCTGGCTAATGGTTTATCGATTTCGTTGATCTTTTCAAAGAACCAACTTTTGGGTTCATTGATCTCTATTGTTTTCTTTGTCTCTAAGTTATTAATTTCTGATCTAATCTTTATGATTTCTTTCCTTCTACTAATTTTGGGCTTTGTTCTTCCTTCTCTAGATGTTTAAGGTATAAGTTTAGGTTATTTATTTGCATTTTTCCTTCTTTCCTTAGATAACATTTTAATGCTATAAACCTCCCTCTCAGAATGGCTTTTGCTGCATTCCATAGGTTTTAGATTGTTGTATCTTCATTGTCATTTGTCTCTATGTATCTTTTAATTTTCTCTTTGATTTCTTCAATGATCCATTGATTGTTTAGTAGCATATTGTTTAGCTTCCAGGAGTTTGTATTTTTTTCTTTTTTTCCCTTGTAATTTATTTCTAGTCGCATAACATTGTGATGGGAGAAAATGCTTGAAATAATTTCAATTTTTAAAAATTTATTAAGGCTTGATCTGTGGCCCAAGATGTGATCTGTCCTGGAGAATGTTCCACGTGCACTTGAAAGGAAAGTATATTCTGCTGCTTTGGGGTGAAAAGGTCTATAGATATCAGTTAAGTCTGTTGGGTCTAGTTTATCATTTAACGCCTGTATTTCCTTGCTGATTTTATGTCTGGATGATCTGTCCATTGCTGTAAGTGGGTTTTAAAGTCCCCCACTCTTATTGTGTTACTGTCAATTTCCCCTTTTATGGCTGTTAGTAGTTGCCTTATGTATTGTGCTGCTCCTATGTTTGGTGCATATATATTTAAAATTGTTATTTCTTCTTCTTGTATTGATCCTTTGATCATTATGTAATGTCCTTCTTTCTCTCATGTGACCTTCTTTATTTTAAAATCTATTTTGTCTGATATGATTATTGCTACTCTTGCTTTTCTATAATTTCCATTTGCATGTGATATCTCATTCCATCCCCTCACTTTAAGTTTGTATGTGTTTGTATGTGTTCTTAGATCTGCAGCAAGTCTCCTGTAGACAGCATATATATGGGTCTTGCTTTCAAATCCATTCAGCTAGTCTTTTTCTTTTAGTTGGAGCATTTAACCTGTTTACATTCAATGTTATTATGGATAAGTATGTATTTTTTGTCATATACTTAAAATTTTTTGGATTGCTATTTTGGGTCTTTTTTTTCCCCTTCTCCTTTTTGTTGTCTTTTCTTGTGATTTGCTCACCATGTTTAGTGTTATGTTTGGCTAGGTTTTTCTTTTTTATGTAAGTGACCATTACAGTCATTTTGACTAGTGGTTCCCCTTATATTTTGATATATCCATCTATATGTATGCAGAATTGTTTCGTCTTGCTGGTCTCCTTAATTTCAAGTGCATTTTCAATGTTCTGCATTTGTCCTCTCCTGTTCTCTTGTTTGCTAGTTTTGATATCATATTTGTCAGTGGGTGATGTCCTACTTTTAAATTATCTTTGCCTTTACCAGTGAGCTTCTTCATTTTTAATATTCTTGTTTCTAATTGTGGCTTTTCCTTTTCTGCTTAGAGGAGTTCCTTTAGTAGTTGATGTAGAGCTGGTTTGGAGGTGCTGAATTCTCTTAGCTTTTGCTTGTCTGTGAAGCTTTTGATCTCTCCATCAAATCTGAATGAGAGCTTTGCTGGGTAGAGTATTCTTGGTTCTAGGTTCTTCCTCTTCAAATACATTTTGCCACTCCCTTCTGGCTTGTAGAGTTTCTCCTGAGAGATCAGCTGTTATCCTTATGGGAATTCCCTTATGTGTGATTTGTTGCTTATCCCTTGTGGCTCTTAATTTTTTCTTTGAACATAATTTTTGTCAGTTTGTCTTGCTGTATTTCTTCTGGGGTTTATTTTGTATGGAATTCTCTGTGCTTCTTCCACTTGAGTGAGTGTTTCCTTTCCAATATTTGGGAAATTTTGAGTTACAATCTCTTCAAATATTTTTCTCTGGCCCTTTTTCTCACTCTTCTCCTTCTAGAGCCCCTATAATGCAAATGCTGGTACATTTAATGTTGTCCCAGATGTCTCTTAGACTCTCCTCAGTTTTTTTCATTCTTTTTTCTTTGTTATTTTCTGTAGCAGTGATTTCTACCACTATGTCTTCCACCTCATTTATTCGTTCTTCTGCTTCTGTTAACCTCCTATTGGTTCCTTCTAGATTATTTTTCATTTCAGCTATTGCACTATTCACTTTGCTCTTCAAATCCTCTAGCTCTTTGTTAAACATTTTTTAAAGTTCTCAATCTGTGTCTCCACTCTTTTCCCAAGATCTTGGATCATCTTTACCATTGTCGCTCTGAATTCTTTTTCATGTAAATTGCCTATCTCCTCATTATTTAGTGGGTTTTGTGTGTTTTTGTCTTGTTCCTTTGTCTGAAAGATGCTTCTTTGATGTCTCATAGTGTCTACCTTTCTGTTTATTGTCCCCTTGTCAGTTGGTATGTAGATGCTGAAGCAGGTGCCCAGTCCTGGAGTTCTCAGGAGTGGTTGTGGTTCATGTGTACCTCTTTGCTGGGTAGGCTCTAGGGACTATTCTCTGTAGATAGAAGAGCAGGTTCCACTGTTCTGCCAGCACTCTCCTTGCTTGGCCACTCTAGGGATCTCTCTCTAAAACCTCAGGGGCTGGGGGCTTCTCCCTAATTGTTGCTCACAGACTCTCTCTGTACCTGCAGGGTGTGTGTTTCTGACGGTCCCTCCCCCTGCCTTGCTGCTGGTAGGAGTGTTCTCTGTAGCCCTGCAGATTGAAATGTGGGTTAATGGGCCTCCCCTGGTTCCCTTGTTGAGGAAATAGTGCCACTAATGGGAGCCTTTACAGGGCCACTGGCAGGGGTCCTGTATCTTGTGCTTTTCAGCGGTTAGGCAGCCCACAGCTCCATCAGAGAGTGGGCACTGGCAGCCCTCTTGTGAAAATGAGTGCTGCTGCTGGCAGCTTTTCTGGCACTGCTTTGCTGGCCCGAGCTTCTGCAGATTCTCTGGGTGGAGCCAAGGTGCCTGTATATTCCCTGATCAACAAGGAGAGGGCACTGGCAACCCTCTCATGGGAATGGGTGCTGCCATACTGGCACGAGCCTCTGCAGATTCTCTGGGCAGAGCTGAGACACCTGTGTTTGCCTGTTTTCCCTGCTCAAGCAGGTCACGACTTTTGCAGGAAGTGGGCACTGCCACCAGCAGTTTTTCTGGCACTGCACTGCTGATGTGAGCCTCTGTAGATTCTCTGAGCAGAGCCAAGGTTCTTGTGTTCTCCCTGATCTGCAGTGAATGGGCACTAAAGGGCACAGCCTCTCTGGGCGAAGCTGAGATTCCTGTGTTTTCCCTGCTCAAGCAGGTCGTTGTACTTGCAGGAAGTGGGTGCTGCCACCAGCAGATTTTCTGGTGCTGCCCTGCTGGTCAGAGCCCGTGCAGATCCTCTGGGTGGAGCCAAAGCACCTGTTTTTTCCCTGATCGCTCAGGGGCTGAGCACCACCACCGCCAGCAACTTCTGTGCAGGTTGGGCTCCACTGGCGCAGGGCCCCCACTGGCAGGAACCAGGAACTTGTGTTATTCCGCCAGGTGGTTACTCCACCTGCTCCAAGAAGTCTGTACCCTAAGCATGGGGCTACTTCCCAGTCATTGCTAGGCAGCCACTACAGCCAAGTGGTTCCCGAGCTGAGGCAGGCAGTGTCCTGCAGCTTGAAAAAGCCCGCAGAAGGTGGAGGGAACAAGGCTGTAGTGGTGAATCCCATCCCTTTCTTCCAGCATCCCAAACAATGGTGTCTAGCCTCTAAGTCTGACTGAGTTGCCTCCCCTAAATGCTCTCCATTGTGGTCGCCTTATACTCTAGTTCCTCCAGGCTGTTTCTACACGGCCAGTCCCAGTGTTTTCCCCACATAGCCAGTCCCAGCTACTTTTTTGGGTCTGATCTCTAGGGCCAAAGTTGTAGTTCCAACACCTGGTTGCACCCACCTACAGCTGCCCATTCATTGCCTGTAGCATTGACTGTTTGTGGAGGACTGTCTCTTCTTAACCACTTCAGATCATTTGTCTAGAGTTCCTCCTCTAATTTTGGCTGGTCTCATCACTAGTGGGGGAACTTCCCAGGGTGCCGGAGCTCTTCCTCTTTCCAGCTCCCTCCTGGGACAGCAGGTCCCATCTCATTTCCTTTAGTTTCTTTTTTCTCTTGTTCTTCTTTCTTATGTCCTTTCTGGCTTTGTAATGTTTTTCTTGTTCTATCATAACCTTGAGTTCTTTTGTCAGTTTTTTGCAAATTTTCTGTGTGAATAGTCCCACATACAATCGTATTTTCATTGTATTTGTGGGAGTAGATAGCCTTACATCCTGCTACTTTGCCATCTTCCTAAAAATATTTTATAATGAGAGCGAAAGGGGAAAAAAAAGCCTTTAGTTTTTGTGTTTGTGTGGGGTTTCTTCTTCTTCTTTTTTCTTTTTCTTTTTCAGCTGCACCCACAACATATGGAAGTTCCCAGGCCAGGGATCAAATCCAACCCACACCTGTGACCTATGCCACAGCCTGTGACAACACTGGATCCTTAATTCACTGCACCACAGTGGAAACTCCTGTGTGGGGCTTCTTCTAAAGTGCAGGACTCATGACAGGAACTCTTCTTGGAATACTGAGTGCCCAGTACAATAGATGCAAAAAAGACCCACTCAACATATATCCAATTAAATGTTAAAGATAAAAAGACTATCCTAAAGTTTCAATGAGAAAAGCAGTCATATGCAAAGAACTGAGAATCAAGATGCCAGTGGAGCAATAGTGAAAGTAAAAAACCAGGTTGTAAAAATCCTGAGTAAAAATAATTTTAACCTATGAATTAAGCATGAAGCTAGACTAAAATCATCTTCACACATGAAAGATCTTAAAATATTTTGCCTCTCATGCACTCATTTGTAAGAAGATGTGGTAGGATATACTTCAACAAACAAGAAAAACAAGAAAGAGAAAGATTTTAACCAAGATGTACATCATCCTACTTAAGAAGGAGAAAAGGGAATTCGAGGACAAAAGTAGATTATCTGACAGGTTTGAGGGTGACGAAAATTGTAATGAGAGGGATTTTACAGGTCTGTTGGATATTGCAGGAAGACTTAGATGCTTAAAAAAAACAAAACAAACAAAGAAAAAGATAATTATTAACTCCAGAAAAACAAAAGGTTTTTAAGGAAGGAGATTTAAGTGTAATTAACAGGTGATTTTAGATACCAGAGTAGTGCTGACCTTGGTGATTATAAGATTCACCTCTAAACAAAATCTTTTACATAATAATATGCATTTAAATTTCCTCCATGTATTTTCATGGCTTAAAAACTAATTTCTCTCTCTCTCTTTTTTTTTTTTTTTTTTGTCTTTTTGTGATTTCTTGGGCTGCTCTCACAGCATATGGAGGTTCCCAGGCTAGGGGTCGAATCGGAGCTGTAGCCGCCGGCCTACGCCAGAGCCACAGCAACGCGGGATCCGAGCCGTGTCTGCGACCTACACCACAGCTCACGGCAACCCTGGATCCTCGACCAGGATCAAGGCCAGGGATTGACCCCAAAACCTCATGGTTCCTAGTCAGATTCGTTAACCACTGCGCCACAATGGGAACTCCCTAAAAACTAATTTCTTTTTAGCACTGAATAATATTTCTTTGTCTGGATATACCACATTTTGTTTAGCCACTCACCTGCTGAGGGACATCTTGGTTGCTGCCAAGTTTTGGCAATTATGGACTTTTATAACAGTTTTATTCAGCTTAAGTAAAAGAAGTCAATTTGAAAAGGCTCTATACTGTATGATTCCAATTATATAATATTCTAAAAAAGGAAAAATTATGGAGACAATAAAAAGATTAATGGTTTCCAGGGATGCGAGGGTAGAGAGGGAGGTTAATAGGCAGAGCACAAAGATAGTGAAAATACTCTGTACGATGTTATAATGATGGATGGATGTATATCATCCGTTTGTTCAAACCCACAGAATGTACAAAACCAAGAGTGAACCTAAAGGTAAAGTATGGACTTTGGATGATTTTGATGTGTCAATGTGGGTTCATCAGTTGTAATAAATGTACTCTCTCTGAGTGATATTGATAATGGGAAAAGCTATGCATATGTGGGGACAGGAGTACATGGGAAATCTCTGTACCTTCCTCTTAGTATTGTCATAAACCTAGAATTCCTCTTAAAAAGTGTCTTTTTAAAAGGCAATCACAAGAAAAAAAATTTTTAAGCGGGTGGAGATGGATAGTATTTATGTATTCAAAGAAGGCTTCAGAGTAGTGAAATTTGAGCGGATTTGAATAAAGTGAGGAAGCATGATTGAAAAAGGTAGCAACAAGCTTGGTCTATTGGAGCAATACCAGGAAGGTCAGAGAGTCTAGAGTGGAGTATAGGATGAGGTAGAAAAGTCAGTAAGTTCAGATATAGCCAGTCATGCAGGGTGTTGGCCATAGTAACAAATTTGGGTCTTCTTCTGATGGAAAAAAATGGTGGTAATCCACTGGAAATTTTGGAATGAAGGAGGAATGTGGTCTTAAAACAACTGTGGTGGGAAATTGACCGTTAGAGCAAGAGTGGGATCACTAAGGGACTAAACTTGCTTAGATGGGCAGGTAGAAATGAAAGTGATGAGAAATGGTTGTGTTTCAGATTTATTTTGAAGGTAGAATTTCAAAATAGTAGAATTTACTATTAGACTAAATGTAATGTGATATGTGAAGAAGAGAGGAGTCAAGAATGACTCCTAGTTGATTCGAGCAAATAGATGAATAGAGACCCCATTTACTGAAATAGAGGTAAGGTTGTGGTTGCAGGAGAAAACCTAGAAGAGACCATGAGGTCACGGAAGCTGTTAAAATAGTGTTCCCTAAAAAAGGGTTTAATGAATGTTGCCAAATTGCTGAGTCGGGTGAGATGAGGACTGAGAACTGACCACTGAATTTAGTAGAATGGAGGTCATGGATGACTCTTTAAAAAAGTGGAATGGTGGGTACAAAAGCCTCTATGGAATGTGTGGAAGAGAAAATGGGAGGTGAGATGATAGGAAGCAATAATTATATTTTTGAAGGATTTTTGCAATAAAGATGGCAGACATAGAGTGTGGTAGAAGAGGAGGCTAAATTAAGGGTCTAGGGAGAGATTTGTAAAAATGGGAGATATTACAGTGGGTTTGTGCTGAATGGACTGATCTTGTAGAGAAGAATAAACCAAAGATGCAGCAGGAGAACAAGGACATAATTGCAGCAGCAAAATCCTTGACTAGCCAAAATGGGTTGGAATTCATAGTAGAAGTAAAAGGAGGAAGGAGGCTTCAACTGCAATGGGAAAGAAACCAGAGACTAGGTCTAGAGAAGCTTGTGGGTTAGTCAACATGGTGGCTGTTAAGGTGAGGCAGTTCTTTTCTTATTTCCTTGAACTTCTCAGCAAAAATTATGGGACCAGGAATAGGGGGAGAGGAATATTTCCCGATACTCGTATTTCCTAATAGGAATTGTATCCTAATACTGAATCATCCCTGCAATTCTCTCTCGACATGATGTACTATTCTTTTAACAGTGTTGACGAACTTAGATGTTCCTGAGAATTTTTCCTAATGAAATATCTTTGCAGGTCTAAATGTTTTGTTTTGTGACCCTCACAGAATGAACTTAGAAACTTGTGAGTCTTATCTGCATTTTAGAACAATTTAAATAAGAATTGTTTTTAATGATACAAAAAGTTAGATATTAAAATTTGCTGGAGTTCCCTTGTGGCACAGAAGGTTAAGGATCCAGCATTGTCACTGCAGCAGCTTGGGTCACTGCTGTGGTGTGGGTTTAATCCCTAGCCCAGGAACTTCCACATGCTGCAGGTGCAGCCAAAAAAATTGTGCTATGTCCATTGATGTTAGAGGTTACAGTGATAGGTTGTTGCCATTATTTTCCTATAACTTCCATTTCTTTCATGGTTATTTTCTATTTAACTTTTTCTAAGCTTCTTGATTTAAATTTGGTAATTTATATTATCATACAATAATGTATTTAATTGAAAATTTTATATCAAAATAGCACTTTACATAATGTTATTCATTTTTTTGTTGTAGTTTTTTTTTAAATGTCACTTTGAAAAGATTATTTTAGTCTTACAGAAAAGTTGCAAAATCAGTATAGAGAGTTCTTGTACACTCTTCACCCAGCTTCCCCTCAGGATAGTATCTTACATAACTGCAGATAATTTGCTAACACTAAGATATTAACCTAAGCTCAGTGTTACTAGCTAGAGTACAGAACTTACTTGGATTTCATCAGGTTTTTCCACTGATGTCCTTTTTCTGTTCCAGGATCTCTTCCAGGATTCCACACTGCATTTAGTCATCGTGGCTCCTCAGTTAGGTTCTTCCAATGCATCACTCAGTCTTTCTTGTCTTTCATGACCTTGACATAACAGAGTAATGATCAGGTTGTAGAACGTTTCTCAGTTTTGGGTTTTCTGATGTATGCTTATGATTGGATTGAGGTTGTGCATTATTGGGAAGCTTCCATTTGGTGATGTGCTTTTCTTAGTGCATCACATCAGGGGATCTTTATATCAATATGTATTATTGGTCATGTTAACCTTCATTACTCAGCTAAGGTGATGTCTACCAGTACTTTCTAAACTTGCTGCTGTTCCTGTCATAAGTATCAAGTATTTATGGGAGATACTTTGAGATTATGCATATATCCTATTTATACATTGATGGATTTTTGTCTATGGTTAAGTGCTAATATGGTGTTCTAATTTATTAACTGGAATTTTTCTGCAAGGAAAAGTGACTGTTTCTCTAGTAGCTCACTCATCCATTCATTTATCTCAGCATGGACTCAAGAATATGTTTTTGGAGTTCCCGTTGTGGCGCAGTGGAAATGAATATGACTAGTAACCATGAGGATGAGGTGTGATCCCTGGCTTTGTTCAGTGGGTCAGGGATCTGGCATTGCTGTGAGCTGTGGTGTAGTTTGCAGACATGTCTCAGATCCCAAGTTGCTGTGGCTGTAGTGTAGGTTGGTAGCTGTAGCTCTGATTCTATCCCTAGCCTGTGAACTTCCATATGTGGGTGTGGCCCCAAAAAGGAAAAAAAAATTGTATTTTATTCTTTGAGTTATAATCCAATACTATCATTATCTTTTGTGTAGTTTAAAGTCTCATTGGCCATTGAGAATTCTTGAGGTACCTTTGAAAGTCCCCATATCTTTTTCCTTTAAGCAGTTTCTTACTTTCTGACATCCAAAATCAACCATTTCTCCAAGGACCCTTGGCTCCCCTTACTAGAGAATGGCATTCAGAAACCAAGTGGTGTATTCAAGGCTATTAACCTGTTCCTGATTCTAGCCCCTCTTACTGGATAGAGCTAGGAAATATATGTATGTGTGCTAACTCATGCATAAACACAACTGTGTTTATTTCTATATCTATTTGTATAAGCATAGGACAACACACACACACATATACATACACAAAGTGAGAACATGAGTCCATATTGATAACTCCAATTCCAGTCCATCACCTCAAATTTTTCTAGCCTTCTCCATTTCCTTTTTCTTTCACCTACAGTGAGAAACCTGGTTCTCATCTAAAATATGTTTGCATATTTGTTCAACTCTACTATACCAATAAACTAGTTTCAGAGATCCTGACTCACTTGTGAAAATATTCAATTTCAGTCCAATGTTTGTAGTAACACCTTTTGTCTTTTTCCTCCACATTGTCTGCTCAAAACTCTGTCAGGGTTACCTAGGTCAGGACCTTTGTTCCTGTCCCTATCAGCCTGGTGTTATGTCATTCACTTGTACTCAGCTAGGGTTCATCTGTCTCAACTTGCATTTAATCTTAGATTCCGTCCACATCCTGGTCGATTATGCTTTTATTTACATACAATAAAATTCACTTCATGATGTACAGTTCTGTGTTTGACACATAGAATGATATGTACTGCCACAGTTCCATACAGAATAGTGCCACTGTCCCAAAACTCCCTGGTGCCACTCCTTTATAGACATGGCTTCCCCTGCCCAACCAACCCCTGGTAACTATTGATCTTTTCCTTCCTATAGTTTTGCCTTTTCCAAAGTGTCATATGAAAGAAATTATACTATAGGTAGCTTTGAGAGTCTGTCTTCTTTCACTAAGCAAAACACATGAAAGGTCATCCATGTTGTTATGTGATTCAACAGTTCATTCCTGTCTATTGCTGAGTAGTATTCTGTGGTAGGGAGGTGCAATAGCTTTTTATCCACTGATCAGTTAAAAGATGCCTGGGTTGCTTCCAGTTTGGGGCAATTAGGAATAAAGTTGCTCTAAACATTTGTGTAGATATTTTTATGTGAATGTAAGTTTCCTTTCTCCTGGGTTTGATATTGAGGGTAGACGGAATCTCTGGGTCATATGATTGGTATACACTTAACTTTCTAAGAAACTGTCCAACTGTTTTCCAAAATGGCTTTAACCATTTTACATTCCCACCAGCAATGCATGAGAGGATCCAGTTCTGCAACCTTACCAGTACAGTTAAAAAAAATATTGTAATCAGAGTTCCTGTCGTGGAGCTGCAGAAACGAATCCGAGTAGGAACCATGAGGTTTCGGGTTTGATCCCTGGCCTCGCTCAGTGGGTTAAGGATCTTGTGTTGCCATGAGCTGTGGTGTAGGCCAGCAGCTGTAGCTCCTATTTGACCCCTAGCCTGGGAACTGCCATATGCTGTGGGTGTAGCCCTAAAAAGCAAAAAAAAAAAAAAAAAAAAAAAAAGCAAAAAAAATATATAGTAATAGATGTGTAGTGGTATTTCACTATGGTTTTAATTTGCATTTCCCTAATGATTGATCATGTTGAGCATATTTTTACATGCTATTTAATTTTCAGTGCCTTCTTTGGTGAAGTGTCTATTCAGAAATTTTGCTGATTTTTTATGTTTTTTTTTTCCTTACTGTTGAATTTGATAGTTTTAAAATACATTCTGGGTATAATTCCTCTGTCAGAAATTATAGATGTTTTCTCTCAGTCTAAGACTTGTTTTATTCTCTTGCACAGTGTCCTTCTTGGCATTCAGTTTTTTAAATGTTAATAAAGACCAGTTTATTAATTTTTAAAAATTCATTATGCTTTTGGTATTACATGTAAGAAATATTTGTCTAATTCAAGGTCACACAGATCTGTACAGTTTTCAAGAAGTTTCACAGTTTTATATTTTACATTTAGGTGTACAGCCTATTTTGATTTATTTGTATAAACTGTAAGATGTGTCAGTGTTCCTTTTTAGTATGTGGATCTCCATTCGTTTCAGCACCATTTGATGAAAAGACTATCAATTTTCCATGTAACTGCCTTTGTCAAAATTTAGCTAATTGTATGGTTTACTCTCACCCTGTCCCCAGCATTGCCTAAGTTTAAGGTGTACAGCATGATGGTTTGACTTACATATATTATGAAATGATTAACACAATAAGTTTAATTAGCATTCATCGTTTCATATAGACACAATAAAAAGGTAAACAAAAAATATTTTTTACCCTTCTGGTGAGAACTCTCAGGATTTACTCTTAACAACTTTCCTGTATATCATACAGCAGTGTAACTATAGTCTCACCATGTTGTACATTATATCTCTAGCACTTATTTAACTTTCACTGGAAGTTTGTACTTTAAAGTTTTAAAATTGAAATATAGTTGATTCACAATATTGTTAGTTTTATGTGTACAGTGAGTGATTAAGTTAAACATACAGACACATATATGTAGTCTATTTTTACATTCTCTTCCATTATAGGTTATTATAAGATATTGAGTATATAGTTCCTTGTGCTATACAATAGGTGCTTGTTGGTTATCTATTTTATATAGAGTAGTATGTTTATTTTAATCCCAATCTCCTAATTTATCCCTTTCCTCCCTCCCCTTTGGTAACTATAAGTTTGTTTTCTATGTTTGTGAATCTATTTCTGTTTTTAAATTCCATATACAAGTGAAATATATTTGTCTTTCTCTGTCTGGCTTACTTCACTTAGTATGATAATCACTAGATCTACCCATGTTGCTACAAATGACATTATTTCATTATTTTTATGGCTGAATAATATTCCGTTGTATCTATAAATCAAATCTTTATCCATTCTTCTGTTAATGGACATTTAGGTTACTTCCATGTCTTGGCTATTGTGAATAGTGCTTGCCATGAACATTGGGGTACATGTATCATTTCGAACTGTTTTTCTCTGGATATATGCCCAGGAGTGGGACTGAAGTTTCATATGGTAGTGCTATTTTTAGGGTTTTTTTTTTTTTTTTTTGGCATGTGGAAGTTCCCACGCCAGGGATCAAACCCATGCCACAGCAGTGACCTGAGCCACTGCAGTGAAAATGCCAGATCCTTAACCCACTGAGCCATAACTCTCTATTTTTAGGGTTTTTGTTTTTTGTTTTCTGTTTTTGCTTTTTAGGGCCACACCCATGGCATATGGAAATTCCTGGACTAGGGGTTGAATTGGAGCTGCAGCTTCTGGCCTCCACCACAGCCACAGCAATGCCAGTTCCAAGCCACATCTGTAACCTACATCAAGCTCATGGCAATGCTGGACCCTTAACCCAATGAGCAAGGCTGAGGATGAAACCCACATCCTCTTGGATACTAATGGGGTTTGTTTCTGCTGAGCCATGACAGGAACTCCCATTTTCAGTTTTTTAAGGAAGCTCCATACCATTCTCCATAGTGGCTTGTACGAATTTACATTCTTACTAACAGTGTATCAGGATTACTTTTTCTCTAATTACTTTTTCTCTACACCCTCTCTAGCATTTATTGTTTGTAGCCTTTTTGATGATGCTTATTCTGACAGGTGTTGAGGTAACACTTTATTGTAGTTTTGATTTGCATTTCTCTAGTAATTAGCAATGATGAACATCTTTTCATGTGCCTTTTTGGCCATCTGTATGTCTTTGGAGAAATTTCTTTTTAGATCTTCTCTCCATTTTGGGGATCAGTTTTTTGTTTTTTGTTTTTTTTTGATGTTGATCTGTATGAGCTGTTTGTACATTTTGGAGATTAATTCCTTGTCAGTCGCATTGTTTGCAAATATTTTCTCCATTCTGTAGGTTGTCTTTTTGTTTTGTTTATGGCTTCTTTTGCTGTGCAAGATCCTTTAAGTTTAATTAGGTTCTACTTATTTATTTTTGTTTTTATTTCCAATACTGTAGGAGAAATACTGCTGCAATTCATGTCAAAGACTGTTTTGCCTATGTTTTCTTCTAAGAGTTTCATAGTATCCAATCTTATATTTAGGTCTTTAATCCATTTTGAGTTTATTTTTGTGTATGGTGTTAGAGAATGTTCTAATTTCCTTCTTTTACATGCAAGCTGTCCAGTATTCCCAGAACCGCTTATTGAAGAGAGTGCCTTTTCTCCATTGTATACTAGTGCCTCCTTTTCATAGATTAGTAAATCTTAGGTGTATAGGTTTCTTTCTGAACTATCTATCATGTACCATTGATCTATATTTCCTGTTTTTTGTGCCAGTACCACACTGTTTTGATTACTATAGCTTTGTATTATAGTCTGAAGTCAGAGAACCTGATTCTTCCAGCTCCATTTTTCTTTCTCATGATTCCTTTAGCTCTTTGGGGTCTTTTGCGTTTCTGTACAAATTAATTTTTTTTAATTCTAGTTCTGTGAAAAATGCCATTGGTAGTTTGGTTGGAATTGCATTGAATCTGTAGATTGCCTAGGGTAGTATAGTCATTTTGACAATATTGATTCTTCCAATACAAGAACATGGTATATCTTTCCATTTGTTTGTGTCATTTCTATTTCTTTCAACAGCATCTTACAGTTTTTAGAGTATAGGTCTTTTGCCTCTTCAAGTAGATTTATTCCTAGGTATTTTATTCTTTTTGATGTGAGGGAAAATGGGATTGTTTCCCTAATTTCTCTTTCTGATCTTTCATTGTTAGTGTACAGAAATGCAACAGATTTCTGTGTATTAACTTTGTATCCTGCAACTTTACTAAATTCATTGATGACCTCTAGTAACTTTCTGGTAGTGTCTTTAGGATTTTCTAAGTATAGAAAAGTGTAATCTGCAAACAGTGACAGTTTTACTTCTTTTCCAACTTGGATTCTTTTTTTCTTTTTCTTCTCTGATTGCTGTGACTAGGACTTCCAAAACTATGCTAAATAAAAGTGATGAGAGTGGACATCCTTGTCTTGTTCCTGATCTTAGAGGAAATGTTTTCACCTTTTCACCACTGAATATAGTATTAGCTATTGTTTGTCACATATGGCTTTTATTCTGTTGAGGTAGGTTCCCTCTATGCTCACTTCTTTTTTTTCGGGGGGAGGGGTCACACCTGTGGCATATGGAAGTTCCTGGGCTAGGGACTGAATCCAAGCCACAGTTGTGGCAATGCTGGATCCTTAAGCCCCTGCAGTGGACTGGGGATAGAACCTGTGCTGCGACAGAGACAATGCTGGATCCTTAACCCACTACACCACAGAGGAACTCCTATGCTTACTTTCTAGAGTCTTTTTTAAAAAATCATAAATGGATGGTTGAATTTTGTCAACAGCTTTTTCTGTATATATTGAGATGGTCACACAGTTTTTATTCTTCAATTTGTTAATGTGGTGTGTCACACAGATTGATTTGTGGATATTGAAAAATCCTTGTATCCCTGGGATAAATCCCACATGATCATGGGGATCATGGTGTATGATCCATTTATTATATTTTGCATTCAGTTTGCTAGTATTTTGTTGAGGATTTTTGCATCTATGTTCATCAGTGATATTTGCCTATAATTTTCTCTTTTTTTGTGGTATCTTTGTCTGGTTTTTGTATCAGGGTGATGGTAGACAAATAGAATGAGTCTGGGTGTGTTCCTTCCTCCGCAATTTTTTGGAATAGCTTCAGAAGGATAAGTGTTAACTCTTAAAAATGTTTGATAGAATTTGCTTGTGAAGCCATCCAGTCCTTGACTTTTTTTTTGCCTTTTGTCTTTTTAGGGCTGCGCCCATGGCACATGGAGGTTCCCAGGCTACGGGTCTAAGCGGAGCTGTAGCCTCCAGCCTATGCCAGAACCACAGCAATGCCAGATCCGAGCTGCATCTGTGACCTACACCACAGCTCACAGCAACACTGGATCCTTAACCCACTGAGAGAGGCCAGGGATCGAACCTGCAACCTCATGGTTCCTAGTCGGATTTGTTTCCACTGCACCATGACAGGAACTCCTGACTTTTTTTTTTTTATAACGATTTTTATTTTTTCCATTATAGCTGGTTTACAGTGTTCCATCAATTTTCTATTGTACAGCAAGGTGACCCAGTAACGCATACATATATAAATTGTTTTTCTCTCATTATCATGCTCCATCATAAGTGGCTAGATATAGTTTCCAGCACTATACAGCAGGATCTCATTGACTTTTGTTTACTGGAAGTTTTTAAATCACAGTTCCAATTTCACTACTTGCTATTGGTCCATTCATATTTTCTATTTCTTCCTGGTTCCTCTTGGAAGACTATAGCTTTCTAAGAATTTGTCCATTTCTTCTATGTTGTCCATTTTATTGGCATATAGTTGGTTGTAGTAATCCTTATGGTTCTCTGTATCTCTGTGGTGTTGGTTGTAACTTCTTTTCATTTCTAATTTTATTGATTTGGTCCCTTTACCTTTTATTCTTTTCCTTTAGGCTGCATCCGTGGCATATGAAGTTCCCAGGCTAGGGGTTGAATTGGAGCTGCAGCTGCTGGCCTACACCACAGCCATAGCAATGCCAGATCTAAGCTGCATCTGAGAACCACCTGCAGTTCACAGCAATGCCAGATCCTTAACCCATTGAGTGAGGCCAGGGACTGAACCCACATCCTCGTGAATTCTATTCAGGTTCATTTCCACTGAGCTACAACGGGAAATTTTCCTTTTATTCTTGATGAGTCTGGCAAAGGTTTATCAGTTTTGTCTATCTTTTCAAAGAATCAGCTTTTAGTTTCATTAATCATTTCTATTGTTTTTTAGTTTCTATTTCACTTAGTTCTGCTCTGATCTTCATGATTTCTTTCCTTCTGCTAACTTTCAGCTTTGTTTGTTCTTTTTTCTCTAGTTGCTTTGGGTGCAATGTTAAGTTTATTAAAGATTCGTCCTGCTTCCTGAGATATGCTTGTATTGCTATAAGCTTCCCTCATAGAACTGCTTTTGCTACATTCTGTAGGCTTTGGATCATAGTGTTTTTGTTTTCATTTGTCTCTAGGTATTTTTTATTTCCTCTTTGATTTCTTCAGTGATCCACTGGTTGTTTAATAGCATATTATGTAGCCTCCACATGTTTGTGTTTTTTGCACATTTTCCCTTGTAGTTGATTTCTAGTCTCATAGCATTGTGCTTGGAAAAGATGTCTTGTACAATTTCAGCTTTCTTCAGTTTACTGAGGCTTGCTTTGTGGCCATTTGTAGTGAGAACCCTTAAGATTTACTCTTTTAACAACTTTTCTACATATAGCAGGGTTAACTATGTTTAGATTACGTCTCTAGTACTTATTTATCTTCAACTGGAAGTTTGTATTTTTGACTACTTTTCTCCAATTTTCCCTCTTCATCCCCCCCCTTTTTTTTTGCTTTTTAGAGTCACATTCTCAGGACATGGAGATTCCCAGGATAGGGGTCCAATCGGAGCTATAGCTGCTGGCCTACGCCACAGCCACAGCAACATCAGATCTGAGTCACGTCTGTGACCTACAGCTCATGGCAATGCTGGATCCTTAACCCACTGAGTGAGGTCAGGGATCAAACCCACAACCTCATAGTTCCTAGTCAGATTCACTTCAGCTGTGCCATGATGAGACTGCCCATCCCCTCTTCCTAAAAAAACAAAAAAACAAAAAACTAAGCATTTATGGTTAATTTAACCATTTCATTTCCTAATTTTGCATTGTTTTTTGTTTTTTTCTTGATTATAATTATCAGAAGTTTGTCTCATTTGTTTTAGTCCAAGATCCAGCTACTGAAATTGATATATAAATTAGTTGTTTTCCCTTGTTTTCTCATTCTAAATACTTTAATTTGAGTGGTGGACAAATTTTAGCATTATGTGGAAAAGATTTATTATATTAACTAGCACATTTCTGATCTGGTAGATGTTTAAGAAGATTTGCATTTGAAATTTCACAAAGTTCAACAGTAAATGTATATAGTATACAACAGAATATTGGGCACACTTTAAAGGAAAAAATAATAAGGCTTTTGTAAATAGACTAGAAAGACAGAAAATGTTGAAAAATTTACAATGTGATTTTTTTCCCTTCTTTTTAAAATTTGGAAGACACATAGTCAGAGAATATTGCAATTTCATCTTTTGACAAAAATATGAACCATTTTATGTATTTTCATTTTTGGCTGCCCCACAGCATATGGAGTTCTTGGGCCTGGGATCAGATCTGAGCTGTGGTCATGACCTAAGCCACAGCTGTGGCAATGCTGGATCCTTAACCCACCGTGCTGGGCCAGGGACTGAAACTGCAGCCCAGCACTCCCAACACACCACTGATCCCACTGCGCCACAGCAGGAACTCCTGAACAGTTTTGAAATGGGAACAATTAATTTCTTATAATTTCATGTCTACTGTTCTTCTCTAGAATAACTATTATAAAGTGGCGAAGGCTATCTCTGCTAGGTTTTATGTGTGACAATCATTACTTTTTGTCCTTTAGGGTAGGTATTATTATTATCCTTATTTTATGGATGAGGAAACTATGGCTTTGGGAGTTAAAATCGTGTGTTCAAAGTCCAGAGGTAACAACAACAAAAAAAGAGTTAGGAATTAAACATGTCTGAAGGACTCCCAAATTTTTCAGAATACAGCATGCTACCTCCTTTATGAGATACACTCAGGATTCTTAAAGAATGGTGAGGGAGGAGTTCCCATTGTGGCTCAGGGGGTTAAGAACCTGACATAGTGTTTGTGAGGATGTGGTTTTGACCCCTGGCCTCGCCCAGTAGAGTGAGGATCTGGCATTGCTGCACGCTGCCGCACAGGTTGCAAATGTGGCTCAGATCTGGCACTGCTGTGGCTGTGGCTTAGGCCTGCACCTGTAGCTCTGATTTGTCCCCTAGCCTGGGAACGTCCATCTGCTGCAGGTGTGGCCATTTAAAAAAATAGTGAGGGATCTTGGGAGGGGGGAAATCAAACAATGATCAAAAATGGGAAATGGGTACAGTGGGTTCAAGGGAAGGGGCACCTAGAACCACATTTATTTCTCTAGCAACAGGATCAATTATTTTGGAAATTTTAAGGATTTCCTTGTGTTGAGCAACTTCTTCACATTTGCATATTTCCCTCATTTTTCTAAAATTACTAGAATCTCAGTAAAAGGTATGAAAATTATAAAGCCTTGCATTAGTGCTGTACAATCCAGGGAAGGGGAGGCACAGGCATCTGGCTTGTGAATAAAGATGTCAGGGGGAAGGAGGAGGCAATAGCAGGTAGAAAATGAGATCAACATTCCTGTTTCCAAGCAAAGAACAAAGCAAAAATGTTTTCTAGAAATGTGGTTCAGGAGGATGCCTGCTGGAGGCATCAATGAGAATGGGTCTTGGGTACTCCTATGCTATGTTATTGACCCTCAAATTTTAGACTCACAAACACCCAGCATGGCACATGGCACTTAGAAATTGGATGCAAATTTGCAAATTATTTTATTGGTAAATTGAAGATAGACTGCCATGGTCCAATGTCAGGGCTTTCTGAAGAACTGGTATCTTCATATTCATTTTCTGAAAAATAAAAAAGAAAGTATGGAGAGGCTTGGCAGGTGGTTATCTCTTCCCAGCAGATAACAGAATCTTCCTGAATGGAAGCAGGTGAGAGCCCATTTTTTCTCCCTCTCTTCCTCCTCTCTGTCCTGTTCCATTCCAAATTTTTTTGGTTTATAATTTTTATGAACTTTATAGATAATGGGTTTCTAAATTGTTGCTTACAAGATGAATAAAAAAGATCCTTCTTAGGTTGTTTATCTCACAGTTATTTAAAGTGTTCAAAGAAAAATATACAAACATGGTTACTGCAATCTATTTCATAATAGCAGAAAACTGAAACCATCCTAAATGTCCATTGATACAGCACAGCCAGACAATGGAATAGGATACAATTAAAAAGAAAACAAAGCTAGGACCATTTAGATCTACATAGATCCTCTGTGGTAAGAAATAAGTTATTTGAAATGAGAAATACATAGATCTGCAAATAAAGTATCACTTGTGGATAAAAAAGAATTTATACACTTATAAAGGCATAAATGTTTCCAAAGGATGTTCAAAAGTGTTAACTGTGGTGGCTTTGGGGGAAGGAACTGGGGAGGTGGGATGTGAATGCCTATAAGTTAGCCTCATACTTTTCACTTTAGCTATTTTCCCTCTTGGAGCATATATTAATTCAAAAGTCACTATTTTAAAAGCAAGATAAATTTAGCAGCATAAAAGTTAAAGTATCATTTAGCACCGACACTGACCTGAAAGGCCTGGTCAAGCAGAAACTTGAGATAGGAAGTCACTGTGCCTGAAGAGGAGGAGAGGAGAAACCAAGGCAGAGCACTACTCTACTTGCTCATTAACAGCCCACTTTAAGACAGGTAATATTGAGAACAAGGTGGGGGCTATGTTTCTCAAAATGAAGAATCACCTTGGATAGCATATTAAAAATACAAGGTATTGCGACTCTATTTCAGAATATCTGAATAGAAATCTTTAGAACTGGGGTCCAAGATTGTGCAATTTCATCATTTCCAGGTGAATCAGTAGTACACTGAAGTTTGAGACCTGTACTACTTAGGACCTTTGAGAGAAGATGAGCTTGATCATACCTGTCATTGAATTCCAGATTACTGGGGTGGTGGGCCCTGGGGAGGTGGGCCTTGGGGAGGTCTTTGTGGTCTCCGGCCTGGAGGCGGTGGTCCCTGGGGTTCTCCAGGAGGAGGTGGGGGAGAACGGCGAACACGATGTCCTCTTGGAGGGGGTGGTCTCCGCTGGGGTCCGTCACCTTGTGGGGGCGGTCTCCGCTGGGGTCCGTCACCTTGTGGGGGTGGTCTCCGCTGGGGTCCGTCACCTTTTGGGGGTGGTCTCCGCTGGGGTCCGTCACCCTGTGGGGGCGGTCCTTGCTGGGGTCCGTCACCCTGTGGGGGCGGTCCTTGCTGGGGTCCATCACCCTGTGAGGGCGGTCTCTGCTGGGGTCCGTCACCCTGTGGGGGCGGTCCTTGCTGGGGTCCGTCACCCTGTGAGGGCGGTCTCTGCTGGGGTCCGTCACCCTGTGAGGATGGTCCTTGCTGGGGTCCGTCGCCTTGTGGGGGCGGTCCTTGCTGAGGTCCATCACCCTGTGAGGATGGTCCTTGCTGAGGTCCGTCGCCTTGTGAGGATGGTCCTTGCTGAGGTTCGTCACCTTGTGAGGGTGGTCCTTGCTGAGGTTCGTCACCTTGTGAGGGTGGTCCTTGCTGGGGTCTGCCACCTTGTGGCGGTGGTCCTTGCTGGGGTCTGCCACCTTGTGGCGGTGGTCCTTGCTGAGGTTCGTCGCCTTGTGGGGGTGGTCCTTGCTGAGGTTCGTCGCCTTGTGGGGGTGGTCCTTGCTGAGGTCCGTCGCCTTGTGAGGATGGTCTTTGCTGAGATTCGTCACCTTGTGAGGGTGGTCCTTGCTGAGGTTCGTCACCTTGTGAGGGTGGTCCTTGCTGAGGTTCGTCACCTTGTGAGGGTGGTCCTTGCTGAGGTTTGTCACCTTGTGGGGGTGGCCTCTGCTGGGGTCTGCCACCTTGTGAGGGTGGTCCTTGCTGAGGTTCGTCGCCTTGTGAGGGTGGTCCTTGCTGAGGTTCGTCGCCTTGTGAGGGTGGTCCTTGCTGAGGTCCGTCGCCTTGTGAGGATGGTCTTTGCTGAGGTTCTTCACCTTGTGAGGGTGGTCCTTGCTGAGGTTCGTCACCTTGTGAGGGTGGTCCTTGCTGAGGTCCGTCGCCTTGTGAGGATGGTCTTTGCTGAGGTTCGTCACCTTGTGAGGGTGGTCCTTGCTGAGGTTCGTCACCTTGTGAGGGTGGTCCTTGCTGAGGTTCGTCACCTTGTGAGGGTGGTCCTTGCTGAGGTTTGTCACCTTGTGGGGGTGGCCTCTGCTGGGGTCTGCCACCTTGTGGGGGTGGTCCTTGCTGAGGTCCGTTGCCTTGTGGGGGTGGTCCTTGCTGAGGTCTGTCACCTTGTGGGGGTGGTCCTTGCTGAGGTCCGTCACCTTGTGAGGATGGTCTTTGCTGAGATTCGTCACCTTGTGGGGGTGGCCTCTGCTGGGGTCTGCCACCTTGTGGCGGTGGTCCTTGCTGAAGTTTGTCACCTTGTGGGGGTGGTCTCTGCTGGGGTCCATCACCTTGTGGGGGAGGTCTTTGCTGAGATTCATCACTCTGGTTTTCACCATTAGGAGGGGGTCTGGGTGGTGGTCCTCCAGGAGGTGGTCTTGGAAACACCTCATCTGAGTTTGAGTTGTCTAAATCTGTAATGCATGGCACAGTAACAGAGGAACTTGATTATGGAAGACTCCCTTTTCATTCTTATTTCTGATATCAGACTGTCCCTTCCTCTAGAACCTGCCACTCAATTGCCAACTTCCTTCCAACTCTCTGCTCCCTTTGCAGTACTCCTCCTAGTCTATATACTAGTGATAGTGAGTCTCAGTTCTTTGCTCTTGAGACAAACATGCACCTTAAATTGGGGAAAAAAGATGTTGTACATCTTAGAGTTCCCAGAGGATGTCTCCAAGTACAGAATACCAAAGGGATAATCAGCATTAGTTATGTTGGCAGTTATATTTTGGGACACTGACACAGCCTGCTAACGTGATTCCAAGTCTGGACACTTGAGTGCATAAGCAGGACCCTTTGGCTCTGGGACCAGGTGAGAAATACTAAGAGAGAAAAATAAAGACAAAGTGATGGCCCACACAGGGTTCACTAAATAATTGTGGCCAATTTTAATTAGGTACAAGAACAAGTTGAGTGGAGAAACACAGAGAAAATGTAATCGGAATTAAGTTTATTTCCATTTTTCCAAACTATGTATTAAAGAAAGGAATACTGAGGAAGAATGAAACAGTTGAGGGGATGATGCTCAGTAGGCTGGAGGAGTCAGAATTAGGACAACTTCCCTCTGCCACCCTCTTCCAGCTGTCATTTCTGGCCTGAGGGAACAGGCAGCATTCTCTGTGTCATCCAAGCTACACATCTCTGTTATTCACGTTAGGGCCCTGCTCATGGTTCCCAGAATCAAGGTTGGTAAAGGATTGCCTATATCTTGGGGGCACTAACATTAATCATTTCTTGACAAGACTGTGATGATAATAAGACACTGGAGAACAGAGAAGTTGCTAAGGATTAAAAAGAAAGAAAGTTGATGGAGAGTTAAATGAGACTTACCTGATAGGGGGTAGGGAGGTCCTTCATTGCTGCCTTCAAGGAAAAGAAGCACAAGATGAAGCGCAAAGTAAGTTCCAGGTCTTTCAGGGCTCACAACTGTTCGACAGCGACAGGGAGCCTTCTAACCACACCCTGTCTTTGCCCCAAGTACCTTGTCCGCACAGCCTGTGATGCCATTGCAAAGGGAGGACGACGTGAAGCGGTGATGGGGTGGTTCCTATGCTGAGGGTCCACCACAGACTCAAAAGAGAGGAGGGCCTTTTTTTTCCTCCCTAGTGTCTCTCAAATCCTACTAGCTTAGGTAAAGTGCTGGGGTATTTCTCTGTCACATTTCTGTGTACTTCTGCCCTCTTTCTTCATTATATACTTTATATTAATATGGTTTCTCAAGGTGGAGGTGACCAGATATAAACAAGCAGATACCACCTTCCACAGCACTTTGAAATAATAAGTGGGAGCAAAATGAACCACTGGGCCCTGGGATCTCTGTGTCTCTATGGAGAGTGAGCTAGAGAGATTGAGGGTCCTGATCCCTTTCACTTCAGTAAAAAGTCTGACCTGGACGTCCCCTCCTGCATGTGTGCAACCCCCTCTCGTGAGGCCACTTTCTCCCCCTGCCTGCTTTGATGACTGTAATGCCTTCCTGAGGACACTTCTCTGTATTTGTCTGGCCTCCCGGCAGTGCATCCTTCATAACGTAGTTAGTGAGGCTTTTATAAAAATGCCAATCTTACCCTGTCAATATTGTGGTTTAAAAATTCTTTACTGTGTTGCAGTTATACTTTAAATAAAGTATGAGGCCCTCACATAAATTATATAAATGAACTTATCCTTGTCTTAAGCATCTGCAGCCCAGGCTTTCCATCTTTCCCCTGCTTCTCTATCAGCACCCTCACTGCTGTGGCATCTAACAAATGCCAAGCAGAGTCTCAGCAACCTCTACCTTCTTGGTTCTTACCAAAAAAAGGGCCCTGCGCTGAGCTCAGGGCCAGCAAGGCCACTGAGAGCAGGATCGGCAGCATCTTGGAGGAAGCGCTGCAGTTGTTCTCAGCTCCGTCCTGGGAGAATCCAGGCAGCTTCCTTTATAAAGACCAGCAGAACAATGGTATCTTTGAGCTCCATACAGGACAGACCTCCTCACCTGATAGACAAGTTTAGAGTTGGGACTTTGCCCAACAGGATGGAGTGGATAAGATGTTGTTAGTGTGTAATTTCTAAAAGGTACAGCATGTGACTTGGGCAAAAGTTTTGAAGGCAGTGTCCAAGCAACCAGCACAGATATCAGAATTATTCTGTCGTCATTTGATTTTCAGTTTGTTCCGAGAGAGTTTCTCTGTGCTTTCAATTGTGTGTTCATGTGTTTACGTATTTCTGCATGTGTGTGTGTGTGTGTGTGTGTGTGTGTGTGTAGTGCTCCTCTAGGCCAAAGTGAAGTGGTTATTATCTTAGGCCATGATTATGGCTTAAACTCCATCATTCATGGTATTTGTATGCCCACGTACATGATATGTAGTAAAATACTTGATGATGTACATGTCATCTCTATCTTTGAAATGTATGTGGAAAACTCATACCTGGGTATCAATGGATGGCAGAAGGTTGAGCCTCAGCTGCTCAGACTCCCAGAAGTCATCCAAGATTCTCTGGCTCTAATAGAGAAGTCTTGGTATTGTAGAATAAAATTTTCTATTCTAATTAATAGCCTTAGGAATTACAATATTTAGTGAAAAGCAAAGGTAGACACAGAATCTACCACGGAATTTCTAGGACAGAATAAAATGAATATAGAGTTACTTGAAAGAATCATGATATTTTATGTATCTATGATTTCTTCCATGCTGTTTCTCTATTCTAGAATGTTTTGTAACATTCCATTTGATTTATTTCTTCGAGGAACTATTTTTAACTACCCCGCCCTCACTTATAATTTAGTGGCCACTATTATGTAAGCCAAGATACAGTCTGAAAGTCTCTTCAATATTGACTCGATCTTCTATTTTTTTAATCCAGTCCCATGTTAGAAAATGTTTTCTCAGATTGGTGTTCATCACTGGGAATTGTGTCAGCAATGTTCTGACACTCATTGCTCCCCATTCTCTATCTTAAACATATTTGTGGATTTTTTCTCTCCTTAATCATTCCTCCTGAATCAGTCAACCCTAACTTTTATATGTAATTTTTTGCTATGCATTTGGGGGGAACTTTGACAATTTAATTAGGACCTATGTACACTTCACTAGCTTTGCTGACATTTATTTTTAAAATTTAGCAGCAAGATATTGTGATTCCAAACACTTTCTTAGCCACCTACCTTCCACTTTACAGTTGGTGATTATTCTGTTATATTTAGCAATTTCCTGCTCATCTTTTAAAGGGAAGACTGTGACTAGTCAATAGCCTCAGCTGCCACTGTTTTAGAACTAGTGTAGGGTTTGTGCTATTGCACCTTTGAACAGGGTAATGGTAATTTTAGGGTGGTGTGTTTCGGGTATCAGAGGGAAGGCCATGTAGCTGGAAATGCTGAAGACAGTGTTGGTGAGTGGATTCTGGTCTAGGCATACGAGTGTCAGGGTCTGGGCCTTGCTGAAGTGTTGCCAGTAATATAACAGGAAGGCTTCCTGATACGGTGGGGTTTCCTCCAGATACCATTGCCCTGGCAAGGTGACCGGGCACATTGCTTCCTTCTCCTGGCATAGCTACGGCTGTCATCCCGAAAAGGGACAGCCGTTGGCAGTGTGGGAAAGCAGCATGGCCCCCGCTGGGCTTGTGCGAGGAAAGGAGTAGCTTCTTGGGCTTCACAGGTCCCATTACCGTTTTGGGAGGACTGTCTCTGGTTTCCTGAGACAGTTTTGTGGAAGAGGATGTGGAGAGGCCCCATCCTGCCCAGGTGGCTTCTGGTCGCCCTTCAAGTGGGAAAGGTGGGTCAGCGAGAAGGAAGGGAAGGGAGTGGAGTGGCAGCAGACGTGGGTGGGGCTGTGGAGGGGGCGGTCCTGCCTCAAGGCAGGCTTCCCTTTGGCGTGGTGAGGACTGGAAGACAGCAGAAAAGCCTTCACGATATCACTCAGCTCAGGACCTTTCACTCCCCTTCTCCGATGTCAGCAGTGCAGGAAAGAGATTAGTGAGCTGCAGTGGGATAAACATCAGCTCTGAACTCGGCAGGCACAACAAAAGCAGAGGAAATGGAGGAGCTGGAAGAGAAGGGTGTCAGTCAGGAAGGGTGGGGTGGATGCCGAGAGCAAGACTTGCAGCAGGAGCTTAGGCACCTGCCGATGAGCAGAAGCCCCCAGGCAGTGCCCTTGCCCTCTTGGAGGTGTGCTTGACGTAGCATGTCCCCATGAGAAATCCTGACTTCCTGTCTGTTTTAACACCTGCCCTCCCTCACTCTTTTCTCAGTTAACAACAGTTGGTTCAGTCTTGTTCCAAGACAGGAAATTGTCCTTGAGCTCTCACCCCCACTGCCCCATGGCCATAGGCAGGTCCAGGTGTCTGGACCTTCAGAATTTACCCCAAATATGATATGAGTCCCTCTGCCATGTCTCCCACACCAATCTTCTCCAGGTGATGATTTTTTCTTTCCTGGAGGACTATAGCACCTACCCCGCTGGTCCTGGTAATATTCTTGCCTCTACCTCATCCCATGTCAGTTCTCATCTCAACAACCAGAATGATCTTTAAAAATATAAATTGGATCCTACCATTTTTTGCTTAAGATTTCCCATGTTTTCTTCTTACACTTGTGGTTCAATGCTCTTTTCATAACTCAGCTTTCAACAACCCCATTGATCTGTGACAGATAAAAGGCATAATATGATTTTTGTTGCATCTAATCCTCCTGCTTAAAGCAGTACAAGTAACACAATTTGACAGATTAACCCTCAGTTGTTTCCAAAATATGCATTGCTTTCTTGTTGAGGGAAGTTCAATATTCTTTGTTTCTGGCAGAAATATCTCAAATTTTGTTTTCAAATTAGCATTCTTTTTTTCTACCAAGATCCTTTGGTTCTATGTTCAGGAAAGCCAACAAAAATTTCCTTCAGTAGAAATGGTTCATGGAATGTGCAAATAACAGGGACCTCAAATATGACTGAATCAGTCATTCAAAAATGTTATCAAAAGACTCTAATCCATCCGTAGCTCCTTGTATGTACCTGCTGAAATGACTGCCAGCAGCTCCATCTGCTGTCCCCTCCTCTGAGCAACTCATTCTATATTTTCCTATGGAAGACTTCCACCTGAAAAACAAGGACTACTTATGTTTAATCACACACCGATTCCTCAGCCAATTACTATGATAAAAGCTAAGTATTATGATTGGCCCAGAAATATACCAACCCCAGTTGCCAGGGGTTAGGGTAACTATGATTACATGTTTTTATGGGACCACAAGTATTGAAGGAGTTTCCACCAAGAGGAGGATGTTGGCAGGCTGGCCAACATATTGACACCTGTCCTATAGTTTCAGCACTGATCATCTCTCCACTTTTTTTCTCTATCGTTATTGTATTCCATTTTGGATGGGGCAGGAATTCTAAACATTTCTCCTTATGTTCCTTTCCTTTCCTAGAACTTCCTTATCTCAAAATGTCACATCTCTCAGATTGCATCTACAGTTCTCTATAACTAAAGGACTCTGGAAACCTGAATTCATTGGAAATTGTGTGGATTTTACTACTTACAGACTAGGATCTTTGGGTTTTAAGTTCTTCTGAAAAATGTTTATAAGCGTATCATGGGCTCCTCTTGATGCATAATATTGGAGGTAGAATGAACTGGAAACCCAATATTTTTTTATTTATTAGAAGAAATAAAAAATAATCAACTCCTGAGTCGGCAACATTTATCATAGTTAAAAATAACAACATTAAAACTTCATCCAGTACTGTGACTCTAATCATATAAGCCAGGTTGAGGAAAAGAGTTACCTTAAAGAGTTGTTTCTTTTAATGTCTTGCAGGGAATTGTTGCTTTCAAAATTGCAAGAAATTAACAGCAGGTGATCTGCTCTTTTGTTGCTGTGCAATAAATTGTTCCAAGTTTAGCAGCTTAAACCAATCAACATCTATTGGTTCATGGTTTCTGTGGATTAAGTGTCCGGGAGTGGCTTGGCTGGGTGGTTATGCCTCAGGGTCTCTCAAGAGGTAGCAGTCAGACTGTTACATAGGGCTGTAGTCCTCTCAAGGTTGACAGGGGAAGATCTGTTTCCACACTCCCTCAAAGTTGCTAGTGGTCCTCAGTTCCTCATCACATGGACCTCTTGATAGGCTGAGTGTCTTCACAACACATAACTATGTTCCTTCTCTCTGGGCTGCCTTATGACAGGAAGCTGGTTTCCATAGAGTAAACTATGCTTTAACAGAGTGAGAAAGCAAAGCTGGGATGGAAGTCACCATCTTATTGTAACCTAATGTCACAAATGACTTCCTTAGTATTTCTGCACAAAGTATTTACTAGAACCCAGTCAACATGAAATTAAAATATTTTGACCACTGTAATAATGCTAATCGAGTTTGTGTATTAACACAATTTATGACATAACACATCACTATTTTTATTTGCTCATTACATCATCAAAGCACTTATTTAATTCAAAAGACACATCAGTTCTTTCAATTTACATGAACACTTCCCAGACCAGAGAGATCAAGTATAATTCACTTGCTCTCTCAGCACAAGTTTATCCAATATGTCAATATTCATCTTATACTGACCTCTTGGGCTTTCTGGCAAACTTCTGCATAACAGGGTTTAGGGAGATCCAACAGTTTGTCGCACTCATGGAGCTTAAACACTCCTCACGAAGAAAAGGAGATCGGGTTATTAAAGAGATGAGGTATGAAATTTATATTGAGCCACGAGTTTAAGGGGAAAAATATGGTGTACTTTAGGTAAATTTATATTTTTAAAGATCATTCTGGTTGTTGAGATGAGATCTGACATGGGATGAGGTAGAGGCAAGAACATTACCAGGACCAGCGGAGAAGATTGGTGTGGGAGACATGGCAGAAGGACTCATATCATATTTGGGGTAAATTCTGAAGGTCCAGACACCTGGACCTGCCTATGGCCATGGGGCAGTGGGGGTGAGAGCTCAAGGACAATTTCCTGTCTTGGAACTAAGACTGAACCAACTGTTGTTAACTGAGAAAAGAGTGAGGGAGGGCAGGTGTTAAAACAGACAGGAAGTCAGGATTTCTCATGGGGACATGCTACGTCAAGCACACCTCCAAGAGGGCAAGGGCACTGCCTGGGGGCTTCTGCTCATCGGCAGGTGCCTAAGCTCCTGCTGCAAGTCTTGCTCTCGGCATCCACCCCACCCTTCCTGACTGACACCCTTCTCTTCCAGCTCCTCCATTTCCTCTGCTTTTGTTGTGCCTGCCGAGTTCAGAGCTGATGTTTATCCCACTGCAGCTCACTAATCTCTTTCCTGCACTGCTGACATCGGAGAAGGGGAGTGAAAGGTCCTGAGCTGAGTGATATCGTGAAGGCTTTTCTGCTGTCTTCCAGTCCTCACCACGCCAAAGGGAAGCCTGCCTTGAGGCAGGACCGCCCCCTCCACAGCCCCACCCACGTCTGCTGCCACTCCACTCCCTTCCCTTCCTTCTCGCTGACCCACCTTTCCCACTTGAAGGGCGACCAGAAGCCACCTGGGCAGGATGGGGCCTCTCCACATCCTCTTCCACAAAACTGTCTCAGGAAACCAGAGACAGTCCTCCCAAAACGGTAATGGGACCTGTGAAGCCCAAGAAGCTACTCCTTTCCTCGCACAAGCCCAGCGGGGGCCATGCTGCTTTCCCACACTGCCAACGGCTGTCCCTTTTCGGGACGACAGCCGTAGCTACGCCAGGAGAAGGAAGCAATGTGCCCGGTCACCTTGCCAGGGCAATGGTATCTGGAGGAAACCCCACCGTATCAGGAAGCCGTCCTGAAATGTTACTGGCAGCCCTTCAGCAAGGCCCACATTCTGACACGCACATGCAGAGACCAGGACCCACTCATGTAACACTGGCCCAGCAGGACAGTGTGTGGCATTTCCAGCCACATGGCCCTCCATCTGATACCCTCCCCCCACACATACACACACACACTCTGCCCTAAAATGACCCTTGTCTCGGCTGCAAACCGACCACTAACACAAGCCCTACACGGTTCTGAAATAACGGGTAGCCGAGGCTACGTATAGTCCCAAGGATCCAACGAAAAAAGCTGAGGAGGATAATACTGGGAAGAGGAAAATAGCCAGCAATAGAGAAGAGGCAGGCAGGTAAGGAAGAGAATTAAGGGCGCATTCCCGCGGTGGCTCATTGAGTTGAGAAACCCACACAGTGTCCTTGAGGATGTGGGTTCGATCCCTGGCCTCTCTCAGTGGGCTAAGGATCTGGCCTTGCCCCAGGCTGCAGGAGAGGTTGCAGATGCAGGCCAGGCCTGGTGTTGCTGTGGCTGTGGAGTAGGCCAGCAGCTGCAGCTCCAATTCGACCCTTGGCCTCGGAACTTCCATATGCCTCAGGTGCGGCCATCAAAAGTAACAAAACAGAAGAAAATTTATGTTGGAAAACTTAGCTAGTTGCCAAATTTTAGAATTAAATGTAACAGTCAACCTAATTTGGATGCTCTATTTAAAAATTCTGAGAATTCCGATGACACAACAGGGAAAGGATGTTTGAAACTCAGATTACCTGCAATGCTCACAAGGAGCAAGTGCATCTGAGGAGGATCACATTCTGCACAGGGATTATGGAAGGGAAAAGTGACAGGCAGAGGTGTTATGGGAGCGCTCAGCTCTCAGGAAAAGGACAGCGCAAGTGGGGGACTGACGACAACAACAACAACTACTAAAATAAAAAGTAAAGTAAACTAAAGAGGCAGGAACGTTCTTCTCAGAAAAATATCCTCCTTTACCACACTCTTCTATCCTGGCAGCCTCCAGTCAGGTTCAGAGCTTTTGCGCCTATGGCCTGAACCTATCACCTCACAGAAACTAGCAGTGCTTCTCAAATGTGTGGAAAACCCGTTGGAAGTGGGTTTTCTCCCAAATTCCGTCACAAGACTCCTGACTGAGACCATAAAGAAAAGGCACATGCCTCATGAGCTCTTCTTAGAGGCAGCATAGGTTAAAAGTAGAATATTTTAGAACGGAGGGCTTTCTCACGGACAGTCTCATACATGGGACGTACACGGAGTTGTTGTTGTTGTTGTTGTTGTTGTTGTTTTTTTAGGTCCACACCCGAGGCCTATGGAGGTTCCCAGGCTAGGGGTCAAACGGGAACTGTAGCTGCCGGCCTACACCACAGCCACAGCAACGCTGGATTCTCAACCCACTGAGCCAGGCCGGGGTCGAACCCGCGCCCCCATGAACGTTAGTCAGATTCGTTAACTGCAGAGCCACGACGGGAACGCCGGCGTGTACAGAGATTTTAACTGGAATTTGATTAGCAGTCTTAGGGCTTTGTCAGTATGTTCCCCGACAAGAACTACATTCCATCTTCCCCCTCCATGTCATCTCCTCTCCACAGGGTCCCCAAGATCCCATGTTCTTCACTTTTCCTTTTAGGAGAGTCCATCTTTCCCCGACAGAAGTGAGCTGTGCTGCTCCGAGTCTTGTTATGACTCTTAAAGGGGAAACCTTAAGCTTTCGCGGGCTGCTAAGGCGGGCTGTCTGGGTCGTGAGGGCCATACCAAGCGGAGGGACAAGGTCCACGTCCAGGAATGTGGGTGCTCAAGGGACTTTTCTGAATCTTTCCTAAGGTTCACTGTGGCTACAGCTTCACTTTTGGAAAAATAATCTTGGATGCCGATAATGTGACTAACGACTTTTATCACAGACCCATAGGGTGATTCCACATGAAGGAACTCAAAAGCCTCCTGCCCTGGTTTTACAGATATGCCCCCAAACTACTGCACACTCCTCCTGTCAAGTGAGGGAACCTGATTTCCCTTTCCATTAATGCGGACTGGACTGGCTTCTATGGTTACCCCAGGCCCAAAAGTACTGGGATGTGCTTTGTGACACACGGTTACGGAAAGATGGTGACTTCCATTTCTGCTTTGCTCTCTCACTCTGTCCCAGCATGGCTTGCTCCGGGGGGCAGCCGGCCCTGTGAGCCGGAAGCTCGCTGGTGTGCTGTGAGGGCATCGGGCCTATGAAGAGGTCCACGTGGTGAGGAACTGAGGACCACGCGCCACCGTGAGGGAGTGTGGAAGCAGGTCTTCCTCTGGCGGAACCTGAGAGGACAGCCCTAGAGGACGGCCTGACTGCCACCTCCTGCAAACCCTGAGCCACAGTCACCCATCCAATCCATTCCTGGACAGGGAACCCACCGAAATCATGAACCAATGGATGCTGATGGCTCAAGCTGCTAAATGTGGGGGTAGTTGCTGTACCGCAACAGACAAGCAAATCTCCCCTCGTTACTCTCTTGTCCTTTTCAAGGCAACACCACTTGGGAGAAACTCAAAGGGGAGAACTCCCTAAGGACAACGCATCTATTTCCGGAGGTTGGCCTCTACTCTTAGAGTCACCACATAGGATGTCAGGTGCTAGCGTTGTTGTTATCTATGATAGTTGTTGCCAACTCAGGAATGGATTATTTTTTTTACCCTCTTCTGACAAATGAAGGGTTATTTGGCTTCCCAGTTCACCCTACCACCAATGCTATCCGTCAAGAGGAGTCCATGGTCTGCAGAAATATACTTTACCGAACGAAGAACTTAAAATCCAAAGCTCCCAATCGGGAAGTAGGAGACCTCCTGTAATTTCAAGCACGCTCAAGTTCCCAGAAGCAGATGAATTGCATCCTTGCTCATAGGGAACTTGTAGATAGGATCTGAAAGACAGAACATTTTGAGTTAAACGAGTTCCAGGAAAGAAGGGCGCATGAGGAGAAGGGTTTAGAATCCTGGCTCCATCCAAAGTGGAACAAAATAATACAAGAGAGAACGGCAACAACAACAACAAGTGAAAGCGTGGGGGACTGTCAGTGCTGAAACCATAGGACATGTTGATTTGGGGGGCAGCCTGCCCACATCCTTGTCTCCGGGGAAAGTACTTCAAGATGTGGCATCCCATTAAAGCTCCCCATCATAGATGCCCAAACCCCAGGCCACCGAGCTTGGTATAGGTCTGGGCCCACCATAATACTTAGCTTTACTCCCAGGCATCGGCTGAGCAGCTGGCATTGACTGGAGCCTCCCTGGTCAGTGTCTTCCAGAGATTTCATATCTGAGTGAGCCGTGAAGATGCGGGGACGGCATACGGAGCTCATACGCAGTCATCCTGGTAGCCGCACGGGAAGACGGAGGCGTTAAAGCCTTCTCATAACACGGAGCCATTAAATCCACACATATTGGACCTCTCTGTTATGTGCATGTTCCCTTTCCCCTTTTCCGCATCAGCGAATTTTCGTTGGGGTTCTTGCCTCTGGAACCAAAATGTTCTGGGGGCAAGAAAAGATACAAATTGTGACCCACAACATTTGAGACACTCCTGCCAGACCCACAGAGTTTTGGACTTCCTTTGATAAGAAAGCACAGATTTTTGTCCACCAACTGATGGTCCTTCTGCCAAATTCTGTTACCTTGACTTTCTGAAGCTGGAGGAGGGGCTGCAACAGGAGTCCCCTTCTGCCCCTTTGGGAGCCTCTTTTTCTGTCACAGACCAATTGGACTGGAGCTGCTCTGAGTGGGTGCGGTTGGGGGTAGGAGGGCTGCAAAGGAGGGTAGATATCTCAGGCCATTTTCTTGCAAGCCGGCTTAGGGGGCACTTGGTGCTTTCTGCCACTTTCAGCGAGCAGAACGCACGAGGGTCTCCTGGTCAGAGCTTGGGAGCACCACTGACAACAGGTCCTAAGACCACGTAGGTGTATGATTCACTTTGCTGTAAACCCGCGAAGCTAGGGCGACACTGTAAATCACTCTTCCCCAATAAAGCAGTTTCAAAAAGTAATACGTCTTGAGGAAGAACAAAACGCAGAAACACTTGCCGGTTGTAGTAGGACGTGGGGAGGCCCGGCTCTCCCGGGCCGGGCCTAAAACGCGCCAGAAGAGGCATGGACACGGCTGGCTGGCGAGAGGGTCGGCCCTTCGGGTTCCGCCCCGGGGCTCGCGCCTCTGCCGCCGGCCGGGCGGTGGTGTGTGGCAGGCGGGGGTGCGCAACGTGTGCCGCCCTGCTTCTCCCGCCGGTGCCCCACGGGTCCAGCGGCCTCGGCCCTCCCCAAGGGGCAAGCCTCAGGCCTGGCCGCCTGGGCGCGCGGCTCGCCGGAGGCCCGCCCCGCGGCCCGGGCGGGGGAGGGGGCTTCGCGCGCCGCCCCGCGCCGCGCTCGGGGCGGGAGCGCGCCTTGCCCGTCCCAGGGCGGTTTCCCCCGCCGGGCTCGAGGGCCCTGCCTCAGGCGCCTGCCCGCTGGCGCCGTTTCCCGCTCCTGCGAGCGCCGGGGGATCCCCCTCACGGTGCGGGGGCTCCGCGGGCCGCGCTCTGGGGGTGGAGAGGGGAAGGGTGACCCTGGGGGTGGAGGCGGGGGTTGCCTCGTCGTGCTCCTTCGCGCGGCGTGTCGGGGGCACCGACTTGGCTGCGCCCGCGCCCTGGGTTCCCTTCACCGGGTTCGCGGGCGCGCGCACGAGGGATGGCGGCGGCGGCGGCGGCCCGGCGACGGGAAGGAGGCTCTGTGCGCCTCCAGGAAAGTGCCCAGGTGAGGCGGGCGGGTGTCCCTGAGGCTGCGCAAGCGTTTCCCCGTTGCCCACAAAGGCGAACGTTGGCCCCACTGGTACCCGAACTGCAGGCCACGGCCCAGCCACGAACTGGCATCTCCGGAAGTGCCTTGGTGGACCCGCTGGGGAGACGCTGTGTGGGGCGCGAGGCGCCTTTCTCATGAGAAAGCCTCCTCTAGCGAGCAGAGAGGGAGCCTTGGGTGTGGGACCCCCCAGCCGCTGCTCCTCTCAGGGGTGCGGTTGCCATGCGGACCACAGCCACAGCCTGTGCCCAGAACCCCTCACGTCTGCCCGAGGGGCACGGCGCCGAGACAGAAGTTAGAGAAAGAAAGTAGAAAGCGGAAAAGAATTTCTTTACAAAAAGACTTGTCCAAATTAGGCGAAGTGCATTTGTATCTCTAGAGGAAAGGGAGACCAGAGGGAGCAGTTTGAGGACAGAAAGCTGAAATTTCTTGTTTCACTTGGTGGATACCAAAGTCAGGCTTGGAAGTCTCTCAGTTCAAAGCGACAGTCAACAGCGTATGAAGTTTTGAACTAGATTTAAACATGCACTACTGGAGAATCAAGTTTAAGGGCAGTCTCTTTGGTGCAGTTAACTTTGTTTCGGCCACCTGCTGGCTCAGTTGGAGTTAGTTGTGTGACATAGTGTGTAAGAAGTTAAAATCATTCAAGGGAAGAGCACTGACTGACAAGCCCTGGAGGGAGGATGGTTCTAGCTCTGAAGGAGTGTTCCTCAGATCCCTTCCTGCCAGGCTATGCGGGTTGTCAGAGTTTCCCAGGGATGCTTGGGGATGGGCTCTGTGCCACCATGGAGGTGTCCCAGAGGAGATTTTCATCGCTGGCGGAGTGTCGGGGGCAGGGACCCGGCTGCGCCCGCGCCCTGTGTTCCCTTCACCGGGTTCGCGGGCGCGAAGACAGATGGAAGTGCCAGGTGCAACCCAAATATACTTTTGCTCCCCATGTTAACAACCTCCCTGGCAGGTTTCTTTTTAAATGCTGATTTCCTCGTGTCCATTGTAAATGTGTCTGTTAAGCCAGGAACTCTTCCCAAGTTTGTGAGAAAAGGGAGGGAGGAGTTAGCAGTGTGTCGTGATGGAGCAAGTATTGCCCCAGGAAACAAAGACACCAGAAGATGCTCTTAAAAAACAAACAAACAAACAAACAAACAAACAAACAAATAGACAGAGTGACTGTTTTCCCTTTCTTTTTAAAACTTGTAAGACGCATTGTCAGAGAATATTGTTGTCTGATATTTTGGGAATGCAGTCTGAACAGTTTTCATTTAGGAGCCTTTAATTTCTTAGCAATGTTATGTCTATGGTTCTTCCCTGTCGTCATAATTAGGAAGTGCTGAAGGCGATCTCTGCAGGGTTTTTCTGTATGCTACCTCAATACTCTTTGTCTTCTAGGGTAGATATTATTATTATGAATATCCTCATTTTATGGGTGAGGAACCTGAGGCTCTGAGAGTCGAAGGAGCTTGCTAAAAATGCAGTGCGAACAAAAAACAGAGAGGCTAGAAGCTGATGTCTGAAGGACTCCAAATTCCTGCTGGCTTTTTAACATATGGCATGCTGCCTCGTTCATGAAGTATGCTCAGGTTTTGTTCGAGAGTGGTGGGGGATCTAGGCAGGGAGAGACTTGGGCAGTGAATCAGAAACAGAAAATGGGGATGAGTGGGTTTGAGGGAGAAGGAACCTAGAAGCAAGCTTCCTTCCCTAGCAAAGAGGATCAGTTATTTTGGCCATCTTAAGGATTCTTCCCTTGGGTTGAGCACCTGCTTCACCTTTGCAGTCTTTCCTTGTTTCCCTCACATTTTCAGACTCTCAGGAAAAGGTCTGAAAATGATGAAAAGCACTGCGTTCTTGGTGTGGAATCCAGGGGAGGTGAGAAACAATGGAGCTTTTTGACTCGCAGCTGGCTTGTGCATAAAGATGTCATTGGCAAGGAGGTAGACAGCCTGGAGAGATCTGTTCCTGTCCCCGAATCAAAAAGCAAAGCAGAAACGTTTTCCAGGAAAGTGTTCCTGGAGGAAGCCTGCTAGAAGCATCCATGAGAAGGGGTCTCGGACGTTCCTGTGCTGTGTTCGTGGCCCTCACATCCCAGACTCGCAAACACCCAGAACGACACATGACGCTTAGAAACGGGAGGCTGGCTGATTGTTTTATTGGTAAATTGAAGATAGCTTGCCTCGTTCCAATGTCATGGCCTTCTGAAGGACAGGTGTCTCCCTACTCATTGTCTGAAACAAACAAAAAAGGAAGTTCAGAGCGGTTTGGCCGGTGGTTCCTTGTCCCTACCGGTAATTGGCAATTGAAGGGAGGTCGGTGAGAGCCCATCTTCTCTCTCTCTTCTTCTTCCTCCTCTCCATTCCTCCCTAATTCCTCTTTGTGTATGGTTTGTATGCAGCTAACAGAGAGTGGGCTCAAAATTGTTGCTTGCAAGATGAATGAAAAAGATTCTTCTGAAGTTCTTTAGCTCTTGAGTGCTGTGGATGATTCTTAGTACGTCTTTACAGAACTATTCACTGGAACCTATCCTATAGCAGCAAAAGCCTGCATCCAGCCTAAGTGTCCACTGATGGCGGTTTGCTTAAAGGGATCATGGCACAGCCAGGCGATGGGCTGGGGTAGACTTGAAAAGAAAAGGGAGAGGGGCCAACTTGATCCCTGTGGCTCTGGGATCACACGACATGGACGTGTTCTGCGAAATAAGTAATTTGAAGTGAGCAGCGTATAGGGCTGCATATGAAGTATGAGAGCACTTGTGGATCAAAGAGGAGGGTAGGTATTTATAGAGGCCTAAGCGCTTCCAAGGGTTGTTCACAAGACTTGACTGTGGTGGCTTTGGGGGAAGCTTGTGGGGAGGGAAGATGTGATCTGCCTTTGCAATTTGGCCTCATATCTTTGTTTTTGGTTCTCTTTTCTGTTCCCTTGAATGTAAATGAATGTAATAGGAAATATTTAAAAGACCTGGAAAACACCGACCAGGATGAAAGCTAAGGTGTCATTGGCAGCACCGCTGGACCTGATAGGCCTGGTCAGCTGGAAACCTGAGATGGGAAGGCACTGAGCCTGAGGAGGAGGAGGAGGAGGAGGAGGAGGAGAGGAGAGGACGAAAGGCAGACACTGCTCTACTTGCTCATTACCAGCCCACATGAAGAAGGTAGTCATCGGGGAAGAGGCAGTTTGGGGGCCATGGTTCTTACAGTCAGAATCGCCCTGGCCGGTCTGTCAAAAATATGCAGGCTTGCTCCTCTCTAGCAGGGAACGGAATAGAAGTCATTAGAACTGGTATCCAGGCCTGTGCAGTTTCAAGCTGTTTCTGGTTGATTCCGTGACACATTAAAGTTTCAGACCTGTAAGGCTTAGGGCCCTCGATCCTCCCTGTCACTGAGTTCCAGATTACCGGGGTGGCTGTCCTGGGCGGGCCTTTATGGTTTCCCCCCTGGGTGGGGGTGGTCTGTGGTGTTCTCAGGAGGAGGTGGAGGAGGATGGTGATGCTGATGATGGTGTGCTGGTGGGGTGGTCTCTGCTGAGCTCCATCACCTTGTGGGGGTGGTCCCTACGTTGGTCCATCACCTTGGTCTTCACCATTAGGTGGAGGTCTCTGCGGTGGTCCTCCAGGTCCTCCGGGAGGTGGGCTGGGAAACTGCTCCTGGGAGCTCTGATTTGAGTTGTGTACATCTGTTGTAAGGTATGGCACAGGAATAGAGGAACTAGGGGAAGGAAAGGGTGCCTCTCATTTTGGTCTCTGGTCACCCCATCAGGCAGTCTCTTCCTTTCGAACCTGCCTCTCCACTATCAACTTCCCTCCCACCCACAGCATTATTTGGCAGTACTCCTATTCATTCAGACACTAGAAATGTTGCATCTTAGTTCTTTGCTCTAGAGACAAACGAAATTGCCTTAAATTGGGCAAAAAAAGAAGTCATGGAATTCTTAGCTTTCCTAGAGGTTGTTTCCAAGGAAAGAAGAAAAGCAAAGAGATTATCAGTGTCAGTTATGATGGCCCTTACATTTGGAGACAGTGGCAGTGCTTGCCAACTATGACTCCAAGTCTGGCCACTTGAGTGCATCAGGGGAGCCCTCATGCTCCAAGACCGGATGAAGAAATACTAAGAGCAAGTGATGGCCTACACAGGATTCACTAAATAACTGTGGCCAGTGTTAATTAGATATGAGGACACATTTGAATGGAGCAGCACAAAAGAGGGAACCAGACCCCAGTTCTTTGCATTTTTCCATAAACCATATACGTATACCGAGGGGCATTGGGGACAACGAGAACACTGGAAGGCTTGGTGCTCAGTAGACTGGAGGAGGCAGAATTTGAGCTGCTTCCCTCTGCTCTCCTCCCTCAGCTGTCATTTCTGGCCTGAGGGAGCAGGCCACATACTCTGTGGCATCCAAGCCACACATCTCTGTTATGCACCTTAGGGCCCTGCTCGTGGGTCCCTGAGTCGCGGCTGGTAAAGAATGGCCTATAGCCTCTGGGATACTAACATTCATCCAGTCGTGACAAGACAGTGAAAACGACAAGACACTCTAGAACAGAGCAGTTGCTAAAGATAAAAACAGAAAGGAAGTCGATGGAGGATTTGAGGTGACCTATCTGGTAGGAGGCTGGGAAATCCTGCACTGTTGCCTTCAAGGAAGAAAAGCACAAGATAAAGCGCAAAATGCATGCCAGATGCCTTGGAAGATGCCCCAAGTACCTCGTCCACACACCCTTTGCAAGATGCCGTTGCAAAGGGAGGACGACGTGAAGGGGTGACGGGGTGGTTCTTATGCTGAGGGTCCACCACAGACTCCAAAGAGAGGAGGCCCTGGGTTTTCGTTTTGGTTTGGTTTTCCTGTCCCCCTGGTTTCCGGTCTACCCTCATGCTGGTTCAGGTAAAGTGCTGGGTGTTTCTGTGTCTTATTTTCCTGTCCTTCTGCTCTCCCTCCACATGAGACACTTGACCTACATTAACATGGCCTCACCCAGGTGGGGTGACCGGGAGTCAACACACGGGTACCACCTTCCACAGCACTATGGAATGGGGCGTGTGAATGGGAGCAAATTGCAACCCCTGGGCCCTGGGATCTCTGTGTCTCTGTGGAGAGTGAGCTAGAGAGATTGAGGGTCCTGATCCCTTTCGCTTCAGTAAAAAGTCTGACCCGGGCGTCCCCTCCTGCGTGTGTGTGACCCCCTCTCGCGAGGCCACCTTCTCCCCCTGCCTGCTCTGATGACTGTAATGCCTTCCTGAGGACACTTCTCTGTATTGGTCGGGCCTCCCTGCAGTGCATCCCTCACAGTCGAGTCAGTGAGACGTGTGCAGAAATGCCAGTCTTCCCTTGTCAGTCTGTGGTTCAAGACTCTGTACGGGGTTCCAGGTACACTTTATGTAGCGTCAGCCAGGGTGTGAGGGGCCTTATCCTTGCCTTAAGCACCTGCAGCCCAGGCTTTCCACCTCCCCCGCCCCCTTCTCTACCAGCACCCTCACTCCCGTGGCATCTAACGAACCCCACGCAGAGTCTCAGCAACGCCCCCCCCCCCCCCGCTTCTTGGTGCTTACCAAAAAACGGGCTCCGAGCTGAGCTCAGGGCCAGCAAGGCCACTGAGAGCAGGATCGGCAGCATCTTGGAGGAAGTGCTGCGGTTGTTCTCAGCTCCGTCCTGGGAGAATCCAGGCAGCTTCCTTTATAAAGACCAGCAGGACAATGGTATCTTTGAGCTCCGTGCTGGGCGGACCTCATCACTGGATGGAAAGGTTAGAGCTGAGCTTTAGCCCAGCAGGATGGAGGGGGTAAGAGGGTGTCCGTGTGTCATTTCTCAAAGGTGCAGCATGTGACTTGAGCCCGAGTTGTGAAGGAACGGTGTCCAAGCCATCGGCGCAGACGTCAAAGTTGTTCTGTCATCCTTTGACTGCCATCTGTTCCCTGAGACTGTTGCTCTGTCCTTCGTGGAGCTGTTGGTGTGTGGGCTGTGCATGTGTCTGTGTGTCTGTGTGTTGGCCGTGATCCTGTAGCCCAGACGACGCTGGTCAATATCTCTGGCCATGATCGTGGCCCAGGCTCCATCACTCATGGCCTGTCTGTCCATATGTATATGCTAGGTAGCAAAACGTCTTGCTGATACACACATCCTCTCTGTCTGTCTTTGAAACGTATGTGGAAAAGTGCTGTCGTGCACACACGGGTGGCGGAAGGCTGAGCCTCACTCAGCCTGCCCGGGCCCCCAGAGGTCGTCCGGGAGGCTCTCCCTCCACTTGGTGGTGTGGAACAAAGGTGACCCGATACTCTTCCTTCGTATAAACAGCCTTCGGTGTGCTGGTATTTACCGAAGGCAAAGGTAGACACAGAACACTCCGGGGACCTTCTGGGACAGCACCAAATGCATACACAGTTCCTTGAATGGATCATGTCATTGCATGTGTACAAGACTTTGTGCCGCTTCTTTTGTAAGAGTCCATGTCCCTCCTTCCTGCTGGACAAAGGGCTATTCCCTTCAAAACCTCCATGGCATCGTCTTGCCCTTCTCTTCTTCCGTCAGTTTCCTTGTTAGCAACTGTGTTCTCGGATCGTTGTTCACCACGGGGAATTTTCTCTGCAAAGTTCTGCCACTCGTTTCTCCCCATCCCCTATCTGAAACTTATTTGCTGATGTTATATCACCTTCTCAACCCTCTCTGATTTAATGTAGAGTTTCATTTCCGTTTGGTTTGTGCTGTGCATTTTGGGAGGAGGTTTTTGGGGGGCGGGACTTGTTTTGTTTTGTATTTATGTGTTTTGTTTTGTTTTTGTCTTTTGTCTTTTTAGGGCTGCACCCAAGGCATATGGAGGAATCCCAGGCTAGGGATGGAATCAGAGCTCTAGCTGCCAGCCTACCCCATAGCCACAGCAATGCGGGATCCTAGCTGCGTCTGTGACCTACACCACAGCTCCCGGAAACGAGGGATCCTTAATCCACTGAGCAAGGCCATGCATCAATCCCACGTCCTCATGGATCCTGCTCAGGTTCGCTAACCACTGAGCCACGACGGGAACTCCTTTTTGGTGTTTTATGGCCACACCTGAGGCATAATAAATTTCCCAGCCTAGGGTTTGAATTGGAGGTGCAGCCACGGACACAGCAACACCAGATCCAAGCCGCCTCTGTGACCTACACCACAGCTCACAGCAACACCAGATCCTTAACCGAAATTATTCCAAAAAATCACAGAGGAAGGGACACTCCCAAACTCAGTCTATGAAGCCACCATCACCCTGATACCAAAACCAGACAAAGATACCACACCAAAAGAAAATTAATTACAGGCCAATGTCACTGAAGAACATAGGTGCAAAAATCCTCAACAAAATACTAGCAAACTACATCCAACAATACATTAAAAGGATTGTACATCATGATCAAGTGGGATTTATCCCAGGGATGCAAGGATTCTTCAATATTTGCCAATCAATCAGTGTGATACACCACATCAACAAATTGAAGAATAAAAACCATATGATCCTCTCAGTAGACGTGGAAAAAGCCTTTGACAAAATCCAACACCTATTTCTGATAAAAACCCTTCAGAGAGTGGGCATAGAGGGAACCTACCTCAACATATTAAAGGCCATATATAACAGTCCTAGGGCTACCATCATTCTCAAGGGTGCAAAGCTGAAAGAATTCCTGCTGAGATCAGGAACAGGACAAGGATGTCCGCTCTCACCACTACTATTCAACATGGTTTTGGAAGTCCTAACCATGGCAATCAGAGAAGTAAAAGAAATAAAAGGAATCCAAATTGGAAAGGAAGAAGTAAAACTATCGCTATTTGCCAATGACATGATACTATACCTAGAGAATCCTAAAGACTCTACCAGAAAACTGTTAGAGCTCATCAATGAATCTGGCAAAGTTGCAGGATACAAAATTAATACATGGAAATCAACTGCATTTCTATATGCTAATAATGAAAGATCAGAGAGAGAAATTAGGGAAGCCATCTCGTTTACCATCACATCCAAAAGAATAAAATACCGAGGAGTAAACCTACCTAAAGAGACAAAAGACCTGTGTTCTGAAAACTATAAGATACTGATGAAAGAAATCAAAGACGACACAAATAGATGGAAAGACATACCATCTCTTGGACTGGAAGAATCAATGTTATCAAAAGGACTATACTACCCAAGGCCATCTACAGATTCAGTGCAATTCCTATCACACTACCAAGGACATTTTTCACAGAACTCGAACAAAATCTTTTAAAATTTGTTTGGAAGCACAAAAAACCAAGACTAGCCAAAGACATCCTGAAAAAGAAACCTGGAGGTGGAGGCATCAGCCTCCCTGACGTCAGACTATGCTACAAAGCAAGAGTCATCAAAACCGTATGGGAAGGGTACAAAGACAGAAATACAGGTCAGTGGAACAGGATAGAAAGCCCAGAATTAAACCCACGCACCTACAGTCAACTAACCTATGACAAAAGAGGCAAGAATATGCAAATGGAGAAAAGACAGCCTATGCAATAAGTGGTGCTGGGAAACCTGGACAACCACAAGAAAAAGAGTGAAATTAGAACACTTCCTAACACCATACATAAAAATAAACTCAAAATTGATTAAACACCTAGCTATGACAAGTTACTATAAAACTCTTAGAGAAAGCCCTCCGTTCTAAAATATTCTACTTTTAACCTATGCTGCCTCTAAGAAGAGCTCATGAGGCATGTGCCTTTTCTTTATGGTCTCAGTCAGGAGTCTTGTGACGGAATTTGGGAGAAAACCCACTTCCAACGGGTTTTCCACACATCTGAGAAGCACTGCTAGTTTCTGTGAGCTGATGGGTTCAGGCCATAGGCGCAAAAGCTCTGAACCTGACTGGAGGCTGCCAGGATAGAAGAGTGTGGTAAAGGAGGATATTTTTCTGAGAAGAACGTTCCTGCCTCTTTAGTTTACTTTACTTTTTATTTTAGTAGTTGTTGTTGTTGTCGTCAGTCCCCCACTTGCGCTGTCCTTTTCCTGAGAGCTGAGCGCTCCCATAACACCTCTGCTTGTCACTTTTCCCTTCCATAATCCCTGTGCAGAATGTGATCCTCCTCAGATGCACTTGCTCCTTGTGAGCATTGCAGGTAATCTGAGTTTCAAACATCCTTTCCCTGTTGTGTCATCGGAATTCTTAGTCCCTCCATCCTGGCCTGGGTTCCTCCTTGTTCCGTAGCCTCACCCAGTCCTGATGAGCCCAGTTTTTTCCATTCCTTAGGGAAACTCCCATGTGCATCTCACTTGGTAATTCAGACGTGGCAACCGGCTCCACATTTTTAGCTGAACTATGGACTCACCGGCTACAACCATAATTCTCTTACGATCAAAGGTATTCGAAGCTGCAAAAATACACAGAGGAGGACGTTTATTTTTGGCCTGGAAGCTTCAGAAATACTTGAAGAGCAAGGGTTTCCGGTCACAAAGAAATTCCCTGGGCCTAGGGACAGAGAAGAATGCCTCAGGGGAAAGCGATGGAGAGAAATGCATTTTAGGCTCTGTTAAGCTCCCACTACACCTGGCCCACACCCCACACCTATAGGATTTTGAGGTTTGCCAGAGGAAATATCAGTCTGTCCAAGACGCTTGGAAGAATGACGCCAAGGCTATCTGTGGATGGCCTTCAGCTGAAACCCTGTGCAGGAACCTGCTTGCCCAGCCAGAAGCTGTGCAGTGGATGGGAAATGACTGAACAAAGACGATTGGACCAACGGTCCCTCTCTGCCCCCGTTGGCACAGTCTTTTCCCAGGTGAACGAGAGAGGTATGAACTGGCCTGGAAAATGGCCGAAGCAGAGAGACTGGACAGAGGCACACCATGGGATGGTGACAGGTTGCCTGACAAGCAGAACCAGCTAGAGCCTCAAAAGTCATCTTCGGTGCCATTGTGGGGCCAACCACTGGAGACCCGTGGGGAGATAAAGACAGAGCAGCAGATGACTCATAACCGGGCACACCCACCCGCCCTGGTGTCTTCAGGGACATTACCTGCCACGTGAGGAGGAAGGACCCTGAAATGCCTAAGTGTAGCCTCAGTTGACTAGAATTCAGCAGAGTCAGAGCGAGAGGTAGAGATTCAGGTGAAAGACGTTCAAGATTCAGAAGAAGATAGACGTTTCTCAGATGTGCGGTACACAGGAGTGATAGCCAGAGCACACAAGCAAAGCAGACACCAGGGGAACTACGCAGTAACCAACGTGAAAATGAATAAGGGTGACTACAGAGCAGGCACTCTGGCTGCTGTGAGAGACGGTCAGCGTGCTTCCCAGTGGCATCTGGCTTCTTGATCATCTTCTCAAGCCGACAGCTCCATGTCCGGGAATGTACTGGACCAGGCAAGACAAGGCTGAAGGCCCAAGGGTGAAAGTCAGGCTGGTGTCTGGGTGTATGCTGCTTTACTGCCTAGTCATCGTGAAAATTACGAAGCTCTGAGGTGGATGGTGGCCCTGGGGTCATCTGAGGCGTGCATGGCATCAATCCCCAGTGGCCTTTAACCGCGGCCTGCCTGGTGAACTGCGGAATCCGGAGAGGGCGGTTCCCCTCTTCCAGGATTTCAGAACCTCACTGATTCAGACTCGGCACCCCTAGCCGCCAACACACTGGAGCGGCCTTCGGGGAGGGGCTCCGACCCTTGCAGCGCCACTGTCGTGGCTAATGGTGCTGATCCCTCCACGAGGCCTTCTGACTGTCTGCCCTGTCTGTTCTTACAGCAGGTTAGCCCGCTGTGATTGATCCAGACACCTCGCTTTTTCGAATACAAAAAGTGCCTCCTTTATGAAACGCACTCAGGATTGCCAAAGAGTGGGGAGGGAGAAAACGAGGGAGGGTGAACACTCAGCCATGATCAAAAGGGGGGATGGGTACGGTGGGCTGGAGGGAACGGGACCTCGCGTCACGTTTGTGCCCCTCGCGGCAGGGTGAATTACTTTAGCAAGTTTAAGGATTTCCTCAGCCTGTGCAGCTCCTTCACGTTGGCTTATTCTCCTTGTTTCCCTAAAATTCCTAGAATCTCAGTCAAAGGTGTGAAAGTCATAACACCGTAGGTACACTGGTGCTGCAGAACCCAGGGAAGGGCAGGGACAGGCCCCTGGCTTGTGAATACGGTGGTCAGTGGGGAGGAGGAGGAGGCCCTGGCAGGTAGAAAAGGACAGAAACATTCTTTTCCGCAAGCAAAGGACGAAGCAGAAATGCTTTGTAGACATGCGGTCCGGGAGGAAACCTGCTGGACGCAAGAGTGACACGGGGTCTTGGATGCTCCTATGCCACGATCCTGGCCCTCGAATGTCAGCCTCCCAAACACCCAGAATGACACGGGGCACTTAGAAACTGGATGCAGATGATTTTATTGGTAATCGAAGCTCAACCGTCACATTCCAATGTCATGGCTCTCCGAAGGACGGGTGTTTTCACGCTCATTTTCTGGAACACAGAAAAGCAAGGTCATAGAGGTGTGGCAGGTGGTTTCTAACGCCGGCCACTCACTAAAGGGAAGCGGGCGAGAGCCCGACATTTGTCCTTCTCTTCTTCCTCCTCCTCCTCTTCCCTGCCTCGTTCCTTTTCGTTCCTGGCCTGAAGGTACCTAGCAGATAATGGGCTCTGCATTGTTGTTGGCCAGATCCTTCTTAGGCTGCCTCTCTCTGAATTGCTGTCTATAATGTGCATACGTGTGTGGTGTGTGAACAAAACAGTTCCTGCCGTATATTCCAGAAGAGCCGAGCAATGAATCCAGCCTGGTAGGGGTGGTGTGTAAAGGAACCACGGCACAGCCAGGTAATGGATGGTGTGCCGTGCTAAAACAAAACCGCAACAACAAAAACAAGGGTCCCGATAGCTCCACCGAGGTCCATGAGCTTGCCTGGCAGAGTTCTAAGAAATGCGTTATTTGAAATTAGCAATGGAGACGTATGCTCTCCTGTGTGGCTAAAGAAGCGTGTGCACTTAAATAGGTAGAAATGTGTCCAGGGAGGTGTCCCACAGCGTGAACCGGAGTACCCTTTCGGGAAGGAAGTGGGGAGGGAGGATGTGCTATGCCTCTGAGAGGTGGCCTCTTGCCTTTCTCTTTACTAGTTTTAACTTGAGCACATGCTGGAAAGGTTTTTAAACTAGGTAGCATCCAGCCGTATGTATTTCCAGTATTGCTTCGCAGTGACAGTGGACCGGAGAGGCCTGGTCAGGTGAAACCTGAGACAGAAAGACAGTGTGCCTGAGGACGAGGGGACGAGAGGTCCAAGGCAGAGCACAGCTCTCCTTGCTCGTTCCCAGCGCACTTGAGTAAGACAGGTCATGACTGGGGAAAGGCACTTTTTGTCTGCTTCTGAGCGTGGAGAATCACCTCGGATAGGATGTGAAACCTGCCAAGGCTTGCTACTCTATGCCGGGATGTCTGACTGGAAATCCTGAAAACTCGGGCCTGGGGCTAGGCAGGTTCAGCGTGGTTCCAGTTGCTTCAGGGACACCCAAAAGTTTGAGGCGCTTCCTGCGGGCTTAGCAGGTAAAAGACCCAGCAATGTCCGTGCGGTGGCTGTGGTGACCGCTGCCAGGGCAGGTTCAATGCCTGGACAGGGAACGTCCACATGCCATGGGCATGACCAAAACAAGACAAACACTGAAGAGTTCTGCACCTGCAGGGCTTCGGGCCAGGGGAGGAAAGGGAACTGGATCATACCTGTCCTTGAATTCCGGGTCACTGGGGTGGCGGGCCTGGTGGAGGTCTTGGTGGGCTGGGACCTGGGGGTGGTGGGGGAGGTCCGGGCGGAGGTCTGGCACCAGGTGGGGCTGGTCCGGGTGGCGGCGGTCCGGGTGGGGGCGGTCCGGGCGGGGGTCTGGCGCCAGGTGGGGCAGGTCCGGGTGGCGGTGGTCCGGGTGGGGGCGGTCCGGGCGGGGGTCTGGCACCAGGTGGGGCGGGTCCGGGTGGCGGTGGTCCGGGTGGTGGAGGTCCCGGCGGGGGTCTGGCACCAGGTGGGGCTGGTCCGGGTGGCGGTGGTCCGGGTGGGGGTGGTGGTGGCGGGGGTGGGCCAGCGGGTGGGGGTGGTTTCTTCTTTGGTTTGTCACCGGATGGGGCTGGTCCCTGCTGGGGTTCGTCAGCGGGTGGGGGTGGGGGTGGGGGTGGGGGTGGCGGGGGTCTGGCACCAGGTGGGGCGGGTCCGGGTGGCGGTGGTTCGGGTGGGGGCGGTCCGGGCGGGGGTCTGGCACCAGGTGGGGCGGGTCCGGGTGGCGGTGGTCCGGGTGGTGGAGGTCCCGGCGGGGGTCTGGCACCAGGTGGGGACGGTCCGGGTGGCGGTGGTCCGGGTGGGGGCGGTCCGGGCGGGGGTCTGGCACCAGGTGGGGCGGGTCCGGGTGGCGGTGGTCCGGGTGGGGGCGGTCCGGGCGGGGGTCTGGCACCAGGTGGGGCTGGTCCGGGTGGCGGTGGTCCGGGTGGGGGTGGTGGTGGCGGGGGTGGGCCAGCGGGTGGGGGTGGTTTCTTCTTTGGTTTGTCACCGGATGGGGCTGGTCCCTGCTGGGGTTCGTCAGCGGGTGGGGGTGGGGGTGGGGGTGGCGGGGGTCTGGCACCAGGTGGGGCGGGTCCGGGTGGCGGTGGTCCGGGTGGGGGCGGTCCGGGCGGGGGTCTGGCGCCAGGTGGGGCGGGTCCGGGTGGCGGTGGTCCGGGTGGGGGCGGTCCGGGCGGGGGTCTGGCACCAGATGGGGCGGGTCCCGGTGGCGGTGGTCCTGGTGGTGGAGGTCCCGGCGGGGGTCTGGCACCAGGTGGGGCTGGTCCGGGAGGCGGTGGTCCGGGTGGGGGCGGTCCGGGCGGGGGTCTGGCACCCGGTGGGGCTGGTCCGGGTGGTGGAGGTCCCGGCGGGGGTCTGGCACCAGGTGGGGCTGGTCCGGGTGGCGGTGGCCCGGGTGGGTGCGGTCCGGGTGGAGGTCTAGCGCCAGGTGGGGCTGGTCCGGGTGGCGGTGGTCCGGGTGGGGGTGGTCCGGGCGGGGGTCTGGCACCCGGTGGGGCTGGTCCGGGTGGCGGTGGTCCGGGTGGTGGAGGTCCCGGCGGGGGTCTGGCACCAGGTGGGGCGGGTCCGGGTGGCGGCGGTCCGGGTGGGGGCGGTCCGGGCGGGGGTCTGGCACCAGGTGGGGCTGGTCCCTGCTCGGGTCCGTCACCAGGCGGTCGTGGTCTCTTCTGATGTCCCTCACCTTGGCTTTCCTCAGGAGGAGCGGGTCTGGGTGGTCCGCCTCCAGGAGGTGGTCTCAGAAACTTCTCAGCGGAGTTTGAGTTTGCATCCTCTAAATCTGTAGAGACCGGACACAGGAATAGGGCACATTGTAGGTGGTACACGCCCCCTCACATTTTGAACCCTGAACACCTTGTCAGCTAGTCCATTTCTGCTGAGCCTGCCTCTCTTCTACCAACAACCTTCCTCCTCACTGCCTCCATCCTCTGCAGACACTACTTTAGTGAGTCTTAATAGAGCTTTGCTCTGGCAAAGAGCGTGTCCCTTAAATTGGGCAAGCGAGATGTTGGAGGTCTCAGAATTCCCAGGGGAGGTCTCCAAGGACAGAAGAAAAGCTAACGCAGTGAAACATTGGCAGTTACTTGTTGAGTCACGGACATAGCCTGCCAACTGTGATTCCAACCCTGGTCACTTGAGTGCCTGTGTGGAAGCCTCATACTCCAAGCCGAGGTGGATCAAATACTGAGAGAGAGAACGAAAGACAACGTGACGGCCCACACAGGATTTGCTGAATAACCGTGGCCAATTTTCATTGGCACAAGGACACAGTTGAATGGAGAGGCAGAGAGAAAAGCCACCCAGACCCCAGTTCTTTGCATTTTTCCATAAACCATATACGTACACCGAGGGGCATTGGGGACAACGAGAACACTGGAAGGCTTGGTGCTCAGTAGACTGGAGGAGGCAGAATTTGAGCTGCTTCCCTCTGCTCTCCTCCCTCAGCTGTCATTTCTGGCCTGAGGGAGCAGGCCACATACTCTGTGGCATCCAAGCTACACATCTCTGTTATGCACCTTAGGGCCCTGCTCGTGGGTCCCTGAGTCGCGGCTGGTAAAGAATGGCCTATAGCCTCTGGGATACTAACATTCATCCAGTCGTGACAAGACAGTGAAAACGACAAGACACTCTAGAACAGAGCAGTTGCTAAAGATAAAAACAGAAAGGAAGTCGATGGAGGATTTGAGGTGACCTATCTGGTAGGAGGCTGGGAAATCCTGCACTGTTGCCTTCAAGGAAGAAAAGCACAAGATAAAGCGCAAAATGCATGCCAGATGCCTTGGAAGATGCCCCAAGTACCTCGTCCACACACCCTTTGCAAGATGCCGTTGCAAAGGGAGGACGACGTGAAGGGGTGACGGGGTGGTTCTTATGCTGAGGGTCCACCACAGACTCCAAAGAGAGGAGGCCCTGGGTTTTCGTTTTGGTTTGGTTTTCCTGTCCCCCTGGTTTCCGGTCTACCCTCATGCTGGTTCAGGTAAAGTGCTGGGTGTTTCTGTGTCTTATTTTCCTGTCCTTCTGCTCTCCCTCCACATGAGACACTTGACCTACATTAACATGGCCTCACCCAGGTGGGGTGACCGGGAGTCAACACGCGGGTACCACCTTCCACAGCACTATGGAATGGGGCGTGTGAATGGGAGCAAATTGCAACCCCTGGGCCCTGGGATCTCTGTGTCTCTGTGGAGAGTGAGCTAGAGAGATTGAGGGTCCTGATCCCTTTCGCTTCAGTAAAAAGTCTGACCCGGGCGTCCCCTCCTGCGTGTGTGTGACCCCCTCTCGCGAGGCCACCTTCTCCCCCTGCCTGCTCTGATGACTGTAATGCCTTCCTGAGGACACTTCTCTGTATTGGTCGGGCCTCCCTGCAGTGCATCCCTCACAGTCGAGTCAGTGAGACGTGTGCAGAAATGCCAGTCTTCCCTTGTCAGTCTGTGGTTCAAGACTCTGTACGGGGTTCCAGGTACACTTTATGTAGCGTCAGCCAGGGTGTGAGGGGCCTTATCCTTGCCTTAAGCACCTGCAGCCCAGGCTTTCCACCTCCCCCGCCCCCTTCTCTACCAGCACCCTCACTCCCGTGGCATCTAACGAACCCCACGCAGAGTCTCAGCAACGCCCCCCCCCCCCCCCCGCTTCTTGGTGCTTACCAAAAAACGGGCTCCGAGCTGAGCTCAGGGCCAGCAAGGCCACTGAGAGCAGGATCGGCAGCATCTTGGAGGAAGTGCTGCGGTTGTTCTCAGCTCCGTCCTGGGAGAATCCAGGCAGCTTCCTTTATAAAGACCAGCAGGACAATGGTATCTTTGAGCTCCGTGCTGGGCGGACCTCATCACTGGATGGAAAGGTTAGAGCTGAGCTTTAGCCCAGCAGGATGGAGGGGGTAAGAGGGTGTCCGTGTGTCATTTCTCAAAGGTGCAGCATGTGACTTGAGCCCGAGTTGTGAAGGAACAGTGTCCAAGCCATCGGCGCAGACGTCAAAGTTGTTCTGTCATCCTTTGACTGCCATCTGTTCCCTGAGACTGTTGCTCTGTCCTTCGTGGAGCTGTTGGTGTGTGGGCTGTGCATGTGTCTGTGTGTCTGTGTGTTGGCCGTGATCCTGTAGCCCAGACGACGCTGGTCAATATCTCTGGCCATGATCGTGGCCCAGGCTCCATCACTCATGGCCTGTCTGTCCATATGTATATGCTAGGTAGCAAAACGTCTTGCTGATACACACATCCTCTCTGTCTGTCTTTGAAACGTATGTGGAAAAGTGCTGTCGTGCACACACGGGTGGCGGAAGGCTGAGCCTCACTCAGCCTGCCCGGGCCCCCAGAGGTCGTCCGGGAGGCTCTCCCTCCACTTGGTGGTGTGGAACAAAGGTGACCCGATACTCTTCCTTCGTATAAACAGCCTTCGGTGTGCTGGTATTTACCGAAGGCAAAGGTAGACACAGAACACTCCGGGGACCTTCTGGGACAGCACCAAATGCATACACAGTTCCTTGAATGGATCATGTCATTGCATGTGTACAAGACTTTGTGCCGCTTCTTTTGTAAGAGTCCATGTCCCTCCTTCCTGCTAAGCAGTGTTTTCAACTCTTGTTCCCCACTGACTGTTCAGTGGCCATGCTTATGCCATCCTGCTGGACAAAGGGCTATTCCCTTCAAAACCTCCATGGCACTGTCTTGCCCTTCTCTTCTTCCGTCAGTTTCCTTGTTAGCAACTGTGTTCTCGGATCGTTGTTCATCACGGGGAATTTTCTCTGCAAAGTTCTGCCACTCGTTTCTCCCCATCCCCTATCTGAAACTTATTTGTTGATGTTACATCTCCTTCATCAGTCCTCCTGGTTTTAAGTCTCATATCTAAGTTTTTTGTTTTTTGTTTTGTTTTTTTTTTTTGCTATGCTTTTGGGAAGAGTTTTTAAATAGAGCATCCAAACTAGGTCGAGTGTTTACTAGGTTTGTTGACATTTCATTCTAAAATTTGGCAACTAGGTAAGTTTTCCTCGGCAAATGTTCTTCTGTGTTCTTGCTTTTGATGGCCGCACCTGAGGCATATGGAAGTTCCGAGGCCTACTCCACAGCCACAGCAACACCAGGCCTGGCCTGCATCTGCAACCTTTCCCACAGCCTGCGACAGGGCCAGATCCTTAGCCCACTGAGAGAGGCCAGGGATCGAACCCACATCCTCAAGGACACTGTGTGGGTTTCTCAACTCAATGAGCCACCGTGGGAATGCCCCCTTAATTCTCTTCCTTACCTGCCTGCCTCTTCTCCATTGCTGGCTATTCTCCTCTTCCCAATATTATCCTCCTCAGCTTTTTTCCTTGGATCCTTGCGACTATACGTAGCCTCGGCTACCCGTTATTTCAGAACCGTGTAGGGCTTGTGTTAGTGGTCGGTTTGCAGCCGAGACAAGGGTCATTTTAGGGCAGAGTGTGTGTGTGTATGTGTGGGGGGAGGGTATCAGATGGAGGGCCATGTGGCTGGAAATGCCACACACTGTCCTGCTGGGCCAGTGTTACATGAGTGGGTCCTGGTCTCTGCATGTGCGTGTCAGAATGTGGGCCTTGCTGAAGGGCTGCCAGTAACATTTCAGGACGGCTTCCTGATACGGTGGGGTTTCCTCCAGATACCATTGCCCTGGCAAGGTGACCGGGCACATTGCTTCCTTCTCCTGGCGTAGCTACGGCTGTCGTCCCGAAAAGGGACAGCCGTTGGCAGTGTGGGAAAGCAGCATGGCCCCAGCTGGGCTTGTGCGAGGAAAGGAGTAGCTTCTTGGGCTTCACAGGTCCCATTACCGTTTTGGGAGGACTGTCTTTGGTTTCCTGAGACAGTTTTGTGGAAGAGGATGTGGAGAGGCCCCATCCTGCCCAGGTGGCTTCTGGTCACCCTTCAAGTGGGAAAGGAGGGTCAGCGGGAAGGAAGGGAAGGGAGTGGAGTGGCAGCAGACGTGGGTGGGGGCTGTGGAGGGGGCGGTCCTGCTGGAAGGCAGGCTTCCCTTTGGTGTGGTGAGGACTGGAAGACAGCAGAAAAGTCTTCAAAATATCACTCAGCTCAGGACCTTTCACTCCCCTTCTCCGATGTCAGCAGTGCAGGAAAGAGATTAGTGAGGTGCGACGGGATAAATATCAGCTCTGAACTCGGCAGGCACAACAAAAGCAGAGGAAATGGAGGAGCTGGAAGAGAAGGGTGTCAGTCAGGAAGGGTGGGGTGGATGCCGAGAGCAAGACTTGCAGCAGGAGCTTAGGCACCTGCCGATGAGCAGAAGCCCCCAGGCAGTGCCCTTGCCCTCTTGGAGGTGTGCTTGAGGTAGCGTGTCCCCATGAGAAATCCTGACTTCCTGTCTGTTTTAACACCTGCCCTCCCTCACTCTTTTCTCAGTTAACAACTGTTCATTCAGCTACTCTTTTCACAATCTGGGAGTCTTTCTTGTGCTCTCATCCCCACTGCCCTCCTCCATTAGCAGGTCAAGTTGGCTGGACCTTCAAATGTACCTCAAATATCAATCCTTCCGCAACCTCTCCTACAACAATCTGGTCCAGGAGATGGTTCTTCTTCTCCTGGTTGGAGTGTAACCGCCTCCAGCTGGTCCTGGTAATGTTCTTGCCTCTACCACATCCGAGATCATTTCTTCACTGAACTGCAAGAATCGTCTTTAAAATTATAAATTAGGTCTTATCACCTTCTTGCTTAAGATCCCCTATGTTTTCCCCTTACACTTGTAGTCAGATGTACATTTCATACCTAGCTTTCATCACTCACATTGGTTTGTGACAGAAAAAGAGGCAGAAGAGGATGTCTTTTTGCATTCAATGGTCCAGCTTCAAGAAAAGAAAGTAACAGCATTTTTCAAAATTTATTGTTTTTCCCCACTGTACAGCAAGGGGATCAAGTTATCCTTTCATGTATACATTTTTCCCCCACCCTTTCTTCTGTTGCAGCATGAGTTTCTAGACATAGTTCTCAATGCTACTCAGCAGGATCTCCTTGTAAATCTGTTCTAAGTTGTGTCTGATAAGCCCAAGCTCCCGATCCCTCCCACTCCCTCCCCCTCCCATCAGGCAGCCACAAGTCTCTTCTCCAAGTCCATGATTTTCTTTTCTGTGGAGATGTTCATTTGTGCTGGATATTAGATTCCAGTTATAAGTGATATCATATGGTATTTGTCTTTCTCTTTCTGACTCATTTCACTCAGTATGAGATTCTCTAGTGCCATCCATGTTGCTGCAAATGGCATTATGTCATTCTTTTTTATGGCTGAGCAGTATTCCATTGTGTATATATACACCACATCTTCCTAATCCAATCATCTGTTGATGGACATTTGCGTTGTTTCCATGTCCTGGCTATTGTGAATAGTGCTGCAATGAACATGCGGGTGCATGTGTCTCTTTTAAGTCGAGTTTTGTCCGGATAGATGCCCAAGAGTGGGATTGTGGGGTCATATGGAAGTGCTATGTATAGATTTCTAAGGTATCTCCAAACTGTTCTCCATAGTGGCTGTACCAGTTGACATTCCCACCAACAGTGCAGGAGGGTTCCCTTTTCTCCACAACCCCTCCAGCACTTGTTATTTGTGGACTTATTAATGATGGCCATTCTGACTGGTGTGAGGTGGTATCTCATGGTTGTTTTGCTTTGCATTTCTCTTATAATCAGCGATGCTGAGCATTTTTTCATGTGTTTGCTGGCCGTCTGTATATCTTCCTTAGGGAACAGCCTATTCAGGTCTTTTGCCCATTTTTCCATTGGTTGATTGGCTTTTTTGCTGTTGAGTTGTATAAGTTGCTTATATATTCTAGAGATTAAGCCCTTGTCCATTGCAGCATTTGAAACTATTTTCTCCCATTCTGTAAGTTGTCTTTTTGTTTTCTTTTGGGTTTCCTTTGCTGTGCAAAAGATTTTCAGTTTGATGAGGTCTCATGGGTTTATTTTTGCTCTTATTTCGATTGCTTTGGGAGACTGACCTGAGAAAATATTCATGAGGTTGATGTCCGAGAGTGTTTTGCCTATGTTTTCTTCTAGGAGTTTGATGGTGTCCTGTCGTATATTTAAGTCTTTCAGCCATTTGGAGTTTATTTTTGTGCATGGTGTGAGGGTGTGTTCTAGTTTCATTGCTTTGCATGCAGCTGTCCAGGTTTCCCAGCAATGCTTGCTGAATAGACTTTCTTTTTCCCATTTTATGTTCTTGCCTCCCTTGTCAAAGATTAATTGACCATAGGCATCAGGGTTTATTTCCAGGTTCTATATTCTGTTGCACTGGTCTGTGTGTTTTGATACCAGCACCACACTGTTTTGATGACTGTGGCTTTGTGATATTTTTTGACGTCTGGGAGAGTTATGCCTCCTGCTTGGTTTCTGTTTCTCAGGATTGCTTTGGCGATTCTGGGTCTTTTGCTGTTCCACATAAGTTTCTGGATTGTTTGTTCTAGTTCTATGAAAAATGTCATGGGTAATTTGGTAGGGATTGCATTGAATCTGTAGATTGCATTGAATCTGTAGATTGCTTTGGGTAGTATGGCCGTTTTTACAATATTGATTTTTCCAATCCAGGAACATGGAATATCTTTCCATTTCTTTACATCTTCTTTGATTTCTTTGATTATAGTTTTATAGTTCTCAGCATATAAGTCCTTTACCTCCTTGGTCAGGTGTATTCCGAGGTATTTGATATTCTTTTTCTGAGATTTCATTGCTGGTATACGGAAATGCGACTGACTTCTGAATGTTAATCTTATAGCCTGCTACTTTGCTGAATTTATTAATCAGTTCAAGTAGTTTGGGGGTTGAGTCCTTAGCGTTTTCTATGTATAGTATCATGTCGTCTGCGTACAGTGACAGAGTAACAGCATTTTGACAGAATGATTTTAGTTGTTTCACAAAATATCTGCTGCTTGGAGTTCCCGTTGTGGCGCAGTGGTTAACAAATCCGACCAGGAACCATCAGGTTGCGGGTTGGATCCCTGGCCTTGCTCAGTGGGTTAAGGACCCGGCGTTACCGTGAGCTGTGGTGTAGGTTGCAGATGGGGCTCGGATCCTGCCTTGCTGTGGCTCTGGTGTAGGCCGGTGGCTACAGCTCCGATTTGACCCCTAGCCTGGGAACCTCCATATGCCATGGGAGCGGCCCTAGAAAAGACAAAAAAGAAAATAAAAACAAAAATCTGCTGCTTTCTTTTTTGGGAAGTTTGATACTATTTGTTTCTGGCAGAAATATTTCAAATTTTGTGTTATCCAATCAGTGTTCTTTTTTTTTTTTTTTTTTTCCTCCAAGATTCTCTGACTCCGTGTGCAGGAAACCCTACTAAAATTTCCTTCAGTACAGAGGGGAAATGAAATATGTAAATAACAGGCACCTCAAATACGACTGGACTGGTGGCTCAAAAATGTTATCAAAAGGCTTTAATCCACCTCTAGTTCTTTCCACGTGGCTGCCAAAAGGACTGCCAGCAACTCCATATGCAGTCCCTCATCTGAGCAACCCATTCATATATTTTCCTATGGAAGACTTCCACTGGGAAAGCAAGGACTACATATGTTTAATCATATGCCAATTCCATAGCCAATCACTATGATAAAAGCTAAGTATTGTGATTGGCCCAGAAATACATGAGCCCCAGTTGCCTGGGGTTAGGGAAACTATGACAAGAATCTTTCATGGGACCACAAGTATTGAAGGAGTTTCCACCAAGATGAGGATGTTGGCCGGCTGGCCGACATATTGACACCTTTCCTACAGTTTAAGCACTGATCACCACCCCGCTTTTTCTTTTTTTTTTTTTTCCCGTCTATTGTTATCTTATTCCATTTTGGATGGGGCAGGAATTCTAAACTCTTCTCCTTATGATCCCATCTTTCCTGGAACTGCCTTATCTCAAAACGCTCTGTCTTTCAGCTCACATCTACAAGTTTCCTATCCCCAAAGGTGCAATTCATCTGATTCTGGGAACTTGAATATAGTTGACAAGTGTTACGGGTTCTCCTACTTTCTGATTATGCACATTGGATCACACGTTCTTCTATGAGATGTTTGCCTACACTTTAGGGACTTCCAGGTGCATTCCCAGGCTAGTGATCAAATCCGTGCCACATAAGCAACTCTCGGGCTACAAGAACAATACCAGACACTTAATCTGCTGTGCCACAAGGCAACTCCATCATGGGAATCTCCTGATGGAAAATATTGGTGCTAGAATGAGCTGGAAGCCCAATATCCTTTCATTCAGTAGAAGAAATAAAACATAATCCATTCCTGAGCTGGCAACATCTATCAGAGTTCAAACTAAAACAAGAACAATAAAACTTCCTCCTGTACGGTGATTCTAAGAATATAAGCCAGGCTGAGGAAAGGGTATGTTTTCCTTAAAGACTGGTATCTTTGAGTCTCCTGCAAGAGTTGTTCCTCTCAAAGAGGTGAGATATTAATTTATAGAAGGTGATCTGCTCATTTGTTGCTGTGCAATAAATTGCCCCAAATTGAGCAGCTTAAACCAATCGGCATCTACTGGTTCATGGTTTCTGTGGCTTACGTTCCTAGGAGTGACTTGGCTGGGTGGTTATGGCTCAGGGTCTCTCGGGAGGTGGCAGCCAGCCTGTCACATAGGGCCGTAGTCCTCCCAAGATCCAGGGAGAGATCTGCTTCCATGCTCACTCACAGGTGCTAGTGGTGCCTCAGTTCCTCAGCGCATGGACCTCTTTATAGGCCGAATGTTCTCACAACACACCAGCTAGGTTTCCTTTCCCTGGACTTCCCACTGACAGGAAGCTGGCTTCCCCCAAAGCAGCTATGCTGGAGAGAACGAGAGAGCACAGCTGGGGTGGAGGTGTCCATCTTTTGGAAACATAATGTCACAATCAGTTCCTAGGATTTCTGCCCTAATCTATTTACTAGATGCCAATCAACATGACACCCAATTAGTTGTAGTTGTTGTACAATTAAAAAAAACCTTTTTATTATACTTGACGTACCATGTTCTAACAATTTCTGCTGTGCAGTAGAAATAAAGTATATTCACCACTATAATAATGCAGCCAGAAATTTTAGCAAAATCCAATCAAAGCTTAATTAAATGCATCTTAACACAATTTATAACACAGTCCACTGCTCTTTTAATTTGCTCATTACATCATCAGAGTGCTTAGTTACTAATGTACCAGACACATCAGTTCCTTCAGTTCCCATGAACACTTCCTAGACCAGAGAGATCAAGTATAATTCACTCACTCTCTCAGCACAAGTTTATCCCATCTCTCAACATTCCTCCTTTTTTACATACCTACCCCTTGGGGGTTCCTGGCAAACTTGAGCATAATAAGGTTTAAAAAGATTTCCCATACTGTCACACACAGAGAACTTAAGATTCCTTTAGAAAGAAAAGGAGAATCGTTGTTGAAAGAGCTGAAGTAGGTAAAACACATCAAGGAGTTCCCGTCGTGACTCAGTGGTCAATGAATCTGACTAGCATCCGTGAGGACGCGGCATCCATCCCTGGCCTTGCTCAGGGGGTTAAGAATCCTGTGTGAATGTGGCTGTGGCTGTGGCGAAGGCCGGAAGCCACCGCTCACATGTGGTCCCTAGCCTGGGAGCTGCCATATGCTGCTGGTGTGGCCCTAAAAGGCAAAAACAAACAAACAAACATTGAGCCATAAGTATAGTGGGGAGAACTATGCTGTATTTTGGCAGAAAAGTCATATGATCTAATTTATCTTTTTAAAGGATCATTCTGATTGTGAGAAGAGGACTGAATGGGATGAGGTAGAGGCGTAACATGGTCAAGACTCACTAGGCGGCCACTATGGTCCTTCAGGAGAGAAAGAGTCATCACCAGGACCAGATTCTTCTGGAAGACGTTGTGAAAGGACTTGTTTCAAATTTGGGGTATATTTGAACAACTGGGTTTGCCAAAGGGCAGGAGAGAGTGGGGATGAGACTCCCAGATTGTGAAAAGAGTAGCTGAATGAACAGTTGTTAACTGAGAAAAGAGTGAGGGAGGGCAGGTGTTAAAAGAGACAGGAAGTCAGGATTTCTCATGGGGACACGCTACCTCAAGCACACCTCCAAGAGGACAAGGGCACTGCCTGGGGGCTTCTGCTCATCGGCAGGTGCCTAAGCTCCTGCTGCAAGTCTTGCTCTCGGCATCCACCCCACCCTTCCTGACTGACACCCTTCTCTTCCAGCTCTTCCATTTCCTCTGCTTTTGTTGTGCCTGCCGAGTTCAGAGCTGATATTTATCCCGTCGCACCTCACTAATCTCTTTCCTGCACTGCTGACATCGGAGAAGGGGAGTGAAAGGTCCTGAGCTGAGTGATATTTTGAAGACTTTTCTGCTGTCTTCCAGTCCTCACCACGCCAAAGGGAAGCCTGCCTTCCAGCAGGACCGCCCCCTCCACAGCCCCCACCCACGTCTGCTGCCACTCCACTCCCTTCCCTTCCTTCCCGCTGACCCTCCTTTCCCACTTGAAGGGTGACCAGAAGCCACCTGGGCAGGATGGGGCCTCTCCACATCCTCTTCCACAAAACTGTCTCAGGAAACCAGAGACAGTCCTCCCAAAACGGTAATGGGACCTGTGAAGCCCAAGAAGCTACTCCTTTCCTCGCACAAGCCCAGCGGGGGCCATGCTGCTTTCCCACACTGCCAACGGCTGTCCCTTTTCGGGACGACAGCTGTAGCTACGCCAGGAGAAGGAAGCAATGTGCCCGGTCACCTTGCCAGGGCAATGGTATCTGGAGGAAGCCGTCCTGAAATGTTACTGGCAGCCCTTCAGCAAGGCCCACATTCTGACACGCACATGCAGAGACCAGGACCCACTCATGTAACACTGGCCCAGCAGGACAGTGTGTAGCATTTCCAGCCACATGGCCCTCCATCTGATACCCTCCCCCCACACATACACACACACACTCTGCCCTAAAATGACCCTTGTCTCGGCTGCAAACCGACCACTAACACAAGCCCTACACGGTTCTGAAATAACGGGTAGCCGAGGCTACGTATAGTCGCAAGGATCCAAGGAAAAAAGCTGAGGAGGATAATATTGGGAAGAGGAGAATAGCCAGCAATGGAGAAGAGGCAGGCAGGTAAGGAAGAGAATTAAGGGGGCATTCCCGCGGTGGCTCATTGAGTTGAGAAACCCACACAGTGTCCTTGAGGATGTGGGTTCGATCCCTGGCCTCTCTCAGTGGGCTAAGGATCTGGCCCTGTCGCAGGCTGTGGGAAAGGTTGCAGGCCAGGCCTGGTGTTGCTGTGGCTGTGGAGTAGGCCAGCAGCTGCAGCTCCAATTCGACCCCTAGCCTCGGAACTTCCATATGCCTCAGGTGCGGCCATCAAAAGCAAGAACACAGAAGAACATTTGCCGAGGAAAACTTACCTAGTTGCCAAATTTTAGAATGAAATGCCAACAAACCTAGTAAACCCTCGATCTAGTTTGGATGCTCTATTTAAAAACTCTTCCCAAAAGCATAGCAAAAAAAAAAAACAAAACAAAAAACAAAAAACTTAGATATGAGACTTAAAACCAGGAGGACTGATGAAGGAGATGTAACATCAACAAATAAGTTTCAGATAGGGGATGGGGAGAAACGAGTGGCAGAACTTTGCAGAGAAAATTCCCCGTGATGAACAACGATCCGAGAACACAGTTGCTAACAAGGAAACTGACGGAAGAAGAGAAGGGCAAGACAGTGCCATGGAGGTTTTGAAGGGAATAGCCCTTTGTCCAGCAGGATGGCATAAGCATGGCCACTGAACAGTCAGTGGGGAACAAGAGTTGAAAACACTGCTTAGCAGGAAGGAGGGACATGGACTCTTACAAAAGAAGCGGCACAAAGTCTTGTACACATGCAATGACATGATCCATTCAAGGAACTGTGTATGCATTTGGTGCTGTCCCAGAAGGTCCCCGGAGTGTTCTGTGTCTACCTTTGCCTTCGGTAAATACCAGCACACCGAAGGCTGTTTATACGAAGGAAGAGTATCGGGTCACCTTTGTTCCACACCACCAAGTGGAGGGAGAGCCTCCCGGACGACCTCTGGGGGCCCGGGCAGGCTGAGTGAGGCTCAGCCTTCCGCCACCCGTGTGTGCACGACAGCACTTTTCCACATACGTTTCAAAGACAGACAGAGAGGATGTGTGTATCAGCAAGACGTTTTGCTACCTAGCATATACATATGGACAGACAGGCCATGAGTGATGGAGCCTGGGCCACGATCATGGCCAGAGATATTGACCAGCGTCGTCTGGGCTACAGGATCACGGCCAACACACAGACACACAGACACATGCACAGCCCACACACCAACAGCTCCACGAAGGACAGAGCAACAGTCTCAGGGAACAGATGGCAGTCAAAGGATGACAGAACAACTTTGACGTCTGCGCCGATGGCTTGGACACTGTTCCTTCACAACTCGGGCTCAAGTCACATGCTGCACCTTTGAGAAATGACACACGGACACCCTCTTACCCCCTCCATCCTGCTGGGCTAAAGCTCAGCTCTAACCTTTCCATCCAGTGATGAGGTCCGCCCAGCACGGAGCTCAAAGATACCATTGTCCTGCTGGTCTTTATAAAGGAAGCTGCCTGGATTCTCCCAGGACGGAGCTGAGAACAACCGCAGCACTTCCTCCAAGATGCTGCCGATCCTGCTCTCAGTGGCCTTGCTGGCCCTGAGCTCAGCTCGGAGCCCGTTTTTTGGTAAGCACCAAGAAGCGGGGGGGGGGGGGGGGGCGTTGCTGAGACTCTGCGTGGGGTTCGTTAGATGCCACGGGAGTGAGGGTGCTGGTAGAGAAGGGGGCGGGGGAGGTGGAAAGCCTGGGCTGCAGGTGCTTAAGGCAAGGATAAGGCCCCTCACACCCTGGCTGACGCTACATAAAGTGTACCTGGAACCCCGTACAGAGTCTTGAACCACAGACTGACAAGGGAAGACTGGCATTTCTGCACACGTCTCACTGACTCGACTGTGAGGGATGCACTGCAGGGAGGCCCGACCAATACAGAGAAGTGTCCTCAGGAAGGCATTACAGTCATCAGAGCAGGCAGGGGGAGAAGGTGGCCTCGCGAGAGGGGGTCACACACACGCAGGAGGGGACGCCCGGGTCAGACTTTTTACTGAAGCGAAAGGGATCAGGACCCTCAATCTCTCTAGCTCACTCTCCACAGAGACACAGAGATCCCAGGGCCCAGGGGTTGCAATTTGCTCCCATTCACACGCCCCATTCCATAGTGCTGTGGAAGGTGGTACCCGCGTGTTGACTCCCGGTCACCCCACCTGGGTGAGGCCATGTTAATGTAGGTCAAGTGTCTCATGTGGAGGGAGAGCAGAAGGACAGGAAAATAAGACACAGAAACACCCAGCACTTTACCTGAACCAGCATGAGGGTAGACCGGAAACCAGGGGGACAGGAAAACCAAACCAAAACGAAAACCCAGGGCCTCCTCTCTTTGGAGTCTGTGGTGGACCCTCAGCATAAGAACCACCCCGTCACCCCTTCACGTCGTCCTCCCTTTGCAACGGCATCTTGCAAAGGGTGTGTGGACGAGGTACTTGGGGCATCTTCCAAGGCATCTGGCATGCATTTTGCGCTTTATCTTGTGCTTTTCTTCCTTGAAGGCAACAGTGCAGGATTTCCCAGCCTCCTACCAGATAGGTCACCTCAAATCCTCCATCGACTTCCTTTCTGTTTTTATCTTTAGCAACTGCTCTGTTCTAGAGTGTCTTGTCGTTTTCACTGTCTTGTCACGACTGGATGAATGTTAGTATCCCAGAGGCTATAGGCCATTCTTTACCAGCCGCGACTCAGGGACCCACGAGCAGGGCCCTAAGGTGCATAACAGAGATGTGTGGCTTGGATGCCACAGAGTATGTGGCCTGCTCCCTCAGGCCAGAAATGACAGCTGAGGGAGGAGAGCAGAGGGAAGCAGCTCAAATTCTGCCTCCTCCAGTCTACTGAGCACCAAGCCTTCCAGTGTTCTCGTTGTCCCCAATGCCCCTCGGTGTACGTATATGGTTTATGGAAAAATGCAAAGAACTGGGGTCTGGGTGGCTTTTCTCTCTGCCTCTCCATTCAACTGTGTCCTTGTGCCAATGAAAATTGGCCACGGTTATTCAGCAAATCCTGTGTGGGCCGTCACGTTGTCTTTCGTTCTCTCTCTCAGTATTTGATCCACCTCGGCTTGGAGTATGAGGCTTCCACACAGGCACTCAAGTGACCAGGGTTGGAATCACAGTTGGCAGGCTATGTCCGTGACTCAACAAGTAACTGCCAATGTTTCACTGCGTTAGCTTTTCTTCTGTCCTTGGAGACCTCCCCTGGGAATTCTGAGACCTCCAACATCTCGCTTGCCCAATTTAAGGGACACGCTCTTTGCCAGAGCAAAGCTCTATTAAGACTCACTAAAGTAGTGTCTGCAGAGGATGGAGGCAGTGAGGAGGAAGGTTGTTGGTAGAAGAGAGGCAGGCTCAGCAGAAATGGACTAGCTGACAAGGTGTTCAGGGTTCAAAATGTGAGGGGGCGTGTACCACCTACAATGTGCCCTATTCCTGTGTCCGGTCTCTACAGATTTAGAGGATGCAAACTCAAACTCCGCTGAGAAGTTTCTGAGACCACCTCCTGGAGGCGGACCACCCAGACCCCCTCCTCCTGAGGAAAGCCAAGGTGAGGGACATCAGAAGAGACCACGACCACCTGGTGACGGACCGGAGCAGGGACCAGCCCCACCTGGTGCCAGACCCCCGCCCGGACCGCCCCCACCCGGACCACCGCCACCCGGACCAGCCCCACCTGGTGCCAGACCACCGCCCGGACCGCCCCCACCCGGACCACCCCCACCGGGACCAGCCCCACCTGGTGCCAGACCCCCGCCCGGACCACCGCCACCCGCTGGCGGACTCCAGCAGGGACCAGCCCCATCCCATGTTGGACCAAAGAAGAAACCACCTCCACCCGGTGCCGGACACCCTCCCAGACCACCCCCACCTGCTAACGAATCCCAGCCGGGACCCAGACCACCGCCGGGACCACCATCACCACCCGCTAACGATAGCCAGGAGGGATCACCCCCACCCGCTGACGGACCCCAGCAAGGACCAGCCCCATCCGGTGACAAACCAAAGAAGAAACCACCCCCACCCGCTGGCCCACCCCCACCACCACCACCCCAACCCGGACCACCGCCTCCTGGACCAGCCCCACCTGGTGCCAGACCCCCGCCCGGACCGCCCCCACCCGGACCACCGCCATCCGGACCAGCCCCACCTGGCGCCAGACCCCCGCCCGGACCGCCCCCACCCGGACCACCGCCACCCGGACCAGCCCCACCTGGTGCCAGACCCCCGCCGGGACCTCCACCACCAGGACCACCGCCACCCGGACCAGCCCCACCGGGTGCCAGACCCCCGCCCGGACCGCCCCCACCCGGACCACCGCCACCCGGACCAGCCCCACCTGGTGCCAGACCCCCGCCGGGACCTCCACCACCCGGACCACCGCCACCCGGACCAGCTCCACCGGGTGCCAGACCCCCGCCCGGACCGCCCCCACCCGGACCACCGCCACCCGGACCAGCCCCACCTGGCGCCAGACCCCCGCCCGGACCGCCCCCACCCGGACCACCGCCACCCGGACCAGCCCCACCTGGCGCTAGACCCCCGCCCGGACCGCCCCCACCCGGACCACCGCCACCTGGACCAGCCCCACCTGGTGCCAGACCCCCGCCGGGACCTCCACCACCCGGACCACCGCCACCCGGACCAGCCCCACCGGGTGCCAGACCCCCGCCCGGACCGCCCCCACCCGGACCACCGCCACCCGGACCAGCCCCACCTGGTGCCAGACCCCCGCCGGGACCTCCACCACCCGGACCAGCCCCACCGGGTGCCAGACCCCCGCCCGGACCGCCCCCACCAGGACCACCTCCACCCGGACCAGCCCCACCTGGTGCCAGACCCCCGCCGGGACCTCCACCACCCGGACCACCGCCACCCGGACCAGCCCCACCTGGCGCCAGACCCCCGCCCGGACCGCCCCCACCCGGACCACCGCCACCCGGACCCGCCCCACCTGGCGCCAGACCCCCGCCCGGACCGCCCCCACCCGGACCACCGCCACCCGGACCCGCCCCACCTGGTGCCAGACCCCCGCCACCCCCACCCCCACCCCCACCCCCACCCCCACCCCCACCCGCTGACGAACCCCAGCAGGGACCAGCCCCATCCGGTGACAAACCAAAGAAGAAACCACCCCCACCCGCTGGCCCACCCCCGCCACCACCACCCCCACCCGGACCACCGCCACCCGGACCAGCCCCACCTGGTGCCAGACCCCCGCCGGGACCTCCACCACCCGGACCACCGCCACCCGGACCCGCCCCACCTGGTGCCAGACCCCCGCCCGGACCGCCCCCACCCGGACCACCGCCACCCGGACCTGCCCCACCTGGTGCCAGACCCCCGCCCGGACCGCCCCCACCCGGACCGCCGCCACCCGGACCGGCCCCACCTGGTGCCAGACCCCCGCCGGGACCTCCACCACCCGGACCACCGCCACCCGGACCCGCCCCACCTGGTGCCAGACCCCCGCCCGGACCGCCCCCACCCGGACCACCGCCACCCGGACCCGCCCCACCTGGCGCCAGACCCCCGCCCGGACCGCCCCCACCCGGACCACCGCCACCCGGACCCGCCCCACCTGGTGCCAGACCCCCGCCACCCCCACCCCCACCCGCTGACGAACCCCAGCAGGGACCAGCCCCATCCGGTGACAAACCAAAGAAGAAACCACCCCCACCCGCTGGCCCACCCCCGCCACCACCACCCCCACCCGGACCACCGCCACCCGGACCCGCCCCACCTGGTGCCAGACCCCCGCCCGGACCGCCCCCACCCGGACCACCGCCACCCGGACCTGCCCCACCTGGTGCCAGACCCCCGCCCGGACCGCCCCCACCCGGACCGCCGCCACCCGGACCAGCCCCACCTGGTGCCAGACCTCCGCCCGGACCTCCCCCACCACCCCCAGGTCCCAGCCCACCAAGACCTCCACCAGGCCCGCCACCCCAGTGACCCGGAATTCAAGGACAGGTATGATCCAGTTCCCTTTCCTCCCCTGGCCCGAAGCCCTGCAGGTGCAGAACTCTTCAGTGTTTGTCTTGTTTTGGTCATGCCCATGGCATGTGGACGTTCCCTGTCCAGGCATTGAACCTGCCCTGGCAGCGGTCACCACAGCCACCGCACGGACATTGCTGGGTCTTTTACCTGCTAAGCCCGCAGGAAGCGCCTCAAACTTTTGGGTGTCCCTGAAGCAACTGGAACCACGCTGAACCTGCCTAGCCCCAGGCCCGAGTTTTCAGGATTTCCAGTCAGACATCCCGGCATAGAGTAGCAAGCCTTGGCAGGTTTCACATCCTATCCGAGGTGATTCTCCACGCTCAGAAGCAGACAAAAAGTGCCTTTCCCCAGTCATGACCTGTCTTACTCAAGTGCGCTGGGAACGAGCAAGGAGAGCTGTGCTCTGCCTTGGACCTCTCGTCCCCTCGTCCTCAGGCACACTGTCTTTCTGTCTCAGGTTTCACCTGACCAGGCCTCTCCGGTCCACTGTCACTGCGAAGCAATACTGGAAATACATACGGCTGGATTTAAAACGGCTAGTTTAAAAACCTTTCCAGCATGTGCTCAAGTTAAAACTAGTAAAGAGAAAGGCAAGAGGCCACCTCTCAGAGGCATAGCACATCCTCCCTCCCCACTTCCTTCCCGAAAGGGTACTCCGGTTCACGCTGTGGGACACCTCCCTGGACACATTTCTACCTATTTAAGTGCACACGCTTCTTTAGCCACACAGGAGAGCATACGTCTCCATTGCTAATTTCAAATAACGCATTTCTTAGAACTCTGCCAGGCAAGCTCATGGACCTCGGTGGAGCTATCGGGACCCTTGTTTTTGTTGTTGCGGTTTTGTTTTAGCACGGCACACCATCCATTACCTGGCTGTGCCGTGGTTCCTTTACACACCACCCCTACCAGGCTGGATTCATTGCTCGGCTCTTCTGGAATATACGGCAGGAACTGTTTTGTTCACACACCACACACGTATGCACATTATAGACAGCAATTCAGAGAGAGGCAGCCTAAGAAGGATCTGGCCAACAACAATGCAGAGCCCATTATCTGCTAGGTACCTTCAGGCCAGGAACGAAAAGGAACGAGGCAGGGAAGAGGAGGAGGAGGAAGAAGAGAAGGACAAATGTCGGGCTCTCGCCCGCTTCCCTTTAGTGAGTGGCCGGCGTTAGAAACCACCTGCCACACCTCTATGACCTTGCTTTTCTGTGTTCCAGAAAATGAGCGTGAAAACACCCGTCCTTCGGAGAGCCATGACATTGGAATGTGACGGTTGAGCTTCGATTACCAATAAAATCATCTGCATCCAGTTTCTAAGTGCCCCGTGTCATTCTGGGTGTTTGGGAGGCTGACATTCGAGGGCCAGGATCGTGGCATAGGAGCATCCAAGACCCCGTGTCACTCTTGCGTCCAGCAGGTTTCCTCCCGGACCGCATGTCTACAAAGCATTTCTGCTTCGTCCTTTGCTTGCGGAAAAGAATGTTTCTGTCCTTTTCTACCTGCCAGGGCCTCCTCCTCCTCCCCACTGACCACCGTATTCACAAGCCAGGGGCCTGTCCCTGCCCTTCCCTGGGTTCTGCAGCACCAGTGTACCTACGGTGTTATGACTTTCACACCTTTGACTGAGATTCTAGGAATTTTAGGGAAACAAGGAGAATAAGCCAACGTGAAGGAGCTGCACAGGCTGAGGAAATCCTTAAACTTGCTAAAGTAATTCACCCTGCCGCGAGGGGCACAAACGTGACGCGAGGTCCCGTTCCCTCCAGCCCACCGTACCCATCCCCCCTTTTGATCATGGCTGAGTGTTCACCCTCCCTCGTTTTCTCCCTCCCCACTCTTTGGCAATCCTGAGTGCGTTTCATAAAGGAGGCACTTTTTGTATTCGAAAAAGCGAGGTGTCTGGATCAATCACAGCGGGCTAACCTGCTGTAAGAACAGACAGGGCAGACAGTCAGAAGGCCTCGTGGAGGGATCAGCACCATTAGCCACGACAGTGGCGCTGCAAGGGTCGGAGCCCCTCCCCGAAGGCCGCTCCAGTGTGTTGGCGGCTAGGGGTGCCGAGTCTGAATCAGTGAGGTTCTGAAATCCTGGAAGAGGGGAACCGCCCTCTCCGGATTCCGCAGTTCACCAGGCAGGCCGCGGTTAAAGGCCACTGGGGATTGATGCCATGCACGCCTCAGATGACCCCAGGGCCACCATCCACCTCAGAGCTTCGTAATTTTCACGATGACTAGGCAGTAAAGCAGCATACACCCAGACACCAGCCTGACTTTCACCCTTGGGCCTTCAGCCTTGTCTTGCCTGGTCCAGTACATTCCCGGACATGGAGCTGTCGGCTTGAGAAGATGATCAAGAAGCCAGATGCCACTGGGAAGCACGCTGACCGTCTCTCACAGCAGCCAGAGTGCCTGCTCTGTAGTCACCCTTATTCATTTTCACGTTGGTTACTGCGTAGTTCCCCTGGTGTCTGCTTTGCTTGTGTGCTCTGGCTATCACTCCTGTGTACCGCACATCTGAGAAACGTCTATCTTCTTCTGAATCTTGAACGTCTTTCACCTGAATCTCTACCTCTCGCTCTGACTCTGCTGAATTCTAGTCAACTGAGGCTACACTTAGGCATTTCAGGGTCCTTCCTCCTCACGTGGCAGGTAATGTCCCTGAAGACACCAGGGCGGGTGGGTGTGCCCGGTTATGAGTCATCTGCTGCTCTGTCTTTATCTCCCCACGGGTCTCCAGTGGTTGGCCCCACAATGGCACCGAAGATGACTTTTGAGGCTCTAGCTGGTTCTGCTTGTCAGGCAACCTGTCACCATCCCATGGTGTGCCTCTGTCCAGTCTCTCTGCTTCGGCCATTTTCCAGGCCAGTTCATACCTCTCTCGTTCACCTGGGAAAAGACTGTGCCAACGGGGGCAGAGAGGGACCGTTGGTCCAATCGTCTTTGTTCAGTCATTTCCCATCCACTGCACAGCTTCTGGCTGGGCAAGCAGGTTCCTGCACAGGGTTTCAGCTGAAGGCCATCCACAGATAGCCTTGGCGTCATTCTTCCAAGCGTCTTGGACAGACTGATATTTCCTCTGGCAAACCTCAAAATCCTATAGGTGTGGGGTGTGGGCCAGGTGTAGTGGGAGCTTAACAGAGCCTAAAATGCATTTCTCTCCATCGCTTTCCCCTGAGGCATTCTTCTCTGTCCCTAGGCCCAGGGAATTTCTTTGTGACCGGAAACCCTTGCTCTTCAAGTATTTCTGAAGCTTCCAGGCCAAAAATAAACGTCCTCCTCTGTGTATTTTTGCAGCTTCGAATACCTTTGATCGTAAGAGAATTATGGTTGTAGCCGGTGAGTCCATAGTTCAGCTAAAAATGTGGAGCCGGTTGCCACGTCTGAATTACCAAGTGAGATGCACATGGGAGTTTCCCTAAGGAATGGAAAAAACTGGGCTCATCAGGACTGGGTGAGGCTACGGAACAAGGAGGAACCCAGGCCAGGATGGAGGGACTAAGAATTCCGATGACACAACAGGGAAAGGATGTTTGAAACTCAGATTACCTGCAATGCTCACAAGGAGCAAGTGCATCTGAGGAGGATCACATTCTGCACAGGGATTATGGAAGGGAAAAGTGACAAGCAGAGGTGTTATGGGAGCGCTCAGCTCTCAGGAAAAGGACAGCGCAAGTGGGGGACTGACGACAACAACAACAACTACTAAAATAAAAAGTAAAGTAAACTAAAGAGGCAGGAACGTTCTTCTCAGAAAAATATCCTCCTTTACCACACTCTTCTATCCTGGCAGCCTCCAGTCAGGTTCAGAGCTTTTGCGCCTATGGCCTGAACCCATCAGCTCACAGAAACTAGCAGTGCTTCTCAGATGTGTGGAAAACCCGTTGGAAGTGGGTTTTCTCCCAAATTCCGTCACAAGACTCCTGACTGAGACCATAAAGAAAAGGCACATGCCTCATGAGCTCTTCTTAGAGGCAGCATAGGTTAAAAGTAGAATATTTTAGAACGGAGGGCTTTCTCTAAGAGTTTTATAGTAACTTGTCATAGCTAGGTGTTTAATCAATTTTGAGTTTATTTTTATGTATGGTGTTAGGAAGTGTTCTAATTTCACTCTTTTTCTTGTGGTTGTCCAGGTTTCCCAGCACCACTTATTGCATAGGCTGTCTTTTCTCCATTTGCATATTCTTGCCTCTTTTGTCATAGGTTAGTTGACTGTAGGTGCGTGGGTTTAATTCTGGGCTTTCTATCCTGTTCCACTGACCTGTATTTCTGTCTTTGTACCCTTCCCATACGGTTTTGATGACTCTTGCTTTGTAGCATAGTCTGACGTCAGGGAGGCTGATGCCTCCACCTCCAGGTTTCTTTTTCAGGATGTCTTTGGCTAGTCTTGGTTTTTTGTGCTTCCAAACAAATTTTAAAAGATTTTGTTCGAGTTCTGTGAAAAATGTCCTTGGTAGTGTGATAGGAATTGCACTGAATCTGTAGATGGCCTTGGGTAGTATAGTCCTTTTGATAACATTGATTCTTCCAGTCCAAGAGATGGTATGTCTTTCCATCTATTTGTGTCGTCTTTGATTTCTTTCATCAGTATCTTATAGTTTTCAGAACACAGGTCTTTTGTCTCTTTAGGTAGGTTTACTCCTCGGTATTTTATTCTTTTGGATGTGATGGTAAACGAGATGGCTTCCCTAATTTCTCTCTCTGATCTTTCATTATTAGCATATAGAAATGCAGTTGATTTCCATGTATTAATTTTGTATCCTGCAACTTTGCCAGATTCATTGATGAGCTCTAACAGTTTTCTGGTAGAGTCTTTAGGATTCTCTAGGTATAGTATCATGTCATTGGCAAATAGCGATAGTTTTACTTCTTCCTTTCCAATTTGGATTCCTTTTATTTCTTTTACTTCTCTGATTGCCATGGTTAGGACTTCCAAAACCATGTTGAATAGTAGTGGTGAGAGCGGACATCCTTGTCCTGTTCCTGATCTCAGCAGGAATTCTTTCAGCTTTGCACCCTTGAGAATGATGGTAGCCCTAGGACTGTTATATATGGCCTTTAATATGTTGAGGTAGGTTCCCTCTATGCCCACTCTCTGAAGGGTTTTTATCAGAAATAGGTGTTGGATTTTGTCAAAGGCTTTTTCCACGTCTACTGAGAGGATCATATGGTTTTTATTCTTCAATTTGTTGATGTGGTGTATCACACTGATTGATTGGCAAATATTGAAGAATCCTTGCATCCCTGGGATAAATCCCACTTGATCATGATGTACAATCCTTTTAATGTATTGTTGGATGTAGTTTGCTAGTATTTTGTTGAGGATTTTTGCACCTATGTTCTTCAGTGACATTGGCCTGTAATTAATTTTCTTTTGGTGTGGTATCTTTGTCTGGTTTTGGTATCAGGGTGATGGTGGCTTCATAGACTGAGTTTGGGAGTGTCCCTTCCTCTGTGATTTTTTGGAATAATTTCGGTTAAGGATCTGGTGTTGCTGTGAGCTGTGGTGTAGGTCACAGAGGCGGCTTGGATCTGGTGTTGCTGTGTCCGTGGCTGCACCTCCAATTCAAACCCTAGGCTGGGAAATTTATTATGCCTCAGGTGTGGCCATAAAACACCAAAAAGGAGTTCCCGTCGTGGCTCAGTGGTTAGCGAACCTGAGCAGGATCCATGAGGACGTGGGATTGATGCATGGCCTTGCTCAGTGGATTAAGGATCCCTCGTTTCCGGGAGCTGTGGTGTAGGTCACAGACGCAGCTAGGATCCCGCATTGCTGTGGCTATGGGGTAGGCTGGCAGCTAGAGCTCTGATTCCATCCCTAGCCTGGGATTCCTCCATATGCCTTGGGTGCAGCCCTAAAAAGACAAAAGACAAAAACAAAACAAAACACATAAATACAAAACAAAACAAGTCCCGCCCCCCAAAAACCTCCTCCCAAAATGCACAGCACAAACCAAACGGAAATGAAACTCTACATTAAATCAGAGAGGGTTGAGAAGGTGATATAACATCAGCAAATAAGTTTCAGATAGGGGATGGGGAGAAACGAGTGGCAGAACTTTGCAGAGAAAATTCCCCGTGGTGAACAACGATCCGAGAACACAGTTGCTAACAAGGAAACTGACGGAAGAAGAGAAGGGCAAGACGATGCCATGGAGGTTTTGAAGGGAATAGCCCTTTGTCCAGCAGGAAGGAGGGACATGGACTCTTACAAAAGAAGCGGCACAAAGTCTTGTACACATGCAATGACATGATCCATTCAAGGAACTGTGTATGCATTTGGTGCTGTCCCAGAAGGTCCCCGGAGTGTTCTGTGTCTACCTTTGCCTTCGGTAAATACCAGCACACCGAAGGCTGTTTATACGAAGGAAGAGTATCGGGTCACCTTTGTTCCACACCACCAAGTGGAGGGAGAGCCTCCCGGACGACCTCTGGGGGCCCGGGCAGGCTGAGTGAGGCTCAGCCTTCCGCCACCCGTGTGTGCACGACAGCACTTTTCCACATACGTTTCAAAGACAGACAGAGAGGATGTGTGTATCAGCAAGACGTTTTGCTACCTAGCATATACATATGGACAGACAGGCCATGAGTGATGGAGCCTGGGCCACGATCATGGCCAGAGATATTGACCAGCGTCGTCTGGGCTACAGGATCACGGCCAACACACAGACACACAGACACATGCACAGCCCACACACCAACAGCTCCACGAAGGACAGAGCAACAGTCTCAGGGAACAGATGGCAGTCAAAGGATGACAGAACAACTTTGACGTCTGCGCCGATGGCTTGGACACCGTTCCTTCACAACTCGGGCTCAAGTCACATGCTGCACCTTTGAGAAATGACACACGGACACCCTCTTACCCCCTCCATCCTGCTGGGCTAAAGCTCAGCTCTAACCTTTCCATCCAGTGATGAGGTCCGCCCAGCACGGAGCTCAAAGATACCATTGTCCTGCTGGTCTTTATAAAGGAAGCTGCCTGGATTCTCCCAGGACGGAGCTGAGAACAACCGCAGCACTTCCTCCAAGATGCTGCCGATCCTGCTCTCAGTGGCCTTGCTGGCCCTGAGCTCAGCTCGGAGCCCGTTTTTTGGTAAGCACCAAGAAGCGGGGGGGGGGGGGGGCGTTGCTGAGACTCTGCGTGGGGTTCGTTAGATGCCACGGGAGTGAGGGTGCTGGTAGAGAAGGGGGCGGGGGAGGTGGAAAGCCTGGGCTGCAGGTGCTTAAGGCAAGGATAAGGCCCCTCACACCCTGGCTGACGCTACATAAAGTGTACCTGGAACCCCGTACAGAGTCTTGAACCACAGACTGACAAGGGAAGACTGGCATTTCTGCACACGTCTCACTGACTCGACTGTGAGGGATGCACTGCAGGGAGGCCCGACCAATACAGAGAAGTGTCCTCAGGAAGGCATTACAGTCATCAGAGCAGGCAGGGGGAGAAGGTGGCCTCGCGAGAGGGGGTCACACACACGCAGGAGGGGACGCCCGGGTCAGACTTTTTACTGAAGCGAAAGGGATCAGGACCCTCAATCTCTCTAGCTCACTCTCCACAGAGACACAGAGATCCCAGGGCCCAGGGGTTGCAATTTGCTCCCATTCACACGCCCCATTCCATAGTGCTGTGGAAGGTGGTACCCGTGTGTTGACTCCCGGTCACCCCACCTGGGTGAGGCCATGTTAATGTAGGTCAAGTGTCTCATGTGGAGGGAGAGCAGAAGGACAGGAAAATAAGACACAGAAACACCCAGCACTTTACCTGAACCAGCATGAGGGTAGACCGGAAACCAGGGGGACAGGAAAACCAAACCAAAACGAAAACCCAGGGCCTCCTCTCTTTGGAGTCTGTGGTGGACCCTCAGCATAAGAACCACCCCGTCACCCCTTCACGTCGTCCTCCCTTTGCAACGGCATCTTGCAAAGGGTGTGTGGACGAGGTACTTGGGGCATCTTCCAAGGCATCTGGCATGCATTTTGCGCTTTATCTTGTGCTTTTCTTCCTTGAAGGCAACAGTGCAGGATTTCCCAGCCTCCTACCAGATAGGTCACCTCAAATCCTCCATCGACTTCCTTTCTGTTTTTATCTTTAGCAACTGCTCTGTTCTAGAGTGTCTTGTCGTTTTCACTGTCTTGTCACGACTGGATGAATGTTAGTATCCCAGAGGCTATAGGCCATTCTTTACCAGCCGCGACTCAGGGACCCACGAGCAGGGCCCTAAGGTGCATAACAGAGATGTGTGGCTTGGATGCCACAGAGTATGTGGCCTGCTCCCTCAGGCCAGAAATGACAGCTGAGGGAGGAGAGCAGAGGGAAGCAGCTCAAATTCTGCCTCCTCCAGTCTACTGAGCACCAAGCCTTCCAGTGTTCTCGTTGTCCCCAATGCCCCTCGGTATACGTATATGGTTTATGGAAAAATGCAAAGAACTGGGGTCTGGTTCCCTCTTTTGTGCTGCTCCATTCAAATGTGTCCTCATATCTAATTAACACTGGCCACAGTTATTTAGTGAATCCTGTGTAGGCCATCACTTGCTCTTAGTATTTCTTCATCCGGTCTTGGAGCATGAGGGCTCCCCTGATGCACTCAAGTGGCCAGACTTGGAGTCATAGTTGGCAAGCACTGCCACTGTCTCCAAATGTAAGGGCCATCATAACTGACACTGATAATCTCTTTGCTTTTCTTCTTTCCTTGGAAACAACCTCTAGGAAAGCTAAGAATTCCATGACTTCTTTTTTTGCCCAATTTAAGGCAATTTCGTTTGTCTCTAGAGCAAAGAACTAAGATGCAACATTTCTAGTGTCTGAATGAATAGGAGTACTGCCAAATAATGCTGTGGGTGGGAGGGAAGTTGATAGTGGAGAGGCAGGTTCGAAAGGAAGAGACTGCCTGATGGGGTGACCAGAGACCAAAATGAGAGGCACCCTTTCCTTCCCCTAGTTCCTCTATTCCTGTGCCATACCTTACAACAGATGTACACAACTCAAATCAGAGCTCCCAGGAGCAGTTTCCCAGCCCACCTCCCGGAGGACCTGGAGGACCACCGCAGAGACCTCCACCTAATGGTGAAGACCAAGGTGATGGACCAACGTAGGGACCACCCCCACAAGGTGATGGAGCTCAGCAGAGACCACCCCACCAGCACACCATCATCAGCATCACCATCCTCCTCCACCTCCTCCTGAGAACACCACAGACCACCCCCACCCAGGGGGGAAACCATAAAGGCCCGCCCAGGACAGCCACCCCGGTAATCTGGAACTCAGTGACAGGGAGGATCGAGGGCCCTAAGCCTTACAGGTCTGAAACTTTAATGTGTCACGGAATCAACCAGAAACAGCTTGAAACTGCACAGGCCTGGATACCAGTTCTAATGACTTCTATTCCGTTCCCTGCTAGAGAGGAGCAAGCCTGCATATTTTTGACAGACCGGCCAGGGCGATTCTGACTGTAAGAACCATGGCCCCCAAACTGCCTCTTCCCCGATGACTACCTTCTTCATGTGGGCTGGTAATGAGCAAGTAGAGCAGTGTCTGCCTTTCGTCCTCTCCTCTCCTCCTCCTCCTCCTCCTCCTCCTCCTCAGGCTCAGTGCCTTCCCATCTCAGGTTTCCAGCTGACCAGGCCTATCAGGTCCAGCGGTGCTGCCAATGACACCTTAGCTTTCATCCTGGTCGGTGTTTTCCAGGTCTTTTAAATATTTCCTATTACATTCATTTACATTCAAGGGAACAGAAAAGAGAACCAAAAACAAAGATATGAGGCCAAATTGCAAAGGCAGATCACATCTTCCCTCCCCACAAGCTTCCCCCAAAGCCACCACAGTCAAGTCTTGTGAACAACCCTTGGAAGCGCTTAGGCCTCTATAAATACCTACCCTCCTCTTTGATCCACAAGTGCTCTCATACTTCATATGCAGCCCTATACGCTGCTCACTTCAAATTACTTATTTCGCAGAACACGTCCATGTCGTGTGATCCCAGAGCCACAGGGATCAAGTTGGCCCCTCTCCCTTTTCTTTTCAAGTCTACCCCAGCCCATCGCCTGGCTGTGCCATGATCCCTTTAAGCAAACCGCCATCAGTGGACACTTAGGCTGGATGCAGGCTTTTGCTGCTATAGGATAGGTTCCAGTGAATAGTTCTGTAAAGACGTACTAAGAATCATCCACAGCACTCAAGAGCTAAAGAACTTCAGAAGAATCTTTTTCATTCATCTTGCAAGCAACAATTTTGAGCCCACTCTCTGTTAGCTGCATACAAACCATACACAAAGAGGAATTAGGGAGGAATGGAGAGGAGGAAGAAGAAGAGAGAGAGAAGATGGGCTCTCACCGACCTCCCTTCAATTGCCAATTACCGGTAGGGACAAGGAACCACCGGCCAAACCGCTCTGAACTTCCTTTTTTGTTTGTTTCAGACAATGAGTAGGGAGACACCTGTCCTTCAGAAGGCCATGACATTGGAACGAGGCAAGCTATCTTCAATTTACCAATAAAACAATCAGCCAGCCTCCCGTTTCTAAGCGTCATGTGTCGTTCTGGGTGTTTGCGAGTCTGGGATGTGAGGGCCACGAACACAGCACAGGAACGTCCGAGACCCCTTCTCATGGATGCTTCTAGCAGGCTTCCTCCAGGAACACTTTCCTGGAAAACGTTTCTGCTTTGCTTTTTGATTCGGGGACAGGAACAGATCTCTCCAGGCTGTCTACCTCCTTGCCAATGACATCTTCATGCACAAGCCAGCTGCGAGTCAAAAAGCTCCATTGTTTCTCACCTCCCCTGGATTCCACACCAAGAACGCAGTGCTTTTCATCATTTTCAGACCTTTTCCTGAGAGTCTGAAAATGTGAGGGAAACAAGGAAAGACTGCAAAGGTGAAGCAGGTGCTCAACCCAAGGGAAGAATCCTTAAGATGGCCAAAATAACTGATCCTCTTTGCTAGGGAAGGAAGCTTGCTTCTAGGTTCCTTCTCCCTCAAACCCACTCATCCCCATTTTCTGTTTCTGATTCACTGCCCAAGTCTCTCCCTGCCTAGATCCCCCACCACTCTCGAACAAAACCTGAGCATACTTCATGAACGAGGCAGCATGCCATATGTTAAAAAGCCAGCAGGAATTTGGAGTCCTTCAGACATCAGCTTCTAGCCTCTCTGTTTTTTGTTCGCACTGCATTTTTAGCAAGCTCCTTCGACTCTCAGAGCCTCAGGTTCCTCACCCATAAAATGAGGATATTCATAATAATAATATCTACCCTAGAAGACAAAGAGTATTGAGGTAGCATACAGAAAAACCCTGCAGAGATCGCCTTCAGCACTTCCTAATTATGACGACAGGGAAGAACCATAGACATAACATTGCTAAGAAATTAAAGGCTCCTAAATGAAAACTGTTCAGACTGCATTCCCAAAATATCAGACAACAATATTCTCTGACAATGCGTCTTACAAGTTTTAAAAAGAAAGGGAAAACAGTCACTCTGTCTATTTGTTTGTTTGTTTGTTTGTTTGTTTGTTTGTTTTTTAAGAGCATCTTCTGGTGTCTTTGTTTCCTGGGGCAATACTTGCTCCATCACGACACACTGCTAACTCCTCCCTCCCTTTTCTCACAAACTTGGGAAGAGTTCCTGGCTTAACAGACACATTTACAATGGACACGAGGAAATCAGCATTTAAAAAGAAACCTGCCAGGGAGGTTGTTAACATGGGGAGCAAAAGTATATTTGGGTTGCACCTGGCACTTCCATCTGTCTTCGCGCCCGCGAACCCGGTGAAGGGAACACAGGGCGCGGGCGCAGCCGGGTCCCTGCCCCCGACACTCCGCCAGCGATGAAAATCTCCTCTGGGACACCTCCATGGTGGCACAGAGCCCATCCCCAAGCATCCCTGGGAAACTCTGACAACCCGCATAGCCTGGCAGGAAGGGATCTGAGGAACACTCCTTCAGAGCTAGAACCATCCTCCCTCCAGGGCTTGTCAGTCAGTGCTCTTCCCTTGAATGATTTTAACTTCTTACACACTATGTCACACAACTAACTCCAACTGAGCCAGCAGGTGGCCGAAACAAAGTTAACTGCACCAAAGAGACTGCCCTTAAACTTGATTCTCCAGTAGTGCATGTTTAAATCTAGTTCAAAACTTCATACGCTGTTGACTGTCGCTTTGAACTGAGAGACTTCCAAGCCTGACTTTGGTATCCACCAAGTGAAACAAGAAATTTCAGCTTTCTGTCCTCAAACTGCTCCCTCTGGTCTCCCTTTCCTCTAGAGATACAAATGCACTTCGCCTAATTTGGACAAGTCTTTTTGTAAAGAAATTCTTTTCCGCTTTCTACTTTCTTTCTCTAACTTCTGTCTCGGCGCCGTGCCCCTCGGGCAGACGTGAGGGGTTCTGGGCACAGGCTGTGGCTGTGGTCCGCATGGCAACCGCACCCCTGAGAGGAGCAGCGGCTGGGGGGTCCCACACCCAAGGCTCCCTCTCTGCTCGCTAGAGGAGGCTTTCTCATGAGAAAGGCGCCTCGCGCCCCACACAGCGTCTCCCCAGCGGGTCCACCAAGGCACTTCCGGAGATGCCAGTTCGTGGCTGGGCCGTGGCCTGCAGTTCGGGTACCAGTGGGGCCAACGTTCGCCTTTGTGGGCAACGGGGAAACGCTTGCGCAGCCTCAGGGACACCCGCCCGCCTCACCTGGGCACTTTCCTGGAGGCGCACAGAGCCTCCTTCCCGTCGCCGGGCCGCCGCCGCCGCCGCCATCCCTCGTGCGCGCGCCCGCGAACCCGGTGAAGGGAACCCAGGGCGCGGGCGCAGCCAAGTCGGTGCCCCCGACACGCCGCGCGAAGGAGCACGACGAGGCAACCCCCGCCTCCACCCCCAGGGTCACCCTTCCCCTCTCCACCCCCAGAGCGCGGCCCGCGGAGCCCCCGCACCGTGAGGGGGATCCCCCGGCGCTCGCAGGAGCGGGAAACGGCGCCAGCGGGCAGGCGCCTGAGGCAGGGCCCTCGAGCCCGGCGGGGGAAACCGCCCTGGGACGGGCAAGGCGCGCTCCCGCCCCGAGCGCGGCGCGGGGCGGCGCGCGAAGCCCCCTCCCCCGCCCGGGCCGCGGGGCGGGCCTCCGGCGAGCCGCGCGCCCAGGCGGCCAGGCCTGAGGCTTGCCCCTTGGGGAGGGCCGAGGCCGCTGGACCCGTGGGGCACCGGCGGGAGAAGCAGGGCGGCACACGTTGCGCACCCCCGCCTGCCACACACCACCGCCCGGCCGGCGGCAGAGGCGCGAGCCCCGGGGCGGAACCCGAAGGGCCGACCCTCTCGCCAGCCAGCCGTGTCCATGCCTCTTCTGGCGCGTTTTAGGCCCGGCCCGGGAGAGCCGGGCCTCCCCACGTCCTACTACAACCGGCAAGTGTTTCTGCGTTTTGTTCTTCCTCAAGACGTATTACTTTTTGAAACTGCTTTATTGGGGAAGAGTGATTTACAGTGTCGCCCTAGCTTCGCGGGTTTACAGCAAAGTGAATCATACACCTACGTGGTCTTAGGACCTGTTGTCAGTGGTGCTCCCAAGCTCTGACCAGGAGACCCTCGTGCGTTCTGCTCGCTGAAAGTGGCAGAAAGCACCAAGTGCCCCCTAAGCCGGCTTGCAAGAAAATGGCCTGAGATATCTACCCTCCTTTGCAGCCCTCCTACCCCCAACCGCACCCACTCAGAGCAGCTCCAGTCCAATTGGTCTGTGACAGAAAAAGAGGCTCCCAAAGGGGCAGAAGGGGACTCCTGTTGCAGCCCCTCCTCCAGCTTCAGAAAGTCAAGGTAACAGAATTTGGCAGAAGGACCATCAGTTGGTGGACAAAAATCTGTGCTTTCTTATCAAAGGAAGTCCAAAACTCTGTGGGTCTGGCAGGAGTGTCTCAAATGTTGTGGGTCACAATTTGTATCTTTTCTTGCCCCCAGAACATTTTGGTTCCAGAGGCAAGAACCCCAACGAAAATTCGCTGATGCGGAAAAGGGGAAAGGGAACATGCACATAACAGAGAGGTCCAATATGTGTGGATTTAATGGCTCCGTGTTATGAGAAGGCTTTAACGCCTCCGTCTTCCCGTGCGGCTACCAGGATGACTGCGTATGAGCTCCGTATGCCGTCCCCGCATCTTCACGGCTCACTCAGATATGAAATCTCTGGAAGACACTGACCAGGGAGGCTCCAGTCAATGCCAGCTGCTCAGCCGATGCCTGGGAGTAAAGCTAAGTATTATGGTGGGCCCAGACCTATACCAAGCTCGGTGGCCTGGGGTTTGGGCATCTATGATGGGGAGCTTTAATGGGATGCCACATCTTGAAGTACTTTCCCCGGAGACAAGGATGTGGGCAGGCTGCCCCCCAAATCAACATGTCCTATGGTTTCAGCACTGACAGTCCCCCACGCTTTCACTTGTTGTTGTTGTTGCCGTTCTCTCTTGTATTATTTTGTTCCACTTTGGATGGAGCCAGGATTCTAAACCCTTCTCCTCATGCGCCCTTCTTTCCTGGAACTCGTTTAACTCAAAATGTTCTGTCTTTCAGATCCTATCTACAAGTTCCCTATGAGCAAGGATGCAATTCATCTGCTTCTGGGAACTTGAGCGTGCTTGAAATTACAGGAGGTCTCCTACTTCCCGATTGGGAGCTTTGGATTTTAAGTTCTTCGTTCGGTAAAGTATATTTCTGCAGACCATGGACTCCTCTTGACGGATAGCATTGGTGGTAGGGTGAACTGGGAAGCCAAATAACCCTTCATTTGTCAGAAGAGGGTAAAAAAAATAATCCATTCCTGAGTTGGCAACAACTATCATAGATAACAACAACGCTAGCACCTGACATCCTATGTGGTGACTCTAAGAGTAGAGGCCAACCTCCGGAAATAGATGCGTTGTCCTTAGGGAGTTCTCCCCTTTGAGTTTCTCCCAAGTGGTGTTGCCTTGAAAAGGACAAGAGAGTAACGAGGGGAGATTTGCTTGTCTGTTGCGGTACAGCAACTACCCCCACATTTAGCAGCTTGAGCCATCAGCATCCATTGGTTCATGATTTCGGTGGGTTCCCTGTCCAGGAATGGATTGGATGGGTGACTGTGGCTCAGGGTTTGCAGGAGGTGGCAGTCAGGCCGTCCTCTAGGGCTGTCCTCTCAGGTTCCGCCAGAGGAAGACCTGCTTCCACACTCCCTCACGGTGGCGCGTGGTCCTCAGTTCCTCACCACGTGGACCTCTTCATAGGCCCGATGCCCTCACAGCACACCAGCGAGCTTCCGGCTCACAGGGCTGGCTGCCCCCCGGAGCAAGCCATGCTGGGACAGAGTGAGAGAGCAAAGCAGAAATGGAAGTCACCATCTTTCCGTAACCGTGTGTCACAAAGCACATCCCAGTACTTTTGGGCCTGTGGTAACCATAGAAGCCAGTCCAGTCCGCATTAATGGAAAGGGAAATCAGGTTCCCTCACTTGACAGGAGGAGTGTGCAGTAGTTTGGGGGCATATCTGTAAAACCAGGGCAGGAGGCTTTTGAGTTCCTTCATGTGGAATCACCCTATGGGTCTGTGATAAAAGTCGTTAGTCACATTATCGGCATCCAAGATTATTTTTCCAAAAGTGAAGCTGTAGCCACAGTGAACCTTAGGAAAGATTCAGAAAAGTCCCTTGAGCACCCACATTCCTGGACGTGGACCTTGTCCCTCCGCTTGGTATGGCCCTCACGACCCAGACAGCCCGCCTTAGCAGCCCGCGAAAGCTTAAGGTTTCCCCTTTAAGAGTCATAACAAGACTCGGAGCAGCACAGCTCACTTCTGTCGGGGAAAGATGGACTCTCCTAAAAGGAAAAGTGAAGAACATGGGATCTTGGGGACCCTGGGGAGAGGAGATGACATGGAGGGGGAAGATGGAATGTAGTTCTTGTCGGGGAACATACTGACAAAGCCCTAAGACTGCTAATCAAATTCCAGTTAAAATCTCTGTACACGCCGGCGTTCCCGTCGTGGCTCTGCAGTTAACGAATCTGACTAACGTTCATGGGGGCGCGGGTTCGACCCCGGCCTGGCTCAGTGGGTTGAGAATCCAGCGTTGCTGTGGCTGTGGTGTAGGCCGGCAGCTACAGTTCCCGTTTGACCCCTAGCCTGGGAACCTCCATAGGCCTCGGGTGTGGACCTAAAAAAACAACAACAACAACAACAACAACAACAACTCCGTGTACGTCCCATGTATGAGACTGTCCGTGAGAAAGCCCTCCGTTCTAAAATATTCTACTTTTAACCTATGCTGCCTCTAAGAAGAGCTCATGAGGCATGTGCCTTTTCTTTATGGTCTCAGTCAGGAGTCTTGTGACGGAATTTGGGAGAAAACCCACTTCCAACGGGTTTTCCACACATCTGAGAAGCACTGCTAGTTTCTGTGAGCTGATGGGTTCAGGCCATAGGCGCAAAAGCTCTGAACCTGACTGGAGGCTGCCAGGATAGAAGAGTGTGGTAAAGGAGGATATTTTTCTGAGAAGAACATTCCTGCCTCTTTAGTTTACCTAACTTCTTATTTTAGTAGTTGTTGTTGTTGTCGTCAGTCCCCCACTTGCGCTGTCCTTTTCCTGAGAGCTGAGCGCTCCCATAACACCTCTGCTTGTCACTTTTCCCTTCCATAATCCCTGTGCAGAATGTGATCCTCCTCAGATGCACTTGCTCCTTGTGAGCATTGCAGGTAATCTGAGTTTCAAACATCCTTTCCCTGTTGTGTCATCGGAATTCTTAGTCCCTCCATCCTGGCCTGGGTTCCTCCTTGTTCCGTAGCCTCACCCAGTCCTGATGAGCCCAGTTTTTTCCATTCCTTAGGGAAACTCCCATGTGCATCTCACTTGGTAATTCAGACGTGGCAACCGGCTCCACATTTTTAGCTGAACTATGGACTCACCGGCTACAACCATAATTCTCTTACGATCAAAGGTATTCGAAGCTGCAAAAATACACAGAGGAGGACGTTTATTTTTGGCCTGGAAGCTTCAGAAATACTTGAAGAGCAAGGGTTTCCGGTCACAAAGAAATTCCCTGGGCCTAGGGACAGAGAAGAATGCCTCAGGGGAAAGCGATGGAGAGAAATGCATTTTAGGCTCTGTTAAGCTCCCACTACACCTGGCCCACACCCCACACCTATAGGATTTTGAGGTTTGCCAGAGGAAATATCAGTCTGTCCAAGACGCTTGGAAGAATGACGCCAAGGCTATCTGTGGATGGCCTTCAGCTGAAACCCTGTGCAGGAACCTGCTTGCCCAGCCAGAAGCTGTGCAGTGGATGGGAAATGACTGAACAAAGACGATTGGACCAACGGTCCCTCTCTGCCCCCGTTGGCACAGTCTTTTCCCAGGTGAACGAGAGAGGTATGAACTGGCCTGGAAAATGGCCGAAGCAGAGAGACTGGACAGAGGCACACCATGGGATGGTGACAGGTTGCCTGACAAGCAGAACCAGCTAGAGCCTCAAAAGTCATCTTCGGTGCCATTGTGGGGCCAACCACTGGAGACCCGTGGGGAGATAAAGACAGAGCAGCAGATGACTCATAACCAGGCACACCCACCCGCCCTGGTGTCTTCAGGGACATTACCTGCCACGTGAGGAGGAAGGACCCTGAAATGCCTAAGTGTAGCCTCAGTTGACTAGAATTCAGCAGAGTCAGAGTGAGAGGTAGAGATTCAGGTGAAAGACGTTCAAGATTCAGAAGAAGATAGACGTTTCTCAGATGTGCGGTACACAGGAGTGATAGCCAGAGCACACAAGCAAAGCAGACACCAGGGGAACTACGCAGTAACCAACGTGAAAATGAATAAGGGTGACTACAGAGCAGGCACTCTGGCTGCTGTGAGAGACGGTCAGCGTGCTTCCCAGTGGCATCTGGCTTCTTGATCATCTTCTCAAGCCGACAGCTCCATGTCCGGGAATGTACTGGACCAGGCAAGACAAGGCTGAAGGCCCAAGGGTGAAAGTCAGGCTGGTGTCTGGGTGTATGCTGCTTTACTGCCTAGTCATCGTGAAAATTACGAAGCTCTGAGGTGGATGGTGGCCCTGGGGTCATCTGAGGCGTGCATGGCATCAATCCCCAGTGGCCTTTAACCGCGGCCTGCCTGGTGAACTGCGGAATCCGGAGAGGGCGGTTCCCCTCTTCCAGGATTTCAGAACCTCACTGATTCAGACTCGGCACCCCTAGCCGCCAACACACTGGAGCGGCCTTCGGGGAGGGGCTCCGACCCTTGCAGCGCCACTGTCGTGGCTAATGGTGCTGATCCCTCCACGAGGCCTTCTGACTGTCTGCCCTGTCTGTTCTTACAGCAGGTTAGCCCGCTGTGATTGATCCAGACACCTCGCTTTTTCGAATACAAAAAGTGCCTCCTTTATGAAACGCACTCAGGATTGCCAAAGAGCGGGGAGGGAGAAAACGAGGGAGGGTGAACACTCAGCCATGATCAAAAGGGGGGATGGGTACGGTGGGCTGGAGGGAACGGGACCTCGCGTCACGTTTGTGCCCCTCGCGGCAGGGTGAATTACTTTAGCAAGTTTAAGGATTTCCTCAGCCTGTGCAGCTCCTTCACGTTGGCTTATTCTCCTTGTTTCCCTAAAATTCCTAGAATCTCAGTCAAAGGTGTGAAAGTCATAACACCGTAGGTACACTGGTGCTGCAGAACCCAGGGAAGGGCAGGGACAGGCCCCTGGCTTGTGAATACGGTGGTCAGTGGGGAGGAGGAGGAGGCCCTGGCAGGTAGAAAAGGACAGAAACATTCTTTTCCGCAAGCAAAGGACGAAGCAGAAATGCTTTGTAGACATGCGGTCCGGGAGGAAACCTGCTGGACGCAAGAGTGACACGGGGTCTTGGATGCTCCTATGCCACGATCCTGGCCCTCGAATGTCAGCCTCCCAAACACCCAGAATGACACGGGGCACTTAGAAACTGGATGCAGATGATTTTATTGGTAATCGAAGCTCAACCGTCACATTCCAATGTCATGGCTCTCCGAAGGACGGGTGTTTTCACGCTCATTTTCTGGAACACAGAAAAGCAAGGTCATAGAGGTGTGGCAGGTGGTTTCTAACGCCGGCCACTCACTAAAGGGAAGCGGGCGAGAGCCCGACATTTGTCCTTCTCTTCTTCCTCCTCCTCCTCTTCCCTGCCTCGTTCCTTTTCGTTCCTGGCCTGAAGGTACCCAGCAGATAATGGGCTCTGCATTGTTGTTGGCCAGATCCTTCTTAGGCTGCCTCTCTCTGAATTGCTGTCTATAATGTGCATACGTGTGTGGTGTGTGAACAAAACAGTTCCTGCCGTATATTCCAGAAGAGCCGAGCAATGAATCCAGCCTGGTAGGGGTGGTGTGTAAAGGAACCACGGCACAGCCAGGTAATGGATGGTGTGCCGTGCTAAAACAAAACCGCAACAACAAAAACAAGGGTCCCGATAGCTCCACCGAGGTCCATGAGCTTGCCTGGCAGAGTTCTAAGAAATGCGTTATTTGAAATTAGCAATGGAGACGTATGCTCTCCTGTGTGGCTAAAGAAGCGTGTGCACTTAAATAGGTAGAAATGTGTCCAGGGAGGTGTCCCACAGCGTGAACCGGAGTACCCTTTCGGGAAGGAAGTGGGGAGGGAGGATGTGCTATGCCTCTGAGAGGTGGCCTCTTGCCTTTCTCTTTACTAGTTTTAACTTGAGCACATGCTGGAAAGGTTTTTAAACTAGGTAGCATCCAGCCGTATGTATTTCCAGTATTGCTTCGCAGTGACAGTGGACCGGAGAGGCCTGGTCAGGTGAAACCTGAGACAGAAAGACAGTGTGCCTGAGGACGAGGGGACGAGAGGTCCAAGGCAGAGCACAGCTCTCCTTGCTCGTTCCCAGCGCACTTGAGTAAGACAGGTCATGACTGGGGAAAGGCACTTTTTGTCTGCTTCTGAGCGTGGAGAATCACCTCGGATAGGATGTGAAACCTGCCAAGGCTTGCTACTCTATGCCGGGATGTCTGACTGGAAATCCTGAAAACTCGGGCCTGGGGCTAGGCAGGTTCAGCGTGGTTCCAGTTGCTTCAGGGACACCCAAAAGTTTGAGGCGCTTCCTGCGGGCTTAGCAGGTAAAAGACCCAGCAATGTCCGTGCGGTGGCTGTGGTGACCGCTGCCAGGGCAGGTTCAATGCCTGGACAGGGAACGTCCACATGCCATGGGCATGACCAAAACAAGACAAACACTGAAGAGTTCTGCACCTGCAGGGCTTCGGGCCAGGGGAGGAAAGGGAACTGGATCATACCTGTCCTTGAATTCCGGGTCACTGGGGTGGCGGGCCTGGTGGAGGTCTTGGTGGGCTGGGACCTGGGGGTGGTGGGGGAGGTCCGGGCGGAGGTCTGGCACCAGGTGGGGCTGGTCCGGGTGGCGGCGGTCCGGGTGGGGGCGGTCCGGGCGGGGGTCTGGCGCCAGGTGGGGCAGGTCCGGGTGGCGGTGGTCCGGGTGGGGGCGGTCCGGGCGGGGGTCTGGCACCAGGTGGGGCGGGTCCGGGTGGCGGTGGTCCGGGTGGTGGAGGTCCCGGCGGGGGTCTGGCACCAGGTGGGGCTGGTCCAGGTGGCGGTGGTCCGGGTGGGGGTGGTGGTGGCGGGGGTGGGCCAGCGGGTGGGGGTGGTTTCTTCTTTGGTTTGTCACCGGATGGGGCTGGTCCCTGCTGGGGTTCGTCAGCGGGTGGGGGTGGGGGTGGCGGGGGTCTGGCACCAGGTGGGGCGGGTCCGGGTGGCGGTGGTCCGGGTGGGGGCGGTCCGGGCGGGGGTCTGGCGCCAGGTGGGGCTGGTCCCGGTGGGGGTGGTCCGGGTGGGGGCGGTCCGGGCGGGGGTCTGGCACCAGGTGGGGCGGGTCCGGGTGGCGGTGGTCCGGGTGGTGGAGGTCCCGGCGGGGGTCTGGCACCAGGTGGGGCCGGTCCGGGTGGCGGCGGTCCGGGTGGGGGCGGTCCGGGCGGGGGTCTGGCACCAGGTGGGGCAGGTCCGGGTGGCGGTGGTCCGGGTGGGGGCGGTCCGGGCGGGGGTCTGGCACCAGGTGGGGCGGGTCCGGGTGGCGGTGGTCCGGGTGGTGGAGGTCCCGGCGGGGGTCTGGCACCAGGTGGGGCTGGTCCGGGTGGCGGTGGTCCGGGTGGGGGTGGTGGTGGCGGGGGTGGGCCAGCGGGTCGGGGTGGTTTCTTCTTTGGTTTGTCACCGGATGGGGCTGGTCCCTGCTGGGGTTCGTCAGCGGGTGGGGGTGGGGGTGGGGGTGGGGGTGGGGGTGGGGGTGGCGGGGGTCTGGCACCAGGTGGGGCGGGTCCGGGTGGCGGTGGTCCGGGTGGGGGCGGTCCGGGCGGGGGTCTGGCGCCAGGTGGGGCGGGTCCGGGTGGCGGTGGTCCGGGTGGGGGCGGTCCGGGCGGGGGTCTGGCGCCAGGTGGGGCTGGTCCGGGTGGCGGTGGTCCGGGTGGTGGAGGTCCCGGCGGGGGTCTGGCACCAGGTGGGGCTGGTCCGGGTGGAGGTGGTCCTGGTGGGGGCGGTCCGGGCGGGGGTCTGGCACCCGGTGGGGCTGGTCCGGGTGGTGGAGGTCCCGGCGGGGGTCTGGCACCAGGTGGGGCTGGTCCGGGTGGCGGTGGTCCGGGTGGGGGCGGTCCGGGCGGGGGTCTGGCACCCGGTGGGGCTGGTCCGGGTGGCGGTGGTCCGGGTGGTGGAGGTCCCGGCGGGGGTCTGGCACCAGGTGGGGCTGGTCCAGGTGGCGGTGGTCCGGGTGGGGGCGGTCCGGGCGGGGGTCTAGCGCCAGGTGGGGCTGGTCCGGGTGGCGGTGGTCCGGGTGGGGGCGGTCCGGGCGGGGGTCTGGCGCCAGGTGGGGCTGGTCCGGGTGGCGGTGGTCCGGGTGGGGGCGGTCCGGGCGGGGGTCTGGCACCAGGTGGGGCAGGTCCGGGTGGCGGTGGTCCGGGTGGTGGAGGTCCCGGCGGGGGTCTGGCACCAGGTGGGGCTGGTCCGGGTGGCGGTGGTCCGGGTGGGGGCGGTCCGGGCGGGGGTCTGGCACCCGGTGGGGCTGGTCCGGGTGGCGGTGGTCCTGGTGGTGGAGGTCCCGGCGGGGGTCTGGCACCAGGTGGGGCTGGTCCGGGTGGCGGTGGTCCGGGTGGGGGCGGTCCGGGCGGGGGTCTGGCGCCAGGTGGGGCTGGTCCGGATGGCGGTGGTCCGGGTGGGGGCGGTCCGGGCGGGGGTCTGGCACCAGGTGGGGCTGGTCCAGGAGGCGGTGGTCCGGGTTGGGGTGGTGGTGGTGGGGGTGGGCCAGCGGGTGGGGGTGGTTTCTTCTTTGGTTTGTCACCGGATGGGGCTGGTCCTTGCTGGGGTCCGTCAGCGGGTGGGGGTGATCCCTCCTGGCTATCGTTAGCGGGTGGTGATGGTGGTCCCGGCGGTGGTCTGGGTCCCGGCTGGGATTCGTTAGCAGGTGGGGGTGGTCTGGGAGGGTGTCCGGCACCGGGTGGAGGTGGTTTCTTCTTTGGTCCAACATGGGATGGGGCTGGTCCCTGCTGGAGTCCGCCAGCGGGTGGCGGTGGTCCGGGCGGGGGTCTGGCACCAGGTGGGGCTGGTCCCGGTGGGGGTGGTCCGGGTGGGGGCGGTCCGGGCGGTGGTCTGGCACCAGGTGGGGCTGGTCCGGGTGGCGGTGGTCCGGGTGGGGGCGGTCCGGGCGGGGGTCTGGCACCAGGTGGGGCTGGTCCCTGCTCCGGTCCGTCACCAGGTGGTCGTGGTCTCTTCTGATGTCCCTCACCTTGGCTTTCCTCAGGAGGAGGGGGTCTGGGTGGTCCGCCTCCAGGAGGTGGTCTCAGAAACTTCTCAGCGGAGTTTGAGTTTGCATCCTCTAAATCTGTAGAGACCGGACACAGGAATAGGGCACATTGTAGGTGGTACACGCCCCCTCACATTTTGAACCCTGAACACCTTGTCAGCTAGTCCATTTCTGCTGAGCCTGCCTCTCTTCTACCAACAACCTTCCTCCTCACTGCCTCCATCCTCTGCAGACACTACTTTAGTGAGTCTTAATAGAGCTTTGCTCTGGCAAAGAGCGTGTCCCTTAAATTGGGCAAGCGAGATGTTGGAGGTCTCAGAATTCCCAGGGGAGGTCTCCAAGGACAGAAGAAAAGCTAACGCAGTGAAACATTGGCAGTTACTTGTTGAGTCACGGACATAGCCTGCCAACTGTGATTCCAACCCTGGTCACTTGAGTGCCTGTGTGGAAGCCTCATACTCCAAGCCGAGGTGGATCAAATACTGAGAGAGAGAACGAAAGACAACGTGACGGCCCACACAGGATTTGCTGAATAACCGTGGCCAATTTTCATTGGCACAAGGACACAGTTGAATGGAGAGGCAGAGAGAAAAGCCACCCAGACCCCAGTTCTTTGCATTTTTCCATAAACCATATACGTACACCGAGGGGCATTGGGGACAACGAGAACACTGGAAGGCTTGGTGCTCAGTAGACTGGAGGAGGCAGAATTTGAGCTGCTTCCCTCTGCTCTCCTCCCTCAGCTGTCATTTCTGGCCTGAGGGAGCAGGCCACATACTCTGTGGCATCCAAGCTACACATCTCTGTTATGCACCTTAGGGCCCTGCTCGTGGGTCCCTGAGTCGCGGCTGGTAAAGAATGGCCTATAGCCTCTGGGATACTAACATTCATCCAGTCGTGACAAGACAGTGAAAACGACAAGACACTCTAGAACAGAGCAGTTGCTAAAGATAAAAACAGAAAGGAAGTCGATGGAGGATTTGA